>NW_027490091.1:2400000-4800000 GCF_050948175.1 Xylocopa sonorina
GCGTTTCCAGATGTCTACGTATCGAAGCAATAGAGTTCTAATGCTGCTCAAAACGCGATATCACATCTCATTTCTATGTTTCATGATGAGATACAATATTCATTGCGAAGTGTCATGTATACCTCGTCTACACTTCAAATGAGTGTAAAGGCGACACTTCCCTGCTAGGATATAGCATTTGCAGATATCTACGTATCGAATCAATAGAATTCTAATGCTTCTTAAAACGTGATAAAGCATCTCATTTCTATGTTTCATGATAATACATAATATTCATTGCGAAGTGTCATGTATACCTCGTATTCACTTCAAAAGAATGTAAAAGCGTCACTTCGTTGCTATGAAGCAGCGTTTGCAGATGTCTACGTATCGAAGCAATAGAGTTCTAATGCTTCTTAAATAGCGATATCGCATATCATTTCTATTTTTCATGATAAGATATAATATTCATTGCGAATTGTTATGTATTCCTCGTCTACACTTCAAATGAATGCAAATGCGACACAACCCTTCTAGGAAATAGCGTTTGCAGACGTCTACGTTTCGAAGCAATAGAGTTCTAATGCTTCTTAAAACGTGATATGGCAACTCATTTCTATGTTTCATGTTAAGATATAATATTCAGTGCGGAGTGTTATGTATACATCGCATACACTTCAAATGAATGCAAATGCGATACTTCCTTCCAAGGAAAGAGCCTTTGCAGATGTCTGCGTATCGAAACAATAGAGTTCTAATGCTAGTGAAAACGACAAATCGCATCTCACTTCTATGCTTCATGATAAGATATAATGTTCATTGCGAAGTGTCATGTATACCTCGTATTCACTTCAAAAGAATGTAAATGCGACCCTTCCTTGCTAGGAAATAGCGTTTGCAGATGTGTACGTATCGGAGCAATAGAGTTCTAATGCTTCTTAAAACAAGATATCGCATCTCATTTCTATGTTTCATGATAAGATATAATATTCATTGCGATGTGTTATGTATACCTTGTATTCACTTCAAAATAATGTAAATGGGACTCTTCCTTGCTAGGAAGAAGCGTTTGCAGATGTCTACGTATTGAAGCAATAGAGTTCTAATGCTTCTTAAAACGAGATATGGCATCTCATTTCTATGTTCCATGATGAGATATAATATTCATTGCGAGGTGTCATGTATAACTCGCATACACTTCAAGTAAATGTAAATGCGACACTTCCTTGCTAGGAAGTAGCGTTTGCAGATGTCTACGTATCAAAGCAATAGAGTTCTAATGCATCTCAAAACGCGATATCGCATCTCATTTCTATGTTTCATGATGAGATGTAATATTCATTGCGACGTGTCATGTATAGCTCGAATATACATCAAATGAATGTAAATGCGACACTTCCTTGCTAGGATGTAGCGTTTGCAGATGTCTACGTATCGTAGCAATAGAGTTCCAATGCTTCTCAAAGCGCGATATCGCATCTCATTTCTATTTTTCATGATAAGATATAATATTCATTGCGAAGTGTCATGTCTACCTCTGATACACTTCAAAAGAATATAAATGCTACATTTCCTTGCTATTACATAGCGTTTGCAGATGTCCACGTATCGTAGCAATAGTGTTCTTATGCTTTTTCTATCGCGATAACGAAACTAATTTCTGTGCATCATGACAAGATATAATATTCATTCTGGAATGTTATGTATACCTCGTATTCACTTCAATAGAATGTAAATGCGCCACTTCCCTGCTATAAAATAGAGTTTGCGGTGGTCATCGTATCGTAACAATAGGGTTCTAATGCGTCTTAAAAAGCGATATCGCATCTCATTTCCATGTCTCATGATAAGATATAATATTCATTGTCCTGTGTTATGTATACCTCGTATTCACTACCAAAGAATGTAAATGCGACACTTCCTTGCTAAGAAATAGCCTTTGCAGATGTCTACGTACCGTAGTAATAGATTTCTAATGCTTCTCAATACGCGATATCGCATCTCATTTCTATGTTTCATGATAAGATATAATATTCATTGCGAAGTGTCATGTATACCTCGCATACACTTCAAATGACTGTAAATGCGACACTTCCATCCTAGAAAATAGCGTTTGCAGATGTCTACGTATCGTAGAAATAGAGTTCTATTGCTTCTAAAAACGCGACATCGCATCACATTTCTGTCTTTCAAGATAAGATATAATATTTATTGCGAAGTGTCATTTATACCTCGTATTCAATCCAAATGAATGTAAATGCGACACTTCCCTGCTAGGAAGTAGTGTTTGCAGATGTCTACGTTTCGTAGCAATAGACTTTTAGTTTTTTAAATCGCGATATAGCATCACATTTCTATGTTTCACGATAAGATATAATATTCGTTGTGGAGTGATATGTATACCTCCTACTCACTTCAAAAGAATGTAATAGCGACACTTCCTTCCTAGGAAATAGCCTTTCCAGATGTCTCCGTATCGAAGCAATAGATTTCTATGCTTCTTAAAACGAGATATCGCATCTCATTTCTATGATTCATGATGAGATATAATGTTCATTGCGAAGTGTTATGTTTTCCACGTCTACTCTTCAAATCAATGTAAATGCGACACTTTCTTGCTAGGAAATAGCGTTTGCAGATGTCTCTGTATCGAAGCAATAAAGTTCTAATGCTTCTTAATATGAGATGTCGCACCTCGTTTCTATGGTTCATTATAAGATATTATATCCATTGCGAAGTGTTATGTATTCCTCGTCTACCCTTCAAATGAATGTACATGCGACACTAACTTTCTAGGAAATACCGTTTCCAGATGTCTACGTATCGAAGCAATAGAGTTCCAATGCTTCTTAAATCGCGATATCGCATCTCATTTCTATGTTTCATGATAAGATATGATACTCATTGCGAAGTGTTATTTATACCTCGCATACACTTCAAATGAATGTAAATGCGACACATCCTTGCTAGGAAATAGAGATTCCAGTTGCCTATGTATGGAAGCAATATAGTTCTAATGCTTCTTAAAACGCGATATCGCATCTCATTTCTATGTCTCGTGATAAGACATAAAATTCATTGTGGAGTGTTATGTATACCTCGTACTCACTTCAAAAGAATGTGAATGCGACACTTCCATGCTAGGAAATAGCGTTTCCATATGTCTACGTATCGCAGCAATAGATTTCTAATGCTTCGTGAAAAGCAATATCAAATCTCATTTCTATGTTTCATGATAAAATGTAATATCCATTGCGCTGTGTTAAGTATACCTCGCTTACACTTCCAATGAATGTACGTGCGACACTACCTTGCTAGGAAATAGCGTTTGCAGATGTCTACGTATCGTAGCAATGGGGTTCTAACGCTTCTCAAAATGCGATATCGCATCCCATTACTATGTTTCATGATAAGATATAATATTTATTGCGAAGTGTCATGCATTCCTCGTATTCACTTCAAAAGGATGTAAATGCAACACTTCCTTGCTAGGAAATAGCGTTTGCAGAAGTTTACGTATCGTAGCAAAAGAGTTCTATCGCTTCTCAAATCTCGATATCGCATCCCATTTCTATTTTTCATGATATGATATAATATTCATTGCGAAATGTCATGTATACCTCGCATACACGTCAAGCGAATGTAAATGCGACACTTCCTTCCTAGGAAATAGGGTTTGCAGATATCTACTTATCGAAGAAATAGATTTCTATTGCTTCTTAAAAAGAGATACCGCATCTCATTTCTAGGTTTCATGATGAGATATAATATTCATTGCGAAGTGTCATGTATACCTTGTTTTCACTTCAAAATAATGTAAATGGGACACTTAGCCACTAGGATATAGTGTTTGCAGATGTCTACGTATCGTAGCAATAGAGTTTTAATGATATTTAAAACGAGATACCGCATCTCATTTCTATGTTTCATGATAAGATATAATATTCATTGTGAAGTGTTACGTATATCTCGTCTACGCTTCAAATTCAATGTAAATGCGACACATCCCTTCTAGGAAATAGCGTTTCCAGCTGTCTAAGTATCGAAGCAATAGAGTTCTAATGCTCCTCAAAACGCGATATCGCATCTCATTTCTATGTTTTGTCACGTCCGGGACCGGGAAAATTTCCGGGGTCGTCCGTACGAAACGTAATATAATACGCAGGTCCGATCACTCGATTGTGATGGGTACCGTGGTTTCCTTTTATGGGACGCGGGCGGTAATTGTACCCTTTTCGATGCGGTAAAGTGAATTTTACTTACCTTTCGTCGATTAACACCTTAATATCCCCTTTCCAGGTACCTCTGTCGTCGAGGGTCACCGGCTGGGACAGTGGACGCGTAAGGTGGGCGTGCAGGGAGCGTCAATGTAGTGAGGGTCCAGCGACGTTGACCAGACTCGGATGCTGGCGTCGGCGATGTCGGGGGTGCTGCAGGAGGCTGGATGCGGACAGCAGTAACAGCAACCACGGAATGGTAGGCTGGGCACGCCTGGGATTCGTTATACTCCCGCACAAGTTGTCGCAAGAAAATTTTTCTACCGGCGCGGAGCGTCTTCTTGGTAGCGGTGCGACACATACGAGATCATCTTCTCCTAACTAGATTCGAGTCGGATAAGCGGCGACCCGCTCTATTGTCGTCGGTCCAGGAGGGCGAAGAATGATCGTCCACTCGGGAGATCTTCCACTTGTATTCGGCACAGATAAGCGGCGGTTCGCTCTATCTAATGCAGAGGTTCAAGTATCTGTATCTCCGCAAAGTAGCGCAAGTGTATGGTTGTACGCGAGAACCGGAGGGTGTCACGTAGATATAAAATGAATAAGGCCTCGAATGTAGAAATAAAATAAAGATATATTCTTGATTAATCCTAGCTATACACTTACTTCCCTATCTAGATATAGAGTAACTTAATGAACTAGAAATAGAACTTAGATTTAGAAATAGAATAGGAACTTGAAATGGAACTTGAATACGATTTGAATTACAAGTCGAGGTTTGAGAGAGGTCCGAAGTCGGGCGATGCCCGGGATGAAGTCGGAAGAGAACCGGAGTCGGGCGATGCCCGGGACGAAGTGACGATCTACTCGCGTGCACGAGACCTCCTCGGTTCTCGTGGTGCGCGAGTCGCAGAGCCCTTCGAGTGGGGCGGACGGTAGGAGTAGGGCGGACGGCCCTTGCGGTGGGGCGCGGCTCGCGTTACGCGTGAGCCGCGCGCGTCAAGTGCGCGCGCGAGCGCGTCGCTTCTTATAGAATATCGATTATACATGGATCTTAAAACTATGTGTGTGTGTTGTTCGTGTTACATCGAATAGAGTCGTGTGTACTTAGATCTAGAATTAATATGTATAGTTATATATATTAGAAAAAATGAAGTATGGCTGAGTTACGGTGAGCGATTCGGTGGGTCGTTGTTGCGAAGGCGGATCGTGGGTGCTGTGATTTGCACGGTACCGCAAATGGTTGGTCCATCTCCGGGGCGTGATTTGTGGGTCGGCTGCCTTAGCTGGGCGAAAGGGGTGTTTACCCGTTCGTTTGGTCGTGGACAGCTGCAGGTAATTCGTCCCTGCTCGCTGTGGGAGGCGTCGGAGGGCGGACGGCGATACGCCGGACGTCACAGTTTCATGATAAGATATAATATTCATTGCGAACTGTCATGTATACCTCTGACACACTTCAAATGAATGTAAATGCGACACTTCCTTGCTAGGAAATAGCGTTTGCAGATGTCTGAGTAACGAAGCAATAGAGTTCTAATGCTTCTTAAAACAGGGTATCGCATCTCATTTCTATGTTTCATGATAAGATATAATATTTATTGCGAAGTGTCATTTATACCTCGTATTCACTCCAAATGAATGTAAATGCGACACATCCTTGCTAGGAAATAGCGTTTGCAGATGTCTACGTATCGAAACAATAGAGTTCTAATGCTCCTTAAAACGAGATGACGAATCTCATTTCTATGTTTCATGATAAGAAATAATATTCATTGCGAAGTGATGTGTATACCTCGTCTTCAAGGAAAAGAATGTCAATGTGGCACTTCCTTGCTATTAAGTAGCGTTTGCAGATATCTACTTATCGCAGCAATAGATTTCTGATGCTTTTTAAATCGCGATATCGCATCTCATTTCTATATTTCATGATAAGATATAATATTCATTGTGGTGTGTTATATATACCTCGTATTCACTTCAAAGGAATGTAAATGCGACACATCCTTGCTAGGAAATAGCGTTTCTAGACGTCTACGTATTGAAATAATAGGGTTCTAATGCTTCTTAAAACGAGATATCGCATCCGATTTCTATGTTTCATGATAAGATACAATATCCATTGCGAAGTGTCATGTATACCTCGTCTTCACTTGAAAAGAATGTAAATGCGACACTTCCTTGCTGGGAAATAGCGTTTGCAGATGTCCATGTATCGTAGCAATAGAGTTCTAGTGCTTCCTAAAACGCGATATCGCATCTCAATTCTATGTTTCATGATAAGATATAGTACTCAGTGCGAAGTGTCATGTATACCTCGTATTCACTTCAAAAGAATGTAAATGCGACACTTCCGTGCTAGGAAATAGCGTTTGCAGATGTCTGAGTAACGAAGCAATAGAGTTCTAGTGCTTCTTAAAACGAGATATCGCATCTCATATCTGTGTTTCATGATGAGATATAATATTCATTGCGAAGTGTCATGTATACCTCTTTTTCACTTCAAAAGAGTGTATATATGACACTTCCTTGCTAGGAAGTAGCGTTTGCAGATGTCTACGAATCGAAGCAATAGGGTTCTAATGCTTCTTAAAACGGGATATCGCATCTCATTTCTATGTTTCATGATAAGATATAATATTCATTGTGGAGTGTTATGTATACCTCGTATTCACTTCAAAAGAATGTATATGCGATACTTCCTTGCTAGGAAATAGCGTTTCCAGATATCTACGTATCCAAGCAATAGAGTTCTAGTGCTTCTTAAAATGAGATATCGCATCTCATTTCTATGTTTCATGATGAGATATAATATTCATTGCGAAGTGTCATGAATACCTCGCATACACTTCAAATGAATGTAAATGCGACACTCCCTTGCTATGAAATAGCGTTGGCAGATGACTACGTATCAAAGCAATAGAGTTCTAATGCTTCCTAGAACGAGATATCGCATCTCATTACTATGTTTCGTGAAAAGATATAATATTCATTGTGCAGTGCTATGACTATCTCGTCTACACTTCAAATGAATGCAAATGCGACACTTCCTTGCTAGGAACTAGCGTTCACAGATGTCTACGTATTGAAACAATAGAGTTCTAATGCTTCTTAAAACGCGATATCGCATCTCATTCCTATGTTTCATGATAAGATATAATATTCATTGCGAAGTGTCGTATATACCTCGTATTCACTTCAAAAGAATGAAATTACGACTCTTCCTTGCTAGGAAATAGCGTTTGCACATGTCTACGTATCGAAGAAATAGAGTCTTAGTGCTTCCTAAAACGCAATATCGCATCTCATTTCTATGTTTCATGTTAAGATTTAATATTCATTGCGAAGAGTCATGTATACCTCGTATTCACATCTAAAGTATGTAAATACGACACTTCGTAGCAAGGAAGAAGCGTTTACAGGTGTCTACGTATCGAAGCAAGAGAGTTCTAATGCTTCTTAAATAGCGATATCGCATCTCATTTCTATGTCTCATGATAAGATCTAATATTCATTGTGAAGTGTTATGTATACCTCGTATTCACTTCAAAAGAATGTAAATGCGACACTGCCTTGCTATTAAATAGCGTTTGCAGATGTCTACGTATCGTACCAATAGATTTCTAATGCTTTTTTAAATCGCGATAACCCATCTACTTTCTATGTTTCATGATAAGATGTAATATTCATTGCGAAGTGTTATGTATACCTCGCATACACATCAAATGAATGTAAATGCGACACATCCCTTCTGGGAAATAGCGTTTCCAGTTGCCTACGTATCGAAGCAATAGTGTTCTAGTGCTTCTTAAAACGAGATATCGCATCTCATTTCTATGTTTCATGATAAGATATAATATTCATTGCGAAGTGCCATGTATACCTCGTCTACACTTAAATGGAATGTAAATGCGATACTTCCTTGCTGGGAAATAGCGTTTGCAGATGTCTACGTATCGAAGCAATAGAGTTCTAGTGCTTCTTAAAACGAGATATCGCATCTCATATCTGTGTTTCATGATGAGATATAATATTCATTGCGAAGTGTCATGTATACCTCTTTTTCACTTCAAAAGAGTGTATATATGACACTTCCTTGCTAGGAAGTAGCGTTTGCAGATGTCTACGAATCGAAGCAATAGGGTTCTAATGCTTCTTAAAACGGGATATCGCATCTCATTTCTATGTTTCATGATAAGATATAATATTCATTGTGGAGTGTTATGTATACCTCGTATTCACTTCAAAAGAATGTATATGCGATACTTCCTTGCTAGGAAATAGCGTTTCCAGATATCTACGTATCCAAGCAATAGAGTTCTAGTGCTTCTTAAAATGAGATATCGCATCTCATTTCTATGTTTCATGATGAGATATAATATTCATTGCGAAGTGTCATGAATACCTCGCATACACTTCAAATGAATGTAAATGCGACACTCCCTTGCTATGAAATAGCGTTGGCAGATGACTACGTATCAAAGCAATAGAGTTCTAATGCTTCCTAGAACGAGATATCGCATCTCATTACTATGTTTCGTGAAAAGATATAATATTCATTGTGCAGTGCTATGACTATCTCGTCTACACTTCAAATGAATGCAAATGCGACACTTCCTTGCTAGGAACTAGCGTTCACAGATGTCTACGTATTGAAACAATAGAGTTCTAATGCTTCTTAAAACGCGATATCGCATCTCATTCCTATGTTTCATGATAAGATATAATATTCATTGCGAAGTGTCGTATATACCTCGTATTCACTTCAAAAGAATGAAATTACGACTCTTCCTTGCTAGGAAATAGCGTTTGCACATGTCTACGTATCGAAGAAATAGAGTCTTAGTGCTTCCTAAAACGCAATATCGCATCTCATTTCTATGTTTCATGTTAAGATTTAATATTCATTGCGAAGAGTCATGTATACCTCGTATTCACATCTAAAGTATGTAAATACGACACTTCGTAGCAAGGAAGAAGCGTTTACAGGTTTCTACGTATCGAAGCAAGAGAGTGCTAATGCTTCTTAAATAGCGATATCGCATCTCATTTCTATGTCTCATGATAAGATCTAATATTCATTGTGAAGTGTTATGTATACCTCGTATTCACTTCAAAAGAATGTAAATGCGACACTGCCTTGCTATTAAATAGCGTTTGCAGATGTCTACGTATCGTACCAATAGATTTCTAATGCTTTTTTAAATCGCGATAACCCATCTACTTTCTATGTTTCATGATAAGATGTAATATTCATTGCGAAGTGTTATGTATACCTCGCATACACATCAAATGAATGTAAATGCGACACATCCCTTCTGGGAAATAGCGTTTCCAGTTGCCTACGTATCGAAGCAATAGTGTTCTAGTGCTTCTTAAAACGAGATATCGCATCTCATTTCTATGTTTCATGATAAGATATAATATTCATTGCGAAGTGCCATGTATACCTCGTCTACACTTAAATGGAATGTAAATGCGATACTTCCTTGCTGGGAAATAGCGTTTGCAGATGTCTACGTATCGAAGCAATAGAGTTCTAGTGCTTCTTAAAACGAGATATCGCATCTCATATCTGTGTTTCATGATGAGATATAATATTCATTGCGAAGTGTCATGTATACCTCTTTTTCACTTCAAAAGAGTGTATATATGACACTTCCTTGCTAGGAAGTAGCGTTTGCAGATGTCTACGAATCGAAGCAATAGGGTTCTAATGCTTCTTAAAACGGGATATCGCATCTCATTTCTATGTTTCATGATAAGATATAATATTCATTGTGGAGTGTTATGTATACCTCGTATTCACTTCAAAAGAATGTATATGCGATACTTCCTTGCTAGGAAATAGCGTTTCCAGATATCTACGTATCCAAGCAATAGAGTTCTAGTGCTTCTTAAAATGAGATATCGCATCTCATTTCTATGTTTCATGATGAGATATAATATTCATTGCGAAGTGTCATGAATACCTCGCATACACTTCAAATGAATGTAAATGCGACACTCCCTTGCTATGAAATAGCGTTGGCAGATGACTACGTATCAAAGCAATAGAGTTCTAATGCTTCCTAGAACGAGATATCGCATCTCATTACTATGTTTCGTGAAAAGATATAATATTCATTGTGCAGTGCTATGACTATCTCGTCTACACTTCAAATGAATGCAAATGCGACACTTCCTTGCTAGGAACTAGCGTTCACAGATGTCTACGTATTGAAACAATAGAGTTCTAATGCTTCTTAAAACGCGATATCGCATCTCATTCCTATGTTTCATGATAAGATATAATATTCATTGCGAAGTGTCGTATATACCTCGTATTCACTTCAAAAGAATGAAATTACGACTCTTCCTTGCTAGGAAATAGCGTTTGCACATGTCTACGTATCGAAGAAATAGAGTCTTAGTGCTTCCTAAAACGCAATATCGCATCTCATTTCTATGTTTCATGTTAAGATTTAATATTCATTGCGAAGAGTCATGTATACCTCGTATTCACATCTAAAGTATGTAAATACGACACTTCGTAGCAAGGAAGAAGCGTTTACAGGTTTCTACGTATCGAAGCAAGAGAGTGCTAATGCTTCTTAAATAGCGATATCGCATCTCATTTCTATGTCTCATGATAAGATCTAATATTCATTGTGAAGTGTTATGTATACCTCGTATTCACTTCAAAAGAATGTAAATGCGACACTGCCTTGCTATTAAATAGCGTTTGCAGATGTCTACGTATCGTACCAATAGATTTCTAATGCTTTTTTTAAATCGCGATAACCCATCTACTTTCTATGTTTCATGATAAGATGTAATATTCATTGCGAAGTGTTATGTATACCTCGCATACACATCAAATGAATGTAAATGCGACACATCCCTTCTAGGAAATGGCTTTTCCAGTTGCCTACGTATCGAACCAATAGTGTTCTATTGCTTCTTAAAACGAGATATCGCATCTCATTTCTATGTTTCATGATAAGATATAATATTCATTGCGAAGTGTCATGTATACCTCGTACTCACTTCAAAAGAATGTAAATGCGACACTTCCATGCCTGGAAATAGCGTTTGCAGATGTCTACGAATCGAAGAAATAGGGTTCTAATGCTTCTTAAAACGGGATATCGCATCTCATTTCTATGTTTCATGGTAAGATATACTATTCATTGTGGAGTGTTATGTATACCTCGTATTCACTTCAAAAGAATGTATATGCGATACTTCCTTGCTAGGAAATAGCGTTTCCAGATATCTACGTATCCAAGCAATAGAGTTCTAGTGCTTCTTAAAACGAGATATCGCATCTCATTTCTATGTTCCATGATGAGATATAATATTCATTGCGAGGTGTCATGTATAACTCGCATACACTTCAAGTAAATGTAAATGCGACACTTCCTTCCTAGGAAGTAGCGTTTGCAGATGTCTACGTATCAAAGCAATAGAGTTCTAATGCATCTCAAAACGCGATATCGCATCTCATTTCTATGTTTCATGATGAGATGTAATATTCATTGCAACGTGTCATGTATAGCTCGGATATACATCAAATGAATGTAAATGCGACACTTCCTTGCTAGGATGTAGCGTTTGCAGATGTCTACGTATCGTAGCAATAGAGTTCCAATGCTTCTCAAAGCGCGATATCGCATCTCATTTCTATTTTTCATGACAAGATATAATATTCATTGCGAAGTGTCATGTCTACCACGTATTCACTTCAAAGGAATGTAAATGCGACACTTCCTTGCTAGGAATTAGCGTTTCCTGTTGTCTACGTATCGAAACAATAGAGGTCTAATGCTTCCTATAACGAGATATCGCTTCTCATTTCTATGTTTCATGATAAGATATAATATTCATTGCGAAGTGTCATGTATGCCACGTATTCACGACCAAAGATTGTAAATGCGACACTTCCTTGCTAGGAAGGAGCGTTTGCAGATGTCTACGTATCGAAGCATTAGAGTTCTAATGCTTCTTAAAACGCGATATCGCATCTCATTTCTATGTTTCATGATAAGATATAATATTCATTGCGAAGTGTCATGTCTACCACGTATTCACTTCAAAGGAATGCAAATGCGACACTTCCTTGCTAGGAATTAGCGTTTCCAGTTGTCTACGTATCGAAACAATAGAGGTCTAATGCTTCCTATAACGAGATATCGCTTCACATTTCTATGTTTTATGATAAGATATAATATTCATTGCGAAGTGTCATGTCTACCACGTATTTACTTCAAAGGAATGTAAATGCGACACTTCCTTGCTAGGAATTAGCGTTTCCAGTTGTCGACATATCGAAACAATAGAGGTCTAATGCTTCCTATAACGAGATATCGCTTCTCATTTCTATGTTTCATGATAAGATATAATATTCATTGCGAAGTGTCATGTCTACCACGTATTCACTTCAAAGGAATGTAAATGCGACACTTCCTTGCTAGGAATTAGCGTTTCCAGTTGTCTACGTATCGAAACAATAGAGGTCTAATGCTTCCTATAACGAGATATCGCTTCTCATTTCTATGTTTCATGATAAGATATAATATTCATTGCGAATTGTCACGTATGCCACGTATTCACGACCAAATATTGTAAATGCGACACTTCTTTGCTAGGAAGGAGCGTTTGCAGATGTCTACGTATCGAAGCATTAGAGTTCTAATGCTTCTTAAAACGCGATATCGCATCTCATTTCTATGTTTCATGATAAGATATAATATTCATTGCGAAGTGTCATGTCTACCACGTATTCACTTCGAAGGAATGCAAATGCGACACTTCCTTGCTAGGAATTAGCGTTTCCAGTTGTCTACGTATCGAAACAATAGAGGTCTAATGCTTCCTATAACGAGATATCGCTTCACATTTCTATGTTTTATGATAAGATATAATATTCATTGCGAAGTGTCATGTCTACCACGTATTTACTTCAAAGGAATGTAAATGCGACACTTCCTTGCTAGGAATTAGCGTTTCCTGTTGTCTACGTATCGAAACAATAGAGGTCTAATGCTTCCTATAACGAGATATCGCTTCTCATTTCTATGTTTCATGATATGATATAATATTCATTGCGAAGTGTCATGTCTATCACGTATTCACTTCAACGGAATGTAAATGCGACACTTCCTTGCTAGGAATTAGCGTTTCCAGTTGTCTACGTATCGAAACAATAGAGGTCTAATGCTTCCTATAACGAGATATCGCTTCTCATTCCTATGTTTCATGATAAGATATAATATTCATTGCGAAGTGTCATGTCTACCACGTATTCACTTCAAAGGAATGTAAATGCGACGCTTCCTTGCTAGGAATTAGCGTTTCCTGTTGTATCGAAACAGTAGAGGTCTAATGCTTCCTATAACGAGATATCGCTTCTCATTTCTATGTTTCATGATAAGATATAATATTCATTGCGATGTGTCATGTCTATCACGTATTCACTTCAACGGAATGTAAATGCGACACTTCCTTGCTAGGAATTAGCGTTTCCAGTTGTCTACGTATCGAAACAATAGAGGTCTAATGCTTCCTATAACGAGATGTCGCTTCTCATTTCTATGTTTCATGATAAGATATAATATTCATTGCGAAGTGTCATGTCTACCACGTGTTCACTTCAAAGGAATGTAAATGCGACACTTCCTTGCTAGGTATTAGCGTTTCCAGTTGTCTACGTATCGAAACAATAGTGGTCTAATGCTTCCTATAACGAGATATCGCTTCTCATTTCTATGTTTCATGATAAGATATAATATTCATTGCGAAGTGTCATGTCTACCACGTATTCACTTCAAAGGAATGTAAATGCGACACTTCCTTGCTAGGAAGTAGCGTTTCCAGATGTCTACGTATCGTAGCAATAGTGTTCTAGTGCTTCTTAGAACGAGATACTGCATCTCATTTCTATGTGTTATGATAAGATATAATATTCATTGCGAAGTGTTATGTATACCTCGCATACACTTCAAATGAATGTAAATGCGACACTTCCATGCTAGGAGATAGAGTTTCCAGATGTCTATGTATCGTAGCAAGCGTGTTATAATGCTTCTTAAAACGAGATATCGCATCTCATTTCTATATTTCATGATAAGATATAATATTCATTGCGAAGTTTTATGTATACCTCGCACACACTTCAAATGAATGTAAATGCGACACTTCGTTGCTAGGAAATAGCGTTTCCAGTTGTCTACGTATCGAAACAATAGAGGCCTAATGCTTCCTATAACGAGATATCGCTTCTCATTCCTATGTTTCATGATAAGATATAATATTCTTAGCGAAGTGTCATGTCTACCACGTATTCACTTCAAAGGAATGTAAATGCGACACTTCCTTGCTAGGAATTAGCGTTTCCAGTTGTCTACGTATCGAAACAATAGAGGTCTAATGCTTCCTATAACGAGATATCGCTTCTCATTTCTATGTTTCATGATAAGATATAATATTCATTGCGAAGTGTCATGTCTACCACGTATTCACTTCAAAGGAATGTAAATGCGACACTTCCTTGCTAGGAATTAGCGTTTCCAGTTGTATCGAAACAGTAGAGGTCTAATGCTTCCTATAACGAGATATCGCTTCTCATTTCTATGTTTCATGATAAGATATAATATTCATTGCGAAGTGTCATGTCTATCACGTATTCGCTTCAACGGAATGTAAATGCGACACTTCCTTGCTAGGAATTAGCGTTTCCAGTTGTCTACGTATCGAAACAATAGAGGTCTAATGCTTCCTATAACGAGATATCGCTTCTCATTTCTATGTTTCATGATAAGATATAATATTCATTGCGAAGTGTCATGTCTACCACGTATTCACTTCAAAGGAATGTAAATGCGACACTTCCTTGCTAGGAATTAGCGTTTCCAGTTGTCTACGTATCGAAACAATAGAGGTCTAATGCTTCCTATAACGAGATATCGCTTCTCATTTCTATGTTTCATGATAAGATATAATATTCATTGCGAATTGTCACGTATGCCACGTATTCACGACCAAATATTGTAAATGCGACACTTCTTTGCTAGGAAGGAGCGTTTGCAGATGTCTACGTATCGAAGCATTAGAGTTCTAATGCTTCTTAAAACGCGATATCGCATCTCATTTCTATGTTTCATGATAAGATATAATATTCATTGCGAAGTGTCATGTCTACCACGTATTCACTTCGAAGGAATGCAAATGCGACACTTCCTTGCTAGGAATTAGCGTTTCCAGTTGTCTACGTATCGAAACAATAGAGGTCTAATGCTTCCTATAACGAGATATCGCTTCACATTTCTATGTTTTATGATAAGATATAATATTCATTGCGAAGTGTCATGTCTACCACGTATTTACTTCAAAGGAATGTAAATGCGACACTTCCTTGCTAGGAATTAGCGTTTCCTGTTGTCTACGTATCGAAACAATAGAGGTCTAATGCTTCCTATAACGAGATATCGCTTCTCATTTCTATGTTTCATGATATGATATAATATTCATTGCGAAGTGTCATGTCTATCACGTATTCACTTCAACGGAATGTAAATGCGACACTTCCTTGCTAGGAATTAGCGTTTCCAGTTGTCTACGTATCGAAACAATAGAGGTCTAATGCTTCCTATAACGAGATATCGCTTCTCATTCCTATGTTTCATGATAAGATATAATATTCATTGCGAAGTGTCATGTCTACCACGTATTCACTTCAAAGGAATGTAAATGCGACGCTTCCTTGCTAGGAATTAGCGTTTCCTGTTGTATCGAAACAGTAGAGGTCTAATGCTTCCTATAACGAGATATCGCTTCTCATTTCTATGTTTCATGATAAGATATAATATTCATTGCGATGTGTCATGTCTATCACGTATTCACTTCAACGGAATGTAAATGCGACACTTCCTTGCTAGGAATTAGCGTTTCCAGTTGTCTACGTATCGAAACAATAGAGGTCTAATGCTTCCTATAACGAGATGTCGCTTCTCATTTCTATGTTTCATGATAAGATATAATATTCATTGCGAAGTGTCATGTCTACCACGTGTTCACTTCAAAGGAATGTAAATGCGACACTTCCTTGCTAGGTATTAGCGTTTCCAGTTGTCTACGTATCGAAACAATAGTGGTCTAATGCTTCCTATAACGAGATATCGCTTCTCATTTCTATGTTTCATGATAAGATATAATATTCATTGCGAAGTGTCATGTCTACCACGTATTCACTTCAAAGGAATGTAAATGCGACACTTCCTTGCTAGGAAGTAGCGTTTCCAGATGTCTACGTATCGTAGCAATAGTGTTCTAGTGCTTCTTAGAACGAGATACTGCATCTCATTTCTATGTGTTATGATAAGATATAATATTCATTGCGAAGTGTTATGTATACCTCGCATACACTTCAAATGAATGTAAATGCGACACTTCCATGCTAGGAGATAGAGTTTCCAGATGTCTATGTATCGTAGCAAGCGTGTTATAATGCTTCTTAAAACGAGATATCGCATCTCATTTCTATATTTCATGATAAGATATAATATTCATTGCGAAGTTTTATGTATACCTCGCACACACTTCAAATGAATGTAAATGCGACACTTCGTTGCTAGGAAATAGCGTTTCCAGTTGTCTACGTATCGAAACAATAGAGGCCTAATGCTTCCTATAACGAGATATCGCTTCTCATTCCTATGTTTCATGATAAGATATAATATTCTTAGCGAAGTGTCATGTCTACCACGTATTCACTTCAAAGGAATGTAAATGCGACACTTCCTTGCTAGGAATTAGCGTTTCCAGTTGTCTACGTATCGAAACAATAGAGGTCTAATGCTTCCTATAACGAGATATCGCTTCTCATTTCTATGTTTCATGATAAGATATAATATTCATTGCGAAGTGTCATGTCTACCACGTATTCACTTCAAAGGAATGTAAATGCGACACTTCCTTGCTAGGAATTAGCGTTTCCAGTTGTATCGAAACAGTAGAGGTCTAATGCTTCCTATAACGAGATATCGCTTCTCATTTCTATGTTTCATGATAAGATATAATATTCATTGCGAAGTGTCATGTCTATCACGTATTCGCTTCAACGGAATGTAAATGCGACACTTCCTTGCTAGGAATTAGCGTTTCCAGTTGTCTACGTATCGAAACAATAGAGGTCTAATGCTTCCTATAACGAGATATCGCTTCTCATTTCTATGCTTCATGATAAGATAAAATATTCATTGCGAAGTGTCATGTCTACCACGTATTCACTTCAAAGGAATGTAAATGCGGCACTTCCTTGCTAGGAATTAGCGTTTCCAGTTGTCTACGTATCGAAACAATAGAGGTCTAATGCTTCCTATAACGAGGTATCGCTTCTCATTTCCATGTTTCATGATAAGATATAATATTCATTGCGAAGTGTCATGTCTATCACGTATTCACTTCAAAGGAATGTAAATGCGACACTTCCTTGCTAGGAATTAGCGTTTCCAGTTGTCTACGTATCGAAACAATAGAGGTCTAATGCTTCCTATAACGAGATATCGCTTCTCATTTCTATGTTTCATGATAAGATATAATATTCATTGCGAAGTGTCATGTCTACCACGTATTCACTTCAAAGGAATGTAAATGCGACACTTCCTTGCTAGGAATTAGCGTTTCCTGTTGTATCGAAACAGTAGAGGTCTAATGCTTCCTATAACGAGATATCGCTTCTCATTTCTATGTTTCATGATAAGATATAATATTCATTGCGAAGTGTCATGTCTATCACGTATTCACTTCAACGGAATGTAAATGCGACACTTCCTTGCTAGGAATTAGCGTTTCCAGTTGTCTACGTATCGAAACAATAGAGGTCTAATGCTTCCTATAACGAGATATCGCTTCTCATTTCTATGTTTCATGATAAGATATAATTTCATTGCGAAGTGTCATGTCTACCACGTATTCACTTCAAAGGAATGTAAATGCGACACTTCCTTGCTAGGAATTAGCGTTTCCTGTTGTCTACGTATCGAAACAGTAGAGGTCTATTGCTTCCTATAACGAGATATCGCTTCTCATTTCTACGTTTCATGATAAGATATAATATTCATTGCGAAGTGTCATGTCTACCACGTATTCAATTCAGAGGAATGTAAATACGACACTTCCTTGCTAGGAATTAGCGTTTCCAGTTGCCTACGTATCGAAACAATAGAGGTCTAATGCTTCCTATAACGAGATATCGCTTCTCATTTCTATGTTTCATTATAAGATATAATATTCATTGCGAATTGTCATGTATGCCACGTATTCACGACCAAATATTGTAAATGCGACACTTCTTTGCTAGGAAGGAGCGTTTGCAGATGTCTACGTATCGAAGCATTAGAGTTCTAATGCTTCTTAAAACGCGATATCGCATCTCATTTCTATGTTTCATGATAAGATATAATATTCATTGCGAAATGTCATGTCTACCACGTATTCACTTCAAAGGAATGTAAATGCGACACTTCCTTGCTAGGAATTAGCGTTTCCAGTTGTCTACGTATCGAAACAATAGAGGTCTAATGCTTCCTATAACGAGATATCGCTTCTCATTTCTATGTTTCATGATAAGATATAATATTCATTGCGAAGTGTCATGTCTACCACGTATTCACTTCAAAGGAATGTAAATGCGACACTTCCTTGCTAGGAATTAGCGTTTCCAGTTGTCTACGTATCGAAACAATAGAGGTCTAATGCTTGCTGTAACGAGATATCGCTTCTCATTTCTATGTTTCATGATAAGATATAATATTCATTGCGAAGTGTCATGTCTACCACGTATTCACTTCAAAGGAATGTAAATGCGACACTTCCTTGCTAGGAATTAGCGTTTCCTGTTGTCTACGTATCGAAACAATAGAGGTCTAATGCTTCCTATAACGAGATATCGCTTCTCATTTCTATGTTTCATGATAAGACATAATATTCATTGCGAAGTGTCATGTATGCCACGTATTCACGACCAAAGATTGTAAATGCGACACTTCCTTGCTAGGAAGGAGCGTTTGCAGATGTCTACGTATCGAAACAATAGAGGTCTAATGCTTCCTATAACGAGATATCGCTTCTCATTTCTATGTTTCATGATAAGATATAATATTCATTGCGAAGTGTCATGTCTACCACGTTGTCACTTCAAAGGAATGTAAATGCGACACTTCCTTGCTAGGAAGTAGCGTTTCCAGATGTCTACGTATCGTAGCAATAGTGTTCTAGTGCTTCTTAGAACGAGATACTGCATCTCATTTCTATGTGTTATGATAAGATATAATATTCATTGCGAAGTGTTATGTATACCTCGCATACACTTCAAATGAATGTAAATGCGACACTTCCATGCTAGGAGATAGAGTTTCCAGATGTCTATGTATCGTAGCAAGCGTGTTATAATGCTTCTTAAAACGAGATATCGCATCTCATTTCTATATTTCATGATAAGATATAATATTCATTGCGAAGTTTTATGTATACCTCGCACACACTTCAAATGAATGTAAATGCGACACTTCGTTGCTAGGAAATAGCGTTTCCAGTTGTCTACGTATCGAAATAATAGAGGTCTAATGCTTCCTATAACGAGATATCGCTTCTCATTCCTATGTTTCATGATAAGATATAATATTCATAGCGAAGTGTCATGTCTACCACGTATTCACTTCAAAGGAATGTAAATGCGACACTTCCTTGCTAGGAATTAGCGTTTCCAGTTGTCTACGTATCGAAACAATAGAGGTCTAATGCTTCCTATAATGAGATATCGCTTCTCATTTCTATGTTTCATGATAAGATATAATATTCATTGCGAAGTGTCATGTCTACCACGTATTCACTTCAAAGGAATGTAAATGCGACACTTCCTTGCTAGGAATTAGCGTTTCCTGTTGTATCGAAACAGTAGAGGTCTAATGCTTCCTATAACGAGATATCGCTTCTCATTCCTATGTTTCATGATAAGATATAATATTCATTGCGAAGTGTCATGTCTATCACGTATTCACTTCAACGGAATGTAAATGCGACACTTCCTTGCTAGGAATTAGCGTTTCCAGTTGTCTACGTATCGAAACAATAGAGGTCTAATGCTTCCTATAACGAGATATCGCTTCTCATTCCTATGTTTCATGATAAGATATAATATTCATTGCGAAGTGTCATGTCTACCACGTATTCACTTCAAAGGAATGTAAATGCGACGCTTCCTTGCTAGGAATTAGCGTTTCCTGTTGTATCGAAACAGTAGAGGTCTAATGCTTCCTATAACGAGATATCGCTTCTCATTTCTATGTTTCATGATAAGATATAATATTCATTGCGATGTGTCATGTCTATCACGTATTCACTTCAACGGAATGTAAATGCGACACTTCCTTGCTAGGAATTAGCGTTTCCAGTTGTCTACGTATCGAAACAATAGAGGTCTAATGCTTCCTATAACGAGATGTCGCTTCTCATTTCTATGTTTCATGATAAGATATAATATTCATTCCGAAGTGTCATGTCTACCACGTGTTCACTTCAAAGGAATGTAAATGCGACACTTCCTTGCTAGGTATTAGCGTTTCCAGTTGTCTACGTATCGAAACAATAGTGGTCTAATGCTTCCTATAACGAGATATCGCTTCTCATTTCTATGTTTCATGATAAGATATAATATTCATTGCGAAGTGTCATGTCTACCACGTATTCACTTCAAAGGAATGTAAATGCGACACTTCCTTGCTAGGAAGTAGCGTTTCCAGATGTCTACGTATCGTAGCAATAGTGTTCTAGTGCTTCTTAGAACGAGATACTGCATCTCATTTCTATGTGTTATGATAAGATATAATATTCATTGCGAAGTGTTATGTATACCTCGCATACACTTCAAATGAATGTAAATGCGACACTTCCATGCTAGGAGATAGAGTTTCCAGATGTCTATGTATCGTAGCAAGCGTGTTATAATGCTTCTTAAAACGAGATATCGCATCTCATTTCTATATTTCATGATAAGATATAATATTCATTGCGAAGTTTTATGTATACCTCGCACACACTTCAAATGAATGTAAATGCGACACTTCGTTGCTAGGAAATAGCGTTTCCAGTTGTCTACGTATCGAAACAATAGAGGCCTAATGCTTCCTATAACGAGATATCGCTTCTCATTCCTA
This sequence comes from Xylocopa sonorina, assembly GCF_050948175.1. Lineage (NCBI taxonomy): Eukaryota > Metazoa > Arthropoda > Insecta > Hymenoptera > Apidae > Xylocopa > Xylocopa sonorina. Next base: position 2,421,389 of record NW_027490091.1, read on the forward strand.
TGTTTCATGATAAGATATAATATTCTTAGCGAAGTGTCATGTCTACCACGTATTCACTTCAAAGGAATGTAAATGCGACACTTCCTTGCTAGGAATTAGCGTTTCCAGTTGTCTACGTATCGAAACAATAGAGGTCTAATGCTTCCTATAACGAGATATCGCTTCTCATTTCTATGTTTCATGATAAGATATAATATTCATTGCGAAGTGTCATGTCTACCACGTATTCACTTCAAAGGAATGTAAATGCGACACTTCCTTGCTAGGAATTAGCGTTTCCTGTTGTATCGAAACAGTAGAGGTCTAATGCTTCCTATAACGAGATATCGCTTCTCATTTCTATGTTTCATGATAAGATATAATATTCATTGCGAAGTGTCATGTCTATCACGTATTCGCTTCAACGGAATGTAAATGCGACACTTCCTTGCTAGGAATTAGCGTTTCCAGTTGTCTACGTATCGAAACAATAGAGGTCTAATGCTTCCTATAACGAGATATCGCTTCTCATTTCTATGCTTCATGATAAGATAAAATATTCATTGCGAAGTGTCATGTCTACCACGTATTCACTTCAAAGGAATGTAAATGCGGCACTTCCTTGCTAGGAATTAGCGTTTCCAGTTGTCTACGTATCGAAACAATAGAGGTCTAATGCTTCCTATAACGAGGTATCGCTTCTCATTTCCATGTTTCATGATAAGATATAATATTCATTGCGAAGTGTCATGTCTATCACGTATTCACTTCAAAGGAATGTAAATGCGACACTTCCTTGCTAGGAATTAGCGTTTCCAGTTGTCTACGTATCGAAACAATAGAGGTCTAATGCTTCCTATAACGAGATATCGCTTCTCATTTCTATGTTTCATGATAAGATATAATATTCATTGCGAAGTGTCATGTCTACCACGTATTCACTTCAAAGGAATGTAAATGCGACACTTCCTTGCTAGGAATTAGCGTTTCCTGTTGTATCGAAACAGTAGAGGTCTAATGCTTCCTATAACGAGATATCGCTTCTCATTTCTATGTTTCATGATAAGATATAATATTCATTGCGAAGTGTCATGTCTATCACGTATTCACTTCAACGGAATGTAAATGCGACACTTCCTTGCTAGGAATTAGCGTTTCCAGTTGTCTACGTATCGAAACAATAGAGGTCTAATGCTTCCTATAACGAGATATCGCTTCTCATTTCTATGTTTCATGATAAGATATAATTTCATTGCGAAGTGTCATGTCTACCACGTATTCACTTCAAAGGAATGTAAATGCGACACTTCCTTGCTAGGAATTAGCGTTTCCTGTTGTCTACGTATCGAAACAGTAGAGGTCTATTGCTTCCTATAACGAGATATCGCTTCTCATTTCTACGTTTCATGATAAGATATAATATTCATTGCGAAGTGTCATGTCTACCACGTATTCAATTCAGAGGAATGTAAATACGACACTTCCTTGCTAGGAATTAGCGTTTCCAGTTGCCTACGTATCGAAACAATAGAGGTCTAATGCTTCCTATAACGAGATATCGCTTCTCATTTCTATGTTTCATTATAAGATATAATATTCATTGCGAATTGTCATGTATGCCACGTATTCACGACCAAATATTGTAAATGCGACACTTCTTTGCTAGGAAGGAGCGTTTGCAGATGTCTACGTATCGAAGCATTAGAGTTCTAATGCTTCTTAAAACGCGATATCGCATCTCATTTCTATGTTTCATGATAAGATATAATATTCATTGCGAAATGTCATGTCTACCACGTATTCACTTCAAAGGAATGTAAATGCGACACTTCCTTGCTAGGAATTAGCGTTTCCAGTTGTCTACGTATCGAAACAATAGAGGTCTAATGCTTCCTATAACGAGATATCGCTTCTCATTTCTATGTTTCATGATAAGATATAATATTCATTGCGAAGTGTCATGTCTACCACGTATTCACTTCAAAGGAATGTAAATGCGACACTTCCTTGCTAGGAATTAGCGTTTCCTGTTGTCTACGTATCGAAACAATAGAGGTCTAATGCTTCCTATAACGAGATATCGCTTCTCATTTCTATGTTTCATGATAAGACATAATATTCATTGCGAAGTGTCATGTATGCCACGTATTCACGACCAAAGATTGTAAATGCGACACTTCCTTGCTAGGAAAGAGCGTTTGCAGATGTCTACGTATCGAAACAATAGAGGTCTAATGCTTCCTATAACGAGATATCGCTTCTCATTTCTATGTTTCATGATAAGATATAATATTCATTGCGAAGTGTCATGTCTACCACGTTGTCACTTCAAAGGAATGTAAATGCGACACTTCCTTGCTAGGAAGTAGCGTTTCCAGATGTCTACGTATCGTAGCAATAGTGTTCTAGTGCTTCTTAGAACGAGATACTGCATCTCATTTCTATGTGTTATGATAAGATATAATATTCATTGCGAAGTGTTATGTATACCTCGCATACACTTCAAATGAATGTAAATGCGACACTTCCATGCTAGGAGATAGAGTTTCCAGATGTCTATGTATCGTAGCAAGCGTGTTATAATGCTTCTTAAAACGAGATATCGCATCTCATTTCTATATTTCATGATAAGATATAATATTCATTGCGAAGTTTTATGTATACCTCGCACACACTTCAAATGAATGTAAATGCGACACTTCGTTGCTAGGAAATAGCGTTTCCAGTTGTCTACGTATCGAAATAATAGAGGTCTAATGCTTCCTATAACGAGATATCGCTTCTCATTCCTATGTTTCATGATAAGATATAATATTCATAGCGAAGTGTCATGTCTACCACGTATTCACTTCAAAGGAATGTAAATGCGACACTTCCTTGCTAGGAATTAGCGTTTCCAGTTGTCTACGTATCGAAACAATAGAGGTCTAATGCTTCCTATAATGAGATATCGCTTCTCATTTCTATGTTTCATGATAAGATATAATATTCATTGCGAAGTGTCATGTCTACCACGTTGTCACTTCAAAGGAATGTAAATGCGACACTTCCTTGCTAGGAAGTAGCGTTTCCAGATGTCTACGTATCGTAGCAATAGTGTTCTAGTGCTTCTTAGAACGAGATACTGCATCTCATTTCTATGTGTTATGATAAGATATAATATTCATTGCGAAGTGTTATGTATACCTCGCATACACTTCAAATGAATGTAAATGCGACACTTCCATGCTAGGAGATAGAGTTTCCAGATGTCTATGTATCGTAGCAAGCGTGTTATAATGCTTCTTAAAACGAGATATCGCATCTCATTTCTATATTTCATGATAAGATATAATATTCATTGCGAAGTTTTATGTATACCTCGCACACACTTCAAATGAATGTAAATGCGACACTTCGTTGCTAGGAAATAGCGTTTCCAGTTGTCTACGTATCGAAATAATAGAGGTCTAATGCTTCCTATAACGAGATATCGCTTCTCATTCCTATGTTTCATGATAAGATATAATATTCATAGCGAAGTGTCATGTCTACCACGTATTCACTTCAAAGGAATGTAAATGCGACACTTCCTTGCTAGGAATTAGCGTTTCCAGTTGTCTACGTATCGAAACAATAGAGGTCTAATGCTTCCTATAATGAGATATCGCTTCTCATTTCTATGTTTCATGATAAGATATAATATTCATTGCGAAGTGTCATGTCTACCACGTATTCACTTCAAAGGAATGTAAATGCGACACTTCCTTGCTAGGAATTAGCGTTTCCTGTTGTATCGAAACAGTAGAGGTCTAATGCTTCCTATAACGAGATATCGCTTCTCATTTCTATGTTTCATGATAAGATATAATATTCATTGCGAAGTGTCATGTCTATCACGTATTCACTTCAACGGAATGTAAATGCGACACTTCCTTGCTAGGAATTAGCGTTTCCAGTTGTCTACGTATCGAAACAATAGAGGTCTAATGCTTCCTATAACGAGATATCGCTTCTCATTTCTATGTTTCATCATAAGATATAATATTCATTGCGAAGTGTCATGTCTACCACGTATTCACTTCAAAGGAATGTAAATGCGGCACTTCCTTGCTAGGAATTAGCGTTTCCAGTTGTCTACGTATCGAAACAATAGAGGTCTAATGCTTCCTATAACGAGATATCGCTTCTCATTTCTATGTTTCATGATAAGATATAATTTCATTGCGAAGTGTCATGTCTACCACGTATTCACTTCAAAGGAATGTAAATGCGACACTTCCTTGCTAGGAATTAGCGTTTCCTGTTGTCTACGTATCGAAACAGTAGAGGTCTATTGCTTCCTATAACGAGATATCGCTTCTCATTTCTACGTTTCATGATAAGATATAATATTCATTGCGAAGTGTCATGTCTACCACGTATTCAATTCAGAGGAATGTAAATGCGACACTTCCTTGCTAGGAATTAGCGTTTCCAGTTGCCTACGTATCGAAACAATAGAGGTCTAATGCTTCCTATAACGAGATATCGCTTCTCATTTCTATGTTTCATGATAAGATATAATATTCATTGCGAATTGTTATGTATGCCACGTATTCACGACCAAATATTGTAAATGCGACACTTCTTTGCTAGGAAGGAGCGTTTGCAGATGTCTACGTATCGAAGCATTAGAGTTCTAATGCTTCTTAAAACGCGATATCGCATCTCATTTCTATGTTTCATGATAAGATATAATATTCATTGCGAAATGTCATGTCTACCACGTATTCACTTCAAAGGAATGTAAATGCGACACTTCCTTGCTAGGAATTAGCGTTTCCAGTTGTCTACGTATCGAAACAATAGAGGTCTAATGCTTCCTATAACGAGATATCGCTTCTCATTTCTATGTTTCATGATAAGATATAATATTCATTGCGAAGTGTCATGTCTACCACGTATTCACTTCAAAGGAATGTAAATGCGACACTTCCTTGCTAGGAATTAGCGTTTCCAGTTGTCTACGTATCGAAACAATAGAGGTCTAATGCTTCCTGTAACGAGATATCGCTTCTCATTTCTATGTTTCATGATAAGATATAATATTCATTGCGAAGTGTCATGTCTACCACGTATTCACTTCAAAGGAATGTAAATGCGACACTTCCTTGCTAGGAATTAGCGTTTCCTGTTGTCTACGTATCGAAACAATAGAGGTCTAATGCTTCCTATAACGAGATATCGCTTCTCATTTCTATGTTTCATGATAAGACATAATATTCATTGCGAAGTGTCATGTATGCCACGTATTCACGACCAAAGATTGTAAATGCGACACTTCCTTGCTAGGAAGGAGCGTTTGCAGATGTCTACGTATCGAAACATTAGAGGTCTAATGCTTCCTATAACGAGATATCGCTTCTCATTTCTATGTTTCATGATAAGATATAATATTCATTGCGAAGTGTCATGTCTACCACGTTGTCACTTCAAAGGAATGTAAATGCGACACTTCCTTGCTAGGAAGTAGCGTTTCCAGATGTCTACGTATCGTAGCAATAGTGTTCTAGTGCTTCTTAGAACGAGATACTGCATCTCATTTCTATGTGTTATGATAAGATATAATATTCATTGCGAAGTGTTATGTATACCTCGCATACACTTCAAATGAATGTAAATGCGACACTTCCATGCTAGGAGATAGAGTTTCCAGATGTCTATGTATCGTAGCAAGCGTGTTATAATGCTTCTTAAAACGAGATATCGCATCTCATTTCTATATTTCATGATAAGATATAATATTCATTGCGAAGTGTCATGTCTATCACGTATTCACTTCAACGGAATGTAAATGCGACACTTCCTTGCTAGGAATTAGCGTTTCCAGTTGTCTACGTATCGAAACAATAGAGGTCTAATGCTTCCTATAACGAGATATCGCTTCTCATTTCTATGTTTCATGATAAGATATAATATTCATTGCGAAGTGTCATGTCTACCACGTATTCACTTCAAAGGAATGTAAATGCGACACTTCCTTGCTAGGAATTAGCGTTTCCTGTTGTCTACGTATCGAAACAGTAGAGGTCTAATGCTTCCTATAACGAGATATCGCTTCTCATTTCTACGTTTCATGATAAGATATAATATTCATTGCGAAGTGTCATGTCTACCACGTATTCACTTCAGAGGAATGTAAATGCGACACTTCCTTCCTAGGAATTAGCGTTTCCAGTTGCCTACGTATCGAAACAATAGAGGTCTAATGCTTCCTATAACGAGATATCGCTTCTCATTTCTATGTTTCATGATAAGATATAATTTTCATTGCGAATTGTCATGTATGCCACGTATTCGCGACCAAAGATTGTAAGTGCGACACTTCCTTGCTAGGAAGGAGCGTTTGCAGATGTCTACGTATCGAAGCATTAGAGTTCTAATGCTTCTTAAAACGCGATATCGCATCTCATTTCTATGTTTCATGATAAGATATAATATTCATTGCGAAATGTCATGTCTACCACGTATTCACTTCAAAGGAATGTAAATGCGACACTTCCTTGCTAGGAATTAGCGTTTCCAGTTGTCTACGTATCGAAACAATAGAGGTCTAATGCTTCCTATAACGAGATATCGCTTCCCATTTCTATGTTTCATGACAAGATATAATATTCATTGCGAAGTGTCATGTCTACCACGTATTCACTTCAAAGGAATGTAAATGCGACACTTCCTTGCTAGGAATTAGCGTTTCCTGTTGTATCGAAACAGTAGAGGTCTAATGCTTCCTATAACGAGATATCGCTTCTCATTTCTACGTTTCATGATAATATATAATATTCATTGCGAAGTGTCATGTCTACCACGTATTCACTTCAAAGGAATGTAAATGCGACACTTCCTTGCTAGGAATTAGCGTTTCCAGTTGCCTACGTATCGAAAAAATAGAGGTGTAATGCTTCCTATAACGAGATATCGCTTCTCATTTCTATGTTTCATGATAAGATATAATATTCATTGCGAAGTGTCATGTATGCCACGTATTCACGACCAAAGATTGTAAATGCGACACTTCCTTGCTAGGAAGGAGCGTTTGCAGATGTCTACGTATCGAAACAATAGAGGTCTAATGCTTCCTATAACGAGATATCGCTTCTCATTCCTATGTTTCATGATAAGATATAATATTCATTGCGAAGTGTCATGTCTACCACGTATTCACTTCAAAGGAATGTAAATGCGACACTTCCTTGCTAGGAATTAGCGTTTCCTGTTGTCTACGTATCGAAACAGTAGAGGTCTAATGCTTCCTATAACGAGATATCGCTTCTCATTTCTATGTTTCATGATAAGATATAATATTCATTGCGAAGTGTCATGTTTACCTCGTATTCACTCCAATTGAATGGAAATGCGACACTTCCACGCTAGGAATTAGCGTTTGCAGATATCTACGTATCGGAGAAATAGATTTCTAATGCTTCTTAAAACGAGATATCGCATCTCATTTCTATGTTTCATGATACGATATAATATTTATTGCGAAGTGTCATGAATACCTCGCATACACTTCAAATGAATGTAAATGCGACACTTCCTTGCTAGGAAATAGCGTTGGCCGATGTCTACGTATCGAAGCAATAGTGTTCTAATGCTTCTTAAAACGCGATAACGCACCTCATTTCTATGTTTCATGATAAGATATAATATTCATTGTGGAGTGTTACGTATACCTCGTATTCACTTCAACAGAATGTAAATGCGACACTTCCTTGCTAGGAAATAGCGTATGCAGGTGTCTCCCTATCGAAGCTATTGTGTTCTAATGCTTCTTAAATCGCGATATCACATCTGGTTTCTATGTTTCGTGATACGATATAATGATCATTGTGGAGTGTTATGAATACCTCATATGCACTTCAAAAGAATATAAGTGCGAAACTTCTTTCTATTAAGTAGCGTTTGCAGATGTCTACGTATCGTAGCAATAGCGTTCTAATGCATTTTAAATCGCGATATCGCATCTCAATATTCATTGTGGGGTGTTATGTATACCTCGTATTCACTTCAAAAGAATGTAAATGCGACAATTCCTTCCTTGGAAAAAGCGTTTGCAGATGTCTACATATCGTAGCAACAGGGTTCTAATGTTTCTTAAAACGCGATATCACATATCGTTTCTATTTTTCATGATAAGATATAATATTCATTGCGAAGTGTGATGTATTCCTCGTCTACACTTCAAATGCATGTAAATGGGACACATCTCTTCTAGGAAATAGAGTTTCCAGATGTCTACGTATCGAAGCAATAGAGTTCTAATGCTTCTTAAAAAACGATATCGCATCTCATTTCTATGTTTCATGATATGATATAGTATTCATTGTGGAGTGTTTTGTATACCTTGCATTCACTTCAAAAGAATTTAAATGCGACGCTTCCTTGCTAGGAAGTAGCGTTTCCAGATGTCTATGTATAGAAGCAATAGAGTTCTAATGCTTCTTAAAACGGGATATCGCATCTCATTTTTATGTTTCATGATAAGATTTGATATTAATTGCGAAGTGACATGTATACCTCGTATTCACTTCAAAAGAATGGAAATGCGACACTTCCTTGCTGGGAAATAGCGTTTCCAGATGTCTACGTATCGAAACAATAGAGATATAATGCTTCTAAAATCGCGATATCGCATCTCTATTCTATGTTTCATGATAAGATATAATATTCATTGCGAAGTGTAATGTATACCTCGTATTCACTTCAAAAGAATGTTAATGCGACACTTCCTTTCCAGGAAGTAGCGTTTCCAGATGTCTACGTATCGTAGCAATTGAGTTCTAATGCTTCTTATAACGCGACATCGCATCTCATTTCTATGTTTCATGATAAGATATAATATTCATTGCGATGCGTCATGTATACCTCGTATTCACTTCGAAACAATGTAAACGTCACACCTCCTTGCTAGGAAATAGCGCTGGCAGATGTATACGTATCGAAGCAATAGAGTTCTAACGGTTCTTGAAACGCGATATCGCACCTCATTTCTATGTTTCATTATAAGATATAATATTCATTGCGAGGTCCCATGTATACCTCGCATACACTTCAAATGAATGTAAACGCGACACTTCCTTCCTAGGAAATGGCGTTTGCGGATGTCTACGTATCGTAGCAATAAATTTCTAATGCTTCTTAAATCGCGATATCGCATCTCATTATTATGTTTCTTTATAAGATATAATATTCAATGTGGAGTGCTATGTATACCTCGCATTCACTTCAAAGGAATGTAAACGCGACACTTCCTTGCTAGGAAATAGTGTTTGCAGATGTCTACGTATCGAAGCAACAGTGTTCTAATGCTTCTTAAATAGCGATATAGCACCTCATTTCCATGTTTCATGATGAGGTATAATATTCATTGCGAGGTGTTATGTATATCTCGTATTCACTTCAAGTGAATGTAAATGCTACACTTCCTTGCTAGGAAATAGCGTTTGCAGATGTCTCCGTATCGAAGCAATAGGGTTCTAATGCTTCTTAGATCGTGATATCGCATCCTATTTCTGTGTTTCATGGTAAGATATAATATTCATTGTGGAGTGTTATGTCTACAGCGCATTCACTTCAAATGAATGTAAATGCTACACTTCCTTGCTAGGTAATAGCGTTTGCAGATGTCTACGTATCGTAGCAATAGGGTTCTAATGCTTCTTAAGAAGCGATATCGCATCTCATTTCTATTACTCATGATAAGATATAATATTCCTTACGAAGTGTTATGTATTCCTCGTCTACACTTCAAATTCAATGTAAATGCGACACATTCCTCCTAGGAAATAGCGTTTCCATATGTCTACGTATCGAAGCAATAGAGTTCTAATGCTACTTAAAACGTGATATCGCATATCATTTCTGTGTTTCATGATATGATATAATATTCATTGTGGAGTGTTATGTACTCCTCGTATTCACATCATATGAATGTAAATGCGACGCTTCCCTGCTAAGATGTAGCGTTTCCAGATGTCTACGTATCGAAGCAATAGAGTTCTAATGCTTCTTAAAACGGGATATCGCATCTCATATTGAAGTTTCATGATAACATTTAATATTCATTGCGAAGTGTTATGTATTCTTCGTCTACACTTCAAATGAATATAAATGGGACACATCCCTTCTAGGATATAGCGTTTCCAGATGTCTACGTATCGAAGCAATAGAGTTCAAATGCTTCTTAAAACGCGATATCGCATCTCATTTCCATGTTTCATGATAAGATTTTGTATTAAATGCGAAGTGTCATGTATACCTCGTATTCATTTCAAAAGAATGTAAATGTGACACTTCCTTGCTAGGTAATACCGTTTCCAGATGTCTACGTGTCGAAGCAATAGAGTTCTATTGCTTCTTAAAACGGGATATCGCATCCCATTTCTATTATTCATGATAAGATGCAATATTCATTACGAAGTGTTATGTATTCCTCATCTATACTTCAAGTTCAATGTAAATGCGACACAACCCTTCTAGGAAATAGCGTTTCCAGATGTCTACGTATCGAAGCAATAGAGTTCTAATGCTTCCTAAATCGCTATGTCTCATCACATTTCTATGTTTCATGATAAGATATAATAGCCATTGTGCCGTGTTATGTGTACCTCGTATTCACATCAAACGAATGTAAATACGACACTTTCGTCCTAAGAAATAGCGTTTGAAGATGTCTACGTATCGAAGCAATAGAGTTCTAATGCTCCTTAAAACGCGATACCTCATCTCATTTTAATGTTTCATGATAAGATATAATATTCATAGCGAATTGACATGTATACCTCGTATTCACTTCAAAAGAATGTAAATACGATACTTCCGTGCCAGGAAGTAGCGTTTTAAGATGTCTACGTATCGAAGCAATACAGTTCAAATGCCTCTTATTACGCAATAACGCATCTCATTCCTATGTTTCATGATAAGATATAATATTCATTTCGAAGTGTCATGTATACCTCGTATTCCTTTCAAAACTTTGTAAATGCGACACTTCCTTTCTAGGAAATTACGTTTCCATATGTCTACGTATCGTAGCAATAGAGCTCTAATGCTACTCAAAACGCGATATGGCATCTCAATTATATGTTTCATGATAAGGTATAATATCCATTGCGATGTGCCATGTATACCTCGCATACACTTCAAATGGATTGTAAATGCCACACTTCCTTGCAAGGTAATAGCGTCTGCAGATGTCTACGTATCGTAGCAATAGAGTTCTAGTGCTTCTTAAATCGCGATATCGCACCTCATTTCTATGTTTCACGATAAGATATAATATTCACTGTGCAGTGTTATGTATACCTCGTTATCACTTCAAAAGAATGTAAATGCGACACTTCCTTGCCAGGAAATATGGTCTGCAAATGTCTACGTATGGTAGCAATAGAGTTCTAATGCTTCGCAAAACGCGATATTGCATCTCGTTTCTATGTTTCATGATAAGATATAACATTAATTGCGAATTGTCATGTATACCTCGTATTCACTTAAAAAGAATGCAAATGCGACACATCCTTGCTAGGAAATATCGTTTGCAGATATCTCCGTATGGACCAATAGAGATCTAATGCTTCTTAAATCGCGGTATCGCATCGGATTTCTATGTTTCGTGATAAGGTATAATATTCAATGTGGAGAGACATGTATATCCGGTATTCACTTCAAAAGAATGTAAATGCGACACTTCCTTGCTATTAAACAGCGTTTGCAGATGTCTACGCATCGTAGCAATAGATTTCTAATGCTTTTTAAATCGCGATATCGCATCTCATTTTTATGTTTCATGATAAGATATAACATTCATTTCGAAGTGACATGTATACCTCGTATTCACTTGGAAAGTATGTAAATGCGAAACTTCACTGCTAGGAAGTAGCGTTTGCAGATGTCTACTTATCGGAGCAATAGGGTTCTAATGCTTCTTAAATCGCGATATCGCATCTCATATCTATGTTTCATGATAAGATATAATATTCATTGCGAAGTGTCATGTATACCTCGTATTCACTACAAAAGAAAGTAAGTGCAACACTTCCTTGCTAGGAAATAGCGTTTGCATATGCCTACGTATCGTAGCAACGGAGTTCTAACGCCTCTTAGAACGGGATATCGCATCTCATTTCTATGTTTCATGATAAGATACAATATTCATTGTGGAGTGTTATGTGTACCTCGTATTCACTTCAAATGAATGTAAATGCGACACTTCCTTCCTAGGAAATAGCGTTTCCAGATGACTACGCATCGTAGCAATTGTGTTCTACTGCTTCTTAATTCGCGATATCGCTTCTCATTTCTATGTTTCATGCTAAGATACAATATTCATTGCGAAGTATTATGTATTCCTCGATACGCTTCAGGTGAATGTAAATGCGAAAATTCCTTTCTAGGAAATAGCGTTTGCAGATATCTATGTATCGAAGCAATAGATTTCTGGTGCATCTTAAATCCCGATATCGCTTCTCATTTCTATGTTTCATGCTAAGGTATAATATTCATTGCGATGTGTCATGTATACCGCGTATTCACTTCAAAAGAATGTAAATGCGACACTTCCTTCCTAGGAAATAGCGATTGCAGATGTCTACGTATCGTAGCAACAGGGATCTAATGCTTCTTACAACGCGATATCGCATCTCATTTCTATGTTTCATGATAAGATATAATATTCATAGCGACGTGTCATGTACACCTCGTATTCACTTCAATAGAATGTAAGTGCGACACTTCCATCCTAGGAAATAGCGTTTGCAGATGTCTACGTATCGTAGCAACAGAGTTCTTATGCTTCTTACAACGCGATATCGCATCTCATTTCTGTGTTTCATGATAAGATATAACATTCATTTCGATGTGTCATGTATACCTCGTATTCCTTTCAAAACAATGTAAATGCGACACTTCCTTTCTAGGAAATTACGTTTCCATATGTCCACGTATCGAAGCAATATAGTTCTAATGCTTCTTAAAACGGGATATCGCATCTGATTTCTATGTCTCATGATAAGATATAATATTCATTGGGAAGAGTTATGTATTCCTCGTCTACACTTCAAATGACTGTTAATGCGACACTTCCTTTCCAGGAAGTAGCGTTTCCAGATGTCTACGTATCGTAGCAATTGAGTTCTAATGCTTCTTAAAACGCGACATCGCATCTCATTTCTATGTTTCATGATAAGATATAATATTCACTGCGATGCGTCATGTATACCTCGTATTCACTTCGAAACAATGTAAACGTCACACCTCCTTGCTAGGAAATGGCGCTGGCAGATGTATACGTATCGAAGCAATAGAGTTCTAATACATCTTATATCGCGATATCTCTTCTCATTTCTATGCTTCATGATAAGATATAGTATTCATTCCGAAGTGCCACTTGTGCCTCGCATGCACTTCAAAAGAATGTAAATGAGACACTTCCTTGCTAGGAAATAGCGTTGGCAGAAGTCTACGTATCGAAGCAATAGTATTCTAACGGTTCTTAAAACGCGATATCGCACCTCATTTCTATGTTTCATGACAAGATATAATATTCATTGCGAAGTGTCATGTCTACCACGTATTCACTTCAAAGGAATGTAAATGCGACACTTCCTTGCTAGGAATTAGCGTTTCCAGTTGCCTACGTATCGAAAAAATAGAGGTCTAATGCTTCCTATAACGAGATATCGCTTCTCATTTCTATGTTTCATGATAAGATATAATATTCATTGCGAAGTGTCATGTATGCCACGTATTCACGACCAAAGATTGTAAATGCGACACTTCCTTGCTAGGAAGGAGCGTTTGCAGATGTCTACGTATCGAAGCATTAGAGTTCTAATGCTTCTTAAAACGCGATATCGCATCTCATTTCTATGTTTCATGATAAGATATAATATTCATTGCGAAACGTCATGTCTACCACGTATTCACTTCAAAGGAATGTAAATGCGACACTTCCTTGCTAGGAATTAGCGTTTCCAGTTGTCTACGCATCGTAGCAATTGTGTTCTACTGCTTCTTAATTCGCGATATCGCTTCTCATTTCTATGTTTCATGCTAAGATACAATATTCATTGCGAAGTATTATGTATTCCTCGATACGCTTCAGGTGAATGTAAATGCGAAAATTCCTTTCTAGGAAATAGCGTTTGCAGATATCTATGTATCGAAGCAATAGATTTCTGGTGCATCTTAAATCCCGATATCGCTTCTCATTTCTATGTTTCATGCTAAGGTATAATATTCATTGCGATGTGTCATGTATACCGCGTATTCACTTCAAAAGAATGTAAATGCGACACTTCCTTCCTAGGAAATAGTGATTGCAGATGTCTACGTATCGTAGCAACAGGGATCTAATGCTTCTTACAACGCGATATCGCATCTCATTTCTATGTTTCATGATAAGATATAATATTCATAGCGACGTGTCATGTACACCTCGTATTCACTTCAATAGAATGTAAGTGCGACACTTCCATCCTAGGAAATAGCGTTTGCAGATGTCTACGTATCGTAGCAACAGAGTTCTTATGCTTCTTACAACGCGATATCGCATCTCATTTCTGTGTTTCATGATAAGATATAACATTCATTTCGATGTGTCATGTATACCTCGTATTCCTTTCAAAACAATGTAAATGCGACACTTCCTTTCTAGGAAATTACGTTTCCATATGTCCACGTATCGAAGCAATACAGTTCTAATGCTTCTTAAAACGGGATATCGCATCTGATTTCTATGTCTCATGATAAGATATAATATTCATTGGGAAGAGTTATGTATTCCTCGTCTACACTTCAAATGACTGTTAATGCGACACTTCCTTTCCAGGAAGTAGCGTTTCCAGATGTCTACGTATCGTAGCAATTGAGTTCTAATGCTTCTTAAAACGCGACATCGCATCTCATTTCTATGTTTCATGATAAGATATAATATTCACTGCGATGCGTCATGTATACCTCGTATTCACTTCAAAGGAATGTAAATGCGACACTTCCTTGCTAGGAATTAGCGTTTCCAGTTGTCTACGTATCAAAACAATAGAGGTCTAATGCTTCGTATAACGAGATATCGCTTCTCATTCCTATGTTTCATGATAAGATATAATATTCATTGCGAAGTGTCATGTCTACCACGTATTCACTTCAAAGGAATGTAAATGCGACACTTCCTTGCTAGGAATTAGCGTTTCCTGTTGTCTACGTATCGAAACAGTAGAGGTCTAATGCTTCCTATAACGAGATATCGCTTCTCATTTCTATGTTTCATGATAAGATATAATATTCATTGCGAAGTGTCATGTATACCTCGTATTCACTCCAAATGAATGGAAATGCGACACTTCCACGCTAGGAATTAGCGTTTGCAGATATCTACGTATCGGAGAAATAGATTTCTAATGCTTCTTAAAACGAGATATCGCATCTCATTTCTATGTTTCATGATACGATATAATATTTATTGCGAAGTGTCATGAATACCTCGCATACACTTCAAATGAATGTAAATGCGACACTTCCTTGCTAGGAAATAGCGTTTGCTGATGTCTACCTAGCGAAGAAATATAGTTATAATGCATCTCAAAACGCCATATCGCATCTCATTTCTATTTTTCACGATAAGATATAATATTCATTGTAAAGTGTCATGTATACGTTGTATTCACTTCAAATGAATGTAAATGCGACACTTCCTTGCTAGGAAACAGAGTTTGCCGATGTCTACGTATCGTACCTACAGAGTCCTAAAGCTACCTAAAACGCTATATCGCAACTCATTACTATGTTTCATGATAAGATACAATATTCATTGCGAAGTGTCATGTATACCTCGCATACACTTCAAATGAATGTAAATGCGACACTTCCTTGCTAGGAAATAGCGTTGGCCGATGTCTACGTATCGAAGCAATAGTGTTCTAATGCTTCTTAAAACGCGATAACGCACCTCATTTCTATGTTTCATGATAAGATATAATATTCATTGTGGAGTGTTACGTATACCTCGTATTCACTTCAACAGAATGTAAATGCGACACTTCCTTGCTAGGAAATAGCGTATGCAGGTGTCTCCCTATCGAAGCTATTGTGTTCTAATGCTTCTTAAATCGCGATATCACATCTGGTTTCTATGTTTCGTGATACGATATAATGATCATTGTGGAGTGTTATGAATACCTCATATGCACTTCAAAAGAATATAAGTGCGAAACTTCTTTCTATTAAATAGCGTTTGCAGATGTCTACGTATCGTAGCAATAGCGTTCTAATGCATTTTAAATCGCGATATCGCATCTCAATATTCATTGTGGGGTGTTATGTATACCTCGTATTCACTTCAAAAGAATGTAAATGCGACAATTCCTTCCTTGGAAAAAGCGTTTGCAGATGTCTACGTATCGTAGCAACAGGGTTCTAATGTTTCTTAAAACGCGATATCACATATCGTTTCTATTTTTCATGATAAGATATAATATTCATTGCGAAGTGTGATGTATTCCTCGTCTACACTTCAAATGCATGTAAATGGGACACATCTCTTCTAGGAAATAGAGTTTCCAGATGTCTACGTATCGAAGCAATAGAGTTCTAATGCTTCTTAAAAAACGATATCGCATCTCATTTCTATGTTTCATGATATGATATAGTATTCATTGTGGAGTGTTTTGTATACCTTGCATTCACTTCAAAAGAATTTAAATGCGACGCTTCCTTGCTAGGAAGTAGCGTTTCCAGATGTCTATGTATAGAAGCAATAGAGTTCTAATGCTTCTTAAAACGGGATATCGCATCTCATTTTTATGTTTCATGATAAGATTTGATATTAATTGCGAAGTGACATGTATACCTCGTATTCACTTCAAAAGAATGGAAATGCGACACTTCCTTGCTGGGAAATAGCGTTTCCAGATGTCTACGTATCGAAACAATAGAGATATAATGCTTCTAAAATCGCGATATCGCATCTCTATTCTATGTTTCATGATAAGATATAATATTCATTGCGAAGTGTAATGTATACCTCGTATTCACTTCAAAAGAATGTTAATGCGACACTTCCTTTCCAGGAAGTAGCGTTTCCAGATGTCTACGAATCGTAGCAATTGAGTTCTAATGCTTCTTAAAACGCGACATCGCATCTCATTTCTATGTTTCATGATAAGATATAATATTCATTGCGATGCGTCATGTATACCTCGTATTCACTTCGAAACAATGTAAACGTCACACCTCCTTGCTAGGAAATAGCGCTGGCAGATGTATACGTATCGAAGCAATAGAGTTCTAACGGTTCTTGAAACGCGATATCGCACCTCATTTCTATGTTTCATTATAAGATATAATATTCATTGCGAGGTCCCATGTATACCTCGCATACACTTCAAATGAATGTAAACGCGACACTTCCTTCCTAGGAAATGGCGTTTGCGGATGTCTACGTATCGTAGCAATAAATTTCTAATGCTTCTTAAATCGCGATATCGCATCTCATTATTATGTTTCTTTATAAGATATAATATTCAATGTGGAGTGCTATGTATACCTCGCATTCACTTCAAAGGAATGTAAACGCGACACTTCCTTGCTAGGAAATAGTGTTTGCAGATGTCTACGTATCGAAGCAACAGTGTTCTAATGCTTCTTAAATAGCGATATAGCACCTCATTTCCATGTTTCATGATGAGGTATAATATTCATTGCGAGGTGTTATGTATATCTCGTATTCACTTAAAGTGAATGTAAATGCTACACTTCCTTGCTAGGAAATAGCGTTTGCAGATGTCTCCGTATCGAAGCAATAGGGTTCTAATGCTTCTTAGATCGTGATATCGCATCCTATTTCTGTGTTTCATGGTAAGATATAATATTCATTGTGGAGTGTTATGTCTACAGCGCATTCACTTCAAATGAATGTAAATGCTACACTTCCTTGCTAGGTAATAGCGTTTGCAGATGTCTACGTATCGTAGCAATAGGGTTCTAATGCTTCTTAAGAAGCGATATCGCATCTCATTTCTATTACTCATGATCAGATATAATATTCCTTACGAAGTGTTATGTATTCCTCGTCTACACTTCAAATTCAATGTAAATGCGACACATTCCTCCTAGGAAATACCGTTTCCATATGTCTACGTATCGAAGCAATAGAGTTCTAGTGCTACTTAAAACGTGATATCGCATATCATTTCTGTGTTTCATGATATGATATAATATTCATTGTGGAGTGTTATGTACTCCTCGTATTCACATCATATGAATGTAAATGCGACGCTTCCCTGCTAAGATGTAGCGTTTCCAGATGTCTACTTATCGGAGCAATAGGGTTCTAATGCTTCTTAAATCGCGATATCGCATCTCATATATATGTTTCATGATAAGATATAATATTCATTGCGAAGTGTCATGTATACCTCGTATTCACTACAAAAGAAAGTAAGTGCAACACTTCCTTGCTAGGAAATAGCGTTTGCATATGCCTACGTATCGTAGCAACGGAGTTCTAACGCCTCTTAGAACGCGATATCGCATCTCATTTCTATGTTTCATGATAAGATACAATATTCATTGTGGAGTGTTATGTGTACCTCGTATTCACTTCAAATGAATGTAAATGCGACACTTCCTTCCTAGGAAATAGCGTTTCCAGATGACTACGCATCGTAGCAATTGTGTTCTACTGCTTCTTAATTCGCGATATCGCTTCTCATTTCTATGTTTCATGCTAAGATACAATATTCATTGCGAAGTATTATGTATTCCTCGATACGCTTCAGGTGAATGTAAATGCGAAAATTCCTTTCTAGGAAATAGCGTTTGCAGATATCTATGTATCGAAGCAATAGATTTCTGGTGCATCTTAAATCCCGATATCGCTTCTCATTTCTATGTTTCATGCTAAGGTATAATATTCATTGCGATGTGTCATGTATACCGCGTATTCACTTCAAAAGAATGTAAATGCGACACTTCCTTCCTAGGAAATAGCGATTGCAGATGTCTACGTATCGTAGCAACAGGGATCTAATGCTTCTTACAACGCGATAACGCATCTCATTTCTATGTTTCATGATAAGATATAATATTCATAGCGACGTGTCATGTACACCTCGTATTCACTTCAATAGAATGTAAGTGCGACACTTCCATCCTAGGAAATAGCGTTTGCAGATGTCTACGTATCGTAGCAACAGAGTTTTTATGCTTCTTACAACGCGATATCGCATCTCATTTCTGTGTTTCATGATAAGATATAACATTCATTTCGATGTGTCATGTATACCCCGTATTCCTTTCAAAACAATGTAAATGCGACACTTCCTTTCTAGGAAATTACGTTTCCATATGTCCACGTATCGAAGCAATATAGTTCTAATGCTTCTTAAAACGGGATATCGCATCTGATTTCTATGTCTCATGATAAGATATAATATTCATTGGGAAGAGTTATGTATTCCTCGTCTACACTTCAAATGACTGTTAATGCGACACTTCCTTTCCAGGAAGTAGCGTTTCCAGATGTCTACGTATCGTAGCAATTGAGTTCTAATGCTTCTTAAAACGCGACATCGCATCTCATTTCTATGTTTCATGATAAGATATAATATTCACTGCGATGCGTCATGTATACCTCGTATTCACTTCGAAACAATGTAAACGTCACACCTCCTTGCTAGGAAATAGCGCTGGCAGATGTATACGTATCGAAGCAATAGAGTTCTAACGGTTCTTGAAACGCGATATCGCACCTCATTTCTATGTTTCATTATAAGATATAATATTCATTGCGAGGTCCCATGTATACCTCGCATACACTTCAAATGAATGTAAACGCGACACTTCCTTCCTAGGAAATGGCGTTTGCGGATGTCTACGTATCGTAGCAATAAATTTCTAATGCTTCTTAAATCGCGATATCGCATCTCATTATTATGTTTCTTTATAAGATATAATATTCAATGTGGAGTGCTATGTATACCTCGCATTCACTTCAAAGGAATGTAAACGCGACACTTCCTTGCTAGGAAATAGTGTTTGCAGATGTCTACGTATCGAAGCAACAGTGTTCTAATGCTTCTTAAATAGCGATATAGCACCTCATTTCCATGTTTCATGATGAGGTATAATATTCATTGCGAGGTGTTATGTATATCTCGTATTCACTTCAAGTGAATGTAAATGCTACACTTCCTTGCTAGGAAATAGCGTTTGCAGATGTCTCCGTATCGAAGCAATAGGGTTCTAATGCTTCTTAGATCGTGATATCGCATCCTATTTCTGTGTTTCATGGTAAGATATAATATTCATTGTGGAGTGTTATGTCTACAGCGCATTCACTTCAAATGAATGTAAATGCTACACTTCCTTGCTAGGTAATAGCGTTTGCAGATGTCTACGTATCGTAGCAATAGGGTTCTAATGCTTCTTAAGAAGCGATATCGCATCTCATTTCTATTACTCATGATAAGATATAATATTCCTTACGAAGTGTTATGTATTCCTCGTCTACACTTCAAATTCAATGTAAATGCGACACATTCCTCCTAGGAAATAGCGTTTCCATATGTCTACATATCGAAGCAATAGAGTTCTAATGCTACTTAAAACGTGATATCGCATATCATTTCTGTGTTTCATGATATGATATAATATTCATTGTGGAGTGTTATGTACTCCTCGTATTCACATCATATGAATGTAAATGCGACGCTTCCCTGCTAAGATGTAGCGTTTCCAGATGTCTACGTATCGAAGCAATAGAGTTCTAATGCTTCTTAAAACGGGATATCGCATCTCATATTGAAGTTTCATGATAACATTTAATATTCATTGCGAAGTGTTATGTATTCTTCGTCTACACTTCAAATGAATGTAAATGGGACACATCCCTTCTAGGATATAGCGTTTCCAGATGTCTACGTATCGAAGCAATAGAGTTCAAATGCTTCTTAAAACGCGATATCGCATCTCATTTCCATGTTTCATGATAAGATTTTGTATTAAATGCGAAGTGTCATGTATACCTCGTATTCATTTCAAAAGAATGTAAATGTGACACTTCCTTGCTAGGTAATACCGTTTCCAGATGTCTACGTGTCGAAGCAATAGAGTTCTATTGCTTCTTAAAACGGGATATCGCATCCCATTTCTATTATTCATGATAAGATGCAATATTCATTACGAAGTGTTATGTATTCCTCATCTATACTTCAAGTTCAATGTAAATGCGACACAACCCTTCTAGGAAATAGCGTTTCCAGATGTCTACGTATCGAAGCAATAGAGTTCTAATGCTTCCTAAATCGCTATGTCTCATCACATTTCTATGTTTCATGATAAGATATAATAGCCATTGTGCAGTGTTATGTGTACCTCGTATTCACATCAAACGAATGTAAATACGACACTTTCGTCCTAAGAAATAGCGTTTGAAGATGTCTACGTATCGAAGCAATAGAGTTCTAATGCTCCTTAAAACGCGATACCTCATCTCATTTTAATGTTTCATGATAAGATATAATATTCATAGCGAATTGACATGTATACCTCGTATTCACTTCAAAAGAATGTAAATACGATACTTCCGTGCCAGGAAGTAGCGTTTTAAGATGTCTACGTATGAAGCAATACAGTTCAAATGCCTCTTATTACGCAATAACGCATCTCATTCCTATGTTTCATGATAAGATATAATATTCATTTCGAAGTGTCATGTATACCTCGTATTCCTTTCAAAACTTTGTAAATGCGACACTTCCTTTCTAGGAAATTACGTTTCCATATGTCTACGTATCGTAGCAATAGAGCTCTAATGCTACTCAAAACGCGATATGGCATCTCAATTATATGTTTCATGATAAGGTATAATATCCATTGCGATGTGCCATGTATACCTCGCTTACACTTCAAATGGATTGTAAATGCCACACTTCCTTGCAAGGTAATAGCGTCTGCAGATGTCTACGTATCGTAGCAATAGAGTTCTAGTGCTTCTTAAATCGCGATATCGCACCTCATTTCTATGTTTCACGATAAGATATAATATTCACTGTGCAGTGTTATGTATACCTCGTTATCACTTCAAAAGAATGTAAATGCGACACTTCCTTGCCAGGAAATATGGTCTGCAAATGTCTACGTATGGTAGCAATAGAGTTCTAATGCTTCGCAAAACGCGATATTGCATCTCGTTTCTATGTTTCATGATAAGATATAACATTAATTGCGAATTGTCATGTATACCTCGTATTCACTTAAAAAGAATGCAAATGCGACACATCCTTGCTAGGAAATATCGTTTGCAGATATCTCCGTATGGACCAATAGAGATCTAATGCTTCTTAAATCGCGGTATCGCATCGGATTTCTATGTTTCGTGATAAGGTATAATATTCAATGTGGAGAGACATGTATATCCGGTATTCACTTCAAAAGAATGTAAATGCGACACTTCCTTGCTATTAAACAGCGTTTGCAGATGTCTACGCATCGTAGCAATAGATTTCTAATGCTTTTTAAATCGCGATATCGCATCTCATTTTTATGTTTCATGATAAGATATAACATTCATTTCGAAGTGACATGTATACCTCGTATTCACTTGGAAAGTATGTAAATGCGAAACTTCACTGCTAGGAAGTAGCGTTTGCAGATGTCTACTTATCGAAGCAATAGAGTTCTAATGCTTCCCAAATCGTCATATCGCATCTCATTTCTATGTTTCATGATAAGATATAATATTCATTGTGCAGTGTTACGTATATCTCGTCTATACTTCAAATGAATGTAAATGCGACACTTCCTTGCTAGGAAGTAGCATTTGCTGATGTCTACGTATCGAAGCAATAGGGATCTAATGCTTCTTAAATCGCCATATCGCTTCTCATTTCTATGTTTCATGATAATATATAATATTCACTGCCCAGTGTCATGTATACCTCGTATTCCTTTGAAAAGAATGTAAATGCGACACTTCCTTGCTAGGAAGTAGCACTTGCTGATGTATACGTATCGAAGCAATAGACATCTAATGCTTCACAAATCGCCTTATCGCATCTCATTTCTGTGTTTCATGATAATATATAATATTCACTGCGCAGTGTCATGTATACCTCGCATACACTTCAAATGAATGTAAATGCGACACTTCCTTTCTAGGAAATAGCGTTTCCAGTTGTTTACTTATCGGATCAATGGAGTTCTATTGCTTCATTCAACACGATGTCGCAAGTCATTTCAATGATTCATGGTAAATTGCATTGTTCTATGCAATATCTTACATTTGTCTGCATCTAGTCCTTAGAAGGATGTGAATCCTATTCTTACTTGCAACAGAATATCTTTTCCAGATCTCTACGTGTCCAAGCAAGACATTTATAATACTTCATGCAGCGCAATGTCGCATCTCATTTCAACGTTTCAAAGCAAAGAATCTGTAATCATATATCCACAACATTATGCTTAACTGTTAGAGGTCTTCAATAGAATGTGAACTATATAATTCCATGCAACGGCATGGCGCTCCGTAGTGTCTGTCTGTTAAAGCAGTCGAGCTAGAATTCTGCATGCAATGCGCTAGCGCATCCCATTTCATCGTTTTAATGTAAGAATGCTGTAATCTCTTATGCATAGCTCTATGCTTATCTGCTTTAAAACTTCATAAGAATGTAAATTCTACAGCTCCATGCAACAGGATTGCCCTTCGTAGTGTCTACATGTCGAGACAATAGAGTACTAATGCATTACACAATGCCATGACTCATCTCATTTCAACGTTTCGAATTAAGTAAGCTGTAATCTTCTATGAAAAGCATGATAATTATCTGCTTCTACTCTACAATAGAATGTGAATTCTATAGATCCAAGCAACAGGAGGGCAGGCCCTCCACCATCCTACTGCCTGCCCTGATGCGGGCAAAGGATTCCCAGGGCCACTCAAACCGCGACCAACTTCTATCTTATACTCTAATCGATTCATCGTTATGCGTTTTCCATTAAGCTTGCCGGGATCAGTGATATTGATTCGCTCAATCTAAATTATTATTTTCTGTTTAAGTTTCTCGATTTTTTTAGTTTCACTCACGATATCGTCTATTTCGTTGTACCTTACACTTACAGTATGGTATACAATCTGTTGTTTGATATTTCTAGGATTTCCTCTTAATAAATGCAATGCTTCCACATATTTTCTTTCTCTTTCTCTTTAGTTACATTGTTGTTATTTTACGCTTTTCACCCTCCACATTCCCTCTCTACACCATCTCGGAACAGGCGTTATACGATTACTGCAGGATGACGCCCCGGTCTCGTTAAACCGAGATTGAGTGTTCTCTCTTGCATCCGTTGATTTATATATGTTATATATTGGAGAATATTTCCTCTTATCCTTTGTATTTTTCGAATGAAATTACATTGACAGAAATACGAGCTAGTTCTGCACGCCTATTTGAAACAACATTAAATCACCTTGTTAAACAATAATATATTAAATGTGACTTGGACTTTTAAATTTGAATTTATAAACATCTAACAGGTAAATATGTTTTTCTTACTATTCATATCATTATACATTCAGTGATTTATTGTGTGCTGTGATTTGATATATTAACTGCTTGATTATATTTTGCAATGAACTTTGCGTACCAAATATTGTTTATACTCCTGATGGGAGTGGATAGTTCTTCGTTTTATATTCTTATATCGCATTGATTATAAAAGTATATGATATCCCTTTTATGCAGTCATGTGTAATTATGTACTGTGACGGTTTTTTCCGTTACAATCCGCAAGAAAAGGGTATATGGAACCAATAATAACGGGGTATCCAGAAGTTTAATCCGGGGTTATATCGGGGTACAGAATATCCGCCTGATTCGGCAACGCGAAGTACAGAACAATAAATTTCCTATCCAGCGAGTACTTCGAAGCTGCGAGGCTGGGACTTTCTGGGCGCCAGCTACTCAAGAAGTAGCAAAAACTAGTAAACCACGCAACCCGGGGAAACCCTCGAAATTTCGAAATACTCTTTCGCTCGATTGCTTCTAGCCGAGTGCGCAAATTAGGGTCGCGGGATACTGAACTCACGGCTTCTTTCTAGATTGCCTCGACGCGGTATTACAAAAGGGTATACGACACGCCGCGAATGACCGTGGATCACCACCCGTTATACAATACAAATTACAATACGCGATATCACAATTGCGGCAGGGAACAAATGGGACTCTTTAGCGTATAAGGACTCACGTACTCGTTTCCAACAATTATGGATCTCGTTCAGTCCGTCTACCTCTCTCTCCCTCTCCCTCTCTCTCTCCTCCGAATCGGTCCGTATAATCGCTTGCTCGGTTGCTCGCTGAGTAGTCGCTAAGTCGTTGAGAAGAATGAGAGGCTGTCTTCGTGCTGGCTAGCTCATTATATAGGTTTGCTGGGGGCTTCGGATCCCCTTAGATCCTCCTTAGGGCTCCTTGGTGGGGTAGGGCCATACGCTTCGGTATTGTTCGGGGCATCGATCGGTGGATTTCGGCGATCTTCCCTGATCGCCCCCTTTGGTGTGTCTAGAGGGGGTCCTCTGGATTATTTGAACTGCGGCGCGTGTCGCGCGCCGCGCTTTCCACGGCTCATCTGCAATTCCGCTGCGCATCTTGAGTTTTCCTCTCCATGGGCTCAGGGGAGGGGTGGAGGTCCTTCTCACACCCGAGAACCATCCTGTTCGTCTCCATGGACTATAGCAGCGGTCTTATAGTTGCAGGGCTCTGGATCGTATCCTTCGGGCTTCAGGGTCTCTTCTTGCTCACTTCCCGACTCCTCCACCGTCGAGCCCGTCATGCTACCTCGACGCACAGCTCTTCCGCGAACCTGCGGTCTTCTTCCATCAACTCGCCAGTCCAATCCTTAGAACGGAGAGAGAGAAAAGAACGGAGGGGGGGGGGGGGGGGGGGAGGTTCTACCATCGTGTATTCCACGCTCCTCGCAAATACAGCAATCGCGATGGTCCGTGTCGCGCTTCTCGCATGGGTGATGATCTGCGAGCTAGTTTAACCGAAGCAGGGAGGGGGGTCGTGAGCGAGCCTTGTGACGTCACCACGCCACAGTACACACAAATTCGCAATTAAGTAGCTATGTGTTCAAATTCAATTCCGAATAATGCACTAAAAAGCATCCCAGATAACAAACGGCAAGATGGTAGCGACACCATGCCGGCACTATATTGCCACTTCCGAGGAGTGTCAGCTGATTCGTAGTCATCTGTGACCGGATTCGTTAACTAAAATGCCAGAACGTGTTACCAGCACGTTCTAGACAAGCGAATCGCGCAGTACCAGCACCACGGTGACACGCGTATCATCGCTCCATTCATGAATCTCCTCAGCAATTACGCAGGATCACATTTGGCAATGGGGAACCTGTGCTTTCATACAAATTAGAACCGTTAGATGTCAGTAGATGTTCAGCATATGAGTATTGATAGACATTTTGATGGTCGTTTTCCTATATTTATAGTTATTGAGCGAGTCGTATATATTTCTTTCAATCCATCATAGACTAAAAATATTATTTATATAAAAAATATTACTTATAAAATAAAAATTCATGCTGTTGCGTCCCTAACTTCGCCTTGTGTAATTTTTGGAACAACATGCTGTCATCGTATTTAATGTAACCCTCAATTGCATGAATTTGTAACAATAAATTGAAGAAAATATATATAAAATAAGTGTATATATTTTTATGACAAAGTAATTATCGACTTTATGGAAAAATCGCCCTATGGAGCTAGTTTATAGAAAATAATAAAATCGAGTTCTTATATCTTTGTTTTGTGCCCGTGTATCTAATTTGGAATCAAAATAAATAAATTGCGCAGTTTAGTCATTTTTCATATTTGTTTATAATTTTTGTGGAAACAGCTTCCCCATTAGTAAATGTCAGCCTACGCCACAACCACGCGTGTAGCTATGGTGAGCTGATAGTGTCATTGTCACGGCCGTGTAGCCCGTGTGCTATATCTCGGTGCTTTAATAGTGCCGTTATACGAATGCCGCCCCAGTACTAACAGTATACCATTTCGAAAGCTGAGTAGGAGCACTTTGTTAGCACAGTTCTGTCACGGAATTCGTTCCATCCGTTGTCATTGGCGTGCCAATCGCTGGCTGTTTGGGATATTGTAGTGCATGAGGCAGAATTGTTCCTTATCATCGTCATGGAGATGGATTTTCACTCCCCCCTTTTTGAATTTTTTAAATTATTGTTTGGAATTTTTGCTGTTTCTGTATCTCTATGACCGCATTGTGGATTCAACTTATGTACGATCTTTTTGGTCTTCATCTTTTCTTACATGTAATATTATATATGTGATGCACGTTTGTTATGTAATGCTCCGATTTGTAAGCCTCAGATACTTTTATTCTTTGGTAAAGCCACTTATTCGATTAATATATATTTATTAGACATAGATATAAACAATTAGAAAAATGTTATTAAAACGCTATTAAATATGTTGTTGCAATTATATATTTATGGTCTGAAGATGTAGATGCAATTAATGTCCGATATTTTACGGCTATGAAATATAAAAATCCTTTACTATTCTTCGACCCCTTTACATGTTAAATGAATGATTAGTTCTGCAAGACAAAAAGCCTGAATTAGTGAGATATCTAGGAACATAAGTAATTTGTAAGTAACACATCTTTTCTCTTCGAAATATTTGCCTTTGCATAGAATAGAACGTATAGATATAATTGCCTGTTTTGTACCCATTTCGGTCCAATTCTATTATAGCCTTTGAGCAGAAGTAATATTGATTATACTTGATTTTTGCAATAGTTCTTTGATTAACAGATGTTATTAACCTAGAATCATCATTTGACGGATGTATCAATCTACTTTGTAGCTCCATCAGTTTCTTTTTCTGCTCGCTACTTTCCATTTTCAGTTCCGTATACTTATCCTTTATCATCATCATATATGTTGCGTAAAATTACAATAACTTTTTGTCCTCAAATTTTGCGGATATTTCAATTAAATTTCCTTTGATTAAATAAACGGAAATTAAGAAACAGTGGCACGTACCATTTCTTGGAAACGTTGTATCGTAATTTGCATCTGACTGTTTTGAAAGGCACGCACTTTACTTAACGTTTGCAATGATTCGGTTAGCGAAGTAAAGAAATATTCTACTTTCGAAATTGTTGGCTCTTGTAATTCTAAGGCAAATATATTCACCTGTCGACATCGTGAACATTGTTTTTTGGCAAAATTTCAGAAAAACAAATATATTATAAGTAAAATAATAGACATCATAATATTAAATTTAACTCTGTTCATCGTTGCCTTGTTGGACACATCCATAACAATATACAGGGTGGGTCAGTAATAATTAGCATCTCAGATATCCACGAAACTATAAGTTTCATAGAAGTTTTTGCTAATATAAAATTGCATAGTACAAAGGGCCCATCCGTTGATGAAAATAGTTTTTTTGTAAGTGGAGTTATGTTGGACATATGAAGGTTACCTTCATTTTTTGAAATGAATTGGTATGTCCATCCTTCCGTAATACGATAGAGCATTTTAAAGCAAGTTTAACGATCTGTAACATGAAGGCACTGAAGGTTACAAAAAGTAAAGAAAGGCGATAATACTCACGGTTTTGATAGTAATTGAAACATACGTATTGTAAACAGTGGTGGAAGGCGTAATACTTACCGTTTACTTCACTGTGAATAAACACTTTTCGAAGGGCATTTCAATAGCTTGCAGCATAAGTTAAACATGATAAGATTAGTATTGAAAAATCGGTTCGAATACGTTTGGTTAGGCTGTTCTCTGTGTCGTTCATTTTATAAGTACTGAGCTGCGGATTCCTGAGGACAGCTCACAAAATTGTTGAACTATGGAAGATTATCATTGTGAATTTGAATCAAAAGGTAATTAAATTCCATTAGATTGTAAACAGATCTCAATGTTTCATTTCAGATATTAAGATTAAATACTCTTTACAAAACTACAAGAATGGATACATACCTTTCTGTTATTATTATTTCATAAAGAATTATAATTGCAATTATATAGTTCATTACGATAAAAAATATTTCTCAGAAAATTCTAAATATTAAATTAAAGAATCAAGTAAAACATTTTTAATAATTACGAATATGAAAAATACTTGAACATTCCAATAGAAAGATGTCTAAACAGGAGTTAGAAAAGTCAAACATTCAATTTCAATTCCAGAATTCATCTATAAGAGGTAAAATGTTTTGAAAGCTTTAATTACAGTCTCTAATGCAAGCAGTTGGGCAGTATTTCAATTTTTAAGAAAATTGATGAAAGTCAACCATTTTGAAGTGGTCAGAATCTTTGTCGTTTGAGCAATAAGTGAATAACAAATAACTGCATAAATTCCAGGCTTAAAACCTTATGGATTAAATCCTATGCAGACTCGTTTATGAGCGAGTTACTAAATAATAATCCACACTAAGTAATCATTTTAAAACTTAAACGATTACATCTCGCGAACTTTCGAAGATATCAGAAGCGTGAAAAGTATGTGGTTTATCAAAAACTCTTCTAAAAGAACGGACGAAGCCAATAGAAATCTTTGTTGAAGTAAGCAAGTTCTAAAGTTCTAAGCAACGCGATGGCCCTTATCTGCCTATGTTTCATAGCAAGTAAGTTCTGAATTTCTATGAAATCCGATGGAATTCCTCACTACTAACGTTTCAAAGTAAGTTCTAAAATTCTCAGTTCTACGTTTAAAACTATGTGTGTTCTATATATCTATGTAAAGTGATGGTTCCTATTAGTTGTGACGGAAACCTATATATAGTAAGTCAGGGAAGCTCGAAGGGGTTAATTATCTAAATGCTTTAAAGTGTAAAACGTACTTTAATCTAAAGCGATCTATCGTTCCAAGGTATCCGCTCACATACAACTTTTCTTGGGCGCCAGCTGCTCAGAAAGTAGCAAAGGGATAGACTACACGACCCCCGGAACCCCGGGGCGGAACAACCCTTGAAATTTCGAAATGCTCCTCCTTTCGACTACGCCTAGCCAAGTACACACACTCAGGTCGCGAGATACTGAAGTGACGGCATGTTTATTTATGGTCTCGACGTGGGTTTAACTAACAAGGGCTACAGGAAACTACGCAACACGCCGCGAATTACCGGGTATCATAACTCGCTTCACGATATAAGATACAATATACAATATGCGACACAAGAAATGGGACGCTTTAGCGAATGAGCTCTCACGTTCTCTTCTTCAGGTTCCTTGAATTCGCTCGTGGTCCTCGGGTCTCCTGCATCCTCCTCGGGGCTCCTTGGTGGAGTGGGCTGTAGGCTTCGGTATTGTTCGGGTCCATCGATCAGTGGATTTCGGCGATTTCCTCTTCTCGACCGCTTGGGCGTCCCTGAGGGGATCCTCCTGATCATTTAAATTGCATAGCGCCTCGCGCGCCGTGCTCCCATGGCCCGCCTGTAGGGCCGCTGGACTTTTGACTTCTCTTTAGGCGGTTAAGGATGGTTGAGGACCTTCTCACATCCCAGAGCGTTATAAAGCACAAAAGCAGATAAGCATAATGCGATGCATAGAGCTTTACAACCTTCTAACTTACTTTGAACTGTTTACATGAAATGCGATACTGCGGTGCATGAAGCATGACAAATTAATTGCTTCGGCACCAGGACATCTAGAAACGCTATCCCCGGGCAAGAAAGTGTAGGGTTCACACTCAATTCATGTGCAGAAGCAGATAAACATAACGCGATGCTATGAATACTACATCTTATCATGAAATATAGAAGTAAGATGCGCAGCCGCGTTTTACGAAGCATTATAACTCTATTGCTTCTAAACCTTCAGATATAGAAACGATATTCCGTAGCAAGGAAGTGATGCACTTACATTCACTTGAAGTGTAGAGGAGATATAAATAACGCGTTGCATTGAAATTACATCTTATCATGTGACTTAGAACTGACATCCGATATTTTATAAAGAGTTAGAAATCTATTGCTTCGATGCGTAGACATCTAGAAACGCAATTTCCTAGCAAGGAAGTGTGGTATTTACATTCTTTTGAATTGTAGTCGAGGTATAGATAACACTTCACAATGAAAATTATATAATATCATGAAACATAGAAATGATATGCGATATCGCGTTATAAGAAGCATTATCACTCTATTGCTTCGATACGTAGACATCTGCAAACACTATTTCCTAGCAAGGAAATGTCGCATTTACATTCATTTGAAGTGTATGCGAGGTATACATAACACTTCGCAATGAATATTATATCTTATCATGAAACATAGAAATGAGATGCGATATCTCGTTTTAAGAAGCATTAGAACTCTAATGCTTCTCAAAACGCGATATCGGATCTCATTCCTATGTTTCATGATAAGATATAATGCTCATTGCGGAGTGTCATGTATACCTCGATTTCACTTCACAGGAATTTAAATGCGACACTTCCATGCTAGGAAATAGCGTTCGCAGATGTCTACGTATCGTAGCAAAAGAGTAGTAATACTTCTTAAAACGAGATGTCGTATTTCATTTCTATGTTTCGTAATAAGATGTATATTCATTGTGGAGTGTTATGTATACCTCGTACTCACTTCAAAAGGATGTAAGTGCGACATTTCCCTGCTAGGAAATGGAGTTTGCAGATGTCTACGTATATTAGCAATAGAGATCTAATGCTTCCCAAAACGCGATATCGCATCTCATTCCTATGTTTCATTATAAGATATAATACTCATTGCGAAGTGTCATGTATACTTCGTATTCACTTCAAAAGAATGTAAATGCGACACTTCCATGCTAGGAAATTGCGTTTGCAGATGTCTACGTATCGTAGCAAAAGAGTTCTAATGCTTCTTAAAACGCGATATCGCATCTCACTTCTATGTTTCGTGATAAGATATAATATTCATTGCGATGTGTCATGTATACCTCGATTTCACTTCGCAAGAATGTAAACGCGACACTTCCTTGCTAGGAAATATTGTTTGCGGATGTCTACGTATCACAACAATAGAGTACTAATGCTTCTTAAAACGAGATGTTGTATTTCATTTCTATGTTTCGTAATAAGATATAATATTCATTGCGAAGTGTCATTCTTACCTCGTATTCACTTCAATGGAATGTAAGTGCGACATTTCCTTGCTAGGAAATAGAGTTAGCAGATGTCTACGTATATCAGCAATAGAGATCTAATGCTTCTCAAAACGCGATATCGCATCTCATTCCTATGTTTCATTATAAGATATAATACTCATTGCGAAGTGTCATGTATACTTCGTATTCACATCAAAAGAATGTAAATGCGTCAATTCCATGCTAGGAAATAGCGTTTGCAGATGTCTACGTATCGTAGCAATAGTGATCTAATACCTCTTAGAACGTGATATCACATCTCACTTCTATGTTTCGTGATAAGGTATAATATTCATTGCGAAGTGTCATGTATACCTCGTATTCACTTCAAAAGGATGTAAATGCGACATTTCCTTGCTAGGAAATAACGTTTGCAGATGTCTACGTATATTAGCAATAGAGTTCTAATGCTTCTCAAAACGCGATATCGCATCTCACTTCTATGTTTCATGATAAGATATAATATTCATTGCGAAGTGTCATGTATACCTCGTATTCACTTCAAAAGAATGTAAATGCGACGCTTCCATGCTAGAAAATAGCGTTTGCAGATGTCTACGTATCGTCGCAATAGAGTTCTAATGCTTCTTAAAACGAGATGTCGCATTTAATTTCTATATTTCGTGATAAGATATAATATTCATTGTGGAGTGTTATGTATACCTCGTATTCACTTCAAAAGAATGTAAATACGACACCTCCTTGCTAGGAAATATTGTTTTCAGATGTCTACGTATCGTAGAAATAGAGTTCTAATGCCTCTTAAAACGAGATGTCGCATTTCATTTCTAAGTTTCGTGATAAGATATAATATTCACCGTGGAGTGTAATATATACCTCGTATTCACTTCAAAAGAATGTAAATGCGACACTTGCATGCTAGGAAGTAGCGTTTGCAGATGTCTACGTATCGAAGCAATAGAGTTCTAATGCTTCTTAAAACGCGATATCGAATCTCACTTCTATGTTTCATGATAAGATATAATATTCATTGCAAAGTGTCATGTATACCTCGTATTCACTCCAAAAGAATGTAAATACGACACTTCCTTGCTAGGAAATATTGTTTGCAGATGTCTACGTATCGCAGGAATAGAGATCTAATGCTTCCTGAAACACGATATCGCATCACACTTCTATGTTTCATTATAAGATATAATATTCATTGCGAAGTGTCATGTATACCTCGTATTCACTTCAAAAGAATGTAAATGCGACACTTCCTTGCTAGGAAATAACGTTTCCAGATGACTACGTGTCGAAACAATAGAGATCTAATGATTCTTAAAACGCGATATCACATCTCACATCTATGTTTCATTATAAGATATACTATTCATTATGGTGTGTTATGTTTACCTTGTATTCACGTCAAAAGAATGTAAATGCGACCCTTCCATGCTCGGAAATAGCGTTTCCAGATGACCACGTATCGAAAGAATAGAGTTCTAATACTTCTTAAAACGAGATGTCGCATCTCATTTCTATGTTTCACGATAAGATATAATATTCATTGTGGAGTGTTATGTATACCTCATATTCACTTCAAAAGAATGTAAACACTACACTTCCTTGCTAGGAAATATTGTTTGCAGATGTCTACTTATCGTAGCAATAGAGATCTAATGCTTCTTAAAACGAGATGTCGCATTTCATTTCTATGTTTCGTGGTAAGATATAATATTCATTGTGGAGTGTCATGTATAAATCGTATTCGCTTCAAAAGAATGTAAGTGCGACACTTCCTTGCTCGGAAATAGCGTTTCCAGATGACCACGTATCGAAAGAATAGAGTTCTAATACTTCTTAAAACGAGATGTCGTATATCATTTCTGCGTTTCATGATAAGATATAATACCCATTGCGAAGTGTCATGTATATCTCGTATTCACTTCAAAAGAATGTAAGTGCGGCATTTCCATGCTAGGAAATAGCGTTTGCAGATGTCTACGTATCGTGGCAATAGAGTTCTAATGCTTCTCAAAATGCGATAACGCATCTCACTTCTATGTTTCATGATAAGATATAATATTCATTGCGAAGTGTCATGTATACCTCGTATTCACTGCAAAAGAATGTAAATGCGACACTTACATGCTAGGAAATAGCGTTTTCAGATGTCTACGTATCGTCGCAATAGAGTTCTAATGCTTCTTAAAACGAGATGTCGCATTTCATTTCTATATTTCGTGATAAGATATAATATTCATTGTGGAGTGTCATGTATACCTCGTATTCACTCCAAAAGAATGTAAATACGACACTTCCTTGCTAGGAAATATTGTTTGCAGATGTCTACATATCGCAGGAATAGAGTTCTAATGCTTATTAAAACGAAATGTCGCATTTCATTTCTATGTTTCGTGATAAGATATAATATTCATTGTGGAGTGTTATGTATACCTCGTATTCACTTCAAGAGAATGTAAATGCGACACTTGCATGCTAGGAAATAGCGTTTGCAGATGTCTACGTATCGAAGAAGTAGTGTTCTACTGCTTCTAAAAACGCGATATCGAATCTCACTTCTATGTTTCATGATAAGATATAATATTCATTACAAAGTGTCATGTATACCTCGTATTCACTTCAGAAGAATGTAAATGCGACACTTCCTTGCTAGGAAGTAACGTTTGCAGATGTCTACGTATATTAGCAGTAGAGTTCTAATGCTTCTCAAAACGCGATATCGCATCTCACTTCTATGTTTCATGATAAGATATAATATTCATTGTGGACTGTTATGTATACCTCGTATTCACTTCAAAAGAATGTAAATACGACACTTCCATGCTAGGAAATATTGTTTGCAGATGTCTACGTATCGTAGCAATAGAGTTCTAATGCTTCCTGAAACACGATATCGCATCACACTTCTATGTTTCATTATAAGATATAATATTCATTGCGAAGTGTCATGTATACCTCGTATTCACTTCAAAAGAATGTAAATGCGACACTTCCTTGCTAGGAAATAACGTTTCCAGATGACTACGTGTCGAAACAATAGAGATCTAATGATTCTTAAAACGCGATATCACATCTCACATCTATGTTTCATTATAAGATATACTATTCATTATGGTGTGTTATGTTTACCTTGTATTCACGTCAAAAGAATGTAAATGCGACCCTTCCATGCTCGGAAATAGCGTTTCCAGATGACCACGTATCGAAAGAATAGAGTTCTAATACTTCTTAAAACGAGATGTCGCATCTCATTTCTATGTTTCACGATAAGATATAATATTCATTGTGGAGTGTTATGTATACCTCATATTCACTTCAAAAGAATGTAAACACTACACTTCCTTGCTAGGAAATATTGTTTGCAGATGTCTACTTATCGTAGCAATAGAGATCTAATGCTTCTTAAAACGAGATGTCGCATTTCATTTCTATGTTTCGTGATAAGATATAATATTCATTGTGGAGTGTCATGTATAAATCGTATTCGCTTCAAAAGAATGTAAGTGCGACACTTCCTTGCTAGGAAATATTGTTTGCAGATGTCTACGTATCGCAGGAATAGAGTTCTAATGCTTATTAAAACGAGAGGTCGCATTTCATTTCTATGTTTCGTGATAAGATATAATATTCATTGCAAAGTGTCATGTATACCTCGTATTCACTTCAAAAGAATGTAAGTGCGGCATTTCCATGCTAGGAAATAGCGTTTGCAGATGTCTACGTATCGTAGCAATAGAGTTCTAATGCTTCTCAAAATGCGTTAACGCATCTCACTTCTATGTTTCATGATAAGATATAATATTCATTGTGGAGTGTTATGTGTACCTCGTATTCACTTCAAAAGAATGTAAATGCGACACTTGCATGCTAGGAAATAGCGTTTGCAGATGTCTACGTATCGAAGAAATAGTGTTCTAATGCTTCTAAAAACGCGATATCGAATCTCACGTCTATGTTTCATGATAAGATATAATATTCATTGCAAAGTGTCATGTATACCTCGTATTCACTTCAAAAGAATGTAAATGCGACACTTCCTTGCTAGGAAATAACGTTTGCTGATGTCTACGTATATTAGCAATAGAGTTCTAATGCTTCTCAAAACGCGATATCGCATCTCACTTCTTTGTTTCATGATAAGATATAATATTCATTGCGAAGTGTCATGTATACCTCGTATTCACTTCAAAAGAATGTAAATGCGACGCTTCCATGCTAGGAAATAGCGTTTGCAGATGTCTACGTATCGTCGCAATAGAGTTCTAATGCTTCTTAAAACGAGATGTCGCATTTCATTTCTATATTTCGTGATAAGATATAATATTCATTGTGGAGTGTTATGTATACCTCGTATTCACTTCAAAAGAATGTAAACACTACACTTCCTTGCTAGGAAATATTGTTTGCAGATGTCTACGTATCGTAGCAATAGAGATCTAGTGCTTCTTAAAACGAGATGTCGCATTTCATTTCTATGTTTCGTGATAAGATTTAATATTCATTGTGGAGTGTTATGTATACCTCGTATTCACTTCAAAAGAATGTAAACACTACACTTCCTTGCTAGGAAATATTGTTTGCAGATGTCTACGTATCGTAGCAATAGAGATCTAGTGCTTCTTAAAACGAGATGTCGCATTTCATTTCTATGTTTCGTGATAAGATATAATATTCATTGTGGAGTGTCATGTATAACTCGTATTCGCTTCAAAAGAATGTAAGTGCGACACTTCCTTGCTCGGAAATAGCGTTTCCAGATGACCACGTATCGAAAGAATAGAGTTCTAATACTTCTTAAAACGAGATGTCGTATCTCATTTCTGTGTTTCATGATAAGATATAATACCCATTGCGAAGTGTCATGTATATCTCGTATTCACTTCAAAAGAATGTAAGTGCGGCATTTCCATGCTAGGAAATAGCGTTTGCAGATGTCTACGTATCGTAGCAATAGAGTTCTAATGCTTCTCAAAATGCGATAACGCATCTCACTTCTATGTTTCATGATAAGATATAATATTCATTGCGCAGTGTCATGTATACCTCGTATTCACTGCAAAAGAATGTAAATGCGACACTTACATGCTAGGAAATAGCGTTTTCAGATGTCTACGTATCGTCGCAATAGAGTTCTAATGCTTCTTAAAACGAGATGTCGAATTTCATTTCTATATTTCGTGATAAGATATAATATTCATTGTGAAGTGTTATGTATACCTCGTATTCACTTCAAAAGAATGTAATTGCGAAACTTCCTTGCTCGGAAATAGCGTTTCCAGATGACCACGTATCGAAAGAATAGAGTTCTAATACTACTTAAAACGAGACGTCGTATCTCATTTCTGTGTTTCATGATAAGATATAATACCCATTGCGAAGTGTCATGTATATCTCGTATTCACTTCAAAAGAATGTAAGTGCGGCATTTCCATGCTAGGAAATAGCGTTTGCAGATGTCTACGTATCGTAGCAATAGAGTTTTAATGCTTCTTAAAACGCGATAACGCATCTCACTTCTATGTTTCATGATAAGATATAATATTCATTGCGAAGTGTCATGTATACCTCGTATTCACTGCAAAAGAATGTAAATGAGACACATACATGCTAGGAAATAGCGTTTTCAGATGTCTACGTATCGTCGCAATAGAGTTCTAATGCTTCTTAAAACGAGATGTCGCATTTCATTTCTATATTTCGTGATAAGATATAATATTCATTGTGGAGTGTTATGTATACCTCGTATTCACTTCAAAAGAATGTAAATACGACACTTCCTTGCTAGGAAATATCGTTTGCAGATGTCTACGTATCGTAGAAAAAGAGTTCTAATGCCTCTTAAAACGAGATGTCGCATTTCATTTCTAAGTTTCGTGATAAGATATAATATTCACTGTGGAGTGTAATATATACCTCGTATTCACATCAAGAGAATGTAAATGCGACACTTGCATGCTAGGAAGTAGCGTTTGCAGATGTCTACGTATCGTAGAAATAGAGTTCTAATGCCTCTTAAAACGAGATGTCGCATTTCATTTCTAAGTTTCGTGATAAGGTATAATATTCACTGTGGAGTGTAATATATACCTCGTATTCACTTCAAAAGAATGTAAATGCGACACTTGCATGCTAGGAAGTAGCGTTTGCAGATGTCTACGTATCGAAGAAATAGTGTTCTAATGCTTCTAAAAACGCGATATCGAATCTCACTTCTGTTTCATGATAAGATATAATATTCATTGCAAAGTGTCATGTATACCTCGTATTCACTTCAAAAGAATGTAAATGCGACACTTCCTTGCTAGGAAATAACGTTTGCAGATGTCTACGTATATTAGCAATAGAGTTCTAATGCTTCTCAAAACGCGATGTTCCATCACATTTCTATGTTTCATGATCAGATATAATATTCATTGCGAAGTGCCATGTATACCTCGTATTCACTTCAAAAGAATGTAATTGCGAAACTTCCTTGCTCGGAAATAGCGTTTCCAGATGACCACGTATCGAAAGAATAGAGTTCTAATACTACTTAAAACGAGACGTCGTATCTCATTTCTGTGTTTCATGATAAGATATAATACCCATTGCGAAGTGTCATGTATATCTCGTATTCACTTCAAAAGAATGTAAGTGCGGCATTTCCATGCTAGGAAATAGCGTTTGCAGATGTCTACGTATCGTAGCAATAGAGTTTTAATGCTTCTTAAAACGCGATAACGCATCTCACTTCTATGTTTCATGATAAGATATAATATTCATTGCGAAGTGTCATGTATACCTCGTATTCACTGCAAAAGAATGTAAATGAGACACATACATGCTAGGAAATAGCGTTTTCAGATGTCTACGTATCGTCGCAATAGAGTTCTAATGCTTCTTAAAACGAGATGTCGCATTTCATTTCTATATTTCGTGATAAGATATAATATTCATTGTGGAGTGTTATGTATACCTCGTATTCACTTCAAAAGAATGTAAATACGACACTTCCTTGCTAGGAAATATCGTTTGCAGATGTCTACGTATCGTAGAAAAAGAGTTCTAATGCCTCTTAAAACGAGATGTCGCATTTCATTTCTAAGTTTCGTGATAAGATATAATATTCACTGTGGAGTGTAATATATACCTCGTATTCACATCAAGAGAATGTAAATGCGACACTTGCATGCTAGGAAGTAGCGTTTGCAGATGTCTACGTATCGTAGAAATAGAGTTCTAATGCCTCTTAAAACGAGATGTCGCATTTCATTTCTAAGTTTCGTGATAAGGTATAATAATCACTGTGGAGTGTAATATATACCTCGTATTCACTTCAAAAGAATGTAAATGCGACACTTGCATGCTAGGAAGTAGCGTTTGCAGATGTCTACGTATCGAAGAAATAGTGTTCTAATGCTTCTAAAAACGCGATATCGAATCTCACTTCTGTTTCATGATAAGATATAATATTCATTGCAAAGTGTCATGTATACCTCGTATTCACTTCAAAAGAATGTAAATGCGACACTTCCTTGCTAGGAAATAACGTTTGCAGATGTCTACGTATATTAGCAATAGAGTTCTAATGCTTCTCAAAACGCGATGTTCCATCACATT
This sequence comes from Xylocopa sonorina, assembly GCF_050948175.1. NCBI lineage: Eukaryota > Metazoa > Arthropoda > Insecta > Hymenoptera > Apidae > Xylocopa > Xylocopa sonorina. The sequence goes on from NW_027490091.1 coordinate 2,461,133, forward strand.
TCTATGTTTCATGATCAGATATAATATTCATTGCGAAGTGCCATGTATACCTCGTATTCACTTCAAAAGGATGTAAATGCGACACTTCCTTGCTCGGAAATAGCGTTTCCAGATGACCACGTATCGAAAGAATAGAGTTCTAATACTACTTAAAACGAGACGTCGTATCTCATTTCTGTGTTTCATGATAAGATATAATACCCATTGCGAAGTGTCATGTATATCTCGTATTCACTTCAAAAGAATGTAAGTGCGGCATTTCCATGCTAGGAAATAGCGTTTGCAGATGTCTACGTATCGTATCAATAGAGTTCTAATGCTTCTTAAAACGCGATAACGCATCTCACTTCTATGTTTCATGATAAGATATAATATTCATTGCGAAGTGTCATGTATACCTCGTATTCACTTCAAAAGAATGTAAATGCGACGCTTCCATGCTAGGAAATAGCGTTTGCAGATGTCTACGTATCGTCGGAATAGAGTTCTAATGCTTCTTAAAACGAGATGTCGCATGTCATTTCTATATTTCATGATAAGATATAACATTCATTGTGGAGTGTTATGTATACCTCGCATTCACTTCAAAATAATGTAAATGCGACACTTCCTTGGCAGGAAATATTGTTTGCAGATGTCTACGTATCGCAGAAATAGAGTTCTAATGCTTATTAAAACGAGATGTCGCATTTCATTCCAATGTTTCGTGATAAGATATAATATTCATTGCGAAGTGTCATGTATACCTCGTATTCACTTCAAAAGAATGTAAATGCGACACTTCCTTGCTAGGAAATAACGTTTCCAGATGACTACGTGTCGAAACAATAGAGATCTAATGATTCTTAAAACGCGATATCACATCTCACATCTATGTTTCATTATAAGATATACTATTCATTATGGAGTGTTATGTTTACCTCGTATTCACGTCAAAAGAATGTAAATGCGACCCTTCCATGCTCGGAGATAGCGTTTCCAGATGACCACGTATCGAAAGAATAGAGTTCTAATACTTCTTAAAACGAGATGTCGCATCTCATTTCTATGTTTCACGATAAGATATAATATTCATTGTGGAGTGTTATGTATACCTCATATTCACTTCAAAAGAATGTAAACACTACACTTCCTTGCTAGGAAATATTGTTTGCAGATGTCTACGTATCGTAGCAATAGAGATCTAGTGCTTCTTAAAACGAGATGTCGCATTTCATTTCTATGTTTCGTGATAAGATATAATATTCATTGTGGAGTGTCATGTATAACTCGTATTCGCTTCAAAAGAATGTAAGTGCGACACTTCCTTGCTCGGAAATAGCGTTTCCAGATGACCACGTATCGAAAGAATAGAGTTCTAATACTTCTTAAAACGAGATGTCGTATCTCATTTCTGTGTTTCATGATAACATATAATACCCATTGCGAAGTGTCATGTATATCTCGTATTCACTTCAAAAGAATGTAAGTGCGGCATTTCCATGCTAGGAAATAGCGTTTGCAGATGTCTACGTATCGTAGCAATAGAGTTCTAATGCTTCTCAAAATGCGATAACGCATCTCACTTCTATGTTTCATGATAAGATATAATATTCATTGCGCAGTGTCATGTATACCTCGTATTCACTGCAAAAGAATGTAAATGCGACACTTACATGCTAGGAAATAGCGTTTTCAGATGTCTACGTATCGTCGCAATAGAGTTCTAATGCTTCTTAAAACGAGATGTCGAATTTCATTTCTATATTTCGTGATAAGATATAATATTCATTGTGAAGTGTTATGTATACCTCGTATTCACTTCAAAAGAATGTAAATACGACACCTCCTTGCTAGGAAATATTGTTTGCAGATGTCTACGTATCGTAGCAATAGAGATCTAGTGCTTCTTAAAACGAGATGTCGCATTTCATTTCTATGTTTCGTGATAAGATATAATATTCATTGTGGAGTGTCATGTATAACTCGTATTCGCTTCAAAGGAATGTAAGTGCGACACTTCCTTGCTCGGAAATAGCGTTTCCAGATGACCACGTATCGAAAGAATAGAGTTCTAATACTTCTTAAAACGAGATGTCGTATCTCATTTCTGTGTTTCATGATAAGATATAATACCCATTGCGAAGTGTCATGTATATCTCGTATTCACTTCAAAAGAATGTAAGTGCGGCATTTCCATGCTAGGAAGTAGCGTTTGCTGATGTCTACGTATCGAAGCAATAGAGTTCTAATGCTTCTTAAAACGCGATATCGAATCTCACTTCTATGTTTCATGATAAGATATAATATTCATTGCAAAGTGTCATGTATACCTCGTATTCACTCCAAAAGAATGTAAATACGACACTTCCTTGCTAGGAAATATTGTTTGCAGATGTCTACGTATCGCAGGAATAGAGTTCTAATGCTTATTAAAACGAGATGTCGCATTTCATTTCTATGTTTCGTGATAAGATATAATATTCATTGTGGAGTGTTATGTATACCTCGTATTCACTTCAAAAGAATGTAAATGCGACACTTGCATGCTAGGAAATAGCGTTTGCAGATGTCTACGTATCGAAGAAATAGTGTTCTAATGCTTCTAAAAACGCGATATCGAATCTCACTTCTATGTTTCTAGATAAGATATAATATTCATTGCAAAGTGTCATGTATACCTCGTATTCACTTCAAAAGAATGTAAATGCGACACTTCCTTGCTAGGAAATAACGTTTGCAGATGTCTACGTATATTAGCAATAGCGTTCTAATGCTTCTCAAAACGCGATATCGCATCTCACTTCTATGTTTTATGATAAGATATAATATTCATTGCGAAGTGTCATGTATACCTCGTATTCACTTCAAAAGAATGTAAATGCGACGCTTCCATGCTAGGAAATAGCGTTTGCAGAGGTCTACGTATCGTCGCAATAGAGTTCTAATGCATCTTAAAACGAGATGTCGCATTTCATCTCTATATTTCGTGATAAGATATAATATTCATTGTGGAGTGTTATGTATACCTCGTATTCACTTCAAAAGAATGTAAATACGACACTTCCTTGCTAGGAAATATCGTTTGCAGATGTCTACATATCGTAGAAATAGAGTTCTAATGCCTCTTAAAACGAGATGTCGCATTTCATTTCTAAGTTTCGTGATAAGATATAATATTCACTGTGGAGTGTAATATATACCTCGTATTCACCTCAAGAGAATGTAAATGCGATACTTGCATGCTAGGAAGTAGCGTTTGCAGATGTCTACGTATCGTAGAAATAGAGTTCTAATGCCCCTTAAAACGAGATGTCGCATTTCATTTCTAAGTTTCGTGATAAGATATAATATTCACTGTGGAGTGTAATATATACCTCGTATTCACTTCAAAAGAATGTAAATGCGACACTTGCATGCTAGGTAGTAGCGTTTGCAGATGTCTACGTATCGAAGAAATAGTGTTCTAATGCTTCTAAAAACGCGATATCGAATCTCACTTCGTTTTCATGATAAGATATAATATTCATTGCAAAGTGTCATGTATACCTCGTATTCACTTCAAAAGAATGTAAATGCGACACTTCCTTGCTAGGAAATAACGTTTGCAGATGTCTACGTATATTAGCAATAGAGTTCTAATGCTTCTCAAAACGCGATATCGCATCTCACTTCTATGTTTCATGATAAGATATAATATTCATTGCGAAGTGTCATGTATACCTCGTATTCACTTCAAAAGAATGTAAATGCAACGCTTCCATGCTAGGAAATAGCGTTTGCAGATGTCTACGTATCGTCGCAATAGAGTTCTAATGCTTCTTAAAACGAGATGTCGCATGTCATTTCTATATTTCGTGATAAGATATAATATTCATTGTGAAGTGTTATGTATACCTCGTATTCACTTCAAAAGAATGTAAATACGACACCTCCTTGCTAGGAAATATTGCTTGCAGATGTCTACGTATCGTAGAAATAGAGTTCTAATGCCTCTTAAAACGAGATGTCGCATTTCATTTCTAAGTTTCGTGATAAGATATAATATTCATTGTGAAGTGTTATGTATACCTCGTATTCACTTCAAAAGAATGTAAATACGACACCTCCTTGCTAGGAAATATTGCTTGCAGATGTCTACGTATCGTAGAAATAGAGTTCTAATGCCTCTTAAAACGAGATGTCGCATTTCATTTCTAAGTTTCGTGATAAGATATAATATTCACTGTGGAGTGTAATATATACCTCGTATTCACTTCAAGAGAATGTAAATGCGACACTTGCATGCTAGGAAGTAGCGTTTGCAGATGTCTACGTATCGAAGCAATAGAGTTCTAATGCTTCTTAAAACGCGATATCGAATCTCACTTCTATGTTTCATGATAAGATATAATATTCATTGCAAAGTGTCATGTATACCTCGTATTCACACCAAAAGAATGTAAGTACGACACTTCCTTGCTAGGAAATATTGTTTGCAGATGTCTACGTATCGCAGGAATAGAGTTCTAATGCTTATTAAAACGAGAGGTCGCATTTCATTTCTATGTTTCGTGATAAGATATAATATTCATTGCAAAGTGTCATGTATACCTCGTATTCACTTCAAAAGAATGTAAGTGCGGCATTTCCATGCTAGGAAATAGCGTTTGCAGATGTCTACGTATCGTAGCAATAGAGTTCTAATGCTTCTCAAAATGCGATAACGCATCTCACTTCTATGTTTCATGATAAGATATAATACTCATTGTGGAGTGTTATGTGTACCTCGTATTCACTTCAAAAGAATGTAAATGCGACACTTGCATGCTAGGAAATAGCGTTTGCAGATGTCTACGTATCGAAGAAATAGTGTTCTAATGCTTCTAAAAACGCGATATCGAATCTCACGTCTATGTTTCATGATAAGATATAATATTCATTGCAAAGTGTCATGTATACCTCGTATTCACTTCAAAAGAATGTAAATGCGACACTTCCTTGCTAGGAAATAACGTTTGCTGATGTCTACGTATATTAGCAATAGAGTTCTAATGCTTCTCAAAACGCGATATCGCATCTCACTTCTTTGTTTCATGATAAGATATAATATTCATTGCGAAGTGTCATGTATACCTCGTATTCACTTCAAAAGAATGTAAATGCGACGCTTCCATGCTAGGAAATAGCGTTTGCAGATGTCTACGTATCGTCGCAATAGAGTTCTAATGCTTCTTAAAACGAGATGTCGCATTTCATTTCTATATTTCGTGATAAGATATAATATTCATTGTGGAGTGTTATGTATACCTCGTATTCACTTCAAAAGAATGTAAATACGACACTTCCTTGCTAGGAAATATCGTTTGCTGTTGTCTACGTATCGTAGAAATAGAGTTCTAATGCTTCTTGAAACGCGATATCGCATGACACTTCTATGTTTCATTGTAAGATATAATATTCATTGCGAAGTGTTATGTATACCTCGTATTCACTTCAAAAGTATGTAAATGGGACACTTCCTTGCTAGGAAATAACGTTTCCAGATGACTACGTTTCGAAACAATAGAGATCTAATGATTCTTAAAACGCGATATCACATCTCACATCTATGTTTCACTATAAGATATATTATTCATTATGGAGTGTTATGTATACCTCGTATTCACGTCAAAAGAATGTAAATGCCACCCTTCCATGCTCGGAAATAGCGTTTCCAGATGACCACGCATCGAAAGAATAGGGTTCTAATACTTCTTAAAACGAGATGTCGCATCTCATTTCTACGTTTAACGATAAGATATAATATTCATTGTGGAGTGTTATGTATACCTCGTATTCACTTCAAAAGAATGTAAACACTACACTTCCTTGCTAGGAAATATTGTTTGCAGATGTCTACGTATCGTAGCAATAGAGATCTAATGCTTCTTAAAACGAGATGTCGCATTTCATTTCTATGTTTCGTGATAAGATATAATATTCATTGTGGAGCCTTATGTATACCTCGTGTTCACTTCAAAAGAATGTAATTGCGACACTTCCCTGCTAGGAAGTAGAGTTTGCAGATGTCTACGTATCGAAGCAATAGGGTTCTAATGCTACTCAAAACGCGATGTGCCATCTCATTTCTATGTTTCATGATCAGATATAATATTCATTGCGAAGTGTCATGTATACCTCGTATTCACTTCAAAAGGATGTAAATGCGACACTTCCTTGATAGGAAATAGCGTTTCCAGATGACTACGTGTCAAAGCAATAGAGATCTAATGATTCTTAAAACGCGATATCACATCTCACTTCTATGATTCACTATAAGATATATTATTCAATATGAAGTGTTATGTACACCTCGTATTCACGTCAAAAGAATGTAAATGCGACACTTCCATGCTAGGAAGTAGCGTTTGCAAATGTCTACGTATCGTAGCAATAGAGTTCTAATGCTTCTTAAAACGAGATGTCGCATGTCATTTCTATATTTCGTGATAAGATATAATATTCATTGTGGAGTGTTATGTATACCTCGTATTCACTTCAAAAGAATGTAAATACGACACTTCCTTGCTAGGAAATATCGTTTGCAGATGTCTACGTATCGTAGAAAAAGAGTTCTAATGCCTCTTAAAACGAGATGTCGCATTTCATTTCTAAGTTTCGTGATAAGATATAATATTCACTGTGGAGTGTAATATATACCTCGTATTCACCTCAAGAGAATGTAAATGCGACACTTGCATGCTAGGAAGTAGCGTTTGCAGATGTCTACGTATCGTAGAAATAGAGTTCTAATGCCTCTTAAAACGAGATGTCGCATTTCATTTCTAAGTTTCGTGATAAGATATAATATTCACTGTGGAGTGTAATATATACCTCGTATTCACTTCAAAAGAATGTAAATGCGACACTTGCATGCTAGGAAGTAGCGTTTGCAGATGTCTACGTATCGTAGCAATAGAGTTCTAATGCTTCTCAAAATGCGATAACGCATCTCACTTCTATGTTTCATGATAAGATATAATATTCATTGCGAAGTGTCATGTATACCTCGTATTCACTTCAAAAGAATGTAAATGCGACGCTTCCATGCTAGGAAATAGCGTTTGCAGATGTCTACGTATCGTCGGAATAGAGTTCTAATGCTTCTTAAAACGAGATGTCGCATGTCATTTCTATATTTCATGATAAGATATAACATTCATTGTGGAGTGTTATGTATACCTCGCATTCACTTCAAAATAATGTAAATGCGACACTTCCTTGCTAGGAAATATTGTTTGCAGATGTCTACGTATCGCAGAAATAGAGTTCTAATGCTTATTAAAACGAGATGTCGCATTTCATTCCAATGTTTCGTGATAAGATATAATATTCATTGTGGACTGTTATGTATACCTCGTATTCACTTCAAAAGAATGTAAATACGACACTTCCATGCTAGGAAATATCGTTTGCAGATGTCTACGTATCGTAGCAATAGAGTTCTAAGGCTTCTTGAAACGCGATATCGCATGACACTACTATGTTTCATTATAAGATATAATATTCATTGCGAAGTGTCATGTATACCTCGTATTCACTTCAAAAGAATGTAAATGCGACACTTCCTTGCTAAGAAATAACGTTTCCAGATGACTACGTGTCGAAACAATAGAGATCTAATGATTCTTAAAACGCGATATCACATCTCACATCTATGTTTCATTATAAGATATACTATTCATTATGGAGTGTTATGTTTACCTAGTATTCACGTCAAAAGAATGTAAATGCGACCCTTCCATGCTCGGAAATAGCGTTTCCAGATGACCACGTATCGAAAGAATAGAGTTCTAATACTTCTTAAAACGAGATGTCGCATCTCATTTCTATGTTTCACGATAAGATATAATATTCATTGTGGAGTGTTATGTATACCTCATATTCACTTCAAAAGAATGTAAACACTACACTTCCTTGCTAGGAAATATTGTTTGCAGATGTCTACGTATCGTAGCAATAGAGATCTAGTGCTTCTTAAAACGAGATGTCGCATTTCATTTCTATGTTTCGTGATAAGATATAATATTCATTGTGGAGTGTCATGTATAACTCGTATTCGCTTCAAAAGAATGTAAGTGCGACACTTCCTTGCTCGGAAATAGCGTTTCCAGATGACCACGTATCGAAAGAATAGAGTTCTAATACTTCTTAAAACGAGATGTCGTATCTCATTTCTGTGTTTCATGATAAGATATAATACCCATTGCGAAGTGTCATGTATATCTCGTATTCACTTCAAAAGAATGTAAGTGCGGCATTTCCATGCTAGGAAATAGCGTTTGCAGATGTCTACGTATCGTAGCAATAGAGTTCTAATGCTTCTCAAAATGCGATAACGCATCTCACTTCTATGTTTCATGATAAGATATAATATACATTGCGCAGTGTCATGTATACCTCGTATTCACTGCAAAAGAATGTAAATGCGACACTTACATGCTAGGAAATAGCGTTTTCAGATGTCTACGTATCGTCGCAATAGAGTTCTAATGCTTCTTAAAACGAGATGTCGAATTTCATTTCTATATTTCGTGATAAGATATAATATTCATTGTGAAGTGTTATGTATACCTCGTATTCACTTCAAAAGAATGTAAATACGACACCTCCTTGCTAGGAAATATTGTTTGCAGATGTCTACGTATCGTAGAAATAGAGTTCAAATGCTTCTTAAAACGAGATGTCGCATTTCATTTCTAAGTTTCGTGATAAGATATAATATTCACTGTGGAGTGTAATATATACCTCGTATTCACTTCAAGAGAATGTAAATGCGACACTTGCATGCTAGGAAGTAGCGTTTGCTGATGTCTACGTATCGAAGCAATAGAGTTCTAATGCTTCTTAAAACGCGATATCGAATCTCACTTCTATGTTTCATGATAAGATATAATATTCATTGCAAAGTGTCATGTATACCTCGTATTCACTCCAAAAGAATGTAAATACGACACTTCCTTGCTAGGAAATATTGTTTGCAGATGTCTACGTATCGCAGGAATAGAGTTCTAATGCTTATTAAAACGAGATGTCGCATTTCATTTCTATGTTTCGTGATAAGATATAATATTCATTGTGGAGTGTTATGTATACCTCGTATTCACTTCAAAAGAATGTAAATGCCACACTTGCATGCTAGGAAATAGCGTTTGCAGATGTCTACGTATCGAAGAAATAGTGTTCTAATGCTTCCAAAAACGCGATATCGAATCTCACTTCTATGTTTCTAGATAAGATATAATATTCATTGCAAAGTGTCATGTATACCTCGTATTCACTTCAAAAGAATGTAAATGCGACACTTCCTTGCTAGGAAATAACGTTTGCAGATGTCTACGTATATTAGCAATAGAGTTCTAATGCTTCTCAAAACGCGATATCGCATCTCACTTCTATGTTTCATGATAAGATATAATATTCATTGCGAAGTGTCATGTATACCTCGTATTCACTTCAAAAGAATGTAAATGCGACGCTTCCATGCTAGGAAATAGCGTTTGCAGAGGTCTACGTATCGTCGCAATAGAGTTCTAATGCTTCTTAAAACGAGATGTCGCATTTCATCTCTATATTTCGTGATAAGATATAATATTCATTGTGGAGTGTTATGTATACCTCGTATTCACTTCAAAAGAATGTAAATACGACACTTCCTTGCTAGGAAATATCGTTTGCAGATGTCTACATATCGTAGAAATAGTGTTCTAATGCCTCTTAAAACGAGATGTCGCATTTCATTTCTAAGTTTCGTGATAAGATATAATATTCACTGTGGAGTGTAATATATACCTCGTATTCACCTCAAGAGAATGTAAATGCGACACTTGCATGCTAGGAAGTAGCGTTTGCAGATGTCTACGTATCGTAGAAGTAGAGTTCTAATGCCTCTTAAAACGAGATGTCGCATTTCATTTCTAAGTTTCGTGATAAGATATAATATTCACTGTGGAGTGTAATATATACCTCGTATTCACTTCAAAAGAATGTAAATGCGACGCTTCCATGCTAGGAAATAGCGTTTGCAGATGTCTACGTATCGTCGCAATAGATTTCTAATGCTTATTAAAACGAGATGTCGCATTTCATTCCAATGTTTCGTGATAAGATATAATATTCATTGTGGACTGTTATGTATACCTCGTATTCACTTCAAAAGAATGTAAATACGACACTTCCATGCTAGGAAATATCGTTTGCAGATGTCTACGTATCGTAGCAATAGAGTTCTAAGGCTTCTTGAAACGCGATATCGCATGACACTACTATGTTTCATTATAAGATATAATATTCATTGCGAAGTGTCATGTATACCTCGTATTCACTTCAAAAGAATGTAAATGCGACACTTCCTTGCTAGGAAATAACGTTTCCAGATGACTACGTGTCGAAACAATAGAGATCTAATGATTCTTAAAACGCGATATCACATCTCACATCTATGTTTCATTATAAGATATACTATTCATTGTGGAGTGTCATGTATAACTCGTATTCGCTTCAAAAGAATGTAAGTGCGACACTTCCGTGCTCGGAAATAGCGTTTCCAGATGACCACGTATCGAAAGAATAGAGTTCTAATACTTCTTAAAACGAGATGTCGTATCTCATTTCTGTGTTTCATGATAAGATATAATACCCATTGCGAAGTGTCATGTATATCTCGTATTCACTTCAAAAGAATGTAAGTGCGGCATTTCCATGCTAGGAAATAGCGTTTGCAGATGTCTACGTATCGTAGCAATAGAGTTCTAATGCTTCTCAAAATGCGATAACGCATCTCACTTCTATGTTTCATGATAAGATATAATATTCATTGCGAAGTGTCATGTATACCTCGTATTCACTGCAAAAGAATGTAAATGCGACACTTACATGCTAGGAAATAGCGTTTTCAGATGTCTACGTATCGTCGCAATAGAGTTCTAATGCTTCTTAAAACGAGATGTCGAATTTCATTTCTATATTTCGTGATAAGATATAATATTCATTGTGGAGTGTTATGTATACCTCGTATTCACTTCAAAAGAATGTAAACACTACACTTCCTTGCTAGGAAATATTGTTTGCAGATGTCTACGTATCGTAGCAATAGAGATCTAATGCTTCTTAAAACGAGATGTCGCATTTCATTTCTATGCTTCGTGATAAGATATAATATTCATTGTGGAGCCTTATGTATACCTCGTGTTCACTTCAAAAGAATGTAATTGCGACACTTCCCTGCTAGGAAGTAGAGTTTGCAGATGTCTACGTATCGAAGCAATAGGGTTCTAATGCTACTCAAAACGCGATGTGCCATCTCATTTCTATGTTTCATGATCAGATATAATATTCATTGCGAAGTGTCATGTATACCTCGTATTCACTTCAAAAGGATGTAAATGCGACACTTCCTTGATAGGAAATAGCGTTTCCAGATGACTACGTGTCAAAGCAATAGAGATCTAATGATTCTTAAAACGCGATATCACATCTCACTTCTATGATTCACTATAAGATATATTATTCAATATGAAGTGTTATGTACACCTCGTATTCACGTCAAAAGAATGTAAATGCGACACTTCCATGCTAGGAAGTAGCGTTTGCAAATGTCTACGTATCGTAGCAATAGAGTTCTAATGCTTCTTAAAACGAGATGTCGCATGTCATTTCTATATTTCGTGATAAGATATAATATTCATTGTGGAGTGTTATGTATACCTCGCATTCGCTTCAAAAGAATGTAAATGCGACACTTCCTTGCTTGGAAATACTGTTTGCAGATGTCTACGTATCGCAGAACTAGAGTTCTAATGCTTCTTAAAACGCGATATCGCATCTCATTTCTATGTTGCACGATAAGATATAATGTTCATTGCGAAGTGTTATGTATACGTCGTGTACACTACAAAAGAATGTAAATTGCACACTTCCATCCTAGGAAATGCGTTTCCTGTTGTCCGCGTATCGAAGCAATGGAGGAATACTTCCCAGCAAGGAAGCGTGGCATTTACTTTCATTCGGAGTGTAGGCGAAGTATACATAATACTTCGCAATGAATATTATATCCTATCATGAAACATCGAAGTAAGATGCGATGTTGCGTTTTAAGAAGCAATAGAACTCTAATGCTTCGATACGTAGACATCTGGAAACGCTATTTCCTAGGATGAAAGTGTGGCATTTACAATCTGTTGAAGTGCAGATGAGGTATGCAAGGAAGTGTGGTATTTACAATCTTTTGAAATGCAGACGATGTATACATGACACTTCGCAATGAATAATATATCTTATCACGAAACATAGAAATGAGATGTGATATCGCGATTTAAGTAGTATTGGAACTCCATTGCTACAATAAGTAGACATCTGCAAACGCTATTTCCTAGCAAGGAATAGTCGCATTTACATTCTTTTGAAGTGAGTACGAGGTATACATGACACTTCGCATTGAATATTATATCTTATCACGAAACATAGAAATGAAATGCGACATCTCGTTTTAAGAAGCAGTAGGACTCTATTGCTACGATACGTAGACATCTGCAAACGCTATTTCCTAGCAAGGAATAGTCGCATTTACATTCATTTGAAGTGAATACGAGGCATACACAACACTCCGCAATGAATATTATATCATATCATGAAACATAGAAATGACATGCGATATCGCGATTTAAAAAGCATTGGAACTCTATTGCTTCGATACGGAGACATCTGCAACACTATTTCCTAGTAAGGAATTGTCGCATTTACATTCTTTGGAAGTGAATACGAGGTATACATGACACTTCGCAATGAATATTTCATATTATCATGAATAATAGAAATGAGATGCGATGTCGCATTTAAAAAAGCATTAGAACTCTATTGCTTCGATACGTAGACATATGCAAACGACATTTCCTAGCAAGGAAGTGTCGCATTTACATTCTTTTGAAAGGAATACGAGGTATACGGGACACTTCGCAATGAGTATTATATCTTATCATGAAACATAGAAATGGGATGCGATATCGCGATTTATGAAGCATTAGATGTCTACTGCTTCGATACGTAGACATCTGCAAACGCTATTTCCTAGCAAGAAAGTGTTGCATTTACATTCTCTTGAAAGGAGTACGAGGTATACATGACACTTCGCAATGAATATTATATCTTATCATGAAACATAGAAATGTGATGTAATATGGCGAGTTAAGAAGCATTAGAGCTCTATTGCTTCGATACGTAGACATCTGCAAACGCTACTTCCTAGCAAGGAAGTGTCGCATTTACATTCTTTTGAAGTGAATACGAGGTATACATAACACTGCAGTCTGATTATTATATCTTATCATGAAACATAGAAATGAGATGCGATATCGCGTTCTGAGAAACAATAGAACACTAATGCCACGATACGCAGACATCTGCAAACGCTATTTCCTAGCAAGGAAGTGTCGCATTTACATTCTTTTGACGTAAATACGAGGAATACATAACACTCCACAATGAATATTATATCTTATCATGAAACATAGAAATGTGATGCGATATCGCGTTTTGAGAAGCATTAGAACTCTAATGCCACGATACGCTGACATCTGCAAACGATACTTCCTAGCAAGGAAGTGTCGCATTTACATTCGTTTGAAGCGTAGACGAGGAATACACAACACTTCGCAATGAACACTATATATTATCATGAAACATAGAAGTCAGATGCGATATCCCGTTTTAAGAATAATTAGAACACAATTGCTTCGATACGTAGACATCTGCAAACGCTATTTGCTAGCATGGAAGTGTCGCGTTTACATTCTTTTGTAGTGAATACGAGGTATACATAACACTGCACTGTGAATATTATATCTTATCATGAAACATAGAAATGAGATGCGATATCGCGATTTATGAAGCATTAGATGTCTATTGCTTCGATACGTAGACATCTGCAAACGCTATTTCCTAGCAAGGAAGTGTTGCATTTACATTCTTTTGAAAGGAGTACGAGGTATACACGACACTTCGCAATGAATATTATATCTCATCATGAAACATAGAAATGTGATGTAATATGGCGAGTTAAGAAGTATTAGAACTCTATTGCTTCGATACGTAGACATCTGCAAACGCTACTTCCTAGCAAGGAAGTGTCGCATTTACATTCTTTTGAAGTGAATACGAGGTATACATAACACTGCACTCTGAATATTATATCTTATCATGAAACATAGAAATGAGAAGCGATATCGCGAATTAGAAAGATTTAGAACTCTATTGCTTCGATACGTAGACATCTGCAAACGCTATTTCCTAGCAAGGATGTGTCGCATTTGCATTCTTTTGAAGTGAATACGAGGTATACATAACACTCCACAATGAATATTATATACTATCATGAAACATAGTAATGAGTAGCGATATCGCATTTTGAGAAGCATTAGAACTCTAATGCCACGATACGTAGACATCTGCAAACGCTATTTCCTAGCATGGAATTGTCGCATTTACATCCATTTGAAGTATAGACGAGATATACATAACACTGCACAATGAATATTATATCTTATCATGAAACATATAAATGAGATGCGATATCGCGTTTTGAGAAGCATTAGAACTCTAATGCCACGATACGCAGACATCTGCAAACGCTATTTCCTAGCAGGGAAGTGTCGCATTTACATTCATTTGAAGTATAAATGAGATAAACGTAACACTCCACAATAGATATTATATCTTATCATGAAACATAGAAATGTGAAGCGATATCGCGTTTTGAGAAGCATTAGAACTCTAATGCCACGATACGCAGACATCAGCAAACGCTAATTCCTAGCAAGGAAGTGTCGCATTTACATTCCTTTGAAAGGAATACGAGGTATACATGAAACTTCGCAGTGAATATTATATATTATCATGAAACATAGATATGAGATGCGATATCGCGAATTAGCAAGCTTTAGAAATCTATTGCTTCGATACGTAGACATCTGCAAACGCTATTTCCTAGCAAGGAAGTGTCGTATTTACTTTCTTTTGAAGTGAATACGAGGTACACATAACACTCCACAATGAATATTATATATTATCATGAAACATAGTAATGAGTAGCGATATATCGTTTTGAGAAGCATTAGAACCCCTATGGTACGATACGTAGACATCTGCAAACGCTATTTCGTGGCAAGGTAGTGTCGCGTTTACATTCTTTTGAAGTGAATACGAGGTATACATAACACTCCACAATGAGTATTATATATTATCATGAAACATAGTAATGAGTAGCGATATCGCGTTTTGAGAAGCATTAGAACTCTAATGCTACCATGCGTAGACATCTGCAAACGCTACTTCCTAGCAAGGCAGTGTCGCGTTTACATTCTTTTGAAGTGAATACGAGGTATACATAACACTCCACAATGAATATTATATCTTATCATGAAACATAGAAATGAGATGCAATTTGGCGATTAAAGAGGCATTAGAACTCTTATGCTACGATACGTGGACATCTGCAAACGCTATTTCCTGAAAAGGTAGTGTCGCGTTTACATTCTTTTGAAGTGAATACGAGGTAGACATAACACTCCACACTGAATATTATATCTTATCATGAAACATAGAAATGAGATGCGATATGGCCATTTAAGAAGCAATAGAAATCTATTGGTTCGATACGTAGACATATGCAAACGCTACTTCCTAGCAAGGAAGTGTCGCATTTACATCCTTTGGAAGTGAATACGAGGTATACATAACACTTCGCAATGAATATTATATCTTATCATGAAACATAGAAATGAGATGCGATATGACGATTTAAGAAGCATTAGAATTATACTGCTTCGATGCGTAGACACCTGCAAACGCTATTTCCTAACAAGGGAGTGTCGCATGTACATTCAATTAAAGTGTATGCGAGGTATACATGACACTTCGCAGCGAATATCATATATTATCATGAAACATAGAAATGAGAAGCGATATCGCGTTTTGAGAAGCATTAAAACTCTAATGCTACCATGCGTAGACATCTGCAAACGCTACTTCCTAGCAAGGCAGTGTCGCGTTTACATTCTTTTGAAGTGAATACGAGGTATACATAACACTCCACAATGAATATTATATCTTATCATGAAACATAGAAATGAGAACCAATATGGCGATTTAAGAAGCATTAGAAATCTATTGCTTCGATACGTAGGCATCTCCAAACGTTACTTCCTAGCACAGAAGTGTCGCATTTGCATTCTTTTGAAAGGAATACGAGGTATACATGACACCTCCCAATGAATATTATATCTTATCATGAAACATAGAAATGAGAAGCGATATCGCGCTTTGAGAAGCATTGGATCCCTAATCCCACCATACGTAGACATCTACAAACGCTATTTCCTAGCAAGGAAGTGTCGCATTTACATTCATTTGAAGTATAGACGAGATATACATAACACTGCACAATGCACATTATATCTTATCATGAAACATAGAAATGAGATGCAATATGGCGATTTAAGAAGCATTAGAACTCTATTGTTTCGATACGTAGACATCTGCAAACGATATTTCCAAGCAAGGAAGTGTCGCGTTTACTTTCTTTTGAAGTGAATACGAGGTACACATAACACTCCACAATGAATATTATATATTATCATGAAACATAGTAATGAGTAGCGATATATCGTTTTGAGAAGCATTAGAACCCCTATGGTACGATACGTAGACATCTGCAAACGCTATTTCGTGGCAAGGAAGTGTCGCATTTACATTCATTTGAAGTACAGACGAGATATACATAACACTGCACAATGAATATTATATCTTATCATGAAACATAGAAATGAGAACCAATATGGCGATTTAAGAAGCATTAGAAATCTATTGCTTCGATACGTAGGCATCTGCAAACGCTATTTCCAAGCAATGAAGTGTCGCATTTACATTCATTTGAAGTGTATGCGAGGTATAAGCGACACTTCGCAATGAATGTTATATCTTATCATGAAACGTAGATATGAGATGCGATATGACGATTTAAGAGGCATTAGAACACTATTGCTTCGATACGTAGGCATCTGCAAACGCTATTTCCCAGCAAGGAAGAGTCGCATTTACATTCTTTTCAAGTGAATAGGAGGTATACATGACGCTTCGCAATGAATATTATATCTTATCATGAAGCATAGAAATATAATGCAACATCTCGTTTTAAGAAGCAATAGAACCCCATTGCCACGATACGTAGACATCTGTAAACGCAATTTCCTAGCAAGGAACTGTCGCATTCACTTTCTTTTGAAGTGAATACGAGATATACATAGCACTCCACAATGAGTATTATATCTTATCATGAAACATAGAAATGAGATGCGATATCGCGTTTTGAGAAGCATTAGAACTCTAATGGCACCATGCGCAGACATCTGCAAACGCTATTTCCTAGCAAGGAAGTGTCGCATTTACATTCATTTCAAGTGTATGCGAGGAATACATGACACTACGCAATGAAAATTATATACTATCATGAAACATAGAAAGGAGAAACGATATCGCGTTTTGAGAAGCATTAGAGCACTAATGCAACGATACGTAGACATCTGCAAACGCTATTTCCTAGCAAGTAAGTGTCGCATTTACATCCATTTGAAGTATAGACGAGATATACATAACACTGCACAATGATTATTATATCTTGTCATGAAACATAGTAATGAATTGCGGTATCGCGTTTTGAGAAGCATTAGAACTCTAATGCCACGATACGTAGACATCTGCAAACGCTATTTCCTAGCAAGGAAGTGTCGCATTTACATCCATTTGATGTATAGACGAGATATACATAACACTGCACAATGAATATTATATCATATCATGAAACGTAGAAATGAGATGCGATATCGCGATTTAAGGAGCATTAGAACACTATTGCTGCGATACGTAGACATCTGCTAACGCTACTTCCTAGCAGGGAAGTGCCGCATTTACATTCTTTTGAAAGGAATACGAGGTATACATGACACTTCGCAATGAATATTATATCTTATCATGAAACGTAGATATGAGATGCGATATCGCGAACTAGCAAGCATTAGAAATCTATTGCTTCGATACGTAGACATCTGCAAACGCTATTTCCTAGCAAGGAAGTATACATTCGTTTGAAGTGAATACGAGGTATACATAACACTCCACCATGAATATTATATGTTATCATGAAACATAGAAATGATATGCGATATCGCAATTTAAGAAGCTTTATTACTCTATTGCTTCAAAACGTAGATATCTGCAAACACTATTTCCTAGCAAGGAACTGTCGCATTCACATTCATTTGAAGTGTATGCGAGGTATACATAACACTTCGCAATGAATGTTACATATTGTCATGAAACATAGAAATGAGATGCGATATCGCGATTTATGAAGCATTAGATGTCTAATGCTTCGATACGTAGACATCTGCAAACGCTATTTTCTAGCAAGGAAGTGTCGCATTTACATTCTTTTGAAAGGAATACGAGGTATACATGACACTTCGCAATGAATATTATATCTTATCATGAAACATAGAAATGAGATGCGATATGACGATTAAGAAGCATTAGAACTCTATTGCTTCGATACGTAGACATCTGCAAACACTATTTCCCAGCAAGGAACTGTCATATTCTCTTTCTTTTGAAGTGAATACGAGATATACATAGCACTCCACAATGAGTATTATATCTTATCATGAAACATAGAAATGAGATGCGATATCGCGTTTTGAGAAGCTTTAGAACTCTAATGGCACCATGCGCAGACATCTGCAAACGCTATTTCCTAGCAAGGAAGTGTCGCATTTACATTCATTTCAAGTGTATGCGAGGAATACATGACACTACGCAATGAAAATTATATACTATCATGAAACATAGAAAGGAGAAACGATATCGCGTTTTGAGAAGCATTAGAGCACTAATGCAACGATACGTAGACATCTGCAAACTCTATTTCCTAGCAAGGAACTGTCATATTCACTTTCTTTTGAAGTGAATACGAGGTATACATAACACTCCACAATGAGTATTATATCTTATCATGAAACATAGAAATGAGAAGCGATATCGCGTTTTGAGAAGCATTAGAACTCTAATGGCACGATGCGCAGACATCTGCAAACGCTATTTCCTAGCAAGGAAGTGTCGCATTTACATTCATTTGAAGTATGGACGAGATGCACATAGCACTGCACAATGAATATTATATCTTAACGTGAAACGTAGATATGAAATGCGATATGACGATCTAAGAAGCATTAGAATACTATTGCTTCGATACGTAGACATCTGCAAACGCTATTTCCAAGCAAGGTAGTGTCGCATTTACATTCTTTTGAAAGGAATACGAGGTATACATGACACTTCGCAATGAATATTATATTTTATCATGAAACATAGAAATGTGATGTAATATGGCGAGTTAAGAAGCATTAGAATACAATTGCTACGATACGTAGACATCTGCAAACGCTACTTCCTAGCAAGGAAGTGTCGCATTTACTTTCTTTTGAAGTGAATACAAGGTATACATAACACTCCACAATGAATATTATATTTTATCATGAAACATAGAAATGTGATGTAATATGGCGATTTAAGAAGCATTAGAACTCTATTGCTTCGATACGTAGACATCTGCAATCGCTACTTCCTAGCAAGGAAGTGTCGCATTTACATTCTCTTGAAGTGGATACGAGGTATACATAACACTCAACAATGAATATTATATCTTATCATGAAACATAGAAATGTGATGTAATATGGCGATTTAAGAAGCATAAGAACACTATTGCTTCGATACGTAGACATCTGCAAACGCTATTTCCTAGCAAGGAAGTGTCGCATTTACATTCATTTTAAGTGTATGCGAGGTAAACATGACACTTCGCCATGAATATTATATATTATAAGGAAACATAGAAATGAGAAGCGATATCGCGTTTTAAGAAGCATTAGAGCACTAATGCTGCGATACGTAGACATCTGAAAACGCTATTTCCTAGCAAGGAAATGTCGCATTTACATTCATTTGAAGTATAGACGAGATATACATAACACTGCACAATGAATATTATATCTAATCATGAAACATAGAAATGCGATGCGATATCGCGAATTAGCAAGCTTTAGAAATCTATTGCTTCGATACGTAGACATCTGCAAACGCTATTTCCTAGCAAGGAAGTGTCGCGTTTACATTCTTTTGAAGTGAATACGAGGTATACATAACACTCCACTGTGAATATTATATATTATCATGAAACATAGTAATGAGTAGCGATATTGCGTTTTGAGAAGCATTAGAGCACTAATGCTGCGATACGTAGACATCTGCAAACGCTATTTCCTAGCAAGGAAATGTCGCATTTACATTCATTTGAAGTATAGACGAGATATACGTAGCACTGCACAAAGAATATTATATCTTATCATGAAACATAGAAATCAGATGCGATATGACGATTTAAGAAGTACTAGAACTCTATTGCTTCGTTACGTGGACATATGCAAACGCTATTTCCTAGCAAGGAATTGTAGCATTTACATTCTTTTGAAAGGAAAACGAGGTATACATAGCACTTCACAATGAATATTGTATCTTATCAAGAAATGTAGATATGAGATGCAGTATCGCGATTTAAGAGGCATTAGAACACTATTGCTTCGATACGTAGACATCTGCAAACGCTATTTCCTAGGAAGGAAGTATCACATTTACATTCTTTTCAAGTGGATACGAGGTATACATAACACTGCACAATGAATATTATATCTTATCATGAAACATGGAAATGATATGCGATATCGCGTTTTAAGAAGCGTTAGAACTCTATTGCTACGAAACGTAGACACCTGCAAACGCTATTTCCAAGCAAGGAAGTATCGCATTTACATTCATTTTAAATGTATGCGAGGTATACATGACACTTCGCAATGAATATTATATATTATCATGAAACACAGAAATGAGATGCGACCTCGCGTTTTGTGAAGCATTAGAACTCTATTGCTTCGATACGTAGGCACCTGCAAACGCTACTTCCTAACAAGGAAGAGTCGCATTTACATTCTATTGAAAGGAATACGAGGTATACATGACACTTCGCAATGAATATTATATATTATCATGAAACATAGAAATGAGATGCTATATCGCGATTTAAAAAGCTTTAGAACTCTATTGCCTCGATACGTAGATATCTGCAAACACTATTTCCTAGCAAGGAACTGTCTCATTCACATTCATTTGAAATGTATGCGAGGTATACATGACATTTCGCAATGAATATTATATATTATCATGAAACATAGATACGAGATGCGATATCGTGAATTAGCAAGCTTTAGCAGTCTATTGCTTCGATACGTAGACATCTGCAAACGCTATTTCCTAGCAAGGAAGTGTCGCATTTACATTCTTTTGAAGTGAATACGAGGTATACATAGCACGCCACAATGAATATTATATATTATCATGAAACATGGTAATGAGTAGCGATATCGTGTTTTGAGAAGCATTAGAACGCTAATGCTACGATACGTAGACATCTGCAAACGCTATTTCCTGGCAGGGAAGTGTCGCGTTCACATTATTTTGAAGTGAATACGAGGTATACATAACACTCCACAATGAATATTATATATTGTCATGAAACATAGAAATGAGATGCGATATGGCTATTTAAGAAGCATTAGAACTCTATTGCTTCGATACGTAGACATCTGCAAACGCTACTTCCTAGCAAGGAAGTGTCGCATTTACATACTTTTGAAAGGGGTACGAGGTGTACATGACACTTCGCAATGAATATTATATCTTATCATGAAACATAGAAACGTGATGTAATATGGCGATTTAAGAAGCATTAGAACTCTATTGCTTCGATGCGTAGACATCTGCAAACGCTATTTCCTTGCAAGGAAGTGTCGCATTTACAATCTTTTGAAGTAAATACGACGTACACATGACACTTCGCAATGGATTTTATATCATATCATGAAACATAGAAATGAGATGCGGTATCGCATTTTAAGAAGCATTGAAACTCTATTGCCTCGATACGTATACATCTGCAAACGCTAAACCCTAGCAAGGAAGTGTCGCATTTACATTCATTTCAAGTGTATGCGAGGTATACATGACACTTCGCAATGAATATTATATCTTATCATGAAACATAGGAATGTGATGTAATATGGCTATTTAAGAAGCATTAGAACACAATTGCTTCGATACGTAGACATCTGCAAACGCTACTTCCTAGCAAGGAAGTGTCGCATTTACATTCTTTTGAAGTGAATACGAGGTATACATAACACTCCACAATGAATATTATATATTATCATGAATCGTAGTAATGTGTAGCGATATCGCGTTTTAAGAAGCATTAGAACTCTATTGCTTCGATACGTAGACATCTGCAAACTCTATTTCCTAGGAAGGAATTGTCGCATGTACATTCTTTTGAGGTGAATACGAGGTATACATAACACTGCACAATGAATATTATATCTTATCATGAAACATAGAAATGAGATGCGATATGGCGAATTAAGAGGCATTAGAATTCTATTGCTTCGATACGTAGACATCTGCAGACGCTACTTCCTAGCAAGGAAGTGGCGCATTTACATTCTTTTGAAAGGAATACGAGGTATACATGACACTTCGCAATGAATATTATATCTTATCATGAAACATAGAAATGAGATGCGATATGACGATTTAAGAATCATTAGAACTTTATTGCTTCGATACGCAGACATCTGCAAACGCTATTTCCTTGCAAGGAAGTGTCGCATTTACATTCATTTGAAGTGTAGACGAGATATACATAACACTGCACAATGAATATTATATCTTATCATGAAACATAGAAATGGGATGCGATATGGCGATTTAAGATGCATTAGAAAATTATTGCTTCGATACGTAGACACCTGCAAACGCTATTTCCTAGCAAGGAAGTGTCGCAATTACATTTATTTGAAGTGTATGCGAGGTATATGTCACATTTCGCAATGAATATTATATCTTGTCACGAAACATAGGAATGAGATGCGATGCCGCGATTTAAGAAGCATTATAACTCTAATGCTACGATACGTAGACATCTGCAACCGCTACATCCTAGCAAGGAAGTGTCGCATTTACATTCTTTTGAAACGAATACGAGGTATACATGACACGTCGCAATGACTATTATATCTTATCATGAAACATAAAAATGAGATGCGATATGACGATTTAAGAAGCATTAGAATTCTGTTGCTTCGATACGTGGACATCTGCAAACGCTATTTCCTAGCTAGGAAGTGTCGCATTTACATTCCTTTGAAGTGAATACTAGGTATACATAACACTCAACAATGAATATTATATCTTATCGTGAAGCAAAGGAATGAGGAGCGATTTCGCGCTTTAGGAGGCATTAGAATTCTATTGCTACGTTTCGTGGACATCTGCAAACGCTACTTCCTTGCGAGGAAGTGTCGCATTTACATTCTTTTCAAGTGAATACGAGGTATACATAACATTGCACAATGAATATTATATCTTATCATGAATCATAGAAATGAGGTGCGATATCGCGATTTAAGAAGCATTAGAACACTATTGCTTCGATACGTAGACATCTGCAAACGCTATTTCCTGGCAAGGAAGTGTCGCATTTACATTCATAAGAAGTGTATGCGAGGTATACATGACACTCCGCAGCGAATATTATATATTATCATGAAGCACAGAAATGAGAAGCGATATGGCTATTTAAGAAGCATTAGATCCCTTTCGCTTCGATACGTAGACATCTGCAAACGCTGCGTCCTAGCAAGGAAGTGTCGCATTTACATTCTTTTCAAGTGAATACGAAGTATACATAACACTGCGCAATGAATATTATATCTTATCATGAAGCATAGAAATGAGATGCGATATCGCGAATTAATAAAAATTAGAACACTATTGCTTCGATACGTAGACATTTGCAAACGCAACTTCCTGGCAAGGAAGTGGCGCATTTACATTCTTTTGAAAGGAATACGAGGTATACATGACACCTCGCATTGAATATTACATGTATTCATGAAACATAGAAATAAGATGCGATATCGCTTCTTAAGAAGCATTAGAAACCTATTGCCACAATACGCAGACATCTGCAGACGCTATTTCCTGGCAAGGAAGTGTCGCGTTTACATTCTTTTGAAGTGAATACGAGGTATACATAACACTCCACAATGAATATTATATCTTATCATGAAACATAGAAGTGAGTTGCGATCTCGCGTTTGAAGAAGCGTTAGAGCTCTATTGCCATGATACATAGACACCTGCAAACGCTATTTCCTAGGAAGGAAGTGTCGCAATTACATTCATTTGAAGTGTATGGGAGGTATAAGTGACATTTCGCAATGAATATTATCTCTTATCATGAGACATAGAAATGAAATGCGATATCGCGTTTTAGAAGCATTAGAACTCTATTGCTACGTTACGTAGACATCTAGAAACGCTATTTCCTAGCATGGAAGTGTCGAACTTTCATTCTTTTGAAGTGTAGACGAGGAATCCATAACACTTCGCAATGAATATTATATCTTATCACGAATCATAGAAATGAGATGCGAAATCGCGTTTTAAGGAGCTTTAGAACTCTATTGCTACGATACATAGACATCTGCAGACGCTATTTCCTAGCAAGGAAATGTCGCATTTACATTCATTTGATGTGAAGGCGAGGTATAGATAACACTCAGCAATGAATATTATATCTTATCACGGAACATAGAAATGAGATGCGATATCGCGTTTTAAGGGGCATTAGGACTCTGTAGCTTCGATACAGAGATATCTGGGAACGTAATTTCATAGAAAGGAAATATCGCATTTTGTGACGTCAGGCGTACCGCCTGCCACCCATCAACCTCCTCGCACCCCCCAGCATCAACCCCTGGACGCATGCAACCAGTCAAACTCGCCTGCAGATCCAGCAACTGGAAGTGTTCGCGCGCGCATACCTGCACGCGCTTACTCCTACCGAGTTCCGCTGCCTCACTCGCACCGCCGAGTATACCTGTCTCGCTCGTAACGGGCAGTGTCTTATTCGCACCACCGAGTATACCTGTCTCGCCCGCACCAAGCACGGGCAGCCCCATCTCACTCGCACCGAGGACGCTAGCACATACATACCATATCATGACTCATATATAAGAAACCCTAGATCTAAGTTACACACGACACGAATGTAAGACACAAACAACACACACATAATTCTAAGTCCATATTGTATTTGCTCATAAGTGAAACGCGTAAGATGCGTCCGGCCAGCGGCATGCGCCGCTAGCCCCACCACGAGCCGCGAGTCCCCACTCGCTGGACCGCGCGCTCACCGCCACGAGACTCGAGTTCCCCACTCGCGGTACCGCGATCTCCCTGCCACGAGCGTCCGCGACCGTAGCGCCTCGCGAACCGAGGAGGACCGAGACGCTTCTCCAGAGCACACACTCTGACTTGAGATCTCCTACCGAGGAGTCGAAACCTCTAGTTCTAGATCGTTAGCCACCTCAATGTGGGGTTCAGACATCGTGTTTCTATTTCCATTTTAACTTAGTCTTAGTCTTAGAATAATTCCAGTTCATGTATACTTTACACCTAGAATACATTTTATTTTTACTTTTACTATATCCAAGTACAATTTCTTTTACCAAGTCTACTATTTCCACATCCATTAATTTTATCAAGTGTTTATAATACTAGTTCTACTTTTACCATTACATTTAACTACGAATTCTTCCACGGGTTCTTCCATACAACTGGGGTTGCTCTTCATCACCTTGAAGGAGTATAGAAAACGGCTTTGTGACGTTGAGATAGAGCGGATCGCCTCTTATCCTTCAGATCTTAGTCGAAAGTACAGGAAAACCTGATGAATGAATCGTGCTTCCGGTTTGTGAAGAACGCGACGTGCGGGTAGGATGAATTTCTTACGATCACTTGTGCGTGAATATTTGGAGGACATTCCGAGAGTCCTCGTATACCAGCGACCTGCCTTCGCACCAGCCCAGCCGCCGCTTTCCCAAGCGACCGTCGACGCTTCCGATCCAGACACCACGACGCATCACGCCGATTCTGCCACATTCGCAGCCGAGGCTGCTACTATCACCGCTGGTTCCTCTGCATCATCGCTGAATTCCGACCGCCGCCCTCCTCTTCGCTGGCGACTGATCCGGATTTCCGTAGCAGCCAACCGACCGAACTCCGCTACGATCCCAGCGAACGATCCTCGACGCCGTTTCTACGTACAAATCGAGATAGAAGTCATCGAAAGGTAGGGTCATACCCTTACCATCGCGAGTGTTTTCGCTAGTGTCGCGTCAGCCGAAATTGTCGGACCCGGTCTTAACGCGATCCCGCGGACCGAATTACCGAAAAATAGGCTGGTGTCGTAAAGCCTACGGAGCAACGGAAAATAGTTTCGCCGGACGTGACACCTCGTACTCACCTCAAAAGAATGTAAATGCGACACTTCCTTGCTAGGAAATAGCGATTGCATATGGCTACGTATCGTAGTAATACAGTTTTATGCTTCTTAAAACGCGATATCTCATCTCATTTCTATGCTTCATGATAACATATAATATTCATTGCGAAGTCTTATGTATTGCTCGTGTGCACTTCATATGAATGTAAATGCAAAACTTCCCTCCTAGGAAATAGCGTTTGCAGATGTCTACGTATCGATGCAATAAACTTCTAATGCTTCTTAAAACGCGATATCGCATCTCATTACTATGTTTCATGATAAGATATAATATTCATTGCGAAGTGTTATGTACTCCACGTCTACACTTCAAATGAATGTAAATGCGACACTTCCTTGCTAGGAAATAGCGTTGGCAAATGTCTACGTATCGTAGTAATAGAGTTCTAATGCTTCTCAAAGCGCGATATCGCATCTCACTTCTATGTTTCATCATAAGATATAATATTCATTGCGAAGTGTCATGTATACCTCTTATTCATTTCAAATGAATGTAAATGCGACACTTCCTTACTAGGAAATAGCGTTTGCAGATGTCTAGGTATCGAGACAATAGAGATCTAATGCTTCTTAAAACGACATGTCGCATCTCATTTCTATGTTTCATAATAAGATATAATATTCATTGCGAAGTGTCATGTATACCTCGTATTCACTTCACAAGAATGTAAATGCAACACTACCATACTAGGAAATAGCGTTTGCAGATGTCTACGTATCGTAGCAATAGAGTTCTAATACTTCTCAAAGCGCCATATCGCATCTCCTTTCTATGTTTCAGGATAAGGTATAATATTCATTGTGGGGTGTTATGTATACCTCGTATTCACTTCAAAAGAATGTAAATGCGACACTTCCTTGCTAGGAAATAACGTTTCCAGATGTCTACGTATCGAAGCAAAAGAGTTCTAATGCTTCTCAAAACGAGATATCGCATCTCATTCTATGTTTCGTGATAAGACATAGTATTCATTGTGGTGTGCTATGTATACCTCGTATTCACCTCAAAAGAATGTAAATGCGACACTTCCTTGCTAGGAAATAGCAATTGCATATGGCTACGTATCGTAGTAATAGAGTTTTATGCTTCTAAAAACGCGATATCGCATCTCATTTCTATGTTTCATGATAAGATATAATATTCATTGCGAAGTGTCATGTATTCCTCGTATTCACTTCAAAAGAATGGAAACGCGACACTTCCTTGCTAGGAAATAGCGTTTCCAGATATCTATGTATCGTAGCAAGAGTTCTAATGCTTCTTAAGACGCGATATCGAATCTCATTTCTATGTTTCGTGATAAGGTATAATATCCATTGCGAAGTGTCTAGTATACCTCGTATTTACTTCAATAGAATGAAATTGCGACACTTCGATGCTAGGAAATATTGTTTGCAGATGTCTACGTATCATAGCAGTAGAGTTCTAATGCTTCTTAAAACGAGAAGTCGCATTTCATTTCTATGTTTCATGATGAGATATAATATTCATTGTGGAGTGTTATGTATACCTCGCATACACTTTACATGGATGTAAATGTGACACTTCCTTCCTGTGAAATAGCGTTTGCTGATAGCTATGTATCGAAGCAATATGGTTCTAATATTTCTTAAAACGAGATATCGCATCCCATTTCTATGTCTCATGATAAGATATAATATTCACTGCGAAGTGTTATGTATTTCTTGTATTCACTTCAGAAGAATGTAAATGCGACAATTCCTTGCTAGCAAGCAACTCTTGCAGATGTCTACGTATCGTAGCAATAGAGATCTAATGCTTCTCAAAACGCGATATCGCATCTCCTTTCTATGTTTCATGATAAGGTATAATATTCATTGTGGAGCGTTATGTCTTCCTCGTATTCACTTCAAAAGATTGTAAATGAGACAATTCCATGCTAGGAAATAGCGTTTGCAGATGTCTACGTATCGTAGCAATAGAATTCTAATGCTTCATAAAACGCGATATTGCATCTCAT
Source organism: Xylocopa sonorina (assembly GCF_050948175.1). NCBI lineage: Eukaryota > Metazoa > Arthropoda > Insecta > Hymenoptera > Apidae > Xylocopa > Xylocopa sonorina. The sequence goes on from NW_027490091.1 coordinate 2,489,676, forward strand.
TTCTATGTTTCATGAAAAGACATAATATTCATTGCGAAGAGTCATGTATACCTCGTATTCACTTCAAAAGAATGTAAATGCGACACTTCCTTGCTAGGAAATAACGTTGGCAGATGTCTACGTATCGTAGCAATAGGGTTCTAATGCTTCTTAAAGCGGGACATCGCATCTCATATCTATGTTTCATGATTAGATATAATATTCTTTGCGAAGTATCATGTGTACCTCGTATTCACTTCAAAAGAATGTAAATGCGACACTTTCTTGCTAGGAAATAGCGTTTCCAGATGTCTACGTAACGAAGCAATAGAGTACTGAGGCTACTGAAAATGCGATATCGCATCTCATTTCTATGTTTCATGATAATATGTAATATTCATTGCGAAGTGTTATGTATACCTCGTCTACACTTCAAAAGAATGTAAATGCCATAATTCCTTGCTAGGAAATAGCGTTTCCAGGTGTCTAAGTATCGAAGCAATAGAGTTGTAATGCTTCTTAAAACGCGATATAGCATCGCTGTTCTATGTTTGATGGTAAGATGTAATATTCATTACGAAGTGTTATGTATACCTCGTCTACATTTCAAAGGAATGTAAATGTCACACTTCTTTGCTAGGAAATAGCGTTTCCAGATGTCTGCGTATCGAAGCAATAGAGTTCTAATGCTTTTTAGGACACAATATCGCATCCCATTCCTACGTTTCATGACAAGATATAATATTCATTGCGATGTGTTAGGTGTACCTCGTCTACACTTCAAAAGAATGTAAATGCCACACTTCCTTGCTAGGAAATAACGTTTCCAGATGTCTATGTATCGAAGCAATAGAGTTCTAATGCTTCTTAAATCGCGATGTCGCACCTCATTCCTATGTTTCGTTATAAGATATAACATTCATTGCGAATTGTAATGAATACCTCGTCTACACTTCAAAATTATATAAATGTCACTCTTCTTGGCTAGGAAATAGCGTTTCCAGATGTCTACGTATCGAAGCAATAGAGTTGTAATGCTTCTTAAAACACGATATCGCAGCTCTTTTCTATGTTTGCTGGTAAGATATAATATTCATTACGAAGTGTTATGTATACCTTGTCTAGACTTCAAAAGAATGTAAATGCCACACTTCCTTGCGACGGAATAGCGTTTCTAGATGTCTACGCATCGAAGCAATAGATTTCTATCTCTTTATAAAACGCGATATCACACATCAGTTCTATGTCACATGATAAGATGTAATTTCAATGCATCGCGTAATGTATATCTCCTCTACACTTCAAATGAATGTAGATGCATCACTTCCTTGCTACGGAATATCGTTTCTATATCTGAAGGTTTGGAAGCAATAGAGTTCTAATGCTTCGTAAAACGCGGCTGCGCATCTTACTTCTATATTTCATGATAAGATGTAATATTCATGGCATCGCATTAAGTTTATCTGCTTCTGCACATGAATTGAGTGTAAACCCTACAATTTCTTGCCCGGGGATAGCGTTTCTAGATGTCCAGGTGCCGAAGCATTTAATTTGTCATGCTTCATGCACCGCAATATCATATAAGCCGCATTTCATATAAACAGTTCAAAGTAAGTTAGAAGGTTGTAAAGCTCTATGCATCGCATTATGTTTGTCTGCTCCTGTGCTTTATAATGCTCTGGGATGTGAGAAGGTCCTCAATCCTTAACCCCCTAAAGGGAAGTCAAAAGTCCAGCGGCCCTGCAGGTGGGCCATGGGAGCGCGGCGCGCGAGGCGCTACGCAATTTAAATGATCAGGAGTATCCCCTCAGGGACACCCAAGAAGGCGAGAAGAGGAAATCGCCGAAGTCCACTGATCGATGGACCCGAACAATACCGAAGCCTACAGCCCACTCCACCAAGGAGCCCCGAGGAGGATCCAGGAGACCCGAGGACCATCAGCGAATTCAAGGAACCGGAAGAAGAGAACGTGAGAGCTTATTCGCTAAAGCGTCCCATTTCTTGTGTCGCATATTGTATATTGTATCTTGATACCCGGTAATTCGCGGCGTGTTGCGTAGTTTCCCGTAACCCTTGTTAGTTAAACCCACGTCAAGACCATAAATAAACATGCCGTGACTTCAGTATCTCGCGATCTGAGTGTGTGTACTTGGCTAGTCATAGTCGAGAGGAGGAGCATTTCGAAGTTTCAAGATTTGTTCCGCCCCAGGGTTCCCGGGGTCGTGTAGTCTATCCCTTTGCTACTTTCTGAGCAGCTGGCGCCCAAGAAAAGTTGTACGTGAGCGGATACCTTGGAACGATAGATCGCTTAGATTAAAGTACGTTTTACACCTTAAAGCATTTAGATAATTAACCCCTTCGAGCTTCCCTGACTTACTATATATAGGTTACCGTCACAACTAATAAGAACCGTCACTTTACATAGATATATAGAACACACATAGTTTTAAACGTAGAACTGAGAATTTGAGAACTTACTTTGAAACGTTAGTAGTGAGGAATTCCATCGGATTTCATAGAAATACAGAACTTACTTGCTATGAAACATATGCAGATAAGGGCCATCGCGTTGCTTAGAACTTTAGAACTTGCTTACTCCAACAAAGATTTCTATTGGCTTCGTCCGTTCTCTTAGAAGAGTTTTTGATAAACCACATACTTTTCACACTTCTGATATCTTTGAAAGTTCGCGAGATGAAATCGTTTAAGTTTTAAAATGATTACTTAGTGTGGATTATTATTTAGTAACTAGCTCATAAACGAGTCTGCATAGGATATAATCCATAAGTTTTTAAGCCTGGAATTTATGCAGTTATTTGTTATTCATTTATTGCTCAAACGACAAAGATTCTGACCACTTCAAAATGGTTGACTTTCATCAATTTTCTTAAAAATTGAAATACTGCCCAACTGCTTGCATTAAAGACTGTAATTAAAGCTTTCAAAACATTTTACCTCTTATAGATGAATTCTGGAATGTTCAAGTATTTTTCATATTCGTAATTATTAAAAATGTTTTACTTGATTGTTTAATTTAATATTTAGAATTTTCTGAGAAATATTTTTTATCGTAATGAACTATATAATTGCAATTATAATTCTTTATGAAATAATAATAACAGAAAGGTATGTATCCATTCTTGGAGTTTTGTCAAGAGTATTTAATCTTACTATCTAAAATGAAACATTGAGATCTGTTTACAATCTAATGGAATTTAATTACCTTTTGATTCAAATTCACAATGATAATCTTCGATAGTTTAACAATTTTGTGCGCTGTCCTCGGGAATCCGCAGCTCAGTACTTATAAAATGAACGACACAAAGAACAGCCTAACCAAACGTATTCGAACAAATTTTTCAATACTAATCTTATCATGTTTAATTTATGCTGCAAACTATTGAAATGCCCTTCGAAAAGTGTTTATTCACAGTGAAGTAAACGGTAAATGTTACGCCTTCCACCACTGTTTACAATACGTATGTTTCACTTCCTATCAAAACCGTGAGTACTATCGCCTTTCTTTACTTTTTGTAACCTTCAATGCCTTCATGTTACAGATCGTTAAACTTGCTTTAAAATGCTCTATCGTATTACGGAAGAATGGATATACCAATTCATTTTAAAAAATGAAGGTAATCTTCATATGTCCAACATAACTCCACTTACAAAAAAACTATTTTCATCAACGGATGGGCCCTTTGTACTATGCAATTTTATATTAGCAAAAACTTCTATGAAACTTATAGTTTCGTGGATATCTGAGGTGCTAATTATTACTGCCCCACCCTGTATACTGTTATGGATGTGTCCAACAAGGCAACGATGAACAGAGTTAAATTTAATATTATGATGTTTATTATTTTACTTATAGTATATTTGTTTTTCTGGAATTTTGCCAAAAAACAATGTTCACGATGTCGACAGATGAATATATTTGCCTTAGAATTACAAGAGCCAACAATTTCGAAAGTAGAATATTTCTTTACTTCGCTAACCGAATCATTGCAAACGTTAAGTAAAGTGCGTGCCTTTCAAAACAGTCAGATGCAAATTACGATACAACGTTTTCAAGAAATGGTTCGTGCCACTGTTTTTGAATTTCCGTTTATTTAATCAAAGGAAATTTAATTGAAATATCCGCAAAATTTGAGGACAAAAAGTTATTGTAATTTTACGCAACATATATGATGGTGATAAAGGATAAGTATACGGAACTGAAAATGGAAAGTAGCGAGCAGAAAAAGAAACTGATGGAGCTACAAAGTAGATTGATACATCCGTCAAATGATGATTCTAGGTTAATAAAATCTGTTAATCAAAAAACTATTGTAAAAATCAAGTATAATCAATATTACTTCTGCTCAAAGGCTATAATAGAATTGGACCGAAATGGGTACAAAACTGGCAATTATATCTATACGTTCTATTCTATGCAAAGGCAAATATATCAAAGAGAAAAGATGTGTTACTTACAAATTACTTATGTTCCTAGATATCTCACTAATTCAGGCTTCTTGTCTTGCAGAACTAATCATTCATTTAACATGTAAAGGGGTCGAAGAATAGTAAAAGATTTTTATATTTCATAGCCTCACTCGATACGTCGATTAGATCACGTAAAATATCGGACATTAATTGCATCTACATATTCAGACCTTAAATATATGATTGCAACAACATATTTAATAGCGTTTTAATAACATTTTTCTAATTGTTTATATCTATGTCTAATAAATATATATTAATCGAATAAGTTGCTTTACCAAAGAATAAAAGTATCTGAGGCTTACAAATCGGAGCATTACATAACAAACGTGCATCACATATATAATATTACATGTAACAAAAGATGAAGACCAAAAAGATCGTACATAAGTTGAATCCACAATGCGGTCATAGAGTTACAGAAACGGCAAAAATTCCAAACAATAATTTAAAAAATTCAAAAAGGGGGGAGTGAAAATCCATCTCCTTGACGATGATAAGGAACAAGTCTGCCTCATGCACTACAATATCCCAAACAGCCAGCGATTGGCACGCCAATGACAATGGATGGAACGAATTTCGTGACAGAACTGTGCTAACAAAGTGCTCCTACTCAGCTTTCGAAATGGCATACTGTTAGTGCTGGGGCGGCATTCGTATCACGGCACATTAAAGCACCGAGGGACAGCACACGGGCTACACGGCCGTGACAATGACACTATCAGCTCACCATAGCTACACGCGTGGTTGTGGCGTAGGCTGACATTTACTAATGGGGAAGCTGTTTCCATAAAAATTATAAGCAAATATGAAAAATGACTAAACTGCGCAATTTATTTATTTTGATTCCAAAATAGATACACCGGCACAAAACAAAGATATAAGAACTCGATTTTATTATTTTCTATAAACTAGCTCGATAGGGCGATTTTTTCCATAAAGTCGATAATTACTTTGTCATAAAAATATATACACTTATTTTATATATATTTTCTTCAATTTATTGTTACAAATTCATGCAATTGGGGGTTACATTAAATACGATGAGAGCATGTTACTTCAAAAATTACACAAGGCGAAGTTAGGGACGCAACAGCATGAATTTTTGTTTTATAAGTAATATTTTTTTATAAATAATATTTTTAGTCTATGATGGATTGAAAGAAACATATACGACTCGCTCAATAACTATAAATATAGGAAAACGACCATCAAAATGTCTATCAATACTCATATGCTGAACATCTACTGACATCTAACGGTTCTAATTTGTATGAAAGCACAGGTTCCCCATTGCCAAATGTGATCCTGCGTAATTGCTGAGGAGATTCATGAATGAAGCGATGATACGCGTGTCACCGTGGTGCTGGTACTGCGCGATTCGCTTGTCTAGAACGTGCTGGTAACACGTTCTGGCATTTTAGTTAACGAATCCGGTCACAGATGACTACGAATCAGTTGACACTCCTCGGAAGTGGCAATATAGTGCCGGCATGGTGTCGCTACCATCTTGCCGTTTGTTATCTGGGATGCTTTTTAGTGCATTATTCGGAATTTAATTTGAACACATAGCTACTTAATCGCGAATTTGTATGTATATAATTATACATGACTGCATAAAAAGGATATCATATACTTTTATAATCAGTCCGATATAAGAATATAAAACGAAGAACTATCCACTCCCATCAGGAGTAAAAACAATGTTTGGTACGGAAAGTTCATTGTAAAATATAATCAAGCAGTTAATATATCAAATCACAGCACACAATAAATCACTGAATGTATAACGATATGAATAGTAAGAAAAACATATTTACCTGTTAAATGTTTATAAATTCAAATTTAAAAGTCCAAGTCACATTTAATATATTATTGTTTAACAAGGTGATTTAATGTTGTTTCAAATAGGCGTGCAGAACTAGCTCGTATTTCTGTCAATGTAATTTCATTCGAAAAATACAAAGGATAAGAGGAAATATTCTCCAATATATAACATATATAAATCAACGGATGCAAGAGAGAACACTCGACCTCGGTTTAACGAGACCGGGGCGTCATCCTGCAGTAATCGTATAACGCCTGTTCCGAGATGGTGTAGAGAGGGAATGTGGAGGGTGAAAAGCATAAAATAACAACAATGTAACTAAAGAGACAGAGAAAGAAAATATGTGGAAGCATTGCATTTATTAAGAGGAAATCCTAGAAATATCAAACAACAGATTATATATTATACTGCAAAGGTAAGGTACAACGAAATAGACGATATCGTGAGAGAAACTAAAAAAATCGAGAAACTTAAAGAGAAAATAATAATTTAGATTGAGCGAATCAATATCACTGATCCCGGCAAGCTTAATGGAAAACGCATAACGATGAATCGGTTAGAGTATAAGATAGATGTTGGTCGCGGTTTGAGTGGCCCTGGGAATCCTTTGCCCGCATCAGGGCAAGCAGTAGGATGGTGGAGGGCCTGCCCTCCTGTTGCTTGGGTCTATAGAATTCTCATTCTTTTGTAGAGTAGAAGCAGATAATTATAATGCTTTTCATAGAAGATTAAAGCTTACTTATTTCGAAACGTTGAAATGAGATGAGTCATGGCATGGTATGATGCATTAGTACTCTATTGTCTCGACATGTAGACACTACGAAGGGCAATCCTGTTGCATGAAGCTGTAGAATTTACATTCTTATGAAGTTTTAAAGCAGATAAGCATAGAGCTATGCATAAGAGATTACAGCATTCTTACTTTAAAACGATGAAATGGGATGCGCCAGCGCATTGCATGGAGAATTCTAGCTCGATTGCTTTAACAGACAGAAACTACGGAGCGCCATGCCGTTGTATGGAATTATATAGTTCACATTCTATTGAAGACCTCTAACAGTTAAGCATAATGTTATGGATATATGATTACAGATTCTTTGCTTTGAAACGTGTAAATGAGATGCGTCATTGCGCTGCATGAAGTATTAGAAATGTCTTGCTTGGACACGTAGAGATCTGGAAACGATATTCTGTTGCATGTAAGTATAGGATTCACATCCTTCTAAGGTCTAGATGCAGACAAATGTAACATATTGCATAGAACATTGCAATTTACCATGAATCATTGAAATGACTTGCGACATCGTGTTGAATGAAGCAATAGAACTCTATTGCTTCGAAAAGTAGATATCTAAGAACGCAATTCCCTCGCAAGGAAGTGTAGAAATCACAGTCTTTTGGCGTGTATATGCAGACAAGCATAACGAGATGTGTAGTGTATTTTTATCTACTTACATACTTCGAACTGTTGATATCAAATGCGATATCGCGTTTTATATAGCATTAGAAATCTATTGCTTTAATACGTGCACATCTAGAAACGCTACCTCCTGGCAAGATATTGTAGGACTTTTATACTGTTGACGTGTAGAAGCAGATAAACGTAACGCGTTTCATTGAATATTAAATCTCAACACGCGGCATTGAAATGAGATGCGACATCGATCTGAATAAAGTAATAGAACTTTATTGCTTGGACAAGTAGATATCTAAAAACGCTATTCCCCTGCAAGGGAGTGTAGGGTTCAAATTCGCTAGAAGTGTTGAAAAGTTAAACGTAACGCGCTGCATTGAATATTACATCTTACATTACACATTAAAATGTGATGCGAGATCGTGATGAATGATGTATTAGAACTCCATTGCTTCGACACATTTACAACCAGAATCGCTATCCTCTTGTCAGGAAGTGTGGAAACCACACTTTTGAGGCGCAGAAGCAGATGAGCATAATGATATATACAGTGCATTAAAATCTATATACATACTTCGAACTATTGATGTGAAATGCTATGTCGCGTTCCATGAAGCATTAGAAATCCTATGCCTCGATTCGTAGACATGTAGAAACACCGTTCCGTAGCAAGCAAGTGCGGTATTTGCATTATTTTCAAGTGCAGACGAGATATACGTAACGCTTGCGTTGACGTTGCATCTTAACATGAGACATAGATATGAGATGCGATATAGCGCTACATGAAGTATTAGAAATCTATTGCATCGATATGTAGAATTCTGGAAACGCTACTCCGAAGCAAGGAAGTGAGGCACTTACATTAGTTTGAAGTCTAGATGAGATATACATAACTTTTTGCAATGAATAGTACATCTTATTGGGAGACATAGAAATGAGATGTGATATTGCGTTTTATGAAGCGTTAGAACTCTAATGCTTCGATACGTAGACATCTAGAAACGCGATTTCGTCGTAAAGAAGCGTGAGATTTACATTCCTTCGAAGTGCTGACAAGATATAATTAACACGATGCATTGATTTACATTTCAACATAAAACATAGAAATATGATGCAACATCGCACTTTATGTAGCATTAGAACTCTAATGCTTCGATATCTGGTCATCTAGAAGCGCTATTCCGTAGCAAGGAAGTGTGAGATTTACATTCCTCTTAAGCGTTGCCGAGATATACATAACGCGTTACATACAAATACATCTTGTCATTTTTCACAGAAATCATCTGCGAAATCGCGTTTAACGAAGCATTACAACTCTATTGCTTCGATACGTGGATATCTGCGAACGCTATTTCCTAGCTAGGAAGTGTCGCATTTACATCCATTTAAAGTGTATCCGAGGTATACATAACACTTCGCTATGAATATTATATCTTATCATGAAACATAGAAATGAAATGCGATATCGCTTTTTAAGAAGCTTTAGAACTCTATCGCGTCGATACGTAGACATATGCAAACGCTATTTAATAGCATGGAAGTACCGCATTTACATTCTTTTGAAGTGTATACGATGTATATATGACACAACGCAATGAATATTATATCTTAACATGAAACATAGAAATGAGATGCGACATCTCGTTCTAAGAAGCATTAGAACTCTATTGTTTCGGTACGTAGACATCTGGAAACACTATTTCCTAAAAAGAAAGTATCGCATTTAAATTCTTTTGACGTGAATACGAGGTATACATGACACTTCGCAATGAATATTATATCTTGTCATGAAACGTAGAAATGAGATGCGATATCGCGAATTAGCAAGCTTTAGAACTCTATTGCATCGATACGAGGACATCAGCAAACGCAATTTCCTAGCAAGGAAGTGTCGCATTTACATTCATTTGAAGTGTATGCAAGGTATACATGACACTACTCGATGAATATTATATACTATCATGAAACATAGAAATGAGAAACGCTGTCGCGTTTTGAGAAGCATTAGAGCACTAATTCTACGATACGTAGACATCTGCAAACGCTATTTCCTAGCAAGGAAGTGTCGCATTTACATTCGTTTGAAGTGTATGCGAGGTATTCGTGACACTTCGCAATGAATATTGTATATTATCATGAAACATAGATATGAGATGCGATATCGCGAATTAGCAAGCTTTAGAAATCTATTGCTTCGATACGTAGACATCTGCAAACGCTATTTCCTAGCAAGGAAGTGTCGCATTTACATTCTTTTGAAGTGAATACGAGGTATACATAACACTCCACTATGAATATTATATCTTATCATGAAACATAGAAATGAGATGCAATATGGCGATTTAAGAAGCATTGGAACACTATTGCTCCGATACGTAGACATCTGCAAACGCTATTTCCTAGCAAGGAAGTGTCGCATTTACATTCTCTTGAAATGAATACGAGGTATACATAACACTCCACAGTGAATATTATATATTATCATGAAACATAGTAGTGAGTAGCGATATCGCGTTTTGAGAAGCATTAGAACTCTAATGCTACGATACGTAGACATCTGCAAACGCTATTTGCTGGTAAGGATGTGTCGCGGTTACATTCTTTTGAAGTAAATACGACGTATACATAAGACTCCACAATGAATATTATATCTTATCATGAAACATAGATATGAGATGCGATATCGCGAATTAGCAAGCTTTAGAAATCTATTGCTTCGATACGTAGACATCTGCAAACGCTATTTCCAAGCAAGGAAGTGTCGCATTTACATTCTTCTGAAGTGAATACGAGGTGTACATAACACTCCACAGTGAATATTATATAGTATCATGAAACATAGAAATGAGATGCGATATGACGATTTAAGAAGCATTGGAACACTATTGCTCCGATACGTAGACATCTGCAAACGCTATTTCCTAGCAAGGAAGTGTCGCATTTACATTCTCTTGAAATGAATACGAGGTATACATAACACTCCACAGTGAATATTATATATTATCATGAAACATAGTAGTGAGTAGCGATATCGCGTTTTGAGAAGCATTAGAACTCTAATGCTACGATACGTAGACATCTGCAAACGCTATTTGCTGGTAAGGATGTGTCGCGGTTACATTCTTTTGAAGTAAATACGACGTATACATAAGACTCCACAATGAATATTATATCTTATCATGAAACATAGATATGAGATGCGATATCGCGAATTAGCAAGCTTTAGAAATCTATTGCTTCGATACGTAGACATCTGCAAACGCTATTTCCAAGCAAGGAAGTGTCGCATTTACATTCTTCTGAAGTGAATACGAGGTGTACATAACACTCCACAGTGAATATTATATAGTATCATGAAACATAGAAATGAGATGCGATATGACGATTTAAGAAGCATTAGAATTCTATTGCTTCTATACGTAGACATCTGCAAACGCTACTTCCTAGCAAGGAAGTGTCGCATTTACATTCTTCTGATGTGAACACGAGGTATACATAACACTGCACAATGAATATTATTTCTTATCATAAAACATAGAAATGAGATGCGATATGGCGATTTAAGAGGCATTAGAACTTTATTGCTTCGATACGTAGACATCTGCAAACGCTACGTCCAAGCAAGCAAGTGTCGCGTTTACATTCTTTTGAAAGGAATACAAGGTATACATGACACTTCGCAATGAATACTATATATTATAAAGAAACATAGAAATGAGAAGCGATATCGCGTTTTTAGAAGATATAGAACTCTAATGCCACGATACGTAGACATCAGCAAACGCTATTTCCTAGCAAGGAAGTGTCACATTTACGATCATTTGAAGTGTATGCAAGTTATACATGACATTACTCGATGAATATTATGTATTATCATGAAACATAGAAATGAGAAACGCTGTCGCGTTTTGAGAAGCATTAGAGCACTAACTCTACGATACGTAGACATCTGCAAACGGTATTTCCTAGCAAGGAAGTGTCGCATTTACATTCATTTGAAGTAAATACTAGGTATACATGACACTTCGCAATGAATATTATATCGTATAATGAAACATAGAAATGAAATGCGATATCTCATTTGAACAAGCATTAGAACTCTCTTGCTTCTATACGTAGACATCTACAATCGCTACATCCTAGCAAGGAAGTGTCGCATTTACATTCTTTTGAAATGAATACGAGGTATACATAACACTCCACAGTGAATAATATATATTTTCATGAAACATAGTAACGAATAGCTATATATAGTTTTGAGAAGCATTAGAACTCTAATGCTTCGATACGTGGATATCTGCGAACGCTACTTCCTAGCTAGGAAGTGTCGCATTTACATCCATTTAAAGTGTATGCGAGGTATACATAACACTTCGCTATGAATATTATATCTTATCATGAAACATAGAAATGAAATGCGATATCGCTTTTTAAGAAGCTTTAGAACTCTATCGCGTCGATACGTAGACATATGCAAACGCTATTTAATAGCATGGAAGTACCGCATTTACATTCTTTTGAAGTGTATACGATGTATATATGACACAACGCAATGAATATTATATCTTAACATGAAACATAGAAATGAGATGCGACATCTCGTTCTAAGAAGCATTAGAACTCTATTGTTTCGGTACGTAGACATCTGGAAACACTATTTCCTAAAAAGAAAGTATCGCATTTAAATTCTTTTGACGTGAATACGAGGTATACATGACACTTCGCAATGAATATTATATCTTGTCATGAAACGTAGAAATGAGATGCGATATCGCGAATTAGCAAGCTTTAGAACTCTATTGCATCGATACGAGGACATCAGCAAACGCAATTTCCTAGCAAGGAAGTGTCGCATTTACATTCATTTGAAGTGTATGCAAGGTATACATGACACTACTCGATGAATATTATATACTATCATGAAACATAGAAATGAGAAACGCTGTCGCGTTTTGAGAGGCATTAGAGCACTAATTCTACGATACGTAGACATCTGGAAACACTATTCCCTAGCAAGGAAGTGTCGCATTTACATTCATTTGAAGTGAATACGAGGTGTACATAACACTCCACAGTGAATATTATATATTATCATGAAACATAGAAATGAGATGCGATATGACGATCTAAGAAGCGTTAGAATTCTATTGCATCTATACGTAGACATCTGTAAACGCTACTTCCTAGCAAGGAAATGTCGCATCTAATTCATTTAAAGTGTATGCGAGGTATACCTGACACTTTGCAATGATTATTATATATTATAAAGAAACGAAGAAATGAGAAGCGATATCGCGTTTTGACAAGATATAGAACTCTAATGCCACGATACGTAGACATCTGCAAACGCTATTTACAAGCAAGGAAGTGTCGCATTTACATTCACTTAAAGTGTATGCGAGGTATACATGACACTACGCAATGAATATTATATACTATCATGAAACATAGAAAGGAGAAACGATGTCGCGTGTTGAGAAGCATTAGAGCACTAATGCTACGATACGTAGACATCTGCAAACGCTATTTCCTAGCAAGGAAGTGTCGCATTTACATTCATTTGAAGTATAGACGAGATATACATAACACTGCACAATGAAAATTATATCTTATCATGAAACATAGAAATGAGATGCGATATGGCGATTTAAAAAACATTAGAACTCCATTGCTTCGATACGTAGACATCAGCAAACGCTACTTCCGAGCAAGGAAGTGTCGCATGTACATTCAATTGAAGTGTATGCGAGATATACATGGCACTTCGCAATGAATATTATATATTATCACGAAACATAGAAATGAGAAGCGATACCGCGTTTTGAGAAGCATTAGAACTCTAATGCCACGATACGCAGACATCTGTAAACGCTACTTCCTAGCAAGGAAGTGTCGCTTTTACATTCAATTCAAGTGTATGCGAGATATACATGGAACTTCGCAATGAATATTATATATTATCACGAAACATAGAAATGGATAGCGATACCGCGTTTTCAGAAGCATTAGAACTCTAATGCCACGATTCGCAGACATCTGCAAACGCTATTTCCTAGCAAGGAAGTGTCGCATTTACATTCATTTGAAGTATAGATCAGATATACATAACACTGCACAATGAATATTATATCTTATCATGAAACATAGAAATGAGAGGCGATATCGCGATTTAAGAAGAATTAGAACTCTAATGCCACGATACGCAGACATCTGCAAACGCTATTTCCTAGCAAGGAAGTGTCGCATTTACATTCTTCTGATGTGAATACGAGGTATACATAACACTGCACAATGAATACTATTTCTTATCATGAAACATAGAAATGAGATGCGATATGGCGATTTAAGAGGCATTAGAACTTTATTGCTTCGATACGTAGACATCTGCAAACGCTACTTCCAAGCAAGCAAGTGTCGCATTTACATTCTTCTGAAAGGAATACAAGGTATACATGACACGTCGCAATGAATACTATATATTATAAAGAAACATAGAAATGAGAAGCGATATCGCGTTTTTAGAAGATATAGAACTCTAATGCCACGATACGTAGACATCTGCAAACGCTATTTCCTAGCAAGGAAGTGTCGCATTTACAATCATTTGAAGTGTATGCAAGGTATACATGACACTACTCGATGAATATTATATACTATCATGAAACATAGAAATGAGAAACGCTGTCGCGTTTTGAGAAGCATTAGAGCTCTAACTCTACGATGCGTAGACATCTGCAAACGGTATTTCCTAGCAAGGAAGTGTCGCATTTACATTCTTTTGAAATGAATACGAGGTATACATAACACTGCACAGTGAATATTATATCTTATCATGAAACATAGAAATGAGATGCGATATCGCGATTTATGAAGCTTTAGAACTTTATTGCTTCGATACGAAGACATCAGCAAACGCAATTTCCTAGCAAGGAAGTGTCGCATTTACATTCATTTGAAGTGTATGCAAGGTATACATGACACTACTCGATGAATATTATATACTATCATGTAACATGGAAATGAGAAACGCTGTCGCGTTTCGAGAAGCATTAGAGCACTAACTCTACGATACGTAGACATCTGCAAACGCTATTTCCTAGCAAGGAAGTGTCGCATTTACATTCTTTTGAAATGAATACGAGGTATACATAACACTCCACAGTGAATATTATATATTATCATGAAACATAGTAATGAATAGCGATATCGCGTTTTGAGAAGCATTAGATCTCTAATGCTACGATACGTAGACATCTACAAACGCTAATTCCTGGCAAGGAAGTGTAGCATTTACATACATTGGAAGTGAATACGAGGTATACATAACACTCCACAATAAACATTATATCCTATCATGAAACATAGGAATGAGATGCAATATGGCGATTTAAGAAGCATTAGAACTATATTGCTTCGATACGTAGATATCTGCAAACGCTATTTCCTAGCAAGGAAGTGTCGCGTTTACATTCATTTGAAGTATAGACGAGATATACATAACACTGCACAACGAATATTATATCTTATCATGAAACATAGAAATGAGATGCGATATGGCGATTTAAGAAGCATTAGAACTCTATTGCTTCGATACGTAGACATCTGCAAACGTTAGTTCCAAGCAAGGAAGTGTCGCATTTACATTCATTTGAAGTATAGATCAGATATACATAACACTGCACAATGAATATTATATCTTATCATGAAACATAGAAATGAGAGGCGATATCGCGATTTAAGAAGAATTAGAACTCTAATGCCACGATACGCAGACATCTGCAAACGCTATTTCCTAGCAAGGAAGTGTCGCATTTACATTCTTCTGATGTGAATACGAGGTATACATAACACTGCACAATGAATACTATTTCTTATCATGAAACATAGAAATGAGATGCCATATGGCGATTTAAGAGGCATTAGAACTTTATTGCTTCGATACGTAGACATCTGCAAACGCTACTTCCAAGCAAGCAAGTGTCGCATTTACATTCTTCTGAAAGGAATACAAGGTATACATGACACGTCGCAATGAATACTATATATTATAAAGAAACATAGAAATGAGAAGCGATATCGCGTTTTTAGAAGATATAGAACTCTAATGCCACGATACGTAGACATCTGCAAACGCTATTTCCTAGCAAGGAAGTGTCGCATTTACAATCATTTGAAGTGTATGCAAGGTATACATGACACAACTCGATGAATATTATATACTATCATGAAACATAGAAATGAGAAACGCTGTCGCGTTTTGAGAAGCATTAGAGCTCTAACTCTACGATGCGTAGACATCTGCAAACGGTATTTCCTAGCAAGGAAGTGTCGCATTTACATTCTTTTGAAATGAATACGAGGTATACATAACACTGCACAGTGAATATTATATCTTATCATGAAACATAGAAATGAGATGCGATATCGCGATTTATGAAGCTTTAGAACTTTATTGCTTCGATACGAAGACATCAGCAAACGCTATTTCCTAGCAAGGAAGTGTCGCATTTACATTCTTTTGAAATGAATACGAGGTATACATAACACTCCACAGTGAATATTATATATTATCATGAAACATAGTAATGAATAGCGATATCGCGTTTTGAGAAGCATTAGATCTCTAATGCTACGATACGTAGACATCTACAAACGCTATTTCCTGGCAAGGAAGTGTAGCATTTACATACATTGGAAGTGAATACGAGGTATACATAACACTCCACAATAAACATTATATCCTATCATGAAACATAGGAATGAGATGCAATATGGCGATTTAAGAAGCATTAGAACTATATTGCTTCGATACGTAGATATCTGCAAACGCTATTTCCTAGCAAGGAAGTGTCGCGTTTACATTCATTTGAAGTATAGACGAGATATACATAACACTGCACAACGAATATTATATCTTATCATGAAACATAGAAATGAGATGCGATATGGCGATTTAAGAAGCATTAGAACTCTATTGCTTCGATACGTAGACATCTGCAAACGTTAGTTCCTAGCAAGGAAGTGTCGCATTTACATTCTTTTGATGCGATTACGAGGTATACATAACACTGCACAGTGAATATTATTTCTTATCATGAAACATAGAAATGAGATTCGATATGGCGATTTAAGAAGCATTAGAACTTTATTGCTTCGATACGTAGACATCTGCAAACGCTACTTCCTAGCAAGGAAGAGTCGCATTTACATTCTTCTGATGTGAATACGAGGTATACATAACACTGCACAGTGAATATTATTTCTTATCATGAAACATAGAAATGAGATGCGATATCGCGATTTATGAAGCTTTAGAACTTTATTGCTTCGATACGAAGACATCAGCAAACGCAATTTCCTAGCAAGGAAGTGTCGCATTTACATTCATTTGAAGTGTATGCAAGGTATACATGACACTACTCGATGAATATTATATACTATCATGTAACATGGAAATGAGAAACGCTGTCGCGTTTCGAGAAGCATTAGAGCACTAACTCTACGATACGTAGACATCTGCAAACGCTATTTCCTAGCAAGGAAGTGTCGCATTTACATTCTCTTGAAATGAATACGAGGTATACATAACACTCCACAGTGAATATTATATATTATCATGAAACATAGTAAAGAATAGCGATATCGCGTTTTGAGAAGCATTAGATCTCTAATGCTACGATACGTAGGCATCTACAAACGCTATTTCCTGGCAAGGAAGTGTAGCATTTACATACATTTGAAGTGAGTACGAGGTATACATAAGAGTCCACAATAAATATTATATCTTATCATGAAACATAGGAATGAGATGCAATATGGCGATATAAGAAGCATTAGAACTCTATTGCTTCGATACGTAGACATCTGCAAACGCTATTTCCTAGCAAGGAAGTGTCGCATTTACATTCTTTTGAAATGAATAGGAGGTATACATAACACTCCACAGTGAATATTATATATTATCATGAAACATAGTAATGAATAGCGATATCGCGTTTTGAGAAGCATTAGATCTCTAATGCTACGATACGTAGACATCTACAAACGCTATTTCCTGGCAAGGAAGTGTAGCATTTACATACATTGGAAGTGAATACGAGGTATACATAACACTCCACAATAAACATTATATCCTATCATGAAACATAGGAATGGGATGCAATATGGCGATTTAAGAAGCATTAGAACTCTATTGCTTCGATACGTAGACATCTGCAAACGCTATTTCCTAGCAAGGAAGTGTCGCATTTACATTCTTTTGAAGTGAATACGAGGTATACATAACACTGCACAGTGAATACTATATCCTATCATGAAACATAGAAATGAGATGCGATATGGCGATTTAAGAAGCATTAGAAAACTATTGCTTCGATACGTAGACATCTGCAAACGCTACTCTCTAGCAAGGAAGTGTCGCATTTACATTCTTTTGAAAGGAATACGAGCTATACATGACACTTCGCAATGAATACTATATATTATAAAGAAACATAGAAATGAGAAGCGATATCGCGTTTTTAGAAGATATAGAACTCTAATGCCACGATACGTAGACATCAGCAAACGCTATTTCCTAGCAAGGAAGTGTCGCATTTACGATCATTTGAAGTGTATGCAAGTTATACATGACATTACTCGATGAATATTATGTATTATCATGAAACATAGAAATGAGAAACGCTGTCGCGTTTTGAGAAGCATTAGAGCACTAACTCTACGATACGTAGACATCTGCAAACGGTATTTCCTAGCAAGGAAGTGTCGCATTTACATTCATTTGAAGTAAATACTAGGTATACATGACACTTCGCAATGAATATTATATCGTATAATGAAACATAGAAATGAAATGCGATATCTCATTTGAACAAGCATTAGAACTCTCTTGCTTCTATACGTAGACATCTACAATCGCTACATCCTAGCAAGGAAGTGTCGCATTTACATTCTTTTGAAATGAATACGAGGTATACATAACACTCCACAGTGAATAATATATATTTTCATGAAACATAGTAACGAATAGCTATATATAGTTTTGAGAAGCATTAGAACTCTAATGCTTCGATACGTGGATATCTGCGAACGCTACTTCCTAGCTAGGAAGTGTCGCATTTACATCCATTTAAAGTGTATGCGAGGTATACATAACACTTCGCTATGAATATTATATCTTATCATGAAACATAGAAATGAAATGCGATATCGCTTTTTAAGAAGCTTTAGAACTCTATCGCGTCGATACGTAGACATATGCAAACGCTATTTAATAGCATGGAAGTACCGCATTTACATTCTTTTGAAGTGTATACGATGTATATATGACACAACGCAATGAATATTATATCTTAACATGAAACATAGAAATGAGATGCGACATCTCGTTCTAAGAAGCATTAGAACTCTATTGTTTCGGTACGTAGACATCTGGAAACACTATTTCCTAAAAAGAAAGTATCGCATTTAAATTCTTTTGACGTGAATACGAGGTATACATGACACTTCGCAATGAATATTATATCTTGTCATGAAACGTAGAAATGAGATGCGATATCGCGAATTAGCAAGCTTTAGAACTCTATTGCATCGATACGAGGACATCAGCAAACGCAATTTCCTAGCAAGGAAGTGTCGCATTTACATTCATTTGAAGTGTATGCAAGGTATACATGACACTACTCGATGAATATTATATACTATCATGAAACATAGAAATGAGAAACGCTGTCGCGTTTTGAGAGGCATTAGAGCACTAATTCTACGATACGTAGACATCTGGAAACACTATTTTCTAGCAAGGAAGTGTCGCATTTACATTCATTTGAAGTGAATACGAGGTGTACATAACACTCCACAGTGAATATTATATATTATCATGAAACATAGAAATGAGATGCGATATGACGATCTAAGAAGCGTTAGAATTCTATTGCATCTATACGTAGACATCTGTAAACGCTACTTCCTAGCAAGGAAATGTCGCATTTAATTCATTTAAAGTGTATGCGAGGTATACCTGACACTTTGCAATGAATATTATATATTATAAAGAAACGAAGAAATGAGAAGCGATATCGCGTTTTGACAAGATATAGAACTCTAATGCCACGATACGTAGACATCTGCAAACGCTATTTACAAGCAAGGAAGTGTCGCATTTACATTCACTTAAAGTGTATGCGAGGTATACATGACACTACGCAATGAATATTATATACTATCATGAAACATAGAAAGGAGAAACGATGTCGCGTGTTGAGAAGCATTAGAGCACTAATGCTACGATACGTAGACATCTGCAAACGCTATTTCCTAGCAAGGAAGTGTCGCATTTACATTCATTTGAAGTATAGACGAGATATACATAACACTGCACAATGAAAATTATATCTTATCATGAAACATAGAAATGAGATGCGATATGGCGATTTAAAAAACATTAGAACTCCATTGCTTCGATACGTAGACATCAGCAAACGCTACTTCCGAGCAAGGAAGTGTCGCATGTACATTCAATTGAAGTGTATGCGAGATATACATGGCACTTCGCAATGAATATTATATATTATCACGAAACATAGAAATGAGAAGCGATACCGCGTTTTGAGAAGCATTAGAACTCTAATGCCACGATACGCAGACATCTGTAAACGCTACTTCCTAGCAAGAAAGTGTCGCTTTTACATTCAATTCAAGTGTATGCGAGATATACATGGAACTTCGCAATGAATATTATATATTATCACGAAACATAGAAATGGATAGCGATACCGCGTTTTCAGAAGCATTAGAACTCTAATGCCACGATTCGCAGACATCTGCAAACGCTATTTCCTAGCAAGGAAGTGTCGCATTTACATTCATTTGAAGTATAGATCAGATATACATAACACTGCACAATGAATATTATATCTTATCATGAAACATAGAAATGAGAGGCGATATCGCGATTTAAGAAGAATTAGAACTCTAATGCCACGATACGCAGACATCTGCAAACGCTATTTCCTAGCAAGGAAGTGTCGCATTTACATTCTTCTGATGTGAATACGAGGTATACATAACACTGCACAATGAATACTATTTCTTATCATGAAACATAGAAATGAGATGCGATATGGCGATTTAAGAGGCATTAGAACTTTATTGCTTCGATACGTAGACATCTGCAAACGCTACTTCCAAGCAAGCAAGTGTCGCATTTACATTCTTCTGAAAGGAATACAAGGTATACATGACACGTCGCAATGAATACTATATATTATAAAGAAACATAGAAATGAGAAGCGATATCGCGTTTTTAGAAGATATAGAACTCTAATGCCACGATACGTAGACATCTGCAAACGCTATTTCCTAGCAAGGAAGTGTCGCATTTACAATCATTTGAAGTGTATGCAAGGTATACATGACACTACTCGATGAATATTATATACTATCATGAAACATAGAAATGAGAAACGCTGTCGCGTTTTGAGAAGCATTAGAGCTCTAACTCTACGATGCGTAGACATCTGCAAACGGTATTTCCTAGCAAGGAAGTGTCGCATTTACATTCTTTTGAAATGAATACGAGGTATACATAACACTGCACAGTGAATATTATATCTTATCATGAAACATAGAAATGAGATGC
The DNA here is from genome assembly GCF_050948175.1 of Xylocopa sonorina. Lineage (NCBI taxonomy): Eukaryota > Metazoa > Arthropoda > Insecta > Hymenoptera > Apidae > Xylocopa > Xylocopa sonorina. The sequence continues at coordinate 2,511,024 of NW_027490091.1, forward strand.
GATATCGCGATTTATGAAGCTTTAGAACTTTATTGCTTCGATACGAAGACATCAGCAAACGCAATTTCCTAGCAAGGAAGTGTCGCATTTACATTCATTTGAAGTGTATGCAAGGTATACATGACACTACTCGATGAATATTATATACTATCATGTAACATGGAAATGAGAAACGCTGTCGCGTTTCGAGAAGCATTAGAGCACTAACTCTACGATACGTAGACATCTGCAAACGCTATTTCCTAGCAAGGAAGTGTCGCATTTACATTCTTTTGAAATGAATACGAGGTATACATAACACTCCACAGTGAATATTATATATTATCATGAAACATAGTAATGAATAGCGATATCGCGTTTTGAGAAGCATTAGATCTCTAATGCTACGATACGTAGACATCTACAAACGCTAATTCCTGGCAAGGAAGTGTAGCATTTACATACATTGGAAGTGAATACGAGGTATACATAACACTCCACAATAAACATTATATCCTATCATGAAACATAGGAATGAGATGCAATATGGCGATTTAAGAAGCATTAGAACTATATTGCTTCGATACGTAGATATCTGCAAACGCTATTTCCTAGCAAGGAAGTGTCGCGTTTACATTCATTTGAAGTATAGACGAGATATACATAACACTGCACAACGAATATTATATCTTATCATGAAACATAGAAATGAGATGCGATATGGCGATTTAAGAAGCATTAGAACTCTATTGCTTCGATACGTAGACATCTGCAGACGTTAGTTCCAAGCAAGGAAGTGTCGCATTTACATTCATTTGAAGTATAGATCAGATATACATAACACTGCACAATGAATATTATATCTTATCATGAAACATAGAAATGAGAGGCGATATCGCGATTTAAGAAGAATTAGAACTCTAATGCCACGATACGCAGACATCTGCAAACGCTATTTCCTAGCAAGGAAGTGTCGCATTTACATTCTTCTGATGTGAATACGAGGTATACATAACACTGCACAATGAATACTATTTCTTATCATGAAACATAGAAATGAGATGCCATATGGCGATTTAAGAGGCATTAGAACTTTATTGCTTCGATACGTAGACATCTGCAAACGCTACTTCCAAGCAAGCAAGTGTCGCATTTACATTCTTCTGAAAGGAATACAAGGTATACATGACACGTCGCAATGAATACTATATATTATAAAGAAACATAGAAATGAGAAGCGATATCGCGTTTTTAGAAGATATAGAACTCTAATGCCACGATACGTAGACATCTGCAAACGCTATTTCCTAGCAAGGAAGTGTCGCATTTACAATCATTTGAAGTGTATGCAAGGTATACATGACACTACTCGATGAATATTATATACTATCATGAAACATAGAAATGAGAAACGCTGTCGCGTTTTGAGAAGCATTAGAGCTCTAACTCTACGATGCGTAGACATCTGCAAACGGTATTTCCTAGCAAGGAAGTGTCGCATTTACATTCTTTTGAAATGAATACGAGGTATACATAACACTGCACAGTGAATATTATATCTTATCATGAAACATAGAAATGAGATGCGATATCGCGATTTATGAAGCTTTAGAACTTTATTGCTTCGATACGAAGACATCAGCAAACGCTATTTCCTAGCAAGGAAGTGTCGCATTTACATTCTTTTGAAATGAATACGAGGTATACATAACACTCCACAGTGAATATTATATATTATCATGAAACATAGTAATGAATAGCGATATCGCGTTTTGAGAAGCATTAGATCTCTAATGCTACGATACGTAGACATCTACAAACGCTATTTCCTGGCAAGGAAGTGTAGCATTTACATACATTGGAAGTGAATACGAGGTATACATAACACTCCACAATAAACATTATATCCTATCATGAAACATAGGAATGAGATGCAATATGGCGATTTAAGAAGCATTAGAACTATATTGCTTCGATACGTAGATATCTGCAAACGCTATTTCCTAGCAAGGAAGTGTCGCGTTTACATTCATTTGAAGTATAGACGAGATATACATAACACTGCACAACGAATATTATATCTTATCATGAAACATAGAAATGAGATGCGATATGGCGATTTAAGAAGCATTAGAACTCTATTGCTTCGATACGTAGACATCTGCAAACGTTAGTTCCTAGCAAGGAAGTGTCGCATTTACATTCTTTTGATGTGATTACGAGGTATACATAACACTGCACAGTGAATATTATTTCTTATCATGAAACATAGAAATGAGATTCGATATGGCGATTTAAGAAGCATTAGAACTTTATTGCTTCGATACGTAGACATCTGCAAACGCTACTTCCTAGCAAGGAAGAGTCGCATTTACATTCTTCTGATGTGAATACGAGGTATACATAACACTGCACAGTGAATATTATTTCTTATCATGAAACATAGAAATGAGATGCGATATCGCGATTTATGAAGCTTTAGAACTTTATTGCTTCGATACGAAGACATCAGCAAACGCAATTTCCTAGCAAGGAAGTGTCGCATTTACATTCATTTGAAGTGTATGCAAGGTATACATGACACTACTCGATGAATATTATATACTATCATGTAACATGGAAATGAGAAACGCTGTCGCGTTTCGAGAAGCATTAGAGCACTAACTCTACGATACGTAGACATCTGCAAACGCTATTTCCTAGCAAGGAAGTGTCGCATTTACATTCTCTTGAAATGAATACGAGGTATACATAACACTCCACAGTGAATATTATATATTATCATGAAACATAGTAAAGAATAGCGATATCGCGTTTTGAGAAGCATTAGATCTCTAATGCTACGATACGTAGGCATCTACAAACGCTATTTCCTGGCAAGGAAGTGTAGCATTTACATACATTTGAAGTGAGTACGAGGTATACATAAGAGTCCACAATAAATATTATATCTTATCATGAAACATAGGAATGAGATGCAATATGGCGATATAAGAAGCATTAGAACTCTATTGCTTCGATACGTAGACATCTGCAAACGCTATTTCCTAGCAAGGAAGTGTCGCATTTACATTCTTTTGAAATGAATAGGAGGTATACATAACACTCCACAGTGAATATTATATATTATCATGAAACATAGTAATGAATAGCGATATCGCGTTTTGAGAAGCATTAGATCTCTAATGCTACGATACGTAGACATCTACAAACGCTATTTCCTGGCAAGGAAGTGTAGCATTTACATACATTGGAAGTGAATACGAGGTATACATAACACTCCACAATAAACATTATATCCTATCATGAAACATAGGAATGGGATGCAATATGGCGATTTAAGAAGCATTAGAACTCTATTGCTTCGATACGTAGACATCTGCAAACGCTATTTCCTAGCAAGGAAGTGTCGCATTTACATTCTTTTGAAGTGAATACGAGGTATACATAACACTGCACAGTGAATACTATATCCAATCATGAAACATAGAAATGAGATGCGATATGGCGATTTAAGAAGCATTAGAAAACTATTGCTTCGATACGTAGACATCTGCAAACGCTACTCTCTAGCAAGGAAGTGTCGCATTTACATTCTTTTGAAAGGAATACGAGCTATACATGACACTTCGCAATGAATATTATATCAACTCATGAAACACAGAAATGAGATGCGATATGGCGATTTATGAAGCATTAGAACGCTTTTGCTACGATACGTAAACATCTGCCAACGTTATTTCCTAGCAAGGAAGTGTCGCATTTACATTCTTTTGAAGTGAATACGAGGTGTACATAACACTCCACAGTGAATATTATATAGTATCATGAAACATAGAAATGAGATGCGATATGACGATTTAAGAAGCATTAGAATTCTATTGCTTCTATACGTAGACATCTGCAAACGCTACTTCCTAGCAAGGAAGTGTCGCATTTACATTCTTCTGATGTGAACACGAGGTATACATAACACTGCACAATGAATATTATTTCCTATCATAAAACATAGAAATGAGATGCGATATGGCGATTTAAGAGGCATTAGAACTTTATTGCTTCGATACGTAGACATCTGCAAACGCTACGTCCAAGCAAGCAAGTGTCGCGTTTACATTCTTTTGAAAGGAATACAAGGTATACATGACACTTCGCAATGAATACTATATATTATAAAGAAACATAGAAATGAGAAGCGATATCGCGTTTTTAGAAGATATAGAACTCTAATGCCACGATACGTAGACATCAGCAAACGCTATTTCCTAGCAAGGAAGTGTCGCATTTACGATCATTTGAAGTGTATGCAAGTTATACATGACATTACTCGATGAATATTATGTATTATCATGAAACATAGAAATGAGAAACGCTGTCGCGTTTTGAGAAGCATTAGAGCACTAACTCTACGATACATAGACATCTGCAAACGGTATTTCCTAGCAAGGAAGTGTCGCATTTACATTCATTTGAAGTGAATACTAGGTATACATGACACTTCGCAATGAATATTATATCGTATAATGAAACATAGAAATGAAATGCGATATCTCATTTGAACAAGCATTAGAACTCTCTTGCTTCTATACGTAGACATCTACAATCGCTACATCCTAGCAAGGAAGTGTCGCATTTACATTCTTTTGAAATGAATACGAGGTATACATAACACTCCACAGTGAATAATATATATTTTCATGAAACATAGTAACGAATAGCTATATATAGTTTTGAGAAGCATTAGAACTCTAATGCTTCGATACGTGGATATCTGCGAACGCTACTTCCTAGCTAGGAAGTGTCGCATTTACATCCATTTAAAGTGTATGCGAGGTATACATAACACTTCGCTATGAATATTATATCTTATCATGAAACATAGAAATGAAATGCGATATCGCTTTTTAAGAAGCTTTAGAACTCTATCGCGTCGATACGTAGACATATGCAAACGCTATTTAATAGCATGGAAGTACCGCATTTACATTCTTTTGAAGTGTATACGATGTATATATGACACAACGCAATGAATATTATATCTTAACATGAAACATAGAAATGAGATGCGACATCTCGTTCTAAGAAGCATTAGAACTCTATTGTTTCGGTACGTAGACATCTGGAAACACTATTTCCTAAAAAGAAAGTATCGCATTTAAATTCTTTTGACGTGAATACGAGGTATACATGACACTTCGCAATGAATATTATATCTTGTCATGAAACGTAGAAATGAGATGCGATATCGCGAATTAGCAAGCTTTAGAACTCTATTGCATCGATACGAGGACATCAGCAAACGCAATTTCCTAGCAAGGAAGTGTCGCATTTACATTCATTTGAAGTGTATGCAAGGTATACATGACACTACTCGATGAATATTATATACTATCATGAAACATAGAAATGAGAAACGCTGTCGCGTTTTGAGAAGCATTAGAGCACTAATTCTACGATACGTAGACATCTGGAAACACTATTTTCTAGCAAGGAAGTGTCGCATTTACATTCATTTGAAGTGAATACGAGGTGTACATAACACTCCACAGTGAATATTATATATTATCATGAAACATAGAAATGAGATGCGATATGACGATATAAGAAGCGTTAGAATTCTATTGCATCTATACGTAGACATCTGTAAACGCTACTTCCTAGCAAGGAAATGTCGCATTTAATTCATTTAAAGTGTATGCGAGGTATACCTGACACTTTGCAATGAATATTATATATTATAAAGAAACGAAGAAATGAGAAGCGATATCGCGTTTTGACAAGATATAGAACTCTAATGCCACGATACGTAGACATCTGCAAACGCTATTTACAAGCAAGGAAGTGTCGCATTTACATTCACTTAAAGTGTATGCGAGGTATACATGACACTACGCAATGAATATTATATACTATCATGAAACATAGAAAGGAGAAACGATGTCGCGTGTTGAGAAGCATTAGAGCACTAATGCTACGATACGTAGACATCTGCAAACGCTATTTCCTAGCAAGGAAGTGTCGCATTTACATTCATTTGAAGTATAGACGAGATATACATAACACTGCACAATGAAAATTATATCTTATCATGAAACATAGAAATGAGATGCGATATGGCGATTTAAAAAGCATTAGAACTCCATTGCTTCGATACGTAGACATCAGCAAACGCTACTTCCGAGCAAGGAAGTGTCGCATGTACATTCAATTGAAGTGTATGCGAGATATACATGGCACTTCGCAATGAATATTATATATTATCACGAAACATAGAAATGAGAAGCGATACCGCGTTTTGAGAAGCATTAGAACTCTAATGCCACGATACGCAGACATCTGTAAACGCTACTTCCTAGCAAGGAAGTGTCGCTTTTACATTCAATTCAAGTGTATGCGAGATATACATGGAACTTCGCAATGAATATTATATATTATCACGAAACATAGAAATGGATAGCGATACCGCGTTTTCAGAAGCATTAGAACTCTAATGCCACGATTCGCAGACATCTGCAAACGCTATTTCCTAGCAAGGAAGTGTCGCATTTACATTCATTTGAAGTATAGATCAGATATACATAACACTGCACAATGAATATTATATCTTATCATGAAACATAGAAATGAGAGGCGATATCGCGATTTAAGAAGAATTAGAACTCTAATGCCACGATACGCAGACATCTGCAAACGCTATTTCCTAGCAAGGAAGTGTCGCATTTACATTCTTCTGATGTGAATACGAGGTATACATAACACTGCACAATGAATACTATTTCTTATCATGAAACATAGAAATGAGATGCGATATGGCGATTTAAGAGGCATTAGAACTTTATTGCTTCGATACGTAGACATCTGCAAACGCTACTTCCAAGCAAGCAAGTGTCGCATTTACATTCTTCTGAAAGGAATACAAGGTATACATGACACGTCGCAATGAATACTATATATTATAAAGAAACATAGAAATGAGAAGCGATATCGCGTTTTTAGAAGATATAGAACTCTAATGCCACGATACGTAGACATCTGCAAACGCTATTTCCTAGCAAGGAAGTGTCGCATTTACAATCATTTGAAGTGTATGCAAGGTATACATGACACTACTCGATGAATATTATATACTATCATGAAACATAGAAATGAGAAACGCTGTCGCGTTTTGAGAAGCATTAGAGCTCTAACTCTACGATGCGTAGACATCTGCAAACGGTATTTCCTAGCAAGGAAGTGTCGCATTTACATTCTTTTGAAATGAATACGAGGTATACATAACACTGCACAGTGAATATTATATCTTATCATGAAACATAGAAATGAGATGCGATATCGCGATTTATGAAGCTTTAGAACTTTATTGCTTCGATACGGAGACATCAGCAAACGCAATTTCCTAGCAAGGAAGTGTCGCATTTACATTCATTTGAAGTGTATGCAAGGTATACATGACACTACTCGATGAATATTATATACTATCATGTAACATGGAAATGAGAAACGCTGTCGCGTTTCGAGAAGCATTAGAGCACTAACTCTACGATACGTAGACATCTGCAAACGCTATTTCCTAGCAAGGAAGTGTCGCACTTACATTCTTTTGAAATGAATACGAGGTATACATAACACTCCACAGTGAATATTATATATTATCATGAAACATAGTAATGAATAGCGATATCGCGTTTTGAGAAGCATTAGATCTCTAATGCTACGATACGTAGACATCTACAAACGCTATTTCCTGGCAAGGAAGTGTAGCATTTACATACATTGGAAGTGAATACGAGGTATACATAACACTCCACAATAAACATTATATCCTATCATGAAACATAGGAATGAGATGCAATATGGCGATTTAAGAAGCATTAGAACTATATTGCTTCGATACGTAGATATCTGCAAACGCTATTTCCTAGCAAGGAAGTGTCGCGTTTACATTCATTTGAAGTATAGACGAGATATACATAACACTGCACAACGAATATTATATCTTATCATGAAACATAGAAATGAGATGCGATATGGCGATTTAAGAAGCATTAGAACTCTATTGCTTCGATACGTAGACATCTGCAAACGTTAGTTCCTAGCAAGGAAGTGTCGCATTTACATTCTTTTGATGTGATTACGAGGTATACATAACACTGCACAGTGAATATTATTTCTTATCATGAAACATAGAAATGAGATTCGATATGGCGATTTAAGAAGCATTAGAACTTTATTGCTTCGATACGTAGACATCTGCAAACGCTACTTCCTAGCAAGGAAGAGTCGCATTTACATTCTTCTGATGTGAATACGAGGTATACATAACACTGCACAGTGAATATTATTTCTTATCATGAAACATAGAAATGAGATGCGATATCGCGATTTATGAAGCTTTAGAACTTTATTGCTTCGATACGAAGACATCAGCAAACGCAATTTCCTAGCAAGGAAGTGTCGCATTTACATTCATTTGAAGTGTATGCAAGGTATACATGACACTACTCGATGAATATTATATACTATCATGTAACATGGAAATGAGAAACGCTGTCGCGTTTCGAGAAGCATTAGAGCACTAACTCTACGATACGTAGACATCTGCAAACGCTATTTCCTAGCAAGGAAGTGTCGCATTTACATTCTCTTGAAATGAATACGAGGTATACATAACACTCCACAGTGAATATTATATATTATCATGAAACATAGTAAAGAATAGCGATATCGCGTTTTGAGAAGCATTAGATCTCTAATGCTACGATACGTAGGCATCTACAAACGCTATTTCCTGGCAAGGAAGTGTAGCATTTACATACATTTGAAGTGAGTACGAGGTATACATAAGAGTCCACAATAAATATTATATCTTATCATGAAACATAGGAATGAGATGCAATATGGCGATATAAGAAGCATTAGAACTCTATTGCTTCGATACGTAGACATCTGCAAACGCTATTTCCTAGCAAGGAAGTGTCGCATTTACATTCTTTTGAAATGAATAGGAGGTATACATAACACTCCACAGTGAATATTATATATTATCATGAAACATAGTAATGAATAGCGATATCGCGTTTTGAGAAGCATTAGATCTCTAATGCTACGATACGTAGACATCTACAAACGCTATTTCCTGGCAAGGAAGTGTAGCATTTACATACATTGGAAGTGAATACGAGGTATACATAACACTCCACAATAAACATTATATCCTATCATGAAACATAGGAATGGGATGCAATATGGCGATTTAAGAAGCATTAGAACTCTATTGCTTCGATACGTAGACATCTGCAAACGCTATTTCCTAGCAAGGAAGTGTCGCATTTACATTCTTTTGAAGTGAATACGAGGTATACATAACACTGCACAGTGAATACTATATCCTATCATGAAACATAGAAATGAGATGCGATATGGCGATTTAAGAAGCATTAGAACTCTAATGCCACGATACGCAGACATCTGCAAACGCTATTTCCTAGCAAGGAAGTGTCGCATTTACATTCTTCTGATGTGAATACGAGGTATACATAACACTGCACAATGAATATTATTTCTTATCGTGAAACATAGAAATGAGATGCGATATGGCGATATAAGAAGCATTAGAACTCTATTGCTTCGATACGTAGACATCTGCACACGCTATTTCCTGGCAAGGAAGTGTCGCATTTACATACATTTGAAGTGAGTACGAGGTATACATAAGAGTCCACAATAAATATTGTATCTTATCATGAAACATAGGAATGAGATGCAATATGGCGATATAAGAAGCATTAGAACTCTATTGCTTCGATACGTAGACATCTGCAAACGCTATTTCCTAGCAAGGAAGTGTCGCATTTACATTCTTTTGAAATGAATAGGAGGTATACATAACACTCCACAGTGAATATTATATATTATCATGAAACATAGTAATGAATAGCGATATCGCGTTTTGAGAAGCATTAGATCTCTAATGCTACGATACGTAGACATCTACAAACGCTATTTCCTGGCAAGGAAGTGTAGCATTTACATACATTGGAAGTGAATACGAGGTATACATAACACTCCACAATAAACATTATATCCTATCATGAAACATAGGAATGAGATGCAATATGGCGATTTAAGAAGCATTAGAACTCTAATGCCACGATACGCAGACATCTGCAAACGCTATTTCCTAGCAAGGAAGTGTCGCATTTACATTCTTTTGAAGCGAATACGAGGTATACATAACACTGCACAGTGAATACTATATTCTATCATGAAACATAGAAATGAGATGCGATATGGCGATTTAAGAAGCATTAGAACTCTAATGCCACGATACGCAGACATCTGGAAACGCTATTTCCTAGCAAGGAAGTGTCGCATTTACATTCTTCTGATGTGAATACGAGGTATACATAACACTGCACAATGAATATTATTTCTTATCATGAAACATAGAAATGAGATGCGATATGGCGATTTAAGAGGCATTAGAACTTTATTGCTTCGATACGTAGACATCTGCAAACGCTACTTCCAAGCAAGCAAGTGTCGCATTTACATTCTTTTGAAAGGAATACAAGGTATACATGACACGTCGCAATGAATACTATATATTATAAAGAAACATAGAAATGAGAAGCGATATCGCGTTTTTAGAAGATATAGAACTCTAATGCCACGATACGTCGATATCTGCAAACGCTATTACCTAGCAAGGAAGTGTCGCATTTACAATCATTTGAAGTGTATGCAAGGTATACATGACACTACTCGATGAATATTATATACTATCATGAAACATAGAAATGAGAAACGCTGTCGCGTTTTGAGAAGCATTAGAGCACTAACTCTACGATACGTAGACATCTGCAAACGGTATTTCCTAGCAAGGAAGTGTCGCATTTACATTCTTTTGAAATGAATACGAGGTATACATAGCACTCCACAGGGAATATTATATATTATCATGAAACATAGTAACGAATAGCTATATCGCGTTTTGAGATGCATTAGAACTCTAATGCTACGATACGTAGACATCTGCAAACGCTATTTCCTGGCAAGGAAGTGTCGCATTTACATACATTTGATGTGAGTACGAGGTATACATAACACTCCACAATAAATATTATATCTTATCATGAAACATAGAAATGAGATGCGATATGGCCACTTAAGAAGCATTAGAACTCTATTGCTTCGATACGTAGACATCTGCAAACGCTACTTCCTAGTGAGGAAGTGTCGCATTTACCTTCTTCTGATGTGGATACGAGGTATACATAACACTGCACAGTGAATATTATTTCTTATCATGAAACATAGAAATGAGATGCGATAAGGCGATTTAAGAAGCTTTGGAACCTTAGTGCTTCGATACGAAGACATCAGCAAACGCTATTTCCTAGCAAGGAAGTGTCGCATCTACATTCATTTGAAGTATATGCAAGGTGTACATGACACTACTCGATGAATATTATATACTATCATGAAACATAGAAATGAGAAACGCTGTCGCGTTTTGAGAAGCATTAGAGCACTAACTCTACGATACATAGACATCTGCAAACGCTATTTCCTAGCAAAGATGTGTCGCATTTACATTCCTTTGAAGTGAATACGAGGTATACATAACACTGCACAGTGAATATTATATCTTATCATGAAACATAGAAATGGGATGCGATATGGCGATTTAAGAAGCATTAGAACTCTATTGCTTCGATACGTAGACATCTGCAAACGCTACATCCTAGCAAGGAATAGTCGCATTTACATTCTTCTGATGTGAATACGAGGTATACATAACACTGCACAGTGAATATTATTTCTTATCATGAAACATAGAAATGAGATGCGATATCGCGATTTATGAAGCTTTAGAACTTTATTGCTTCGATACGAAGACATCAGCAAACGCAATTTCCTAGCAAGGAAGTGTCGCATTTACATTCATTTGAAGTGTATGCAAGGTATACATAACACTACTCGATGAATATTATATACTATCATGTAACATGGAAATGAGAAACGCTGTCGCGTTTCGAGAAGCATTAGAGCACTAACTCTACGATACGTAGACATCTGCAAACGCTATTTCCTAGCAAGGAAGTGTCGCCTTTACATTCTTTTGAAATGAATACGAGGTATACATAACACTCCACAGTGAATATTATATATTATCATGAAACATAGTAATGAATAGCGATATCGCGTTTTGAGAAGCATTAGATCTCTAATGCTACGATACGTAGGCATCTACAAACGCTATTTCCTGGCAAGGAAGTGTAGCATTTACATACATTTGAAGTGAGTACGATGTATACATAAGAGTCCACAATAAATATTATATCTTATCATGAAACATAGGAATGAGATGCAATATGGCGATATAAGAAGCATTAGAACTCTAATGCTACGATACGTAGACATCTACAAACGCTATTTCCTGGCAAGGAAGTGTAGCATTTACATACATTGGAAGTGAATACGAGGTATACATAACACTCCACAATAAACATTATATCCTATCATGAAACATAGGAATGAGATGCAATATGGCGATCTAAGAAGCATTAGAACTCTATTGCTTCGATACGTAGTCATCTGCAAACGCTACTTCCTAGCAAGGAAGAGTCGCATTTACATTCTTCTGATGTGAATACGAGGTATACATAACACTGCACAGTGAATATTATTTCTTATCATGAAACATAGAAATCAGATGCGATAAGGCGATTTAAGAAGCTTTAGAACGTTATTGCTTCGATACGAAGACATCAGCAAACGCTACTTCCAAGCAAGGAAGTGTCGCATGTACATTCAATTGAAGTGTATGCGAGATATACGTGGCACTTCGCAATGAATATTATATATTATCACGAATCATAGAAATGAGAAGCGATACCGCGTTTTGAGAAGCATTAGAACTCTAATGCCACGATACGCAGACATCTGCAAACGCTATATCCTAGCAAGGAAGTGTCGCATTTACATTCAATTGAAGTGTATGCGAGGTGTACATAACACTGCACAATGAATATTATATCTTATCATGAAACATAGAAATGAGATGCGATATCGCGATATATGAAGCTTTAGAACTTTATTGCTTCGATACAAAGACATCAGCAAACGCAATTTCCTAGCAAGGAAGTGTCGCATTTACATTCATTTGAAGTGTATGCAAGGTATACATGACACTACTCGATGAATATTATATACTATCATGTAACATGGAAATGAGAAACGCTGTCGCGTTTCGAGAAGCATTAGGGCACTAACTCTACGATACGTAGACATCTGCAAACGCTATTTCCTAGCAAGGAAGTGTCGCATTTACATTCTTTTGAAATGAATACGAGGTATACATAACACTCCCCAGTGAATATTATATATTATCATGAAACATAGTAATGAATAGCGATATCGCGTTTTGAGAAGCATTAGATCTCTAATGCTACGATACGTAGACATCTACAAACGCTATTTCCTGGCAAGGAAGTGTAGCATTTACATACATTGGAAGTGAATACGAGGTATACATAACACTCCACAATAAACATTATATCCTATCATGAAACATAGGAATGAGATGCAATATGACGATTTAAGAAGCATTAGAACTCTATTGCTTCGATACGTAGACATCTGCAAACGCTATTTCCTAGCAAGGAAGTGTCGCATTTTCATTCATTTGAAGTATAGACGAGATATACATAACACTGCACAATGAATATTATATCTTATCATGAAACATAGAAATGAGATGCGATATGGCGATTTAAGAAGCATTAGAACTCTATTGCTTCGATACGTAGACATCTGCAAACGTTAGTTCCTAGCAAGGAAGTGTCGCATTTACATTCTTCTGATGTGATTACGAGGTATACATAACACTGCACAGTGAATATTATTTCTTATCATGAAACATAGAAATGAGATGCGATATGGCGATTTAAGAAGCATTAGAACTTTATTGCTTCGATACGTAGACATCTGCAAACGCTACTTCCTAGCAAGGAAGTGTCGCATTTACATTCTTCTGATGTGAATACGAGGTATACATAACACTCCACAGTGAATATTATATATTATCATGAAACATAGTAACGAATAGCTATATCGCGTTTCGAGAAGCATAAGAACTCTAATGCTACGATACGTAGACATCTGCAAACGCTATTTCCTGGCAAGGAAGTGTCGCATTTACATACATTTGAAGTGAGTACGAGGTATACATAAGAGTCCACAATAATTATTATATCTTATCATGAAACATAGGAATGAAATGCAATATGGCGATATAAGAAGCATTAGAACTCTATTTCTTCGATACGTAGACATCTGCAAACGCTATTTCCTAGCAAGGAAGTGTCGCATTTACATTCATTTGAAGTATAGACGAGATATACAGAACACTGCACAATGAATATTATATCTTATCATGAAACATAGAAATGAGATGCGATATGGCGATTTAAGAAGCATTAGAACTCTATTGCTTCGATACGTAGACATTTGCAAACGTTTGTTCCTAGCAAGGAAGTGTCGCATTTACATTCAATTGAAGTGTATGCGAGGTGTACATAACACTGCACAATGAATATTATTTCTTATCATGAAACATAGAAATGAGATGCGATATGGCGATTTAAGAGGCATTAGAACTTTATTGCTTCGATACGCAGACATCTGCAAACGCTACTTCCAAGCAAGCAAGTGTCGCATTTACATTCTTTTGAAAGGAATACAAGGTATACATGACAAGTCGCAATGAATACTATATATTATAAAGAAACATAGGAATGAGAAGCGATATCGCGTTTTTAGAAGATATAGGACTCTAATGCCACGATACGTAGACATCTGCAAACGCTATTTCCTAGCAAGGAAGTGTCGCATTTACAATCATTTGAAGTGTCTGCAAGGTATACATGACACTACTCGATGAATATTATATACTATCATGAAACATAGAAATGAGAAACGCTGTCGCGTTTTGAGAAGCATTAGAGCACTAACTCTACGATACTTAGACATCTGCAAACGGTATTTCCTAGCAAGGAAGTGTCGCATTTACATTCTTTTGAAATGAATACGAGGTATACATAGCACTCCACAGGGAATAATATATATTATCATGAAACATAGTAACGAATAGCTATATCGCGTTTTGAGATGCATTAGAACTCCAATGCTACGATACGTAGACATCTACAAACGCTATTTCCTGGCAAGGAAGTGTCGCATTTACATACATTTGATGTGAATACGAGGTATACATAACACTCCACAATAAATATTATATCTTATCATGAAACATAGAAATGAGATGCGATATGGCCACTTAAGAAGCATTAGAACTCTATTGCTTCGATACGTAGACATCTGCAAACGCTACTTCCTAGCGAGGAAGTGTCGCATTTACATTCTTCTGATGTGAATACGAGGTATACATAACACTGCACAGTGAATATTATTTCTTATCATGAAACATAGAAATGAGATGCGATAAGGCGATTTAAGAAGCTTTGGAACCTTAGTGCTTCGATACGAAGACATCAGCAAACGCTATTTCCTAGCAAGGAAGTGTCGCATCTACATTCATTTGAAGTATATGCAAGGTATACATGACACTACTCGATGAATATTATATACTATCATGAAACATAGAAATGAGAAACGCTGTCGCGTTTTGAGAAGCATTAGAGCACTAACTCTACGATACATAGACATCTGCAAACGCTATTTCCTAGCAAAGAAGTGTCGCATTTACATTCCTTTGAAGTGAATACGAGGTATACATAACACTGCACAGTGTGTATTATATCTTATCATGAAACATAGAAATGGGATGCGATATGGCGATTTAAGAAGCATTAGAACTCTATTGCTTCGATACGTAGACATCTGCAAACGCTACTTCCTAGCATGGAAGAGTCGCATTTACATTCTTCTGATGTGAATACGAGGTATACATAACACTGCACAGTGAATATTATTTCTTATCATGAAACATAGAAATGAGAAGCGATATCGCGTTTTTAGAAGATATAGAACTCTAATGCCACGATACGTAGACATCTGCAAACGCAATTTCCTAGCAAGGAAGTGTCGCATTTACATTCATTTGAAGTGTATGCAAGGTATACATGACACTACTCGATGAATATTATATACTATCATGTAACATGGAAATGAGAAACGCTGTCGCGTTTCGAGAAGCATTAGAGCACTAACTCTACGATACGTAGACATCTGCAAACGCTATTTCCTAGCAAGGAAGTGTCGCATTTACATTCTTTTGAAATGAATACGAGGTATACATAACACTCCCCAGTGAATATTATATATTATCATGAAACATAGTAATGAATAGCGATATCGCGTTTTGAGAAGCATTAGATCTCTAATGCTACGATACGTAGACATCTACAAACGCTATTTCCTGGCAAGGAAGTGTAGCATTTACATACATTGGAAGTGAATACGAGGTATACATAACACTCCACAATAAACATTATATCCTATCATGAAACATAGGAATGAGATGCAATATGGCGATTTAAGAAGCATTAGAACTCTATTGCTTCGATACGTAGACATCTGCAAACGCTATTTCCTAGCAAGGAAGTGTCGCATTTACATTCTTTTGAAGCGAATACGAGGTATACATAACACTGCACAGTGAATACTATATTCTATCATGAAACATAGAAATGAGATGCGATATGGCGATTTAAGAAGCATTAGAACTCTAATGCCACGATACGCAGACATCTGCAAACGCTACTTCCTAGCGAGGATGTGTCGCATTTACATTCTTCCGATGTGAATACGAGGTACACATAACACTGCACAGTGAATATTATTTCTTATCATGAAACATAGAAATGAGATGCGATAAGGCGATTTAAGAAGCTTTGGAACCTTAGTGCTTCGATACGAAGACATCAGCAAACGCTATTTCCTAGCAAGGAAGTGTCGCATTTACATTCATTTGAAGTGTATGCAAGGTATACATGACACTACTCGATGAATATTATATACTATCATGAAACATAGAAATGAGAAACGCTGTCGCGTTTTGAGAAGCATTAGAGCACTATCTCTACGATACATAGACATCTGCAAACGCTATTTCCTAGCAAAGAAGTGTCGCATTTACAATCCTTTGAAGTGAATACGAGGTATACATAACACTGCACAGTGAATATTATATCTTATCATGAAACATAGAAATGGGATGCGATATGGCGATTTAAGAAGCATTAGAACTCTATTGCTTCGATACGTAGACATCTGCAAACGCTACTTCCTAGCAAGGAAGAGTCGCATTTACATTCTTCTGATGTGAATACGAGGTATACATAACACTGCACAGTGAATATTATTTCTTATCATGAAACATAGAAATAAGATGAGATAAGGCGATTTAAGAAGCTTTAGAACGTAATTGCTTCGATACGAAGACATCAGCAAACTCTACTTCCAAGCAAGGAAGTGTCGCATGTACATTCAATTGAAGTGTATGCGAGATATACGTGGCACTTCGCAATGAATATTATATATTATCACGAATCGTAGAAATGAGAAGCGATACCGCGTTTTGAGAAGCATTAGATCTCTAATGCTACGATACGTAGACATCTACAAACGCTATTTCCTAGCAAGGAAGTGTCGCATTTACATTCTTTTGAAATGAATACGAGGTATACATAACACTCCACAGTGAATATTATATATTATCATGAAACATAGTAATGAATAGCGATATCGCGTTTTGAGAAGCATTAGATCTCTAATGCTACGATACGTAGACATCTACAAACGCTATTTCCTGGCAAGGAAGTGTAGCATTTACATACATTGGAAGTGAATACGAGGTATACATAACACTCCACAATAAACATTATATCCTATCATGAAACATAGGAATGAGATGCAATATGGCGATTTAAGAAGCATTAGAACTCTATTGCTTCGATACGTAGACATCTGCAAACGCTATTTCCTAGCAAGGAAGTATCGCATTTACATTCATTAGAAGTATAGACGAGATATACATAACACTGCACAACGAATATTATATCTTATCATGAAACATAGAAATGAGATGCGATATGGCGATTTAAGAAGCATTAGAACTCTATTGCTTCGATACGTAGACATCTGCAAACGTTAGTTCCTAGCAAGGAAGTGTCGCATTTACATTCTTCTGATGTGATTACGAGGTATACATAACACTGCACAGTGAATATTATTTCTTATCATGAAACATAGAAATGAGATGCGATATGGCGATTTAAGAAGCATTAGATCTTTATTGCTTCGATACGTAGACATCTGCAAACGCCACTTCCTAGCAAGGAAGTGTCGCATTTACATTCTTCTGATGTGAATACGAGGTATACATAACACTCCACAGTGAATATTATATATTATCATGAAACATAGTAACGAATAGCTATATCGCGTTTTGAGAAGCATAAGAACTCTAATGCTACGATACGTAGACATCTGCAAACGCTATTTCCTGGCAAGGAAGTGTCGCATTTACATACATTTGAAGTGAGTACGAGGTATACATAAGAGTCCACAATAAATATTATATCTTATCATGAAACATAGGAATGAGATGCAATATGGCGATATAAGAAGCATTAGAACCCTATTGCTTCGATACGTAGACATCTGCAAACGCTATTTCCTAGCAAGGAAGTGTCGCATTTACATTCTTTTGAAATGAATAGGAGGTATACATAACACTCCACAGTGAATATTATATATTATCATGAAACATAGTAATGAATAGCGATTTCGCGTTTTGAGAAGCATTAGATCTCTAATGCTACGATACGTAGACATCCTCAAACGCTATTTCCTGGCAAGGAAGTGTAGCATTTACATACATTGGAAGTGAATACGAGGTATACATAACACTCCACAATAAACATTATATCCTATCATGAAACATAGGAATGAGATGCAATATGGCGATTTAAGAAGCATTAGAACCCTATTGCTTCGATACGTAGACTTCTGCAAACGCTATTTCCTAGCAAGGAAGTGTCGCATTTACATTCTTTTGAAGTGAATACGAGGTATACATAACACTGCACAGTGAATACTATATCCTATCATGAAACATAGAAATGAGATGCGATATGGCGATTTAAGAAGCATTAGAACTCTAATGCCACGATACGCAGACATCTGCAAACGCTATTTCCTAGCAAGGAAGTGTCGCATTTACATTCTTCTGATGTGAATACGAGGTATACATAACACTGCACAATGAATATTATTTCTTATCATGAAACATAGAAATGAGATGCGATATGGCGATTTAAGAGGCATTAGAACTTTATTGCTTCGATACGTAGACATCTGCAAACGCTACGTCCAAGCAAGCAAGTGTCGCATTTACATTCTTTTGAAAGGAATACAAGGTATACATGACACGTCGCAATGAATATTATATATTATAAAGAAACATAGAAATGAGAAGCGATATCGCGTTTTTAGAAGATATAGAACTCTAATGCCACGATACGTAGACATCTGCAAACGCTATTTCCTAGCAAGGAAGTGTCGCATTTACAATCATTTGAAGTGTATGCAAGGTATACATGACACAACTCGATGAATATTATATACTATCATGAAACATAGAAATGAGAAACGCTGTCGCGTTTTGAGAAGCATTAGAGCACTAACTCTACGATACGTAGACATCTGCAAACGGTATTTCCTAGCAAGGAAGTGTCGCATTTACATTCTTTTGAAATGAATACGAGGTATACATAGCACTCCACAGGGAATATTATATATTATCATGAAACATAGTAACGAATAGCTATATCGCGTTTTGAGATGCATTAGAACTCTAATGCTACGATACGTAGACATGTGCAAACGCTATTTCCTGGCAAGGAAGTGTCGCATTTACATACATTTGATGTGAATACGAGGTATACATAACACTCCACAATAAATATTATATCTTATCATGAAACATAGAAATGAGATGCGATATGGCGATTTATGAAGCATTAGAACTCTATTGCTTCGATACGTAGACATCTGCAAACGCTAGTTCCTAGCAAGGAAATGTCGCATTTACATTCATTTGAAGTATAGACTAGATGTACATAACACTGCAGAATGAATATTATACCTTGTCATGAAACATAGGAATGAGATGCGATATGGCGATTTAAGAAGCATTAGAACTCTATTGCTTCGAAACGTAGACATCTGAAAACGCTACTTCCTAGCGAGGAAGTGTCGCATTTACATTCAATTGAAGTGTATGCGAGATATACATGGCACTTCGCAATGAATATTATATATTATCACGAAACATAGAAATGAGTAGCGATACTGCGTTTTGAGAAGCATTAGAACTCTAATGCCACGATTCGCAGACATCTGCAAACGCTATTTCCTAGCAAGGAAGTGTCGCATTTACATTCATCTGAAGTATAGATCAGATATACATAACACTGCACAATGAATATTATATGTTATCATGAAACATAGAAATGAGAGGCGATATCGCGATTTAAGAAGAATTAGAACACTATTGCTTCGATACGTAGACATCTGCAAACGCTATTTCCTAGCATGGAAGTGTCGCATTTACATTCATTTGAAGTATAGACGAGATATACATAACACTGCACAATGAATATTATATCTTATCATGAAACATAGAAATGAGATGCGATATGGCGATTTAAGAAGCATTAGAACTTTATTGCTTCGATACGTAGACATCTGCAAACGCTACTTCCTAGCAAGGAAGTGTCGCATTTACATTCTTCTGATGTGAATGCGAGGTATACATAACACTCCACAGTGAATATTATATATTATCATGAAACATAGTAACGAATAGCTATATCGCGTTTTGAGAAGCATAAGAACTCTAATGCTACGATAAGTAGACATCTGCAAACGCTATTTTCTGGCAAGGAAGTGTCGCATTTACATACATTTGAAGTGAGTACGAGGTATACATAAGAGTCCACAATAAATATTATATCTTATCATGAAACATGGGAATGAGATGCAATATGGCGATATAAGAAGCATTAGAACTCTATTGCTTCGATACGTAGACATCTGCAAACGCTATTTCCTAGCAAGGAAGTGTCGCATTTACATTCATTTGAAGTATAGACGAGATATACATAACACTGCACAATGAATATTATATCTTATCATGAAACATAGAAATGAGATGCGATATGGCGATTTAAGAAGCATTAGAACTCCATTGCTTCGATACGTAGACATCTGCAAACGCTACTTCCTAGCAAGGAAGTGTCGCATGTACATTCAATTGAAGTGTATGCGAGATATACATGGCACTTCGCAATGAATATTATATATTATCACGAAACATAGAAATGAGTAGCGATACTGCGTTTTGAGAAGCATTAGTACTCTAATGCCACGATTCGCAGACATCTGCAAACGCTATTTCCTAGCAAGGAAGTGTCGCATTTACATTCAATTGAAGTGTATGCGAGATATACATGGCACTTCGCAATGAATATTATATATTATCACGAAACATAGAAATGAGTAGCGATGCTGCGTTTTGAGAAGCATTAGTACTCTAATGCCACGATTCGCAGACATCTGCAAACGCTATTTCCTAGCAAGGAAGTGTCGCATTTACATTCATTTGAAGTATAGATCAGATATACATAACACTGCACAATGAATATTATATGTTATCATGAAACATAGAAATGAGAGGCGATATCGCGATCTAAGAAGAATTAGAACACTATTGCTTCGATACGTAGACATCTGCAAACGCTATTTCCTAGCAAGGAAGTGTCGCATTTATATTCATTTGAAGTATAGACGAGATATACATAACACTGCACAATGAATATTATATCTTATCATGAAACATAGAAATGAGATGCGATATGGCGATTTAAGAAGCATTAGAACTCTATTGCTTCGATACGTAGGCATCTGCAAACGCTACTTCCTAGCAAGGAAGTGTCGCATTTACATTCTTCTGATGTGAATACGAGGTATACATAACACTGCACAATGAATATTATTTCTTATCATGATACATAGAAATGAGGTGCGATATGGCGATTTAAGAGGCATTAGAAATTTATTGCTTCGATACGTAGACATCTG
The DNA here is from genome assembly GCF_050948175.1 of Xylocopa sonorina. Classification (NCBI taxonomy): domain Eukaryota; kingdom Metazoa; phylum Arthropoda; class Insecta; order Hymenoptera; family Apidae; genus Xylocopa; species Xylocopa sonorina. Next base: position 2,533,176 of record NW_027490091.1, read on the forward strand.
CAAACGCTACTTCCAAGCAAGAAAGTGTCGCATTTACATTCTTTTGAAAGGAACACAAGGTATACATGACACTTCGCAATGAATACTATATATTATAATGAAACATAGAAATGAGAAGCGATATCGCGTTTTTAGAAGATATAGAACTCTAATGCCACGATACGTAAACATCTGCAAACGCTATTTCCTAGCAAGGAAGTGTCGCATTTATAATCATTTGAAGTATAGATGAGATATACATAACACTGCACAATGAATATTATTTCTTATCATGATACATAGAAATGAGATGCGATATGGCGATTTAAGAGGCATTAGAAATTTATTGCTTCGATACGCAGACATCTGCAAACGCTATTTCCAAGCATGGAAGTGTCGCATTTACATTCTTTTGAAGTGAATACGAGGTATGCATGACACTTCGCAATGAATATTATATCTTATTATGAAACAAAGAAATGAGGTGCAATATCGCGTTTTAAGAAGCATTAGAAATCTATTGCTTCGATACGTAGACATATGCAAACGCTATTTAATAGCAAGGAAGTGTCGCATTTTCATTCTTTTTAAGTGAATACGAGGTATACATGACACTTCGCAATGAATATTATATATTATCATGAAACATAGAAGGGAGATGCGATATAACGAATTAGCAAGCTTTAGAACTCTATTGCTTCGATACGTAGACATCTGCAAACGCTGTTTCCAGGCAAGGAAGTGTCGCATTTACATTCTTTGGAAGTGAATACGAGGTATACATAACACTTCGCAATGAATATTATATATTATCATGAAACATAGGAATGAGAAGCGATATCGCGTTTTCAGAAGCATTGGATCTCTAACCCCACGATACGTAGAGATCTGCAAACGCTATTTCCTAGCAATGAAGAGTCGCATTTATATTCATTTGAAGTATAGACGAGATATACATAACATGGCACAATGAAGGTTATATCTTATCATGAAACATAGAAATGTGTTGCGAAATCACGATTTAAGAAGAATTAGAACTGTATTGCTTCGATACTAGATATGTGCAAACACTATTTCCTAGCAAGGAAGTGTCGCATGTACATTCATTTGAAGTGTATGCGATGTATGCATGACACATCGCAGTGAATATTATATATTATCATGAAACATAGAAATGGGAAGCGATATGGCGATATAAGAAGCATTAGATCCCAATTGCTTCGATACGTAGACATCTGCAAACGCTATTTCCTAGCAAGGAAGTGTCGCATTTACATTCTTTTGAAAGAAATACGAGGAGTACATTACACTTCGCAATGAATATTATATCTTATCATGAAACATGGAAATGAGATGCGATATGACGATTTAAGAAGCATTAGAATTCTATTGCTTCGATACGTAGACATCTGCAAACGCTATTTCCTAGCAAGGAAGTGTCGCATTTACATTCTTTTGATGTGAGTACGAGGTATACATAACACTGCACAATGAAAATTATATCTTATCGTGAAACATAGAAATGAGATGCGATATCGCGTTTTAAGAATCATTTGAACACTTTTGCTACGATACGTAGACATCTGCAATCGCTATTTCCTAGCAAGGTATTGTCGCACTTACATTATTTTGATGTGAGTACGATGTATACATAACACTGCACAATGAAAATTATATCTTATCAGGAAACATAGGAATGAGATGCGATATCGCTATTTAAGAAGCATTTGATATCTATTGCTTCGATTCGTAGACATCTGCAAATGCTACTACCTTGCAAGGAAGTGTAGCATTTACATTCATTTGAAGAGTAGACGAGATATACATAACACTGCACAATGAATATTATATCTTATCGTGAAACATAGAAATGAGATGCGATATCGCGGTTTAAGATGCATTGGAACTCTTTTGCTTCGATACGTAGACACCTGCAAACGCCATTTCCTAGGAAGGAAGTGTCGCATTTGCATTCTTTTGAAGTGAATACGCGCTGTACGTGACACTTCGATGTGACTATTATATCTTATCATAAAACATAGAAATGAGATTACGATATCTCGTTTAAAGAAGCATTGGAACTCTGTTGCTTCCATACGTAGGCATCTGCCATCGCTATATCCTAGCAAGGAAGTGTCGCATTTACATTCATTTGAAGTGTATGCGATGTATACATGACACTTCGCAATGAATATTATATCTTATCATGAAACATAGAAATGTCATGCGATATCGTGTCCTGAGAAGCATTAGAACCCTTTTGCTACGATACGTAGACATCTGCTATCGCTATTTCCTAGCAAGGAAGTGTCGCATTTACATTCCTTTGATGTGAGTAAGAGGTATACATAACACTGCACAATTAAAATTATGTCTTATCATGAAACATAGAAATGAGTTGCGATATCGCTGTTTAAGAAGCATTTGATCTCTATTGCTTGGATTCGTAGACATTTGCAAACGCTACTACCTTGCAAGGATGTGTCGCGTTTACATTCTTTCGAAGTGAATACGAGGTACACATAACACTCCACAATGAATATTATATCTTATCATGAAACGTAGATATGAGATGCGATATGACGATTTAAGAAGAATTAGAAAACTATTGCTTCGATACGTAGATATCTACAATCGCTATTTCCTAGCAAGGAAGTGTCGCATTTACATTCTTTTGAAGTGAATACGAGGTATTCATAACACTGCACAATGAATATTATATCTCATCATGAAACATAGAAATGAGATGCGATATCGCGATTTATGAAGCACTAGAATTTTATTGCTTCGATATGTACATATCTGCAAACGCTATTTCCTAGCAAGGAACTGTCGCATTCACATTCATTCGAAGTGTATGCAATGTATACATGACACTTCGCAATGAATATTATATATTATCATGAAACATAGAAATGAGATGCGATATCGCGAATTAGAAAGCTTTAGAACTCTATTGCTTCGATACGTAGACATTTACAAACGCTATTTCCTAGCAAGGAAGTGTCGCATTTGCATTCTTTTGAAGTGAATACGAGGTATACATAACACTATACAATGAATATTATATCTTATCATGAAACATAGAAATGTGATGTAATATGGCGATTTAAGAAGCATTAGAACACTATTGCTTCGATACGTAGACATCTGCAAACGCTACTTCCTAGCAAGGAAGTGTTGCATTTACATACTTTTGAAGTGAATACGATGTATACATAACTCTGCACAATGAATACTATATCTTATCATGAAACATAGAAATGAGATGCGATATGGCGATTTAAGAAGAATTAGAACTCTACTGCTTCGATACGCAGACATCCGCAAACGCTATTTCCTAGTAAGGAAGTGACGCATTTACATTCTTTTGAAGTGAATACGAAGTATACATAACACTCCACAATGAATATTATATCTTATCATGAAACATAGAAATGAGATGCGATATGACGATTTAAGAAGCATTAGAACCCTGTTGCTTTGATACGTAGACATCTGCAAACACTATTTCCCTGCAAAGAACTGTCGCATTCACATTCGTTTGAATTGTATGCGAGGTATACATGACACTTCGCAATGAATATTATATATTGTCATGAAACATGGATATGAGATGCGATATCGCGATTTAAGAAGCATTATAACACTATTGCTTCGATACGTAGACATCTGCAAATGCTACTTCCTAGCAAGGAAGTGTCGCATTTACATTCTTTTGAAACGAATACGAGGTATACATAACACTTCACAATGAATATTGTATCTTATCAAGAAATATAGACATGAGATGCGATATCGCGATTTAAGAAGCATTAGAACACTATTGCTTCGATACGTAGACATCTGCAAACGCTATTTCCTAGGAAGGAAGTATCGCATTTACATTCTTTTCAAGTGGATACGAGATATACATAACACTGCACAATGAATATTATATCTTATCACGAAACATAGAAATGAGATGCGATATGGCGATTTAAGAAGCATAAAAAATCTATTGCTTCGATACGTAGACATCTGCAAACGCTACTTCCTAGCATGGAAGTGTTGCAATTACATTCTTTTGAAGTGAATACGAGGTATACATGACACTTCACAATGAATATTATATCTTATCATGAAACATAGAAATGAGGTGCTATATCGCGTTTTGAGAAGCATTGTAACACTAATGCTACGATACGCAGACATCTGCAAGCGCTACTTCCTAGCAAGGAAGTGTCGCATTTACATTCTTTTGAAAGAAATACGAGGTGTACATTACACTTCGCAATGAATATTATATCTTATCATGAAACATGGAAATGAGATGCGATATGACGATTTAAGAAGCATTAGAATTCTATTGCTTCGATACGTAGACATCTGCAGACGCTACTTCCTATCATGTAAGTGTCGCATTTGCATTCTTCGGAAGTGAATACGAGGTCTACGTGACACTTCGCAATGAATATTATATCTTATCATGAAACATAGGAATGAGATGCGATATCACGTTTTAAAACGCATTAGAACCCAATTGCTACGATACGTAGACATCTGCCAACGCTCTTACCTAGCAAGGAAGTGTCGCATTTACATTCTTTTGAAAGGAATACGAGGTATACATGACACTTCGCATTGAATATTATACCTTATCATGAAACATAGAAATGAGATGCGATATGACGATTTAAGAAGTATTAGAGCTCTCTTGCTTCGATACGTGGACATATGCAAACGCTATTTCCTAGCAAGGAATTGTAGCATTTACATTCTTTAGAAAGGAAGACGAGGTATACATAGCACTTCACAATGAATATTGTATCTTATCAAGAAATGTAGACATGAGATGCGATATCGCGATTTAGGAAGCATTAGAACACTATTGCTTCGATACGTAGACATCTGCAAACGCTATTTCCTAGGAAGAGAGTATCGCATTTACATTCTTTTCAAGTGGATACGAGGTATACATAACACTCCACAATGAATACTATATATTATTATGAAACATAGAAATGAGATGCGATATGACGATTTAAGAAGCATTAGAATTCCATTGCTTCGATACGTAGATATCTGCAAACGCTACTTCCTAGCAAGGAACTATCGCATTCACATTCATTTGAAGTGTATGAGATGTATACATGACACTTCGCAATGAATATTATATATTATCATGAAACATATATATGAGATGCGATATCGCGAATTAGCAAGCTTTAGAAACCTATTCCTTCGATACGTAGACATATGCAAACGCTATTTCCTAGCAAGGAACTGTCGTATTCACATTCATTTGAAGTGTATGCGAGGTAGAAATGACACTACGCAATGAATATTATATATTATCGTGATACATAGGAATGAGATGCGATATCGCGTTTTGAGAAGCATTAGAGATCTAATGCCACGATACGTAGACATCTGTAAACGCTATTTCCTAGCAAGGAAATGTCGTAATTACATTCTTTTGAAGTGAATACGAGGTATTCATAACACTGCACAATGAATATTATATATTATCATGAATCACAGATATGAGATGCGATATCGCGAACTAGCAAGCATTAGAAATCTATTGCTTCGATACGTAGACATCTGCAAACGCTATTTCCTAGGAAGGAAGTGTCGCATTTACATTCTTTTGAAAGGAATAAGAGGTATACATGACACTTCGCAATGAATATTATATCTTATCATGAAACGTAGATATGAGATGCGATATGACGATTTAAGGAGCGTTAGAAAACTATTGCTTCGATACGTAGACATCTGCGAACGCTACTTCCTAGCAAGGAAGTGTCGCATTTACATTCTTTTGAATGGAATACGAGGTATACATGACACTTCGCAATGATTATTATATCTTATCAGGAAACATAGAAATGAGATGCGATATGCCGATTTAAGAAGCATTAGAACGCTATTGCTTCGATACGTAGACATCTGCAAACGCTACTTCCTGGCAAGGAAGTGTCGCATTTACATTCTTTTGAAAGGAATACGAGGTATACATGACACTTAGCAATGAATATTATATCTTATCATGAAACATAGAAACGTTGATGCGATATGACGATTTATGAAGCATTAGAACTCTATTGCTTCGATACGTAGACATCTGCAATCACTATTTCCTAGCCAGGAACTGTCGCATTCACATTCGTTTGAATTGTATGCGAGATACACACTAAACTTCGCAATGAATGTTATATATTGTCATGAAACACAGATATGAGATTCGATATCGCGAATTAGCAAGCTTTAGAAATCTATTGCTTCGATACGTAGACATCTGCAAACGCTACTTCCTAGCAAGGAAGTGTCGCATTTACATACTTTTGAAACGTATACAAGGTATATATAACACTCCACAATGAATATTGTATCTTATCATGAAACATAGAAATGAGATGCGATATCGCGTTTTGAGAAGCATCAGAACTCTAATGCCACGATACGTAGACATCTGCAAACGCTATTTCCTAGCAGGGAAGTGTCGCATTTACATCCCTTTGAAATATAGACGAGATATACATAACACTGCACAATGAATATTATATCTTATCATGAAACATAGAAATGAGATGCGATATGACGATATATGAAGCATTTGATGTCTATTACTTCGATACGTAGACATCTGCAAACGCTATTTCCTAGCAAGAAATTGTTGCATTTACATTCTTGTGAAGTGAATAAGAGGTATACATAACACTGCACAATGAATACTATATCTTCTCATGAAACATAGAAATGAGATGCGATATCGCGATTTAAGAAGCATTAGAACTCTAATGCCACGAAACGTAGACATCAGCAAACGCTATTTCCTAGCAAGGAAGTGTTGCATTTACATCCATTTGAAGTATAGATGGGACATACATAACACTGCACAATGAATATTATAATTTATCATGAAACATAGAAATGAGATGCGATATGGCTATTTAAGAAGCATTAGAACTCTATTGCTTCGATACGTAGACATCTGCAAACGCTATTTCCAGGCAAGGAATTGTCGCATTTACGTCCATTTGAGGTATAGACGAGATATACATGACACTGCACAATGAATATTATATCTTATCGTGAAACATAGAAATGAGATGCGATGTGGCGATTTAAGAAGCATTAGAAATCCACTGTTTCGATACGTAGACATCTGCAAACGCTACTTCCTAGCAAGGAAGTGTCGCATTTTCATTCATTTGAAGTGTATGCGAGGTACACATGACACTTCGCCGTGAATATTATATGTTGTCATGAAACATAGAAATGAGAAGCGATATGGCGGTTTAAGAAGCATTACATCCCTATTGCTTCGATACGTAGACATCTGCAAACGCTATTTCCTAGCAAGGAAGTGTCGCATTTACATACTTTTGAAACGTATACAAGGTATATATAACACTCCACAATGAATATTGTATCTTATCATGAAACATAGAAATGAGATGCGATATCGCGTTTTGAGAAGCATCAGAACTCTAACGCCACGATACGTAGACATCTGCAAACGCTATTTCCTAGCAGGGAAGTGTCGCATTTACATCCGTTTGAAATATAGACGAGATATACATAACACTGCACAATGAATATTATATCTTATCATGAAACATAGAAATGAGATGCGATATGACGACATATGAAGCATTTGATGTCTATTACTTCGATACGTAGACATCTGCAAACGCTATTTCCTAGCAAGAAATTGTTGCATTTACATTCTTGTGAAGTGAATAAGAGGTATACATAACACTGCACAATGAATACCATATCTTCTCATGAAACATAGAAATGAGATGCGATATCGCGATATAAGAAGCATTAGAACTCTAATGCCACGAAACGTAGACATCAGCAAACGCTATTTCCTAGCAAGGAAGTGTTGCATTTACATCCATTTGAAGTATAGACGGGATATACATAACACTGCACAATGAATATTATATCTTATCATGAAACATAGAAATGAGATGCGATATGGCTATTTAAGAAGCATTAGAACTCTATTGCTTCGATACGTAGACGTCTGGAAACGCTATTTCCTAGCAAGGAATTGTCGCATTTACGTCCATTTGAGGTATAGACGAGATATACATGACACTGCACAATGAATATTATATCTTATCGTGAAACATAGAAATGAGATGCGATGTGGCGATTTAAGAAGCATTAGAAATCTATTGTTTCGATACGTAGACATCTGCAAACGCTACTTCCTAGCAAGGAAGTGTCGCATTTACATTCTTTTGAAGTGAATATGAGGTAAGCATAACACTGCACAATGAATATTATATCTTATCTTGAAACATAGAAATGAGATGCGATATCGCGATTTAAGAAGCATTAGAAATCTATTGCTTCGATACGTAGACATCTGCAATCACTATTTCCTAGCCAGGAACTGTCGCATTCACATTCGTTTGAATTGTATGCGAGATACACACTAAACTTCGCAATGAATGTTATATATTGTCATGAAACACAGATATGAGATTCGATATCGCGAATTAGCAAGCTTTAGAAATCTATTGCTTCGATACGTTGACACCTGCAAACGCTATTTCCTAGCAAGGAAGTGTCGCATTTACATTCTATTGAGATGTATACGAGGTATACATAACACTGCACGATGAATATTATATATTATCATGAAACAAAGTAATGAGTAGCGCTATCGCGTTTTGAGAAGCATTAGAACTCTAATGCCACGATACGTAGACATCTGCAAACGCTATTTCCTAGCAAGGAAGTGTCGCATTCACATTCATTTGAAGTATAGACGAGATATACATAACACTCCAGAATGATTATTATATCTTATCATGAAACATAGAAATGAGATGCGGTATGACGATTTAAGAAGCATTAGAAATCTACTGCTTCGATACGTAGACATCTGCAAACACTATTTCCCAGCAAGTAACTGTCGCATTCACATTCGTTTGAATTGTATGTGAGGTATACATGAAACTTCGTAATGAATATTACATATTATAATGAAACATAGATATGAGATGCGATATCGCGAATTAGCAACCTTTAGAAATCTATTGCTTCGATACGTAGCCACCTGCAAACGCTATTTCCTAGCAAAGAAGTGTCGCATTTACATTCATTTCAAGTGTATGCGAGGTATACATGACACTTCGCAATGAATATTATATATTGTCATGAAACATAGAAATGCGATGCGATATCGCGATTCAAGAAGTATCAGAACACTACTTCTTCATTACGGAGACATCTGCAAACGCTATTTCCTAGCAAGGAAGTGTCGTATTTACATTCTTTTGAAAGGAACACGAGGTATACATGACACTTCGCAGTGAATATTATATCTTGTCATGAAACGTAGATATGAGATGCGATATGACGATTTAAGAAGCATTAGAAAACAATCGTTTCGATACGTAGACATCTGCAAACGCTATTGCCTAGCAAGGAAGTGTCGCATTTACATTCTTCTCAAGGGAATACGAGGTATACATGACACTTCGCAATGAATATTATATCTTATCATGAAACATAGAAATGAAATGCGATATCGCGATTTAAGAAGCATTAGAACTCTATTGCTTCCATACGTAGACATCTGCAAACGCTACTTCCTAGCAAGGAAGTGTCGCATTTACATTCATTTGATGTATAGACGAGATATACATAATACTGCACAAGGAATATTATATCTTATCATGAAACATAGAAATGAGATGCGATATGGCGATTTAAGAAGCATTAGAAATCTATTGCTTCGATACGTAGACATCTGCGAACGCTATTTCCTAGCAAGGAAGTGTCGCATTTACATTCTTTTGAAAGGAACACGAGGTATACATGACACTTCGCAGTGAATATTATATCTTGTCATGAAACGTAGATATGAGATGCGATATGACGATTTAAGAAGCATTAGAAAACAATCGTTTCGATACGTAGACATCTGCAAACGCTATTGCCTAGCAAGGAAGTGTCGCATTTACATTCTTTTGAAGAGTGTGCGAGGTGTACATGACACTACGCAATGAATATTATAAACTATCATGAAACATAGAAATGAGAAACGATGTCGCGTTTTGAGAAGCATTAGTGCACTAATGCTACGATACGTAGACATCTGCAAACGCTATTTCCTGGCTAGGAAGTGTCGCATTTACATTCTTTTGAAGTGAATACTAGGTATACATATCACTTCGCAATGAATATTATATCTTATCATGAAACATAGAAATGAGATGCGATATGGCGATTTATGAAGCATTAGATGTCTATTGCTTCGATACGTAGACATCTGCCAACGCTACTTCCTATCAAGGAAGTGTCGCATTTACATTCATTTGAAGTGTATGCGAGGTATACATGACACTTCGCAGTGAATATTATATATTGTCATGAAACATAGAAATGAGAAGCGATATGGCGATTTAAGAAGCATTAGATCCCTATTGCTTCGATACGTGGACATCTGCAAACGCTATTTCCTAGCAAGGTAGTGTCGCATTTACATTCTTTTGAAGTGAATACGAGGTATACATAACACATCGCAATGAAAATTATATATTATCATGAAACATAGGAATGAGAAGCGATATCGCGTTTTGAGAAGCATTAGATCTCTAATGCCACGAAAAGTAGACATCTGCAAACGCTATTTACTATCAGGGAAGTGTCGCAATTCCATTCATTTGAAGTATAGACGAGATATACATAGCACTGCACAACGGATATTATGTCTTATCATGAAACATAGAAATGAGATGCGGTATGACGATTTAAGAAGACTTAGAACTCTATTGCTTCGATACGAAGACATCTGCAAACCATACTTTCTAGCAAGGAAGTGTCTCATTTACATTCTTTTAAAACGAATAAGAGGTATACATGACACTTCGCAATGAATATTATATCTTATCATGAAACATAGACATGAGATGCGGTATGACGATTTAAGAAGCATCAGAACTCCACTGCTTCGATGCGCAGACATCTGCAAACGCTATTTCCTAGCAAGGAAGTGTCGCGTTTACATTCTTTTGAAAGGAATACGAGGAATACATGACACTTCGCAATGAATATTATATCTTATCATGAAACATAGAAATGAGATCCGGTACTACGATTTATGAAGCACTAGAATTCTATTGCTTCGATACGTAGACACCTGCAAACGCTATTTCCAAGCAAGGAAGTGTCATATTTACATTCTTTTGAAGTGAATACGAGGTATTCATAACACTGCACAATGAATATTATATCTTATCATGAAACATAGAAATGAGATGCGATATCGCGATTTAAGAAGCTTTAGAACCCTATTGCTTCGATACGAAGACATCTGCAAACGCTACTTCCTATCAAGGAAGTGTCGCATTTACGTTCTTTTGAAACAAATACAAGGTATACATAACACTGCATTGTGAATATTATATCTTATCATGAAACATAGAAATGAGATGCGATATCGCGTTTTGAGAAGCATTAGAACTCTAATGCCACGATACGTAGACAACTGCACATGCTATTTCCTAGCAAGGAAGTGTCGCATTTACATCCATTTGAAGTACAGACGAGATATACATAACACTGCACAATGAATATTATATCTTATCATGAAACACAGAAATGAGATGCGATATGGCGATTTATGAAGCATTAGATGTCTATTTCTTCGATACGTAGACATCTGCAAACGCTATTTCCTGGCAAGGAAGTGTCGCGTTTACATTCTTTTGAAGTGAATACGAGGTATACATAACACTTCGCAATGAAAATTATATATTATCATGAAACATAGAAATGAGAAGCGATATAGCGTTTTATGAAGCATTAGAACTCTAATTGTACGATACGTAGACATCTGCAAACGCTATTTCGTAGCAACGACTTGTCGCATTTACATTCATTTGATGTATAGACGAGATATACATAACACTGCACAATGAATATTATATCTTATCATGAAACACAGAAATGATATGCGACATTGCGATTTAAGAAGCGTTAGAAGTCTATTGGTTCCATACGATGAAATCTGCAAACGCTACTTCCTAGCAAGGAAGTGTCGCATTTACATTCTTTTGTAAGGAATACGAGGTATACATGACACTTGGCAATGAATATTATATATTATCATGAAACATAGTAGTAATGCGAAGCGATATCGCGTATTGAGAAGCATTAGACCTCTAATGCCACGATACGTAGACATCTGCGAACGAAATTTCCCAGGTCGGAAGTGTCGCATTTACATTCATTTGAAGTATAGACGAGATATACATGACACTTCGCAATGAATACTATATCTTATCATGAAACATAGAAATGAAATGCGATATCGCGAATTAGAAAGTTTTAGAACTCTATTGCTTCGATACGTAGACATCTGCAAACGCTACTTCCTAGCAAGGAAGTATCGCGTGTACATTCTTTTGAAAGGAATACGAGGAATACATGACACTTCGCAATGAATATTATATCTTATCATGTATCGTAGATATGAGATGCGATATGACGATTTAAGAAGCATTACAAATCTATTGGTTAGATACCTAGACATCTGCAAACGCTACTTCCTAGCAAGGAAGTATCGCATTTACATTCTTTTGAAAGAAATACGAAGTATGCATGACACCTCGCAATGAATACTATATCTTATCATGAAACATAGAAATGAGATGCGATATGACGATTCAAGAAGCATTAGAACTCTATTGCTTCCATACGTAGTCATCTGCAAACGCTACTTCCTAACAAAGAAGTGACGCATTTACATTCTTTTGAAGTGAATATGAGGTATACATAACACTGCACAATGAATATTATATCTTATCATGAAACATAGAAATGAGATGCGATATCGCGAATTAGAAAGTTTTAGAACTCTATTGCTTCGATACGTAGACATCTGCAAACGCTACTTCCTAGCAAGGAAGTGTCGCGTGTACATTCTTTTGAAAGGAATACGAGGAATACATGACACTTCGCAATGAATATTATATCTTATCATGTATCGTAGATATGAGATGCGATATGACGATTTAAGAAGCATTACAAATCTATTGGTTAGATACCTAGACATCTGCAAACGCTACTTCCTAGCAAGGAAGTGTCGCATTTACATTCTTTTGAAAGAAATACGAAGTATGCATGACACCTCGCAATGAATACTATATCTTATCATGAAACATAGAAATGAGATGCGATATGACGATTCAAGAAGCATTAGAACTCTATTGCTTCCATACGTAGTCATCTGCAAACGCTACTTCCTAACAAAGAAGTGACGCATTTACATTCTTTTGAAGTGAATATGAGGTATACATAACACTGCACAATGAATATTATATCTTATCATGAAACATAGAAATGAGATGCGATATCGCGAATTAGAAAGTTTTAGAACTCTATTGCTTGGATACGTAGGCATCTGCAAACGCTATTTCCTAGCAAGGAAGTGTCGCATTTATATTCTTTTGAAGTGAATACGAGGTATTCATAACACTGCACAATGAATATGATATCTTATCATGAAACATAGAAATGTTATGCGATATCGCGATTTAAGATGCATTAGAACACTATTTCTTCGATACGTAGACATCTGTAAACGCTACTTCCTAGCAAGTAAGTGTCGCGTTTACATTCTTTTGAAAGGAATACGAGGTATTCATGACACTTCGCAATGAATATTATATCTTATCATGAAACGTAGATATGAGATGCGATATGACGACATAAGAAGCATTAGAAAACTATTGCTTCGATACCTAGATATCTGCAAACGCTACTTCCTAGCAAGGAAGTGTCGCATTTACATTCTTTTGAAAGTAATACGAGGTATACATGACACTACGCAGTGAATATTATATGTTATCATGAAACATAGAAATGAGATGCGATATGACGATTTAAGAAGCATCGGAACTCTATTGCTTCCATACGTAGTCATCTGCAAACGCTACTTCTTAACAAGGAAGTGCCGCATTTACATTCTTTTGAAGTGAATACGAGGTGTACATAACACTCCACAATGAATATTATATATTATAATGAAACAAGGGAATGGGAGGCGATATCGCGTTTTGAGAAGCATTAGAACTCTATTGGTACGATACGTAGACATCTGCAAACGCTATTTCCTAGCAAAGAAGTGTCGCATTTGCATTCTTTTGAAGTGAATACGAGGTATACATAACACTCCACAATGAATATTATATCTTATCATGAAACATAGAAATGTGATGTAATATGGCGATTTAAGAAGCATTAGAACACTATTGCTTCGATACCTGGACATCTGCAAACCGTACTTCCTAGCAAGGAAGTGTCGCATTTACATTCTTTTGAAGTGAATACGAGGTATACATAACACTGCACAATGAATACCATATCTTATCATGAAACGTAGAAATGTGATGCGATATGACGATTTAAGAAGCATTAGAACTCTATTGCTCCGATACGTAGACATCTGCAAACGCTATTTCCTAGCAAGGAAGTGTCGCATTTACATCCATTTGAAGTATAGACGAGATATACATAACACTGCACAATGAATATTATATCTTATCATGAAACATAGAAATGAGATGCGATATGGCGATTTAAGAAGCATTAGAACTCTACTGCTTCGATACGTAAACATCTACAAACGCTATTTCCTAGCAAGGAAGTGTTGCATTTACATTCATTTGAAGTATGGACGAGATATACATAACACTGCACAATGAATATTAAATCTTATCATGAAACATAGAAATGAGATGCGATATCGCGATTTAAGAAGCATTAGAACTCTAATGCCACGAAACGTAGACATCAGCAAACGCTATTTACTAGCAAGGAAGTGTTGCATTTACATCCATTTGAAGTATAGACGGGATATACATAACACTGCACAATGTATATTATATCTTATCATGAAACATAGAAACGAGATGCGATATGGCTATTTAAGAAGCATTAGAACTCTATTGCTTCGATACGTAGACATCTGCAAACGCTATTTCCTAGCAAGGAATTGTCGCATTTACATCCATTTGAAGTATAGACGAGATATACATGACACTGCACAATGAATATTATATCTTATCGTGAAACATAGAAATGAGATGCGATGTGGCGATTTAAGAAGCATTAGAAATCTATTGGTTCGATACGTAGACATCTGCAAACGCTACTTCCTAGCAAGGAAGTGTCGCATTTACATTCTTTTGAAGTGAATATGAGGTAAGCATAACACTGCACAATGAATATTATATCTTATCATGAAACATAGAAATGAGATGCGATATCGCGATTTAAGAAGCATTAGAACTCTAATGCCACGAAACGTAGACATCAGCAAACGCTATTTACTAGCAAGGAAGTGTTGCATTTACATCCATTTGAAGTATAGACGGGATATACATAACACTGCACAATGAACATTATATCTTATCATGAAACATAGAAACGAGATGCGATATGGCTATTTAAGAAGCATTAGAACTCTATTGCTTCGATACGTAGACATCTGCAAACGCTATTTCCTAGCAAGGAATTGTCGCATTTACATCCATTTGAAGTATAGACGAGATATACATGACACTGCACAATGAATATTATATCTTATCGTGAAACATAGAAATGAGATGCGATGTGGCGATTTAAGAAGCATTACAAATCTATTGGTTAGATACCTAGACATCTGCAAACGCTACTTCCTAGCAAGGAAGTGTCGCATTTACATTCTTTTGAAAGAAATACGAAGTATGCATGACACCTCGCAATGAATACTATATCTTATCATGAAACATAGAAATGAGATGCGATATGACGATTCAAGAAGCATTAGATCTCTATTGCTTCCATACGTAGTCATCTGCAAACGCTACTTCCTAACAAAGAAGTGACGCATTTACATTCTTTTGAAGTGAATATGAGGTATACATAACACTGCACAATGAATATTATATCTTATCATGAAACATAGAAATGAGATGCGATATCGCGAATTAGAAAGTTTTAGAACTCTATTGCTTGGATACGTAGGCATCTGCAAACGCTATTTCCTAGCAAGGAAGTGTCGCATTTATATTCTTTTGAAGTGAATACGAGGTATTCATAACACTGCACAATGAATATGATATCTTATCATGAAACATAGAAATGTTATGCGATATCGCGATTTAAGATGCATTAGAACACTATTTCTTCGATACGTAGACATCTGTAAACGCTACTTCCTAGCAAGTAAGTGTCGCGTTTACATTCTTTTGAAAGGAATACGAGGTATTCATGACACTTCGCAATGAATATTATATCTTATCATGAAACGTAGATATGAGATGCGATATGACGACATAAGAAGCATTAGAAAACTATTGCTTCGATACCTAGATATCTGCAAACGCTACTTCCTAGCAAGGAAGTGTCGCATTTACATTCTTTTGAAAGTAATACGAGGTATACATGACACTACGCAGTGAATATTATATGTTATCATGAAACATAGAAATGAGATGCGATATGACGATTTAAGAAGCATCGGAACTCTATTGCTTCCATACGTAGTCATCTGCAAACGCTACTTCTTAACAAGGAAGTGCCGCATTTACATTCTTTTGAAGTGAATACGAGGTGTACATAACACTCCACAATGAATATTATATATTATAATGAAACAAGGGAATGGGAGGCGATATCGCGTTTTGAGAAGCATTAGAACTCTATTGGTACGATACGTAGACATCTGCAAACGCTATTTCCTAGCAAAGAAGTGTCGCATTTGCATTCTTTTGAAGTGAATACGAGGTATACATAACACTCCACAATGAATATTATATCTTATCATGAAACATAGAAATGTGATGTAATATGGCGATTTAAGAAGCATTAGAACACTATTGCTTCGATACCTGGACATCTGCAAACCGTACTTCCTAGCAAGGAAGTGTCGCATTTACATTCTTTTGAAGTGAATACGAGGTATACATAACACTGCACAATGAATACCATATCTTATCATGAAACGTAGAAATGTGATGCGATATGACGATTTAAGAAGCATTAGAACTCTATTGCTCCGATACGTAGACATCTGCAAACGCTATTTCCTAGCAAGGAAGTGTCGCATTTACATCCATTTGAAGTATAGACGAGATATACATAACACTGCACAATGAATATTATATCTTATCATGAAACATAGAAATGAGATGCGATATGGCGATTTAAGAAGCATTAGAACTCTACTGCTTCGATACGTAAACATCTACAAACGCTATTTCCTAGCAAGGAAGTGTTGCATTTACATTCATTTGAAGTATGGACGAGATATACATAACACTGCACAATGAATATTAAATCTTATCATGAAACATAGAAATGAGATGCGATATCGCGATTTAAGAAGCATTAGAACTCTAATGCCACGAAACGTAGACATCAGCAAACGCTATTTACTAGCAAGGAAGTGTTGCATTTACATCCATTTGAAGTATAGACGGGATATACATAACACTGCACAATGTATATTATATCTTATCATGAAACATAGAAACGAGATGCGATATGGCTATTTAAGAAGCATTAGAACTCTATTGCTTCGATACGTAGACATCTGCAAACGCTATTTCCTAGCAAGGAATTGTCGCATTTACATCCATTTGAAGTATAGACGAGATATACATGACACTGCACAATGAATATTATATCTTATCGTGAAACATAGAAATGAGATGCGATGTGGCGATTTAAGAAGCATTAGAAATCTATTGGTTCGATACGTAGACATCTGCAAACGCTACTTCCTAGCAAGGAAGTGTCGCATTTACATTCTTTTGAAGTGAATATGAGGTAAGCATAACACTGCACAATGAATATTATATCTTATCATGAAACATAGAAATGAGATGCGATATCGCGATTTAAGAAGCATTAGAACTCTAATGCCACGAAACGTAGACATCAGCAAACGCTATTTACTAGCAAGGAAGTGTTGCATTTACATCCATTTGAAGTATAGACGGGATATACATAACACTGCACAATGAACATTATATCTTATCATGAAACATAGAAACGAGATGCGATATGGCTATTTAAGAAGCATTAGAACTCTATTGCTTCGATACGTAGACATCTGCAAACGCTATTTCCTAGCAAGGAATTGTCGCATTTACATCCATTTGAAGTATAGACGAGATATACATGACACTGCACAATGAATATTATATCTTATCGTGAAACATAGAAATGAGATGCGATGTGGCGATTTAAGAAGCATTAGAAATCTATTGGTTCGATACGTAGACATCTGCAAAAGCTACTTCCTAGCAAGGAAGTGTCGCATTTACATTCTTTTGAAACTAATACGAGGTACACATGACACTTCGCAATGAATATTATATCTTATCATGAGACATAGAAATGAGATGCGATATGGCGATATATGCAGCATTTGATGTCTATTACTTCGATACGTAGACATCTGCAAACGCTATTTCCTAGCAAGAAATTGTAGCATTTACATTCTTTTGAAGTGAATAAGAGGTATACGTAACACTGCACAATGAATACTATATCTTATCATGAATCATAGAAATGAGATGCGATATCGCGATTTAAGAAGCATTAGAACACTATTGCTTCGATACGTAGAAATCTGCAAACGCTACTTCCCAGCAAGGAGGTGTCGCATTTACACTCTTTTGAAAGGAATATGAGGTATACGTGACACTTCGCAATGAATATTATATCCTATCATGAAACATAGAAATGAGATGCGATATGATGATATAAGAAGCATTAGAATCCTATTGCTTCGATACGTAGACATCTGCAAACGCTACTTCCCAGCAAGGAAGTGTCGCATCTACATTCTTTTGAAAGGAATGCGAGGTATACATGACACTTCGCAATGAATATTATATCGCATTATGAAACATAGAAATGAGATGCGATATGACGATTTAAGAAGCATTAGAATTCTATTGCTTCGACACGCAGACATCTGCAAACGCTATTTCCTAGCAAGGAAGATTCGCATTTACAATCACTTGTAGTGTATGCGAGGTATACATGACACTTCGCAGTGCGTATTATATATTATCATGAAACATAGAAATGAGAAGCGATATGGCGGTTTAAGAAGCATTAGATCCCTATTGCTTCGATACGTAGACATCTGCAAACGCTACTTCCTAGCAAGGAAGTGTCGCATTTACATTCTTTTGAAACGAATACGAGGTATACATGACACTTCGCAATGAATATTACATCTTATCATGAAACATAGAAATGAAATGCGATATCGCGATTTAAGAAGCATTAGAACTCTATTGCTTCCATACGTAGACATCTGCAAACACTAATTCCTAGCAAGGAACTGTCGCATTCACATTCATTTGAAGTGTTTGCGAGGTATACATGACACTTCGCAATGAATATTATATATTATCATGAAACATAGATTTGAGATGCGATATCGCGAATTAGCAAGGTTTAGAAATCTATTTCTTCGATACGTAGACATCTGCCAACGCTATATCCTAGCAAGGAAGTGCCGCATTTACATTCTTTTGAAAGGAATGCGAGGTATACATGACACTTCACAATGATTATTATGTCTTATCATGAAACGTAGATATGAGATGCGATATGAGAATATAAGAAGCATTACAATTTTATTGCTTCGATACATAGACATCTGCGAACGCTATTTGCTAGCAAGGAAGTGTCGCAATTACATTCATTTGAAGTGTATGCGAGGTATAAGTCACATTTCGCAATGAATATTATATCCTGTCACGAAACACAGAAATGAGATGCGATATCGCGGTTTAAGAAGCATTAGAACACTATTGCTTCAATACGTGGACATCTGCAAACGCTACTTCCTAGCAAGGAAGTGTCGTGTTTACATTCCATTCAAGTGAATACTAGGTATACATGACACTGCACAATGAATATTATATCTTATCATGAAACATAGAAATGAGCTGCGATATCGCGATTTAAGAAGCAGTAGAACACTACTGCTTCGATACGCAGACATCTGCAAACGCTATTTCCTAGCAAGGGAGTGTTGCATTTACATTCATTTGAAGTGAATACGAGGTATACATAACACTCCGCAATGATTATTATATCTTATCATGAAACGTAGATATGAGATGCGATATGGCGATTTAAGAAGCATTAGATCCCTATTGCTTCGATACGTAGACATCTGCAAACGCTATTTCCTATCAAGGAAGTGTCGCATGTATATTCAGTTGAAGTATAGACGAGGTATACATGACACTTCGCAGTGAATATTATATATTATCACGAAACATAGAAATGAGAAGCGATATGGCGATTTAAGAAGCATTAGATCCCTATTGCTTCGATACGTAGACACCTGCAAACGCTACTTACTAGCAAGGAAGTGTCCCATTTACATTCTTTTGAAAGGAATGCGAGGTATACATGACACTTCACAATGATTATTATGTCTTATCATGAAACGTAGATATGAGATGCGATATGAGAATATAAGAAGCATTACAATTTTATTGCTTCGATACATAGACATCTGCGAACGCTATTTGCTAGCAAGGAAGTGTCGCAATTACATTCATTTGAAGTGTATGCGAGGTATAAGTCACATTTCGCAATGAATATTATATCTTGTCACGAAACACAGAAATGAGATGCGATATCGCCATTTAAGAAGCAGTAGAACACTACTGCTTCGATACGCAGACATCTGCAAACGCTATTTCCTAGCAAGGGAGTGTTGCATTTACATTCATTTGAAGTGAATACGAGGTATACATAACACTCCGCAATGATTATTATATCTTATCATGAAACGTAGATATGAGATGCGATATGGCGATTTAAGAAGCATTAGATCCCTATTGCTTCGATACGTAGACATCTGCAAACGCTATTTCCTAGCAAGGGAGTGTTGCATTTACATTCATTTGAAGTGTATGCGAGGTATACAAGACACTTCGCGGTGGATATTATATATTATCATGAAACATAGAAATGAGAAGCGATATGGCGATTTAAGAAGCATTAGATCCCTATTGCTTCGATACGTAGACATCTGCAAACGCTACTTCCTAGCAAGGAAGTGTCCCATTTACATTCTTTTGAAAGGAATACGAGGTATACATGACACTTCGCAATGAATATTATGTCTTATCATGAAACGTAGATATGAGATGCGATATGAAAATATAAGAAGCATTACAATTTTATTGCTCGGTACGTAGAGATCTGCAAATGCTACTTCCTAGCAAGGAAGTGTCGCATTTACATTCTTCTCAAGTGAATACGAGGTATACATAACAGAGCCCAATAAATATTATGTCTTATCATGAAACATAGAAATGAGATGCGATATGACGATTTCAGATGCATTAGAACACTTTGCTTCCATACGCAGACATCTGCAAACGCTATTTCCTAGCAAGGAATTGTCGCATTTACATTCATTTGAAGTGTATGCGAGGTATACATGACACTTCGCAGTGAATATTATATATTATCGTGAAACATTGAAATGAGAAGCGATATGGCGATTTAAGAAGCATTAGATCCCTATTGCTTCGATACGTAGACATCTGCAAACGCTACTTCCTAGCAAGGAAGTGTCGCGTTTACATTCTTTTGAAAGGAATACGAGGTATACATGACACTTCGCAATGAATATTATATCTTATCATGAAACATAGAAATGCGATGCGATATCGCGGTTCAAGAATTGTCAGAACTCTATTTCTTCGTTACGGAGACATCTGCAAACGCTATTTCCTAGCGAGGTATTGTCGCATTTACTTTCATTTGAAGTGAATACGAGGAGTACATAACACTGCACATTGAATATTATATCTTATCATGAAACATAGAAATGAGATGCGATATGACGATTTAAGAAGCATTAGAACACTATTGCTTCGATACGTAGACATCTGCAAACGCTATTTCCTAGCAAGGCAGTGTCGCATTTACATTCATTTGAAGTGTATGCGAGGTATACATGACACTTCGCAGTGAATATTATATATTATCATGAAACATAGAAATGAGATGCGATATCGCGATTTAAGAAGCTTTAGAACTCTATTGCTTCGATACGTAGATATCTGCAAACACTAATTCCTAGCAAGGAACTGTCGCATTCACATTCATTTGAAGTGTTTGCGAGGTATACATGACACTTCGCAATGAATATTATATCATATCACGAAACATAGAAATGCGATGCGATATCGCGATTCAAGAAGTATCAGAACACTATTTCTTCGTTACGGAGACATCTGCAAACGCTATTTCCTAGCAAGGTATTGTCGCATTTACATTCTTCTGAAGGGAATACGAGGCATACATGACACTTCGCAATGAATATTATATCTTATCATGAAACATAGAAATGAAATGCGATATGACGATTTAAGAAGCACTAGAAAACAATCGTTTCGATACGTAGACATCTGCAAACGCTATTGCCTAGCAAGGATGTGTCGCATTTACATTCTTTTGAAGTGAATACGAAATATTCATAACACTGCACAATGAATATTATATATTATCATGAAACATAGAAATGAGAAGCGATATGGCGATTTAAGAAGCATTAGATCCCTATTGCTTCGATACGTAGACATCTGCAAACGCTACTTCCTAGCAAGGAAGTGTCCCATTTACATTCCTTTGAAAGGAATACGAGGTATACATGACACTTCGCAAAGAATATTATGTCTTATCATGAAACGTAGATATGAGATGCGATATGAAAATATAAGAAGCATTACAATTTTATTGCTTCGGTACGTAGAGATCTACAAATGCTACTTCCTAGCAAGGAAGTGTCGCATTTACATTCTTTTCAAGTGAATACGAGGTATACATAACACTGCCCAATCAATATTATGTCTTATCATGAAACATAGAAATGAGATGCGATATGACGATTTCAGAAGCATTAGAACACTATTGCTTCCATACGTAGACATCTGCAAACGCTATTTCCAAGCAAGGAATTGTCGCATTTACATTCATTTGAAGTGTATGCGAGGTATACATGACACTTCGCAGTGAATATTATATATTATCGTGAAACATTGAAATGAGAAGCGATATGGCGATTTAAGAAGCATTAGATCCCTATTGCTTCGATACGTAGACATCTGCAA
This sequence comes from Xylocopa sonorina, assembly GCF_050948175.1. Taxonomy (NCBI): domain Eukaryota; kingdom Metazoa; phylum Arthropoda; class Insecta; order Hymenoptera; family Apidae; genus Xylocopa; species Xylocopa sonorina. The sequence continues at coordinate 2,556,323 of NW_027490091.1, forward strand.
ACGCTACTTCCTAGCAAGGAAGTGTCGCGTTTACATTCTTTTGAAAGGAATACGAGGTATACATGACACTTCGCAATGAATATTATATCATATTACGAAACATAGAAATGCGATGCGATATCGCGATTCAAGAAGTATCAGAACACTATTTCTTCGTTACGGAGACATCTGCAAACGCTATTTCCCAGCAAGGTATTGTCGCATTTACTTTCTTTTGAAGTGAATACGTGGAGTACATAACACTGCACATTGAATATTATATCTTATCATGAAACATAGGAATGAGATGCGATACCGCTTTTTGAGAAGGATTAGAACTCTATTGCTTCGATACGTAGACATCTGCCAACGCTAGATCCCAGCAAGGAAGTGTCGCATTTACATTCTTCTGAAGGGAATGCGAGGTATACATGACACTTCGCAATGAATATTATATCCTATCATGAAACATAGAAATGAGATGCGATATGACGATTTAAGAAGCATTAGAACACTATTGCTTCGATACGTAGACATCTGCAAACGCTATTTCCTAGCAAGGAAGTGTCGCATTTACATTCATTTGAAGTGTATGCGAGGTATACATGACACTTCGCAGTGAATATTATATATTATCATGAAACATAGGAATGCTAAGCGATATGGCGATTTAAGAAGCATGAGATCCCTATTGCTTCGATACGTAGACATCTGCAAACGCTACTTCCTAGCAAGGAAGTGTCGCGTTTACATTCTTTTGAAAGGAATACGAGGTATACATGACACTTCGCAATGAATATTATATCTTATCATGAAACATAGAAATGAAATGCGATATCGCGATTTAAGAAGCATTAGAACTCTATTGCTTCCATACGTAGACATCTGCAAACACTAATTCCTAGCAAGGAACTGTCGCATTCACATTCATTTGAAGTGTTTGCGAGGTATACATGACACTTCGCAATGAATATTATATATTATCATGAAACATAGATTTGAGATGCGATATCGCGAATTAGCAAGGTTTAGAAATCTATTTCTTCGATACGTAGACATCTGCCAACGCCATTTCCTAGCAAGGAAGTGCCGCATTTACATTCTTTTGAAAGGAATGCGTGGTATACATGATAGTTCGCAATGAATATTATATCTTATCATGAATCATAGAAATGAGATGCGATATGACGATTTAAGAAGCATTAGATCTCTATTGCTTCAGTACGTAGATATCTGCTATCGCTACTTCCTAGCAAGGAAGTGTCGCATTTACAGTCTTTTCAAGTGAATACGAGGAATACGTTACACTGCACAATGAATATTATATCTTATCATGAAAAATAGAAATGAGATGCGATATCGCGATAATAATGATAAGAAGCATTAGAACTCTATTGCTTCGATACGTAGACATCTGCAAACGCTATTTCCTAGCATGGAAGTGTCGCATTTACATTCATTTGAAGTGTATGCGAGGTATACATGACACTTTGCAGTGAATATTATATATTATCATGAAACATAGAAATGAGGAGCGATATGGCGATTTAAGAAGCATTAGATCCCTATTGCTTCGATACGTAGACATCTGCAAACGCTACTTCCTAGCAAGGAAGTGTCGCATTTACTTTCTTATGAAGTGAATACGAGGAGTACATTACACTGCACATTGAATATTATATCTTATCATGAAACATAGAAATGAGATGCGATATCGCGATTTAAGAAGCATTAGAACACTATTGCTTCGATACGTAGACATCTGCAAACGCTACTTCCTAGCAAGGAAGTGTCGCATTTATGTTCATTTGAAGTGTATGCGAGGTATACATGACACTTCGCAGTGAATATTGTATATTATCATGAAACATAGAAATGAGAAGCGACATGACGATTTATGAAGCATTAGAACTCTATTGCTTCGATACGTAGACATCTGCAAACGCTACTTCCTAGCAAGGAAGTGTCGCATTTACATTCTTTTGTACGGAATACGAGGTATACATGACACTTCGCAATGAATATTATATCTTATCTTGAAACGAAGATATGAGATGCGGTATGACTATTTAAGAAGCATTAGAATACCATTGCTTCGATACGTAGACATCTGCAAACGCTAGTTCCAAGCAAGGAAGTGTCGCATTTACATTCTTCTGAAGGGAATACGAGGTATACATGACACTTCGCAATGAATATTATATCCTATCATGAAACATAGGAATGAGATGCGATATGACGATTTAAGAAGCATTAGAACACTATTGCTTCGATACGTAGACATCTGCAAACGCTATTTCCGAGCAAGGAAGTGTCGTATTTACATTCTTTTGAAAGGAATACGAGGTATACATGACACTTCGCAATGAATATTATATCATATCACGAAACATAGAAATGAGATGCGATATCGCGATTTAAGAAGTATCAGAACACTATTTCTTCGTTACGGAGACATCTGCAAACATTACTTCCTAACAAGGTATTGTCGCATTTACTTTCTTTTGAAGTGAATACGAGGAGTACATAACACTGCACATTGAATATCATATCTTATCATGAAACATAGGAATGAGATGCGATATCGCTTTTTGAGAAGGATTAGAACTCTATTGCTTCGATACGTAGACATCTGCCAACGCTAGTTCCCAGCAAGGAAGTGTCGCATTGACATCCTTCTGAAGGGAATACGAGGTATACATGACACTTCGCAATGAATATTATATCCTATCATGAAACATAGAAATGAAATGCGATATGACGATTTAAGAAGCATTAGAACTCTATTGCTTGGGTACGTAGACATCTGCAAACGCTACTTCCTAGCAAGGAAGTGTCGCATTTACAGTCTTTTCAGGTGAATACGAGGAATACATAACACTGCGCAATGTATATTATATCTTATCATGAAACATAGAAATGAGATGCGATGTCGCGATTTAAGAAGCATTAGAACACCATTGCTTCGATACGTGGACATGTGCAAACGCTATTTCCTAGCAAGGAAGTGTCGCATTTACATTCTTTTGAAGTGAATACGATGTATTCGTAACACTGCACAATGAACATTATATCTTATCATGAAACATAGAAATGAGATGCGATATCGCGATTTAAGAAGCTTTAGAAATTTATTGCTTCGATACGTAGACATCTGCCTACGCTCATTCCTAGCAAGGAAGTGTCGCATTTACATTCCTTTGAAAGTAATACGAGGTATACGTTACACTTCGCAATAAATATTATATCTTATCACGAAACATAGAAATGAGATGCGATATCGCGATTTAAAAAGCATTAGAACACTATTTCTTCGGTATGTAGACATCTGCCAACGCTATTACCTAGCAAGGTAGTGTCGCATTTACATTCTTTTGAAAGGAAAACGAGGTATAAATGACACTTCGCAATGAATATTATATCTTATCATGAAACGAAGATATGAGATTCGGTATGACTATTTAAGAAGCATTAGAATACCATTGCTTCGATACGTAGACATCTGCAAACGCTATTTCCAAGCAAGGAAGTGTCGCATTTACATTCTTTTGAAGTGAATACGAGGTATACATAACACTGCACAATGAACATTATATCTTATCATGAAACATAGAAATGAGAAGCGATATGGCGATTTAAGAAGCATTAGATGTCTGTTGCTTCGATACGTAGACATCTGCAAACGCTATTTCCTAGCAAGGAGGTGTCGCATTTACATTCCTTTGAAAGGAATACGAGGTATACATGACACCCCGCAATGAATATTATATCTTATCATGAAACATAGAAATGAGATGCGATATGGCGATATATGAAGCATTTGATGTCTATTACTTCGATACGTAGACATCTGCGAACGCTATTTCCTAGCAAGAAATTGTAGCATTTACATTCTTTTGAAACGAATACGAGGTATACATAACACTCCACAGTGTATATTATATCTTATCATGATACATAGAAATGAGATGCGATATCGCGAATTAGAAAGATTTAGAATACTATTGCTTCGATACGTAGACATCTGCAAACGCTATTTCCTAGCAAGGACGTGTCGCATTTGCATTCTTTTGAAGTGAATACGAGGTATACATAACACTCCACAATGAATATTATATATTATCATGAATCATAGTAATAAGTAGCGATATCGCGTTTTGAGAAGCATTAGAATTCTAATGCCACGATACGTAGACATCTGCAAACGCTATTTCCTAGCAAGGAAGTGTCGCATTTACATCCATTTGAAGTATAGACGAGAAATACATAACACTGCACAATGAATATTATATCTTATCATGAAACATAGAAATGAGATGCGATATCGCGTTTTGAGGAGCATTAGAACTCTAATGCCACGATACGCATACGTCCGCAAACGCTATTTCCTAGCAAGGAAGTGTCGCATTTACATTCATTTGAAGTATAGATGAGATAAACATAACACTACACAATGAATATTATATCTTATCGTGAAACATAGAAATGAGATGCGATATCGCGATTTAAGAAGCACTAGAACACTATTGCTTCGATACGTAGACATCTGCAAACGCTACTTCCTAGCAAGGAAGTGTCGCATTTACATTCTTTTCAAAGGAATACGAGGTATACGTGACACTTCGCAATGAATATTATATCTTATCATGAAACATAGAAATGAGATGCGATATCCTGATTTATGAAGCATTAGAACGCTATTGCTTCGGTACGTAAACATCTGCTAACGCTACTTCCTAGCAAGGAAGTGTCGCACTTACATTCTTTTCAAGTGAATATCAGGTATACATAACACTGCACAATGAATATTATATCTTATCATGAAACATAGAAATGAGATGCGATATGACGATTTAAGAAGCATTAGAACGCTGTTGCTTCGATACGTAGACATCTGCAAACACTATTTCCCACAAGGAACTGTCGCATTCACATTCGTTTGAATTGTATGCGAGGAATACATGAAACCTCGCAATGAATATTATATATTATCATGAAACATAGATATGAGGTGCGATATCGCGAATTAGCAAGCTTTAGAAATCTATTGCTTCGATACGTAGACATCTGCAAACGCTATTTCCTTGCAAGGAAGTGTCGCATTTGCATTCATTTTAAGTGTATGCGAGGTTTACATGACACTTCGCAATGAATATTATATATTGTCATGAAACATAGTAATGGGTAGCGATATCGCGTTTTGAGAAGCATTAGAAGTATAGACGAGAAATACATAACACTGCACAATGAATATTATATCTTATCATGAAACATAGAAATGAGATGCGATATCGCGTTTTGAGAAGCATTAGAACTCTAATGCCACGATACGCATACGTCCGCAAACGCTATTTCCTAGCAAGGAGGTGTCGCATTTACATTCATTTGAAGTATAGATGAGATAAACATAACACTACACAATGAATATTATATCTTATCGAGAAACATAGAAATGAGATGCGATATCGCGATTTAAGAAGCACTAGAACACTATTGCTTCGATACGTAGACATCTGCAAACGCTACTTCCTAGCAAGGAAGTGTCGCATTTACTTTCTTTTGAAAGGAATGCGAGGTATACGTGACACTTCGCAATGAATATTATATCTTATCATGAAACATAGAAATGAGATGCGATATCGTGATTTATGAAGCATTAGATGTCTATTGCTTCGATACGTAGACATCTGCAAAAGCTATTTCCTAGCAAGGAAGTGTTGCATTTACATTCTTTTGAAAGGAGTACGAGGTATACATGACACTTCGCAATGAATATTATATCTTATCATGAAACATAGAAATGTGATGTAATATGGCGAGTTAAGAAGCATTAGAATTCAATTGCTACGATACGTAGACATCTGCAAACGCTACTTCCTAGCGAGGAAGTGTCGCATTTACTTTCTTTTGAAGTGAATACGAGGTATACATAACACTCCACAATGAATATTATATTCTATCATGAAACATAGAAATGTGATGTAATATGGCGATTTAAGAAGCATTAGAACTCTATTGCTTCGATACGTAGACATCTGCAATCGCTACTTCCTAGCAAGGAAGTGTCGCATTTACATTCTCTTGAAGTGAATACGAGGTATACATAACACTCAACAATGAATATTATATTTTATCATGAAACATAGAAATGTGATGTAATATGGCGATTTAAGAAGCATTAGAACTCTATTGCTTCGATACGTAGATATCTGCGAACGCTACTTCCTAGCAAGGAAGTGTCGCAATTACATTCTTTTGAAGTGAATACGAGGTATTCATAACACTGCACAATGAATACTATATCTTATCATGAAACATAGAAATGAGATGCGATATCGCGTTTTGAGAAGCATTAGAACTCTAATGCCACGATACGCATACGTCCGCAAACGCTATTTCCTAGCAAGGAGGTGTCGCATTTACATTCATTTGAAGTATAGATGAGATAAACATAACACTACACAATGAATATTATATCTTATCGAGAAACATAGAAATGAGATGCGATATCGCGATTTAAGAAGCACTAGAACACTATTGCTTCGATACGTAGACATCTGCAAACGCTACTTCCTAGCAAGGAAGTGTCGCATTTACTTTCTTTTGAAAGGAATGCGAGGTATACGTGACACTTCGCAATGAATATTATATCTTATCATGAAACATAGAAATGAGATGCGATATCGTGATTTATGAAGCATTAGATGTCTATTGCTTCGATACGTAGACATCTGCAAAAGCTATTTCCTAGCAAGGAAGTGTTGCATTTACATTCTTTTGAAAGGAGTACGAGGTATACATGACACTTCGCAATGAATATTATATCTTATCATGAAACATAGAAATGTGATGTAATATGGCGAGTTAAGAAGCATTAGAATTCAATTGCTACGATACGTAGACATCTGCAAACGCTACTTCCTAGCAAGGAAGTGTCGCATTTACTTTCTTTTGAAGTGAATACGAGGTATACATAACACTCCACAATGAATATTATATTCTATCATGAAACATAGAAATGTGATGTAATATGGCGATTTAAGAAGCATTAGAACTCTATTGCTTCGATACGTAGACATCTGCAATCGCTACTTCCTAGCAAGGAAGTGTCGCATTTACATTCTCTTGAAGTGAATACGAGGTATACATAACACTCAACAATGAATATTATATTTTATCATGAAACATAGAAATGTGATGTAATATGGCGATTTAAGAAGCATTAGAACTCTATTGCTTCGATACGTAGATATCTGCGAACGCTACTTCCTAGCAAGGAAGTGTCGCAATTACATTCTTTTGAAGTGAATACGAGGTATTCATAACACTGCACAATGAATACTATATCTTATCATGAAACATAGAAATGAGATGCGATATGACGATTTAAGAAGCATTAGAACTCTATTGCTTCGATACGTAGACATCTGCAGACGCTATTTCCTAGCAAGGAAGTGTCGCATTTACATTCATTTTAAGTGTATGCGAGGTATACATGACACTTCGCAATGAATATTATATATTGTCATGAAACATAGAAATGAGATGCGATATGGCTATTTAAGAAGCATTAGAACTCTATTGCATCGATACGTAGACATCTGCAAACGCTACTTCCTAGCAAGGAAGTGTCGCATTTACATTCATTTGAAGCGAATACGAGGTATACTTAACACTCCACAATGAATATTATATCTTATCATGACACATAGGAATGAGATGCGATATCACGAATTAGAAAGATTTAGAACTCTATTGTTTCGATGCGTAGACATCTGCAAACGCTATTTCCTAGCAAGGATGCGTCGCATTTGCATTCTTTTGAAGTTAATACGAGGTATACATAACACTCCCCAATGAATATTATATATTATCATGAAGCATAGTAATGAGTAGCGATATCGCGTTTTGAGAGGCATTAGAACTCTAATGCCACGATATGTAGACATCTGCAAACGCTATTTCCTAGCAAGGAAGTGTCGCGTTTACATTCATTTGAAGTATAGATGAGATAAACATAACACTAGACAATGAATATTATATCATATCATGAAACATAGAAATGAGGTGCGATATGGCGATTTAAGAAGCATTAGAACTCTGCAGCTTCGATACGTAGACATCTGCAAACGCTATTTCCTAGCAAGGAAGTGACGCATTTACATTCATTTTAAATGTATGCGAGGTATACATGACACTCCACAATGAATATTATATCTTGTCATGAAACATAGAAATGAGGTGCGATATCGTGATTTAAGAAGCACTAGAACACTATTGCTTCGATACGTAGACATCTGCACACGCTACTTCCTAGCAAGGAAGTGCCGCATTTACATTCTTTTGAAACGAGTACGAGGTATACATAACACTCCACAGTGTATATTATATCTTATCATGAAACATAGAAATGAGATGCGATATCGCGAATTAGAAAGATTTAGAACACTATTGCTTTGATACGTAGACATCTGCAAACGCTATTTCCTAGCAAGGAAGTGTCGCATTTGCATTCTTTTGAAGTGAATACGAGGTATACATAACACTCCACAATGAATATTATATATTATCATGAATCATAGTAATGAGTAGCGATATCACGTTTTGAGAAGTATTAGAATTATAATGCCACGATACGTAGACATCTGCAAGCGCTATTTCCTAGCAAGGAAGTGTCGCATTTACATCCATTTGAAGTATAGACGAGAAATACATAACACTACACAATGAATATTATGTCTTATCATGAAACATAGAAATGAGATGCGATATCGCGTTTTGAGAAGCATTAGAACTCTAATGCCACGATACGCAGACATCTGCCAACGCTATTTCCTAGCAAGGAAGTGTCGCATTTACATTCATTTGAAGTATAGATGAGATAAACATAACACTACACAATGAATATTATATCTTATCATGAAACATAGAAATGAGGTGCGATATCGCGAATTAGAAAGATTTAGAAATCTATTGCTTCGGTACATAGACATCTGCAAACGCTATTTCCTAGCAAGGAAGTGTCGCATGTACATTCAACTGAAGTGCATGCGAGATATACATGGCACTTCGCAATGAATATTATATATTATCACGAAACATAGAAATGAGAAGCGATACCGCGTTTTGAGAAGCATTAGAACTCTAATGCCACGATACGCAGACATCTGCAAACGCTATTTCCTAGCAAGGAAGTGTCGCATTTACATTCAATTGAAGTGTATGCGAGATATACATGGCACTTCGCAATGAATATTATATATTATAACGAAACATAGAAATGAGTAGCGATACTGCGTTTTGAGAAGCATTAGAACTCTAATGCCACGATTCGCAGACATCTGCAAACGCTACTTCCTAGCAAGGAAGTGCCGCATTTACATTCTTCTGATGTGAATACGAGGTATACATAACACTCCACAGTGAATATTATATATTATCATGAAACATAGTAACGAATAGCTATATCGCGTTTTGAGAAGCATTAGAACTCTAATGCTACGATACGTAGACATCTGCAAACGCTATTTCCTGGCAAGGAAGTGTCGCATTTACATACATTTGAAGTGAATACGAGGTATACATAAGAGTCCACAATAAATATTATATCTTATCATGAAACATTGGAATGAGATGCAATATGGCGATTTAAGAATCATTAGAACTCTATTGCTTCGATACGTAGACATCTGCAAACGCTACTTCCGAGCAAGGAAGTGTCGCATGTACATTCAATTGAAGTGTATGTGAGATATACATGGCACTTCGCAATGAATATTATATATTATCACGAAACATAGTAACGAATAGCTATATCGCGTTTTGAGAAGCATTAGAACTCTAATGCTACGATACGTAGGCATCTGCAAACGCTATTTCCTGGCAAGGAAGTGTCGCATTTACATACATTTGAAGTGAATAAGAGGTATACATAAGAGTCCACAATAAATATTATATCTTATCATGAAACATTGGAATGAGTTGCAATATGGCGATTTAAGAAGCATTAGAACTCTATTGCTTCGATACGTAGACATCTGCAAACGCTATTTCCTAGCAAGGAAGTGTCGCATTTACTTTAATTTGAAGTATAGACGAGATATACATAACACTGCACAATGAATATTATATCTTATCATGAAACATAGAAATGAGATGCGATATGGCGATTTAAGAAGCATTAGAACTCCATTGCTTCGATACGTAGACATCTACAAACGCTACTTCCGAGCAAGGAAGTGTCGCATGTACATTCAATTGAAGTGTATGCGAGATATACATGGCACTTCGCAATGAATATTATATATTATCACGAAACATAGAAATGAGAAGCGATACCGCGTTTTGAGAAGCATTAGATCTCTAATGCCACGATACGCAGACATCTGCAAACGCTATTTCCTAGCAAGGAAGTGTCGCATTTACATTCAATTGAAGTGTATGCGAGATATACATGGCACTTCGCAATGAATATTATATATTATCACGAAACATAGAAATGAGTAGCGATACTGCGTTCTGAGAAGCATTAGAACTCTAATGCCACGATTCGCAGACATCTGCAAACGCTATTTCCTAGCAAGGAAGTGTCGCATTTACATTCATTTGAAGTATAGATCAGATATACATAACACTGCACAATGAATATTATATCTTATCATGAAACATAGAAATGAGAGGCGATATCGCCATTTAAGAAGAATTAGAACACTATTGCTTCGATACGTAGACATCAGCAAACGCTACTTCCAAGCAAGCAAGTGTCGCATTTACATTCTTTTGAAAGGAATACAATGTATACATGACACGTCCCAATGAATACTATATATTATAAAGAAACATAGAAATGAGAAGCGATATCGCGTTTTTAGAAGATATAGAACTCTAATGCCACGATACGCAGACATCTGCAAAAGCTATTTCCTAGCAAGGAAGTGTCGCATTTACATTCAATTGCAGTGTATGCAAGGTATACATGACACTACTCGATGAATATTATATACTATCATGAAACATAGAAATGAGAAACGCTGTCGCGTTTTGAGAAGCATTAGAGCACTAACTCTACGATACGTAGACATCTGCAAACGGTATTTCCTAGCAAAGAAGTGTCGCATTTACATTCTTTTGAAATGAATACGAGGTATACGTAGCATTCCACAGGGAATATTATATATTATCATGAAACATAGTAACGAATAGCTATATCGCGTTTTGAGATGCATTAGAACTCTAATGCTACGATACGTAGACATCTGCAAACGCTATTTCCTGGCAAGGAAGTGTCGCATTTACATTAATTTGAAGTATAGACGAGATATACATAACACTGCACAATGAATATTATATCTTATCATGAAACATAGAAATGAGATGCGATATGGCGATTTAAGAAGTATTAGAACTCTATTGCTTCGATACGCAGGCATCTGCAAACGCTACTTCCTAGCAAGGAAGTGTCGCATTTACATTCTTCTGATGTGAATACGAGGTATACATAACAATCCACAGTGAATATTATATATTATCATGAAACATAGTAACGAATAGCTATATCGCGTTTTGAGAAGCATTAGAACTCTAATGCTACGATACGTAGACATCTGCAAACGCTATTTCCTGGCAAAGAAGTGTCGCATTTACATTCTCTTGAAGTGAATACGAGGTATACAATGCACTGCACAGTGAATACTATATCTTATCATGAAACATAGAAATGAGATGCGATATGGCGATTTAAGAAGCATTAGAACTCTAATGCCACGATACGCAGACATCTGTTAACGCTATTTCCTAGCAAGGAAGTGTCGCATTTACATTCAATTGAAGTGTATGCGAGATATACATGGCACTTCGAAATGAATATTATATATGATCACGAAACATAGAAATGAGAAGCGATACCGCGTTTTGAGAAGCATTAGAACTCTAATGCCACGATACGCAGACATCTGCAAACGCTATTTCCTAGCAAGGAAGTGTCGCATTTACATTCAATTGCAGTGTATGCACGGTATACATGACACTACTCGATGAATATTATATACTATCATGAAACATAGAAATGAGAAACGTTGTCGCGTTTTGAGAAGCATTAGAGCACTAACTCTACGATACATAGACATCTGCAAACGGTATTTCCTAGCAAAGAAGTGTCGCATTTACATTCTTTTGAAATGAATACGAGGTATACGTAGCATTCCACAGGGAATATTATATATTATCATGAGACATAGTAACGAATAGCTATATCGCGTTTTGAGATGCATTAGAACTCTAATGCTACGATACGTAGACATCTGCAAACGCTATTTCCTGGCAAGTGAGTGTCGCATTTACATACATTTGATGTGAATACGAGGTATACATAACACTCCAGAATAAATATTATATCTTATCATGAAACATAGAAATGAGATGCGATATGGCGATTTAAGAAGCATTAGAACTCTAATGCCACGATACGCAGACATCTGCAAACGCTATTTCCTAGCAAGGAAGTGTCGCATGTACATTCAACTGAAGTGTATGCGAGATATACATGGCACTTCGCAATGAATATTATATATTATCACGAAACATAGAAATGAGTAGCGATACTGCGTTTTGAGAAGCATTAGAACTCTAATGTCACGATACGCAGACATCTGCAAACGCTATTTCCTAGCAAGGAAGTGTCGCATTTACATTCAATTGAAGTGTATGCGAGATATACATGGCACTTCGCAATGAATATTATATATTATCACGAAACATAGAAATGAGTAGCGATACTGCGTTTTGAGAAGCATTAGAACTCTAATGCCACGATTCGCAGACATCTGCAAACGCTACTTCCTAGCAAGGAAGTGCCGCATTTACATTCTTCTGATGTGAATACGAGGTATACATAACACTCCACAGTGAATATTATATATTATCATGAAACATAGTAACGAATAGCTATATCGCGTTTTGAGAAGCATTAGAACTCTAATGCTACGATACGTAGACATCTGCAAACGCTATTTCCTGGCAAGGAAGTGTCGCATTTACATACATTTGAAGTGATTACGAGGTATACATAAGAGTCCACAATAAATATTATATCTTATCATGAAACATTGGAATGAGATGCAATATGGCGATTTAAGAAGCATTAGAACTCTATTGCTTCGATACGTAGACATCTGCAAACGCTACTTCCGAGCAAGGAAGTGTCGCATGTACATTCAATTGAAGTGTATGTGAGATATACATGGCACTTCGCAATGAATATTATATATTATCACGAAACATAGTAACGAATAGCTATATCGCGTTTTGAGAAGCATTAGAACTCTAATGGTACGATACGTAGGCATCTGCAAACGCTATTTCCTGGCAAGGAAGTGTCGCATTTACATACATTTGAAGTGAATACGAGGTATACATAAGAGTCCACAATAAATATTATATCTTATCATGAATCATTGGAATGAGTTGCAATATGGCGATTTAAGAAGCATTAGAACTCTATTGCTTCGATACGTAGACATCTGCAAACGCTATTTCCTAGCAAGAAAGTGTCGCATTTACTTTAATTTGAAGTATAGACGAGATATACATAACACTGCACAATGAATATTATATCTTATCATGAAACATAGAAATGAGATGCGATATGGCGATTTAAGAAGCATTAGAACTCCATTGCTCCGATACGTAGACATCTACAAACGCTACTTCCGAGCAAGGAAGTGTCGCATGTACATTCAATTGAAGTGTATGCGAGATATACATGGCACTTCGCAATGAATATTATATATTATCACGAAACATAGAAATGAGAAGCGATACCGCGTTTTGAGAAGCATTAGATCTCTAATGCCACGATACGCAGACATCTGCAAACGCTATTTCCTAGCAAGGAAGTGTCGCATTTACATTCAATTGAAGTGTATGCGAGATATACATGGCACTTCGCAATGAATATTATATATTATCACGAAACATAGAAGTGAGTAGCGATACTGCGTTTTGAGAAGCATTAGAACTCTAATGCCACGATTCGCAGACATCTGCAAACGCTATTTCCTAGCAAGGAAGTGTCGCATTTACATTCATTTGAAGTATAGATCAGATATACATAACACTGCACAATGAATATTATATCTTATCATGAAACATAGAAATGAGAGGCGATATCGCCATTTAAGAAGAATTAGAACACTATTGCTTCGATACGTAGACATCTGCAAACGCTATTTCCTAGCAAGGAAGTGTCGCATTTACATTCAATTGCAGTGTATGCAAGGTATACATGACACTACTCGATGAATATTATATACTATCATGAAACACAGAACTGAGAAACGCTGTCGCGTTTTGAGTAGCATTAGAGCACTAACTCTACGATACGTAGACATCTGCAAACGGTATTTCCTGGCAAAGAAGTGTCGCATTTACATTCTTTTGAAATGAATACGAGGTATACGTAGCATTCCACAGGGAATATTATATATTATCATGAAACATAGTAACGAATAGCTATATCGCGTTTTGAGATGCATTAGAACTCTAATGCTACGATACGTAGACATCTGCAAACGCTATTTCCTGGCAAGGAAGTGTCGCATTTACATTAATTTGAAGTATAGACGAGATATACATAACACTGCACAATGAATATTATATCTTATCATGAAACATAGAAATGAGATGCGATATGGCGATTTAAGAAGCATTAGAACCCTATTGCTTCGATACGCAGGCATCTGCAAACGCTACTTCCTAGCAAGGAAGTGTCGCATTTACATTCTTCTGATGTGAATACGAGGTATACATAACACTCCACAGTGAATATTATATATTATCATGAAACATAGTAATGAGTAGCGATATCGCGTTTTGAGAAGCATTAGAACTCTAATGCTACGATACGTAGACATCTGCAAACGCTATTTCCTGGCAAGGAAGTGTCGCAGTTACACTCTCTTGAAGTGAATACGAGGTATACATAACACTGCACAGTGAATACTATATCTTATCATGAAACATAGAAATGAGATGCGATATGGCGATTTAAGAAGTATTAGAACTCTATTGCTTCGATACGTAGACATCTGCAAACGCTATTTCCTAGCAAGGAAGTGTCGCATTTACATTCTTTTGAAGCGAATACGAGGTATACATAACACTGCACAGTGAATACTATATTCTATCATGAAACATAGAAATGAGATGCGATATGGTGATTTAAGAAGCATTAGAACTCTAATGCCACGATACGCAGACATCTGCAAACGCTACTTCCTAGCGAGGAAGTGTCGCATGTACATTCAATTGAAGTGTATGTGAGATATACATGGCACTTCGCAATGAATATTATATATTATCACTTAACATAGAAATGAGAAGCGATACCGTGTTTTGAGAAGCATTAGATCTCTAATGCCACGATACGCAGACATCTGCAAACGCTATATCCTAGCAAGGAAGTGTCGCATTTACATTCAGTTGAAGTGCATGCGAGATACACATGGCACTTCGCAATGAATATTATATATTATCACGAAACATAGAAATGAGTAGCGATACTGCGTTTTGAGAAGCATTAGAACTCTAATGCCACGATTCGCAGACATCTGCAAACGCTATTTCCTAGCAGGGAAGTGTCGCATTTACATTCATTTGAAGTATAGATCAGACATACATAACACTGCACAATGAATATTATATCTTATCATGAAACATAGAAATGAGAGGTGATATCGCGATTTAAGAAGAATTAGAACACTATTGCTTCGATACGTAGACATCTGCAAACGCTATTTCCTAGCAAGGAAGTGTCGCATTTACAATCTTTTGAAGTGGATATGAGGTATACATAACACTGCACAATGAATATTATACCTTGTCATGAAACATAGATATGCGGGGCGATACCGCGTTTTTGGAAGCATTAGAACACTATTGCTTCGATACGTGGACATCTGCAAACGCTGTATCCCAGGAAGGAAGTGTCGCATTAACATTCTTTTGAAGTGAATACGAGGTATACATAACACTGCACAATGAATATCATATCTTATCATGAAACATAGAAATGAGGTGCGATATCGCGTTTCAAGAAGCATTAGAACTCTATTGCTACCATACGTAGACATCTGCAGACGCTATTTCCTAGCAAGGAAGTGTCGCATTTACATTCAATTGAAGTGAATACGAGGTATACATGACACTTCGCAATGAAAATTATATCTTATCATGACACATAGAAATGAGATGCGATATCTCGTTTTAAGAGACATTAGAAATCTATTGCATCAATACGTAGACATTTGCAGACGCAATTCCCTAGCAAGGAATTGTCGCATTTACATTCAATTGAAGTGAATACGAAGAATACATAACACTTTGCAGTGAATATTGTATCGTATAATGAAACATAGAAATGGGATGCGATATCTCATTTTAACAAGAATTAGAACTCTATTGCTTCGATACGTGGACATCTGCAAACGCGATATCCTAGGAAGGAAGTGTCGCATTAACATTCTTTTGAAGTGAATACGAGGTGTACATAACACTGCACAATGAATATCATATCTTATCATGAAACATAGAAATGAGGTGCGATATCGCGTTTCAAGAAGCATTAGAACTCTATTGCTACCATACGTAGACATCTGCAGACGCTATTTCCTAGCAAGGAAGTGTTGCATTTACATTCAATTGAAGTGAATACGAAGTATACATGACACTTCGCAATGAATATTATATCTTATCATGACACATAGAAATGAGATGCGAAATCTCGTTTTAAGAGATGTTAGAACTATAGTGCATCAATACGTAAACATTTGCAGACGCTATTCCCTAGGAAGGAATTGTCGCATTTACATTCAATTGAAGTGAATACGAAGTATACATAACACTTTGCAGTGAATATTGTATCGTATAATGAAACATAGAAATGGGATGCGATATCTCATTTTAACAAGAATTAGAACCCTATTGCTTCGATACGTGGACATCTGCAAGCGCTATTTCTTGGCAGGGAAGTGTCGCGTTTACATTCTTTTGAAGTGAATACGAGGTATACATAACACTCCACAATGAATATTATATCTTACCATGAAACGTAGAAATGAGATGCAATATGGCGATTTAAGAAGCATTAGAAATCTATTGGTTCGATACGTAGACATCTGCAAACGCTACTTCCTAGCAAGGAAGTGTGGCATTTACATTCTTTTGAAAGGAATACAAGGTATACATGACACTTCGCAATGAATATTATATCTTATCATGAAACGTAGATATGAGATGCGATATGACGATTTAAGAAGCATTAGAAAACTATCACTTCGATACGTAGACATCTGCAAACGCTATTTCCTAGCAAGGAAGAGTCGCATTTGCATTCTTTTGAAGTGAATACGAGGTACACATAACACTATGCAATGAATATTATATCTTATCATGAAACATAGAAATGAGATTCGATATGACGATTTAAGAAGCATTAGATCTCTATTGCTTCGATGCGTAGACATCTGCAAACGCTACTTCCTAGCAAGGAAGTGTCGCATTTACATTCATTTGAAGTGTATGCGAGGTATACATGGTACTTCGCAGTAAATATTATATATTATCATGAAACATAGAAATAAGAAGCCATATCGCGATTTAAGAAGCATTAGATCCCTATTGCTTCTATACGTAGACATCTGCAGACGCTATTTCCTAGCAAGCAAGTGTCGCATTTACATTCTTTTGAAAGGAATACGAGGTATACATGACACTTCGCAATGAATATTATATCTTAACATGAAACATAGAAATGATATGCGATATGACGATTTAAGAAGCACTAGAATTCTACTGCTTCGGTACATAGACATCTGCAAACGCTATTTCCTAGCAAGGAAGTGTCCCATTTGCATTCATTTGAAGTGTATGCGAAGTATACATGACACTTCGCAATGAATATTATATCTTATCATGAAACATAGAAATGAGATGCGATATGGTGATTTAAGACGTATTAGATCTGTATTGCTTCGATACGTAGACATCTGCAAACGCTACTTCCTAGCAAGGAAGTGTCGCATTTTCATTCTTTTGAAAGGAATACGAGGTATACATGACACTTCGCAATGAATATTTTATCCTAACATGAAACATAGAAATGATATGGCGATATGACGATTTAAAAAACATTAGAATTCTACTGCATCGATACGTAGACATCTGCAAACGCTATTTCCTAGCAAGGAAGTGTCGCATTTACATTCTTCTGAAGTGAATACGAGGTATTCATAACACTGCACAATGAATATTATATCTCATCATGAAACATTGAAATGAGATGCGATATGACGATTTAAGAAGGATTAGAAAACTATTGCTTCGATACGTAGACATCTGCAAACGCTATTTCCTAGCAAGGGAGTGTCGCATTTACATTCACTTGAAGTGTATGCGAGGTATACATGACACTACGCAATGAATATTATATACTATCATGAAACATAGAAATGTGAAACGATGTCGCGTTTTGAGAAGCATTAGAGCACTAATGCTACGATGCGTAGACACCTGCAAACGCTATTTCCTAGGAAGGAAGTGTCGCATTTACATTCTTCTGAAGTGAATACGAGGTATACATAACACTGCCCAATGAATATTATATCTTATCATGAAACATAGAAATGAGAGGCGATATCGCGATTTAAGAAGCATTAGAACTCTATTGCTTCGATACGTAAACATCTGCAAACGCTATTTCCTAGCAAGGAAGTGTCGCATTTACATTCATTTGAAGCATAGACGAGATATACATAACACTGCACAATGGATATTATACCTTATTATGAAACATAGAAATGAGATGCGATATCGCTATTTAAGAAGCATTAGATTCCTATTGCTTCTATACGTAGACATCTGCAAACGCTATTTCCTAGCAAGCAAGTGTCGAATTTACATTCTTTTGAAAGAAATACGAGGTATACATGACACTTCGAAATGAATATTATATCTTATCATGAAACGTAGATATGAGATGCGAAACGACGATTTAAGAAGCATTAGATATCTATTGCTTCGATACGTAGACATCTGCAAACGCTATTTCCTAGCAAGGAAGTGTCGCATTTACATACTTTTGAAGTGATTACGAGGTATTCAAAACACTGCACAATGAATATCATATCTCATCATGAAACATTGAAATGAGATGCGATATCGCGGTTTATGAAGCTTTAGAACTCTATTGCTTCGATACGTAGACATCTGCAAACGCTATTTCCTAGCAAGGAAGTGTCGCATTTACATTCTTTTGTAGTGAATACGAGGTATACATAACACTACACAGTGAATATTATATCTTATCATGAAACATAGAAATGAGATGCGATATGACGATTTAAGAAGCATTAGATCTCTATTGCTTCGATGCGTAGACATCTGCAAACGCTACTTCCTAGCAAGGGAGTGTCGCATTTACATGCTTTTGAAGTGAATACGAGGTATACATGACACTACGCAATGAATATTATATACTATCATGAAACATAGAAATGTGAAACGATGTCGCGTTTTGAGAAGCATTAGAGCACTAATGATACGATACGTAGACACCTGCAAACGCTATTTCCTAGCAAGGAAGTGTCGCATTTACATTCTTCTGAAGTGAATACGAGGTATACATAACACTGCCCAATGAATATTATATCTTATCATGAAACATAGAAATGAGAGGCGATATCGCGATTTAAGAAGCATTAGAACTCTATTGCTTCGATACGTAGACATCTGCAAACGCTATTTCCTAGCAAGGGAGTGTCGCATTTACATTCATTTGAAGCATAGACGAGATATACATAACACTGCACAATGGATATTATATCTTATCATGAAACATAGAAATGAGATGCGATATCGCGATTTAAGAAGCATTAGATTCCTATTGCTTCTATACGTAGACATCTGCAAACGCTATTTCCTAGCAAGCAAGTGTCGAATTTACATTCTTTTGAAAGAAATACGAGGTATACATGACACTTCGAAATGAATATTATATCTTATCATGAAACGTAGATATGAGATGCGATACGACGATTTAAGAAGCATTAGATATCCATTGCTTCTATACGTAGACATTTGCATACGCTATTTCCTAGCAAGGAAGTGTCGCATTTACATTCTTTTGAAGTGAATGCGAGGTATACATGACACTACGCAATGATTATTATATACTATCATGAAACATAGAAATGTGAAACGATGTCGCGTTTTGAGAAGCATTAGAGCACTAATGCTACGATACGTAGACACCTGCAAACGCTATTTCCTAGCAAGGAAGTGTCGCATTTACATTCTTCTGAAGTGAATACGAGGTATACATAACACTGCACAGTGAATATTATATATTATCATGAAACATAGATATGAGATGCGATATGACGTTTTAAGATGCATTAGAAAACTATTGCTTCGATACGTAGACATCTGCAAACGCTACTGCCTAGAAAGGAAGTGTCGCATTTACATTCTTTTGAAAGGAATGCGAGGTATACATGACACTTCGCAATGAATATTATATCTTATCATGAAACGTAGATATGAGATGCGATACGACGATTTAAGAAGCATTAGATCTCTATTGCTTCGATGCGTAGACATCTGCAAACGCTACTTCCTAGCAAGGGAGTGTCGCATTTACATGCTTTTGAAGTGAATACGAGGTATACATGACACTACGCAATGAATATTATATACTATCATGAAACATAGAAATGTGAAACGATGTCGCGTTTTGAGAAGCATTAGAGCACTAATGATACGATACGTAGACACCTGCAAACGCTATTTCCTAGCAAGGAAGTGTCGCATTTACATTCTTCTGAAGTGAATACGAGGTATACATAACACTGCCCAATGAATATTATATCTTATCATGAAACATAGAAATGAGAGGCGATATCGCGATTTAAGAAGCATTAGAACTCTATTGCTTCGATACGTAGACATCTGCAAACGCTATTTCCTAGCAAGGGAGTGTCGCATTTACATTCATTTGAAGCATAGACGAGATATACATAACACTGCACAATGGATATTATATCTTATCATGAAACATAGAAATGAGATGCGATATCGCGATTTAAGAAGCATTAGATTCCTATTGCTTCTATACGTAGACATCTGCAAACGCTATTTCCTAGCAAGCAAGTGTCGAATTTACATTCTTTTGAAAGAAATACGAGGTATACATGACACTTCGAAATGAATATTATATCTTATCATGAAACGTAGATATGAGATGCGATACGACGATTTAAGAAGCATTAGATATCCATTGCTTCTATACGTAGACATTTGCATACGCTATTTCCTAGCAAGGAAGTGTCGCATTTACATTCTTTTGAAGTGAATACGAGGTATACATGACACTACGCAATGATTATTATATACTATCATGAAACATAGAAATGTGAAACGATGTCGCGTTTTGAGAAGCATTAGAGCACTAATGCTACGATACGTAGACACCTGCAAACGCTATTTCCTAGCAAGGAAGTGTCGCATTTACATTCTTCTGAAGTGAATACGAGGTATACATAACACTGCACAGTGAATATTATATATTATCATGAAACATAGATATGAGATGCGATATGACGTTTTAAGATGCATTAGAAAACTATTGCTTCGATACGTAGACATCTGCAAACGCTACTGCCTAGAAAGGAAGTGTCGCATTTACATTCTTTTGAAAGGAATGCGAGGTATACATGACACTTCGCAATGAATATTATATCTTATCATGAAACGTAGATATGAGATGCGATACGACGATTTAAGAAGCATTAGATCTCTATTGCTTCGATGCGTAGACATCTGCAAACGCTACTTCCTAGCAAGGGAGTGTCGCATTTACATTCTTTTGAAGTGAATACGAGGTATACATGACACTACGCAATGAATATTATATACTATCATGAAACATAGAAATGTTAAACGATGTCGCGTCATGAGAAGCATTAGAGCACTAATGCTACGATACGTAGACACCTGCAAACGCTATTTCCTAGCAAGGAAGTGTCGCATTTACATTCTTCTGAAGTGAATACGAGGTATACATAACACTGCACAGTGAATATTATATATTATCATGAAACATAGATATGAGATGCGATATGACGTTTTAAGATGCATTAAAAAACTATTGCTTCGATACGTAGACATCTGCAAACGCTACTGCCTAGCAAGGAAGTGTCGCATTTACATTCTTTTGAAAGGAATGCGAGGTATACATGACACTTCGCAATGAATATTATATCTTATCATGAATCGTAGATATGAGATGCGATACGACGATTTAAGAAGCATTAGAAAACTATTGCTTCGATACGTAGATATCTGCAAACGCTATTTCCTAGCAAGGAAGTGTCGCATTTACATTCTTTTGTAGTGAATACGAGGTATACATAACACTACACAGTGAATATTATATCTTATCATGAAACATAGAAATGAGATGCGATATGACGATTTAAGAAGCATTAGATCTCTATTGCTTCGATGCGTAGACATCTGCAAACGCTACTTCCTAGTAAGGGAGTGTCGCATTTACATTCACTTGAAGTGTATGCGAGGTATACATGACACTACGCAATGAATATTATATACTACCATGAAACATAGAAATGTGAAACGATGTCGCGTTTTGAGAAGCATTAGAGCACTAATGCTACGATACGTAGACACCTGCAAACGCTATTTCCTAGCAAGGAAGTGTCGCATTTACATTCTTCTGAAGTGAATACGAGGTATACATAACACTGCCCAATGAATATTATATCTTATCATGAAACATAGAAATGAGAGGCGATATCGCGATTTAAGAAGCATTAGAACTCTATTGCTTCGATACGTAGACATCTGCAAACGCTATTTCCTAGCAAGGGAGTGTCGCATTTACATTCATTTGAAGCATAGACGAGATATACATAACACTGCACAATGGATATTATATCTTATCATGAAACATAGAAATGAGATGCGATATCGCGATTTAAGAAGCATTAGATTCCTATTGCTTCTATACGTAGACATCTGCAAACGCTATTTCCTAGCAAGCAAGTGTCGAATTTACATTCTTTTGAAAGAAATACGAGGTATACATGACACTTCGAAATGAATATTATATCTTATCATGAAACGTAGATATGAGATGCGATACGACGATTTAAGAAGCATTAGATATCCATTGCTTCTATACGTAGACATTTGCATACGCTATTTCCTAGCAAGGAAGTGTCGCATTTACATTCTTTTGAAGTGAATACGAGGTATACATGACACTACGCAATGAATATTATATACTATCATGAAACACAGAAATGTGAAACGATGTCGCGTTTTGAGAAGCATTAGAGCACTAATGCTACGATACGTAGACATCTGCAAACGCTATTTCCTAGCAAGGAAGTGTCGCATCTACATTCATTTGAAGTGAATACGAGGCATACATAACACTGCACAGTGAATATTATATCTTATCATGAAACATAGAAATGAGATGCGATATGGCGATTTAAGAAGCATTAGAACTCTATTGCTTCGATACGTAGACATCTGCAAACGCTATTTCCTAGCAAGGAAGTGTCGCATTTACATTCGTTTGAAGTGTATGCGAGGTATGCGTGACACTTCGCAATGAATATTATATATTATCATGAAACATAGATATGAGATGCGATATCGCGAATTTGCAAGCTTTAGAAATCTATTGCTTCGATACGTAGACATCTGCAAACGCTATTTCCTAGCAAGGAAGTGTCGCATTTACATTCTTTTGAAATGAATACGAGGTATACATAACACTCCACAGTGAATATTATATATTATCATGAAACATAGTAATGAGTAGCGATATCGCGTTTTGAGAAGCATTAGAACTCTAATGCTACCATACGTAGACGTCTGCAAACGCTATTTCCTGGCAAGGAAGTGTCGCATTTACATTCTTTTGAGGTGAATACGAGGTATACATAAAACTGCACATTGAAAATTATATCTTATCATGAAACATAGAAATGAGATGCGATATGGCGATTTAAGGGGCATTAGAACTTTATTGCTTCGATACGTAGACATCAGCAAACGCTATTTCCTAGCAAGGAAGTGTCGCATTTACATTCTTTTGAAGTGAATACGAGGTATACATGACACTACGCAATGAATATTATATACTGTCATGTAACATAGAAATGAGAAACGCTGTCGCGTTTTGAGAAGCATTAGAGCACTAACTCTACGATACATAGACATCTGCAAACGCTACTTCCTAGCAAGGAAGTGTCGCATTTACATTCTTTTGAAAGGAATGCGAGGTATACATGACACTTCGCAATGAATATTATATCTTATCATGAAACGTAGATATGAGATGCGATACGACGATTTAAGAAGCATTAGATCTCTATTGCTTCGATGCGTAGACATCTGCAAACGCTACTTCCTAGCAAGGGAGTGTCGCATTTACATTCTTTTGAAGTGAATACGAGGTATACATGACACTACGCAATGAATATTATATACTATCATGAAACATAGAAATGTTAAACGATGTCGCGTCATGAGAAGCATTAGAGCACTAATGCTACGATACGTAGACATCTGCAAACGCTACTTCCTAGCAAGGAAGAGTCGCATTTACATTCTTCTGATGTGAATACGAGGTATACATAACACTGCACAGTGAATATTATTTCTTATCATGAAACATAGAAATGAGATGCGATAAGGCGATTTAAGAAGCTTTAGAACGTTATTGCTTCGATACGAAGACATCAGCAAACGCTATATCCTAGCAAGGAAGTGTCGCATTTACATTCATTTGAAGTGTATGCAAGGTATACATGACACTACTCGATGAATATTATATACTATCATGAAACATAGAAATGAGAAACGCTGTCGCGTTTTGAGAAGCATTAGAGCACTAACTCTACGATACATAGACATCTGCAAATGCTATTTCCTAGCAAGGAAGTGTCGCATTTACATTCCTTTGAAGTGAATACGAGGTATACATAACACTGCACAGTGAATATTATATCTTATCATGAAACATAGAAATGTGAAACGATGTCGCGTTTTGAGAAGCATTAGAGCACTAATGCTACGATACGTAGACATCTGCAAACGCTATTTCCTAGCAAGGAAGTGTGGCATCTACATTCATTTGAAGTGAATACGAGGCATACATAACACTGCACAGTGAATATTATATCTTATCATGAAACATTGAAATGAGATGCGATATGACGATTTAAGAAGCATTAGAAAACTATTGCTTCGATACGTAGACATCTGCAAACGCTATTTCCTAGCAAGGGAGTGTCGCATTTACATTCACTTGAAGTGTATGCGAGGTATACATGACACTACGCAATGAATATTATATACTATCATGAAACATAGAAATGTGAAACGATGTCGCGTTTTGAGAAGCATTAGAGCACTAATGCTACGATGCGTAGACACCTGCAAACGCTATTTCCTAGCAAGGAAGTGTCCCATTTGCATTCATTTGAAGTGTATGCGAAGTATACATGACACTTCGCAATGAATATTATATCTTATCATGAAACATAGAAATGAGATGCGATATGGTGATTTAAGACGTATTAGATCTGTATTGCTTCGATACGTAGACATCTGCAAACGCTATTTCCTAGCAAGGGAGTGTCGCATTTACATTCATTTGAAGCATAGACGAGATATACATAACACTGCACAATGGATATTATATCTTATCATGAAACATAGAAATGAGATGCGATATCGCGATTTAAGAAGCATTAGATTCCTATTGCTTCTATACGTAGACATCTGCAAACGCTATTTCCTAGCAAACAAGTGTCGAATTTACATTCTTTTGAAAGAAATACGAGGTATACATGACACTTCGAAATGAATATTATATCTTATCATGAAACGTAGATATGAGATGCGATACGACGATTTAAGAAGCATTAGATATCCATTGCTTCTATACGTAGACATTTGCATACGCTATTTCCTAGCAAGGAAGTGTCGCATTTACATTCTTTTGAAGTGAATACGAGGTATACATGACACTACGCAATGATTATTATATACTATCATGAAACATAGAAATGTGAAACGATGTCGCGTTTTGAGAAGCATTAGAGCACTAATGCTACGATACGTAGACACCTGCAAACGCTATTTCCTAGCAAGGAAGTGTCGCATTTACATTCTTCTGAAGTGAATACGAGGTATACATAACACTGCACAGTGAATATTATATATTATCATGAAACATAGATATGAGATGCGATATGACGTTTTAAGATGCATTAGAAAACTATTGCTTCGATACGTAGACATCTGCAAACGCTACTGCCTAGAAAGGAAGTGTCGCATTTACATTCTTTTGAAAGGAATGCGAGGTATACATGACACTTCGCAATGAATATTATATCTTATCATGAATCGTAGATATGAGATGCGATACGACGATTTAAGAAGCATTAGAAAACTATTGCTTCGATACGTAGATATCTGCAAACGCTATTTCCTAGCAAGGAAGTGTCGCATTTACATTCTTTTGTAGTGAATACGAGGTATACATAACACTACACAGTGAATATTATATCTTATCATGAAACATAGAAATGAGATGCGATATGACGATTTAAGAAGCATTAGATCTCTATTGCTTCGATGCGTAGACATCTGCAAACGCTACTTCCTAGTAAGGGAGTGTCGCATTTACATTCACTTGAAGTGTATGCGAGGTATACATGACACTACGCAATGAATATTATATACTATCATGAAACATAGAAATGTGAAACGATGTCGCGTTTTGAGAAGCATTAGAGCACTAATGCTACGATACGTAGACACCTGCAAACGCTATTTCCTAGCAAGGAAGTGTCGCATTTACATTCTTCTGAAGTGAATACGAGGTATACATAACACTGCCCAATGAATATTATATCTTATCATGAAACATAGAAATGAGAGGCGATATCGCGATTTAAGAAGCATTAGAACTCTATTGCTTCGATACGTAGACATCTGCAAACGCTATTTCCTAGCAAGGGAGTGTCGCATTTACATTCATTTGAAGCATAGACGAGATATACATAACACTGCACAATGGATATTATATCTTATCATGAAACATAGAAATGAGATGCGATATCGCGATTTAAGAAGCATTAGATTCCTATTGCTTCTATACGTAGACATCTGCAAACGCTATTTCCTAGCAAGCAAGTGTCGAATTTACATTCTTTTGAAAGAAATACGAGGTATACATGACACTTCGAAATGAATATTATATCTTATCATGAAACGTAGATATGAGATGCCATACGACGATTTAAGAAGCATTAGATATCCATTGCTTCTATACGTAGACATTTGCATACGCTATTTCCTAGCAAGGAAGTGTCGCATTTACATTCTTTTGAAGTGAATACGAGGTATACATGACACTACGCAATGAATATTATATACTATCATGAAACACAGAAATGTGAAACGATGTCGCGTTTTGAGAAGCATTAGAGCACTAATGCTACGATACGTAGACATCTGCAAACGCTATTTCCTAGCAAGGAAGTGTCGCATCTACATTCATTTGAAGTGAATACGAGGCATACATAACACTGCACAGTGAATATTATATCTTATCATGAAACATAGAAATGAGATGCGATATGGCGATTTAAGAAGCATTAGAACTCTATTGCTTCGATACGTAGACATCTGCAAACGCTATTTCCTAGCAAGGAAGTGTCGCATTTACATTCGTTTGAAGTGTATGCGAGGTATGCGTGACACTTCGCAATGAATATTATATATTATCATGAAACATAGATATGAGATGCGATATCGCGAATTTGCAAGCTTTAGAAATCTATTGCTTCGATACGTAGACATCTGCAAACGCTATTTCCTAGCAAGGAAGTGTCGCATTTACATTCTTTTGAAATGAATACGAGGTATACATATCACTCCACAGTGAATATTATATATTATCATGAAACATAGTAATGAGTAGCGATATCGCGTTTTGAGAAGCATTAGAACTCTAATGCTACCATACGTAGACGTCTGCAAACGCTATTTCCTGGCAAGGAAGTGTCGCATTTACATTCTTTTGAGGTGAATACGAGGTATACATAAAACTGCACATTGAAAATTATATCTTATCATGAAACATAGAAATGAGATGCGATATGGCGATTTAAGGGGCATTAGAACTTTATTGCTTCGATACGTAGACATCAGCAAACGCTATTTCCTAGCAAGGAAGTGTCGCATTTACATTCTTTTGAAGTGAATACGAGGTATACATGACACTACGCAATGAATATTATATACTGTCATGTAACATAGAAATGAGAAACGCTGTCGCGTTTTGAGAAGCATTAGAGCACTAACTCTACGATACATAGACATCTGCAAACGCTACTTCCTAGCAAGGAAGAGTCGCATTTACATTCTTCTGATGTGAATACGAGGTATACATAACACTGCACAGTGAATATTATTTCTTATCATGAAACATAGAAATGAGATGCGATAAGGCGATTTAAGAAGCTTTAGAACGTTATTGCTTCGATACGAAGACATCAGCAAACGCTATATCCTAGCAAGGAAGTGTCGCATTTACATTCATTTGAAGTGTATGCAAGGTATACATGACACTACTCGATGAATATTATATACTATCATGAAACATAGAAATGAGAAACGCTGTCGCGTTTTGAGAAGCATTAGAGCACTAACTCTACGATACATAGACATCCGCAAATGCTATTTCCTAGCAAGGAAGTGTCGCATTTACATTCCTTTGAAGTGAATACGAGGTATACATAACACTGCACAGTGAATATTATATCTTATCATGAAACATAGAAATGTGAAACGATGTCGCGTTTTGAGAAGCATTAGAGCACTAATGCTACGATACGTAGACATCTGCAAACGCTATTTCCTAGCAAGGAAGTGTCGCATCTACATTCATTTGAAGTGAATACGAGGCATACATAACACTGCACAGTGAATATTATATCTTATCATGAAACATAGGAATGAGATGCAATATGGCGATTTGAGAAGCATTAGAACTCTATTGCATCGATACGTAGACATCTGCAAACGCTATGTCCTAGCAAGGAAGTGTCGCATTTACATTCCTTTGAAGTGAATACGAGGTATACATAACACTGCACAGTGAATATTATATCTTATAATGAAACATAGAAATGTGAAACGATGTCGCGTTTTGAGAAGCATTAGAGCACTAATGCTACGATACGTAGACATCTGCAAACGCTATTTCCTAGCAAGGAAGTGTCGCATCTACATTCATTTGAAGTGAATACGAGGCATACATAACACTGCACAGTGAATATTATATCTTATCATGAAACATAGGAATGAGATGCGATATGGCGATTTAAGAAGCATTAGAAATCTATTGCTTCGATACGTAGACATCTGCAAACGCTATTTCCTAGTAAGGAAGTGACGCATTTACATTCATTTGAAGTGTATCCGAGGTATACATGACACTTCGCAATGAATATTATATATTATCATGAAACATAAATATGAGATGCGATATCGCGAATTAGCAAGCTTTAGAGATCTATTGCTTCTATACGTAGACATCTGCAAACGCTATTTCCTAGCAAGGAAGTGTCGCATTTACAATCTTTTGAAGTGAATACGAGGTATACATGACACTACGCAATGAGTATTATATACTATCATGAAACATAGAAATGTGAAACGATGTCGCGGTTTGAGAAGCATTAGAGCACTTATGCTACGATACGTAGACATCTGCAAACGCTATTTCCTAGCAAGGAAGTGTCGCATCTACATTCATTTGAAGTGAATACGAGGCATACATAACACTGCACAGTGAATATTCTATCTTATCATGAAACATAGAAATGAGATGCGATATGGCGATTTAAGAAGCATTAGAACTCTATTGCTTCGATACGTTGACATCTGCAAAGCAAGGAAGTGCCGCATTTACATTCTTTTGAAAGGAGTACGAGGTATACATGACACTTCGCAATGAATATTATATCTTAACATGAAACATAGAAATGATATGCGATATGACGATTTAAGAAGCATTAGAATTCTACTGCTTCGGTACATAGACATCTGCAAACGCTATTTCCTAGCAAGGAAGTGTCGCATTTACATTCTTCTGAAGTGAATACGAGGTATTCATAACACTGCACGATGAATATTATATCTCATCATGAAACATTAAAATGAGATGCGATATCGAGATTTATGTAGCTTTAGATATCTATTGCTTCGATACGTAGACATCTGCAAACGCTATTTCCTAGCAAGGAAGTGTCGCATTTGCATTCATTTGAAGTGTATGCGAGGTATTCATGTCACTTCGCAGTGAATATTATATCTTAACATGAAGCATAGAAATGATATGCGATATGGCGATTTAAGAAGCATTAGAAATCTATTGCTTCGATACGTAGACATCTGCAAACGCTATTTCCTAGTAAGGAAGTGACGCATTTACATTCATTTGAAGTGTATCCGAGGTATACATGACACTTCGCAATGAATATTATATATTATCATGAAACATAGATATGAGATGCGATATCGCGAATTAGCAAGCTTTAGAGAACTATTGCTTCTATACGTAGACATCTGCAAACGCTATTTCCTAGCAAGGAAGTGTCGCATTTACATTCTTTTGAAGTGAATACGAGGTATACATGACACTACGCAATGAATATTATATACTATCATGAAACATAGAAATGTGAAACGATGTCGCGTTTTGAGAAGCATTAGAGCACTAATGCTTCGATACGTAGACATCTGCAAACGCTATCTCCTAGCAAGGAAGTGTCGCATCTACATTCATTTGAAGTGAATACGAGGCATACATAACACTGCACAGTGAATATTATATCTTATCATGAAACATAGAAATGAGATGCGATATGGCGATTTAAGAAGCATTAGAACTCTATTGCTTCGATACGTTGACATCTGCAAACGCAATTTCCTAGCAAGGAAGTGTCGCATCTACATTCATTTGAAGTGAATACGAGGCATACATAACACTGCACAGTGAATATTATATCTTATCATGAAACATAGAAATGAGATGCGATATCGCGATTTAAGAAGCTTCAGAACTCTATTGCTTCGATACTAGATATGTGCAAACACTATTTCCTAGCAAGGTACTGTCGCACTCACATTCATTTGAAGTGTATGCGAGGTATACATGACACTTCGCAATGAATATTATATCTTATCATGAAACATAGAAATGAGATGCGATATGACGATTTAAGAAGCATTAGAACTCTATTGCTACGATACGTAGACATTTGCAAACACTATTTCCCAGCAAGGAACTGACGCATTCACATTCGTTTGAATTATATGCGAGGTATACATGAAACTTCGCAATGAATATTATATATTATCATGAAACATAGATATGAGATGCGATATCGCGAATTAGCAACCTTTAGAAACCTATTGTTTCGATACGTAGACATCTGCAAACGCCATTTCCTTGCAAGGAAGTGTCGCATTTACATTCATTTGAAGTATAGATGAGATAAACATAACACTACACAATGAATATTATATCTTATCATGAAACATAGAAACGAGATGCGATATCGCGCTTTAAGAAGCATTAGAACTATATTGCCTCGATACGTACACATCTGCAAACGTTATTTGCTAGCAAGGAAGTGTCGCATTTACATTCTTTTGAAGTGAATACGGGGTATACATGACACTTCGTAATGAATATTATATCTTATCATGTAACATATAAATGACATGCGATATCGCGATATAAAGAGCATAAGAACCCTATTGTTACGATACGTAGACATCTGCACACTCTACTTCATAGCAAAGAAGTGTCGCATTTACTTTCCTTTGAAGTGAATACGAGGCATAAGTGACACTTCGCAATGAATATTGTATCCTATCATCCAACATCGAAATGAAATGCGATATCGCGTTTTAAGAAGCATTAGGACACTATTGCTTCGATACGCAGACATATGCAAACGCTATTTCCTAGCAAGGAAGTTTCGCATTTACATTCACTTGAAGTGTGTGCGAGGTATAGATGAAACTTTGCAATGAATATTATATGTCATCATGGAACATAGAAATGAGATGCGATATCGCGATTTAAAGAGCATTGGAACACTACTGCTTCGATACGGAGACAACTGCAAACGCTATTTCCTAGCATGGAGGTGTCGCACTTACCACCTTTTGAAGTGAATACGAGGAATACATGACGCTTCGCAACGAATATTATATCTTATCATGAAACATGGAAATGAGATGCGATATCCCGTTTTAAGAAGCATTAGTACTCTATTGCTTCGATACGTAGGCATCTGCAAACGCTATTTCCAAGCAATGAAGTATCGCATTTACATTCATTTGAAGTGTATGCGAGGTATAAGCGACACTTCGCAATGAACTTTATATCTTATCATGAAACATAGAAATGAGATGCGATATCGCCTTTTAAGAAGCATTGGAACTCTATTGCTACGATACGTAGACATCTGCAAACGCTATTTCCTTGCATGGAAGTTTCGCATTTACATACACTTGAAGTGTGTGCGAGGTATAGATGAAACTTTGCAGTGAATATTATATGTCATCATGGACATAGAAATGAGATGCGATATCGCGATTTAAAGAGCATTGGAACTATATTGCCTCGATACGTACACATCTGCAAACGTTATTTGCTAGCAAGGAAGTGTCGCATTTACATTCTTTTGAAGTGAATACGGGGTATACATGACACTTCGCAATGAATATTATATCTTACCATGAAACACAGAAATGAGGTGCGATATCTCGTTTGAAGAAACATTGGAACCCTATTGCTTCGATACGTAGACATCTGCAAACGCTATTTCCTAGCATTGAAGTGTCGCATTTACATTCAATTGAAATGTATGCGATGTATACATGACACTTCGCAATGAATATTATATCTTATCATGAAACATAGAAATGAAATGCGATATCCCGTTTTAAGAAGCATTAGAACTCTACTGTTTCGATACGTAGTGATCTGCAAACGCTATTTCCTAGGAAGGAAGTGGCGCATTTACATTCATTTGAAGTGTATGCGAGGTATAGGTGACACTTCGCAATGAATATTTTATCTTATCATGAAACATAGGAATGAGATGCGATATCGCGTTTTACGAAGCATTAGAACTCTATTGCTACGATACGTAGATATCTGGAAAAGCTATTTCCTGGCAAGGAAGTGTCGCATTTACATTCATTTGATGTGAATACGAGGTATACATAACACTCCACAATGAGTATTATATATTGTGACGGGTTTTCCCGTTACAATCCGCAAGAAAGCGGTATATAGAACTAATACTAACGGGGGTATACAGTAGTTTAATCCAGGGTACAGAATATCGGGGTACAAAATATGCGCGTGGTATGATTGTCGACGAATTCGCCAACGCCAAATGCAGAACCAAGAATTGCCTATCCAGCGAGTATTTCGTAACTGCGAGGCTGGGAGGTCGGGGTGTTTAAAGGGGTTCACAGGTCTACTGGGCAGGCGTGGTTCCGAAGCGCTGGGGGAGAGTACCTTCACTGGCCTCCCCCCTCAGGTTTCCCGCTCGGACATGACGGCAACGCGGGCAAGAGTTGACAATGTGGCCCGGCAATCCACACACACGGCGAAAGGAGCCCAACTCGTGCGGGCATTCCCGGTACACGTGCCCCTGTTCACGATAATTATAACAACGTACGGTTGTCGAACGGACGGCCGGTGGGGGTTCCTTTTTGCGTTCCGTCTTCGGGTTTCTCGGCTTTTGGGGTGTCGTCTGGGGGGTGGAGGTTGCGACGGGTCGGGTTTGGTGTACAGGGGAAATCAAGGAATCAGGGGGTGTGGGTTCAACCGTTAACGCGGTCCGTTCTGGCTGCGGAACTAATTGTTCCACCGCGTGAAGTCTTTGGATCTTCGGGTTCCCGGACGGTGGTGTGTACGCGGCCGCGGGGAGGAATGATTGCAAGGGGGACGGCGGGGGTCGGTAATTTCGAGCGCGGGCATTCCGTAGTTCTACTTCCTTGCACCTTAGTTTCAGTTCGGTGAAGTCGGAGAAATCGGTCCGGAATATTTGCCGCTCGATATCCGGGCGCAAATTTCGATAGGAAAGGGAGAGTTGGTCTTCTAAAGATAGGGGCGAATCTAAATATCGGAAATACATCCGCATTTTCGTTATGTATTCCGTAGACAACTCGAACTGACCCTGCGTTCGGGACTCTACCTCGTGACGCAACCCTTCCTGTAAATCGTTATGTCCGAATTGCACTCGGAATTGATATATGAACCCGTCGTAATCCGACCACGAATCTTTATCTACTCGATACCAAATAAGGGCCGTTCCCTGTAGCGATTCGCCTAACACCTGAAGCATTTCCTCTTTGGTGTAACCTCGCCGTGAGCAATATTCGTGCAACCGGAGAAGATATTCCTCCGGATCTTCATCTGGCCGCCCCTCGAATTTTGGCCCGTAACGGCGGAAATGTTCTACTAGGTGTTCTTCGCGGGTAGTCGGGGAGAAAACGGTGGGGTGGGGACCTAGAGCCGGGATGGTTGGGGTCTATCTCCTACCAAATCGGATTCCGCGTTGGACGCGAACACAACGGTTGGCCGAGCGCGTACTGGGGGAATTTCCTCTTGCGATATCAGATTATTTCTTTCGCAGGTCGCGCGAAGGTCATTTCGTTGCGGCGGGGATCTTAATTCTAACCGCGAAAGTCGCGCGGTTACTGCCTCATCTTCGCACGGCTCGTCGATCGCCGCGGTCACCGTTAGTGGCATAGCTATCCCCCTTTCGTCTGCCACCGGATCCCAAGGAATCGACACCTCGGGGTACCGACGACGAACCTCGTGATGCCAGTATCGGTCAGACAATTCTTCCAGGGTGCCTTGCAAATTTAATTTCGCGTGATCGCACACCATAACTAAATCGCGAACATTCCTCATAGTTAAGATCCGCGACCTAAGACGATTGATCTCGGCCTATACGTCCGCGGGTATTGGGGGAGTAGGGGGCGCAATTCCGGGCGACGGGGGTTGTAGTCCCGCGGGCAATTGTGCCCGATCCCCCGGCCATGGTAACGGTCGTCGTTACGTTCGTAGCCGTTATCCCGATCAATGTAAGAGGATCCATATTTTCAAATGCGTTTCGCGAATTTATCCTATTCCGTATTTCCGGACAAGAGGGGCAAATTTGGGAAAGAATAGGGATACAGGATGCCTCAGGGATCAAATTACACAAGAAGA
This sequence comes from Xylocopa sonorina, assembly GCF_050948175.1. Taxonomy (NCBI): domain Eukaryota; kingdom Metazoa; phylum Arthropoda; class Insecta; order Hymenoptera; family Apidae; genus Xylocopa; species Xylocopa sonorina. The sequence continues at coordinate 2,591,715 of NW_027490091.1, forward strand.
AATGGGGGAGAAATATATACCACCGAGCAATAGCAACCAGTAATAAAAGAAGGAAAAGAGAAAGAGTCACTTCCCCAAAGGAGACGCCAAAAACAAACAAAAGTAATATTCTCCTGCCGGATTAACGGGAAGACTAATTTCAACCTTCCAATTCCCGTGAATCCGACCTAGCAACCAGCAGTAAACAATAGCGACCTTGAAACGGTATAAGCCACAGCGATAACGCGTGTGGTGATCCACGCTCAACAAAGGACAAAAAAAAACGGTAACGTTCCCAATAGGTCACCACGACCCGTAAACACACTCTCGAACGTTACTGTTCAAATTTTCTATACTGGGTGTGTCCCGTCGAGGCGAGCACTTTATTGTCGAAATTCTCAGGGCCCCACGTTGGGCGCCAAATTTTGCGACGGGTTTTCCCGTTACAATCCGCAAGAAAGGGTTATATAGAATCAATAATAACGGGGTTATACAGAAGTTTAATCCGGGGTTATATCGGGGTACAAAATATCCGCGTGATTCGGCAACGCGAAGTACAGAACAATAAATTTCCTATCCAGCGAGTATTTCGTAACTGCGAGGCTGGGACTTTTTGGGCGCCAGCTACTCAAGAAGTAGCGAAAACTAGTAAACCACGCAACCCGGGGAAACCCGGTGCAAGATAACCCTCGAAATTTCGATATACTCTATCGCTCGACTACTTCTAGCCGAGTGCGCAAATTAGGGTCGCGGGATACTGAACTCACGGCTTCTTTCTAGATTGCCTCGACGCGGTATTACAAAAAGGTATACGACACGCCGCGAATGACCGGGGATCACCACCCGTTATACGATACAAAATACAATACGCAATATCGCAAATGCGGCAGGGAACAAATGGGACGCTTTAGCGTACAAGGACTCACGATCTCTCGCTTCCAACAAGTATGGATCTCGTTCAGTCCGTCTACCTCTCTCTCTCTCTCTCCTCCGAACCGCTCCGTATAATCGCTTGCTCGGTTGCTCGCTAAATAGTCGCTAAGTCGCTGGGAAGAAGAATAGTAGTAGAGTAGGCCGTCTTCATGCTGGCTAGCTCATTATATGGGTTTGCTGGGGGTCTTCGGATCCCCTTAGATCCTCCTTAGGGCTCCTTGGTCGGGTAGGTCTATACGCTTCGGTATTGTTCGGTCCATCGATCGGTGGATTTCGGCGATCTTCCCTGATCGCCGCCTCTGGTGTGTCCAGCCGGGGTCCTCTAGATTATTTGAACTGCAGCACGTGTCGTGCGCCGCGATTTCCTCGGCTCGCCTGCAATTCCGCTGCGCATCTTGAGTTTTCCTCTCCATGGGCTCAGGGGAGGGGTGGACATCCTTCTCACACCCGATGTCCTTCCTGTTTGTCTCCATGGACTATGGCAGCGGTCTTATCGGTGCAAGGCTCTGGATCTTATCCTTCGGGCTTCAGGGTCTTTTCTGGTTCGTTTCCCGACTCCTACACCGTCGAGCCCGTCACGCTACCTCGGCGCACAGCCCGTCCGCGGACCTGCGGTCTTCTTATCCGCCGAAGGGGAGTCTTCTGGGTTGCTTCTTCTTCAGCTCGCCAGTCTTATTACTCGCCAGCATTAGAACTCTATTGCTACGATACGTAGATATCTGGAAACGCTATTTCCTAGCAAGGAAGTGTCGCATTTACATTCATTTGAAGTGAATACGAAGTATACATGACACTTCGCAACGAATATTACATGTTATCATGAAACATAGAAATGAGATGCGGTATCCCATTTTAAGAAGAATTAGAACTCTATTGCTACGATACGTAGATTTCTGCAAACGCTACTTCCTAGCAAGGAAGTGTCAAATTTACATTCATTTGAAGTGAATACGAAGTATACATGACACTTCGCAACGAAAATTACATGTTATCATGAAACATAGAAATCAGATGCGATATCCCATTTTAAGAAGCATTAGAACACTATTGCCTGGATACGTAGACATCAGCAAACGCTATTGCCTAGCAAGGAACTGTCGCATTTACATTCAATTGAAGTGTATGCGAGGTATACATAACACTCCACAATGAGTATTACATATTATCATGAAACATAGAAATGACATGCGATATGGCGGCTTAAGAAGCATTAGAAATCTATTGGTTCGATACGTAGATATCTGCAAACACTATTTCCTAGCAAGGAACTGTCGCATTCACATTCATTGGAAGTGTATGCGAGGTATACATGACACTTCGCAATGAATATTATATATTATCATGAAACAGATATGAGATGCGATATCGCAAATTAGCAAGCTTTGGAAATCTATTGCTTCGATACGTAGACATATGCAAGCGCTATTTCCTAGCAAGGAATTGTAGCATTTACATTCCTTTGAAGCGAGTACGAGGTATACATAACACTCCACAATGAATATTATATCTTATCATGGAACAAAGAAATGAGATGCCATATCGCGTTTCAAGGAGCATTAGATTTCTATTGCTTCGATACGTAGATATCTGGAAACGCTATATCCTAGCAAGGGAGTGTCGCATTTACATTCCTTTGAAGTGAATACGGGGTATACACAAAACTCCACAATGAATATTATACCTTATCACGAAACATAGAAATGAGTTGCGATATCTCATTTTAAGATGCATTAGAACTCTATAGCTAGGATACGTAGATTTCTGCAAACGCTATCTCCTAGGAAAGAATTGTCGCACTTACATTCTTTTGAAGTGAATACGAGGTATACATGACACTTCGCAATGAATATTATATCATATCATGAAACATAGAAATGAGATGCGACATCTCGTATTGAGAAGCATTAGAACTCTATTGCTACGATACGGAGACATCTGCAAACACTACTTCCTAGCAAGGAAGTGTCGCATTTACACTCTTTTGAAAGGAATACGAGGTGTACATGACACTTGGCAATGAATATTATATATTATCATGAAACATAGTAATGCGAAGCGATATCGCGTATTGAGAAGCATTAGACCTCTAATGCTACGATACGTAGATATCTGCAAACGCTACTTCCCAGCAAGGAACTGTCGCATTCACATTCGTTTGAATTGTATGCGAGGTATACATGGCACTACGCAATGAATATTATATATTGTCATGAAACATAGAAATGAGATGCGATATCGCGATTTAAGAAGCATTAGAACACTATTGCTACGATACGTAGATATCTGTAAACGCTACTTCCTAGCAAGGAAGTGTCGCATTTACATTCATTTGAAAGGAATATGAGGTATACATGACACTTCGCAATGAATATTATATCTTATCATGAAACGTAGATATGGGATGCGATATGACGATTTAAGAAGCATTAGAACTGTATTGCTTCGGTACGTAGACATCTGCAAACACTACTACCTACCAAGGATGTGTCGCATTTACATTCTTTTTAAGTGAATAACGAGGTATACATAACACTGCACAATGAATATTATATCTTATCATGAAACATGGAAACGAGATGCGATATGACGATTTAAGAAGCATTAGTAATCTATTGCTTCGATACGTAGACAGCTGCAAACACTACTTCCTTGGAAGGAAGTGTAGCATTTACATTCTTTTCAAGTGAATACGAGGTATACATAACACTGCACAATGAATATTATATCATATCAAGAAACATAGGAATGAGATGCGATATCGCGATTTAAGAATCATTAGAACGCTATTGCTTCGATACGTAGACATCAGCAAACGCTATTTCCCAGCAAGGAAGTGTCGCAGTTACATTCTCTTGAAAGGAATACGAGGTATACATGACACATCGCAATGAATATTATATCATATCACGAAACGTAGATATGTGATGCGATATGACGATTTAAGAAGCATTAGAACTCTATTGCTTCGATACGTAGACATCTGCAAACGCTACTACCTACCAAGGAAGTGTCGCATTTACGTTCTTTTGAAGTGAATACGAGGTATACATAACACACCACAATGAATATTATATATTATCATGAAACATAGTAATGAGTAATGATATCGCGTTTTGAAAGCATTAGAAATCTAATGCCACGATACGTAGACATCTGCAAACGCTATTTGCTGGCAAGGATGTGTCGCGGTTACATTCTATTGAAGTAAATACGACGTATACATAAGACTCCACAATGAATATTATTTCTTATCATGAAACACAGAAATGGGATGCAATATGGCGATTTAAGAAGCGTTAGATTTCTATTGCATCTATACGTAGACATCTGTAAACGCTACTTCCTAGCAAGGAAATGTCGCACTTAATTCATTTTAAGTGCATGCGAGGTATACATGACACTTCGCAATGAATATTATATATTATAAAGAAACATAGAAATGAGAAGCGATGTCGCGTTTTGAGAAGATATAGAACTCTAATGCCACGATACGTAGACATCTTCAAACGCTATTTCCTAGGAAGGAAGTGTCGCATTTACATTCATTTGAAGTGTATGCAAGGTATACATGACACTACTCGATGAATATTATATACTATCATCAAACATAGAAATGAGAAACGCTGTCGCGTTTTGAGTAGCATTAGAGAACTAATGCTACGATACGTAGGCATCTGCAAACGCTATTTCCTAGCAAGGAAGTGTCGCATTTACATTCATTTGAATTATAGACGAGATATACATAACACTGCACAATGAATATTATATCTTATCATGAAACATAGAAATGAGATGCGATATGGCGATTTAAGAAGCATTAGAACTCTAATGCCACGATACGCAGACATCTGCAAACGCTATATCCTAACAAGGAAGTGTCGTATTTACATTCATTATAAGTATAGACGAGATATACACAACACTGCACAATGAATATTATGTCTTATCATGAAACATAGAAATGAGATGCGATATGGCGATTTAAGAAGCATTAGAAACCTATTGGTTCGATACGTAGACATCTGCAAGCGCTACTTCCTAGCAAGGAAGTGTCGCATTTACATTCATTAGAAAGGAATACGAGGTATACATGACACTTCGCATTGAATATTATATCTTAACATGAAACATAGAAATGATATGCGATATCACGTTATAAGAAGCATTAGAACTCTATTGCTTCGATACGTAGACATCTGCAAACGCTACCTCCTAGCAAGGAAGTGTCACATTTACATTCTTTTGAAAGGAATACGAGGTATACATGACACTTCGCAATGAATATTATATCTTATCAGGAAACGTAGATATGAAATGCGATATGACGGTTTAAAGAAGCATTAGAACTCTATTGCTTCGATACGTAGACATCTGCAAATGCTACTTCCTAGCAAGGAAGTGTCGCATTTACATTCTTTTTTAAGGAATACGAGGTATACATGACACTTCGCAATGAATATTATATCTTATCATGAAACGCATATATGAGATGCGATATGACGATTTAAGAAGCATTAGAACACTATTGCTTCGATACGTAGAAATCTGCAAACGCTATATCCTAGGAAGGAAGTGTCGCATTTACATTCTTTTGAAGTGAATACGAGGTATACATAACACTCCACAATGAATATTATATATTATCATGAAACATGGTAATGAGTAGCGATATCGCGTTTTGAGAAGCATTAGAACACTAATGCCGCGAAACGTAGACATCCTCAAACGCTATTTCCTGGCAAGGAAGTGTCGCGTTTACATTCTTTTGAAGTGAGTACGAGGTATACATAGCATTCCACAATGAATATTATATCTTACCATGAAATATAGAAATGAGATGCAATATGGCGATTTAAGAAGCATTAGAAACCTATTGCTTCGATACGTAGACATCTGCAAACGGTGTTTCCTAGCAAGGAAGTGTCGCAATTACATTCCTTTGAGGTGAATAGGAGGTATACATAACACTCCACAATGAATATTATATATTATCATGAAACATGGTAATAAGTAGCGATATCGCGTTTTGAGAAGCATTAGAACTGTAATGTTACGATACGTAGACATCTGCAAACGCTATTTCCTGGCAAGGACGTGTCGCGTTCTCAATCTTTTGAAGTGAATAAGAGGTATACATAACACTCCACAATGAATATTATATCTTACCATGAAACATAGAAATGAGACGCAATATGGCGATTTAAGAAGCATTATAAATCTATTGCTTCGATACGTAGACATCTGCAAACACTATTTCCTAGGAAGGAAGTGTCGCATTTACATTCTTTTGAAGAGAATAGGAGGTATACATAACACTCCACAATGAATATTATATATTATCATGAAACATGGTAATGAGTAGCGATAGCGCGTTTTGAGAAGCATTAGAATTCTATTGCTTCGATACGTAGATATCTGCAATCGCTACTTCTTTGCAAGGAAGTGTCGCATTTACATTCTTTTGAAAGGAATACGAGGTATACATGGCACTTCGCATTGAATATTATATCTTATCAGGAAACGCTGATATGAGATGCGATGATGGTTTAAGAAGCATTAGAACTCTATTGCTTCGATACCTAGACATCTGCAAACACTATTTCCTAGCATGGAAGTGTCGCAATTACATTCCTTTGAGGTGAATACGAGGTATACATAACACTCCACGATGCATATTATATATTATCATGAAACATGGTAATGAGTAGCGATATCACATTTTGAGAAGCATTAGAACTCCAATTCTACGATGCGTAGAGATCTGCAAACGCTATTTGCTGGCAAGGACGTGTCGCGTTTACAACCTTTTGAAGTGAATAAGAGGTATACATAACACTCCACAATGAATATTGTATCTTACCATGAAACATAGAAATGAGATGCAATATGGCGATTTAAGAAGCATTAGAATTCTATTGCTTCGATACGTAGACATCTGCAAACGCTATTTCCAAGCAAGGAAGTGTCGCATTTACATTCTTTTGAAGTGAATACGAGGTATTCATAACACTGCACAATGTATATTATATCTTATCATGAAACATAGTAATGAGTAGCGATATCGCGTTTTGAGGAGCATTAGACCTCAAATGCTACGATACGTAGACATCTGCAAACGCTATTTCCTTGCAAGGAAGTGTCGCGTTTACATTCTTTTGAAGTGAATACGAGGTATACGTAACACTCCACAATGAAAATTATATCTTATCATGAAACATAGAAATGAGATGCGAAATGACGATTTAAGAAGCATTAGATTTCTATTGCTTCGATACGTAGACATCTGCAAGCGCTATTTCCTACCAAGGAAGTGTCGCATGTACATTCAATTGAAGTGTATGCGAAGTATACATGGCACTTCGCTATGAATATTATATCTTACCATGAAACATAGAAATGAGATGCAATATGGCGATTTAAGAAGCATTAGAATTCTATTGCTTCGATACGTAGACATCTGCAAACGCTACTTCCTAGCAAGGAAGTGTCGCATTTACATTCATTTGAAAGGAATATGAGGTATACATGACACTTCGCAATGAATATTATATCTTATCAGGAAACGTAGATATGGGATGCGATATGACGGTTTAAAGAAGCATTAGAACTCTATTGCTTCGATACGTAGATATCTGGAAACGCTATTTCCTAGCAAGGAAGTGTCGCAATTACATTCTTTTGAGGTGAATACGATGTACACATAACACTGCACAATGAATATTATATCCTATCATGAAAGGCAGAAATGAGATGCGATATGGCGATTTATGAAGCATTAGATGTCTATTTCTTCGATACGTAGACATCTGCAAACGCTATTTCCTAACAAGGAAGTGTCGCATGTACATTCTTTTGAAGTGAATACCAGGTACTCATAACACTGCACAATGAATATTATATCTTATCATGAAACGTAGAAATGAGATGCGATATCGCGATTTAAGAAACTTTAGAACTCCATTGCGTCGATACGTAGATATCTGCAAACACTATTTCCTAGCAAGGAGATGTCGCATTCACATTCATTTGAAGTGTATGCGAGGTACACATGACACTTCGCAATGTATATTATATATTATCATGAAACATAGATATGAGATGCGATATCGCGAATTAGCAAGGTTTAGAATTCTATTGCTTCGAAACGTAGAAATCTGCAAACACTATTTCCTAGCATGGAAGTGTCGCAATTACATTCTTTTGAGGTGAATACGAGGTATACATAACACTCCACGATGCATATTATATATTATCATGAAACATGGTAATGAGTTGCGATATCACGTTTTGAGAAGCATTAGAACTCTAATTCTACGATGCGTAGACATCTGCGAACGCTATTTGCTGGCAAGGACGTGTCGCGTTTACAACCTTTTGAAGTGAATAAGAGGTATACATAACACTCCACAATGAATATTATATCTTACCATGAAACATAGAAATGAGATGCAATATGGCGATTTAAGAAGCATTAGAATTCTATTGCTTCGATACGTAGACATCTGCAAACGCTATTTCCAAGCAAGGAAGTGTCGCATTTACATTCTTTTGAAGTGAATACGAGGTATTCATAACACTGCACAATGAATATTATATCTTATCATGAAACATAGTAATGAGTAGCGATATCGCGTTTTGAGGAGCATTAGACCTCAAATGCTACGATACGTAGACATCTGCAAACGCTATTTCCTTGCAAGGAAGTGTCGCGTTTACATTCTTTTGAAGTGAATACGAGGTATACGTAACACTCCACAATGAAAATTATATCTTATCATGAAACATAGAAATGAGATGCGAAATGACGATTTAAGAAGCATTAGATTTCTATTGCTTCGATACGTAGACATCTGCAAGCGCTATTTCCTAGGAAGGAAGTGTCGCATGTACATTCAATTGAAGTGTATGCGAGGTATACATGGCACTTCGCTATGAATATTATATCTTATCATGAAACATAGAAATGAGTTGCGATATGGCGATTTATGAAGCATTAGATGTCTATTTCTTCGATACGTAGACATCTGCAAACGCTATTTCCTGGCAAGGAAGTGTCGCGTTTACATTCTTTTGAAGTGAATACGAGGTATACATAACATTTCGCAATGAAAATTATATATTATCATGAAACATAGAAATGAGAAGCGATATCGCGTTTTGAGAAGCATTAGAACTCTAATGCCACGAAACGTAGACATCTGCAAACGCTATTTCCTAGCAAGGAAGTCTGGCATTTACATTCTTTTGAAGTGAATACGAGGTAAGAATAACACTGCACAATGAATATTATATCTTATCATGAAACATAGAAATGAGATGCGATATCGCGATTTAAGGAGCATTAGAACACTATTGCTTCGATACGTAGACATCTGCAAACGCTACTTCCTAGCAAGCATGTGTCGCATTTACATTGTATTGGAAGGAATACGAGGTATACGTGACACTTCGCAATGAATATTATATCTTATCATGAAACATAGAAATGAGATGCGATATCGCGAATTAGAAAGATTTAGAACTCTATTGCTTCGATACGTAGACATCTGCAAACGCTACTTCCTAGCAAGGAAGTGTCGCATTTACATTCTTTTGAAGTGAATACGAGGTATACATAACACTCCACAATGAATATTATATATTATCATGAAACATAGTAATGAGTAGCGATATCGCGTTTTGAGAAGCATTAGAACTCTATTGCTTCGATACGTAGACATCTGCAAACGCTATTTCCTAGCAAGGAGCTGTCGCATTCACATTCATTTGAAGTGTATGCGAGGTATTCATAACACTGCACTGTGAATATTATATATTATCATGAAACATAGAAATGAGATGCGATATCGCGTTTTGAGAAGCATTAGAACTCTAATGCTACGATACGTAGTCATCTGCACATGCTATTTCCTAGCAAGGAAGTGTCCCATTTACATCCATTTGAAGTACAGACGAGATATACATAACACTGCACAATGAATATTATATCTTATCATGAAACATAGAAATGGGATGCGATATGGCGATTTAAGAAGCATTAGAACTCTACTGCTTCGATACGTAGACATCTGGAAACGCTATTTCCTAGCAAGGAAGTGTCGCATTTACATTCTTTTGAAGTGAACACGAGGTAAGCATAACACTGCACAATGAATATTATATCTTATCATGAAACATAGAAATGAGATGCGATATCGCGATTTAAGAAGCATTAGATCTCTGTTGCTTCGATACGTAGACATCGGCAATCACTATTTCCTTGCAAGGAACTGTCGCATTCACATTCGTTTAAATTGTATACGAGGTACACATGAAATTCGCAATGAATATTATATATTATCATGAAACACAGATATGAGATTCGATATCGCGAATTAGCAAGCTTTAGAAATCTATTGCTTCGATACGTAGACATCTGCAAACGCTATTTCCTAGCAAGGAAGTGTCGCATTTACCTTCTTTTGAAGTGAATACGAGGTAAGAATAACACTGCACAATGAATATTATATCTTATCATGAAACATAGAAATGAGATGCGATATCGCGATTTAAGAAGCATTAGAACTCTACTGCCACGATACGCAGACATCTGCAAACGCTATTTCCTAGCAAGGAAGTGTCGCATTTACATTCTTTTGAAGTGAATACGAGGTATTCATAACACTGCAAAATGAATATTATATCTTATCATGAAACATAGAAGTGAGATGCGATATCGCGATTTAAGAAGCATTAGAACTCTATTGCTTCGATACGTGGATATCCGCAAACACTATTTCCTAGCAAGGAACTGTCTCATTCACATCCATTTGAAGTGTATGCGAGGTATACATGACACTTCGCAATGAATATTATATATTATCATGAAACATAGATATGAGATGCGATATCGCGAATTAGCAAGCTTTAGAAACCTATTGCTTCGATACGGAGACATCTGCAAACGCAATTTCCATGCAAGGAAGTGTCGCATTTACATTCTTTTGAAGTGAATACGAGGTATTCATAACACTCCACAATGAATATTATACATTATCATGAAACGTAGATATGAGATGCGATATGGCGATTTAAGAAGCATCAGAAATCTATTGCTTCGATACGTAGACATCTGCAAACGCTATTTCCTAGCAAGGAAGTTTCGCATTTACATTCACTTGAAGTTTAGACGAGATATACATAACACTGCACAATGAATATTATATCTTAACATGAAACATAGAAATAAGATTCGATATGGCGATTTAAAAGGCATTAGAAATCTATTGCTTCGATACGTAGACATCTGCAAACGCTATTTCCTAGCAAGGAAGTGTCGCATTTACATTCCTTTGAAAGGAATACGAGGCATACATGACACTTCGCAATGAATATTATATCTTATCATGAGACATAGAAATGGGATGCGATATGACGATTTGAGAAGCATTAGAATTCTATTGCTTCTATACGTAGACATCTGCAAACGCTATTTCCTAGCAAGGAAGTGTCGCATGTACATTCAATTGAAGTGTATGCAAGATATACATGGCACTACGCAATGAATATTATATCTTATCATGAAACATAGAAATGAGATGCGATATGGTGATTTAAGGAGCATTAGAATTCTATTGCTTCGATACGTAGACATCTGCAAACACTACTTCCTAACAAGGAAGTGTCGCAATTACATTCTTTTGAAAGGAATACGAGGTATACATGACACTTCGCAATGAATATTATATCTTATTGGGAAACGTAGATATGAGATGTGATATGATGATTTAAGAAGCATTAGAACTCTATTGCTTCGATACGTAGACATCTGCAAACGCTATTTCCTAGCAAGGAAGTGTCGCAATTACATTCTATTGATGTGAATACGAGGTATACTGCACAATGAATATGATATCTTATCATGAAACATAGAAATGAGTTGCGATATGGCGATATAAGAAGCATTAGGAATCTATTGCCTCGATACGTAGATATCTGCAAACGCTATTTCCTAGCAAGGAAGTGTCGCATTTACATTCTTTTGAAAGGAATACGAGGTATACATGACACTTCGCAGTGAATACTATATATTGTCATGAAACGTAGATATGGGATGCGATATGACGACTTAAGAAGCATTAGAAAACTATTGTTTCGATACGTAGACATCTGCAAACGCTATTGCCTAGCAAGGAAGTGTCGAATTTACTTTCTTTTGAAGTGAATACGAGGAGTACATAACACTACACATTGAATATTATATCTTATCATGAAACATAGGAATGAGATGCGATATCGCTTTTTGAGAAGGATTAGAAATCTATTGCTTCTATACGTAGACATCTGCTAACGCTACTTCCTAGCAAGGAAGTGTCGCATTTACATTCATTTGAAGTATAGACGAGATATACATAATACTGCACAATGAATATTATATCTTGTCACCAAACATAGAAATGAGATGCGATATCGCGATTTAAGAAGCATTAGAAAACTATTGCTTCGATACGAAGCAATCTGCAAACGCTATTTCCTAGAAAGGAAGTGTCGCATTTACAATCATTTGAAGTGTATGCGAGGTATACATGACACTTCGCAGTGAATATTATATCTTAACATGAAGCATAGAAATGAGATGCGATATCGCGATTTAAGAAGCATTAGAAAACTATTGCTTCGACACGTAGACATCTGCAAACGCTATTTCCTAGCAAGGAAGTGTCGCATTTACATTCTTTTGAAGTGAATACGAGGTATACATAAAACTCCACAGTGAATATTATATATTATAATGAAACATGGTAATCAGTAGTGATATCGCGTTTTGAGAAGCATTAGAACTCTAATGGTACGATACGTAGACATCTGCAAACGCTATTTATTAGCAGGGAAGTGTCGCAATTCCATTCATTTGAAGTATAGACGAGATATACATAACACTGCACAACGGATATTATGTCTTATCATGAAACATAGAAATGAGATGCGGTATGACGATTTAAGAAGCATTAGAACTCTATTGCTTCGATACGTAGACATCTGCAAACGCTATTTCAAAGCAATGAAGGGTCGCATTTACATTCTTTTGAAGTGAATACGAGGTATTCATACCACTGCACAATGAATATTATATCTTATCATGAAACATAGAAATGAGTTGCGATATGACGATTTAAGAAGCATTACAACTCCATTGCTTCGATACGTAGACATCTGCAAACACTACTTCCCAGCAAGGAACTGTCGCATTCACATTCGTTTGAATTGTATGCGAGGTATACATGACACTTCGCAATGAACATTATAAATTGTCATGAAACATAGAAATGAGATGCGATATCGCGATTTATGAAGCATTAGAACACTATTGCTTCGATACGTAGATATCTGCAAACGCTACTTCCTAGCAAGGAAGTGTCGCATTTACAGCCATTTGAAGTACAGACGAGATATACATAACACTGCACAATGAATATTATATCTTATCATGAAACATAGAAATGAGATGCGATATGGCGATTTAAGAAGCATTAGAACTCTACTGCTCCGATACGTAGACATCTGGAAACGCTATTTCCTAGCAAGGAAGTGTCGCATTTACATTCTTTTGAGAGGAATACGAGGTATACATGACACTTCGCAATGAATATTATATCTTATCATGAAACATAGAAATGAGATAAGATATGGCGATTTATGAAGCATTTGATGTCTATTACTTCGATACGTAGACAACTGCAAACGCTATTTCCTAGCAAGGAATTGTAGCATTTGCATTCTTTTGAAGTGAATAATAGGTATACATAACACTGCACAATGAGTATCATATCATATCATGAAACATAGAAATGAGATGCGATATCGCGATTTAAGAAGAATTAGAACACTATTGCGTCGATGGGTAGACATCTGCAAACGCTACTTCCTAGCAAGGAAGTGTCGCATTTACATTCTTCTGAAAGGAATACGAGGTATACGTGACACTTCGCAATGAATATTAAATCTTATCATGAAACATAGGAATGAGATGCGATATGACGATTTAAGAAGCATTAGAACTCCATTGCTTCGATACGTAGACATCTGCAAACACTATTTCACAGCAAGGAACTGTCGCATTCACATTCGTTTGAATTGTATGCGAGGAATACATGAAACTTCGCAATGAATATTATATGTTATCATGAAACATAGATATGAGATGCGATATCGCGAATTAGCAAGCTTTAGAAATCTATTGCTTCGATACGTAGACATCTGCAAACGCTATTTCCTAGCAAGGAAGTGTCGCATTTACATTCATTTTAAGTGTATGCGAATTATACATGACCCTTCGCAATGAATATTATATATTGTCATGAAACATAGAAATGAGAAGCGACATCGCGTTTTGAGAAGCATTAGAACTCTTCTGCCACGATACGCAGACATCTGCAAACGCTAGTTCCTAGCAAGGAAGTGTCGCATTGACATTCATTTGAAGTATAGATGAGAAAAACATAACACTACACAATGAATATTATATCTTATCATGAAACATAGAAATGAGGTGCGATATCGCGATTTAAGAAGCATTAGAACTCTATTGCTTCGTTACGTAGACATCTGCAAACGCTACTTCCTAGCAAGGAAGTGTCGCATTTACATTCTTTTGAAAGGAATACGTGGTATTCGTGACACTTCGCAATGAATATTATGTCTTATCATGAAACATAGAAATGCGATGCGATATGACGATTTATGAAGCATTAGAACTCTATTGCTCCGATACGTAGACATCTGCAAACACTATTTCCCAGCAAGGAACTGTTGCATTCACATTCGTTTGAATTGTATGCGAGGTATACATGAAACTTCGCAATGAATATTATATATTATCATGAAACATATATATGAGATGCGATATCGCGAATTAGCAAGCGTTAGAAATCTATTGCTTCGATACGTAGATATTTGCAAACGCTGCTTCCTAGCAAGGAAGTGTCGCATTTATATTCGTTTGAAAAGAATACGAGGTATATATGACACTTCGCAATGAATATTATATCTTATCAGGAAACGTAGAAATGCGATGCGAAATGACGATTTAAGAAGCATTAGAACTCTATTGCTTTGATACGTAGACATCTGCAAATGCTATTTCCATGCAAGGAAGTGTCGCATTTACATTCTTTTGAAGTGAATACGAGGTATTCATAACACTGCACAATGAATATTATATCTTATCATGAAACATAGAAATGAGATGAGATATCGCGATTTAAGAAGCATTAGAACTCTATTGCTTCGATACGTAGATATCCGCAAACACTATTTCCTAGCAAGGAACTGTCTCATTCACATCCATTTGAAGTGTATGCGAGGTATACATGACACTTCGCAATGAATATTATATATTATCATGAAACATAGATATGAGATGCGATATCGCGAATTAGCAAGCTTTAGAAACCTATTGCTTCGATACGGAGACATCTGCAAACGCAATTTCCATGCAAGGAAGTGTCGCATTTACATTCTTTTGAAGTGAATACGAGGTATTCATAACACTCCACAATGAATATTATACATTATCATGAAACGTAGATATGAGATGCGATATGGCGATTTAAGAAGCATCAGAAATCTATTGCTTCGATACGTAGACATCTGCAAACGCTATTTCCTAGCAAGGAAGTTTCGCATTTACATTCACTTGAAGTTTAGACGAGATATACATAACACTGCACAATGAATATTATATCTTAACATGAAACATAGAAATAAGATTCGATATGGCGATTTAAAAGGCATTAGAAATCTATTGCTTCGATACGTAGACATCTGCAAACGCTATTTCCTAGCAAGGAAGTGTCGCATTTACATTCCTTTGAAAGGAATACGAGGCATACATGACACTTCGCAATGAATATTATATCTTATCATGAGACATAGAAATGGGATGCGATATGACGATTTGAGAAGCATTAGAATTCTATTGCTTCTATACGTAGACATCTGCAAACGCTATTTCCTAGCAAGGAAGTGTCGCATGTGCATTCAATTGAAGTGTATGCAAGATATACATGGCACTACGCAATGAATATTATATCTTATCATGAAACATAGAAATGAGATGCGATATGGTGATTTAAGGAGCATTAGAATTCTATTGCTTCGATACGTAGACATCTGCAAACACTACTTCCTAACAAGGAAGTGTCGCAATTACATTCTTTTGAAAGGAATACGAGGTATACATGACACTTCGCAATGAATATTATATCTTATTGGGAAACGTAGATATGAGATGTGATATGATGATTTAAGAAGCATTAGAACTCTATTGCTTCGATACGTAGACATCTGCAAACGCTATTTCCTAGCAAGGAATTGTCGCAATTACATTCTATTGATGTGAATACGAGGTATACTGCACAATGAATATGATATCTTATCATGAAACATAGAAATGAGTTGCGATATGGCGATATAAGAAGCATTAGGAATCTATTGCCTCGATACGTAGATATCTGCAAACGCTATTTCCTAGCAAGGAAGTGTCGCATTTACATTCTTTTGAAAGGAATACGAGGTATACATGACACTTCGCAGTGAATACTATATATTGTCATGAAACGTAGATATGAGATGCGATATGACGACTTAAGAAGCATTAGAAA
Organism: Xylocopa sonorina; assembly: GCF_050948175.1. Classification (NCBI taxonomy): domain Eukaryota; kingdom Metazoa; phylum Arthropoda; class Insecta; order Hymenoptera; family Apidae; genus Xylocopa; species Xylocopa sonorina. The sequence continues at coordinate 2,608,268 of NW_027490091.1, forward strand.
ACTATTGTTTCGATACGTAGACATCTGCAAACGCTATTGCCTAGCAAGGAAGTGTCGAATTTACTTTCTTTTGAAGTGAATACGAGGAGTACATAACACTACACATTGAATATTATATCTTATCATGAAACATAGGAATGAGATGCGATATCGCTTTTTGAGAAGGATTAGAAATCTATTGCTTCTATACGTAGACATCTGCTAACGCTACTTCCTAGCAAGGAAGTGTCGCATTTACATTCATTTGAAGTATAGACGAGATATACATAATACTGCACAATGAATATTATATCTTGTCACCAAACATAGAAATGAGATGCGATATCGCGATTTAAGAAGCATTAGAAAACTATTGCTTCGATACGAAGCAATCTGCAAACGCTATTTCCTAGAAAGGAAGTGTCGCATTTACAATCATTTGAAGTGTATGCGAGGTATACATGACACTTCGCAGTGAATATTATATCTTAACATGAAGCATAGAAATGAGATGCGATATCGCGATTTAAGAAGCATTAGAAAACTATTGCTTCGATACGTAGACATCTGCAAACGCTATTTCCTAGCAAGGAAGTGTCGCATTTACAGCCATTTGAAGTACAGACGAGATATACATAACACTGCACAATGAATATTATATCTTATCATGAAACATAGAAATGAGATGCGATATGGCGATTTGAGAAGCATTAGAACTCTACTGCTCCGATACGTAGACATCTGGAAACGCTATTTCCTAGCAAGGAAGTGTCGCATTTACATTCTTTTGAGAGGAATACGAGGTATACATGACACTTCGCAATGAATATTATATGTTATCATGAAACATAGATATGAGATGCGATATCGCGAATTAGCAAGCTTTAGAAATCTATTGCTTCGATACGTAGGCATCTGCAAACGCTATTTCCTAGCAAGGAAGTGTCGCATTTACATTCATTTTAAGTGTATGCGAATTATACATGACCCTTCGCAATGAATATTATATATTGTCATGAAACATAGAAATGAGAAGCGACATCGCGTTTTGAGAAGCATTAGAACTCTTCTGCCACGATACGCAGACATCTGCAAACGCTAGTTCCTAGCAAGGAAGTGTCGCATTGACATTCATTTGAAGTATAGATGAGAAAAACATAACACTACACAATGAATATTATATCTTATCATGAAACATAGAAATGAGGTGCGATGTTGCGATTTAAGAAGCATTAGAAATCTATTGCTTCGATACGTAGACATCTGCAAACGCTACTTCCTAGCAAGGAAGTGTCGCATTTACATTCTTTTGAAAGGAATACGAGGTATTCGTGACACTTCGCAATGAATATTATGTCTTATCATGAAACATAGAAATGCGATGCGATATGACGATTTATGAAGCATTAGAACTCTATTGCTCCGATACGTAGACATCTGCAAACACTATTTCCCAGCAAGGAACTGTTGCATTCACATTCGTTTAAATTGTATGCGAGGTATACATGAAACTTCGCAATGAATATTATATATTATCATGAAACATATATATGAGATGCGATATCGCGAATTAGCAAGCGTTAGAAATCTATTGCTTCGATACGTAGATATTTGCAAACGCTGCTTCCTAGCAAGGAAGTGTCGCATTTACATTCGTTTGAAAATAATACGAGGTATATATGACACTTCGCAATGAATATTATATCTTATCAGGAAACGTAGAAATGCGATGCGAAATGACGATTTAAGAAGCATTAGAACTCTATTGCTTTGATACGTAGACATCTGCAAATGCTATTTCCATGCAAGGAAGTGTCGCATTTACATTCTTTTGAAGTGAATACGAGGTATTCATAACACTGCACAATGAATATTATATCTTATCATGAAACATAGAAATGAGTTGAGATATCGCGATTTAAGAAGCATTAGAACTCTATTGCTTCGATACGTAGATATCCGCAAACACTATTTCCTTGCAAGGAACTGTCTCATTCACATCCATTTGAAGTGTATGCGAGGTATACATGACACTTCGCAATAAATATTATATATTATCATGAAACATAGATATGAGATGCGATATCGCGAATTAGCAAGCTTTAGAAACCTATTGCTTCGATACAGAGACATCTGCAAACGCAATTTCCATGCAAGGAAGTGTCGCATTTACATTCTTTTGAAGTGAATACGAGGTATTCATAACACTCCACAATGAATATTATACATTATCATGAAACGTAGATATGAGATGCGATATGGCGATTTAAGAAGCATCAGAATTCTATTGCTTCGATACGTAGACATCTGCAATCGCTATTTCCTAGCAAGGAAGTTTCGCATTTACATTCACTTGAAGTTTAGACGAGATATACATAACACTGCACAATGAATATTATATCTTAACATGAAACATAGAAATAAGATTCGATATGGCGATTTAAAAGGCATTAGAAATCTATTGCTTCGATACGTAGACATCTGCAAACGCTATTTCCTAGCAAGGAAGTGTCGCATTTACATTCTTTTCAAAGGAATACGAGGTATACATGACACTTCGCAATGAATATTATATCTTATCATGAAACATAGAAATGAGATGCGATAGGACGATTTAAGAAGCATTAGATCTCTATTCCTTCGATACGTAGACATCTGCAAACGCTATTTCCTAGCAAGGAAGTGTCGCATTTACATTCTTTTGAGGTGAACACGAGGTATACATAACACTGCACAATGGATATTATATCTTATCATGAATCATAGAAATGAGAGGCGATATCGCGATTTCAGAAGCATTAGAAAACTATTGCTTCGATACGTAGACATCTGCAAACGCTATTTCCTAGCAAGGAAGTGTCGCTTTTACTTTCATTTGAAGTGTATGCGAGGTATACATGACACTGCGCAGTGAATATTATGTATTATCATGAAACATAGAAATGAGAGGCGATATGGCGATTTAAGAAGCATTAGATCCCTATTGCTACAATACGTAGGCATCTGCAAACGCTATTCCCTGGCAAGGAAGTGTCGTGTTTACATTCTTTTGAAGTGAATACGAGGTATACATAACACTCCACAATGAATATTATATCTTACCATAAAACATAGAAATGAGATGCAATATGGCAATTTAAGAAGCATTAGAAATCTATTGCTTCAAAACGTAGACATCTGCAAACGCTATTTCCAAGCAAGGAAGTGTCGCATTTACATTCTTTTGAAGTGAATACGAGGTATACATAACACTCCACAATGAATATTATATATTCTCATGAAACATAGTAATGTGTAGCGATATCGCGTTTTGAGAAGCATTAGAACTCTAATGCTACCATACGTAGACATCTGCAAACGCTATTTCCTTGCAAGGAGGTGTCGCGTTTACATTAATTTGAGGTGAATACGAGGTATACAGAACACTCCACAATGAATATTATATCTTATCATGAAACATAGGAATGAGATGTAATATGGCGATTTAAGAAGCATTAGAACCCTATTGCTTCGATACGTGGACATCTGCAAACGCTACTTCCTAGCAAGGAAGTGTCGCATTTACATTCTTTTGAAAGGAATACGAGGTATACATGACACTTCGCAATGAATATTATATCTTAACATGAAACATAGAAATGAGATGCGATATGACGATTTAAGAAGCATTAGAATTCTACTGCTTCGATACGTAGACCTCTGCAAACGCTATTTCCTAGCAAGGAAGTGTCGCATTTACATTCATTTGAAGTGTATGCGAGGTATACATGATACTGCGCAGTGAATATTATATATTATCATGAAACACAGAAATGAGATGCGATATGGCGATTTATGAAGCATTAGATGTCTATTGCTTCGATACGTATACATCAGCAAATGCTACTTCCTAGCAAGGAAGTGTCGTATTTACATTCTTTTCAAAGGAATACGAGGTATACATGACACTTCGCAGTGAATATTATATATTATCTCGAAACATAGAAATGAGAAGCGATATGGCGATTTAAGAAGCATTAGATCCCTATTGCTACAATACGTAGGCATCTGCAAACGCTATTCCCTGGCAAGGAAGTGTCGTGTTTACATTCTTTTGAAGTGAATACGAGGTATACATAACACTCCACAATGAATATTATATCTTACCATAAAACATAGAAATGAGATGCAATATGGCAATTTAAGAAGCATTAGAAATCTATTGCTTCAATACGTAGACATCTGCAAACGCTATTTCCAAGCAAGGAAGTCTGGGATTTACATTCTTTTAAAGTGAATACGAGGTATACATAACACTCCACAATGAATATTATATATTCTCATGAAACATAGTAATGAGTAGCGATATCGCGTTTTGAGAAGCATTAGAACTCTAATGCTACCATACGTAGACATCTGCAAACGCTATTTCCTTGCAAGGAGGTGTCGCTTTTACATTATTTTGAAGTGAATACGAGGTATACAGAACACTCCACAATGAATATTATATCTTATCATGAAACATAGGAATGAGATGTAATATGGCGATTTAAGAAGCATTAGAACCCTATTGCTTCGATACGTAGACATCTGCAAACGCTACTTCTTAGCGAGGAAGTGTCGCATTTACATTCTTTTGAAAGGAATACGAGGTATACATGACACTTCGCAATGAATCTTATATCTTATCATGAAACATGGAAATGAGATGCGATATCGCGATTTAAGAAGCATTAGAACACTATTGCTTCGATACGTAGATATCTGCAAACGCTATTTCCTAGCTAGGAAGTGTCGCATTTACATTCATTTTAAGTGTATGCGAGGTATACATGACACTTCGCAATGACTATTATATCTTATCATGAATCATAGAAATGAGATGCGATATCTCGTTTTAAGAAGCATTAGAAATCTATTGCTTCGAAACGTAGACATCTGCAAACGCTATTTTCTAACAAGGAAGTGTCGCTATTACGTTCCTTTGAAGTGAATACGAGGTATACATAACACTCCACAATGAATATTATATCTTATCACGAAACAAAGAAATGAGAAGCGACATCGCGGTTTAAGATGCAACGGAACTCTATTGCTTCGATACGTAGACATCTGCCAACGCTATTTCCTAGCAAGGAAGTGACGCTTTTACATTCGTTTGAAGTGTATGCGATCTATACATGACACTTCGCAAAGAATATTATATCTTATAATGAAACATAGAAGTGAGATGCGACATCGCGTCTTAAGAAGCATTAGAAATCTATAGCTTCTACACGTGGACATCTGCAATCGCTATTTCCTAGCAAGGAAGTGTCGCATTAACATTCATTTGAAGTATAGACGAGATATACATAACACTGCACAATGAATATTATATCTTATCATGAAACATAGAAATGAGATGCGATATGGCGATTTAAGAAGCATTAGAAATCTATTGGTTCGATACGTAGACATCTGCAAATGCTACTTCCTAGCAAGGAAGTGTCGCATTTACATTCTTTTCAAAGGAATACGAGGTATACATGACACTTCGCAATGAATATTATATATTATCATGAAACATAGAAATGAGAAGCGATATGGCGATTTAAGAAGCATTAGATCCCTATTGCTTCGACACGTAGACATCAGCAAATGTTACTTCGTAGCAAGGAAGTGTCGCATTTACATTCTTTTGAACGGAATACGAGGTATACATGACACTTCGCAATGAATATTATATCATATCATGAAACTTAGAAATGAGATGCGATATGGCGATTTATGAAGCATTAGATGTCTATTGCTTCGATACGTAGACATCTGCAAACGCTACTTCCTAGCAAGGAAGTGACGCATTTACATTCTTTTGAAAGGAATACGAGGTATACATGACACTTCGCAATGAATATTATATCTTATCATGAATCGTAGAAATGAGATGCGATATCGCGATTTAAGAAGCATTAGAACACTATTGCTTCGATACGTAGACATCTGTAAACGCTATTTCCTAGCAAGGAAGTGTCGCTTTTACATTCATTTGAAGTGTATGCGAGGTATACATGACACTGCTCAGTGAATATTATATATTATCATGAAACATAGAAATGAGAAGCGATATGGCGATTTAAGAAGCATTAGATCCCTATTGCTACAATACGTAGGCATCTGCAAACGCTATTCCCTGGCAAGGAAGTGTCGTGTTTACATTCTTTTGAAGTGAATACGAGGTATACATAACACTCCACAATGAATATTATATCTTATCATGAAACATAGAAATGAGATGCAATATGGCGATTTAAGAAGCATAAGAACTCTATTTCTTCGATACGTAGACATCTGCCAACGCTATTTCCTAACAAGGTATTGTCGCATTTACTTTTTTTTGAAGTGAATACGAGGAGTACATAACACTGCACATTGAATATTATATCTTATCATGAAACATAGGAATAAGATGCGATATCGCGCTTTGAGAAGCATTAGATCCCTATTGCTTCGATAAGTAGACATCTGCCAACGCTATTTCCTAGCAAGGAAGTGTCGCATTTACATTCATTTGAAGTGTATGCGAGGTGTACATAGCACTGCACAATGAATATTATATCTTACCATGAAACAAAGAAATGGAATGCGATATCGCGATTTAAGAAGCATTAGAACTCTATTGGTTCGATGCGTAGACATCTGCAAACGCTACTTCCTAGCAAGGAAGTGTCGCATTTACATTGTTTTGAAAGCAATACGAGGTATACATGACACTTCGCAATGAATATTATATCTTATCATGAAACGTAGATATGAGATGCGATATCGCGAACTAGCAAGCTTTAGAAATCTATTGCTTCGCTACGTAGACATCTGCGAACGCTATTTCCGTGCAAGGAAATGTCGCATTTAATTCATTTTAAGTGTATGCGAGGTATACACGACACTTGGCAATGAATATTATATATTATAAAGAGACATAGAAATGAGAAGCGATATCGCGTTTTGAGAAGCATAGAGCACTAATGCTGCGATACGTAGACATCTGCAAACGCTATTTCCTAGCAAGGAAATGTCGCATTTACATTCATTTGAAGTATAGACGAGATATACATAACACTGCACAATGAATATTATATCTTGTCATGAAACATAGAAATGAGATGCGATATCGCGAATTAGCAAGCTTTAGAAATCTATTGCTTCGATACGTAGACATCTGCAAACGCTATTTCCTAGCAAGGAAGTGTCGCATTTACATTCTTTTGAAGTGAATACGAGGTATACATAACACTCCACAGTGAATATTATATATTATCATAAAACATAGTAATGAGTAGCTATATCACGTTTTGAGAAGCATTAGAACTCTAATGCTACGATGCGTAGACATCTGCAAACGCAACTTCCTTGCAAGGTAGTTTGGCATTTACATCCTTTTGAAGTGAATGCGAGGTATACATGCCATATCGCAATGAATATTATATCTTATGATGAGACATAGAAATGAGATGCTATATCGCGTTTTGACAAGCATTAGAATACTGTTGCTACGATACGTGGACATCTGCAAACGATACTTCCTAGCAAGGAAGTGTCTCATTTACATTTTTTGAAGTGTATGCGAGGTGTACATAACACTTCGCAATGAATATTATATATTATCATGAAACACAGATATGAGATGCGACTTCGCGTTTTGTGAAGCATTAGAACCCTATTGCTACGATACGTAGACATCTGCAAACGCTATTTCCAAGCAAGGAAGTGTCGCATTTACATTCATCTTAAGTGTATGCGTGGTGTACATGACACTTCGCAAGGAATATTATATATTATCATGATACATAAAAATGAGATGCGATATCGCGTTTTGAGAAGCTTTAGAGATCTAATGTCACGAAACGTAGATATCTGCAAACGCTATTTCCTAGCAAGGAAGTGTCGCATTTACATTCATTTGAAGTGTATGCGAGGTATACATGACACTACGCAATGAATATTATATACTATCATGAAACATAGAAAGGATAAACGATGTCGCGTTTTGAGTAGCATTGAAGCACTAATGCTACGATACGTAGACATCTGCAATCGCTATTTCCTAGCAAGGAAGTTTCGCATTTACATTCTTTTCAAGTGAATACGAGGTATACTTAACACTGCACAATGAATATTATATCTTATCATGAAACATAGGAATGAGATGCAATATCGCTTTTTGAGAAGCATTAGAACTCTATTGCTTCGATACGAAGACATCTGCCAACGCTATTTCCTAGCAAGGAAGTGTCGCATTTACATTCTTTTGAAAGGAATACGGGGTATACATGACACATCGCAATGAATATTATATCTTATCATGAAACATAGAAATGAGATGCGATATGACGATTTAAGAAGCATTAGAACACTATTGCTTCGGTACGTAGACATCTGCAAACGCTACTTCCTAGCCAGGAAGTGTCGCATTTACATTCTTTTCAAGTGAATACGAGGTATACATAACACTGCACAATGAATATTATATCTTATCATGAAACATAGAAATGAGATGCGATATCACGATTTAAGAAGCATTAGAACACTATTGCTTCGATACGTAGACATCTGCAAACGCTATTTCCTAGTAAGGAAGTGTCGCATTTACATTCTTTAGAAAGGAATACGAGGTATACATGACACATCGCAATGAATATTATATCTTATCATGAAACATAGAAATGAGATGCGATATGACGATTTAAGAAGCATTAGAACACTATTGCTTCGGTACGTAGACATCTGCAAACGCTATTTCCTAGCAAGGAAGTGTCGCATTTACATTCTTTTCAAATGAATACGAGGTATACATAACACTGCACAATGAATATTAAATCTTATCATGAAACATTGAAATGAGATGCGATATCGCGATTTAAGAAGCATTAGAACTCTATTTCTTCGATACGTAGACATCTGCAAACACTATTTCTTAGCAAGGAAGTGTCGCGTTTACATCCATTTGAAGTATAGACGAGAAATACATAACACTGCACAATGAATATTATATCTTATCATGAAACATAGAAATGTGGTGCGATATCGCGAATTAGAAAGATTTAGAAATCCATTGCTTCGGTATGTAGACACCTGCAAACGCTATTTCCTAGCAAGGAAGTGTCGCATTTACATTCTATTGAAGTGAATACGAGGTATACATAACACTCCACAATGAGTATTATATATTATCATGAAACAAAGTAATGAGTAGCGATATCGCGTTTTGAGAAGCATTAGAACTCTAATGCCACGATACGTAGACATCTGCAAACGCTATATCCTAGCAAGGAAGTGTCGCATTTACATTCATTTTAAGTGAATGCGTGGTATACATGACACTTCGCAATGAATATTATATATTGTCATGAAACATAGAAATGAGATGCGATATGGTTATTTAAGAAGCATTAGAACTCTATCGCTTCGATACGTAGACATCTGCAAAGGCTACTTCCTAGCAAGGAAGTGTCGCATTTACATTCTTTTGAAAGGAGTACGAGGTGTACATGACACTTCGCAATGAATATTATATCTTATCATGAAACATAGAAATGTGAGGCGACATGACGATTTAGGAAGCATTAGATCTCTATTGCTTCGATACGTAGACATCTGCAAACACTATTTCCCAGCAAGGAACTGTCGCATTCACATTCGTTTGAATTGTATGCGAGGTATACATGAAACTTCGCAACTAATATTATATATTATCATGAAACATAGATATGAGATGCGATATCGCGAATTAGCAAGCTTTAGAAATCTATTGCTTCGATACGTAGACATCTGCAAACGCTATTTCCTAGCAAGGAAGTGTCGCATTTACATTCATTTTAAGTGTATGCGAGGTATTCATGACACTTCGCAATTAATATTTATCATATCATGAAACCAAGAAATGAGATGCGATATTCCGTTTTAAGAAGCATTAGCACTCTATTTCTTCGATACGTAGACATCTGCAAACAGTATTTCCTAGCATGGAATTGTCGCATTTATATTCTTTTGAAGTGAGTACGAGGTATACATGGCACCTCGCAATGAATATTATACCTTATCATGAAACATAGAAATGGTATGCGATATCGCGTTGCAAGAAGCATTAGAGCACTATTGTTACGATACGTAGACATTTCCAAACGCTAGTTACTAGGAAGGAAGTGCCGCATTTACATTCTTTTGAGGTGTATACGAGGAATACATAACACTTCGCAATGAAAATTGTATCTTATCGTGAAATACAGAAATGAGATGCCGTATCACGTTTTAAGAAGCATTAGAACTCTATTGCTTCGATACGTAGACATCTGCAAACGCTATTTCCTAGCAAGGAAGTGTCTCATTTAAATTTTTTGAAGTGTATGCGAGGTGTACATAACACTTCGCAATGAATATTATATATTACCATGAAACACAGATATGAGATGCGACTTCGCGTTTTGTGAAGCATTAGAACCCTATTGCTACGATACGTAGACATCTGCAAACGCTATTTCCAAGCAAGGAAGTGTCGCATTTACATTCATCTTAAGTGTATGCGTGGTGTACATGACACTTCGCAAGGAATATTATATATTATCATGATACATAAAAATGAGATGCGATATCGCGTTTTGAGAAGCTTTAGAGATCTAATGTCACGAAACGTAGATATCTGCAAACGCTATTTCCTAGCAAGGAAGTGTCGCATTTACATTCATTTGAAGTGTATGCGAGGTATACATGACACTACGCAATGAATATTATATACTATCATGAAACATAGAAAGGATAAACGATGTCGCGTTTTGAGTAGCATTGAAGCACTAATGCTACGATACGTAGACATCTGCAATCGCTATTTCCTAGCAAGGAAGTTTCGCATTTACATTCTTTTGAAGTGAATACGAGGTATACATAACACTGCACAATGAATATTATATCTTATCATGAAACATGGAAATGATATGCGTTATCGCGTTTTAAGAAGCGTTAGAACTCTATTGCTACGAAACGTAGACACCTGCAAACGCTATTTCCAAGCAAGGAAGTATCGCATTTACATTCATTTTAAATGTATGCGAGGTATACATGACACTTCGCAATGAATATTATATATTATCATGAAACACAGAAATGAGATGCGACTTCGCGTTCTGTGAAGCATTAGAACTCTATTGCTACGATACGTAGATATCTGTAAACGCTATTACCTAGCAAGGAAGTGTCGCATTTACATTCTTTTGAAATGAATACCAGGTAAGCATGACACTTCCCAATGAATATTATATCTTATCATGAAACATAGAAATGATATGCGATATCATGTTTTACGAAGATTTAGGACTCTATTGCTTCCATACGTAGGCACCTGCAAACGCTACTTCCTAACAAGGAAGAGTCGCATTTACATTCTATTGAAAGGAATACGAGGTATACATGAATCTTCGCAATGAATATTATATATTATCATGAAACATAGAAATGAGATGCTATATCGCGATTTAAAAAGCTTTAGAACTCTATTGCCTCGATACGTAGATGTCTGCAAACACTATTTCTTAGCAAGGAACTGTCGCATTCACATTCGTTTGAAGTGTATGTGAGGTATACATGACATTTCGCAATGAATATTATATAATATCATGAAACATAGATACGAGATGCGATATCGTGAATTAGCAAGCTTTAGCAATCTATTGCTTCGATACGTAGACATCTGCAAACGCTATTTCCTAGCAAGGAAATGTCGCATTTACATTCATTTGAAGTATAGACGAGATATACATAACACTGCACAATGAATATTATATCTTGTCATGAAACATAGAAATGAGATGCGATATCGCGAATTAGCAAGCTTTAGAAATCTATTGCTTCGATACGTAGACATCTGCAAACGCTATTTCCTAGCAAGGAAGTGTCGCATTTACATTCTTTTGAAGTGAATACGAGGTATACATAACACTCCACAGTGAATATTATATATTATCATAAAACATAGTAATGAGTAGCTATATCGCGTTTTGAGAAGCATTAGAACTCTAATGCTACCATGCGTAGACATCTGCAAACGCAACTTCCTTGCAAGGTAGTTTGGCATTTACATCCTTTTGAAGTGAATGCGAGGTATACATGCCATATCGCAATGAATATTACATCTTATAATGAGACATAGAAATGAGATGCTATATCGCGTTTTGACAAGCATTAGAATACTGTTGCTACGATACGTGGACATCTGCAAACGATACTTCCTAGCAAGGAAGTGTCTCATTTAAATTTTTTGAAGTGTATGCGAGGTGTACATAACACTTCGCAATGAACATTATATATTATCATGAAACACAGATATGAGATGCGACCTCGCGTTTTGTGAAGCATTAGAACCCTATTGCTACTATACGTAGACATCTGCAAACGCTATTTCCATGCAAGGAAGTGTCGCATTTACATTCATCTTAAGTGTATGCGTGGTGTACATGACACTTCGCAAGGAATATTATATATTATCATGATACATAGAAATGAGATGCGATATCGCGTTTTGAGAAGCTTTAGAGATATAATGCCACGATACGTAGACACCTGCAAACGCTATTTCCGAGCAAGGAAGTGTGGCATTTACATTCATTTTAAGTATATGCGAGGTATACATGACACTTTGCAATGAATATTATATATTATCGTGAAACATAGAAATGAGAAGCGATATCGCGTTTTTAGAAGCATTAGAACTCTAATGTCACGAAACGTAGATATCTGCAAACGCTATTTCCAAGCAAGGAAGTGTCGCATTTACGTTCATTTGAAGTGTATGCGAGGTATACATGACACTTCGCAATGAATATTATATCTTATCATGAAACGTAGATATGAGATGCGATATGACGATTTAAGAAGCATTAAAACTCTATTGCTTCGATACGTAGACATCTGCAAGCGCTACTTCCTAGCAAGGAAGTGTCGCATTTACATTCTTTGGAAGTGAATACGAGGTATACATAACACTACACAATGAATATTATATCTTATCATGAAACATAGATGTGAGATGCGACATCGCGTTTTGAGAAGCATTAGAACACTATTGCTTTGATACGTAGACATCTGCAAACGCTATTTCCTAGCAAGGTAATGTCGCATTTACTTTCTTCTGAAGTGAATACGAGGAGTACATGACATTGCACATTGAATACTATATCTTATCATGAAACATAGAAATGAAAAGCGATATCGCGATTTAAGAAGCTTTAGAACCCTATTGCTTCGATACGAAGACATCAGCAAACGCTATTTCCTAGCAAAGGAAGTGTCGCATTTACATTAATTTGAAGTATAGACGAGATGTACATAACACTGCACAATGAATATTATATCTTATCATGAAACATAGAAATGAGATGCGATATGGCGATTTAAGAAGTATTTGAACACTATTTCTTCGATACGCAGACATCTGCAAACGCTACTTCCTAGCAAGGAAGTGTCGCATTTACATTCTTCTGATGTGAATACGAGGTATACATAACACTCCACAGTGAATATTATATATTATCATGAAACATAGTAAGGAATAGCTATATCGCGTTTTGACAAGCATTAGAACTCTAATGCTACGATACGTAGACATCTGCAAACGCTATTTCCTGGCAAGGAAGTGTCGCATTTACACACATTTGAAGTGTATGCGAGGTATACATGACACTACGCAATGAATATTAAATACTATCATGAAACATAGAAAGGAGAAACCATGTCGCATTTTGAGAAATATTAGAGCACTAATGCTACGATACGTAGACATCTGCAAACGCTATTTCCTTGCAAGGTAGTTTGGCATTTACATCCTTTTGAAGTGAATGCGAGGTATACATGCCATATCGCAATGAATATTATATCTTATGATGAGACATAGAAATGAGATGCTATATCGCGTTTTGACAAGCATTAGAACTCTATTGCTTCGATACGTAGACATCTGCAAACACTATTTCCCAGCAAGGAACTGTCGCATTCACATTCGTTTGAATTGTATGCGAGGTATACATGAAACTTCGCAACTAATATTATATATTATCATGAAACATAGATATGAGATGCGATATCGCGAATTAGCAAGCTTTAGAAATCTATTGCTTCGATACGTAGACATCTGCAAACGCTACATCCTAGCAAGGAAGTGTAGCATTTACATTCTTTTGTAGGGAATACAATGTATACATGTCACTTTGCAATGAATATTCTATCTTATCATGAAACGTAGACATGAGATGCGATATCGCTATTTAAGAAGCATTAGAGCACTATTTCTTCGATACGGAGACATCTGCAAACGCTATATCCTAGCAAGGTATTGTCGCATTTACTTTCTTTCGAAGTGAATACGAGCAGTACATAACACTGCACATTTAATATTATATCTTATTATGAAACATAGGAATGAGACGTGATATCTCGTTTTGAGAAGCATTAGAACTCTATTGCTTCGACACCTAGACATCTGCCAACGCTATTTCCTAGCAAGGAAGTGTCGCATTTACATTCTTTTGAAAGGAATACGGGGTATACATGACACATCGCAATGAATATTATATCTTATCATGAAACATAGAAATGAGATGCGATATGACGATTTAAGAAGCATTAGAACACTATTGCTTCGGTACGTAGACATCTGCAAACGCTACTTCCTAGCCAGGAAGTGTCGCATTTACATTCTTTTCAAGTGAATACGAGGTATACATAACACTGCACAATGAATATTATATCTTATCATGAAACATAGAAATGAGATGCGATATCACGATTTAAGAAGCATTAGAACACTATTGCTTCGATACGTAGACATCTGCAAACGCTATTTCCTAGTAAGGAAGTGTCGCATTTACATTCTTTAGAAAGGAATACGAGGTATACATGACACATCGCAATGAATATTATATCTTATCATGAAACATAGAAATGAGATGCGATATGACGATTTAAGAAGCATTAGAACACTATTGCTTCGGTACGTAGACATCTGCAAACGCTATTTCCTAGCAAGGTATTGTCGCATTTACTTTCTTCTGAAGTGAATACGAGGAGTACATGACATTGCACATTGAATACTACATCTTATCATGAAACATAGAAATGAGAAGCGATATCGCGATTTAAGAAGCTTTAGAACCCTATTGCTTCGATACGAAGACATCAGCAAACGCTATTTCCTAGCAAAGGATGTGTCGCATTTACATTAATTTGAAGTATAGACGAGATGTACATAACACTGCACAATGTATATTATATCTTATCATGAAACATAGAAATGAGATGCGATATGGCGATTTAAGAAGTATTAGAACACTATTTCTTCGATACGCAGACATCTGCAAACGCTACTTCCTAGCAAGGAAGTGTCGCATTTACATTCTTCTGATGTGAATACGAGGTATACATAACACTCCACAGTGAATATTATATATTATCATGAAACATAGTAAGGAATAGCTATATCGCGTTTTGACAAGCATTAGAACTCTAATGCTACGATACGTAGACATCTGCAAACGCTATTTCCTGGCAAGGAAGTGTCGCATTTACACACATTTGAAGTGTATGCGAGGTATACATGACACTACGCAATGAATATTATATACTATCATGAAACATAGAAAGGAGAAACCATGTCGCGTTTTGAGAAATATTAGAGCACTAATGCTACGATACGTAGACATCTGCAAACGCTATTTCCTAGCAAGGAAGTGTCGCATTTACATTCGCTTGAAGTGTACGCGAGGTATACGTGACACTTCGCAATGAATATTATATAGTATCATGGAACATAGATATGAGATGCGATATCGCGATTAAGGAAGCTTTAGAACCCTATTGCTTCGATACGAAGACATCAGCAAACGCTATTTCCTAGCAAGGAAGTGTCGCATTTACATTCATTTGAAGTGTATGTAAGGTATACATGACACTACTCGATGAATATTATATACTATCATGAAACATAGAAATGAGAAACGCTGTCGCGTTTTGAGAAGCATTAGAGCACTAATGCTACGATACGTAGACTTCTGCAAACGCTATTTCCTAGCAAGGAAGTGTCGCATTTACATTCTTTTGCAATGAATACGAGGTATACATAACACTCCACAGTGAATATTATATATTATCATGAAACATAGTAATGAGTAGCGATATCGCGTTTTGAGAAGCATTAGAACTCTAATGCTGCGATACGAAGACATTTGCAAACGCTATTTCCTAGCAAGGAAGTGTCGAATTTACATCCATTTGAAGTGTATGCAAGGTATACATGACACTTCTCGATGAATATTATATACTATCATGAAACATAGAAATGAGAAACGCTGTCGCGTTTTGAGAAGCATTAGAGCACTAATGCTACGATACGTAGACATCTGCAAACGCTATTTCCTAGCAAGGAAGTGTCGCATTTACATTCGTTTGAAGTGTATGCGAGGTATACGTGACACTTCGCAATGAATATTATACATTATCATGAAACATAGATATGAGATGCGATATCGCGAATTAGCAAGCTTTAGAAATCTATTGCTTCGATACGTAGACATCTGCAAACGCTACTTCCTAGCAAGGAAATGTCGCATTTAATTCATTTTAAGTGTATGCGAGGTATACATGACACTTCGCAATGAATATTATATATTATAAAGAAACATAGAAATGAGAAGCAATATCGCGTTTTGAGAAGCATTAGAAATCTAATGCCACGATACGTAGACATCTGCAAACGCTATTTCCTAGCAAGGAAGTGTCGCATTTACATTCAATTGAAGTGTATGCGAGATATAAATAACACTGCACAATGAATATTATATCTTATCATGAAACATAGAAATGGGAAGCGATATCGCGATTTAAGAAGCTTTAGAACCCTATTGCTTCGATACGAAGACATCAGCAAACGTTATTTCCTAGCAAAGGAAGTGTCGCATTTACATTAATTTGAAGTATAGACGAGATGTACATAACACTGCACAATGAATATTATATCTTATCATGAAACATAGAAATGAGATGCGATATGGCGATTTAAGAAGTATTAGAACACTCTTTCTTCGATACGCAGACATCTGCAAACGCTACTTCCTAGCAAGGAAGTGTCGCATTTACATTCTTCTGATGTGAATACGAGGTATACATAACACTCCACAGTGAATATTATATATTATCATGAAACATAGTAAGGAATAGCTATATCGCGTTTTGACAAGCATTAGAACTCTAATGCTACGATACGTAGACATCTGCAAACGCTATTTCCTGGCAAGGAAGTGTCGCATTTACACACATTTGAAGTGTATGCCAGGTAGTCATGACACTACGCAATGAATATTATATACTATCATGAAACATAGAAAGGAGAAACCATGTCGCGTTTTGAGAAATATTAGAGCACTAATGCTACGATACGTAGACATCTGCAAACGCTATTTCCTAGCAAGGAAGTGTCGCATTTACATTCGTTTGAAGTGTACGCGAGGTATACGTGACACTTCGCAATGAATATTATATAGTATCATGGAACATAGATATGAGATGCGATATCGCGATTAAGGAAGCTTTAGAACCCTATTGCTTCGATACGAAGACATCAGCAAACGCTATTTCCTAGCAAGGAAGTGTCGCATTTACATTCATTTGAAGTGTATGTAAGGTATACATGACACTACTCGATGAATATTATATACTATCATGAAACATAGAAATGAGAAACGCTGTCGCGTTTTGAGAAGCATTAGAGCACTAATGCTACGATACGTAGACATCTGCAAACGCTATTTCCTAGCAAGGAAGTGTCGCATTTACATTCTTTTGCAATGAATACGAGGTATACATAACACTCCACAGTGAATATTATATATTATCATGAAACATAGTAATGTGTAGCGATATCGCGTTTTGAGAAGCATTAGAACCCTAATGCTACGATACGTAGACATCTGCAAACGCTATTTCCTGGCAAGGAAGTGTCGCATTTACCTACATTTGAAGTGAATACGATTTATACATAACACTCCACAATGAATATTATATCTTATAATGAAACATAGGAATGAGATGCAATATGGCGATTTAAGAAGCATTAGAATTCTATTGCTTCGATACCTAGACATCTGCAAACGCTATTTCCAAGCAAGGAATTGTCGCATTTACATTCATTTGAAGTGTATGCGAGGTATACATGACACTACGCAATGAATATTATATACTATCAAGAAACATAGAAAGGAGAAACGATGTCGCGTTATGAGAAGCATTAGAGCACTAATGCTACGATACGTAGACATCTGCAAACGCTATTTCCTAGCAAGGAAGTGTCGCATTTACATTCTCTTGAAGTGAATACGAGGTATACATAACACTGCACAGTGAATATTATATCTTATCATGAAACATAGAAATGAGATGCGATATGGCGATTTAAGAAGCATTAGAACTCTATTGATCCGATACGTAGACATCTGCAAACGCTATTTCCTGGCAAGGAAGTGTCGCATTTACACACATTTGAAGTGAATACGAGGTATACATAAGAGTCCACAATAAATATTATATCTTATCATGAAAGATAGGAATGAGATGCAATATTTAAGAAGAATTAGAACTCTATTGCTTCGATACGTAGACATCTGCGAACGCTACATCCAAGCAAGGTATTGTCGCATTTACTTTCATTTGAAGTGTATGCGAGGTATACATGGCACTACGCAATGAATATTATATACTATCATGAAACATAGAAAGGAGAAACGATGTCGCGTTTTGAGAAATATTAGAGCACTAATGCTACGATACGTAGACATCTGCAAACGCTACTTCCTAGCAAGGAAGTGTCGCATTTACATTCGTTTGAAGTGCACGCGAGGTATACGTGACACTTCGCAATGAATATTATATAGTATCATGAAACATAGATATGTGAAGCGATATCGCGATTAAGGAAGCTTTAGAACTCTATTGCTTCGATACGAAGACATCAGCAAACGCTATTTCCTAGCAAGGAAGTGTCGCATTTACATTCATTTGAAGTGTATGTAAGGTATACATGACACTACTCGATGAATATTATATACTATCATGAAACATAGAAATGAGAAACGCTGTCGCGTTTTGAGAAGCATTAGAGCACTAATGCTACGATACGTAGACATCTGCAAACGCTATTTCCTAGCAAGGAAGTGTCGCATTTACATTCGTTTGAAGTGTATGCGAGGTATACGTGACACTTCGCAATGAATATTATATATTATCACGAAACATAGAAATGAGAAGCGATACCGTGTTTTGAGAAGCATTAGAACTCTAATGCCACGATTCGCAGACATCTGCAAACGCTATTTCCTAGCAAGGAAGTGTCGCATTTACATCCATTTGAAGTATAGATCAGATACACATGACACTTCGCAATGAATATTATATATTATAAAGAAACATAGAAATGAGAAGCGATATCGCGTTTTGAGAAGATATAGAACTCTAATGCCACGATACGTAGACATCTTCAAACGCTATTTCCTAGGAAGGAAGTGTCGCATTTACATTCATTTGAAGTATAGACGAGATATACATAACACTGCACAATGAATATTATATCTTATCATGAAACATAGAAAGGAGATGCGATATCAAGATTTAAGAAGCTTTAGAACTCCATTGCTTCGATACGTAGACATCAGCAAACGCTATTTCCTAGCAAGGAAGTGTCGCATTTAATTCATTTTAAGTGTATGCGAGGTATACATGACGCTTCGCAATGAATATTATATACTATCTTCAAACATAGAAATGAGAAGCGATACCGCGTTTTGTGAAGCATTAGAACTCTAATGCCACGATACGCAGACATCTGCAAACGCTATTTCCTAGCAAGGAAGTGTCGCATTTACATTCAATTGAAGTGTATGCGAGGTATACATGGCACTCCGCAATGAATATTATATCTTATCATGAAACATAGAAATGAGAAGCAATATGGCGGTATAAGAAGCATTAAAAATCTATTGCTTCGATGCGTAGACATCTGCAAACGCTACTTCCTAGCAAGGAAGTGTCGCATTTACATTCTTTTGAAGTGAATACGAGGTATACATAGCACTGCACAATGAATATTATATCTTATCATGAAACATAGAAATGAGATTCGATATCGCTATTTAAGAAGCTTTAGAACTCTTTTGCTTCGATACGTAGATATCTGCAAACGCTATTTCCAAGCAAGGAACTGTCGCATTTACATTCATTTGAAGTCTATGCGAGGTATACATGACACTTCGCAAAGAATATTATATATTATCATGAAACATAGGAATGAGATGCGATATCGTGAATTAGCAAGCTTTTGAACTCTATTGTTTCGATACGTAGATATCTGCAAACGCTATTTCCTAGCGAGGAAGTGCCGCATTTACATTCATTTGAAGTGTATGCGAAGCATACATAACACTTCGCAATGAATATTATATATTATCATGAAACATAGGAATGAGAAGCGATATCGCGTTTTCAGAAGCATTGGATCTCTAATCCCACGATACGTAGAGATCTGCAAACGCTATTTCCTAGCAATGAAGAGTCGCATTTATATCCATTTGAAGTATAGACGAGATATACATAACATGGCACAATGAAGGTTATATCTCATCATGAAACATAGAAATGTGATGCGATATGGCGATTTAAGAAGCATTAGATCCCTATTGCTTCGATGCGTAGACATCTGCAAACGCTACTTCGTAGCAAGGAAGTGTCGCATTTACATTGTTTTGAAAGGAATACGAGGTTTACATGACACTTCGCAATGAATATTATATCTTATCATGAAACATAGAAATGAGATGCGATATGACGATTTAAGAAACATTAGAATTCTATTGCTTCGATACGTAGATATCTGCAAACGCTATTTCCTAGCAAAGAACTATAGCATTCACATTCATTTGATGTGTACGAGAGGTATACATGACACTTCGCAATGAATATTATATATTATCATGAAACACAGAAACGAGATGCGATATCGCGAATTAGCAAGCTTAAGAACTCTATTCCTTCGATACGTAGACATCTGCAAACGCTGTTTCCTAGCAAGGAAGTGTCACATTTTCATTCTTTTGAAGTGAATACGAGGTGTACATAACACTCCACAATGAATATTATATATTATCATGAAACATAGTAACGGGTAGCGATATCGCGTTTTGAGAAGCATTAGAACTCTAATGCCACGAAACGTAGACATCTGCAAACGTTATTTCCTAGCAAGGAAGTGTCGCATTTACATCCACTTGAAGTATAGACGAGATATACATAACACTGCACAATGAATATTATATCTTATCATGAAATATAGAAATAAGATGCGATATGGCGATTTAAGAAGCATTAGAAATCTATTGGTTCGCTATGTAGGCATCAGCAAACGCTACTTCCTAGCAAGGACCTGTCGCATTTACCTTGTTTTGAAAGGAATACGAGGTATACATGACACTTCGCAATGAATATTATATATTATCATGAAACATAGATATGAGATGCGATATCGCGAATTAGCAAGATTTAGAAATCTATTGCTTCGATACGTAGATATCTGCAAACGCTATTTCCTAGCAAGGAACTGTCGAATTCACATTTATTTGAAGTGTATGCGAGGTATACATGACAAATCGCAATGAATATTATAAATTATCCTGAAACGTAGATATGAGTTGCGATATTGCGGTTTAAGATGCTTTAGAAATCTGTTGCTTCGATACGTAGATATCTGCAAACGCTCTTTCCTTGCAAGGAACTGTCGAATTCACATTCATTTGAAGTGTATGCGAGGTATACATGACAAATCGCAATGAATATTATAAATTATCATGAAACATATATATGAGATTCAATATCGCGAATTAGCAAGATTTGGAAATCTATTGCTTCGATACGTAGACATCTGCAAACGCTATTTCCTAGCAAGGAAGTGTCGCATTTACATTCCTTTGAAGTGAATACAAGGTATATATAACACTTCGCAATGAATATTATATCTTATCATGAAACATAGGAATGAGATGCAATATGGCGATTTAAGAAGCATTAGAACTCTGTTGCTTCGATACGTAGACATCTGCAAACGCTATTTCCAAGCAAGGAAATGTCGCACTTACATTCATTTCAAGTGTATGCGAGGTATACATGACACTACGCAATGAATATTATATATTATCATGAAACATGGTAATGAGTAGCGATATCGCGTTTTGAGAAGCATTAGATCACTAATGCTACGATACGTAGACATATGCAAACGCTATTTCCAAGCAAGGAAGTGTCGCGTTTACATTCATTTCAAGTGTATGCGAGGTGTACATGACACTGCGCAATGAATATTATATACTATCATGAAACATAGAAAGGAGAAACGATGTCGCGTTTTGAGAAGCATTAGAGCACTATTGCTACGATACATAGACACCTGCAAACGCTATTTCCTAGCAAGGAAGTGTCGCATTTACATTCTTTTCAAGTGAATACGAGGTATACATAACACTGCACAGTGAATATTATGTCTTATCATGAAACATAGAAGTGTGGTGCGATATGGCGATCTAAGAAGCATTAGAACTCTATTGCTTCGATACGTAGAAATCTGCAAACGGTATTTCCAAGCAAGGTAGTGTCGCATTTACATTCTTTTGAAGTGAATACGAGGTATACATAACACTGCACAGTGAATATTATGTCTTATCATGAAACATAGTAGTGTGGTGCGATATGGCGATTTAAGAAGCATTAGAACACTGTTGCTTCGATACGTAGAAATCTGCAAACGGTATTTCCAAGCAAGGAAGTGTCGCATTTACATTCTTTTGAAGTGAATACGAGGTATTCATAACACTGCAAAATGAATATAGTATCTTATCATGAAACATAGAAATGCGATGCGATATGGCGATTTATGAAGCATTAGATGTCTATTGCTTCGATACGTAGACATCTGCAAGCGCTATTTCCAAGGAGGGAAGTGTCGCATTTACATTCATTTTAAGTGTATGCGAGGTATACATGACACTTCGCAATGAATATTATATCTTACCATGAAACATAGGAATGAGAAGCGATATGGCGATTTAAGAAGCATTAGATCCCTATTGCTTCGATACGTAGACATCTGCAAACGCTACTTCCTAGCAAGGAAGTGTCGCATTTCAATTCTTTTGAAAGGAATACGATGTATACATAACACTTCGTAATGAATATTATATCTTATCATGAAATGTAGATATGAGATGCGATATGACGATCTAAGAAGTATTAGAACTCTATTGCTTCGATACGTAGACATCGGCAAACGCTACTACCTACCAAGGAAGTGTCGCATTTACATTCTTTTCAGGTGAATACGAGGTATACATATCACAGCACAATGAATATTATATCTTATAATGAAACATAGAAATGAGATGCGATATGACGATTTAAGAAGCATTAGAACACTATTGCTTCGATACGTAGACATCTGCAAACGCTACTTCCTAGGAAGGAAGTGTAGCAATTACATACATTTGAAGTGTATGCAAGTTATAAGTGACATTTCTCAATGAATATTATATCTTGTCACGAAACGTAGAAATGAGATGCGATATCGCGATTTAAGAGGCATTAGAATACTATTGCTTCGATACGTAGACATATGCAAACGCTATTTCCAAGCAAGGAAGTGTCGCATTTACATTCTTTTGAACTGAATACGATGTATTCATAACACGGCATAATGAACATTATATCTTATCATGAAGCATGGAAATGAGATGCGATATCACGATTTAAGAAGCTTTAGAACTCCATTGCTTCGATACGTAGATATCTGCAAACACTGTTTCCTAGCAAGGAAGTGTCGCATTTACATTCATTTGAAGTATAGACGAGATACACATAACACTGCACAATGAATATTATATCTCATCATGAAACATAGTAATGAGATTTGATATCGCGAGCTAAGAATCATTAGAACTCTGTTGCTTCGATACGGAGACATCTGCAAACGCTATATCCTAAGAAGGAAGTTTCGCATTTACACTCTTTTGACGTGAATACGAAGTAGACATAACAGTCCACAATGAATATTATATCTTATCACGAAACATAGAAATGAGATGCGATATCGCGTTTTAAAAAGCCTTAGATTTCTAGTGCTTCGATACGTAAACATCTGCAAACGCCATTTCCTAGCAAGGAAGTGTCGCATTTACATTCATTTGAAGTGGATGCGAGGTATACATGACACTTCGCAATGAAAATTAAATCTTATCATGGAACATAGAAATGGGATGCTATATCGCAATTTGAGAAGCATTAGAACGCTATTGCTTCGATACGTAGACATCTGCAAACCTTACTTCCTAGCAAGGAAGTGTCACATTTACATTCCTCTGAAGTTAATTCGAGATATACATAACACTCCACAATGAGTATTATATCTTATCACGAAACATAGAAATGAAATGCGACATCTCGTTTTAAGAAGCAACAGAATTCTACTGCTACGATACGTAGACATCTGCAAACGCTATTTCCTAGCAAGGAACTGTCGCATTCACATTAATTTGAAGTGTGTGCGAGGTATACATGACACTTCGCAATGAATATTATATATTATCATGAAACATAGATATGAGATGCGATATCGCGTATTAGCAAGCTTTAGAAACCTATTTCTTGGATACGTAGACATCTGCAAACGCTATTTCCAAGCAAGGAAGTGTCGCATTTACATTCTTTTGAAGTGGATACGAGGTATACATAACACTCCACAATGATTATTATATATTATAATGAAACATAATAATGAGTAGCGATATCGGGTTTTGAGAAGCATTAGAACTCTAATGCTACGATACGTAGACATCTGCAAACGACATTTCCTGGGAAGGAAGTGTCGCGTTTACAATCTTTTGAAGTGAATACGCGGTATACATAACACTCCACAATGTATACTATATCTTATCATGAAACATAGAAATGAGATGCAATATGGCGATTTAAGAAGCATTAGAACTCTATTGCTTCGATACGTAGACATCTGCAAACGCTATTTCCAAGCAAGGAAGTGTCGCATGTACATTCAATTGAAGTGTATGCGAGGTATACATGGCACTTCGCAATGAATATTATATCTTATCATGAAACATATAAATGAGATGCGATATGGCGATTTAAGAAGCATTAGAATTCTGTTGCTTCGATACGTAGACATCTGCAAACGCTACTACCTAGCAAGGAAGTGTCGCATTTACATTCATTTGAAGTGTATGCGAGGTATACATGACACTTCGCAATGAATATTACATCTTGTCACGAAACATAGAAATGAGATGCGATATCGCGATTTAAGAAGCATTAGAACACTATTGCTTCGATACGAAGACATGTGCAAACGCTATTTCCTAGCAAGGAAGTGTCGCATTTACATTATTTTGAAGTGAGTTCGAGGTACACATGACACTTCGCAATGAATATTTGTTCTTTTCATGAAACGTAGATATGAGATGCGATATGACAATTTAAGAAGCATTAGAAATCTATTGCTTCGATACGTAGACATCTGCAAACGCTACTTCCTGCCAATGAAGTGTCGCATTTACATTCTTTTGAAAGGAATACGAGGTATACATGACACTTCACAATGAATATTGTATCTTATCATGAAACATAGAAATGAGATGCGATATCGCGAATTAAGAAGTTTAGAACTCTATTGCCTCGATACGTAGACATCTGCAAACGCTATTTCCTAGCAAGGAAGTGTCGCATTTACGATCTTTTGAAGTGAACACGAGGTATACATAACACTTCGCAATGAATATTATATCTTATCATGAAACATAGGAATGAGGAGCGATTTCGCATTTTAAGAAGCATTAGAACTCTATTGCTACGATACGTAGACATCTGCAAACGCTATTTCCTAGCAAGGAACTGTCGCATTCACATTAATTTGAAGTGTGTGCGAGGTATACATGACACTTCGCAATGAATATTATATATTATCATGAAACATAGAAATGAGATGCAATATGGCGATTTAAGAAGCATTAGAAATCTATTGCTTCGATACGAAGACATCTGCAAACGCTATTTCCTAGCAAGCAAGTGACGCATTTACATTATTTTGAAGTGAGTACGAGGTATACATAACACTTCGCAATGAATATTATATCATATCATGAAACGTAGATATGAGATCTGATATCGCGATTTAAGAAGCATTAGAACACTATTTCTTCGATACGGAGACATCTGCAAACGCTACTTCCTAGGAAGGAAGTGTAGCATTTACATTCTTTTGAAGTGAATACGAGATATACATGACACTTCGCAATGAATATTATATCTTATCATGAAACATAGAAATGAGATGCGATATGCCGATTTAAGAATCATTAGAACTCTATTGCTTCGATACGCAGACATTTGCAAACGATATTTCCTAGCAAGGAAGTGTCGCATTTACATTCTTTTGAAAGGAATACGAGGTATACATGACACTTCGCAATGAATATTATATCATAACATGAAGCATAGAAATGAGATCCGGTATTGCGATTTATGAAGCATTAGAACACTATTGCTTCGATACGTAGACATCTGCAAACGATATTTCCTAGCAAGGAAGTGTCGCATTTACATTCATTTGAAGTGTATGTGATGTATACATGACACTTCGCAGTGAATATTATATATTATCATGAATCATAGTAATGAGAAGAGATATGGCGATTTAAGAAGCATTAGATCCCTATTGCTTCGATACGTAGACATCTGCAAACGCTACTTCCCAGCAAGGCAGTGTCGCATTTACATTCCTTTGAACGGAATACGAGGTATACATGACACTTCGCAATGGATATTATATCTTATCATGAAACGTAGATATGAGATGCGATATGACGATTTAAGAAGCATTGGAAAACTATTGCTTCGATACGTAGACATCTGCAAACGCTACTTCCTAGCAGAGACGTGTCGCATTTACATTCTTTTGAAACGAATACGAGGTATACATAACACTCCACAATGAATATTATATCTTATCATGAAACATAGAAATGATATGCGATATGGCGATTTATGAAGCACTAGATGTCTATTGCTTCGATACGTAGACATCTGCAAACGTTATTTCCTAGCAAGGAAGTGTCGCATTTACCTTCATTTTAAGTGTATGCGAGGTATACATAACACTGCATATTGAATATTGTATCTTATCATAAAACATAGAAATGAGATCCGATATGGCGATTTAAGAAATATTAGAAATCTATTGGTTCGATACGTAGACATCTGCTAACGTTATTTGCTAGCAAGGAAGTGTCGCATTTACATTCTTTTGAAGTGAATACGAGGTATACATAACACTCCACAATGAATATTATATATTATCATGAAACATAGTAATGAGTAGCGATATCGCGTTTTGAGAAGCATTAGAACTCTAATGCCACGATATGTAGACATCCGCAAACGCTATTTCCTAGCAAGGAAGTGTCGCATTTACGTTCAGTTGAAGTGTATGCGATGTATACATGACACTTCGCAGTGAATATTATATATTATCATGAAACATAGAAATGAGAAGCGATATGGCGATTTAAAAAGCATTAGACCCCTATTGCTTCGATACGTAGACATATGCAAACGCTACTTCCTAGCAAGGAAGTGTCGCATTTACATTCTTTTGAAAGGAATACGAGGTATACATGACACTTCGCAATGAATACTATATCTTTTCATGAAACGTAGATATGAGATGCGATATGACGATTTAAGAAGCATTAGATAACTATTGCTTCGATACGTAGACATCTGCAAACTCTATTTCCAAGCAAGGAAGTGTCGCATTTACATTCTTTTGAAGTGAATACGAGGTATTCATAACACTGCACAATGAATATTATATCTTATCATGAAACATAGAAATGAGATGCGATATCGCGATTTAAGAAGCTTTAGGACACTATTGCTTCGATACGTAGATATCTGCAAACGCTATTTCCTAGCAAGGAAGTGTCGCATTTACATTCTTTTGAGGTGTATACGAGGTATACATAACACTGCACAATGAATATTATATCTTATCATGAAACATAGAAATGAGATGCAATATGGCGATTTATGAAGCATTAGATGTCTATTGCTTCGATACGTAGACATCTGCAAACGCCATTTCCTAGCAAGGACGTGTCCCGTTTACATTCATTTGAAGTGTATGCGAGGTATACATGACACTTCGCAGTGAATATTATATACTGTCATGAAACATAGAAATGTGAAGTGATATGGCGATTTAAGAAGCATTAGATCCCTATTGCTTCGATACGTAGACATCTGCGAACGCTACTACCCAGCAAGGAAGTGTCGCATTTACATTCTTTTGAAAGGAATACGAGGTATACATAGCACTCCACAAGGAATATTATATCTTATCATGACACATAGAAATGAGTTGCGATATCGCGTTTTAAGAAGCATTAGAACTCTATTGCTACGATACGTAGACATCTGCAGACGATATTTGCTAGGAAGGAAGTGTCAAATTTACATTCTTTTGAGGTGAATACGAGGTATTCATAACACTCCACAATCAATATTATATCTTATCATGAGACATAGGAATGAGATGCGATATCGCTATTTAAGAAGCATTTGATCTCTATTGCTTCGATTCGTAGATATCTGCAAACGCTACTACCTTGCAAGGAAGTGTCGCATTTACATTCTTTTGAAGTGAATACAAGGTATACATGGCACTTCGCAATGAATGTTATAACTTATCATGAAACATGTAAATGACATGCGATATCGCGTTTTAAGAATTGTAAGAACCCTATTGCTACGATATGTAGACATCTGCAAACGCTATTTCCTAGCAAGGAAGTGTTGCATTTACATTTTTTTGAAGTGAATACGAAGTATACATGGCACTGCGCAATGAATATTACACCTTTTCAAGAAACATAGAAAGGAGATGCGCTATCGGTTTTTGAGAAGTATTTGAAATCTATTACTACGATACGTAGACATCTGGAAACTCTATTTCCTAGGAAGGAAGTGTCGCATTTACATTCCTCTGAAGTGAATACGAGGTATACATGACAATTCGCAATTAATATTATATCTTAACATGAAACATAGATATGAGATGCGATATCGCAAATTAGCAAGCATTGGAAATCTATTGCTTCGATACGTAGACATCTGGAAACGCTATTTCCTAGCAAGGAAGTGTCGCATTTACATTCATTTGAAGTATAGACGAGATATACATAACACTGCACAATGTATATTATATCTTATCATGAAACATAGAAATGAGATGCGATATGGCTATTTAAGAAGGATTAGAACTCTATTGCTTCGATACGTAGAAATCTGCAAACGCTATTTCCTAGCAAGGAAGTGTCGCATTTACATCCATTTGTAGTATAGACGAGATATACATAACACTGCACAATGAATATTATATCTTATCATGAAACATAGAAATGAGATGCGATATCGCGATTCAAGAAGCATTAGTACACTATTGCTTCGGTACGTAGACATCTGCAAACGCTACTTCCTGGCAAGGAAGTGCCGCACTTACATTCTTTTGAAAGGAATACGAGGTATACATGACACTTCGCAATGAATATTATATCTTATCAAGAAACGTAGATATGGGATGCGATATGACGATTTAAGAATCATTAGAAAACTGTTGCTTCGATACGTAGATATCTGCAAACACTATTTCCTAGCAGGGAACTGTCGCATTCACATTCATTTGAAGTGTAAGCGAGGTAAATATGACACTTCGCAACGAATATTATATATTATCATGAAAAATAGATATGAGATGCGATAACGCGAATTAGCATGCTTTAGAAATCTGTTGTTTCGATACGTAGACACTGCAAACGCTATTTCCTAGCAAGGAAATGTCGCATTTACATTCATTTCAAGTGTATGCGAGGTATACATGACACTTGGCAATGAATATTATATATTATCATGAAACATAAAAATGCGAAGCGAAATCGCGTTTTGAGAAGCATTAGACCACTAACGCCACGATACGTAGACATCTGCAAACGAAATTTCCCAGGAAGGAAGTGTCGCATTTACATTCATTTGAAGTATAGACGAGATATACATAACACTGCACAATGAATATTATATCTTATAATGAAACATAGAAATGAGATGGGATATGGCTTTATAAGAAGCATTAGAACACTATCGCTTCGATTCGTAGACACCTGCAGACTCTTCTTCCTAGCCAGGAAGTGTCGCATTTACATTCGTTTGCAAGGAATACGAGGTATACATGGCACTTCGCAATGAATATTATATCTTATCAAGAAACGTAGAAATGGGATGTGATATGACGATTTAAAAAGTATTAGAACTCTATTGCTTCGATACGTAGACATCTGCAAACCCTACATCCTAGCAAAGAAGTGTCGCATTTACATTCATTTGAAGTATAGACGAGATATACATAATACTGCACAATGAATATTATATCATATCATGAAACATGGAAATGAAATGCGATATGGCGATCTAAGAAGCATTAGAAATCTATTGGTTCGATACGTAGATATCTGCAAACGCTACTTCCTGTCAAGAAAGTGTCGCATTTACATTCTTTTGTAAGGAATACAATGTATACATGTCACCTTGCAATGAATATTATATCTTATCATGAAACGTAGACATGAGATGCGACATCGCGATTTAAGAAGCATTAGAACACTACTTCTTCGATACGGAGACATCTGCAAACGCTATTTCCTAGCAAGGTATTGTCGCATTTACTTTCTTTTGAAGTGAGTACGAGGAGTACATAACACTGCACATTAAATATTATATCTTATCATGAAACATAGAAATGAGATGCGATATGACGATTTAAGAAGCATTAGAACTTTATTGCTTCGGTACGTAGACATCTGCAAACGCTACTTCCTAGCAAGGAAGTGTCGCATTTACATCCTTTTCAAGTGAATGCAATGTATACATGTCACTTTGCAATGAATATTATATCTTATCATGAAACATAGAAATGAGATGCGATATCGCGATTTAAGAAGCATTAAAACACTATTTCTTCCATACGGAGACATCTGCAAACGCTATTTCCTAGCAAGGTATTGTCGCATTTATTTTCTTTTGAAGTGAATACGAGCAGTACACAACACTGCACATTGAATATTATATCTTATTATGAAACATAGGAATGAGACGTGATATCGCGTTTTGAGAAGCATTAGAACACTATTGCTTCGGTACGTAGACATCTGCAAACGCTACTTCCTAGCAAGGAAGTGTCGCATTTACATTCTTTTCGAGTGAATACGAGGTATACATAACACTGCACAATGAATATTATATCTTATCATGAAACATAGAAATGAGATGCGATATGACGATTTAAGAAGCATTAGAACGCTGTAGCTTCGATACGTAGACATCTGCAAACGCTACTTCCTAGCAAGGAAGTGTCGCATTTACATTCATTTTAAGTGTATGCGAGGTATACATGACACTTCGCAATGAATATTATATATTGTCATGAAACATAGAAACGAGATGCAATATGGCTATTTAAGAAGCATTAGAACTCTAATGCCACGATACGCATACGTCCGCAAACGCTATTTCCTAGCAAGGAAGTGTCGCATTTACATTCATTTGAAGTATAGATGAGATAAACATAACACTACACAATGAATATTATATCTTATCGTGAAACATAGAAATGAGATGCGATATCGCGATTTATGAAGCATTAGAACACTATTGCTTCGATACGTAGATATCTGCAAACGCTACTTCCTAGCAAGGAAGTGTCGCATTTACATTCTTTTGAAGTGTGTGCGAGGTATACATGACACTTCGCAGTGAATATTATATATTATCATGAAACATAGAAATGAGAAGCGATATGGCGTTCTAAGAAGCATTAGATCCCTATTGCTTCGATACGTAGACATCTGCAAACGCTACTTCCTAGCAAGGATGTGTCGCATTTACATTCTTTTCAAGTGAATACGAGGTATACATAACACTGCACAATGAATATTATATCTTATCATAAAACATAGAAATGAGGTGCGATATCGCGATTTAAGAAGCATTAGAACACTATTTCTTCGATACGGAGACATCTGCAGACGCTATTTCCTAGCAAGGAAGTGTCAAAGCATATTCATTCTTTCGAGGTGAATACGAGGTATACATGACACTCCACAATGAATATTATATCTTATCATGAAACATAGAAATGAGATGCAATATCGCGATTTAAGAAGCTTTAGGACACTATTGCTTCGATACGTAGATATCTGCAAACGCTATTTCCTAGCAAGGAAGTGTCGCATTTATATTCTTTTGTGGTGAATACGAGGTATACATAACACTGCACAATGAATATTATATCTTATCATGAATCATAGAAATGAGATGCAATATGGCGATTTAAGAAGCATTAGATCCCTATTGCTTCGATACGTAGACATCTGCAAACGCTACTTCCTAGCAAGGAAGTGTCGCATATACATTCTTTTGAAAGGAATGCGAGGTATACATGACACTTCGCAATGAATATTATATCTTATCATGAAACATAAACATGAGATGCGAAATGACGATTTAAGAAGCATTAGAACTCCATTGCTTCGATACGTAGACATC
Source organism: Xylocopa sonorina (assembly GCF_050948175.1). Lineage (NCBI taxonomy): Eukaryota > Metazoa > Arthropoda > Insecta > Hymenoptera > Apidae > Xylocopa > Xylocopa sonorina. The sequence goes on from NW_027490091.1 coordinate 2,640,995, forward strand.
TGCAAACGCTATTTCCTAGCAAGGAAGTGTCGCATTTACATTCTTTTGATGTGAATACGAGGTATACATAACACTCCACAATGAATATTATATGTTATCATGAAACATAGAAATGGTATGGGATATCGCAATTTAAGAAGCTTTAGAACTCTATTGCTTCGAAACGTAGATATCTGCAAACACTATTTCCTAGCAAGGAACTGTCGCATTCACATTCATTTGAAGTGTATGCGAGGTATACATAACACATCGCAATGAATATTGTATATTATCATGAAACACAGATATGAGATGCGTTACCGCGTACTAGCAAGCATTAGAACTCTATTGCTTCGATACGTAGACATCTGCAAACGCTACTTCCTAGCAAGGAAGTGTCGCATTTACATTCTTTTGAAAGGAATACGAGGTATACATGACACTTCGCAATGAATACTATATCTTAACATGAAACGTAGATATGAGATGCGATATGACGATTTAAGAAGCATTAGAAAACTATTGCTTCGATACGTAGACATCTGCAAACGCTACTTCCTAGCAAGGAAGTGTCGCATTTACACTCTTTTGAAAGGAATGCGAGGTATACATGACACTTCGCAATGAATATTATATCTTATCATGAAACGTAGATATGAGATGCGATATCGCGAACTAGCAAGCATTAGAAATCTATTGCTTCGATACGTAGACATCTGCAAACGCTATTTCCTAGCAAGGAAGAGTCGCATTTACATTCCTTTGAAGTGAATACCAGGTATACATGACACTACGCAATGAATGTTATATATTGTCATGAAACATAGAAATGAGATGCGATATAGCCATTTAAGAAGCATTAGAACACCATTGCTTCGAAACGTAGGCATCTGCAAACGCTATTTCCTAGCAAGGAAGTGTCGCATTTACATTCATTTTAAGTGTATGCGTGCTATATATGACACTTCGCAATGAATTTTATATATTGTCATGAAACATAGAAATGAGATGCGATATCGCGATTTAAGAAGAATTAGAACTCTATGGCTTGGATACGTAGGTATCTGCAAACGCTATTCCCTAGCAAGGAAGTGTTGCATTTACATTCATTTGAAGTGTATGCTAGGTATACATGACACATCGCAGTGAATATTATATTTTGTCATGAAACATAGAAATGAGAAGCGATATGACGATTTAAGAGGCACTAGATCACAATTGCTTCGATACGTAGGCATCTGCAAACGCTACTTCCTAGCAAGGATGTGTCGCGTTTACATACTTTTGAAAGGAATACGAGGTATACATGACACTTCGCAATGAATATTATATCTTATCATGAAACGTAGATATGAGATGCGATATGACGATTTAAGTAGCATTAGAAAACTATTGCTTCGATACGTAGACATCTGCAATCGCTATTTCCTAGCAAGGAAGTGTCGCATTTACATTCATTTTAAGTGTACGCGAGATATACATAACACTGCACAATGAATATTATATCTTATCATAAAACATAGAAATGAGATGCGATATGGCGATTTAAGAAGCATTAGAATTCTATTGCTTCGATACGTAGACATCTGCAAGTATCATTTCCCAGCAAGGAACTGTCGCATTCACGTTTGTTCGAATTGTATGCGAGGTATACATGAACCTTCGCAATGAATATTATATATTATCATGAAACATAGATATGAGATGCGATATCGCGATTTAAGAATCATTAGAACACTATTGCTTCGTTACGTAGACATCTGCAAACGCTACTTCCTAGCAAGGACGTGTCGCATTTACATTCTTTTGAAACGAATACGAGGTATACATAACACTCCACAATGAATATTATACCTTATCATGAAACATAGAAATGGGATGCAATATCGCGATTTAAGAAGCTTTAGGACACTATTGCTTCGATACGTAGATATCTGCAAACGCTATTTCCTAGCAAGGAAGTGTCGCATTTATATTCTTTTGTGGTGAATACGAGGTATACATAACACTGCACAATGAATATTATATCTTATCATGAATCATAGAAATGAGATGCAATATGGCGATTTAAGAAGCATTAGATCCCTATTGCTTCGATACGTAGACATCTGCAAACGCTACTTCCTAGCAAGGAAGTGTCGCATATACATTCTTTTGAAAGGAATGCGAGGTATACATGACACTTCGCAATGAATATTATATCTTATCATGAAACATAAACATGAGATGCGAAATGACGGTTTAAGAAGCATTAGAACTCCATTGCTTCGATACGTAGACATCTGCAAACGCTATTTCCTAGCAAGGAAGTGTCGCATTTACATTCTTTTGATGTGAATACGAGGTATACATAACACTCCACAATGAATATTATATGTTATCATGAAACATAGAAATGGTATGGGATATCGCAATTTAAGAAGCTTTAGAACTCTATTGCTTCGAAACGTAGATATCTGCAAACACTATTTCCTAGCAAGGAACTGTCGCATTCACATTCATTTGAAGTGTATGCGAGGTATACATAACACATCGCAATGAATATTATATATTATCATGAAACACAGATATGAGATGCGTTACCGCGAACTAGCAAGCATTAGAACTCTATTGCTTCGATACGTAGACATCTGCAAACGCTACTTCCTAGCAAGGAAGTGTCGCATTTACATTCATTTTAAGTGTATGCGTGCTATACATGACACTTCGCAATGAATTTTATATATTGTCATGAAACATAGAAATGAGATGCGATATCGCGATTTAAGAAGAATTAGAACTCTATGGCTTGGATACGTAGGTATCTGCAAACGCTATTCCCTACCAAGGAAGTGTTGCATTCACATTCACTTGAAGCGCATGCGAGGTATACGTGACACTTCGCAATGAATATTATATCTTATCACGAAACGTAGATATGAGATGCGATATGACGATTTATGAAGCATTAGATGTCTATTGCTTCGATACGTAGACATCTGCAATCGCTATTTCCTAGCAAGGAAGTGTTGCATTTACATTCATTTGAAGTGTATGCTAGGTATACATGACACTTCGCAGTGAATATTATATTTTGTCATAAAACATAGAAATGAGAAGCGATATGACGATTTAAGAGGCATTAGAAAACTATTGCTTCGATACGTAGACATCTGCAATCGCTATTTCCTAGCAAGGAAGTGTCGCATTTACATTCATTTTAAGTGTATGCGAGATATACATAACACTGCACAATGAATATTATATCTTATCATAAAACATAGAAATGAGATGCGATATGGCGATTTAAGAAGCATTAGAATTCTATTGCTTCGATACGTAGACATCTGCAAGTATCATTTCCCAGCAAGGAACTGTCGCATTCACGTTTGTTCGAATTGTATGCGAGGTATACATGAACCTTCGCAATGAATATTATATATTGTCATGAAACATAGATATGAGATGCGATATCGCGATTTAAGAATCATTAGAACACTATTGCTTCGTTACGTAGACATCTGCAAACGCTACTTCCTAGCAAGGACGTGTCGCATATACATTCTTTTGAAAGGAATGCGAGGTATACATGACACTTCGCAATGAATATTATATCTTATCATGAAACATAAACATGAGATGCGAAATGACGATTTAAGAAGCATTAGAACTCCATTGCTTCGATACGTAGACATCTGCAAACGCTATTTCCTAGCAAGGAAGTGTCGCATTTACATTCTTTTGATGTGAATACGAGGTATACATAACACTCCACAATGAATATTATATGTTATCATGAAACATAGAAATGGTATGGGATATCGCAATTTAAGAAGCTTTAGAACTCTATTGCTTCGAAACGTAGATATCTGCAAACACTATTTCCTAGCAAGGAACTGTCGCATTCACATTCATTTGAAGTGTATGCTAGGTATACATAACACATCGCAATGAACATTATATATTATCATGAAACACAGATATGAGATGCGTTACCGCGAACTAGCAAGCATTAGAACTCTATTGCTTCGATACGTAGACATCTGCAAACGCTACTTCCTAGCAAGGAAGTGTCGCATTTACATTCTTTTGAAAGGAATACGAGGTATACATGACACTTCGCAATGAATACTATATCTTATCATGAAACGTAGATATGAGATGCGATATGACGATTTAAGAAGCATTAGAGAACTATTGCTTCGATACGTTGACATCTGCAAACGCTACTTCCTAGCAAGGAAGTGTCGCATTTACATTCTTTTGAAAGGAATGCGAGGTATACATGACACTTCGCAATGAATACTATACCTTATCATGAAACATAAACATGAGATGCGATATGACGGTTTAAGAAGCATTAGAACTCTATTGCTTCGATACGTAGACATCTGCAAACGCTACTTCCTAGCAAGGAAGTGTCGCATTTACATTCTTTTGGAAGGAATACGAGGTATACATGACACTTCGCAATGAATACTATATCTTATCATGAAACGTAGATATGAGATGCGATATGACGATTTAAGAAGCATTAGAAAACTATTGCTTCGATACGTAGACATCTGCAAACGCTACTTCCTAGCAAGGAAGTGTCGCATTTACATTCTTTTGAAAGGAATGCGAGGTACACATGGCACTTCGCAATGAATATTATACCTTATCATGAAACATAAACGTGAGATGCGATATGACGGTTTAAGAAGAATTAGAACTCTATGGCTTGGATACGTAGGTATCTGCAAACGCTATTCCCTACCAAGGAAGTGTTGCATTCACATTCACTCGAAGCGCATGCGAGGTATTCGTGACACTTCGCAATGAATATTATATCTTATCATGAAACGTAGATATGATATGCGATATCGCGAACTAGCAAGCATTAGAAATCTATTGCTTCGATACGTAGACATCTGCAAACGCTACTTCCTAGCAAGGAAGTGTCGCATTTACATTCTTTTGAAACAAATACGAGGTATACATAACACTCCACAATGAATATTGTATCTTATCATGAAACATAGAAATGAGATGCGATATGGCTATATAAGAAGCATTAGAACTCTATTGCTTCGATTCGTAGACATCTGCAAACGCTAATTCCTAGCAAGGAAGTGTCGCATTTACATTCTTTTGAAGTGAATACGAGGTATACATAACACTGCACTCTGAATATTATATCTTATCATGAAACATAGAAATGAGATGCGATATCGGGTTTTGAGAAGCATTAGAACCCTACTGCCACGATACGAAGGCATCTGCAAACGCTATTTCCTAGCAAGGAAGTGTTGCATTTACATTCGTTTGAAGGGTGTGCGAGGTATACATGACACTTCGCAATGAATATTATATGTCATCATGGAACATAGAAATGGGATGCGATATCGCGATTTAAAATGCATTGGAAAACTACTGCTTCGATACGGAGACAACTGCAAACGCTATTTCCTAGCATGGAAGTGTCGCACTTACCACCTTTTGAAGTTAATACGAGGAATACATGACACTTCGCAATGAATATTATATCTTATCGTGAAACATAGAAATAGGATGCAACATCTCGCTTTAAGATGCAATAGAAACATATTGTTTCGATACGTAGGCATCTGGGAACGCTTTTTCCTACAAGATAGTGTCGCATTTACATTCATTTGAAGGGTGTGCGAGGTATACATGACGCTTCGCAATGAATATTATATCTTATCATGAAGCATAGAAATATAATGCAACATCTCGTTTTAAGAAGCAATAGAAACCTAGAGTTTCGATACGTAGACATCTGGAAATGCTACTTCCTAGCAATGAAGTGAGGCATTTACATTCTTTTCAAGTGAATACGAGGTATACATGACACTTCGCAATGAATATTATATCTTATCATGTAACATATAAATGAGATGCGATATCGCGATTTAAAAAGCATTGGAACACTACGGCTTCGATACGGAGACAACTTCAAACGCTATTTCCTAGCATGGAAGTGCCGCACTTACCACCTTTCGAAGTGAATACGAGGAATACATGACGCTTCGCAAGGAATATTATATCTTATCATGAAACATAGATATAGGATGCAACATCTCGCTTTAAGATGCAATAGAAACCTATTGTTTCGATACGTAGGCATCTGGAAACGCTTTCTCCTACAAGATAGTGTCGCATTTACATTCTTTTCAATTGAATAGGAGGTATACATGACGCTTAGCAATGAATATTATGTCTTATCATGAAATATAGAAATGTAATGCAACATCTCGTTTTAAGAAGCAATAGAAGCCTATAGTTTCGATACGTAGACATTTGGAAACGCTACTTCCTAGCAATGAAGTGACGCATTTACATTCTTTTCAAGTGAATACGAGGAATACATGACACTTCGCAATGAATATTATATCTTATCATGTAACATACAAATGAGATGCGATATCGCGATATAATGAGCATAAGAACCCTATTGTTACGATACGTAGACATCTGCAAACTCTACTTCCTAGCAAGGAAGTGTCACATTTACATTCATTTGAAGTGAATATGAGCTATACATGACACTTCGTTGTGGATATTATGTCATATCATGAAACATAGAAATGACATGCGATATCGCGTTTTGAGAAGCATTAGAACTCTATGGCTTGGATACGTAGGTATCTGCAAACGCTATTCCCTACCAAGGAAGTGTTGCATTCACATTCACTTGAAGCGCATGCGAGGTATACATGACACTTCGCAATTAATATTATACCTTATCACGAAACGTAGAAATGTGGAACGATTTCGCGTATTAAGAAGCACTAGAAACCAATTGCTTCGATACGTAGACATCTGCAAATGCAACTTCTTACCTAGGAAGTGTCGCATTTACATTCTTTTGAAGTTAATACGAGGTATACATAACACTGCACAATGAATATTATATCTTATCATGAAACTTAGATATGAGATGCGATATCGCGATTTAAGAAGCAATAGAACACTATTGCTTCGATACGTAGACATCTGCAAACGCTATTTCCTAGCATGGAAGTGTCGCATTTACATTATTTTGAAGAGTATATGTGGTATACATGACACTTCGCAATGAATATTATATCTTATCATGTAACATATAAATGAGATGCGATATCGCGATATAAAGAGCATAAGAACCCTATTGTTACGATACGTAGACATCTGCAAACTCTACTTCCTAGCAAAGAAGTGTCGCATTTACTTTCTTTTGAAGTGAATACGAGGCATAAGTGACACTTCGCATTGAATATTGTATACTTATCATCAAACATAGAAATGAGATGCGATATCGCGTTTTAAGAAGCATTAGATGCCTATTGCTTCGATACGTAGACATCTGCAAACGCTATTTCCTAGCAAGGAAGTGTCGCATTTACATTCTTTTGAAGTGAATACGAGGTATACACAACACTGCACAATGAATATTATATCTTACCATGAAGCATAGAAATGTTATGCGATATCGCGATTGAAGAAGCTTTAGAACTCTACTGCTTCGATACGTAGATATCTGCAAACACTATTTCCCAGCAAGGAACTGAAGCATTCACATTCATTTGAAGTGTATGCGAGGTATACGTAACACTTCGCAATGAATATTATATATTATCATGAAACATAGATATGAGATGCGATATCGCGTATTGAGAAGCATTAGAACTCTAATGCTACGATACGTAGACATCTACAAACGCTATTTCCTGGCAAGGAAGTGTCGCGTTTACATTCCTTTGAAGTGAATTCGAGGTATACATAACACTCCGCAATGAATATTACATCTTTTTATGAAACATAGAAATGAGATGTAATATGGCGATTTAACAAGCATTAGAACTCCAATGCTACGATACGTAGACATCTGCAAACGCTATTTCCTGGCAAGGAAGTGTCGCGTTTACATTCTTTTGAAGAGAATATGAGGTATACATAACACTTCGCAACGAATATTGTATCCTAACATGAAACATCGAAATAAGATGGGACATCTCGTTTTAAGAGGCATTAGGGCTCAATTATTTTGATACGTAGACATCTGGGCACGCTGTTTCCTAGCAAGAAAGTGTCGCATTTACACTCATTTGAAGTGTATGCGAGTTACAAGGGACACTTCGCAATGAATATTATATCTTATCATGGAACGTAGAAATGAGATGCGATATCGCGTATTGAGAAGCATTAGAACTCTAATGCTACGATACGTAGACATCTACAAACGCTATTTCCTAGCATGGAAGTGTCGCATTTACATTATTTTGAAGAGAATATGTGGTATACATGACACTTCGCAATGAATATTATATCTTATCATGTAGCATATAAATGAGATGCGATATCGCGATATAAAGCGCATAAGAACCCTATTGTTACGATACGTAGACATCTGCAAACTCTACTTCCTAGCAAAGAAGTGTCGCAGTTACGTTCTTTTGAAGTGAATACGAGGCATAAGTGACACTTCGCATTGAATATTGTATACTATCATCAAACATAGAAATGAGATGCGATATCGCGTTTTAAGAAGCATTAGAACTCTAATGTTACGATACGTAGACATCTGCAAACGCTATTTCCTGGCAAGGACGTGTCGCGTTCACAATCTTTTGAAGTGAATAAGAGGTGTACATAACACTCCACAATGAATATTATATCTTACCATGAAACATAGAAATGAGACGCAATATGGCGATTTAAGAAGCATTAGAATTCTATTTCTTCGATACGTATTCATCTGCAAACGCTATTTCCTAGGAAGGAAGTGTCGCATTTACATTCATTTTAAGTGTATGCGAGGTATACATGACACTCCACAATGAATATTATATATTATCATGAAACATGGTAATGAGTAGCGATATCGCGTTTTGAGAAGCATTAGAACTCTGATGCTACGATACGAAGACATCTGCAAACGCTATTTCTTGGCAAGGAAGTGTCACGTTTACGTTCCTTTGTAGTGAATACGAGGTATACATAACACTCCACAATGAATATTATATCTTATCATGAAACATAGGAATGAGAAGCGATATGGCGATTTAAGAAGCATTAGATCCCTATTGCTTCGATAAGTAGACATCTGCAAACGCTATTTCCTAGCAAGGAAGTGTCGCATTTACATTCATTTGAAGTGTATGCGAGGTATACATGACACTTCGCAGTGAATATTATATATTGTCATGAAACATAGAAATGAGAATCGATATGGCGATTTAAGAAGCATTAGATCCCTATTGCATCGATACGTAGACATCTGCAAACGCTATTTCCTAGCAAGGAAGTGTCGCATTTACATTCTTTTGAAGTGAATACGAGGTATACATAACACTCCACAGTGAATATTATATATTATAATGAAACATGGTAATGAGTAGCGATATCGCGTATTGAGAAGCATTAGACCTCTAATGCCACGATACGTAGACATCTGCGAACGAAATTTCCCAGGTGGGAAGTGTCGCATTTACATTCATTTGAAGTATAGACGAGATATACATGACACTGCACAATGAATATTATATCTTACCATGAAACATAGAAATGAGACGCAATATGGCGATTTAAGAAGCATTAGAATTCTATTTCTTCGATACGTAGACATCTGCAAACGCTACTTCCTAGCAAGGATGTGTCGCATTTACATTCTTTTGGAAGGAATACGAGGTATACGTGACACTTCGCAATGAATATTATATCTTATCATGAAACATAGAAGTGAGATGCGATATTGCGAATTAGAAAGATTTAGAACTCTATTGCTTCTATACGTAGACATCTGCAAACGCTACTTCCTAGCAAGGAAGTGTCGCATTTACATTCTTTTGAAGTGAATACGAGGTATACATAACACTCCACAATGAATATTATATATTATCATGAAGCATAGAAATGAGATGCGACATCGCGTTTTGAGAAGCATTAGAACTCTATTGCTACGATACGTAGATATCTGCAAACGCTATTTCGTAGCAAGGAACTGTCGCATTCACATTCATTTGAAGTGTATGCGAGGTATACATGACACTTCGCAATGAATATTATATATTGTCATGAAACATAGAAATGAGGTGCGATATCGCGATTTAAGAAGCACTAGGACACTATTGCTTCGATACGTAGATATCTGCAAACGCTACTTCCTAGCAAGGAAGTGTCGCATTTACATTCTTTTGGAACAAATACGAGGTATACATGACACTTCGCAATTAATATTATATTTTAACATGAAGCATAGAAATGAGTTGCGACATCGCGTTTTGAGAAGCATTAGAACTCTATTGCTACGAAACGTAGATATCTGCAAACGCTATTTCCTAGCAAGGAACTGTCGCATTCACATTCATTTGAATTGTATGCGAGGTATACATGACACTTCGCAATGAATATTATATATTGTCATGAAACATAGAAATGAGGTGCGATATCGCGATTTAAGAAGCAGTAGGACACTATTGCTTCGATACGTAGATATCTGCAAACGCTACTTCCTAGCAAGGAAGTGTCGCATTTACATTCTTTTGAAACAACTACGAGGTATACATAACACTGCACTGTGAATATTATATCTTATCATGAAACATAGAAATGAGATGCGATATCGCGTTTTGAGAAGCATTAGAACTCTAATGCCACGATACGTAGACATCTGCACATGCTATTTCCTAGCAAGGAAGTGTCGCATTTACATCCATTTGAAGTACAGACGAGATATACATAACACTGCACAATGAATATTATATCTTATCATGAAACATAGAAATGAGATGCGATATGGCGACTTAAGAAGCATTAGAAATCTACTGCTTCGATACGTAGACATTTGGTAACGCTATTTCCTAGCAAGGAAGTGTCGCATTTACATTCTTTTGAGAGGAATACGAGGTATACATGACACTTCGCAATGAATATTATATCTTATCATGAAACATAGAAATGAGATAAGATATGGCGATTTATGAAGCATTTGATGTCTATTACTTCGATACGTAGACAACTGCAAAGGCTATTTCCTAGCAAGAAATTGTAGCATTTGCATTCTTTTGAAGTGAATAATAGGTATACATAACACTGCACAATGAGTATTATATCATATCATGAAACATAGAAATGAGATGCGATATCGCGATTTAAGAAGAATTAGAACACTATTGCTTCGATACGTAGACATCTGCAAACGCTACTTCCTAGCAAAGAAGTGTCGCATTTACATTCTTCTGAATGGAATACGAGGTATACGTGACACGTCGCAATGAATATTAAATCTTATCATGAAACATAGGAATGAGATGCGATATGACGATTTAAGAAGCATTAGAACTCCATTGCTTCGATACGTAGACATCTGCAAACACTATTTCCCAGCAAGGAACTGTCGCATTCACATTCGTTTGAATTGTATGCGAGGAATACATGAAACTTCGCAATGAATATTATATGTTATCATGAAACATAGATATGAGATGCGATATCGCGAATTAGCAAGCTTTAGAAATCTATTGCTTCGATACGCAGACATCTGCAAACGCTAGTTCCTAGCAAGTATGTGTCGCATTTACATTCATTTGAAGTATAGATGAGATAAACATAACACTACACAATGAATATTATATCTTATCATGAAACATAGAAATGAGGTGCGACATCGCGATTTAAGAAGCATTAGAACTCTATTGCTTCGATACGTAGACATCTGCAAACGCTACTTCCTAGCAAGGAAGTGTCGCATTTACATTCTTTTGAAAGAAATACGAGGTATTCGTGACAATTCGCAATGAATATTATGTCTTATCATGAAACATAGAAATGCGATGCGATATGACGATTTATGAAGCATTAAAACTCTATTGCTCCGATACGTAGACATCTGCAAACACTATTTCCCAGCAAGGAACTGTTGCATTCACATTCGTTTGAATTGTATGCGAGGTATACATGAAACTTCGCATTGAATATTATATATTATCATGAAACATATATATGAGATGCGATATCGCGAATTAGCAAGCGTTAGAACTCTATTGCTTCGATACGTAGACATCTGCTAACGCTACTTCCTAGCAAGGACGTGTCGCATTTACATTGTTTTGAAAGGAATACGAGGTATACATGACACTTCGCAATGAATATTATGTCTTATCATGAAACGTAGATATGAGATGCGATATGAAAATATAAGAAGCATTACAATTTTATTGCTTCGGTACGTAGAGATCTGCAAATGCTACTTCCTAGCAAGGAAGTGTCGCATTTACATTATTTTGAAGTGAGTACGAGGTATACTTGACACTTCGCAATGAATATTATATTTTAACATGAAGCATAGAAATGAGATGCGACATCGCGTTTTGAGAAGCATTAGAACTCTATTGCTACGATACGTAGATATCTGTAAACGCTATTTCCTAGCAAGGAAGTGTCGCATTTACATTCTTTTGAAGTGAAAACGAGGTATTCATAACACTGTACAGTGAATTTTATATCTTATCATGAAACATAGAAATGAGATGCGATATGGCGATTTAAGAAGCATTAGAAATCTATTGCCTCGATACGTAGACATCTGCAAACGCTATTTCCTAGCAAGGAAGTGTCGCATGTACATTCAATTGAAGTGTATGCAGGATATACATGGCACTCCGCAATGAATATTATATCTTATCATGAGACATAGAAATGGGACGCGATATGACAACTTGAGAAGCATTAGAATTCTATTGCTTCGATACGTAGACATCTGCAAACGCTATTTCCTAGCAAGGAAGTGTCGCATGTACATTCAATTGAAGTGTATGCAAGATATACATGGCACTCCGCAATGAATATTATATCTTATCATGAAACATAGAAATGAAATGCGATATGGCGATTTAAGGAGCATTAGAACTGTATTGCCTCGATACGTAGACATCTGCAAACGCTATTTCCTAGCAAGGAAGTGCCGCATTTATATTCTTTTGAAAGGAATACGAGGTATACATGACACTTCGCAGTGAATATTATATCATATCACGAAACATGGAAATGGCATGCGACATCGCGTTTTGAGAAGCATTAGAACTCTATTGCTACGATACGTAGACATCTGCAAACGCTATCTCCTAGCAAGGAAATGTCGCATTTACATTCTTCTGATGTGAAAACGAGGTATACATAACACTCCACAATGAATATTATATCTTACCATGAAACATAGGAATGAGATGCGATATCGCTATTTAAGAAGCATTTGATCTCTATTGCTTCGATTCGTAGACATCTGCAAACGCTATTACCTTACAAGGACGAGTCGCATTTACATACTTTTGAAGTGAATACAAGGTATACATGACACTTCGCAATGAATATTATATCTCATCATGAAGCATGGAAATGGCATCCGATATCGCGTATTGAGAAGCATTAGAACTCTAATGCCACGATACGTAGACGTCTGCAAACGCTATTTCCTAGCAAGGGAGAGTCGCATTTACATCCATTTGAAGTATAGACGAGATATACATAACACTGCACAATGAATATTATATCTTAACATGAAACATAGAAATGAGATGCGATATGGCGATTTAAGAAGCATTAGAAGTATATTGGTTCGATACGTAGGCATCAGCAATTGCTACTTCCTAGCTAGGAAGTGTCGCATTTACATTCTTTTGAAAGGAATACGAGGTATACATGACACTTCGCAATGAATAATATATCTTATCATGAAACATAGATATGAGATGCGATATCGCGATTTAAGAAGCATTAGAACAATATTGCTTCGATACGTAGATATCAGCAAACGCTATATCCTAGCAAGGAAGTGTCGCATTTACATTCTTTTGAGGTGAATACGAGGTATACATAACACTGCACAATGTATATTTTATCCTATCATGAAACATAGAAATGAGATGCGATATCGCGATTTAAGAAGCTTTGGAACTCTATTGCTTCGATACGTAGATATCTGCAAACACTATTTCCTAGGAAGGAACTGACGCATTCACATTCATTTGAAGTGTATGCGAAGGCATACATGACGCTTCGCAATGAATATTATATATAATCATGAAACATAAAAATGCGAAGCTATATCGCGTTTTGAGAAGCACTAGACCTCTAATGCGACGGTACATAGACATCTGCAAACGCTATTTCCTAGCAAGAAGGAGTCGCATTTACATGCATTTGTAGTGTAGACGAGATATACATAACACGGCACAATGAATATTTTATATAATCATGGAAAATAGTAATAAGATGCGATATGGCGATTTATGAAGCATTAGCTGTCTGTTGCTTCGATACGTAGACATCTGCAAACGCCATTTCCTAGCAGGGATGTGTCGCATTTACATTCTTTTGAAGTGAGTACAAGGTATACATGACACTTTGCAATGAATATTATATCTTATCACGAAACAAAGAAATGAGTTGCGATATCGCATTTTAAGATACATTAGAACCCTATTGCTTCGATACGTAGACATCTGCAAACGCTATTTCCAAGCAAGGAAGTGTCGCATTTACATTCATTTCAAGTGTATGAGAGGTATACATGACATTACGCAATGAATATTATATACTAACATGAAACATAGAAAGGAGAAACGATGTCGCGTTTTGAGAAGCATTAGAGCACTAATGCTACGATACGTAGACATCTGCAAACGCTATTTCCTAGCAAGGAAGTGTCGCATTTACATTCCTTTCAAGTAAATACGAGGTATACATAACACTGCACAGTGAATATTATATCTTATCATGAAACGTAGAAATGAGAAGCTATATGGCGATTTAAGAAGCATTGGATCCCTATTGCTTCGATACGTAGACATCTGCAAACGCTACTTCCTAGCAAGGAAGTGTCGCATTTACATTCTTTTGAGAGGAATACGAGGTATACATGACACTTCGCAATGAATATTATATATTATCATGAAACATAGAAATGAGATGCGATATCGCGATTTAAGAAGCATTAGAACACTATTGCTTCGATACGTAGATATCTGCAAACGCTATTTCCTAGCAAGGAAGTGTCGCATTTACATCCATTTGAAGTATAGACGAGATACACATAACACTGCACAATGAATATTATATCTTATCATGAAACATAGAAATGAGATGCGATATGACGATTTAAGAAGCATTGCAACTCTATTGCTTCGATACGTAGACATCTGCAAACACTACTTCCCAGCAAGGAACTGTCGCATTCACATTCGTTTGAATTGTATGCGAGGTATACATGACACTTCGCAATGAATATTATATATTGTCATGAAACATAGAAATGAGGTGCGATATCGCGATTTAAGAAGCAGTAGGACACTATTGCTTCGATACGTAGATATCTGCAAACGCTACTTCCTAGCAAGGAAGTGTCGCATTTACATTCTTTTGAAACAAATACGAGGTATACATAACACTGCACTGTGAATATTATATCTTATCATGAAACATAGAAATGAGATGCGATATCGCGTTTTGAGAAGCATTAGAACTCTAATGCCACGATACGTAGACATCTGCACATGCTATTTCCTAGCAAGGAAGTGTCGCATTTACATCCATTTGAAGTACAGACGAGATATACATAACACTGCACAATGAATATTATATCTTATCATGAAACATAGAAATGAGATGCGATATGGCGATTTAAGAAGCATTAGAAATCTACTGCTTCGATACGTAGACATTTGGTAACGCTATTTCCTAGCAAGGAAGTGTCGCATTTACATTCTTTTGAGAGGAATACGAGGTATACATGACACTTCGCAATGAATATTATATCTTATCATGAAACATAGAAATGAGATAAGATATGGCGATTTATGAAGCATTTGATGTCTATTACTTCGATACGTAGACAACTGCAAAGGCTATTTCCTAGCAAGAAATTGTAGCATTTGCATTCTTTTGAAGTGAATAATAGGTATACATAACACTGCACAATGAGTATTATATCATATCATGAAACATAGAAATGAGATGCGATATCGCGATTTAAGAAGAATTAGAACACTATTGCTTCGATACGTAGACATCTGCAAACGCTACTTCCTAGCAAAGAAGTGTCGCATTTACATTCTTCTGAATGGAATACGAGGTATACGTGACACGTCGCAATGAATATTAAATCTTATCATGAAACATAGGAATGAGATGCGATATGACGATTTAAGAAGCATTAGAACTCCATTGCTTCGATACGTAGACATCTGCAAACACTATTTCCCAGCAAGGAACTGTCGCATTCACATTCGTTTAAATTGTATGCGAGGAATACATGAAACTTCGCAATGAATATTATATGTTATCATGAAACATAGATATGAGATGCGATATCGCGAATTAGCAAGCTATAGAAATCTATTGCTTCGATACGTAGACATCTGCAAACGCTATTTCCTAGCAAGGAAGTGTCGCATTTACATTCATTTTAAGTGCATGCGAGGTATACAGGACCCTTCGCAATGAATATTATATATTGTCATGAAACATAGAAATGAGATGCGATATCGCGTTTTGAGAAGCATTAGAACTCTTCTGCCACGATACGCAGACATCTGCAAACGCTAGTTCCTAGCAAGGATGTGTCGCATTTACATTCATTTGAAGTATAGATGAGATAAACATAACACTACACAATGAATATTACATCTTATCATGAAACATAGAAATGAGGTGCGACATCGCGATTTAAGAAGCATTAGAACTCTATTGCTTCGATACGTAGACATCTGCAAACGCTACTTCCTAGCAAGGAAGTGTCGCATTTACATTCTTTTGAAAGAAATACGAGGTATTCGTGACACTTCGCAATGAATATTATGTCTTATCATGAAACATAGAAATGCGATGCGATATGACGATTTATGAAGCATTAAAACTCTATTGCTCCGATACGTAGACATCTGCAAACACTATTTCCCAGCAAGGAACTGTTGCATTCACATTCGTTTGAATTGTATGCGAGGTATACATGAAACTTCGCATTGAATATTATATATTATCATGAAACGTATATATGAGATGCGATATCGCGAATTAGCAAGCGTTAGAACTCTATTGCTTCGATACGTAGACATCTGCTAACGCTACTTCCTAGCAAGGACGTGTCGCATTTACATTGTTTTGAAAGGAATACGAGGTATACATGACACTTCGCAATGAATATTATATCTTATCATGAAAGATAGAAATGAGATGCGATATGGCGATTTATGAAGCATTAGATGTATATTGCTTCGATACGTAGACATCTGAAAACGCTATTTCCTAGCAAGGAAGTGTCGCATTTACATTCATTTTATGTGTATGCGAGGTATACATGACACTTCGCAATGAATATCATATATTATAATGAAACATAGAAATGAGAAGCGATATCGCATTTTGAGAAGCATTAGAACTCTAATTCTGCGATACGTAGACATCTGCAAACGCTATTTCCTGGCAAGGAAGTGTCGCGTTTACATTCTTTTGAAGTGAATACGAGGTATACATAACACTCCACAATGTATATTATATCTTATCATGAAACATAGGAATGAGATGTTATATGGCGATTTAAGAAGCATTAGAAATCTATTGCTTCGACACGTAGACATCTGCAAACGCTATTTCCTAGCAAGGAAGTGTCGCATGTACATTCAATTGAAGTGTATGCAAGATATACATGGCACTCCGCAATGAATATTATATCTTATCATGAAACATAGAAATGAAATGCGATATGGCGATTTAAGGAGCATTAGAACTGTATTGCCTCGATACGTAGACATCTGCAAACGCTATTTCCTAGCAAGGAAGTGCCGCATTTATATTCTTTTGAAAGGAATACGAGGTATACATGACACTTCGCAGTGAATATTATATCATATCACGAAACATAGAAATGAGATGCGACATCGCGATTCAAGAAGTATCAGAACACTATTTCTTCGTTACGGAGACATCTGCAAACGCTATTTCCTAGCAAGGTACTGTCGCATTTTCTTTCTTTTGAAGTGAATACGAGGAGTACATAGCACTGCACATTGAATATTATATCTTATCATGAAACATAGAAATGAGATGCGATATTGCTATTTAAGAAGCATTTGATCTCTATTGCTTCGATACGTAGACATCTGCAAACCCTATCTCCTAGCAAGGACGTGTCGCATTTACATTATTTTGAAGTGAGTACGAGGTATACATGACACTTCGCAATGAATATTGTATCTTATCATGAAGCATGGAAATGGCATGCGACATCGCGTTTTGAGAAGCATTAGAACTCTATTGCTACGATACGTAGACATCTGCAAACGCTATTTCCTAGCAAGGAAATGTCGCATTTACATTCTTCTGATGTGAAAACGAGGTATACATAACACTCCACAATGAATATTATATCTTACCATGAAACATAGGAATGAGATGCGATATCGCTATTTAAGAAGCATTTGATCTCTATTGCTTCGATTCGTAGACATCTGCAAACGCTACTACCTTACAAGGACGAGTCGCATTTACATACTTTTGAAGTGAATACAAGGTATACATGACACTTCGCAATGAATATTATATCTCATCATGAAGCATGGAAATGGCATCCGATATCGCGTTTTGAGAAGCATTAGAACTCTAATCCCACGATACGTAGACATCTGCAAACGCTATTCAGTAGCAAGGAAGTGTCGCATTTACATTCAATTGAAGTTTAGACGAGATATACGTAACATTGCACATTGAATATTATATATTATCATGAAACATATATATGAGATGCGATATAACGATTTAAGAAGCATTAGAGAACTATTGCTTCGACACGTAGACATCTGCAAACGCTATTTCCAAGCAAGGAAGTGTCTCGTTTACATTCTTTTGAAGTGAATGCGAGGTATTCATAACACTGCAAAATGAATATTATATATTATCATGAAACATATATATGAGATGCGATATAACGGTTTAAGAAGCATTAGAGAACTATTGCTTCGATACGGAGACATCTGCAAACGCTATTTCCTACATGGAAGTGTCTCATTTACATTCTTTTGAAGTGAATACGAGGTATACATAACACACCACAATGAATATTATATATTATCATGAAACATGGTAATGAGTAGCGATATCGCGTTTTGAGAAGCATTAGAACTCTAATGGTACGATACGTAGACATCTGCAAACGCTATTTCCTGGCAACAAAGTGTCGCGTTTACATTCTTTTGAAGTGAATATGAGGTTTACATAACACTCCACAATGAATATTATATCTCACCATGAAACATAGAAATGAGATGCAATATGGCGATCTAAGAAGCATTAGAAATCTACTGCTTCGATACGTAGACATCTGCAACCGCTATTTCCAAGCAAGGAAGTGTCGCATTTACATTCTTTTGAGGTGAATACGAGGTATACATAACACTCCACAATGAATATTATATATTATAATGAAACATAGAAATGAGAAGCGATATCGCATTTTGAGAAGCATTAGAACTCTAATTCTGCGATACGTAGACATCTGCAAACGCTATTTCCTGGCAAGGAAGTGTCGCGTTTACATTCTTTTGAAGTGAATACGAGGTATACATAACACTCCACAATGTATATTATATCTTATCATGAAACATAGGAATGAGATGTTATATGGCGATTTAAGAAGCATTAGAAATCTATTGCTTCGACACGTAGACATCTGCAAACGCTATTTCCTAGCAAGGAAGTGTCGCATGTACATTCAATTGAAGTGTATGCAAGATATACATGGCACTCCGCAATGAATATTATATCTTATCATGAAACATAGAAATGAAATGCGATATGGCGATTTAAGGAGCATTAGAACTGTATTGCCTCGATACGTAGACATCTGCAAACGCTATTTCCTAGCAAGGAAGTGCCGCATTTATATTCTTTTGAAAGGAATACGAGGTATACATGACACTTCGCAGTGAATATTATATCATATCACGAAACATAGAAATGAGATGCGACATCGCGATTCAAGAAGTATCAGAACACTATTTCTTCGTTACGGAGACATCTGCAAACGCTATTTCCTAGCAAGGTACTGTCGCATTTTCTTTCTTTTGAAGTGAATACGAGGAGTACATAGCACTGCACATTGAATATTATATCTTATCATGAAACATAGAAATGAGATGCGATATTGCTATTTAAGAAGCATTTGATCTCTATTGCTTCGATACGTAGACATCTGCAAACCCTATCTCCTAGCAAGGACGTGTCGCATTTACATTATTTTGAAGTGAGTACGAGGTATACATGACACTTCGCAATGAATATTGTATCTTATCATGAAGCATGGAAATGGCATGCGACATCGCGTTTTGAGAAGCATTAGAACTCTATTGCTACGATACGTAGACATCTGCAAACGCTATTTCCTAGCAAGGAAATGTCGCATTTACATTCTTCTGATGTGAAAACGAGGTATACATAACACTCCACAATGAATATTATATCTTACCATGAAACATAGGAATGAGATGCGATATCGCTATTTAAGAAGCATTTGATCTCTATTGCTTCGATTCGTAGACATCTGCAAACGCTACTACCTTACAAGGACGAGTCGCATTTACATACTTTTGAAGTGAATACAAGGTATACATGACACTTCGCAATGAATATTATATCTCATCATGAAGCATGGAAATGGCATCCGATATCGCGTTTTGAGAAGCATTAGAACTCTAATCCCACGATACGTAGACATCTGCAAACGCTATTCAGTAGCAAGGAAGTGTCGCATTTACATTCAATTGAAGTTTAGACGAGATATACGTAACATTGCACATTGAATATTATATATTATCATGAAACATATATATGAGATGCGATATAACGATTTAAGAAGCATTAGAGAACTATTGCTTCGACACGTAGACATCTGCAAACGCTATTTCCAAGCAAGGAAGTGTCTCGTTTACATTCTTTTGAAGTGAATGCGAGGTATTCATAACACTGCAAAATGAATATTATATATTATCATGAAACATATATATGAGATGCGATATAACGGTTTAAGAAGCATTAGAGAACTATTGCTTCGATACGGAGACATCTGCAAACGCTATTTCCTACATGGAAGTGTCTCATTTACATTCTTTTGAAGTGAATACGAGGTATACATAACACACCACAATGAATATTATATATTATCATGAAACATGGTAATGAGTAGCGATATCGCGTTTTGAGAAGCATTAGAACTCTAATGGTACGATACGTAGACATCTGCAAACGCTATTTCCTGGCAACAAAGTGTCGCGTTTACATTCTTTTGAAGTGAATATGAGGTTTACATAACACTCCACAATGAATATTATATCTCACCATGAAACATAGAAATGAGATGCAATATGGCGATCTAAGAAGCATTAGAAATCTACTGCTTCGATACGTAGACATCTGCAACAGCTATTTCCAAGCAAGGAAGTGTCGCATTTACATTCTTTTGAGGTGAATACGAGGTATACATAACACTCCACAATGAATATTATACATTATCATGAAACATAGTAATGAGTAGCGATATCGCGTATTGAGAAGCATTAGAACTCTAATGCCACGATACGTAGACGTCTGCAAACGCTATTTCCTAGCAAGGGAGAGTCGCATTTACATCCATTTGAAGTATAGACGAGATATACATAACACTGCACAATGAATATTATATCTTAACATGAAACATAGAAATGAGATGCGATATGGCGATTTAAGAAGCATTAGAAGTCTATTGGTTCGATACGTAGACATCTGCAAACGCTATTTCCTAGCAAAGTAGTGTCGCATTTACATTAATCTGATGTGTATGCTAGGTACACATGACACTTCGCAGTGAACATTATATATTATCATGAAACATAGTAATGAGTCACGATATCGCGTTTTGAGAAGCATTAGAACTCTAATGCTACGATACGTAGACATCTGCAAACGCTACTTCCTAGCAAGGAAGTGTCGCATTTACATTCTTTTGAAAGGAATACGAGGTATACATGACACTTCGCAGTGAATATTATATCTTATCAAGTAACGTAAATATGAGATGCGATATGACGATTTAAGAAGCATTAGAAAACTATTGCTTCGATACGTAGACATCTGCAAATGCTATTGCCTAGCAAGGAAGTGTCGCATTTACATTCTTTTGAAGTGACTACGAAATATTCATAACAGAGCACAATGATTATTGTATCTTATCATGAAACATAAAAATGAGATGCGGTATCGCGATTTAAGAAGCTTTGGAACTCTATTGCTTCGATACGTAGATATCTGCAAACACTATTTCCTAGGAAGGAACTGACGCATTCACATTCATTTGAAGTGTATGCGAAGGCATACATGACGCTTCGCAATGAATATTATATATAATCATGAAACATAAAAATGCGAAGCTATATCGCGTTTTGAGAAGCACTAGACCTCTAATGCGACGGTACATAGACATCTGCAAACGCTATTTCCTAGCAAGAAGGAGTCGCATTTACATTCATTTGTAGTGTAGACGAGATATACATAACACGGCACAATGAATATTTTGTATTATCATGGAAAATAGTAATAAGATGCGATATGGCGATTTATGAAGCATTAGCTGTCTGTTGCTTGATACGTAGACATCTGCAAACGCCATTTCCTAGCAGGGATGTGTCGCATTTACATTCATTTCAAGTGTATGCGAGGTATACATGACATTACGCAATGAATATTATATACTATCATGAAACGTAGAAATGAGAAGCGATATGGCGATTTAAGAAGCATTGGATCCCTATTGCTTCGATACGTAGACATCTGCAAACGCTACTTCCTAGCAAGGAAGTGTCGCATTTACATTCTTTTGAGACGAATACGAGGTATACGTAACACTTCGCAATCAATATTATATCTTATCATGAAACGTAGATATGAGATGCGATATGACGATTTAAGAAGCATTAGAAAACTGTTGCTTCGATACGTAGGTATCTGCAAACGCTATTTCCTAGCAAGCAAGTGTCGCATTTACATTCATTTGAAAGGATTACGAGGAATACATGACACTTCGCAATGAATATTATATTTTGTCATGAAACATAGAAATGGGATGCGATATGACGGTTTAAGAAGCATTAGAACTCTATTGCTTCGATACGTAGACATCTGCAAACGCTACTTCCTAGCAAGGAAGTGTCGCATTTACATTCTTTTGAAAGGAATACGAGGTATACATGACACTTCGCAATGAACACTATATCTTATCATGAAACGTAGATATGAGATGCGATATCGCGATTTAAGAAGCATTAGAAATCTATTGGATCGATATCTAGACATCTGCAAACGCCATTTCCTAGCAAGGAAGTGTCGCACTTACATTCATTTGAAGTATAGACGAGATATACATAACACTGCACAATTAATATTATATCTTATCATGAAACATAGAAATGTGATGCGATATGGCGATATAAGAAGCATTAGAAATCTATTGGTTCGATACGTAGATATCTGCAAACACTATTTCCTAGCAAGGAACTGTCGCATTCACATTCATTTGAAGTGTATGCGAGGTATATATGACACTTCGCAATGAATATTACATCTTGTCACGAAACATAGAAATGAGGTGCGATATCGCCATTTAAGAAGCATTAGAACACTATTGCTTCGATACGGAGACATCTGCAAACGCTATTTCCTAGCAAGGAAGTGTCGCATTTACATTCTTTTGAGGTGAATACGAGGTATACATAACACTGCACAATGAATATTATATCTTATCATGAAACATAGCAATGAGATGCGATATGACGATTTATGAAGCATTGGATGTCTATTGCTTCGATACGTAGACATCTGCAAACGCTATTTCCTAGCAAGGAAGTGTCGCATGTACATTCAGTTGAAGTGTATGCGAGGTATACATAACACTGCACAATGAATATTACATCTTATCATGAAACATAGAAATGGGATGCGATATGGCGATTTAAGAAGCATTAGAAAACTATTGCTTCGATACGTAGACATCTGCAAACGCTTTTTCCAAGCAAGGAAGTGTCGCATTTACATTCTTTTGAAGTGATTACGAGGAATACATAACACCGCACAATGAATATTATATCTTATCATGAAACATAGAAATGAGTTGCGATCTCGCGTTTGAAGAAGCGTTAGGGCTCTATTGCCATGATACATAGACACCTGCAAACGCTATTTCCTAGGAAGGAAGTGTCGCAATTACATACATTTGAAGTGTATGCGAGGTATAAGTGACATTTCGCAATGAATATTATATCTTGTCACGAAACATAGGAATGAGATGCGATATCGCTATTTAAGAAGCATTAGAATTCTATTGCTTCGATACGTGGACATCTGCAAACGCTACATCCCAGCAAGGAAGTGTCGCATTTACATTCTTTTGAAGTGAGTACGAGGTATACATGACACTTCGCAATGAATATTATATCATAACTTGAGGCATAGAAATGAGATGCGGTATCGCGATTTATGAAGCATAAGAACACCATTGCTTCGATACGTAGACATCTGCAAACGATATTTGTTAGCAAGGAAGTATCACGTTTACATTCATTTGAAGTGTATGTGATGTATACATGACACTTCGCAGTGAATATTATATATTATCACGAAACATAGAAATGAGAAGCGATATGGCGATTTAAGAAGCATTAGATCCCTATTGCTTCGATACGTAGACATCTGCAAACGCTACTTCCTAGCAAGGAAGTGTCGCAACTACACTTATTTGAAGTGTATGCGAGGTATATGTCACATTTCGCAATGAATATTATATCTTGTCACGAAACATAGGAATGAGATGCGATGTCGCGATTTAAGAAGCATTATAACTCTAATGCTACGATACGTAGACATCTGCAACCGCTACATCCTAGCAAGGAAGTGTCGCATTTACATTCTTTTGAAACGAATACGAGGTATACATGACACTTCGCAATGACTATTATATCTTATCATGAAACATAGAAATGAGATGCGATATGACGATTTAAGAAGCATTAGAATTCTGTTGCTTCGATACGTAGACATCTGCAAACGCTATTTCCTAGCTAGGAAGTGTCGCATTTACATTCCTTTGAAGTGAATACTAGGTATACATAACACTCAACAATGAATATTATATCTTATCATGAAGCAAAGAAATGAGGAGCGATTCCGCGCTTTAGGAGGCATTAGAATTCTATTGCTACGATTCGTGGACATCTGCAAACGCTACTTCCTTGCGAGGAAGTGTCGCAATTACATTCTGTAGAAGTGAATACGAGGTATACATGACACCTCGCATTGAATATTATATGTATTCATGAAACATAGAAATGAGATGCGATATGGCGATTTAAGAAGTATTAGAACTCTATTGCTTCGATACGCAGGCATCTGCAAACGCTACTTCCTAGCAAGGAAGTGTCGCATTTACATTCTTCTGATGTGAGTACGAGGTATATATAACACTGCAAAATGAATATTATTTCTTATCATGAAACATAGAAATGAGATGCGACATGGCGATTTAAGAGGCATTAGAACTTTATTGCTTCGATACGTAGACATCTGCAAACGCTACTTCCAAGCAAGCAAGTGTCGCATTTACATTCTTTTGAAAGGAATACAAGGTATACATGACACGTCGCAATGAATACTATATATTATAAAGAAACATAGAAATGAGAAGCGATATCGCGTTTTTAGAATATATAGAACTCTAATGCCACGATACGTAGACATCTGCAAACGCTATTTCCTAGCAAGGAAGTGTCGCATTTACAATCATTTGAAGTGTATGCAAGGTATACATGACACTACTCGATGAATATTATATACTATCATGAAACATAGAAATGAGAAACGCTGTCGCGTTTTGAGAAGCATTAGAGCACTAACTCTACGATACGTAGACATCTTCAAACGGCATTTCCTAGCAAGGAAGTGTCGCATTTACATTCTTTTGAAATGAATACGAGGTATACATAGCACTCCACAGGGAATATTATATATTATCTTGAAACATAGTAACGAATAGCTATATCGCGTTTTGAGATGCATTAGGACTCTAATGCTACGATACGTAGACATCTGCAAACGCTATCTCCTTTCAAGGAAGTGTCGCATTTACATACATTTGATGTGAATACGAGGTATACATAACACTCCACAATAAATATTATATTTTATCATGAAACATAGAAATGAGATGCGATATGGCGATTTAAGAAGCATTAGAACTCCATTGCTTCGATACGTAGACATCTGCAAACGCTATTTCCAAGCAAGGAATTGTCGCATTTACATTCATTTGAAGTGTATGCGAGGTATACATGACACTACGCAATGCATATTATATACTATCATGAAACATAGAGAGGAGCAACGATGTCGGGTTTTGAGAAGCATTAGAACTCTAATGCCACGATTCGCATACATCTGCAAACGCTATTTCCTAGCAAGGAAGTGTCGCATTTACATTCATTTGAAGTATAGATCAGATATACATAACACTGCACAATGAATATTATATCTTATCATGAAACATAGAAATGAGATGCGATATGGCGATTTAAGAAGCATTAGAACTCTATTGCTTCGATACGTAGACATCTGCAAACGCTATTTCCAAGCAAGGAAGTGTCGCATGTACATTCAATTGAAGTGTATGCGAGATATACATGGCACTTCGCAATGAATATTATATATTATCACGAAACATAGAAATGAGAAGCGATACCGCGTTTTGAGAAGCATTAGAACTCTAATGCCACGATACGCAGACATCTGCAAACGCTATTTCCTAGCAAGGAAGTGTCGCATTTACATTCAATTGAAGTGTGCGAGATATACATGGCACTTCGCAATGAATATTATATATTATCACGAAACATAGAAATGAGTAGCGATATCGCGTTTTGAGAAGCATTAGAACCCTAATGCTACGATACGTAGACATCTGCAAACGCTATTTCCAAGCAAGGAATTGTCGCATTTACATTCATTTGAAGTGTATGCGAGGTATACATGGCACTACGCAATGAATATTATATACTATCATGAAGCATAGAAAGGAGAAACGATGTCGCGTATTGAGAAGCATTAGAGCACTAATGCTACGATACGTAGACATCTGGAAACGCTATTTCCTAGCAAGGAAGTGTCGCATTTACATTCTTTTGAAGTGAATACGATGTATACATAAAACTGCACATTGAATATTATATCTTATCATGAAACATTGAAATGAGATGCGATATGGCGATTTAAGAAGCATTAGAACTCTATTGCTTCGATACGTAGGCATCTGCAAACGCTACTTCCTAGCAAGGAAGTGTCGCATTTACATTCTTCTGATGTGAATACGAGGTATACATAACACTGCACAATGAATATTATTTCTTATCATGATACATAGAAATGAGATGCGATATGGCGATTTATGAGGCATTAGAACTTTATTGCTTCGATACGTAGACATCTGCAAACGCTACCTCCAAGCAAGCAAGTGTCGCATTTACATTCCTTTGAAAGGAGTACAAGGTATACATGACACTTCGCAATGAATACTATATATTATAAAGAAACATAGAAATGAGAAGCGATATCGCGTTTTTAGAAGATACAGTACTCTAATGCCACGATACGTAGACATCTGCAAACGCTATTTCCTAGCAAGGAAGTGTCGCACTTACAATCATTTGAAGTGTATGCAAGGTATATATGACACTACTCGATGAATATTATATACTATCATGAAACATAGAAATGAGAAACGCTGTCGCGTTTTGAGAAGCATTAGAGCACTAACTCTACGATACATAGACATCTGCAAACGTTATTTCCTAGCAAGGAAGTGTCGCATTTACATTCCTTTGAAGTGAATACGAGGTATACATAACACTGCACAGTGAATATTATATATTATCATGAAACATAGTAACGAATAGCTATATCGCGTTTTGAGATGCATTAGAACTCTAATGCTACGATACGTAGACATCTGCAAACGCTATTTCCTGGCAAGGAAGTGTCGCATTCACATTCATTTGAAGTGTATGCGAGGTATACATGACAGTTCGCAATGAATATTATATATTATCATGAAACACAGATATGTGATGCGATATCGCGAATTAGCAAGCTTTAGTAACCTATTGCTTCGATACGTAGACATCTGCAAACGCTATTTCCTAGCAAGGAAGTGTCGCATTTACATTCTCTTGAGGTGAATACGAGGGATACATGACACTTCGCAATGAATATTATATATTATCATGAAACATAAATATGAGATGCGATATCGCGAATTAGCAAGCTTTAGAAATCTATTGCTTCGATACGTAGACATCTGCAAACGCTATTTCCAAGCAAGGAAGTGTCGCATTTACATTCTTTGGAAGTGAATACGAGGTATACATAACACTCCACAATGAGTATTATATACTATCATGAAACATAGTAATGAGTAGCGATATCGCGTTTTGAGAAGCATTAGAACCCTAATGCTACCATACGTAGACATCTGCAAACGCTATTTCCTGGCAAGGAAGTGTCGCGTTTACATTCTTTCGAAGTGAATACGAGGTATACATAACACTCCAAAATGAATATTATATCTTATCATGAAACATAGAAATGAGATGCGATATGACGATTTAAGAAGCTTTAGAAATCTATTGCTTCGATACGTAGATATCTGCAAACACTATTTCCTAGAAAGGAACTGTCGCATTCACATTCATTTGTAGTGTATGCGAGCTATACATGACACTTCGCAATGAATATTATATATTATCATGAAACATATATATGAGATGCGTTATCGCGAATTAGCAAGCTTTAGAAATCTATTGCTTCGATACGTAGACATCTGCAAACGCTATTTCCAAGCAAGGAAGTGTCGCATTTACATTCTTTTGAAGTGAATACGAGGTATACATAACACTCCACAATGAATATTATATCTTATCATGAAACATAGAAGTGAGATGCGATAGCGCGATTTAAGAAGCATTAGAACACTATTGCTTTGATGCGTAGACATCAGCAAACGCTATTTCCTAGCAAGGAAGTGTCGTATTTACTTTCTTTTGAAGTGAATGCTAGGTACACATAACACTCCACAATGAATATTATATATTATCATGAAACATAGTAATGAGTAGCGATATCACGTTTTGAGATGCATTAGAACCCTTATGCTACGATACGTAGCCATCTGCAAACGCTATATCCTGGCAAGGTAGTGTCGCGTTTACATTCTTTTGAAGTGAATACGAGGTAGACATAACACTCCACATTGAATATTATATCTTATCATGAAACATAGAAATGAGATGCAATATGGCGATTTAAGAAGCATTAGAACTCTATTGCTTCGATACGTAGACATCTGCAAACGCTATTTCCAGGGAAGGAAGTGTCGCATTTACATTCTCTTGAGGTGAATACGAGGGATACATGACACTTCGCAATGAATATTATATATTATCATGAAACATAAATATGAGATGCGATATCGCGAATTAGCAAGCTTTAGAAATCTATTGCTTCGATACGTAGACATCTGCAAACGCTATTTCCAAGCAAGGAAGTGTCGCATTTACATTCTTCGGAAGTGAATACGAGGTATACATAACACTCCACAATGAGTATTATATACTATCATGAAACATAGTAATGAGTAGCGATATCGCGTTTTGAGAAGCATTAGAACCCTAATGCTACCATACGTAGACATCTGCAAACGCTATTTCCTGGCAAGGAAGTGTCGCGTTTACATTCATTTGAAAGGAATACGAGCTATACATGACACTTCGCAATGAATATTATATCTTATCATGAAACATAGAAATGAGATGCGATATGACGATTTAAGAAGCATTAGAAATCTATTGCTTCGATACGTGGACATCTGCAAGCGATATTTCCTAACAAGGAAGTTTCGCATTTACATTCTTTTCAAGTGATTGCGAGGTATACATGACACTTCGCAATGAATATTACAACTTATCATGAAACATAAAAATTAGGAGGGATATCGCGATTTAAGAAGCATTAGAATTCTATTGCTTCGATACGTAGACATTTGCAATCGCTATTTCCTAGGAAGGATGTGTCGCGTTTACATTCTTTTGAAGTGTATGCGAGGCGTAAGTGACATTTCGCATTGAATATTATATCTTATTATGAAACATAGGAATGAGATGCGATATCGCGATTTAAGAATCATTAGAACACTATTGCTTCGATACGTAGACATCTGCAAACGCTATTTCCTACCATGGAAGTGTCGAATTAACATTCATTTGAAGTGTACGCGAGGTATATGTGACACTTCGCAATGAATATTATATCTTGTCATGAAACGTAGAAATGAGATGCGATAGCGCGTTTTAAGTAGCATTAGAACACTATTGCCTCGATTCGAATACATATGCAAACTCTATTTGCTAGCAAGGAGGTGTCGCATTTACATTCACTCGAAGTGAATACGAGGTATAAGTGACACTTCGCAATGAATATTATATCTTATCATGAAACATAGAAATTAGATGCGATACCCCGTTTTAGGAAGCGTTAGAGATCTAACGCCTCGATACGTAAACATCTGCAATCGCTATTTCCTAGCAAGGAAGTGTCGCATGTACATTCAATTAAATTGTATGCGAGGTATACATGACACTTCGCAGTGAATATTATATATTATCATAAAACATAGAAATGAGATGCAATATCTCGTCTTAAGAAGCATTAGAACTCTACTGCTTAGATACGTAGACATCTGCAAACACTATTTCCTAGCAAGGAAGTGTCGCATTTACATTCATTTGAAGTGTAGACGAGGAATACATAACACTTCGCAATGAATATTATATCTTATCATGGAACATAGGAATGAGATGCGATATCGCGTTTTGCGAAGCATTAGAACTCTATTGCTTCGATACGTAGACATCTGCCAACGCTATTTCTTAGCACGGAAGTGTCGCATTTACGTTCTTTTGAAGTGAATACGAGGTATACATGACACTTAGCAATGAATATTATATCTTATCATGAAACAGAAATGAGATGCGATATGGCGATTTAAGAAGCATGAGATCCCTATTGCTTCGATACGTAGACATCTGCAAACGCTATTTCCTAGCAAGGATGTGTCGCATTTACATTCTTTTGAAGTGAATACGAGGTATACATAACAGTCCACAATGAATATTATATCTTATCATGAAACATAGAAATGAGATGCGATGTGGCGATTTAAGGAGCATAT
Organism: Xylocopa sonorina; assembly: GCF_050948175.1. Taxonomy (NCBI): domain Eukaryota; kingdom Metazoa; phylum Arthropoda; class Insecta; order Hymenoptera; family Apidae; genus Xylocopa; species Xylocopa sonorina. The sequence continues at coordinate 2,672,280 of NW_027490091.1, forward strand.
GAATTCTATTGCTTCGATACGTAGACATCTGTAAACGCTATTTCCTAGTAAGGATGTGACGCATTTACACTCAGTTGAAGTGTAAGCGAGGTATACATGACACTTCGCAATGAGTATTATATATTATGATGAAACATAGAAATGAGAAGCGATATTGCGATTTATGGAGCATTAGATCTCTATTGCTTCGATACGTAGACATCTGCAAACGCTATTTCCTAGCAAGGGAGTGTCGCATTTACATTCTTCTGAAATGAATTCGAGGTATACATAACACTCCACATTGAATATTTTATCTTATCATGAAACATAGAAATGAGATGCGATATCTCGTTTTAAGAAGCTTTAGAACTCTATTGCTTCGATACGTAGACATCTGCAAACACTATTTCCTAGCAAGGAAGTGTCGCATTTACATTCATTTGAAGTGTATGCGAGGTACACATAACACTTCGCAATGAATATTATATCTTATCATGAAACATAGAAATGAGATGCAATATCTCGTCTTAAGAAGCATTAGAACACTATTGCCTCGATTCGAAGACATATGCAAACTCTATTTGCTAGCAAGGAGGTGTCGCATTTACATTCACTTGAAGTGAATACGAAGTATAAGTGACACTTCGCAATGAATATTATATCTTATCATGAAACATAGAAATTAGATGCGATACCCCGTTTTAGGAAGCGTTAGAGATCTAACGCCTCGATACGTAGACATCTGCAATCGCTATTTCCTAGCAAGGACGTGTCGCATGTACATTCAATTAAATTGTATGCGAGGTATACATGACACTTCGCAGTGAATATTATATATTATCATGAAACATAGAAATGAGAAGCGATATCGCGTTTTGAGAAGCATTAGAACCCTAATGCTACGATACGTGGACATCTGCAAACGCTATTTCCTGGCAACGAAGTGTCGCATTTACATTCTTTTGAAGTGAATACGAGGTATACATAACACTCCACAAAGAATATTATATATTATCATGAAACATAGAAATGAGATGCGAAATCGCAATTTAAAAAGCTTTCGAACTCTATTGCTTCGATACGTAGATATCTGCAAACACTATTTCCTAGCAAGGAACTGTCGCATTCACATTCATTTGAAGTGTATGCGAGGTATACATGACACTTCGCTGTGAATATTATATATTATCATGAAATATAGAAATGAGAAGCGATATGGCGATTTAACAAGCATTAGAACTCCAATGCTACGATACGTAGACATCTGCAAACGCTATTTCCTGGCAAGGAAGTGTCGCGTCTACATTCTTTTGAAGTAAATACGAGGTATACATAACACTCCACAATGAATATTATATCTTATTATGAAACATAGAAATGAGATGTAATATGGCGATTTCACAAGCATTAGAACTCTATTGCTTCGATACGGAGACATCTGCAAACGCTATTTCCTAGCATGGATGTGTCGCATTTGTATTCTTTTGAAAGGAATACGAGGTATACATGACACTTCGCAATGAATATTATATCCTATCACGAAACATAGAAATGAGATGCGATTTCGCGATTTAAGAAGCATAAGAACACTATTTCTTCGATACGGAGACATCTGCATTCGCTATTTCCTAGGAAGGAAGTGTCGCATTTACATTCTTTTGAAAGGGATACGAGGTATACATGTCAATTCGCAATGAATATTATATCTTATCATGAAACATAGAAATGAGATGCGATATGACGATTTAAGAAGCATTAGAACCCTATTGCTTCGGTACGTAGACATCTGCAAAACTACTACCTAGCAAGGAAGTGTCGCATTTACATTCTTTTGAAGTGAATACGAGGTATACATAACACTGCACAATGATTATTATATCTTATCATGAAACTTAGAAATGAGATGCGATATCGCGATTTAAGAAGCATTAGAACACTATTGCTTCGATACGTAGACATCTGCAAACGCTACATCCTAGCAAGGAAGTGTCACATTTACATTCTTTTGAAGTGAGTACGAGGTATACATGACACTTCGCAATGAATATTATATCTTATCATGAAACATAGGATTGGTTTGCGATATCTCGTTTTAGGAAGCATTGGAACTCTATTGCTTCGATACGTAGACATCTGGAAACGCTACTTCCTAGCAAAAAAGTGTCGCAGTTACATTCATTTGGAGTAGATACGAGGAGTACATAACACTTCGCAACGAATATTATATCTTATCATGAATCATAGAAATGAGATGCGATATCGAGCTATAAGAAGCGTTAGAAATTTATTGCTACGATACGTAGATATCTGCAAACGCTATTTCCAAGCAAGGAAGTGTCGCATTTACATTTACTTGAAGTGTATGCGAGGTATACATAACACTTCGCAATGGATGTTATATTTTATCGTGAAACATAGAAGTGAGATGCGATATCCCGTTTTAAGATGCATTAGAACTCTGTTGCTTCGATACGTAGAGATCTGGAAACGCTATTTCCTAGCAAGAAAGTGCATTTACATGCATTTGTAGTGTATGCGAATTATACATAACACTTCGCAATGAATATTATATCTTATCATGAGACATAGAAAGTAGGTGCGTTATGTCCTTTTAAGAAGCATTAGAACTCTATTGCTACGATACGTAGACACCTGCAAACGCTATTTAATACCAAGGAAGTGTCGCATTTACATTCTTTTGAAGTGAATACGGGGTGCACATAGCACTTCACAATGAATATTATACCTTATCACGAAACATAGATATGCAATGCCATAACGCGATTTATGAAGCATTAGATCTCTACTGCTTCGATACGGTAACATCTGCAAACGCTATTTAATAGCATGGAAGTGTCGCATTTACATTATTTTGAAGAGAATATGAGGTATACATGACACTTCGCAATGAATATTGTATATTATCATGAACAGCCTTTTTATCGCGATTTTAGAACTATTTTGCATCGATACGTAGATATCAGCAAACGCTATTGCCTAGCAAGGATCTGTCGCATTTACATTCATTTGAAGTGTATGCGAGGTATACATGACACATCGCAATGAATATTATATATTATAATGAACCATAGAAATGAGAAGCGATATCGCGTTTTGAGAAGCAGTGGATCTCTAATCCCACGATACGTAGATATCTGCAAACGCTATTTCCTAGCAAGGAAGTGTCGTATTTACATTCATTTCAAGTATAGACGAGATATACATAACACTGCATAATGAATATTATATTTTATCATGAATCATAGAAATGAGATGCGATATAGCTATTTAAGAAGCATTAGAACTCTATTGCTTCGATACGTAGACATCTGCAAACGCTACTTCCTAGCAAGGAAGTGTCGCATTTACATTCCTTTGAAGTGAATACGAGGTAGACGTAACACCCCACAATGAATATTATATCTTATCGTGAAACATAGAAATGAGATGCGAAATGGCGATTTTAGAAGCATTAGAACTGTATTGCTACGATACGTAGATATCTGCAAACGCTACTTCCTTACAAGGAAGTGTCGCATTTACATTCTTTTGATAGGAATACCAGGAATACATGACACTTCGCAATGAATATTATATCTTATCATGAAACATAGAAATGAGAAGCGATATCGCGTTTTGAGAAGCATTGGATCTCTAATCCCACAATACGTAGACATCTGCAAACGCTATTTCCTAGCAAGGAAGTGTCACATTTACATTCTTTTGAAGTGAATACCAGGTATACATAACACTCCACAATGAATATTATATCCTATCGTGAAAAATAGAAATGAGATGTAATATGGCGATTTAAGAAGCATTAGAACTCTATTGCTCCGATACGTAGACATCTGCAAACGCTATTTCCAAGCAAGGAAGTGTCGCATTTACATTCTTTTGAAGTGAATACGAGGTACACATAACACACCACAATGAATATCATATATTATCATGAAACATAGAAATGAGATGCGATATCGCGATTTAAGAAGTTTTAGAACTCTATTGCTTCGGTACGTAGATACCTGCAAACACTATTTCCTAGCAAGGAACTGTCGCATTTACATTCATTTGAAGTATAGACGAGATATACATAACACTGCACAATGAATATTATATCTTATCATGAAACATAGAAATGAGATGCGATATGGCGATTTAAGAAGCATTAGAAATCTATTGGTTCGATACGTAGACATCTGCAAACGCTACTTCCTAGCAAGGAAGTGTCGCATTTACATTCTTTTGAAAGGAATACGAGGTATACATGACACTTCGCAATGAAGATTATATCTTATCATGAAACATAGAAATGAGATGCAATATTGTGATTTAAGAAGCACTAGAACTCTATTGCTTCGATACTTAGACATCTGTAAACGATATTTCCGAGCATGTAGGTGTCGCATTTGCATTGATTCGAAGTGAATACGAGGTATACATGACACTTCGCAATAAACATTATATCTCATCATGAAACATAGAAATGAAATGCGATATCGCGTTTTAAGAAGCGTTAGAACTCCATTGCTGCGATACGCAGATATCTGGAAACGCTAGTTCGTAGCAAGGAAGTGTCGCATTTACATTCTTTTGAACTGAATACGAGGTATACATAACACTCCACAAAGAATATTATATCTTTTCATGAATCAATGAAATGAGATGCGATATCACGATTTAAAGAGATGCAAACGCTATTTCCTAGGAAGGAAGTGTCGCATTTACATTCTTTTGATGTAAATACGAGGAACACATGGCACTTCGCAATGAATATTATATCTTATCATGAAACAGAAAAGTCAGGTGCGATATCGAGCTTTGAGATGCATCAGAAACCTATTGCTACGATACGTAGACATCTGCAAACGCTGTTTCCTAGCAAGGAAGTGTCGCATCTACATTCCTTTGAAGTGAATACGAGGTATGCATAACACTGCATAATGAATATTGTATCGTATCATGAAACACAGAATTGAGATGCGATATCGTGATTTTAGATGCATTAGAACACTTTTGCTTCGATACGTAGACATCTGCAAACGCTGTTTCCTAGCAAGGAAGTGTCGCATTTACATTCTTCTGAAATGAATAGGAGGTATACATAACACACCACAATGAATATTATATATTATCATGAAACGTAGAAATGAGATGCGATATGACGATTTAAGAAGCATAAGAACTCTATTGCTTCGATACGTAGACATCTGCAAACGCTATTTCCTAGAACGAAGTGCCGCATTTACATACATTTGAAGTGTATGCGAGGTATACATAACGCTCCACAATGAATATTATATCTTATCGTGAAACATAGAAATAAGATGCGATATGGCGGTTTAAGAAGCATTAGAAATCTATTGCTACGATACGTAGACATCTGCAAGCGCTACTTCCTAGCAAGGAAGTGTCGCATTTACATTCTTTTGAAAGGAATACGAGGTATACATGACACTTCGCAATGAGCATTATATCTTACCATGAAACATAGAAATGAGATGCGATGTGACGATTTAAGAAGCATTAGATCCCTATTGCTACGATACGTAGACATCTGCAAACGCTATTTCCTAGCAAGGATGTGTCGCATTTACATTTTTTTGAAGTGAATACGAGGTATACATAACACTTCGCTATGAATATTATATATTATCATGAAACATAGCAATGAGATGCGATATCGCGAATTAGCAAGTTTAGAAATCTATTGCTTCGATACGGAGACATCTGCAAACGCTATTTCCTAGCAAGGAAGTGTCGCATGTACATTCTTTTAAAGTGAATACGAGGTATACATAACACTCCACAATGAATATTATATATTATCATGAAACATGGTAATGGGTAGCGATAAAGCGTTTTGAGAAGCATTAGAACTCTAATGGTACGATACGTAGATATCTGCAAACGCTTTTTCCTAGCAAGGAAGTGTCGCATTTACATTCTTTTGAAGTGAATACGAGGTATACGTGACACTGCGCAATGAATATTATATCTTATCATGAAACGTAGAAATGAGATGCGATATGGCGATTTAAGAAGCATTAGAAGTCTATTGTTTCGATACGTAGACATCTGCAAACGCTAATTCCTAGCACGGAAGTGTCGCATTAACATTCTTTTGAAGTGAATACCAGGTATTCATCACACTGCACAATGAATATTATATCTTATCATGAAACGTAGAAATGAGATGCGATATCGCGATTTAAGAAACTTTGGAACTCTATTGCGTCGATACGTAGATATCTGCAAACACTATTTCCTAGCAAGGAACTGTCGCATTCACATTCATTTGAAGTGTATGCGAGGTACACATGACACTTCGCAATGTATATTATATAATATCATGAAACATAGATATGAGATGCGATATCGCGTATTAGCAAGGTTTAGAATTCTATTGCTTCGATACGTAGACATCTGCAAACGCTATTTCCTAGCAAGGAAGTGTCGCATTTACATTCTTTTGAAGTGAATACGAGGTATACATAACACTCCACAATGAATATTATATATTATCATGAAACATGGTAATGCGTAGCGATATCGCGTTTTGAGAAGCATTAGAAATCTATTGCTTCGATACGTAGACATCTGCAAACGCTATTTCCTAGGAAGGAAGTGTCGCATTTACTTTCATTTTAAGTGTATGCGAGGTATACATGACACTCCACAATGAATATTATATATCATCATGAAACATGGTAATGAGTAGCGATATCGCGTTCTGAGAAGCATTAGAAGTCTGATGCTACGATACGTAGACATCTGCAAACGCTATTTCTTGGCAAGGAAGTGTCACGTTTACATTCTTTTGAAGTGAATACGAGGTATACATAACACTCCACAATGAAAATTATATCTTATCATGAAACATAAAAATGAGATGTTATATGGCGATTTAAGAAGCATTAGAACTCTATTGCTTCGATACGCAGACATCTGCATGCGTTATTTCCTAGGAAGGAAATGTAGCATGTACATTCAATTGAAGTGTATGCGAGGTATACATGGCACTTCGCTATGGATATTATATCTTCTCATGAAACATAGAAATGAGATGCGATATGGCGATTTAAGAAGCACTAGAACACTATTGCTTCGATACGTAGACATCTGCAAACGCTATTTCCAAGCAAGGAAGTGTCGCGTTTACATTCTTTTGAAGTGAATACGAGGTATAAATAACACTCCACAATGAATATTACATATTATCATGAAACAGTAATGAGAAGCGATATCGCGTTTTGAGAAGCATTAAACCTCAAATGCTACGATACGTAGACATCTGCAAAGGCTATTTCCTTGCAAGGAAGTGTCGCGTTTACATTCTTTTGAAGTGAATACGAGGTATACATAACACTCCACAATGAATATTATATATTATCATGAAACATAGTAATGAGTAGCGATATCGCGTTTTGAGAAGCATTAGAACTCTAATGCTACCATACGTAGACATCTGCAAACGCTATTTCCTGGCAAGGAAGCGTCGCGTTTACATTCCATTGAAGTGAACACGAGGTATACATAACACTCCACAATGAATATTATATCTTAACATGAAACATAGAAATGAGATGCGATATGACGTTTTAAGAAGCATTAGAATTCTATTGCTTCGATACGTAGACATCTGCAAACGCTACTTCCTAGCAAGGAAGTGTCGCATTTACATTCTTTTGAGATGAATACGAGGTATACATAACACTCCACAATGAATATTATATATTATCATGAAACATAGTAATGAGTAGCGATATCACGTTTTGAGAAGCATTAGAACTATAATGCTACGATACGTAGACATCTGCAAACGCTATTTCCTGGCAAGGTAGTGTCGCGTTTACAATCTTTTGAAGTGAATACGAGGTATACATAACACTCCACATTGAATATTATATCTTATCATGAAACATAGAAATGAGATGCAATATGGCGATTTAAGAAGCATTAGAACTCTATTGCTTCGATCCGTAGACATCTGCAAACGCTATTTCCAAGCAAGGAAGTGTCGCATTTACATTCATTTGAAGTATAGACTAGATATACATAACACTGCACAATGAATATTATATCTTATCATGAAACTTAGAAATGAGATGCGATATGGCCATTTAAGAAGCATTAGAAATCTATTGGTTCGATACGTAGATATCTGCAAACGCTACTTCCTAGCAAGGAAGTGTCGCATTTACATTCTTTTGAGATGAATACGAGGTATACATAACACTCCACAATGAATATTATATATTATCATGAAACATAGTAATGAGTAGCGATATCACGTTTTGAGAAGCATTAGAACTATAATGCTACGATACGTAGACATCTGCAAACGCTATTTCCTGGCAAGGTAGTGTCGCGTTTACAATCTTTTGAAGTGAATACGAGGTATACATAACACTCCACATTGAATATTATATCTTATCATGAAACATAGAAATGAGATGCAATATGGCGATTTAAGAAGCATTAGAACTCTATTGCTTCGATCCGTAGACATCTGCAAACGCTATTTCCAAGCAAGGAAGTGTCGCATTTACATTCATTTGAAGTATAGACTAGATATACATAACACTGCACAATGAATATTATATCTTATCATGAAACTTAGAAATGAGATGCGATATGGCCATTTAAGAAGCATTAGAAATCTATTGGTTCGATACGTAGATATCTGCAAACACTATTTCCTAGCAAGGAAGTGTCGCATTTACATTCATTTGAAGTGTATGCGAGGTATACATGACACTTCGCAGTGAATATTATTTATTATCATGAAACATGGTAATGAGAAGCAATATCGCGTTCTGAGAAGCATTAGAACTCTAATGGTACGATACGTAGACATCTGCAAACGCTATTTCCTAGCAAGGAAGTGTGGCATTTACATTCCTTTGAAGTGAATACGAGGTAAGAATAACACTGCACAATGAATATTATATCTTATCATGAAACATAGAAATGAGATGCGATATCGCGATTTAAGAAGCATTAGAACACTATTGCTTCGATACGTAGACATCTGCAAACGCTACTTCCTAGCAAGCATGTGTCGCATTTACATTCTTTTGGAAGGAATACGAGGTATACGTGACACTTCGCAATGAATATTATATCTTATCATGAAACATAGAAATGAGATGCGATATCGCGAATTAGAAAGATTTAGAACTCTATTGCTTCGTTACGTAGACATCTGCAAACGCTACTTCCTAGCAAGGAAGTGTCGCATTTACATTCTTTTGAAGTGAATACGAGGTATACATAACACTCCACAATGAATATTATATGTTATCATCAAACATAGTAATGAGTAGCGATATCGCGTTTTGAGAAGCATTAGAACTCTATTGCTTCGATACGTAGAATTCTGCAAACGCTACTTCCTAGCAAGGGAGTGTCGCATTTACATTCTTTTCAATTGTATGCGAGGTATACATGACACTTGGCAATGAATATTATATATTATCATGAAACATAGTAATGCGAAGCGATATCGCGTATTGAGAAGCATTAGACCTCTAATGCCACGATACGTAGATATCTGCAAACGCTATTTCCTAGCAAGGAACTGTCGCATTCACATTCATTTGAAGTGTATGCGAGGTATACATAGCACTCCACAATGAATATTATATATTAACATGAAACATAGTAATGAGTAGCGATTTCGCGTTTTGAGAAGCATTAGGACTCTAATGCCACGATACGTAGACATCTGCAAACGCTATTTCCTAGCAAGGAAGTGTCGCATTTACATCCATTTGAAGTATAGACGAGATATAAATAACACTGCACAATGAATATTATATTTTATCATGAAACATAGAAATGAGATGCGATATGACGATTTAAGAAGCATTACAACTCTATTGCTTCGATACGTAGACATCTGCAAACACTACTTCCCAGCAAGGAACTGTCGCATTCACATTCGTTTGAATTGTATGCGAGGTATACATACCACTCCACAATGAACATTATATCTTATCATGAAACATAGAAATGTGATGTAATATGGCGATTTAAGAAGCATTAGAACACTATTGCTTCGATACGTAGACATCTGCAAACGCTACTTCCTAGCATGGAAGTGTCGCATTTACATTCTTTTGAAGTGAATACGAGGTATACATGACACTTGGCAATGAATATTATATATTATCATGAAACATAGTAATGCGAAGCGATATCGCGTATTGAGAAGCATTAGACCTCTAATGCCACGATACGTAGACATCTGCAAACGAAATTTCCCAGGTGGGAAGTGTCGCATTTACATTCATTTGTAGTATAGACGAGATATACATAACACTGCACAATGAATATTATATCTTATCATGAAACATAGAAATGAGATGCGATATGGCGATTTAACAAACGCTAGAACTCTATAGCTATGATACGTAGACACCTACAAACGCCATTTCCTAGGAAGGAAGTGTCTCATTTACATTCTTCTGTTGTGAATACGAGGTATACATAACACTGCACAATGAATATTATATGTAATCATGAAACACAGAAATGAGATGCGACATCGCTTTTTGAGAAGCATTAGAACACTATTGCTTCGATACGTAGACATCTGCAATCGCTATTTCCTAGCAAGGAAGTGTCGCATTTACATTCTTTTGAAGTGTATGCGAGCTACACATGAGACTTCGCAATGAATATTATATCTTATAATGAAACATAGAAGTGAGATGCGAAATCGCGTCTTAAGAAGCATTAGAAGTCTATTGTTACGAAGCGTAGACATCTGCAAACGTTATTTCCTAGCAAGGAAGTGTCGCACTTACATTCATCTGAAGTGAATACGAGGTATACATAACACTCCACAATGAATATTATATCCTATCAGGAAACATAGAAATGCGAAGCGATATCGCATTTTAAGAAGCATTAGACAACTAATGCCACGATACGTAGACATCTGCAAACGAAATTTCCCAGGAAGGAAGTGTCGCATTTACGTTCATTTGAAGTATAGACGAGAAATACATAACACTGCACAATGAATATTATATCTTATCATGAAACATAGAAATGAGATGCCATATCGCGTTTTAAGAAGCATTAGAACTATATTGCTACGATACGCAGACATCTGCAGACGCTACTTCCTAGGAAGGAAGTGTCGCAATTACATTCATTTGAAGTGTATGCGTTGTATACATGACACTTCGCAATGAATATTATACCTTATAATGAAACATAGAAATGAGGTGCGATATCGCGATTTAAGAAGCATTAGAACACTATTGCTACGATACGTTGACATCTGCCATCGCTATTTCCTAGCAGCAAAGTGTCGCATTTACATTCATTTGTATTGTATGCGAGGTATAAATGACACTTGGCAATTAATATTATACCATATCATGAAACATAAAAATGTGATGCGATATAGCGATTTAAAAAGCATTAGAACTCTATGGCTACGATACTTAGACATCTGCAAATGCTATTTAGTAGCAAGGAAGTGTCGCATTTACATTCATTTGAAGTGTAGACGAGGAATACATAACACTTCGCAATGGATACCATAACTTATCATGAGACATAGAAATGAGATGCGATATCACGTTTTAAGAAGCATTAGAACTCCATTGCATCGATACGTAGACACCCGCAAACGCTATTTCCTAGGAAGGAAGTGTCGCATTTACATTCTTTTGATGTGAATACGAGGTATACATGACACTTCGCAATTAATATTATATCATATCATGAAACATAAAAATGTGATGCGATATAGCGATTTAAAAAGCATTAGAACTCTATGGCTACGATACTTCGACATCTGCAAACGCTATTTCCAAGCAAGGAGGTGTCGCATTTACATTCATTTGAAGTGCATGCGAGGTGTACATGACACTTCGCAATGAATATTAAATATTGTCATGAAACATAGAAATGAGAAGCGATATCGCGTTTTGAGAAGCATTGGATCTCTAATACTACGATACGTAGACATCTGGAAACGCTATTTCGTGGCAAGGATGTGTCGCATTTACAATCTTTTGAAGTGAATACGTGGTATACATAACACTGCACATTGAATATTATATCTTATCATGAAACATGGAAATGAGTAGCGATATCGCATTTTGAGAAGCATTAGAACTCTAATGCCACGAAACGTAGATATCTGCAAACGCTGTTTCCTAGCAGGGAACTGTCGCATTCACATTCATTTGAAGTGCATGCGAGGTATACATAACACTCCTCAATGAATATTATATATTATCATGAAACATATTAATGAGTAGCGATTTCGCGTTCTGAGAAGCATTAGGATTCTAATGTCACGATACGTAGACATCTGCAAACGCTACTTCCCAGCAAGGAAGTGTCGCATTTACATTCTTTTGAAGTGAATACGAGGTAAGCATAACACTGCACAATGAATATTATATATTATCAGGAAACGTAGAAATGGGATGCGATATGACGATTTAAGAAGAATTAGAACTCTATTGCTTCGATACGTAGACATCTGCAAACCCTATTTCCTAGCAAGGAACTGTCGCATTCACATTCATTTGAAGCGGATGCGAGGTATACATAACACTTCGCAATGAATATTATATATTATCATGAATCACAGATATGAGATGCGATATCGCGAACTAGCAAGCATTAGAAATCCATTGCTTCGATACGTAGATATCTGCAAACGCTATTTCCTAGCAAGCAAGTGTCGCTTTTACATTCCTTTGAAAGGAATACGAGGTGTACATGACACTTCGCAATAAATATTATATCTTATCATGAAACGTAGATATGAGATGCGATATGACGATTTAAGGAGCATTAGAAAACTATTGCTTCGATACGTAGACATCTGCGAACGCTATTTCCTAGCAAGGAAGTGTCGCTTTTACATTCTTTTGAAAGGAATACGAGGTGTACATGACACTACGCAATGAATATTACATATTATCATGAAACATAGAAATGAGAAGCGATATGGCGATTTAAGAAGGATTAGATCCCCATTGCTTCGATACGTAGACATCTGCAAACGCTACTTCCTAGCAAGGAAGTGTCGCATTTACATTCTTTTGAAAGAAATACGAGGTATACATGACACTTCGCAATGAATATTATATCTTATCATGAAGCATAAATATGAGATGCGATATGACGACTTAGGAAGCATTAGAGCTCTATTGCTTCGATACGTAGACATCTGCAAACGCTATTTCCTAGCAAGGAAGTGTCGCATTTACATTCTTTTGATGTGAGTACGAGGTATACATAACACTGCACAATGAAAATTATATCTTATCATGAAACATAGAAATGAGATGCGATATCGCTATTTAAGAAGCATTTGATCTCTATTGCTTCGATTCGTAGACATGTGCAAACGCTACTACCTTGCAAGGAAGTGACGCATTTACATTCTTTTGAAGTGAATACAAGCTATACATAACACTTCGCAATGAATACTATAACTTATCATGAAACATGTAAATGACGTGCGATATCGCGTTTTGAGAAGCATTAGACCTCTAATGCCACGATACGTAGACATCTGCAAACGCTATTTCCTAGCAAGGAAGAGTCGCATTTATATTCATTTGAAGTATAGACGAGATATACATAACACTGCACGATGAATATTATATATTATCATGGAACATAGTAATGAGTAGCGATATCGCGCTTTGAGAAGCATTAGAACTCTAGTGCTACGATACGTAGACAACTGGAAACGCTATTTCCTAGCAAGGAAGTGTCGCATTTACATCCATTTGAAGTATAGTCGAGATATACATAACACTGCACAATGAAAATTATATCTTATCGTGAAACATAGAAATGAGATGCGATATCGCGCTTTAAGAAGCATTAGAACTCTATTGCTTCGATACGTAGACATCTGCAGTAGCTACTTCCTAGCAAGGAAGTGTCGCATTTACATTCTTTTGAATGGAATACGAAGTATACATGACACTTCGCAATGAATATTATATCTTATCATGAAACATAGAAATGAGATGCGATATGCCGATTTAAGAAGCATTAGAACGCTATTGCTTCGATACGTAGACGTCTGCAAACGCTACTTCCTGGCAAGGAAGTGTCGCATTTACATTCTTTTGAAAGGAATACGAGGTATACATGACACTTAGCAATGAATATTATATCTTATCATGAAACATAGAAACGAGATGCGATATGACGATTTAAGAAGCATTAGAACTCTATTGCTTCGATACGTAGACATCTGCAAACGCTACTTCCTAGCAAGGAAGTGTCGTATTTACATTCTTTTGAAGTGAATACGAGGTATTCATAACACTGCACAATGAATATTATATCTCATCATGAAACATAGAAATGAGATGCGATATGGCGATTTATGAAGCATTAAATGTCTATTGCTTCGATACGTAGACATCTGCCGACGATACTTCCTAGGAAGGAAGTGTCGCATTTTCATTCATTTGAAGTGTATGCGAGGTACACATGACACTTCGCAGTGAATATTATATATTGTCATGAAACATAGAAATGAGAAGCGATATGGCGATTTAAGAAGCATTAGATCCCTATTGCTTCGATACGTAGACATCTGCAAACGCTATTTCCTAGCAAGGAGGTGTCCCATTTACATTCATTTGGTGTATAGACGAGGTATACATGACACTGCACAATGAATATTATATCTTATCATGAAACACAGAAATGAGATGCCATATGGCGATTTAAGAAGCATTAGAAGTATATTGGTTCGATACGAAGACATCTGCAAACGCTACTTTCTAGCAAGGAAGTGTCGCATTTACATTCTTTTGAAAGGAATACGATGTATACATGACACATCGCAATGAATATTATATCTTATCATGAAACATAGAAATGAGATGCGATATCGCGGTTTAAGAAGCAATAAAACACTATTGCTTCGATACGTAGACATCTGCAAACGCTATTTCCTAGCAAGGAATTGTCGCTTTTACATTCATTTGAAGTATAGACGAGATATACATAACACTGCACAATGAATATTATATCTTATCATGAATCACAGAAATGATATGCGATATGGCGATTTATGAAGCATTAGAAGTCTGTTGGTTCGAGTCGAAGACATTTGCAAATGCTACTTCCTAGCAAGGAAGTGTCGCATTTACATTCTTTTGAAGTGAAAACGAGGTATTCATAACACTGCACAATGAATATTATATCTTATCATGAAACATAGAAATGAGATGCGATATCGCGATTTAAGAAGCTTTAGAAATATATTGCTCCGATACTAGATATCTGCAAACACCACTTCCTAGCAAGCAACTGTCGCATTCACATTCATTTGAAGTGTATGCGAGGTATACATGACACTTCGCAATGAATATTATATATTATCATGAAACATAGATATGAGATGCGATATCGGCATTCAAAAAGCATTAGAACACTATTGCTTCGACACGTAGACATGTGCAAACGCTATTTCCTAGCAAGGAAGTGTCGTATTTACAATCATTTGAAGTGTATGCGAAGTATACATGACACTTCGCAGTGAATATTATATATTATCATGAAACATAGAAATGAGAAGCGATATGGCGATTTAAGAGGTATTAGATACATATTGCTTCGATACGTAGACATCTGCAAACGCTATTTCCTAGCAAGGAAGTGTCGCATTTACATTCCTTTGAAGTGAATACGAGGTATACATAACACTTCGCAAAGAATATTATATCTTATCATGAAACACAGAAATGAGATGCGATATGGCGATTTATGAAGCATTAGATGTCTATTGCTTCGATACGTAGACATCTGCCAACGCTATTTCCAAGCAAGGAAGTGTCGCATTTACCTTCTTTTGAAGTGAATGCGAAATATTCATAACACTGCACAATGAATATTATATCTTATCATGAAACATAAAAATGAGATGCGGTATGACGATTTAAGAAGCAGTAGAAATCTATTGCTTCGATACGTAGACATCTGCAAACGCTATTTCTTAGCAAGGAAGTGTCGCATATACATTCTTTTGAGGTGAATACGAGGTATACATAACACTGCACAATGAATATTATATCTTATCATGAAACATAGAAATGAGATGCGATATGGCGATTTATGAAGCATTAGATGTCTATTGCTTCGATACGTAGACATCTGCAAACGCTATTTCCTAGGAAGGAAGTGTCGCATTTACATTCTTTTGAAAGGAATACGAGGTATACATGACACTTCGCAATGAATATTATATCTTATCATGAAACGTAGATATGTGATGCGATATGACGATTTAAGGAGCATTAGAAAACTATTGCTTCGATACGTAGACATCTGCGAACGCTATTTCCTAGCAAGGAAGTGTCGCTTTTACATTCTTTTGAAAGGAATACGAGGTGTACATGACACATCGCAATGAATATTATATCTTATCATGAAACATAGAAATGAGATGCGATATGACGATTTAAGAAGCATTAGAACACTATTGCTTCGGTACGTAGACATCTGCAAACGCTACTTCCTACCAAGGAAGTGTCGCATTTACATTGTTTTGAAGTGAATACGAGGTATACATTACACTGCACAATGAATATTATATCTTATCATGAAATATAGAAATGAGATGCGATATCGCGAATTAAGAAGCATTAGAACTCTATTGCTTCGATACGTAGACATCTGCAAACGCTACTTCCTAGGAAGGAAGTGTCGCATCTTCATTCATTTGAAGTGTATGCAAGGTACACATGACACTTCGCAGTGAATATTATATATTGTCATGAAACATAGAAATGAGAAGCGATATGGCGATTTAAGAAGCATTAGATCCCTATTGCTTCGATACGTAGACATCTGCGAACGCTATTTCCTAGCAAGGAAGTGTCGCTTTTACATTCTTTTGAAAGGAATACGAGGTGTACATGACACATCGCAATGAATATTATATCTTATCATGAAACATAGAAATGAGATGCGATATGACGATTTAAGAAGCATTAGAACACTATTGCTTCGGTACGTAGACATCTGAAAACGCTACTTCCTAGCAAGGAAGAGTCGCATTTACATTCTTATCAAATGAATACGAGGTATACATAACACTGCACAATGAATATTATATCTTATCATGAAACATAGAAATGAGGTGCGATATCGCGATTTAAGAAGCATTAGAACACTATTGCTTCGATACGTAGACATATGCAAACGCTATTTCCTACGAAGGAAGTGTCGCTATTACATTCATTG
Organism: Xylocopa sonorina; assembly: GCF_050948175.1. NCBI lineage: Eukaryota > Metazoa > Arthropoda > Insecta > Hymenoptera > Apidae > Xylocopa > Xylocopa sonorina. The sequence goes on from NW_027490091.1 coordinate 2,689,521, forward strand.
GGAAGTGTATGCGAGGTATACATGACACTTTGCAGTGAATATTATATATTATCATAAAACATAGAAATGAGATGCGATATGGCGATTTAAGAAGCAATTGATCCCTATTGCTTCGATACGTAGACATCTGCAAACGCTACTTCCTTGCAAGGAAGTGTCGCATTTACATTCTTCTGTAAGGAATACAATGTATACATGTCACTTCGCAATGAATATTATATCTTATCATGAAACGTAGACATGAGATGCGATATCGCGATTTAAAAAGCATTAGAACACTATTTCTTCGATACGTAGACATCTGCAAACGCTACTTCCTACCAAGGAAGTGTCGCATTTACATTGTTTTCAAGTGAATACGAGGTATACATTACACTGCACAATGAATACTATATCTGATCATGAAACATAGAAATGTGATGCGATATCGCGATTTAAGAAGCTTTAGAAATATATTGCTCCGATACTAGATACTGCAAACACTACTTCCTAGCAAGGAACTGTCGCATTCACATTCATTTGAAGTGTATGCGAGGTATACATGACACTTCGCAGTGAATATTATATATTATCATGAATCATAGAAATGAGAAGCGATATGGCGATTTAAGAAGCATTAAATCCCTATTGCTTCGATACGTAGACATCTGCAAACGCTACTTCCTCGCAAGGAAGTGTGGTACTTACGTTCTTTTGAAAGGAATACGAGGTATACATGACACCACGCAATGAATATTATATCTTATCAAGAAACGTAGATATGAGATGCGATATGACGATTTAAGAAACATTAGAAAGCTATTGCTTCGATACGTAGACATCTGCAAACGCTACTTCCTAGCAAGGAAGTGTCGCATTTACATTCTTTTGAAAGAAATACGAAGTATGCATTACACCTCGCAATGAAAACTATATCTTATCATGAAACATAGAAATGCGATGCGATATGACGATTTGAAAAGCATTAGAACTCTATTGCTTCCATACGTAGTCATCTGCAAACGCCACTTCTTAACAAGGAGGTGTCGCATTTACATTCTTTTGAAGTGAATACGAGGTATACATAACACTGCACAATGAATATTATATCTTATCATGAAACATAGAAATGAGATGCGATATCGCGAATTAGAAAGTTTTAGAACTCTATTGCTTCGATACGTAGACATCTGCAAACGCTACTTCCTAGCAAGGAAGTGTCGCGTGTACATTCTTTTGAAAGGAATACGAGGAATACATGACACTTCGCAATGAATATTATATCTTATCATGTATCGTAGATATGAGATGCGATATGACGATTTAAGAAGCATTACAAATCTATTGGTTAGATACCTAGACATCTGCAAACGCTACTTCCTAGCAAGGAAGTGTCCCATTTACATTCTTTTGAAAGGAATACGAGGTATACATGACACTTCGCAATGAATATTATATCTTATCATGAAACATAGAAATGCGATGCGATATCGCGGTTCAAGAATTGTCAGAACTCTATTTCTTCGTTACGGAGACATCTGCAAACGCTATTTGCTAGCGAGGTATTGTCGCATTTACTTTCTTTTGAAGTGAATACGAGGAGTACATAACACTGCACATTGAATATTATATCTTATCATGAAACATAGAAATGAGATGCGATATGACGATTTAAGAAGCATTAGAACACTATTGCTTCGATACGTAGACATCTGCAAACGCTATTTCCTAGCAAGGAAGTGTCGCATTTACATTCATTTGGAGTGTATGCGAGGTATACATGACACTTCGCAGTGAATATTATATATTATCATGAAACATAGAAATGAGATGCGATATCGCGATTTAAGAAGCTTTAGAACTCTATTGCTTCGATACGTAGATATCTGCAAACACTAATTCCTAGCAAGGAACTGTCGCATTCACATTCATTTGAAGTGTTTGCGAGGTATACATGACACTTCGCAATGAATATTATATCATATCACGAAACATAGAAATGCGATGCGATATCGCGATTCAAGAAGTATCAGAACACTATTTCTTCGTTACGGAGACATCTGCAAACGCTATTTCCTAGCAAGGTATTGTCGCATTTACATTCTTCTGAAGGGAATACGAGGCATACATGACACTTCGCAATGAATATTATATCTTATCATGAAACATAGAAATGAAATGCGATATGACGATTTAAGAAGCATTAGAAAACAATCGTTTCGATACGTAGACATCTGCAAACGCTATTCCCTAGCAAGGATGTGTCGCATTTACATTCTTTTGAAGTGAATACGAAATATTCATAACACTGCACAATGAATATTATATATTATCATGAAACATAGAAATGAGAAGCGATATGGCGATTTAAGAAGCATTAGATCCCTATTGCTTCGATACGTAGACATCTGCAAACGCTACTTCCTAGCAAGGAAGTGTCCCATTTACATTCCTTTGAAAGGAATACGAGGTATACATGACACTTCGCAAAGAATATTATGTCTTATCATGAAACGTAGATATGAGATGCGATATGAAAATATAAGAAGCATTACAATTTTATTGCTTCGGTACGTAGAGATCTACAAATGCTACTTCCTAGCAAGGAAGTGTCGCATTTACATTCTTTTCAAGTGAATACGAGGTATACATAACACTGCCCAATCAATATTATGTCTTATCATGAAACATAGAAATGAGATGCGATATGACGACTTCAGAAGCATTAGAACACTATTGCTTCCATACGTAGACATCTGCAAACGCTATTTCCTAGCAAGGAATCGTCGCATTTACATTCATTTGAAGTGTATGCGAGGTATACATGACACTTCGCAGTGAATATTATATATTATCGTGAAACGTTGAAATGAGAAGCGATATGGCGATTTAAGAAGCATGAGATCCCTATTGCTTCGATACGTAGACATCTGCAAACGCTACTTCCTAGCAAGGAAGTGTCGCGTTTACATTCTTTTGAAAGGAATACGAGGTATACATGACACTTCGCAATGAATATTATATCTTATCTTGAAACGAAGATATGAGATGCGGTATGACTATTTAAGAAGCATTAGAATACCATTGCTTCGATACGTAGACATCTGAAAACGCTAGTTCCAAGCAAGGAAGTGTCGCATTTACATTCTTCTGAAGGGAATACGAGGTATACATGACACTTCGCAATGAATATTATATCCTATCATGAAACATAGGAATGAGATGCGATATGACGATTTAAGAAGCATTAGAACACTATTGCTTCGATACGTAGACATCTGCAAACGCTATTTCCTAGCAAGAAATTGTAGCATTTACATTCTTTTGAAGTGAATAAGAGGTATACGTAACACTGCACAATGAATACTATATCTTATCATGAATCATAGAAATGAGATGCGATATCGCGATTTAAGAAGCATTAGAACACTATTGCTTCGATACGTAGAAATCTGCAAACGCTACTTCCCAGCAAGGAGGTGTCGCATTTACACTCTTTTGAAAGGAATATGAGGTATACGTGACACTTCGCAATGAATATTATATCCTATCATGAAACATAGAAATGAGATGCGATATGATGATATAAGAAGCATTAGAATCCTATTGCTTCGATACGTAGACATCTGCAAACGCTACTTCCCAGCAAGGAAGTGTCGCATCTACATTCATTTGAAGTGCATGCTAGGTACACATTACACTTCGCATTGATTATTATATATTATCATGAAACATAGAAATGAGAAGCGATATGGCGATTTAAGTAGCATTAGATCCCTATTGCTTCGATACGTAGACATCTGCAAGCGCTACTTCCTAGCAAGGAAGTGCCGCATTTACATTCTTTTGAAAGGAATGCGAGGTATACATGACACTTCGCAATGAATATTATATCGTATCATGAAACATAGAAATGAGATGCGATATGACGATTTAAGAAGCATTAGAATTCTATTGCTTCGACACGCAGACATCTGCAAACGCTATTTCCTAGCAAGGAAGATTCCCATTTACAATCACTTGTAGTGTATGCGAGGTATACATGACACTTCGCAGTGCGTATTATATATTATCATGAAACATAGAAATGAGAATCGATATGGCGGTTTAAGAAGCATTAGATCCCTATTGCTTCGATACGTACACATCTGCAAACGCTACTTCCTAGCAAGGAAGTGTCGCATTTACATTCTTTTGAAACGAATACGAGGTATACATGACACTTCGCAATGAATATTACATCTTATCAGGAAACGTAGAAATGGGATGCGATATGACGATTTAAGAAGCATTAGAACACTATTGCTTCGATACGTAGACATCTGCAAACTCTACGTCCTAGCAAGGAAGTGTCACACTTACATTCTTTTGAAAGGAATACGAGGTGTACATGACACTTTGCAATGAATATTATATCTTATCACGAAACGTAGATATGAGATGCGATATGACGATTTAAGAAACATAACAAAACTATTGCTTCGATACGTAGACATCTGCAAACGCTATTTCCTAGCAAGGAAGTGTCGCATTTACATTCTTCTGAAGTCAATACGAGGTATACATAACACTCCACAATGAATATTATATATTATCATGAAACATGGTAATGCGTAGCGATATCGCGTTTTGAGAAGCATTAGAAATCTATTGCTTCGATACGTAGACATCTGCAAGCGCTATTTCCTAGGAAGGAAGTGTCGCATGTACATTCAATTGAAGTGTATGCGAGGTATACATGGCACTTCGCTATGAATATTATATCTTATCATGAAACACAGAAATGAAATGCGATATGGCGATTTAAGAAGCATTAGAACTCTATTGCTTCGATACGTAGACATCTGCAAACGCTATTTCCTAGCAAGGAAGTGTCGCATGTAGATTCAATTGAAGTGTATGCGAGGTATACATGGCACCTCGCAATGAATATTATATCTTATCATGAAACATAGAAATGAGATGTAATATGGCCGTTTAAGATGCATTAGAACTCTATTGCTTCGATAAGTAGACATCTGCAAACGCTACTTCCTAGCAAGGAAGTGTCGCATTTACATACTTTTGAAAGGAATACGAGGTATACGTGGCACTTCGCAATGAATGTTATATCTTATCATGAAACATAGGAATGAGATGCGATATGACGATTTAAGAAGCATTAGAACTCTATTGCTTCGATACGTAGACATCTGCAAACACTATTCCCCAGCAAGGGACTGTCGCATTCACAGTCGTTTGAATTGTATGCGAGGAATATATGAAACTTCGCAATGAATATTATATATTATCATGAAACATAGATATGAGATGCGATATCGCGAATTAGCGAGCTTTAGAAATCTATTGCTTCTATACGTAGATATTTGCAAACGCTACTTCCTAGCAAGGACGTGTCGCATTTACATTCTTTTGAAGTGAATACGAGGTATACATAACACTCCACAATGAATATTATATCTTATCATGAAACATAGAAATGAGATGCGATATGGCGATTTAAGAAGCATTAGATCTCTACTGCTTCGATAAGTAGACATCTGCAAACGCTATTACCTAGCAAGGAAGTTTCGCATTTACATACTTTTGAAGTGAATACGAGGTATACATAACACTCCGCAATGATTATTATATCTTATCATGAAACGTAGATATGAGATGCGATATGACGATTTAAGCAGCATTAGAAAACTATTGCTTCGATACGTAGACATCTGCAAACGCTATTTCCTAGCAAGGAAGTGTCGCATGTATATTCAGTTGAAGTATAGGCCAGGTATACATGACACTTCGCAGTGAATATTATATATTATCATGAAAAATAGAAATGAGAAGCGATAGGACGATTTAAGAAGCATTAGATCCCTATTGCTTCGATACGTAGACATCTGCAAACGCTATTTCCTATCAAGGAAGTGTCGCATGTATATTCAGTTGAAGTATAGACGAGGTATACATGACACTTCGCAGTGAATATTATATATTATCACGAAACATAGAAATGAGAAGCGATATGGCGATTTAAGAAGCATTAGATCCCTATTGCTTCGATACGTAGACACCTGCAAACGCTACTTCCTAGCAAGGAAGTGTCCCATTTACATTCTTTTGAAAGGAATGCGAGGTATACATGACACTTCACAATGAATATTATGTCTTATCATGAAACGTAGATATGAGATGCGATATGAGAATATAAGAAGCATTACAATTTTATTGCTTCGATACATAGACATCTGCGAACGCTATTTGCTAGCAAGGAAGTGTCGCAATTACATTCATTTGAAGTGTATGCGAGGTATAAGTCACATTTCGCAATGAATATTATATCCTGTCACGAAACACAGAAATGAGATGCGATATCGCGGTTTAAGAAGCATTAGAACACTATTGCTTCGATACGTGGACAGCTGCAAACGCTACTTCCTAGCAAGGAAGTGTCGTGTTTACATTCCATTCAAGTGAATACTAGGTATACATGACACTGCACAATGAATATTATATCTTATCATGAAACATAGAAATGAGCTGCGATATCGCGATTTAAGAAGCAGTAGAACACTACTGCTTCGATACGCAGACATCCGCAAACGCTATTTCCTAGCAAGGGAGTGTTGCATTTACATTCATTTGAAGTGAATACGAGGTATACATAACACTCCGCAATGATTATTATATCTTATCATGAAACGTAGATATGAGATGCGATATGGCGATTTAAGAAGCATTAGATCCCTATTGCTTCGATACGTAGACATCTGCAAACGCTATTTCCTATCAAGGAAGTGTCGCATGTATATTCAGTTGAAGTATAGACGAGGTATACATGACACTTCGCAGTGAATATTATATATTATCACGAAACATAGAAATGAGAAGCGATATGGCGATTTAAGAAGCATTAAATCCCTATTGCTTCGATACGTAGACACCTGCAAACGCTACTTACTAGCAAGGAAGTGTCCCATTTACATTCTTTTGAAAGGAATGCGAGGTATACATGACACTTCACAATGAATATTATGTCTTATCATGAAACGTAGATATGAGATGCGATATGAGAGTATAAGAAGCATTACAATTTTATTGCTTCGATACATAGACATCTGCGAACGCTATTTGCTAGCAAGGAAGTGTCGCAATTACATTCATTTGAAGTGTATGCGAGGTATAAGTCACATTTCGCAATGAATATTATATCTTGTCACGAAACACAGAAATGAGATGCGATATCGCCATTTAAGAAGCATTAGAACACTATTGCTTCGATACGTGGACATCTGCAAACGCTACTTCCTAGCAAGGAAGTGTCGTGTTTACATTCCATTCAAGTGAATACGAGGTATACATGACACTGCACAATGAATATTATATCTTATCATGAAACATAGAAATGAGCTGCGATATCGCGTTTTAAGAAGCAGTAGAACACTACTGCTTCGATACGCAGACATCTGCAAACGCTATTTCCTAGCAAGGGAGTGTTGCATTTACATTCATTTGAAGTGAATACGAGGTATACATAACACTCCGCAATGATTATTATATCTTATCATGAAACGTAGATATGAGATGCGATATGGCGATTTAAGAAGCATTAGATCCCTATTACTTCGATACGTAGACATCTGCAAACGCTACTTCCTAGCAAGGAAGTGTCCCATTTACATTCTTTTGAAAGGAATACGAGGTATACATGACACTTCGCAATGAATATTATGTCTTATCATGAAACGTAGATATGAGATGCGATATGAAAATATAAGAAGCATTACAATTTTATTGCTCGGTACGTAGAGATCTGCAAATGCTACTTCCTAGCAAGGAAGTGTCGCATTTACATTCTTCTCAAGTGAATACGAGGTATACATAACAGTGCCCAATAAATATTATGTCTTATCATGAAACATAGAAATGAGATGCGATATGACGATTTCAGAAGCATTAGAACACTATTGCTTCGATACGTAGACATCTGCAAACGCTATTTCCTAGCAAGGCAGTGTCGCATTTACATTCATTTGAAGTGTATGCGAGGTATACATGACACTTCGCAGTGAATATTATATATTATCATGAAACATAGGAATGCTAAGCGATATGGCGATTTAAGAAGCATGAGATCCCTATTGCTTCGATACGTAGACATCTGCAAACGCTACTTCCTAGCAAGGAAGTGTCGCGTTTACATTCTTTTGAAAGGAATACGAGGTATACGTGACACTTCGCAATGAATATTATATCTTATCATGAAACATAGAAATGAAATGCGATATCGCGATTTAAGAAGCATTAGAACTCTATTGCTTCCATACGTAGATATCTGCAAACGCTACTTCCTAGCAAGGAAGTGTCGCATTTACATTCATTTGAAGTATGGACGAGATATACATAATACTGAACAATGAATATTGTATATATGAATATTGTGACCAAACATAGAAATGAGATGCGATATAGCGATTTAAGAAGCATTAGAAATCTATTGCTTCGATACGAAGCAATCTGCAAACGCTATTTCCTAGCAAGGAAGTGTCTCAATTACATTCATTTGAAGTGTATGCGTGGTTAACATGACACTTCGCAGTGAATATTATATCTTAACATGAAGCATAGAAATGAGATGCGACATCGCGTTTTGAGATGCATTAGGACTCTATTGCTAGGATACGTAGATATCTGTAAACGATATTTACTAGCAAGGAAGTGTCGCAATTACATACTTTTGAAATGAATACGAGGTAAGCATGACACTTCGCAATGAATATTATATCTTATCATGAATCATAGAAATGAGATGCGATATCGCGATATAAGAAGCATTAGAAAACAAACGTTTCGAAACGTAGACATCTGCAAACGCTATTTCCTAGCAAGGAAGTGTCGCATTTACATTCATTTGAAGTGTATGCGAGGTATACATGTCACTTCGCAGTGAATATTATATATTATCATGAAACATAGAAATGAGAAGCGGTATGGCGATTTACGAAGCATTAGATCCCTATTGCTTCGATACGTAGACATCTGCAAACGCTACTTCCTAGCAAGGAAGTGTCGCATTTTCATTCTTTTCTAGTGAATACGAGGTATACATAACACTGCACAATGAATATTATATCTTATCATGAAACATAGAAATGAGATGCGATATCGCGATATAAGAAGCATTAGATCTCTATTGCTTTGATACGTAGACATCTGCCAACGCTAGTCCCTAGCAAGGAAGTGTCGCATTTACATTCTTCTGAAGGGAATACGAGGTATACATGACACTTCGCAATGAATATTATATCCTATCATGAAACATAGAAATGAGATGCGATATGACGATTTAAGAAACATTAGAACACTATTGCTTCGATACGTAGACATCTGTAAACGCAATTTCCGAGCAAGGAAGTGTCGTATTTACATTCTTTTGAAAGGAATACGAGGTATACATGACACTTCGCAATGAATATTATATCATATCACGAAACATAGAAATGCGATGCGATATCGCGATTCAAGAAGTATCAGAACACTATTTCTTCGTTACGGAGACATCTGCAACGCTACTTCCTAGCAAGGAAGTGTCGCATTTACATTCATTTGAAGTATAGACGAGATATACATAATACTGCACAATGAATATTATATCTTGTCACCAAACATAGAAATGAGATGCGATATCGCGATTTCAGAAGCATTAGAAATCTATTGCTTCAATACGAAGCAATCTGCAAACGGTATTTCCTAGCAAGGAAGTGTCTCAATTACATTCATTTGAAGTGTATGCGAGGTTAACATGACACTTCGCAGTGAATATTATATCTTAACATGAAGCATAGAAATGAGATGCGACATCGCGTTTTGAGATGCATTAGAACTCTATTGCTACGATACGTAGATATCTGTAAACGATATTTACTAGCAAGGAAGTGTCGCATTTACATACTTTTGAAATGAATACGAGGTAAGCATGACACTTCGCAATGAATATTATATCTTATCATGAAGCATAGAAATGAGATGCGATATCGCGATTTAAGAAGCATTAGAACACTATTGCTTCGATACGTAGACATCTGCAAACGCTATTTCCTAGCAAGGAAGTGTCGCATTTACATTCATTTGAAGTGTATGCGAGGTATACATGACACTTCGCAGTGAATATTATATATTATCATGAAACATAGAAATGAGATGCGATATCGCGATTTAAGAAGCTTTAGAACTCTATTGCTTCGATACGTAGATATCTGCAAACACTAATTCCTAGCAAGGAACTGTCGCATTCACGTTCATTTGAAGTGTTTGCGAGGTATAGATGACACTTCGCAATGAATATTATATATTATCATGAAACATAGATTTGAGATGCGATATCGCGAATTAGCAAGGTTTAGAAATCTATTTCTTCGATACGTAGACATCTGCCAACGCTATTTCCTAGCAAGGAAGTGCCGCATTTACATTCCTTTGAAAGGAATGCGTGGTATACATGATAGTTCGCAATGAATATTATATCTTATCATGAATCATAGAAATGAGATGCGATATGACGATTTAAGAAGCATTAGATCTCTATTGCTTCAGTACGTAGATATCTGCTAACGCTACTTCCTAGCAAGGATGTGTCGCATTTACAGTCTTTTCAAGTGAATACGAGGAATACGTAACACTGCACAATGAATATTATATCTTATCATGAAAAATAGAAATGAGATGCGATATCGCGATAATAATGATAAGAAGCATTAGAACTCTATTGCTTCGATACGTAGACATCTGCAAACGCTATTTCCTAGCATGGAAGTGTCGCATTTACATTCATTTGAAGTGTATGCGAGGTATACATGACACTTTGCAGTGAATATTATATATTATCATGAAACATAGAAATGAGAAGCGATATGGCGATTTAAGAAGCATTAGATCCCTATTGCTTCGATACGTAGACATCTGCAAACGCTACTTCCTAGCAAGGAAGTGTCGCATTTACTTTCTTATGAAGTGAATACGAGGAGTGCATTACACTGCACATTGAATATTATATCTTATCATGAAACATAGAAATGAGATGCGATATCGCGATTTAAGAAGCATTAGAACACTATTGCCTCGATACGTAGACATCTGCAAACGCTACTTCCTAGCAAGGAAGTGTCGCATTTATGTTCATTTGAAGTGTATGCGAGGTATACATGACATTTCGCAGTGAATATTGTATATTATCATGAAACATAGAAATGAGAAGCGACATGACGATTTATGAAGCATTAGAACTCTATTGCTTCGATACGTAGACATCTGCAAACGCTACTTCCTAGCAAGGAAGTGTCGCATTTACATTCTTTTGTAAGGAATACGAGGTATACATGACACTTCGCAATGAATATTATATCTTATCTTGAAACGAAGATATGAGATGCGGTATGACTATTTATGAAGCATTAGAATACCATTGCTTCGATACGTAGACATCTGCAAACGCTAGTTCCAAGCAAGGAAGTGTCGCATTTACATTCTTCTGAAGGGAATACGAGGTATACATGACACTTCGCAATGAATATTATATCCTATCATGAAACATAGGAATGAGATGCGATATGACGATTTAAGAAGCATTAGAACACTATTGCTTCGATACGTAGACATCTGCAAACGCTATTTCCGAGCAAGGAAGTGTCGTATTTACATTCTTTTGAAAGGAATACGAGGTATACATGACACTTCGCAATGAATATTATATCATATCACGAAACATAGAAATGAGATGCGATATCGCGATTTAAGAAGTATCAGAACACTATTTCTTCGTTACGGAGACATCTGCAAACATTACTTCCTAACAAGGTATTGTCGCATTTACTTTCTTTTGAAGTGAATACGAGGAGTACATAACACTGCACATTGAATATCATATCTTATCATGAAACATAGGAATGAGATGCGATATCGCTTTTTGAGAAGGATTAGAACTCTATTGCTTCGATACGTAGACATCTGCCAACGCTTGTTCCCAGCAAGGAAGTGTCGCATTGACATCCTTCTGAAGGGAATACGAGGTATACATGACACTTCGCAATGAATATTATATCTTATCATGAAACGAAGATATGAGATTCGGTATGACTATTTAAGAAGCATTAGAATACCATTGCTTCGATACGTAGACATCTGCAAACGCTATTTCCAAGCAAGGAAGTGTCGGATTTACATTCTTTTGAAGTGAATACGAGGTATACATAACACTGCACAATGAACATTATATCTTATCATGAAACATAGAAATGAGATGCGATATCGCGATTTAAGAAGCTTTAGAACTCTATTGCTTCGATACGTAGACATCTGCAAACGCTACTTCCTAGCAGGGAAGTGCCGCATTTACATTGTTTTGAAGTAAATACGAGGTATACAAGACACTTTGCAATGGATAATATATCATATCATGAAACATAGAGATGAGATGCGATATCGCGATTTAAGAAGCATTAATAATCTATTACCCCGATACGTAGACATCTGCAAACGCTATTTCCTAGAAAGGAAGTGTCGCATTTACATTCATATGCAGTGAACACGAGGTATACATAACAGTCCACAATAAATATGATATCTTATCATGAAACATAGAAGTGAGATGCGATATCGCGTTTTAAGAAGTATTAGAACTCTATTGCCTCGTTACGTAGACATCTGCCAACGCTACTTCCTAGCAAGGAATTGTCGCATTTACATTCATTTGATGTGTAGACGAAGAATACGTAACACTTCGCAATGAATATTATATCTTATCGTGAGACATAGAAATGTGATGCGATATCGCAGTTTTAAGAAGCATTAGAACTCTATTGCTTCGATAGGTAACATCTGCAAAGGCTATTTCCTAGCAAGGAAGTGTCGCATTTACATCCATTTGAAGTATAGACGAGATATACATAACACTGCACAATGAATATTATATCTTATCATGAAACATAGAAATTAGATGCGATATCGCGATTTAAGAAGCATTAGAACACTATTTCTTCGTTACGGAGACATCTGCAAACGCTATTTCCTAGCAATGTATTGTCGCATTTACTTTGTTTTGATGTGAATGCGAGGGGTGCATAACACTGCACGTTGAATATTATATCTTATCATGAAACATAGGAATGAGATGCGATATCATGTTTTGAGGAGCATTAGAACTCTATTGCTTCGATACGTAGACGCAATGAATATTATATCTTACCATGAAAATTTGAAATGAGATGCGGTATCGCTATTTAAGAAGCATTTGATCTCTATTTCTTCGATTCGTAGACATCTGCAAACACTACTACCTTGCAAGGAAGTGTCACATTTACATACCTTTGAAGTGAATACAAGATATACATGACACTCCACAATGAATATTATATGTTATCATGAAACATATTAATGCGTAGCGATATGGCGATTTAAGAAGCATTAGAACACTATTGCTTCGATACGTAGACATCTGCAAACACTATTTCCCAGCAAGGGACTGTCGCAATCACATTCGTTTGCATTGTATGCGAGGTATACATGAAACATCGCAATGAATATTATATATTATCATGAAACATAGATATGAGGTGCGATATCGCGAATTAGCAAGCTTTAGAAATCTATTGCTTCGATACGTAGACATCGGCAAACGCTATTTCCTAGCAAGGAAGTGTAGCATTTACATTCATTTTAAGTGTATGCGAGGTATACATGAAACTTCGCAATGAATATTATATATTGTCATGAAACATAGAAATGAGATGCGATATCGCGATTTAAGAAGCATTAGAACTCTATGTCTTGGATACGTAGGTATCTGCAAACGCTATTCCCTACCAAGGAAGTGTTGCATTCACATTCACTTGAAGCGCATGCGAGGTATACATGACACTTCGCAATGAATATTATATCTTATCATGAAACGTAGATATGAGATGCGATATCGCGAACTAGCAAGCACTAGAAATCTCTTACTTCGATACGTAGACATCTGCAAACGCTATTTCCTAGCAAGGAAGTGTCGCATTTACATTCTTTTGAAGTGAATACGAGGTATACATAACACTCCACAATGAATATTATATGTTATCATGAAACATAGAAATGATATGCGATATCGCAATTTAAGAAGCTTTAGAACTCTATTGCTTCGAAACGTAGATATCTGCAAACACTATTTCCTAGCAAGGAACTGTCGCATTCACATTCATTTGAAGTGTATGCGAGGTATACATAACACTTCGCAATGAATATTGTATATTATCATGAAACACAGATATGAGATGCGATATCGCGAACTAGCAAGCATTAGAAATCTATTGCTTCGATACGTAGACATCTGCAAACGCCATTTCCTAGCAAGGAAGTGTCGCATTTACATTCTTTTGAAGTGAATACGAGGTATACATAACACTCCACAATGAATATTATATGTTATCATGAAACATAGTAATGTGTAGCGATATGGCGATTTAAGAAGCATTAGAACACTAATGCTTCGATACGTAGACATCGGCAAACGCTATTTCCTAGCAAGGAAGTGTAGCATTTACATTCATTTTAAGTGTATGCGAGGTATACATGAAACTTCGCAATGAATATTATATATTGTCATGAAACATAGAAATGAGATGCGATATCGCGATTTAAGAAGCATTAGAACTCTATGTCTTGGATACGTAGGTATCTGCAAACGCTATTCCCTACCAAGGAAGTGTTGCATTCACATTCACTTGAAGCGCATGCGAGGTATACATGACACTTCGCAATGAATATTATATCTTATCATGAAACGTAGATATGAGATGCGATATCGCGAACTAGCAAGCACTAGAAATCTCTTACTTCGATACGTAGACATCTGCAAACGCTATTTCCTAGCAAGGAAGTGTCGCATTTACATTCTTTTGAAGTGAATACGAGGTATACATAACACTCCACAATGAATATTATATGTTATCATGAAACATAGAAATGATATGCGATATCGCAATTTAAGAAGCTTTAGAACTCTATTGCATCGAAACGTAGATATCTGCAAACACTATTTCCTAGCAAGGAACTGTCGCATTCACATTCATTTGAAGTGTATGCGAGGTATACATAACACTTCGCAATGAATATTATATATTATCATGAAACACAGATATGAGATGCGATATAGCGAACTAGCAAGCATTAGAAATCTATTGCTTCGATACGTAGACATCTGCAAACGCCATTTCCTAGCAAGGAAGTGTCGCATTTACATTCTTTTGAAGTGAATACGAGGTATACATAACACTCCACAATGAATATTATATGTTATCATGAAACATAGTAATGTGTAGCGATATGGCGATTTAAGAAGCATTAGAACACTAATGCTTCGATACGTAGACATCTGCAGACGCTACTTCCTAGCAAGGAAGTGTCGCATTTACATTCTTTTGAAAGGAATACGAGGTATACATGACACTTCGCAATGAATGCTATATCTTATCATGAAACGTAGATATGGGATGCGATATGACGATTTAAGAAGCATTAGAAAACTATTGCTTCGATACGTAGACATCTGCAAACGCTACTTCCTAGCAAGGAAGTGTCGCATTTACATTCTTTTGAAGTGAATACGAGGTATACATAACACTCCACAATGAATATTATATGTTATCATAGAACATAGTAATGTGTAGCGATATGACGATTTAAGAAGCATTAGAACACTATTGCTTCGATACGTAGACATCTGCAAACGCTATTTCCTAGCAAGGAAGTGTCGCATTTACATTCTTTTGAAGTGAATACGAGGTATACATAACACTCCACAATGAATATTATATGTTATCATGAAACATAGTAATGTGTAGCGATATGGCGATTTAAGAAGCATTAGAACACTATTTCTACGATACGTAGACATCTGCAAATGCAATTTCCATGCAAGGAAGTGTCGCATTTACATTCTTTTGAAGTGAATACGAGGTATTCGTATCACTGCACAATGAACATTATAACTTATAATGAAACATAGAAATGAGATGCAATATCGCGATTTAAGAAGCTTTAGGACAATATTGCTTCGATATGTAGATATCTGCAAACGCTATTTCCTAGCAAGGAAGTGTCGCATTTAGATTCTTTTGAAGTGAATACGGGGTATACATAACACTCCACAACGAGTATCATATATTATCATGAAACATAGTAATGAGTAGCGATATCGGGTTTTGAGAAGCATTACAACCCTAATGCTACGATACGTAGACATCTGCTAACGCTACTTCCTAGCAAGGAAGTGTCGCATTTACAGTCTTTTCAAGTGAATACGAGGAATACATAACACTGCACAATGAATATTATATCTTATCATGAAACATAGAAATGAAATGCGATATCGCGTTTTGAGGAGCATTAGAACTCTAATGCCACGATACGCATACGTCCGCAAACGCTATTTCCTAGCAAGGAAGTGTCGCATTTACATTCATTTGAAGTATAGATGAGATAAACATAACACTACACAATGAATATTATATCTTATCGTGAAACATAGAAATGAGATGCGATATCGCGATTTAAGAAGCACTAGAACACTATTGCTTCGATACGTAGACATCTGCAAACGCTACTTCCTAGCAAGGAAGTGTCGCATTTACATTCTTTTCAAAGGAATACGAGGTATACGTGACACTTCGCAATGAATATTATATCTTATCATGAAACATAGAAATGAGATGCGATATCCTGATTTATGAAGCATTAGAACGCTATTGCTTCGGTACGTAAACATCTGCTAACGCTACTTCCTAGCAAGGAAGTGTCGCACTTACATTCTTTTCAAGTGAATACGAGGTATACATAACACTGCACAATGAATATTATATCTTATCATGAAACATAGAAATGAGATGCGACATGACGATTTAAGAAGCATTAGAACGCTGTTGCTTCGATACGTAGACATCTGCAAACACTATTTCCCACAAGGAACTGTCGCATTCACATTCGCTTGAATTGTATGCGAGGAATACATGAAACTTCGCAATGAATATTATATATTATCATGAAACATAGATATGAGGTGCGATATCGCGAATTAGCAAGCTTTAGAAATCTATTGCTTCGATACGTAGACATCTGCAAACGCTATTTCCTTGCAAGGAAGTGTCGCATTTGCATTCATTTTAAGTGTATGCGAGGTTTACATGACACTTCGCAATGAATATTATATATTGTCATGAAACATAGAAATGAGATGCGATATCGCGATTTAAGAAGCATTAGAACACTATTGCTTCGATACGTAGACATCTGCAAATGCTACTTCCTAGCAAGGAAGTGTCGCATTTACATTCTTTTGAAACGAATACGAGGTATACTTAACATTCCACGATGAATATTATATCTTATCATGACACATAGGAATGAGATGCGATATCGCGAATTAGAAAGATTTAGAACTCTATTGGTTCGATGCGTAGACACCTGCAAACGCTATTTCCTAGCAAGGATGCGTCGCATTTGCATTCTTTTGAAGTGAATACGAGGTATACATAACACTCCCCAATGAATATTATATATTATCATGAAACATAGTAATGGGTAGCGATATCGTGTTTTGAGAAGCATTAGAAGTATAGACGAGAAATACATAACACTGCACAATGAATATTATATCTTATCATGAAACATAGAAATGAGATGCGATATCGCGTTTTGAGAAGCATTAGCACTCTAATGCCACGATACGCATACGTCCGCAAACGCTATTTCCTAGCAAGGAGGTGTCGCATTTACATTCATTTGAAGTATAGATGAGATAAACATAACACTACACAATGAATATTATATCTTATCGAGAAACATAGAAATGAGATGCGATATCGCGATTTAAGAAGCACTAGAACACTATTGCTTCGATACGTAGACATCTGCAATCGCTACTTCCTAGCAAGGAAGTGTCGCATTTACATTCTCTTGAAGTGAATACGAGGTATACATAACACTCAACAATGAATATTATATTTTATCATGAAACATAGAAATGTGATGTAATATGGCGATTTAAGAAGCATTAGAACTCTATTGCTTCGATACGTAGATATCTGCGAACGCTACTTCCTAGCAAGGAAGTGTCGCAATTACATTCTTTTGAAGTGAATACGAGGTATTCATAACACTGCACAATGAATACTATATCTTATCATGAAACATAGAAATGAGATGCGATATGACGATTTAAGAAGCATTAGAACTCTATTGCTTCGATACGTAGACATCTGCAGACGCTATTTCCTAGCAAGGAAGTGTCGCATTTACATTCATTTTAAGTGTATGCGAGGTATACATGACACTTCGCAATGAATATTATATATTGTCATGAAACATAGAAATGAGATGCGATATGGCTATTTAAGAAGCATTAGAACTCTATTGCATCGATACGTAGACATCTGCAAACGCTACTTCCTAGCAAGGAAGTGTCGCATTTACATTCTTTTGAAACGAATACTGGTATACTTAACACTCCACAATGAATATTATATCTTATCATGACACATAGGAATGAGATGCGATATCACGAATTAGAAAGATTTAGAACTCTATTGTTTCGATGCGTAGACATCTGCAAACGCTATTTCCTAGCAAGGATGCGTCGCATTTGCATTCTTTTGAAGTTAATACGAGGTATACATAACACTCCCCAATGAATATTATATATTATCATGAAGCATAGTAATGAGTAGCGATATCGCGTTTTGAGAGGCATTAGAACTCTAATGCCACGATACGTAGACATCTGCAAACGCTATTTCCTAGCAAGGAAGTGTCGCGTTTACATTCATTTGAAGTATAGATGAGATAAACATAACACTAGACAATGAATATTATATCATATCATGAAACATAGAAATGAGGTGCGATATGGCGATTTAAGAAGCATTAGAACTCTGCAGCTTCGATACGTAGACATCTGCAAACGCTATTTCCTAGCAAGGAAGTGTCGCATTTACATTCATTTTAAGTGTATGCGAGGTATACATGACACTCCACAATGAATATTATATCTTGTCATGAAACATAGAAATGAGGTGCGATATCGTGATTTAAGAAGCACTAGAACACTATTGCTTCGATACGTAGACATCTGCACACGCTACTTCCTAGCAAGGAAGTGCCGCATTTACATTCTTTTGAAACGAATACGAGGTATACATAACACTCCACAGTGTATATTATATCTTATCATGAAACATAGAAATGAGATGCGATATCGCGAATTAGAAAGATTTAGAACACTATTGCTTTGATACGTAGACATCTGCAAACGCTATTTCCTAGCAAGGAAGTGTCGCATTTGCATTCTTTTGAAGTGAATACGAGGTATACATAACACTCCACAATGAATATTATATATTATCATGAATCATAGTAATGAGTAGCGATATCGCGTTTTGAGAAGCATTAGAATTCTAATGCCACGATACGTAGACATCTGCAAACGCTATTTCCTAGCAAGGAAGTGTCGCGTTTACATTCATTTGAAGTATAGATGAGATAAACATAACACTAGACAATGAATATTATATCATATCATGAAACATAGAAATGAGGTGCGATATGGCGATTTAAGAAGCATTAGAACTCTATCGCTTCGATACGTAGAAATCAGCAAACGCTACTTCCCAGCATTGAAGTGTCGCATTTACATTCATTTGAAAGGAATACGAGGTATACATGACACTACGCAATGAATATTATATATTATCACGAAACATAGAAATGAGAAGCGATACCGCGTTTTGAGAAGCATTAGAACTCTAATGCCACGATACGCAGACATCTGCAAACGCTACTTCCTAGCAAGGAAGTGCCGCATTTACATTCTTCTGATGTGAATACGAGGTATACATAACACTCCACAGTGAATTATATATTATCATGAAACATAGTAACGAATAGCTATATCGCGTTTTGAGAAGCATTAGAACTCTATTGCTTCGATACGTAGACATCTGCAAACGCTATTTCCTGGCAAAGAAGTGTCGCATTTACATTCTCTTGAAGTGAATACGAGGTATACATAACACTGCACAGTGAATACTATATCTTATCATGAAACATAGAAATGAGATGCAATATGGCGATTTAAGAAGCATTAGAACTCTAATGCCACGATACGCAGACATCTGCAAACGCTATTTCCTAGCAAGGAAGTGTCGCATTTACATTCAATTGAAGTGTATGCGAGATATACATGGCACTTCGCAATGAATATTATATATTATCACGAAACATAGAAATGAGAAGCGATACCGCGTTTTGAGAAGCATTAGAACTCTAATGCCACGATACGCAGACATCTGCAAACGCTATTTCCTAGCAAGGAAGTGTCGCATTTACATTCAATTGCAGTGTATGCAAGGTATACATGACACTACTCGATGAATATTATATACTATCATGAAACATAGAAATGAGAAACGCTGTCGCGTTTTGAGAAGCATTAGAGCACTAACTCTACGATACATAGACATCTGCAAACGGTATTTCCTAGCAAAGAAGTGTCGCATTTACATTCTTTTGAAATGAATACGAGGTATACGTAGCATTCCACAGGGAATATTATATATTATCATGAAACATAGTAACGAATAGCTATATCGCGTTTTGAGATGCATTAGAACTCTAATGCTACGATACGTAGACATCTGCAAACGCTAGTTCCTGGCAAGGGAGTGTCGCATTTACATACATTTGAAGTGTATGCGAGGTATACATGACACTACGCAATGCATATTATATACTATCATGAAACATAGAAAGGAGCAACGATGTCGGGTTTTGAGAAGCATTAGAGCACAAATGCTACGATACATAGACATCTGCAAACGCTATTTCCTAGCAAGGAAGTGTCGCATTTACATTCTTTTGAAGTGAATACGAGGTATACAATGCACTGCACAGTGAATACTATATCTTATCATGAAACATAGAAATGAGATCCGATATGGCGATTTAAGAAGCATTAGAACTCTAATGCCACGATACGCAGACATCTGCAAACGCTATTTCCTAGCAAGGAAGTGTCGCATGTACATTCAACTGAAGTGTATGCGAGATATACATGGCACATCGCAATGAATATTATATATTATCACGAAACATAGAAATGAGATGCGATATCGCGTTTTAAGAAGCACTAGAACCCTACTGCTTCGATACGTAGACATCTGCAAACGCAATTTCCTAGCAAGGTAGTGTCGCATTTACATTCATTTGAAGTGAATGCGAGGTATACATGCCACTTCGCAATGAATATTATATCTTATCATGAAACATAGGAGTGAGATGCGATATAGTGTTTTGAGAGTAGTCAGAACACTATTGCTTCGAAACGGAGGCATTTGCAAACGCTATTTCCTAGCAAGGAAGTGTTGCATTTACATTCATTTGAAGTGTAGACGAGTTATACAAGCAACGTCGCAATGAATATTACATTTTATCACGAAACATGTATACGAGATGCGATATCGCGATTTAAGAAGCATTAGATCTCTATTGCATCTATATGGAGACATCTGCAAACGCTATTTCCTAGTAAGGAAGTGACGCATTTACACTCAGTTGAAGTGTAAGCGAGGTATACATGACTCTTCGCAATGAGTATTATTTATTATGATGAAACATAGAAATGAGAAGCGATATTGCGATTTATGGAGCATTAGATCTCTATTGCTTCGATACGTAGACATCTGCAAACGGTATTTCCTAGCAAGGGAGTGTCGCATTTACATTCTTTTGAATTGAATACGAGGTATACATAACACTCCACATTGAATATTATATCTTATCACGAAACATAGAAATGAGATGCGATATCGCGTTTTAAGAAGCATTAGAAAACTATTACTTCGATACGTAGACATCTGCAAACGCTATTTCCTAGCAAGGAAGAGTCGCATTTGCATTCTTTTGAAGTGAATACGAGGTACACATAACACTACGCAATGAATATTATATCTTATCATGAAACATAGAAATGAGATTCGATATGACGATTTAAGAAGCATTAGATCTCTATTGCTTCGATGCGTAGACATCTGCAAACGCTATTTCCTAGCAAGGAAGTGTCGCATTTGCATTCATTTGAAGTGTATGCGAGGTATACATGACACTACGCAATGAATATTATATACTATCATGAAACATAGAAATGTGAAACGATGTCGCGTTTTGAGAAGCATTAGAGCACTAGTGCTACGATACGTAGACACCTGCAAACGCTATTTCCTAGCAAGGAAGTGTCGCATTTACATTCTTTTGAAGTGAATACGAGGTATACATAACACTGCACAGTGAATATTATATAGTATCATGAAACATAGAAATGAGAAGCGATATCGCGATTTAAGAAGCATTAGATCCCTATTGCTTCGATACGTAGACATCTGCAAACGCTACTGCCTAGCAAGGAAGTGTCGCATTTACATTCTTTTGATAGGAATACGAGGTATACATGACACTTCGCAATGAATATTATATCTTATCATGAAACGTAGATATGAGATGCGATATGACGATTTAAGAAGCATTAGAAAACTATTACTTCGATACGTCGACATCTGCAAACGCTATTTCCTAGCAAGGAAGAGTCGCATTTGCATTCTTTGAAGTGAATACGAGGAACACATAACACTACGCAATGAATATTATATCTTATCATGAAACATAGAAATGAGATTCGATATGACGATTTAAGAAGCATTAGATCTCTATTGCTTCGATGCATAGACATCTGCAAACGCTACTTCCTAGCAAGGAAGTGTTGCATTTACATTCATTTGAAGTGTATGCGAGGTATACATGGTACTTCGCAGTGAATATTATATATTATCATGAAACATAGAAATGAGAAGCCATATCGCGATTTAAGAAGCATTAGATCCCTATTGCTTCTATACGTAGACATCTGCAGACGCTATTTCCTAGCAAGCAAGTGTCGCATTTACATTCTTTTGAAAGGAATACGAGGTATACATGACACTTCGCAATGAATATTATATCTTAACATGAAACATAGAAATGATATGCGATATGACGATTTAAGAAGCATTAGAATTCTACTGCTTCGGTACATAGACATCTGCAAACGCTATTTCCTAGCAAGGAAGTGTCGCATTTACATTCTTCTGAAGTGAATACGAGGTATTCATAACACTGCACAATGAATATTATATCTCATCATGAAACATTAAAATGAGATGCGATATCGCGATTTATGTAGCTTTAGATATCTATTGCTTCGATACGTAGACATCTGCAAACGCTATTTCCTAGCAAGGAAGTGTCGCATTTGCATTCATTTGAAGTGTATGCGAGGTATACATGTCACTTCGCAGTGAATATTATATCTTAACATGAAGCATAGAAATGATATGCGATATGACGATTTAAGAAGAATTAGAATTCTACTGCTTCGATACGTAGACATCTGCAAACGCTATTTCCTAGCAAGGAAGTGTCGCATTTACATTCTTCTGAAGTGAATACGAGGTATTCATAACACTGCACAATGAATATTATATCTCATCATGAAACATTGAAATAAGAAGCGATATCGCGATTTATGAAGCTTTAGATATCTATTGCTTCGATACGTAGACATCTGCAAACGCTATTTCCTAGAAAGGAAGTGTCGCATTTGCATTCATTTGAAGTGTATGCGAAGTATACATGACACTTCGCAATGAATATTATATCTTATCATGAAACATAGAAATGAGATGCGATATCGCTATTTAAGAAGTATTAGATTCCTATTGCTTCTATGCGTAGACATCTGCAAATGCTATTTCCTAGGAAGCAAGTGTCGAATTTACATTCGTTTGAAAGAAATACGAGGTATACATGACACTTCGAAATGAATATTATATCTTATCATGAAACGTAGATATGAGATGCGATACGACGATTTAAGAAGCATTAGATATCTATTGCTTCGATACGTAGACATCTGCAAACGCTATTTCCTAGTAAGGAAGTGACGCATTTACATTCATTTGAAGTGTATCCGAGGTATACACGACACTTCGCAATGAATATTATATATTATAATGAAACATAAATATGAGATGCGATATCGCGAATTAGCAAGCTTTAGAGATCTATTGCTTCTATACGTAGACATCTGCAAACGCTATTTCCTAGTAAGGAAGTGTCGCATTTACATTCTTTTGAAGTGAATACGAGGTATACATGACACTACGCAATGAATATTATATAATATCATGAAACATAGAAATGTGAAACGATGTCGCGTTTTGAGAAGCATTAGAGCACTAATGCTACGATACGTAGACATCTGCAAACGCTATTTCCTAGCAAGGAAGTGTCGCATATACATTCATTTGAAGTGAAAACGAGGCACACATAACACTGCACAGTGAATATTATATCTTATCATGAAACATAGAAATGAGATGCGATATGGCGATTTAAGAAGCATTAGAACTCTATTGCTTCGATACGTTGACATCTGCAAAGCAAGGAAGTGCCGCATTTACATTCTTTTGAAAGTAATACGAGGTATACATGACACTTCGAAATAAATATTATATCTTATCAGGAAACGTAGATATGAGATGCGATATGACGATTTAAGAAGCATTAGAACTCTATTGCTTCGATACGTCGACATCTGCAAGCGCTTTTTCCTAGGAAGGAAGTGTCGCGTTTACACTCCTTTGAGGTGAATACGAGGTATACATAACACTGCACGACGAATATTATATCTGATCATGAAACATAGACATGAGATGCGATATGGCGATTTATGAAGCATTAGATGTCTAGTTCTTCGATACGTAGACATCTGCAAACGCTATTTCCTAGCAAGGAAGTGTCGAATTTACATTCATTTTAGGTGTATGCGAGGTATACATGACACTTTGCAATGAATATTATATATTATCATGATACATAGAAATGAGAAGCGATATCGTGTTTTGAGTAGAATTAGAACTCTAATGCCACGATACGTATGCATCTGCAAACGCTATTTCCTAGTAAGGAAGTGTCGCATTTACATTCATTTGAAGTATAGACGAGATATACATAACACTGCACAATGAATATTATATCTTATCATGAAACATAGAAATGAGATGCGATATGGCGAGTTAAGAAGCATCAGAAATCTATTGCTTCGATACGTAGACATCTGCAAACGCATTTTCCAAGCAAGGAAGTGTCGCATTTACATTCTTTTGAAGTGAATACGAGGTATACATAACACTCCACAATGAATATTATATATTATCATGAAACATAGCATTGAGTAGCGATATCGCGTTTTGAGAAGCATTAGAACTCTATTGCTTCGATACGTAGATATCTGCAAACACTATTTCCCAGCAAGGAACTGTCGCACTTACATTCTTTTGAAGTGAATACGAGGTATACATAACACTGCACAATGAATATTATATCTTATCATGAAACTTAGATATGAGATGCGATATCGCGATTTAAGAAGCAATAGAACACTGTTGCTTCGATACGTAGACATCTGCAAACACTACTGCCTAGCAAGGAAGTGTCGCATTTACATTCTTTTGAAAGGAATACGAGGTATACATGACACTTCGCAATGAATATTATATCTTATCATGAAACGTAGATATGAGATGCGATATGACGATTTAAGAAGCATTAGAAAACTATTACTTCGATACGTAGACATCTGCAAACGCTATTTCCTAGCAAGGAAGAGTCGCATTTGCATTCTTTTGAAGTGAATACGAGGTACACATAACACTACGCAATGAATATTATATCTTATCATGAAACATAGAAATGAGATTCGATATGACGATTTAAGAAGCATTAGATCTCTATTGCTTCGATGCGTAGACATCTGCAAACGCTACTTCCTAGCAAGGAAGTGTCGCATTTACATTCTTTTGAAAGGAATACGAGGTATACATGACACTTCGCAATGAATATTATATCTTAACATGAAACACAGAAATGATATGCGATATGACGATTTAAGAAGCATTAGAATTCTACTGCTTCGGTACATAGACATCTGCAAACGCTATTTCCTAGCAAGGAAGTGTCGCATTTACATTCTTCTGAAGTGAGTACGAGGTATTCATAACACTGCACGATGAATATTATATCTCATCATGAAACATTAAAATGAGATGCGATATCGCGATTTATGAAGCTTTAGATATCTATTGCTTCGATACGTAGACATCTGCAAACGCTATTTCCTAGAAAGGAAGTGTCGCATTTGCATTCATTTGAAGTGTATGCGAAGTATACATGACACTTCGCAATGAATATTATATCTTATCATGAAACATAGAAATGAGATGCGATATGGTGATTTAAGACGTATTAGATCTGTATTGCTTCGATACGTAGACATCTGCAAACGCTACTTCCTAGCAAGGAAGTGTCGCATTTTCATTCTTTTGAAAGGAATACGAGGTACACATGACACTTCGCAATGAATATTTTATCCTAACATGAAACATAGAAATGATATGCGATATGACGATTTAAGAAGCATTAGAATTCTACTGCTTCGGTACATAGACATCAGCAAACGCTATTTCCTAGCAAGGAAGTGTCGCATTTACATTCTTCTGAAGTGAATACGAAGTATTCATAACACTGCACGATGAATATTATATCTCATCATGAAACATTAAAATGAGATGCGATATCGCGATTTATGTAGCTTTAGATATCTATTGCTTCGATACGTAGACATCTGCAAACGCTATTTCCTAGCAAGGAAGTGTCGCATTTACATTCTTTTGTAGTGAATACGAGGTATACATAACACTACACAGTGAATATTATATCTTATCATGAAACATAGAAATGAGATGCGATATGACGATTTAAGAAGCATTAGATCTCTATTGCTTCGATGCGTAGACATCTGCAAACGCTACTTCCTAGCAAGGGAGTGTCGCATTTACATTCACTTGAAGTGTATGCGAGGTATACATGACACTACGCAATGAATATTATATACTATCATGAAACATAGAAATGTGAAACGATGTCGCGTTTTGAGAAGCAATAGAACACTATTGCTTCGATACGTAGACATCTGCAAACTCTACTGCCTAGCAAGGAAGTGTCGCATTTATATTCTTTTGAAAGGAATACGAGGTATACATGACACTTCGCAATGAATATTATATCTTAACATGAAACATAGAAATGATATGCGATATGACGATTTAAGAAGCATTAGAATTCTACTGCTTCGGTACATAGACATCTGCAAACGCTATTTCCTAGCAAGGAAGTGTCGCATTTACATTCTTCTGAAGTGAATACGAGGTATTCATAACACTGCACGATGAATATTATATCTCATGAGGAAACATTAAAATGAGATGCGATATCGCGATTTATGTAGCTTTAGATATCTATTGCTCGATACGTAGACATCTGCAAACGCTATTTCCTAGGAAGGAAGTGTCGCATTTGCATTCATTTGAAGTGTATGCGAGGTATACATGTCACTTCGCAGTGAATATTATATCTTAACATGAAGCATAGAAATAATATGCGATATGACGATTTAAGAAGCATTAGAATTCTACTGCTTCGATACGTAGACATCTGCAAACGCTATTTCCTAGCAAGGAAGTGTCGCATTTACATTCTTCTGAAGTGAATACGAGGTATTCATAACACTGCACAATGAATATTATATCTCATCATGAAACATTGAAATAAGATGCGATATCGCAATTTATGAAGCTTTAGATATCTATTGCTTCGATACGTAGACATCTGCAAACGCTATTTCCTAGCAAGGAAGTGTCGCATTTACATACTTTTGAAGTGATTACGAGGTATCCATAACACTGCACAATGAATATCATATCTCATCATGAAACATTGAAATGAGATGCGATATCGCGATTTATGAAGCTTTAGAACTCTATTGCTTCGATACGTAGACATCTGCAAACGCTATTTCCTAGCAAGGAAGTGACGCATTTACATTCATTTGAAGTGTATCCGAGGTATACATGACACTTCGCAAGGAATATTACATATTATCATGAAACATAGATATGAGATGCGATATCGCGTATTAGCATGCTTTAGAAATCTATTGCTTCTATACGTAGACATCTGCAAACGCTATTTCCTAGTAAGGAAGTGTCGCATTTACATTCTTTTGAAGTGAATACGAGGTATACATGACACTACGCAATGAATATTATATACTATCATGTAACATAGAAATGTGAAACGATGTCGCGTTTTGAGAAGCATTAGAGCACTAATGCTACGATACGTAGACACCTGCAAACGCTATTTCCTAGCAAGGAAGTGTCGCATTTACATTCTTCTGAAGTGAATACGAGGTATACATAACACTGCACAGTGAATATTATATATTATCATGAAACATAGCATTGAGTAGCGATATCGCGTTTTGAGAAGCATTAGAACTCTATTGCTTCGATACGTTGACATCTGCAAAGCAAGGAAGTGCCGCATTTACATTCTTTTGAAAGTAATACGAGGTATACATGACACTTCGAAATAAATATTATATCTTATCAGGAAACGTAGATATGAGATGCGATATGACGATTTAAGAAGCATTAGAACTCTATTGCTTCGATACGTCGACATCTGCAAGCGCTTTTTCCTAGGAAGGAAGTGTCGCGTTTACACTCCTTTGAGGTGAATACGAGGTATACATAACACTGCACGACGAATATTATATCTGATCATGAAACATAGAAATGAGATGCGATATGGCGATTTATGAAGCATTAGATGTCTAGTTCTTCGATACGTAGACATCTGCAAACGCTATTTCCTAGCAAGGAAGTGTCGAATTTACATTCATTTTAGGTGTATGCGAGGTATACATGACACTTTGCAATGAATATTATATATTATCATGATACATAGAAATGAGAAGCGATATCGTGTTTTGAGTAGAATTAGAACTCTAATGCCACGATACGTATGCATCTGCAAACGCTATTTCCTAGTAAGGAAGTGTCGCATTTACATTCATTTGAAGTATAGACGAGATATACATAACACTGCACAATGAATATTATATCTTATCATGAAACATAGAAATGAGATGCGATATGGCGAGTTAAGAAGCATCAGAAATCTATTGCTTCGATACGTAGACATCTGCAAACGCATTTTCCAAGCAAGGAAGTGTCGCATTTGCATTCTTTTGAAGTGAATACGAGGTACACATAACACTACGCAATGAATATTATATCTTATCATGAAACATAGAAATGAGATTCGATATGACGATTTAAGAATCATTAGATCTCTATTGCTTCGATGCGTAGACATCTGCAAACGCTACTTCCTAGCAAGGAAGTGTCGCATTTACATTCTTTTGAAAGGAATACGAGGTATACATGACACTTTGCAATGAATATTATATCTTAACATGAAACACAGAAATGATATGCGATATGACGATTTAAGAAGCATTAGAATTCTACTGCTTCGGTACACAGACATCTGCAAACGCTATTTCCTAGCAAGGAAGTGTCGCATTTACATTCTTCTGAAGTGAATACGAGGTATTCATAACACTGCACGATGAATATTATATCTCATCATGAAACATTAAAATGAGATGCGATATCGCGATTTATGAAGCTTTAGATATCTATTGCTTCGATACGTAGACATCTGCAAACGCTATTTCCTAGAAAGGAAGTGTCGCATTTGCATTCATTTGAAGTGTATGCGAAGTATACATGACACTTCGCAATGAATATTATATCTTATCATGAAACATAGAAATGAGATGCGATATGGTGATTTAAGACGTATTAGATCTGTATTGCTTCGATACGTAGACATCTGCAAACGCTACTTCCTAGCAAGGAAGTGTCGCATTTTCATTCTTTTGAAAGGAATACGAGGTACACATGACACTTCGCAATGAATATTTTATCCTAACATGAAACATAGAAATGATATGCGATATGACGATTTAAGAAGCATTAGAATTCTACTGCTTCGGTACATAGACATCAGCAAACGCTATTTCCTAGCAAGGAAGTGTCGCATTTACATTCTTCTGAAGTGAATACGAAGTATTCATAACACTGCACGATGAATATTATATCTCATCATGAAACATTAAAATGAGATGCGATATCGCGATTTATGTAGCTTTAGATATCTATTGCTTCGATACGTAGACATCTGCAAACGCTATTTCCTAGCAAGGAAGTGTCGCATTTACATTCCTTTGTAGTGAATACGAGGTATACATAACACTACACAGTGAATATTATATCTTATCATGAAACATAGAAATGAGATGCGATATGACGACTTAAGAAGCATTAGATCTCTATTGCTTCGATGCGTAGACATCTGCAAACGCTACTTCCTAGCAAGGGAGTGTCGCATTTACATTCACTTGAAGTGTATGCGAGGTATACATGACACTACGCAATGAATATTATATACTATCATGAAACATAGAAATGTGAAACGATGTCGCGTTTTGAGAAGCAATAGAACACTATTGCTTCGATACGTAGACATCTGCAAACTCTACTGCCTAGCAAGGAAGTGTCGCATTTATATTCTTTTGAAAGGAATACGAGGTATACATGACACTTCGCAATGAATATTATATCTTATCATGAAACGTAGATATGAGATGCGATATGACGATTTAAGAAGCATTAGAAAACTATTACTTCGATACGTAGACATCTGCAAACGCTATTTCCTAGCAAGGAAGAGTCGCATTTGCATTCTTTTGAAGTGAATATGAGGTACACATAACACTACGCAATGAATATTATATCGTATCATGAAACATAGAAATGAGATTCGATATGACGATTTAAGAAGCATTAGATCTCTATAGCTTCGATGCGTAGACATCTGCAAACGCTACTTCCTAGCAAGGAAGTGTCGCATTTACATTCATTTGAAGTGTATGCGAGGTATACATGGTACTTCGCAGTGAATATTATATATTATCATGAAACATAGAAATGAGAAGCCATATCATGATTTAAGAAGCATTAGATCCCTATTGCTTCTATACGTTGACATCTGCAGACGCTATTTCCTAGCAAGCAAGTGTCGCATTTACATTCTTTTGAAAGGAGTACGAGGTATACATGACACTTCGCAATGAATATTATATCTTAACATGAAACATAGAAATGATATGCGATATGACGATTTAAGAAGCATTAGAATTCTACTGCTTCGGTACATAGACATCTGCAAACGCTATTTCCTAGCCAGGAAGTGTCGCATTTACATTCTTCTGAAGTGAATACGAGGTATTCATAACACTGCACGATGAATATTATATCTCATCATGAAACATTAAAATGAGATGCGATATCGCGATTTATGAAGCTTTAGATATCTATTGCTTCGATACGTAGACATCTGCAAACGCTATTTCCTAGAAAGGAAGTGTCGCATTTGCATTCATTTGAAGTGTATGCGAAGTATACATGACACTTCGCAATGAATATTATATCTTATCATGAAACATAGAAATGAGATGCGATATGGTGATTTAAGACGTATTAGATCTGTATTGCCTCGATACGTAGACATCTGCAAACGCTACTTCCTAGCAAGGAAGTGTCGCATTTTCATTCTTTTGAAAGGAATACGAGGTACACATGACACTTCGCAATGAATATTTTATCCTAACATGAAACATAGAAATGATATGCGATATGACGATTTAAGAAGCATTAGAATTCTACTGCTTCGGTACATAGACATCTGCAAACGCTACTTCCTAGCAAGGGAGTGTCGCATTTACATTCACTTGAAGTGTATGCGAGGTATACATGACACTACGCAATGAATATTATATACTATCATGAAACATAGAAATGTGAAACGATGTCGCGTTTTGAGAAGCAATAGAACACTATTGCTTCGATACGTAGACATCTGCAAACTCTACTGCCTAGCAAGGAAGTGTCGCATTTATATTCTTTTGAAAGGAATACGAGGTATACATGACACTTCGCAATGAATATTATATCTTATCATGAAACGTAGATATGAGATGCGATATGACGATTTAAGAAGCATTAGAAAACTATTACTTCGATACGTAGACATCTGCAAACGCTATTTCCTAGCAAGGAAGAGTCGCATTTGCATTCTTTTGAAGTGAATACGAGGTACACATAACACTACGCAATGAATATTATATCTTATCATGAAACATAGAAATGAGATTCGATATGACGATTTAAGAAGCATTAGATCTCTATTGCTTCGATGCGTAGACATCTGCAAACGCTACTTCCTAGCAAGGAAGTGTCGCATTTTCATTCTTTTGAAAGGAATACGAGGTACACATGACACTTCGCAATGAATATTTTATCCTAACATGAAACACAGAAATGATATGCGATATGACGATTTAAGAAGCATTAGAATTCTACTGCTTCGGTACATAGACATCTGCAAACGCTATTTCCTAGCAAGGAAGTGTCGCATTTACATTCTTCTGAAGTGAATACGAGGTATTCATAACACTGCACGATGAATATTATATCTCATCATGAAACATTAAAATGAGATGCGATATCGCGATTTATGAAGCTTTAGATATCTATTGCTTCGATACGTAGACATCTGCAAACGCTATTTCCTAGAAAGGAAGTGTCGCATTTGCATTCATTTGAAGTGTATGCGAAGTATACATGACACTTCGCAATGAATATTATATCTTATCATGAAACATAGAAATGAGATGCGATATGGTGATTTAAGACGTATTAGATCTGTATTGCTTCGATACGTAGACATCTGCAAACGCTACTTCCTAGCAAGGAAGTGTCGCATTTTCATTCTTTTGAAAGGAATACGAGGTACACATGACACTTCGCAATGAATATTTTATCCTAACATGAAACATAGAAATGATATGCGATATGACGATTTAAGAAGCATTAGAATTCTACTGCTTCGGTACATAGACATCAGCAAACGCTATTTCCTAGCAAGGAAGTGTCGCATTTACATTCTTCTGAAGTGAATACGAAGTATTCATAACACTGCACGATGAATATTATATCTCATCATGAAACATTAAAATGAGATGCGATATCGCGATTTATGTAGCTTTAGATATCTATTGCTTCGATACGTAGACATCTGCAAACGCTATTTCCTAGCAAGGAAGTGTCGCATTTACATTCTTTTGTAGTGAATACGAGGTATACATAACACTACACAGTGAATATTATATCTTATCATGAAACATAGAAATGAGATGCGATATGACGATTTAAGAAGCATTAGATCTCTATTGCTTCGATGCGTAGACATCTGCAAACGCTACTTCCTAGCAAGGGAGTGTCGCATTTACATTCACTTGAAGTGTATGCGAGGTATACATGACACTACGCAATGAATATTATATACTATCATGAAACATAGAAATGTGAAACGATGTCGCGTTTTGAGAAGCAATAGAACACTATTGCTTCGATACGTAGACATCTGCAAACTCTACTGCCTAGCAAGGAAGTGTCGCATTTATATTCTTTTGAAAGGAATACGAGGTATACATGACACTTCGCAATGAATATTATATCTTATCATGAAACGTAGATATGAGATGCGATATGACGATTTAAGAAGCATTAGAAAACTATTACTTCGATACGTAGACATCTGCAAACGCTATTTCCTAGCAAGGAAGAGTCGCATTTGCATTCTTTTGAAGTGAATATGAGGTACACATAACACTACGCAATGAATATTATATCGTATCATGAAACATAGAAATGAGATTCGTAATGACGATTTAAGAAGCATTAGATCTCTATAGCTTCGATGCGTAGACATCTGCAAACGCTACTTCCTAGCAAGGAAGTGTCGCATTTACATTCATTTGAAGTGTATGCGAGGTATACATGGTACTTCGCAGTGAATATTATATATTATCATGAAACATAGAAATGAGAAGCCATATCGCGATTTAAGAAGCATTAGATCCCTATTGCTTCTATACGTAGACATCTGCAGACGCTATTTCCTAGCAAGCAAGTGTCGCATTTACATTCTTTTGAAAGGAATACGAGGTATACATGACACTTCGCAATGAATATTATATCTTAACATGAAACATAGAAATGATATGCGATATGACGATTTAAGAAGCATTAGAATTCTACTGCTTCGGTACATAGACATCTGCAAACGCTATTTCCTAGCAAGGAAGTGTCGCATTTACATTCTTCTGAAGTGAATACGAGGTATTCATAACACTGCACGATGAATATTATATCTCATGAGGAAACATTAAAATGAGATGCGATATCGCGATTTATGTAGCTTTAGATATCTATTGCTCGATACGTAGACATCTGCAAACGCTATTTCCTAGGAAGGAAGTGTCGCATTTGCATTCATTTGAAGTGTATGCGAGGTATACATGTCACTTCGCAGTGAATATTATATCTTAACATGAAGCATAGAAATAATATGCGATATGACGATTTAAGAAGCATTAGAATTCTACTGCTTCGATACGTAGACATCTGCAAACGCTATTTCCTAGCAAGGAAGTGTCGCATTTACATTCTTCTGAAGTGAATACGAGGTATTCATAACACTGCACAATGAATATTATATCTCATCATGAAACATTGAAATAAGATGCGATATCGCAATTTATGAAGCTTTAGATATCTATTGCTTCGATACGTAGACATCTGCAAACGCTATTTCCTAGCAAGGAAGTGTCGCATTTACATACTTTTGAAGTGATTACGAGGTATCCATAACACTGCACAATGAATATCATATCTCATCATGAAACATTGAAATGAGATGCGATATCGCGATTTATGAAGCTTTAGAACTCTATTGCTTCGATACGTAGACATCTGCAAACGCTATTTCCTAGCAAGGAAGTGACGCATTTACATTCATTTGAAGTGTATCCGAGGTATACATGACACTTCGCAAGGAATATTACATATTATCATGAAACATAGATATGAGATGCGATATCGCGTATTAGCATGCTTTAGAAATCTATTGCTTCTATACGTAGACATCTGCAAACGCTATTTCCTAGTAAGGAAGTGTCGCATTTACATTCTTTTGAAGTGAATACGAGGTATACATGACACTACGCAATGAATATTATATACTATCATGTAACATAGAAATGTGAAACGATGTCGCGTTTTGAGAAGCATTAGAGCACTAATGCTACGATACGTAGACACCTGCAAACGCTATTTCCTAGCAAGGAAGTGTCGCATTTACATTCTTCTGAAGTGAATACGAGGTATACATAACACTGCACAGTGAATATTATATATTATCATGAAACATAGCATTGAGTAGCGATATCGCGTTTTGAGAAGCATTAGAACTCTATTGCTTCGATACGTTGACATCTGCAAAGCAAGGAAGTGCCGCATTTACATTCTTTTGAAAGTAATACGAGGTATACATGACACTTCGAAATAAATATTATATCTTATCAGGAAACGTAGATATGAGATGCGATATGACGATTTAAGAAGCATTAGAACTCTATTGCTTCGATACGTCGACATCTGCAAGCGCTTTTTCCTAGGAAGGAAGTGTCGCGTTTACACTCCTTTGAGGTGAATACGAGGTATACATAACACTGCACGACGAATATTATATCTGATCATGAAACATAGAAATGAGATGCGATATGGCGATTTATGAAGCATTAGATGTCTAGTTCTTCGATACGTAGACATCTGCAAACGCTATTTCCTAGCAAGGAAGTGTCGAATTTACATTCATTTTAGGTGTATGCGAGGTATACATGACACTTTGCAATGAATATTATATATTATCATGATACATAGAAATGAGAAGCGATATCGTGTTTTGAGTAGAATTAGAACTCTAATGCCACGATACGTATGCATCTGCAAACGCTATTTCCTAGTAAGGAAGTGTCGCATTTACATTCATTTGAAGTATAGACGAGATATACATAACACTGCACAATGAATATTATATCTTATCATGAAACATAGAAATGAGATGCGATATGGCGAGTTAAGAAGCATCAGAAATCTATTGCTTCGATACGTAGACATCTGCAAACGCATTTTCCAAGCAAGGAAGTGTCGCATTTGCATTCTTTTGAAGTGAATACGAGGTACACATAACACTACGCAATGAATATTATATCTTATCATGAAACATAGAAATGAGATTCGATATGACGATTTAAGAATCATTAGATCTCTATTGCTTCGATGCGTAGACATCTGCAAACGCTACTTCCTAGCAAGGAAGTGTCGCATTTACATTCTTTTGAAAGGAATACGAGGTATACATGACACTTTGCAATGAATATTATATCTTAACATGAAACACAGAAATGATATGCGATATGACGATTTAAGAAGCATTAGAATTCTACTGCTTCGGTACACAGACATCTGCAAACGCTATTTCCTAGCAAGGAAGTGTCGCATTTACATTCTTCTGAAGTGAATACGAGGTATTCATAACACTGCACGATGAATATTATATCTCATCATGAAACATTAAAATGAGATGCGATATCGCGATTTATGAAGCTTTAGATATCTATTGCTTCGATACGTAGACATCTGCAAACGCTATTTCCTAGAAAGGAAGTGTCGCATTTGCATTCATTTGAAGTGTATGCGAAGTATACATGACACTTCGCAATGAATATTATATCTTATCATGAAACATAGAAATGAGATGCGATATGGTGATTTAAGACGTATTAGATCTGTATTGCTTCGATACGTAGACATCTGCAAACGCTACTTCCTAGCAAGGAAGTGTCGCATTTTCATTCTTTTGAAAGGAATACGAGGTACACATGACACTTCGCAATGAATATTTTATCCTAACATGAAACATAGAAATGATATGCGATATGACGATTTAAGAAGCATTAGAATTCTACTGCTTCGGTACATAGACATCAGCAAACGCTATTTCCTAGCAAGGAAGTGTCGCATTTACATTCTTCTGAAGTGAATACGAAGTATTCATAACACTGCACGATGAATATTATATCTCATCATGAAACATTAAAATGAGATGCGATATCGCGATTTATGTAGCTTTAGATATCTATTGCTTCGATACGTAGACATCTGCAAACGCTATTTCCTAGCAAGGAAGTGTCGCATTTACATTCCTTTGTAGTGAATACGAGGTATACATAACACTACACAGTGAATATTATATCTTATCATGAAACATAGAAATGAGATGCGATATGACGACTTAAGAAGCATTAGATCTCTATTGCTTCGATGCGTAGACATCTGCAAACGCTACTTCCTAGCAAGGGAGTGTCGCATTTACATTCACTTGAAGTGTATGCGAGGTATACATGACACTACGCAATGAATATTATATACTATCATGAAACATAGAAATGTGAAACGATGTCGCGTTTTGAGAAGCAATAGAACACTATTGCTTCGATACGTAGACATCTGCAAACTCTACTGCCTAGCAAGGAAGTGTCGCATTTATATTCTTTTGAAAGGAATACGAGGTATACATGACACTTCGCAATGAATATTATATCTTATCATGAAACGTAGATATGAGATGCGATATGACGATTTAAGAAGCATTAGAAAACTATTACTTCGATACGTAGACATCTGCAAACGCTATTTCCTAGCAAGGAAGAGTCGCATTTGCATTCTTTTGAAGTGAATATGAGGTACACATAACACTACGCAATGAATATTATATCGTATCATGAAACATAGAAATGAGATTCGATATGACGATTTAAGAAGCATTAGATCTCTATAGCTTCGATGCGTAGACATCTGCAAACGCTACTTCCTAGCAAGGAAGTGTCGCATTTACATTCATTTGAAGTGTATGCGAGGTATACATGGTACTTCGCAGTGAATATTATATATTATCATGAAACATAGAAATGAGAAGCCATATCATGATTTAAGAAGCATTAGATCCCTATTGCTTCTATACGTTGACATCTGCAGACGCTATTTCCTAGCAAGCAAGTGTCGCATTTACATTCTTTTGAAAGGAGTACGAGGTATACATGACACTTCGCAATGAATATTATATCTTAACATGAAACATAGAAATGATATGCGATATGACGATTTAAGAAGCATTAGAATTCTACTGCTTCGGTACATAGACATCTGCAAACGCTATTTCCTAGC
Source organism: Xylocopa sonorina (assembly GCF_050948175.1). NCBI lineage: Eukaryota > Metazoa > Arthropoda > Insecta > Hymenoptera > Apidae > Xylocopa > Xylocopa sonorina. Next base: position 2,727,761 of record NW_027490091.1, read on the forward strand.
CAGGAAGTGTCGCATTTACATTCTTCTGAAGTGAATACGAGGTATTCATAACACTGCACGATGAATATTATATCTCATCATGAAACATTAAAATGAGATGCGATATCGCGATTTATGAAGCTTTAGATATCTATTGCTTCGATACGTAGACATCTGCAAACGCTATTTCCTAGAAAGGAAGTGTCGCATTTGCATTCATTTGAAGTGTATGCGAAGTATACATGACACTTCGCAATGAATATTATATCTTATCATGAAACATAGAAATGAGATGCGATATGGTGATTTAAGACGTATTAGATCTGTATTGCCTCGATACGTAGACATCTGCAAACGCTACTTCCTAGCAAGGAAGTGTCGCATTTTCATTCTTTTGAAAGGAATACGAGGTACACATGACACTTCGCAATGAATATTTTATCCTAACATGAAACATAGAAATGATATGCGATATGACGATTTAAGAAGCATTAGAATTCTACTGCTTCGGTACATAGACATCTGCAAACGCTACTTCCTAGCAAGGGAGTGTCGCATTTACATTCACTTGAAGTGTATGCGAGGTATACATGACACTACGCAATGAATATTATATACTATCATGAAACATAGAAATGTGAAACGATGTCGCGTTTTGAGAAGCAATAGAACACTATTGCTTCGATACGTAGACATCTGCAAACTCTACTGCCTAGCAAGGAAGTGTCGCATTTATATTCTTTTGAAAGGAATACGAGGTATACATGACACTTCGCAATGAATATTATATCTTATCATGAAACGTAGATATGAGATGCGATATGACGATTTAAGAAGCATTAGAAAACTATTACTTCGATACGTAGACATCTGCAAACGCTATTTCCTAGCAAGGAAGTGTCGCATTTATATTCTTTTGAAAGGAATACGAGGTATACATGACACTTCGCAATGAATATTATATCTTATCATGAAACGTAGATATGAGATGCGATATGACGATTTAAGAAGCATTAGAAAACTATTACTTCGATGCGTAGACATCTGCAAACGCTACTTCCTAGCAAGGAAGTGTCGCATTTACATTCATTTGAAGTGTATGCGAGGTATACATGGTACTTCGCAGTGAATATTATATATTATCATGAAACATAGAAATGAGAAGCCATATCGCGATTTGAGAAGCATTAGATCCCTATTGCTTCTATACGTAGACATCTGCAGACGCTATTTCCTAGCAAGCAAGTGTCGCATTTACATTCTTTTGAAAGGAATACGAGGTATACATGACACTTCGCAATGAATATTATATCTTAACATGAAACATAGAAATGATATGCGATATGACGATTTAAGAAGCATTAGAATTCTACTGCTTCGGTACACAGACATCTGCAAACGCTATTTCCTAGCCAGGAAGTGTGGCATTTACATTCTTCTGAAGTGAATACGAGGTATTCATAACACTGCACGATGAATATTATATCTCATGAGGAAACATTAAAATGAGATGCGATATCGCGATTTATGTAGCTTTAGATATCTATTGCTTCGATACGTAGACATCTGCAAACGCTATTTCCTAGCAAGGAAGTGTCGCATTTGCATTCATTTGAAGTGTATGCGAGGTATACATGTCACTTCGCAGTGAATATTATATCTTAACATGAAGCATAGAAATGATATGCGATATGACGATTTAAGAAGCATTAGAATTCTACTGCTTCGATACGTAGACATCTGCAAACGCTATTTCCTAGCAAGGAAGTGTCGCATTTACATTCTTCTGAAGTGAATACGAGGTATTCATAACACTGCACAATGAATATTATATCTCATCATGAAACATTGAAATAAGATGCGATATCGCAATTTATGAAGCTTTAGATATCTATTGCTTCGATACGTAGACATCTGCAAACGCTATTTCCTAGCAAGGAAGTGTCGCATTTACATACTTTTGAAGTGATTACGAGGTATCCATAACACTGCACAATGAATATCATATCTCATCATGAAACATTGAAATGAGATGCGATATCGCGATTTATGAAGCTTTAGAACTCTATTGCTTCGATACGTAGACATCTGCAAACGCTATTTCCTAGCAAGGAAGTGACGCATTTACATTCATTTGAAGTGTATCCGAGGTATACATGACACTTCGCAATGAATATTATATATTATCATGAAACATAGATATGAGATGCGATATCGCGTATTAGCATGCTTTAGAAATCTATTGCTTCTATACGTAGACATCTGCAAACGCTATTTCCTAGTAAGGAAGTGTCGCATTTACATTCTTTGAAGTGAATACGAGGTATACATGACACTACGCAATGAATATTATATACTATCATAACATAGAAATAACATAGTAATATAGAAATGTGAAACGATGTCGCGTTTTGAGAAGCATTAGAGCACTAATGCTACGATACGTAGACACCTGCAAACGCTATTTCTTAGCAAGGAAGTGTCGCATTTACATTCTTCTGAAGTGAATACGAGGTATACATAACACTGCACAGTGAATATTATATATTATCATGAAACATAGATATGAGATGCGATATGACGTTTTAAGATGCATTAGAAAACTATTGCTTCGATACGTAGACATCTGCAAACGCTACTGCCTAGCAAGGAAGTGTCGCATTTACATTCTTTTGAAAGGAATACGAGGTATACATGACACTTCGCAATGAATATTATATCTTATCATGAAACGTAGATATGAGATGCGATACGACGATTTAAGAAGCATTAGAAAACTATTGCTTCGATACGTAGACATCTGCAAACGCTATTTCCTAGTAAGGAAGTGACGCATTTACATACTTTTGAAGTGATTACGAGGTATTCATAACACTGCACAATGAATATCATATCTCATCATGAAACATTGAAATGAGATGCGATATCGCGATTTATGAAGCTTTAGAACTCTATTGCTTCGATACGTAGACATCTGCAAACGCTATTTCCTAGCAAGGAAGTGACGCATTTACATACTTTTGAGGTGAATACGAGGTACACATAACACTGCACAATGAATATTATATCTTATCATGAAATATAGAAATGTGATGCGATATGGCGATTTATGAAGCATTAGATGTCTATTGCTTCGATACGTAGACATCTGGAAACACTATTTCCTAGCAAGGAAGTGTCGCATTTACATTCATTTGAAGTGTATGCGAGGTATACATGACACTTCGCAATGAATATTGTATATTATCATGAAACATAGATATGAGATGCGATATCGCGACTTAAGAAGCTTTAGAACTCTATTGCTTCGATACGCAGACATCTGCAAACGCCATTTCCTAACAAGGAAGTGTCGCATTTATATCAATTTTAAGTGTATGCGAGGTATACATGACACTTCGCAATGAATATTATATATTATCATGAAACATAGAAATGCGATGCGATATCGCCATTTAACAAGCGTTAGAACTCTATTGCTACGATACGTAGACTCCTACAAACGCTATTTCCTAGCAAGGAAGTGTCGCATTTACATTCTTCTGAAATGAATACGAGGTATACCTGACACTTCGCAATCAATATTATATCTTATCATGAAACATAGAAATGAGATGCGATATGACGATTTAAGAAGCATTGGAACTCTATTGCTTCGATACGTAGACATCTGCAAACGCTACTTCCTAGCAAGGAAGTGTCGCATTTACATACTTTTGAAAGGAATACGAGGTATACATGACACTTCGCAGTGAATATTATATCTTATCATGAAACATAGAATTGAGATGCGATATCGCGATTTAAGAAGGTTTAGAACTCTATTGCTTCGATACGCAGATATCTGCAAACGCTATTTCCTAGCAAGGAACTGTGGCATTCACATTCATTTAAAGTGTATGCGAGGTATACATGACACGTCGCAATGAATATTATATATTATCATGAAACATAGATATGAGATGCAATATCGCGAACTAGCAGGCTTTAGAAATCTATTGCTTCTATACGTAGACATCTGCAGACGCTATTTCCTAGCAAGGAAGTGTCGCATTTACATCCTTTTGAAAGCAATACGAGGTATACATGACACTTCGCAATGAATATTATATATTATCATGAAACAAAGAAATGCGATGCGATATCGCCATTTAACAAGCGTATGAACTCTATTGCTACGATACGTAGACACCTACAAACGCTATTTCCTGGCAAGGAAGTGTCGCATTTACATTTTTCTGATGTGAATACGAGGTATACATAACACTGCACAAAGAATATTATATGTAATCATGAAACACAGAAATGAGATGCGGCATCGCGTTTTGAGAAGCATTAGAACACTATTGCTTCGATACGTAGACATCTGCAAACGCTACTTCCTAACAACGAAGTGTCGCATTTACATTCTTTTGAAAGGAATACGAGATATACATAACACTGCACAACGGATATTATATCTTACCATGAAACATAGTAATGGGATGCAATATGGCGATTTATGAAGCATTTGAACTCTATTGCTTCGATACGCAGACATCTGCAAACGCTATTTCCTAGCAAGGAAGTGTCGCATTTATATCAATTTTAAGTGTATGCGAGGTATACATGACACTTCGCAATGAATATTATATATTATCATGAAACATAGAAATGCGGTGCGATATCGCCATTTAACAAGCGTTAGAACTCTATTGCTACGATACGCAGACACCTACAAACGCTATTTCCTAGCAAGGAAGTGTCGCATTTACATTTTTCTGATGTGGATACGAGGTATACATAACACTGCACAATGAATATTATATGTAATCATGAAACACAGAAATGAGATGCGACATCGCGTTTTGAGAAGCATTAGAACACTATTGTTTCGATACGTAGACATCTGCAAACGCTACTTCCTAACAAGGAAGTGCCGCATTTACATTCATTTGAAGTGTATGCGAGTTTACATGACACTTCGCAATGAATATTATATATTATCATGAAACATAGAAATGAGACGCGATATCGCATCTTGAGAAGCATTAGAACACTATTGCTTCGATACGTAGACATCTGCAAAATTACTTCCTAGCAAGGAAGTGTCGCATTTAATTTCTTTTGAAGTGAATACGAGGTACACATAACACTGCACAATGAATATTATATCTTATCATGAAATGAAGAAATGTGATGCGATATCGCCATTTAAGGAGCATTAGGACACTATTGCTTCGATACGTAGACATCTGCAAACGCTATTTCCTAGCAAGGAAGTGTCGCATTTTCGTTCGTTTGAAGTGCATGCGAGGTATACATGACACTTCGCAGTAAATATTATATATTATCATGAAACATAGAAATGAGAAGCGATATGGCGATTTAAGAAGCATTAGATCCCTATTGCTTCGATACGTAGACATCTGCAAACGCTACTTCCCAGCAAGGAAGTGTCGCATTTACATTCTTTGGAAAGGAATACGAGGTATACATGACACTTCGCAATCAATTCTATATCTTATCATGAAACGTATATATGAGATGCGATATGACGATTTAAGAAGCATTAGAAAACTATTGCTTCGATACGTAGACACCTGCAAACGCTATTTCCTAGCAAGGTGCTGTCGCATTCACATTCATTTGACGTGTATGCTAGGTATACATGACTCTTCGCAATGAATATTATATATTATCATGAAACATAGATATGAGATGCGATATTGCGATTTAAGAAGTATTAGAACACTCTTGCTTCGATACGTAGACATCTGCAAACGCTATTTCCTAGTAAGGATGTGTTGCATTTACATTCATTTGAAGTGTATGCGAGGTATACATGACACTTCGCAGTGAATATTATATATTATCATGAAACATAGAAATGAGAAGCGATATGGCGATTTAAGAAGCATTACATACCTACTGCTTCGGTACGTAGACATCTGCAAACGCTATTTCCTAGCAAGGATGTGTCGCATTTACATTCATTTTAAGTGTATGCGAGGTATACATAACACTGCACAATGAATATTATATCTTATCATGACACATGGTAATGAGTAGCGATATCGCGTTTTGAGAAGCATTAGAACTCTGATGCTACGATACGAAGACATCTGCAAACGCTATTTCTTGGCAAGGAAGTGTCACGTTAACATTCCTTTGAAGTGAATGCGAGGTATACATAACACTCCACAATGAATATTATATCTTATCATGAAACATAGGAAGGAGATGCGATATGGCGATTTATGAAGCATTAGATGTCTATTTCTTCGATACGTAGACATCTGCAAACGCTATTTCCTAGCATGGAAGTGTCGCAACCACATTCCATTGAGGTGAATACGAGGTATACATAACACTCCACAATGAATATTACATATTATCATGAAACATAGTAATGAGTAGTGATATCGCGATTTGAGAAGCATTAGACCTTTAATGCTACGATACGTAGACATCTGCAAACGCTATTTCCTGGCAAGGAAGTGTCGCGTTTACATTCTCTCGAAGTGAATACGAGGTATACATAACATTCCACAACGAAAATTATATCTTATCATGAAACATAGAAATGAGATGTAATATGGCGATTTAAGAAGCATTAGAACTCTATTGCTTCGATACGTAGACATCTGCAAACGCTACTTCCTAGCAAGGAAGTGTCGCATTTACATTCTTTTGAAAGGAATACGAGGTATACATGACACTTCGCAATGAATAATATATCTTATCATGAAACATAGTAGTGAGATGCGATATTGCGATTTAAGATGTAATAGAACACTATTGCTTCGATACGTAGACATCTGCAAGTGCTACTTCTTAGCACGGAAGAATCGCATTTATATTCTTTTCAGGTGAGTGCGAGGTATACATAACACGCCACAATGAATATTACATCTTTTCATAAGACATAGGACTGAGATGCGACAGGGTGTTTTAAGATGCATTAGAACTCTATTGCTTCGATACGTAGACATCTGCCAATGCTACTTCCTAGCAAGGAAGTGCCGCATTGTCAGTCTTCTGAAGTGAATACTAGGTATACATGACGCTTCACAATAACTATTATATCTTATCATGAAACATAGAAATGATATGCGATTTCGCGTTTTAAGAAGCACTAGAACTCTATTGCTTCGGTACATAGACATCCGGTAACTTAATTTCCTAGGAAGGAAGTGTAGCATTTACATTCTTTTGAAACGAATACGACTTATACATAACACTCCACAATGTATAATACATCTTATCATAAAACATAGAAATGAGATGCGATATCTCGTTTTATGAAGCATTAGAACTCTGTTGCTTCGATACGTTGACATCTGCCATCGCTATTTCCTAGCAGGGAAGTGTCACATTTATATTCGTTTGAGGTGAACACGAGGTATACATAACACTCCACAATGAATATTACATCTTATCATGAAACATGCAAATGAGGAGACACATCGCGTTTTAAGAAGCATTAGAACTCTATTGCTACGGTACGTAGACATCTGCAAACGATATTTGCTAGCAAGGAAGTGGCTCATTTACATTCTTTTGAAGTGAATAAGAGGTATACATGACACTTCGCAATGAATATTATATCTTATCATGAAACATAGGAATGTCATGCGATATCGCGTCTTGAGAAGCATTAGAACCCTTTTGCTACGATACGTAGACATCTGCAAACGATATTTCCTAGCAAGGAACTGTCGCATTCACATTCATTCGAAGTGTATGCGTGGTATACTCGACACTTCTCAATGAATATTATATATTATCATGAAACATAGATATGAGATGCGATATCGTGAATTAGCAAGCTTTAGAAATCTATTGCTTGGATACGTAGACATCTGCAAACACTATTTCCTAGGAAGGAAGTGTCGCATTTACATTCTTTTGAAGTGAATACGAGGTATACATAACACTCCACAATGAATATTATATATTATCATGAAACATGGTAATGAGTAGCGATATCGCGTTTTGAGAAGCATTAGAACACCAATGCCACGAAACGTAGACATCCTCAAACGCCATTTCCTGGCTAGGAAGTGTCGCGTTTACATTCTTTTAAAGTGAATACGAGGTATACATAGCACTCCACAATGAATATTATATCTTACCATGAAACATAGAAACGAGATGCAATATGGCGATTTAAGAAGCATTAGAAATCTATTGCTTCGATACGTAGACATCTGCAAACGCTATTTCCTAGCAAGGAAGTGTCGCATTTACATTCTTTTGAAGTGAATACGAGGTATACATAACACTCCACAATGAATATTATATATTATCATGTAACATGGTAATGAGTAGCGGTATCGCGTTTCTAGAAGCATTAGAACTTTAATGCTACGATACGTAGACATCTGCAAACGCTATTTCCTGGTAAGGAAGTGTCGCGTTTACATTCTCTTGAAGTATAAACGAGATATACATAACACTGCACAATGAATATTATATCTTATCATGAAACATAGAAATGAGATGCGATATTGCGATTTAGAAAGCATTAGAAGTCTATTGCTTCGATACGTAGACATCTGCAAACGCTACTTCCCAGCAAGGAAGTGTCGCATTTACATTCTTTTGAAAGGAATACGAGGTATACATAACACTCCACAATGCATACTGTATATTATCATGTAACATGGTAATGAGGAGCGGTATCGCGTTTTGAGAAGCATTAGAAATCTAATGCTACGATACGTGGACATCTGCAAACGCTATTTCCTGTCAAGAACGTGTCGCGTTTACAACCTTTTGAAGTGAATAAGAGGTATACATAACACTCCACAATGATTATTATATCTTACTATCAAACATAGAAATGAGATGCAATATGGCGATTTAAGAAGCATTAGAATTCTATTGCTTCGATACGTAGACATCCGCAAACGCTATTTCCTGGTAAGGAAGTGTCGCGTTTACATTCTCTTGAAGTATAAACGAGATATACATAACGCTGCACAATGAATATTATATCTTATCATGAATCATAGAAATGAGATGCAATATGGCTATTTAAGAAGCATTAGAAAACTATTCCTTCGATACGTAGACATCTGCAAACGCTACTTCCTAACAAGGAAGTGCCGCATTTACATTCATTTGAAGTGTATGCGAGTTTACATGACACTTCGCAATGAATATTATATATTATCATGAAACATAGAAATGAGACGCGATATCGCATCTTGAGAAGCATTAGAACACTATTGCTTCGATACGTAGACATCTGCAAAATTACTTCCTAGCAAGGAAGTGTCGCATTTAATTTCTTTTGAAGTGAATACGAGGTACACATAACACTGCACAATGAATATTATATCTTATCATGAAACGAAGAAATGTGATGCGATATCGCGATTTACGAAGCATTAGGACACTATTGCTTCGATACGTAGACATCTGCAAACGCTATTTCCTAGCAAGGAAGTGTCGCATTTTCGTTCGTTTGAAGTGCATGCGAGGTATACATGACACTTCGCAGTAAATATTATATATTATCATGAAACATAGAAATGAGAAGCGATATGGCGATTTAAGAAGCATTAGATCCCTATTGCTTCGATACGTAGACACCTGCAAACGCTACTTCCCAGCAAGGAAGTGTCGCATTTACATTCTTTTGAAAGGAATACGAGGTATACATGACACTTCGCAATGAATTCTATATCTTATCATGAAACGTATATATGAGATGCGATATGACGATTTAAGAAGCATTAGAAAACTATTGCTTCGATACGTAGACACCTGCAAACGCTATTTCCTATCAAGGAGCTGTCGCATTCACATTCATTTGACGTGTATGCTAGGTATACATGACACTTCGCAATGAATATTATATATTATCATGAAACATAAATATGAGATGCGATATTGCGATTTAAGAAGTATTAGAACACTCTTGCTTCGATACGTAGACATCTGCAAACGCTATTTCCTAGCAAGGAAGCGTTGCATTTACATTCATTTGAAGTGTATGCGAGGTATACATGACACTTCGCAGTGAATATTATATATTATCATGAAACATAGAAATGAGAAGCGATATGGCAATTTAAGAAGTATTACATACCTACTGCTTCGGTACGTAGACATCTGCAAACGCTATTTCCTAGCAAGGATGTGTCGCATTTACATTCATTTTAAGTGTATGCGAGGTATACATAACACTGCACAATGAATATTATATCTTATCATGAAACATGGTAATGAGTAGCGATATCGCGTTTTGAGAAGCATTAGAACTCTGATGCTACGATACGAAGACATCTGCAAACGCTATTTCCTGGCAAGGAAGTGTCGCGTTTACATTCTCTCGAAGTGAATACGAGGTATACATAACATTCCACAACGAAAATTATATCTTATCATGAAACATAGAAATGAGATGTAATATGGCGATTTAAGAAGCATTAGAACTCTATTGCTTCGATACGTAGACATCTGCAAACGCTACTTCCTAGCAAGGAAGTGTCGCATTTACATTCTTTTGAAAGGAATACGAGGTATACATGACACTTCGCAATGAATAATATATCTTATCATGAAATATAGAAGTGAGATGCGATATTGCGATTTAAGATGTAATAGAACACTATTGCTTCGATACGTAGACATCTGCAAGTGCTACTTCTTAGCACGGAAGAATCGCATTTATATTCTTTTCAGGTGTGTGCGAGGTATACATAACACGCCACAATGAATATTACATCTTTTCATAAGACATAGGACTGAGATGCGACAGGGTGTTTTAAGATGCATTAGAACTCTATTGCTTCGATACGTAGACATCTGCCAATGCTACTTCCTAGCAAGGAAGTGCCGCATTGTCAGTCTTCTGAAGTGAATACTAGGTATACATGACGCTTCACAATAACTATTATATCTTATCATGAAACATAGAAATGATATGCGATTTCGCGTTTTAAGAAGCAATAGAACTCTATTGCTTCGGTACATAGACATCCGGTAACTTAATTTCCTAGGATGGAAGTGTAGCATTTACATTCTTTTGAAACGAATACGACTTATACATAACACTCCACAATGTATAATACATCTTATCATAAAACATAGAAATGAGATGCGATATCTCGTTTTGAGAAGCATTAGAACTCTGATGCTACGATACGAAGACATCTGCAAACGCTATTTCTTGGCAAGGAAGTGTCACGTTAACATTCCTTTGAAGTGAATGCGAGGTATACATAACACTCCACAATGAATATTATATCTTATCATGAAACATAGGAAGGAGATGCGATATGGCGATTTATGATGCATTAGATGTCTATTTCTTCGATACGTAGACATCTGCAAACGCTATTTCCTAGCATGGAAGTGTCGCAACCACATTCCATTGAGGTGAATACGAGGTATACATAACACTCCACAATGAATATTACATATTATCATGAAACATAGTAATGAGTAGTGATATCGCGATTTGAGAAGCATTAGACCTCTAATGCTACGATACGTAGACATCTGCAAACGCTATTTCCTGGCAAGGAAGTGTCGCGTTTACATTCTCTCGAAGTGAATACGAGGTATACATAACATTCCACAACGAAAATTATATCTTATCATGAAACATAGAAATGAGATGTAATATGGCGATTTAAGAAGCATTAGAACTCTATTGCTTCGATACGTAGGCATCTGCAAACGCTACTTCCTAGCAAGGAAGTGTCGCATTTACATTCTTTTGAAAGGAATACGAGGTATACATGACACTTCGCAATGAATAATATATCTTATCATGAAACATAGAAGTGAGATGCGATATTGCGATTTAAAATGTAATAGAACACTATTGCTTCGATACGTAGACATCTGCAAGTGCTACTTCTTAGCACGGAAGAATCGCATTTATATTCTTTTCAGGTGAGTGCGAGGTATACATAACACGCCACAATGAATATTACATCTTTTCATAAGACATAGGACTGAGATGCGACAGGGTGTTTTAAGATGCATTAGAACTCTATTGCTTCGATACGTAGACATCTGCCAATGCTACTTCCTAGCAAGGAAGTGCCGCATTGTCAGTCTTCTGAAGTGAATACTAGGTATACATGACGCTTCACAATAACTATTATATCTTATCATGAAACATAGAAATGATATGCGATTTCGCGTTTTAAGAAGCACTAGAACTCTATTGCTTCGGTACATAGACATCCGGTAACTTAATTTCCTAGGAAGGAAGTGTAGCATTTACATTCTTTTGAAACGAATACGACTTATACATAACACTCCACAATGTATAATACATCTTATCATAAAACATAGAAATGAGATGCGATATCTCGTTTTATGAAGCATTAGAACTCTGTTGCTTCGATACGTTGACATCTGCCATCGCTATTTCCTAGCAGGGAAGTGTCACATTTATATTCGTTTGAGGTGAACACGAGGTATACATAACACTCCACAATGAATATTACATCTTATCATGAAACATGCAAATGAGGAGACACATCGCGTTTTAAGAAGCATTAGAACTCTATTGCTACGGTACGTAGACATCTGCAAACGATATTTGCTAGCAAGGGAGTGGCTCATTTACATTCTTTTGAAGTGAATAAGAGGTATACATGACACTTCGCAATGAATGTTATATCTTATCATGAAACATAGGAATGTCATGCGATATCGCGTCTTGAGAAGCATTAGAACCCTTTTGCTACGATACGTAGACATCTGCAAACGATATTTCCTAGCAAGGAACTGTCGCATTCACATTCATTCGAAGTGTATGCGTGGTATACATGACACTTCTCAATGAATATTATATATTATCATGAAACATAGATATGAGATGCGATATCGTGAATTAGCAAGCTTTAGAAATCTATTGCTTCGATACGTAGACATCTGCAAACACTATTTCCTAGGAAGGAAGTGTCGCATTTACATTCTTTTGAAGTGAATACGAGGTATACATAACACTCCACAATGAATATTATATATTATCATGAAACATGGTAATGAGTAGCGATATCGCGTTTTGAGAAGCATTAGAACTCTAATGCCACGAAACGTAGACATCCTCAAACGCTATTTCCTGGCAAGGAAGTGTCGCGTTTACATTCTTTTGAAGTGAATACGAGGTATACATGGCACTCCACAATGAATATTATATCTTACCATGAAACATAGAAATGAGATGCAATATGGCGATTTAAGAAGCATTAGAAATCTATTGCTTCGATACGTAGACATCTGCAAACGCTATTTCCTAGCAAGGATGTGTCGCAATTACATTCCTTTGAGGTGAATACGAGGTATACATAACACTCCACAATGAATACTATATATTATCATGAAACATGGTAATGAGTAGCGATATCGCGTTTTGAGAAGCATTAGAAATCTAATGTTACGATACGTAGACATCTGCAAACGCTATTTCCTGGCAAGGACGTGTCGCGTTCACAATCTTTTGAAGTGAATAAGAGGTATACATAACACTCCACAATGAATATTATATCTTACCATGAAACATAGAAATGAGACGCAATATGGCGATTTAAGAAGCATTAAAAATCTATTGCTTCGATACGTAGACATCTACAAACACTATTTCCTAGGAAGGAAGTGACGCATTTACATTCTTTTGAAGTGAATACGAGATATACATAACACTCCACAATGAATACTATATATATTATCATGAAACATGGTAATGTGTAGCGATATCGCGTTTTGAGAAACATTAGAATTCTATTGCTTCGATACGTAGATATCTGCAATCGCTACTTCCTTGCGAGGAAGTGTCGCATTTACATTCTTTTGAAAGGAATGCGAGGTATACATGACACTTCGCATTGAATATTATATCTTATCAGGAAACGCAGATATGAGATGCGATATGATGGTTTAAGAAGCATTAGAACTCTATTGCTTCGATACCTAGACATCTGCAAACGCTATTTCCTAGCAAGGAAGTGTCGCAATTACATTCTTTTGAAGTGAATACGAGGTATACATAACACTCCACAATGAATACTATATATTATCATGTAACATGGTAATGAGTAGCGGTATCGCGTTTCTAGAAGCATTAGAACTTTAATGCTACGATACGTAGACATCTGCAAACGCTATTTCCTGGTAAGGAAGTGTCGCGTTTACATTCTCTTGAAGTATAAACGAGATATACATAACACTGCACAATGAATATTATATCTTATCATGAAACATAGAAATGAGATGCGATATTGCGATTTAGAAAGCATTAGAAGTCTATTGCTTCGATACGTAGACATCTGCAAACGCTACTTCCCAGCAAGGAAGTGTCGCATTTACATTCTTTTGAAAGGAATACGAGGTATACATGACACTTCGCAATGAATATTATATATTATCATGAAACACAGATATGAGATGCGATATGACGATTTAAGAAGCATTAGAAAACTATTGCTTCGATACGTAGACACCTGCAAACGCTATTTCCTAGCAAGGAGCTGTCGCATTCACATTCATTTGACGTGTATGCTAGGTACACATGACACTTCGCAATGAATATTAAATATTATCATGAAACATAGATATGAGATGCAATATTGCGATTTAAGAAGTATTAGAACACTCTTGCTTCGATACGTAGACATCTGCAAACGCTATTTCCTAGCAAGGAAGTGTTGCATTTACATTCATTTGAAGTGTATGCGAGGTATACATGACACTTCGCAGTGAATATTATATATTATCATGAAACATAGAAATGAGAAGCGATATGGCGATTTATGAAGCATTAGATGTCTATTTCTTCGATACGTAGACATCTGCAAACGCTATTTCTAGCAAGGAAGTGTCGCAATTACATTCCTTTGAGGTGAATACGAGGTATACATAACACTCCACAATGAATACTATATATTATCATGAAACATGGTAATGAGTAGCGATATCGCGTTTTGAGAAGAATTAGAAATCTAATGTTACGATACGTAGACATCTGCAAACGCTATTTCCTGTCAAGGACGTGTCGCGTTCACAATCTTTTGAAGTGAATAAGAGGTATACATAACACTCCACAATGAATATTATATCTTACCATGAAACATAGAAATGAGACGCAATATGGCGATTTAAGAAGCATTAAAAATCTATTGCTTCGATACGTAGACATCTACAAACACTATTTCCTAGGAAGGAAGTGACGCATTTACATTCTTTTGAAGTGAATACGAGGTATACATAACACTCCACAATGAATATTATATATTATCATGAAACACGGTAATGTGTAGCGATATCGCGTTTTGAGAAACATTAGAATTCTATTGCTTCGAAACGTAGATATCTGCAATCGCTACTTCCTTGCGAGGAAGTGTCGCATTTACATTCTTTTGAAAGGAATACGAGGTGTACATGACACTTCGCATTGAATATTATATCTTATCAGGAAACGCAAATATGAGATGCGATATGATGGTTTAAGAAGCATTAGAACTCTATTGCTTCGATACCTAGACATCTGCAAACGCTATTTCCTAGCAAGGAAGTGTCGCAATTACATTCTTTTGAAGTGAATATGAGGTATACATAACACTCCACAATGCATACTGTATATTATCATGAAACATAGAAATGAGATACGATATGGGAATTCAAGAAGCATTAGAAGTCTATTGTTTCGATACGTAGACATCTGCAAACGCTACTTCCTAGCAAGGAAGTGTCGCATTTACATTCTTTTGAAAGGAATACGTGGTATACATGACACTTCGCAATGAATAACATATCTTATCATGAAACATAGAAATGAGATGCGATATGGCGATTTAAGAAGCATTAGAACACTATTGCTTCGATACGTAGACATCTGCAAACGCTACTTCCTAGCAAGGAAGTGTCGCATTTACATTTTTTTGAAGTGAATACGAGGTATACATAACACTCCACAATGCATACTGTATATTATCATGTAACATGGTAATGAGGAGCGGTATCGCGTTTTGAGAAGCATTAGAAATCTAATGCTACGATACGTGGACATCTGCAAACGCTATTTCCAAACAAGGAAGTGTTGCAATTACATTCTTTTGAAGTGAATACGAGGTATTCATAACACTGCACAATGAATATTGTATCTTATCGTTAAACATGGAAATGAGATGCGATATGGCGATTTAAGAAGCATTAGAAGTCTATTGTTTCGATACGTAGACATCTGCAAACGCTACTTCTTAGCACGGAAGTGTCGCATTAACATTCTCTTGAAAGGAATACGAGGTATACATGACACTTCGCAATGAATCTTATACCTTGTCATGAAACATAAAAATGAGATGCGAAATGACGATTTAAGAAGCATTAGAACACTATTGCTTCGTTACGTAGACATCTGCAAACGCTATTTCCTAGCAAGGAAGTGTCGCATTTACATTCATTTGAAGTGTATGCGAGGTATACATGACACTTCGCAATGAATATTATATATTATCGTGACACATAGATATGAGATGCGATGTCGCCAATTAGCAAGCATTAGAAATCTATTGCTTCGATACGTAGACATGTGCAAACGCTACTTCCTAGGAAGGAAGTGCCGCATTTACATTCATTTGAAGTGTATGCGAGATATACATGACACTTCGCAGTGAATATTATATATTGTCATGAAATATAGGAATGAGAACCTATATGGCGAATTAAGAAGCATTGGATCCCTATTGCTTCGATATGTAGAAATCTGCAAACGATATTTCCAAGCAAGGAAGTGTCGCATTTACATTCTTTTGAAGTGAATACGAGGTATTCATAACACTGCAAAATGAATATTGTATCTTATCATGAAACATAGA
Source organism: Xylocopa sonorina (assembly GCF_050948175.1). NCBI lineage: Eukaryota > Metazoa > Arthropoda > Insecta > Hymenoptera > Apidae > Xylocopa > Xylocopa sonorina. The sequence continues at coordinate 2,744,569 of NW_027490091.1, forward strand.
AATGAGATGCGATATCGCGATTTAAGAAGCTTTAGAACTCTATTGCTTCGATACGTAGATATCTGCAAACGCTATTTCCTAGCAAGGAACTGTCGCATTCACATTCATTTGAAGTTTATGCGAGGTATACATGACACTTCGCAATGAGTATTATGTTTTAGCATGAAACATAGATATGAGATGCCATATCTCGTTTAGGAAGCATTACAACACTATTGCTTCGATACGTAGACATATGCAAACGCTATTTCCAAGCAATGAAGTGTCGCATTTACATTCTTTTGAAGCGAGTGCGAGGGATACATTACTCTCCGCAATGAATATTATATCTTATCATGAAACATATGAATGAGATGCGATATCGCGATTTAAGCGGCACTAGAACACTACTGCTCCGATACGGAGACATCTGCAAGCGCTACTTCCTTGCATGGAAGTGTCGCATTTACATTCACTTGAAGTGTGTGCGAGGTATAGATGAAACTTTGCAATGAATATTATATCTTATCATGTAACATATGAATGTGATGCGATATCGCGATATAAAGTGCATAAGAACCCTATTGTTACGATACGTAGACACCTGCAAACTCTACTTCCTGGCAAAGAAGTGTCGCATTTACTTTCTTTTCAAGTGAATACAAGGCATAAGTGACACTTCGCAATGAATATTGTATCCTATCATCAAACATAGAAATGAGATGCGATATCACGATCTAAGAAGCTTTAGAACTCTATTGCTTCGATACGTAGATATCTGCAAACGCTATTTCCCACCAAGGAACTGTCGCATTTACATTCATTTGAAGAGTATGCGAGGTATACATGACACTTCGCAATGAATATTATAAATTATCATGGAACATAGATACGGCATGCGATATCGCGAATTAGCAAGCTTCAGAAATCTATTGCTTCGATACGTAGACACCTGCAAACGCTATTTCCAAGCATGGAAGTGTCATATTTACATTCTTTTGAAGTGAATACGAGCCATACATAACACTCCACAATGAATATTATATAATATAATGAAACATGGTAATGAGAAGCGATATCGCGTTTTGAGAAGCATCAGAAAACTAAAGGTACGATACGTAGACATCTGCAAACGCTATTTCCTGGTAACGAAGTGTCGCGTTTACATTCTTCTGAAGTGAATACGAGGTATGCATAACGCTGCACAATGAATATTATATCTTATCATGAAACATAGAAATGAGAAGCGATATGGCGATTTAAGAAGCATTAGATCCCTATTGCTTCGATACGTAGACATCTGAAAACGCTATTTCCTAGCAAGGTAGTGTCGCATTTACATTCTTTTGAAGTGAATACGAGGTATACATAACACATCGCAATGAAAATTATATATTATCATGAAACATAGAAATGAGAAGCGATATCGCGTTTTGAGAAGCATTAGAACTCTAATGCCACGAAACGTAGACATCTGCAAACGCTATTTACTAGCAGGGAAGTGTCGCAATTCCATTCATTTGAAGTATAGACGAGATATACATAGCACTGCACAACGGATATTATGTCTTATCATGAAACATAGAAATGAGATGCGGTATGGCGATTTATGAAGCATTAGATGTCTATTTCTTCGATACGTAGACATCTGCAAACGCTATTTCCTGGCAAGGAAGTGTCGCGTTTACATTCTTTTGAAGTGAACACGAGGTATACATAACACTTCGCAATGAAAATTATATATTATCATGAAACATAGAAATGAGAAGCGATATCGCGTTTTGAGAAGCATTAGAACTCTAATGCCACGAAACGTAGACATCTGCAAACGCTATTTCGTAGCAAGGACTTGTCGCATTTACATTCATTTGAAGTATAGACGAGATATACATAACACTGCACAATGAATATTATATCTTATCATGAAACACAGAAATGATATGCGACATTGCGATTTAAGAAGCGTTAGAAGTCTATTGGTTCCATACGATGAAGTCTGCAAACGCTACTTCCTAGCAAGGAAGTGTCGCATTTACATTCTTTTGAAAGGAATACGAGGTATTCATAACACTACAAAATGAATATTATATCTTATCATGAAACATAGAAATGAGATGCGATATCGCGATTTAAGAAGATTTAGAACTCTAGTGCTTCGATACGTAGATATCTGCAAACGCTATTTCCTAGCAAGGAACTGTCGCATTCACATTCGTTTGAAGTGTATGCGAGGTATACATGACACTTCGCAATGAATATTATAAATTATCATGAAACAAAGATATGAGATTCGATATCGCGAATTAGCAAGATTTAAAAATCTATTGCTTCCTTACGTAGACATCTGCAAACGCTACTTCCTAGCAAGGAAGTGTCGCATTTACATTCTTTTGAAGTGAATACGAGGTATACATAACACTTCGCAATGAAAATTATATATTATCATGAAACATAGAAATGAGAAGCGATATCGCGTTTTGAGAAGCATTAGAACTCTAATGCCACGATACGTAGACATCTGCACATGCTATTTCCTAGCAAGGAAGTGTCGCATTTACATCCATTTGAAGTACAGACGAGATATGCATAACACTGCACAATGAATATTATATCTTATCATGAAACATAGAAATGAGATGCGGTGTGACGATATAAGAAGCATTAGAACTCTATTGCTTCGATACGTAGACATCTGCTAACACTATTTCCCAGCAACGAAGTGTCGCATTTACATTCTTTTGAAGTGAATACGAGGTATACATAACACTCCACAATGAATATTATATCTTATCATGAAACATAGAAAAGTGATGTAATATGGCGATTTAAGAAGCATTAGAACACTATTGCTTCGATACGTAGACATCTGCAAACGCTACATCCTAGCAAGGAAGTGTCGCATTTACATTCTTTTGAAAGGAAAACGAGGTATACATGACACTTCGCAATGAATATTATATCTTATCATGAAATATAGGAATAAGATGCGATATGACGATTTAAGAAGCATTAGAACTCTATTGCTTCGATACGTAGGCATCTGCTAACACTATTTCCCAGCAAGGAACTGTCGCATTCACATTCGTTTGAATTGTATGCGAGGAATACATGAAACTTCGCAATGAATATTATATATTATCATGAAACATAGATATGAGATGCGATATCGCGAGTTAGCGAGCTTTAGAAATCTATTGCTTCGATACGTAGACATCTGCAAACGCTATTACCTAGCAAGGAAGTGTCGCATTTTACATTCATTTTAAGTGTATGCGAGGTTTACACGACCCTTCGCAATGAATATTATATATTGTCATGAAACATAGAAATGAGATGCGATATCGCGTTTTAAGAAGCATTAGAACTCTACTGCCACGATACGCAGACATCTGCAAACGCTATTTTCTAGCAAGGAAGTGTCGCATTTACATTCATTTGAAGTGTAGATGAGATAAACATAACACTCCACAATGAATATTATATCTTATCATGAAACATAGAAATGTGATGTTATATGGCGATTTAAGAAGCATTAGAACACTACTGCTTCGATACGTAGACATCTGCAAACGCTACTTCCTAGCATGGAAGTGTCGCATTTACATTCTTTTGAACCGAATACGAGGTGTACATAACACTCCACAATGAATATTATATATTATCATGAATCGTAGTAATGAGTAGCGATATCGCGTTTTGAGAAGCATTAGAAGTCATTTGCTTCGATACGTAGACATCTGCAAACGCTACTTCCTAGCAAGGAAGTGTCGCATTTACATTAATCTGAAGTGTATGCTAGGTATACATGACACTTCGCAGTGAATATTATATATTATCATGAAACATAGTAATGAGTCACGATATCGCGTTTTGAGAAGCATTAGAGCTCTAATGCTACGATACGTAGACATCTGCAAACGCTACTTCCTAGCAAGGAAGTGTCGCATTTACATTCTTTTGAAAGGAATACGAGGTATACATGACACTTCGCAATGAATATTATATCTTATCATGAAACATAGAAATGAGATGCGATATGACGATATAAGAAGCATTAGATTTCGATTGCTTCGATACGCAGACATCTGCAATCGCTATTTCCTAGCATGGAAGAGTCGCGTGTACATTCAATTGAAGTGTATGCGAGGTATACACCACATTATATTAGAACTCTATTGCTTCGATACGTAGACATCTGCAAACGCTATTTCCTAGCAAGGAAGTGTAGCATTTACATTCTTTTGAAAGGATCACGAGGTATACACGACACTTCGCAATGAATATTACATCTTATCATGAAATATAGAAATAAGATGCGATATGGCGATTTAAGTAGCATTAGGACCCTATTGCTTCGATGCGTAGACATCTGCAAACGCTAATTCCTAGCAAGGAAGTGCAGCATTTACATTCTTTTGAAAGGAATACGTGGTATTCATGACACTTCGCAATGAATATTACATATTATCATGAAACATATATATGAGATGCGATACCGCGAATTAAGTATCATTAGAAATCTATTGCTTCGCTACGTAGACATCTGCAAACGCTATTTCCTAGCAAGCAAGTGTCGCATTTACATTCTTTTGAGGTGAATACGAAGTATAAATAACACTGCACAATGGATATTATATCTTATCATGAAACATAGAAATGTGATGCGATATCGCGATTTAAGAAGCATTAGAACTCTATTGCTTCGATACGTAGACATCTGCAAACGCTATTTCCTAGCAAGCAAGTGTCGCATTTACATTCTTTTGAGGTGAATACGAAGTATAAATAACACTGCACAATGGATATTATATCTTATCATGAAACATAGAAATGAGATGCGATATGGCGATTTAAGAAGCATTAGAACTCTATTGCTTCGATACGTAGACATCTGCGAACGCTATCTCCTAGCAAGGAAGTGCAGCATTTACATTCTTTTGAAAGGAATACGTGGTATTCATGACACTTCGCAATGAATATTACATATTATCATGAAACATAAATATGAGATGCGATACCGCGAATTAAGTATCATTAGAAATCTATTGCTTCGCTACGTAGACATCTGCAAACGCTATTTCCTAGCAAGCAAGTGTCGCATTTACATTCTTTTGAGGTGAATACGAAGTATAAATAACACTGCACAATGGATATTATATCTTATCATGAAACATAGAAATGTGATGCGATATCGCGATTTAAGAAGCATTAGAACTCTATTGCTTCGATACGTAGACATCTGCAAACGCTATTTCCTAGCAAGCAAGTGTCGCATTTACATTCTTTTGAGGTGAATACGAAGTATAAATAACACTGCACAATGGATATTATATCTTATCATGAAACATAGAAATGAGATGCGATATGGCGATTTAAGAAGCATTAGAACTCTATTGCTTCGATACGTAGACATCTGCAAACGCTATCTCCTAGCAAGGAAGTGTCGCATTTACATTCTTTTGAAGTGAATACGAGGTATACATAACACTGCACAATGAATATCATATCTTATCATGAAACATAGAAATGAGATGCAACATGGCGATTTAAGAAGCATTAGAACTCTATTGCTTCGATACGTAGACATTTGCAAACGCTATTTCCTAGCAAGGAAGTGTCGCATTTACATTCTTTTGAAATGAATACGAGGTAAGCATGACACATCGCAATGAATATTATATCATATCACGAAACATGGTAATGAGTAGCGATATCGCGTTTTGAGAAGCATTAGAACTCTAATGGTACGATACGTAGACATCTGCAAACGCTATTTCCTGGCAACAAAGTGTCGCGTTTACATTCTTTTGAAGTGAATACGAGGTTTACATAACACTCCACAATGAATATTATATCTTACCATGAAACATAGAAATGAGATGCAATATGGCGATCTAAGAAGCATTAGAAATCTACTGCTTCGATACGTAGACATCTGCAAACGCTATTTCCAAGCAAGGAAGTGTCGCATTTACATTCTTTTGAGGTGAATACGAGGTATACATAACACTCCACAATGAATATTATACATTATCATGAAACATAGTAATGAGCAGCGATATCGCGTATTGAGAAGCATTAGAACTCTAATGCCACGATACGTAGACGTCTGCAAACGCTATTTCCTAGCACGGGAGAGTCGCATTTACATCCATTTGAAGTATATACGAGATATACATAACACTGCACAATGAATATTATATCTTAACATGAAACATAGAAATGAGATGCGATATGGCGATTTAAGAAGCATTAGAAGTCTATTGGTTCGATACGTAGGCATCAGCAAACGCTACTTCCTAGCAAGGAAGTGTCGCATTTACATTCTTTTGAAAGGAATACGAGGTATACATGACACTTCGCAATGAATAATATATCTTATCATGAAACATAGATATGAGATGCGATATCGCGATTTAAGAAGCATTAGAACAATATTGCTTCGATACGTAGATATCTGCAAACGCTATATCCTAGCAAGGAAGTGCCGCATTTACATTCTTTTGAGGTGAATACGAGGTATACATAACACTGCACAATGAATATTTTATCCTATCATGAAACATAGGAATGAGATGCGATATGACGATTTAAGAAGCATTAGAAATCTATTGCTTCGATACGTAGACATCTCCAAACGCTATTTCCTAGCAAGGAAGTGTCGCATTTACATTCATTTGAAGTGTATGCGAGGTGTACATGACATTACGCAATGAATATTATATACTATCATGAAACATAGAAATGAGAAACGATGTCGCGTTTTGAGAAGCATTAGAGCACTAATGCTACGATACGTGTACATCAGCAAACGCTATTTCCTGGGAAGCAAGTGTCGCGTTTACACTCTTTGGAAGTAAATACGAGGAATACATGACACTCCACAATGAATTTTATATCTTATCATGAAACATAGAAATGTGATGCAATATGGCGATTTAAGAAGCGTTAGGATTCTATTGCTTCGATACGTAGATATCTGCAAACGCTATTTCCTAGCAAGGAACTGTCGCATTTACATTCTTTTGAATTGAATACGAGGTAAGCATGACACATCGCAATGAATATTGTATCATATCACGAAACATAGAAATGAGATTCGATTTCGCGATTTAAGAAGCATTAGAACACTATTTCTTCGATACGGAGATATCTGCAAACACTATTTCCTAGCAAGGAACTGTCGCATTCTCTTTCATTTGAAGTGTTTGCGAGGTATACATGACACTTCGCAATGAATATTATATATTATCATGAAACATAGATTTGAGAAGCGATATCGCGAATTAGCAAGCTTTAGAAATCTATTTCTTCGATACGTAGACATCTGCAAACGCTATTTCCTAGCAAGGAAGTGTCGCATTTACATTCTTTTGAAGTGAATACGAGGTAAACATAGCACTCCACAATGAGTATCGTATATTATCATGAAACATAGTAATGAGTAGCGATATCGGGTTTTGAGAAGCATTAGAACTCTAATGCTACGATACGTAGACATCTGCAAACGCTATTTCCTGGCAAGGAAGTGTCACGTTTACATTCTTTTGAAGTGAATACGAGGTATACATAACACTCCACAATGAATATTATATCTTATCATGAAACATAGAAATGAGATGCGATATCGCGTTTTGAGAAGCATTAGAACTCTAATGCCACAATACGCAGACATCTGCAAACGCTATTTCCTAGCAGGGAAGTGTCGCATTTACATTCATTTGAAGTATAGATGAGATAAACGTAACACTCCACAATGGATATTATATCTTATCATGAAACATAGAAATGTGAAGCGATATCGCGTTTTGGGAAGCATTAGAACTCTAATGCCACGATACGCAGACATCTGCAAACGCTATTTCCTAGCAAGGAAGAGTCGCATTTACATTCTTTTGAAAGGAATACGAGGTATACATGACACTTCGCAATGAATATTATATCTTATCATGAAACATAGAAATGAGATGCGATATGACGATTTAAGAAGCATTAGAACTCTATTGCTACGATACGTAGACATCTGCAAACACTATTTCCCAGCAAGGAACTGACGCATTCACATTCTTTTGAATTATATGCGAGGTATACATGAAACTTCGCAATGAATATTATATATTATCATGAAACATAGATATGAGATGCGATATCGCGAATTAGCAACCTTTAGAAACCTATTGTTTCGATACGTAGACATCTGCAAACGCCATTTCCTTGCAAGGAAGTGTCGCATTTACATTCATTTGAAGTATAGATGAGATAAACATAACACTACACAATGAATATTATATCTTATCATGAAACATAGAAACGAGATGCGATATCGCGCTTTAAGAAGCATTAGAAGTATATTGCCTCGATACGTACACATCTCCAAACGTTATTTGCTAGCAAGGAAGTGTCGTATTTACATTCTTTTGAAGTGAATACGGGGTATACATGACACTTCGTAATGAATATTATATCTTATCATGTAACATATAAATGAGATGCGATATCGCGATATAAAGAGCATAAGAACACTATTGTTACGATACGTTGACATCCGCAAACTCTACTTCATAGCAAAGAAGTGTCGCATTTACTTTCCTTTGAAGTGAATACGAGGCATAAGTGACACTTCGCAATGAATAATGTATCCTATCATCCAACGCAGAAATGAGATGCGATATCGCGCTTTAAGAAGCATTAGAACACTATTGCTTCGATACGCAGACATATGCAAACGCTATTTGCTAGCAAGGAAATGTCGCATTTACATTCTTTTGAAGCGAGTACGAGGAATACATTAATCTTCGCAATGAATATTATATCTTATCATGAAACATAGAAATGAGTTGCGATATCGCGATTTAAGAAGCATTAGAACACTATTGCTCCGATACGGAGACATCTGCAAACGCTACTTCTCAGCAATGAAATGGCGCAATTACATTCATTTGAAGTGTATGCGAGGTATATGTGACACTTCGCAATGAATATTATATCTTATCATGAAACATGGAAATGAGATGCGATATCCCGTTTTAAGAAGCATTAGTACTCTATTGCTTCGATACGTTGACATCTGCAAACGTTATTTCCTAGCAAGGATGTGTCGCATTAACATTCGTTTCAAGTGTATGCGAGGTATACATGACACTTCACAATGAATATTATATCTTATCATGAAGCATAGGAATGAGATGCGATATCCCGTTTTAAGAAGCATTTTAGCTCTATTGCTTCAATACATAAACATCTGCAAAAGCTACTTCCTGGCAAGGAAGTGTCGTATTTACATTCATTTGAATTGTATGCGAGGTATAATTGACACTTCGCAATGTATATTATACCTTAACATGAAACATAGAAATGAGATGCGATATCGCGTTTTAAGAAGCATTAGAACTACATTGCCTCGATACGTAGACATCTGCAAACGTTATTTTCTGGCAAGGAAGTGTCGCATTTACATTGATTTGAAGGGTGTGCGAGGTACAAGTGACACTTCGCAATGAATAATATGTCTTAACATGAAACATAGAAACGAGATGCGATATCGCGCTTTAAGAAGCATTAGAACTATATTGCCTCGATACGTACACATCTGCAAACGTTATTTGCTAGCAAGGAAGTGTCGCATTTACATTCTTTTGAAGTGAATACGGGGTATACATGACACTTCGTAATGAATATTATATCTTATCATGTAACATATAAATGACATGCGATATCGCGATATAAAGAGCATAAGAACCCTATTGTTACGATACGTAGACATCTGCACACTCTACTTCATAGCAAAGAAGTGTCGCATTTACTTTCCTTTGAAGTGAATACGAGGCATAAGTGACACTTCGCAATGAATATTGTATCCTATCATCCAACATCGAAATGAGATGCGATATCGCGTTTTAAGAAGCATTAGGACACTATTGCTTCGATACGCAGACATATGCAAACGCTATTTCCTAGCAAGGAAGTTTCGCATTTACATTCACTTGAAGTGTGTGCGAGGTATAGATGAAACTTTGCAATGAATATTATATGTCATCATGGAACATAGAAATGAGATGCGATATCGCGATTTAAAGAGCAGTGGAACACTACTGCTTCGATACGGAGACAACTGCAAACGCTATTTCCTAGCATGGAGGTGTCGCACTTACCACCTTTTGAAGTGAATACGAGGAATACATGACGCTTCGCAACGAATATTATATCTTATCATGAAACATGGAAATGAGATGCGATATCCCGTTTTAAGAAGCATTAGTACTCTATTGCTTCGATACGTAGGCATCTGCAAACGCTATTTCCAAGCAATGAAGTATCGCATTTACATTCATTTGAAGTGTATGCGAGGTATAAGCGACACTTCGCAATGAACTTTATATCTTATCATGAAACATAGAAATGAGATGCGATATCGCCTTTTAAGAAGCATTGGAACTCTATTGCTACGATACGTAGACATCTGCAAACGCTATTTCCTTGCATGGAAGTGTCGCATTTACATACACTTGAAGTGTGTGCGAGGTATAGATGAAACTTTGCAGTGAATATTATATGTCATCATGGACATAGAAATGAGATGCGATATCGCGATTTAAAGAGCATTGGAACTATATTGCCTCGATACGTACACATCTGCAAACGTTATTTGCTAGCAAGGAAGTGTCGCATTTACATTCTTTTGAAGTGAATACGGGGTATACATGACACTTCGCAATGAATATTATATCTTACCATGAAACACAGAAATGAGGTGCGATATCTCGTTTGAAGAAACATTGGAACCATATTGCTTCGATACGTAGACATCTGCAAACGCTATTTCCTAGCATTGAAGTGTCGCATTTACATTCAATTGAAATGTATGCGATGTATACATGACACTTCGCAATGAATATTATATCTTATCATGAAACATAGAAATGAAATGCGATATCCCGTTTTAAGAAGCATTAGAACTCTACTGTTTCGATACGTAGTGATCTGCAAACGCTATTTCCTAGGAAGGAAGTGGCGCATTTACATTCATTTGAAGTGTATGCGAGGTATAGGTGACACTTCGCAATGAATATTTTATCTTATCATGAAACATAGGAATGAGATGCGATATCGCGTTTTACGAAGCATTAGAACTCTATTGCTACGATACGTAGATATCTGGAAAAGCTATTTCCTGGCAAGGAAGTGTCGCATTTACATTCATTTGATGTGAATACGAGGTATACATAACACTCCACAATGAGTATTATATATTGTGACGGGTTTTCCCGTTACAATCCGCAAGAAAGCGGTATATAGAACTAATACTAACGGGGGTATACAGTAGTTTAATCCAGGGTACAGAATATCGGGGTACAAAATATGCGCGTGGTATGATTGTCGACGAATTCGCCAACGCCAAATGCAGAACCAAGAATTGCCTATCCAGCGAGTATTTCGTAACTGCGAGGCTGGGAGGTCGGGGTGTTTAAAGGGGTTCACAGGTCTACTGGGCAGGCGTGGTTCCGAAGCGCTGGGGGAGAGTACCTTCACTGGCCTCCCCCCTCAGGTTTCCCGCTCGGACATGACGGCAACGCGGGCAAGAGTTGACAATGTGGCCCGGCAATCCACACACACGGCGAAAGGAGCCCAACTCGTGCGGGCATTCCCGGTACACGTGCCCCTGTTCACGATAATTATAACAACGTACGGTTGTCGAACGGACGGCCGGTGGGGGTTCCTTTTTGCGTTCCGTCTTCGGGTTTCTCGGCTTTTGGGGTGTCGTCTGGGGGGTGGAGGTTGCGACGGGTCGGGTTTGGTGTACAGGGGAAATCAAGGAATCAGGGGGTGTGGGTTCAACCGTTAACGCGGTCCGTTCTGGCTGCGGAACTAATTGTTCCACCGCGTGAAGTCTTTGGATCTTCGGGTTCCCGGACGGTGGTGTGTACGCGGCCGTGGGGAGGAATGATTGCAAGGGGGACGGCGGGGGTCGGTAATTTCGAGCGCGGGCATTCCGTAGTTCTACTTCCTTGCACCTTAGTTTCAGTTCGGTGAAGTCGGAGAAATCGGTCCGGAATATTTGCCGCTCGATATCCGGGCGCAAATTTCGATAGGAAAGGGAGAGTTGGTCTTCTAAAGATAGGGGCGAATCTAAATATCGGAAATACATCCGCATTTTCGTTATGTATTCCGTAGACGACTCGAACTGACCCTGCGTTCGGGACTCTACCTCGTGACGCAACCCTTCCTGTAAATCGTTATGTCCGAATTGCACTCGGAATTGATATATGAACCCGTCGTAATCCGACCACGAATCTTTATCTACTCGATACCAAATAAGGGCCGTTCCCTGTAGCGATTCGCCTAACACCTGAAGCATTTCCTCTTTGGTGTAACCTCGCCGTGAGCAATATTCGTGCAACCGGAGAAGATATTCCTCCGGATCTTCATCTGGCCGCCCCTCGAATTTTGGCCCGTAACGGCGGAAATGTTCTACTAGGTGTTCTTCGCGGGTAGTCGGGGAGAAAACGGTGGGGTGGGGACCTAGAGCCGGGATGGTTGGGGTCTATCTCCTACCAAATCGGATTCCGCGTTGGACGCGAACACAACGGTTGGCCGAGCGCGTACTGGGGGAATTTCCTCTTGCGATATCAGATTATTTCTTTCGCAGGTCGCGCGAAGGTCATTTCGTTGCGGCGGGGATCTTAATTCTAACCGCGAAAGTCGCGCGGTTACTGCCTCATCTTCGCACGGCTCGTCGATCGCCGCGGTCACCGTTAGTGGCATAGCTATCCCCCTTTCGTCTGCCACCGGATCCCAAGGAATCGACACCTCGGGGTACCGACGACGAACCTCGTGATGCCAGTATCGGTCAGACAATTCTTCCAGGGTGCCTTGCAAATTTAATTTCGCGTGATCGCACACCATAACTAAATCGCGAACATTCCTCATAGTTAAGATCCGCGACCTAAGACGATTGATCTCGGCCTATACGTCCGCGGGTATTGGGGGAGTAGGGGGCGCAATTCCGGGCGACGGGGGTTGTAGGCCCGCGGGCAATTGTGCCCGATCCCCCGGCCATGGTAACGGTCGTCGTTACGTTCGTAGCCGTTATCCCGATCAATGTAAGAGGATCCATATTTTCAAATGCGTTTCGCGAATTTATCCTATTCCGTATTTCCGGACAAGAGGGGCAAATTTGGGAAAGAATAGGGATACAGGATGCCTCAGGGATCAAATTACACAAGAAGAAATGGGGGAGAAATATATACCACCGAGCAATAGCAACCAGTAATAAAAGAAGGAAAAGAGAAAGAGTCACTTCCCCAAAGGAGACGCCAAAAACAAACAAAAGTAATATTCTCCTGCCGGATTAACGGGAAGACTAATTTCAACCTTCCAATTCCCGTGAATCCGACCTAGCAACCAGCAGTAAACAATAGCGACCTTGAAACGGTATAAGCCACAGCGATAACGCGTGTGGTGATCCACGCTCAACAAAGGACAAAAAAAAAACGGTAACGTTCCCAATAGGTCACCACGACCCGTAAACACACTCTCGAACGTTACTGTTCAAATTTTCTATACTGGGTGTGTCCCGTCGAGGCGAGCACTTTATTGTCGAAATTCTCAGGGCCCCACGTTGGGCGCCAAATTTTGCGACGGGTTTTCCCGTTACAATCCGCAAGAAAGGGTTATATAGAATCAATAATAACGGGGTTATACAGAAGTTTAATCCGGGGTTATATCGGGGTACAAAATATCCGCGTGATTCGGCAACGCGAAGTACAGAACAAAAAATTTCCTATCCAGCGAGTATTTCGTAACTGCGAGGCTGGGACTTTTTGGGCGCCAGCTACTCAAGAAGTAGCGAAAACTAGTAAACCACGCAACCCGGGGAAACCCGGTGCAAGATAACCCTCGAAATTTCGATATACTCTATCGCTCGACTACTTCTAGCCGAGTGCGCAAATTAGGGTCGCGGGATACTGAACTCACGGCTTCTTTCTAGATTGCCTCGACGCGGTATTACAAAAAGGTATACGACACGCCGCGAATGACCGGGGATCACCACCCGTTATACGATACAAAATACAATACGCAATATCGCAAATGCGGCAGGGAACAAATGGGACGCTTTAGCGTATAAGGACTCACGATCTCTCGCTTCCAACAAGTATGGATCTCGTTCAGTCCGTCTACCTCTCTCTCTCTCTCTCTCTCTCTCTCTCTCTCTCTCTCCTCCGAAACGCTCCGTATAATCGCTTGCTCGGTTGCTCGCTAAATAGTCGCTAAGTCGCTGGGAAGAAGAATAGTAGTAGAGTAGGCCGTCTTCATGCTGGCTAGCTCATTATATGGGTTTGCTGGGGGTCTTCGGATCCCCTTAGATCCTCCTTAGGGCTCCTTGGTCGGGTAGGGCTATACGCTTCGGTATTGTTCGGGCCATCGATCGGTGGATTTCGGCGATCTTCCCTGATCGCCGCCTCTGGTGTGTCCAGCCGGGGTCCTCTAGATTATTTGAACTGCAGCACGTGTCGTGCGCCGCGATTTCCTCGGCTCGCATGCAATTCCGCTGCGCATCTTGAGTTTTCCTTTCCATGGGCTCAGGGGAGGGGTGGACATCCTTCTCACACCCGATGTCCTTCCTGTTTGTCTCCATGGACTATGGCAGCGGTCTTATCGGTGCAAGGCTCTGGATCTTATCCTTCGGGCTTCAGGGTCTTTTCTGGTTCGTTTCCCGACTCCTACACCGTCGAGCCCGTCACGCTACCTCGGCGCACAGCCCGTCCGCGGACCTGCGGTCTTCTTATCCGCCGAAGGGGTGTCATCTGGGTTGCTTCTTCTTCAGCTCGCCAGTCTTATTACTCGCCAGCATTAGAACTCTATTGCTACGATACGTAGATATCTGGAAACGCTATTTCCTAGCAAGGAAGTGTCGCATTTACATTCATTTGAAGTGAATACGAAGTATACATGACACTTCGCAACGAATATTACATGTTATCATGAAACATAGAAATGAGATGCGGTATCCCATTTTAAGAAGAATTAGAACTCTATTGCTACGATACGTAGATTTCTGCAAACGCTACTTCCTAGCAAGGAAGTGTCAAATTTACATTCATTTGAAGTGAATACGAAGTATACATGACACTTCGCAACGAAAATTACATGTTATCATGAAACATAGAAATCAGATGCGATATCCCATTTTAAGAAGCATTAGAACACTATTGCCTGGATACGTAGACATCAGCAAACGCTATTGCCTAGCAAGGAACTGTCGCATTTACATTCAATTGAAGTGTATGCGAGGTATACATAACACTCCACAATGAGTATTACATATTATCATGAAACATAGAAATGACATGCGATATGGCGACTTAAGAAGCATTAGAAATCTATTGGTTCGATACGTAGATATCTGCAAACACTATTTCCTAGCAAGGAACTGTCGCATTCACATTCATTGGAAGTGTATGCGAGGTATACATGACACTTCGCAATGAATATTATATATTATCATGAAACAGATATGAGATGCGATATCGCAAATTAGCAAGCTTTGGAAATCTATTGCTTCGATACGTAGACATATGCAAGCGCTATTTCCTAGCAAGGAATTGTAGCATTTACATTCTTTTGAAGTGAATACGAGGTATACATAAAACTGCACAATGAATACTACATCTTATCCTGAAACATAGAAATGAGATGCGATATGGCGATTTAAGAAGCATTAGAAATCTATTGGTTCGATACGTAGACATCTGCAAACGCTACTTCCTAGCAAGGAAGTGTCGCATTTACAATCTTTTGAAAGGAATACGAGGTATACATGACACTTCGCAATGAATATTATATCTTCTCATGAAACATAGAAATGAGATGCGATAACGCGATTTAAGAAGCATTAGATCTCTATTGCATCGATACGGTGACATCTGCGAACGCTATTTAATAGCAAGGAAGTGTCGCATTTACATTCATTTGAAGTGTATGCGAGGTATACATGACACTTCGCAATGAATATTATATCTTATCATGAAACATGGGAATTAGATGCGATATCGCGTTTTGAGAATAGTCAGAACACTATTGCTACGATACGTAGACATCTGCAAACGCTATTTCCTAGCAAGGAAGTGTCGCATTTACATTCCTTTGAAGCGAGTACGAGGTATACATAACACTCCACAATGAATATTATATCTTATCATGGAACAAAGAAATGAGATGCCATATCGCGTTTCAAGGAGCATTAGATTTCTATTGCTTCGATACGTAGATATCTGGAAACGCTATATCCTAGCAAGGGAGTGTCGCATTTACATTCCTTTGAAGTGAATACGGGGTATACACAAAACTCCACAATGAATATTATACCTTATCACGAAACATAGAAATGAGTTGCGATATCTCATTTTAAGATGCATTAGAACTCTATAGCTACGATACGTAGATTTCTGCAAACGCTATCTCCTAGGAAAGAATTGTCGCACTTACATTCTTTTGAAGTGAATACGAGGTATACATAGCACATAGCAATGAATATTATATCATATCATGAAACATAGAAATGAGATGCGACATCTCGTATTGAGAAGCATTAGAGCTCTATTGCTACGATACGGAGACATCTGCAAACGCTATTTCCTACCATGGAAGTGTCGAATTTACATTTCATATCATGAAACATAGAAATGAGATGCGACATCTCGCATTGAGAAGCATTAGAGCTCTATTGCTACGATACGGAGACATCTGCAAACACTACTTCCTAGCAAGGAAGTGCCGCATTTACACTCTTTTGAAAGGAATACGAGGTGTACATGACACTTGGCAATGAATATTATATATTACCATGAAACATAGAAATGTGATGTAATATGGCGAGTTAAGAAGCATTAGAATTCTATTGCTTCGATACGTAGACATCTGCAAACGCTACTTCCTAGCAAGGAAGTGTCGCATTTACATTCTTTTGAAGTGAATACGAGGTATACATAACACTCCACAATGAATATTATATCTTATCATGAAACATAGAAATGTGATGTAATATGGCGATTTAAGAAGCATTAGAACTCTATTGCTTCGATACGTAGACATCTGCAAACGCTACTTCCTTGCAAGGAAGTGTCGCATTTACATTCTCTTGAAGTGAATACGAGGTATACATAACACTCAACAATGAATATTATATCTTATCATGAAACATAGAAATGTGATGCGATATCGCGATTTAAGAAGCATTAGAACTCTATTGCTTCGATACGTAGAAATCAGCAAACGCTACTTCCTAGCATTGAAGTGTCGCATTTACATTCTTTTGAAAGGAATACGAGGTATACATGACACTTCGCAATGAATATTATATCTTATCATGAAACATAGGAATGAGATGCAATATGGCGATTCAAGAAGTATTAGAACTGTATTGCTTCGATACATAAGACATCTGCAAACGCTATTACCTAGCAAGGAAGTGACGCTCTTACATTCATTTGATGTGTATGCAAGCTATACATGACACTTCGCAATTAATATTGCATCCTGTAATGAAACATAGAAGTGAGATGCGATATCGCGTCTTAAGAAGCATCACAAATCTATTGCTTGGATACGTAGACACCTGAAATTGCTATTTCCTAGAAAGGAAGTGTCGCATTTACATACTTCTGATGTGAATACGAGGTATACATAACACTCTACAGTGAATATTATATCTTGTCATGAAACATAGAAATGAAATGCGATATCGCGATTTAAGAAGCATTAGAACTCTATTGCTTCGATACACAGACATCTGCAGACGCTATTTCCTTGCAAGGAAGTGTCGCATTTACAATCATTTGAAGTGTAGACGAGATATACATAACACTGCACAATGAATATTATATCTTATCATGAAACATAGAAATGGGATGCGA
Organism: Xylocopa sonorina; assembly: GCF_050948175.1. Classification (NCBI taxonomy): domain Eukaryota; kingdom Metazoa; phylum Arthropoda; class Insecta; order Hymenoptera; family Apidae; genus Xylocopa; species Xylocopa sonorina. Next base: position 2,762,460 of record NW_027490091.1, read on the forward strand.
TATGGCGATTTAAGAAGCATTAGAAAATTATTGCTTCGATACGTAGACATCTGCAAACGCTTTTTCCAAGCAAGGATGTGTCGCATTTACATTCTTTTGAAGTGAATACGAGGTGTTCTTAACACTGCACAATGAATATTATATCTTATCATGAAACATAGAAATGAGACGCGATATAGCGATTTAAGAAGCTTTAGAACTCTATTTCTTCGATACGTAGACATCTGCAAACGCCATTTCCCAGCAAGGAAGTGTCGCAGTTACATTCTTTTGAAAGGAATACGAGGTATACATGTCACATCGCAATGAATATTATATCATATCATGAAACGTAGATATGAGATGCGATATGACGATTTAAGAAGCATTAGAACTGTATTGCTTCGATACGTAGACATCTGCAAACGCTTTTTCCAAGCAAGGATGTGTCGCATTTACATTCTTTTTAAGTGAATACGAGGTATACATAACACTGCACAATGAATATTATATCATATCATGAAACATAGAAATGAGATGCGATATCGCGATTTAAGAATCATTAGAACACTATTGCTTCGATACGTAGACAACTGCAAACGCTATTTCCCAGCAAGGAAGTGTCGCAGTTACATTCTTTTGAAAGGAATACGAGGTATACATGACACATCGCAATGAATATTATATCATATCATGAAACGTAGATATGTGATGCGATATGACGATTTAAGAAGCATTAGAACTCTATTGCTTCGATACGTAGACATCTGCAAACGCTACTACCTACCAAGGAAGTGTCGCATTTACATTCTTTTGAAGTGAATACGAGGTATACATAACACACCACAATGAATATTATATATTATCATGAAACATAGTAATGAGTAATGATATCGCGTTTTGAAAGCATTAGAAATCTAATGCCACGATACGTAGACATCTGCAAACGCTATTTCCTAGCAAGGAAGTGTCGCATTTACATCCGTTTGAAGTATAGACGAGATATACATAACACTGCACAATGAATATTATATCTTATTATGAAACATAGAAATGAGATGCGATATGGCGATTTAAGAAGCATTAGAACACTATTGCTTCGATACGTAGACATCTGCAAGCGCTATTTCCTAGCAAGGAAGTGTCGCATTTACATTCTTTTGAAGTGAATACGAGGTATACATAACACTCCACAATGAATATTATATCTTATCATGAAACATAGAAAAGTGATGTAATATGGCGATTTAAGAAGCATTAGAACTCTATTGCTTCGATACGTAGACATCTGCAAACGCTACTACCTACCAAGGAAGTGTCGCATTTACATTCTTTTGAAGTGAATACGAGGTATACATAACACACCACAATGAATATTATATATTATCATGAAACATAGTAATGAGTAATGATATCGCGTTTTGAAAGCATTAGAAATCTAATGCCACGATACGTAGACATCTGCAAACGCTATTTCCTAGCAAGGAAGTGTCGCATTTACATCCGCTTGAAGTATAGACGAGATATACATAACACTGCACAATGAATGTTATATCTTATTATGAAACATAGAAATGAGATGCGATATGGCGATTTAAGAAGCATTAGAACACTATTGCTTCGATACGTAGACATCTGCAAACGCTATTTCCTAGCAAGGAAGTGTCGCATTTACATTCTTTTGAAGTGAATACGAGGTATACATAACACTCCACAATGAATATTATATCTTATCATGAAACATAGAAAAGTGATGTATTATGGCGATTTAAGAAGCATTAGAACTCAATTGCTTCGATACGTAGACATCTGCAAACGCTACTTCCTAGCAAGGAAGTGTCGCATTTACATTCTTTTGAAGTGAATACGAGGTGTACATAACACTCCACAATGAATATTATATATTATCATGAGTCGTAGTAATGTGTAGCGATATCGCGATTCGAGAAGCATTAGAACTCTATTGCTTCGATACGTAGGCATCTGCAAACGCTATTTCCTAGCAAGGCAGTGTCGCATTTACATTCTTTTGAGGTGAGTACGAGGTATACATAACACTGCACAATGAATATTATATCTTATCATGAAACATAGAAATGAGATGCGATATCGGGATTTAAGAAGCATTAGAGCACTATTGCTTCGATACGTAGACATCTGCAAACGCTATTTCCTAGCAAGCAAGTGTCGCATTTACATTATTTTGAAGTGAGTACGAGGTATTCTTAACACTGCAGAATGAATATTATATCTTATCATGAAACATAGAAATGAGACGCGATATAGCGATTTAAGAAGCTTTAGAACTCTATTTCTTCGATACGTAGACATCTGCAAACGCCATTTCCCAGCAAGGAAGTGTGGCAGTTACATTCTTTTGAAAGGAATACGAGGTATACATGTCACATCGCAATGAATATTATATCATATCATGAAACGTAGATATGAGATGCGATATGACGATTTAAGAAGCATTAGAACTGTATTGCTTCGATACGTAGACATCTGCAAACGCTACTTCTCAGCAATGAAATGGCGCAATTACATTCATTTGAAGTGTATGCGAGGTATATGTGACACTTCGCAATGAATATTATATCTTATCATGAAACATGGAAATGAGATGCGATATCCCGTTTTAAGAAGCATTAGAACTCTATTGCTTCGATACGTTGACATCTGCAAACGTTATTTCCTAGCAAGGATGTGTCGCATTTACATTCATTTGAAGTGTATGCGAGGTATAAGCGACACTTCGCAATGAACTTTATATCTTATCATGAAACATAGAAATGAGATGCGATATCGCCTTTTAAGAAGCATTGGAACTCTATTGCTACGATACGTAGACATCTGCAAACGCTATTTCCTTGCATGGAAGTGTCGCATTTACATACACTTGAAGTGTGTGCGAGGTATAGATGAAACTTTGCAGTGAATATTATATGTCATCATGGACATAGAAATGAGATGCGATATCGCGATTTAAAGAGCATTGGAACTATATTGCCTCGATACGTACACATCTGCAAACGTTATTTGCTAGCAAGGAAGTGTCGCATTTACATTCTTTTGAAGTGAATACGGGGTATACATGACACTTCGCAATGAATATTATATCTTACCATGAAACACAGAAATGAGGTGCGATATCTCGTTTGAAGAAACATTGGAACCCTATTGCTTCGATACGTAGACATCTGCAAACGCTATTTCCTAGCATTGAAGTGTCGCATTTACATTCAATTGAAATGTATGCGATGTATACATGACACTTCGCAATGAATATTATATCTTATCATGAAACATAGAAATGAAATGCGATATCCCGTTTTAAGAAGCATTAGAACTCTACTGTTTCGATACGTAGTGATCTGCAAACGCTATTTCCTAGGAAGGAAGTGGCGCATTTACATTCATTTGAAGTGTATGCGAGGTATAGGTGACACTTCGCAATGAATATTTTATCTTATCATGAAACATAGGAATGAGATGCGATATCGCGTTTTACGAAGCATTAGAACTCTATTGCTACGATACGTAGATATCTGGAAAAGCTATTTCCTGGCAAGGAAGTGTCGCATTTACATTCATTTGATGTGAATACGAGGTATACATAACACTCCACAATGAGTATTATATATTGTGACGGGTTTTCCCGTTACAATCCGCAAGAAAGCGGTATATAGAACTAATACTAACGGGGGTATACAGTAGTTTAATCCAGGGTACAGAATATCGGGGTACAAAATATGCGCGTGGTATGATTGTCGACGAATTCGCCAACGCCAAATGCAGAACCAAGAATTGCCTATCCAGCGAGTATTTCGTAACTGCGAGGCTGGGAGGTCGGGGTGTTTAAAGGGGTTCACAGGTCTACTGGGCAGGCGTGGTTCCGAAGCGCTGGGGGAGAGTACCTTCACTGGCCTCCCCCCTCAGGTTTCCCGCTCGGACATGACGGCAACGCGGGCAAGAGTTGACAATGTGGCCCGGCAATCCACACACACGGCGAAAGGAGCCCAACTCGTGCGGGCATTCCCGGTACACGTGCCCCTGTTCACGATAATTATAACAACGTACGGTTGTCGAACGGACGGCCGGTGGGGGTTCCTTTTTGCGTTCCGTCTTCGGGTTTCTCGGCTTTTGGGGTGTCGTCTGGGGGGTGGAGGTTGCGACGGGTCGGGTTTGGTGTACAGGGGAAATCAAGGAATCAGGGGGTGTGGGTTCAACCGTTAACGCGGTCCGTTCTGGCTGCGGAACTAATTGTTCCACCGCGTGAAGTCTTTGGATCTTCGGGTTCCCGGACGGTGGTGTGTACGCGGCCGTGGGGAGGAATGATTGCAAGGGGGACGGCGGGGGTCGGTAATTTCGAGCGCGGGCATTCCGTAGTTCTACTTCCTTGCACCTTAGTTTCAGTTCGGTGAAGTCGGAGAAATCGGTCCGGAATATTTGCCGCTCGATATCCGGGCGCAAATTTCGATAGGAAAGGGAGAGTTGGTCTTCTAAAGATAGGGGCGAATCTAAATATCGGAAATACATCCGCATTTTCGTTATGTATTCCGTAGACGACTCGAACTGACCCTGCGTTCGGGACTCTACCTCGTGACGCAACCCTTCCTGTAAATCGTTATGTCCGAATTGCACTCGGAATTGATATATGAACCCGTCGTAATCCGACCACGAATCTTTATCTACTCGATACCAAATAAGGGCCGTTCCCTGTAGCGATTCGCCTAACACCTGAAGCATTTCCTCTTTGGTGTAACCTCGCCGTGAGCAATATTCGTGCAACCGGAGAAGATATTCCTCCGGATCTTCATCTGGCCGCCCCTCGAATTTTGGCCCGTAACGGCGGAAATGTTCTACTAGGTGTTCTTCGCGGGTAGTCGGGGAGAAAACGGTGGGGTGGGGACCTAGAGCCGGGATGGTTGGGGTCTATCTCCTACCAAATCGGATTCCGCGTTGGACGCGAACACAACGGTTGGCCGAGCGCGTACTGGGGGAATTTCCTCTTGCGATATCAGATTATTTCTTTCGCAGGTCGCGCGAAGGTCATTTCGTTGCGGCGGGGATCTTAATTCTAACCGCGAAAGTCGCGCGGTTACTGCCTCATCTTCGCACGGCTCGTCGATCGCCGCGGTCACCGTTAGTGGCATAGCTATCCCCCTTTCGTCTGCCACCGGATCCCAAGGAATCGACACCTCGGGGTACCGACGACGAACCTCGTGATGCCAGTATCGGTCAGACAATTCTTCCAGGGTGCCTTGCAAATTTAATTTCGCGTGATCGCACACCATAACTAAATCGCGAACATTCCTCATAGTTAAGATCCGCGACCTAAGACGATTGATCTCGGCCTATACGTCCGCGGGTATTGGGGGAGTAGGGGGCGCAATTCCGGGCGACGGGGGTTGTAGGCCCGCGGGCAATTGTGCCCGATCCCCCGGCCATGGTAACGGTCGTCGTTACGTTCGTAGCCGTTATCCCGATCAATGTAAGAGGATCCATATTTTCAAATGCGTTTCGCGAATTTATCCTATTCCGTATTTCCGGACAAGAGGGGCAAATTTGGGAAAGAATAGGGATACAGGATGCCTCAGGGATCAAATTACACAAGAAGAAATGGGGGAGAAATATATACCACCGAGCAATAGCAACCAGTAATAAAAGAAGGAAAAGAGAAAGAGTCACTTCCCCAAAGGAGACGCCAAAAACAAACAAAAGTAATATTCTCCTGCCGGATTAACGGGAAGACTAATTTCAACCTTCCAATTCCCGTGAATCCGACCTAGCAACCAGCAGTAAACAATAGCGACCTTGAAACGGTATAAGCCACAGCGATAACGCGTGTGGTGATCCACGCTCAACAAAGGACAAAAAAAAAACGGTAACGTTCCCAATAGGTCACCACGACCCGTAAACACACTCTCGAACGTTACTGTTCAAATTTTCTATACTGGGTGTGTCCCGTCGAGGCGAGCACTTTATTGTCGAAATTCTCAGGGCCCCACGTTGGGCGCCAAATTTTGCGACGGGTTTTCCCGTTACAATCCGCAAGAAAGGGTTATATAGAATCAATAATAACGGGGTTATACAGAAGTTTAATCCGGGGTTATATCGGGGTACAAAATATCCGCGTGATTCGGCAACGCGAAGTACAGAACAAAAAATTTCCTATCCAGCGAGTATTTCGTAACTGCGAGGCTGGGACTTTTTGGGCGCCAGCTACTCAAGAAGTAGCGAAAACTAGTAAACCACGCAACCCGGGGAAACCCGGTGCAAGATAACCCTCGAAATTTCGATATACTCTATCGCTCGACTACTTCTAGCCGAGTGCGCAAATTAGGGTCGCGGGATACTGAACTCACGGCTTCTTTCTAGATTGCCTCGACGCGGTATTACAAAAAGGTATACGACACGCCGCGAATGACCGGGGATCACCACCCGTTATACGATACAAAATACAATACGCAATATCGCAAATGCGGCAGGGAACAAATGGGACGCTTTAGCGTATAAGGACTCACGATCTCTCGCTTCCAACAAGTATGGATCTCGTTCAGTCCGTCTACCTCTCTCTCTCTCTCTCTCTCTCTCTCTCTCTCTCTCCTCCGAACCGCTCCGTATAATCGCTTGCTCGGTTGCTCGCTAAATAGTCGCTAAGTCGCTGGGAAGAAGAATAGTAGTAGAGTAGGCCGTCTTCATGCTGGCTAGCTCATTATATGGGTTTGCTGGGGGTCTTCGGATCCCCTTAGATCCTCCTTAGGGCTCCTTGGTCGGGTAGGGCTATACGCTTCGGTATTGTTCGGGCCATCGATCGGTGGATTTCGGCGATCTTCCCTGATCGCCGCCTCTGGTGTGTCCAGCCGGGGTCCTCTAGATTATTTGAACTGCAGCACGTGTCGTGCGCCGCGATTTCCTCGGCTCGCATGCAATTCCGCTGCGCATCTTGAGTTTTCCTTTCCATGGGCTCAGGGGAGGGGTGGACATCCTTCTCACACCCGATGTCCTTCCTGTTTGTCTCCATGGACTATGGCAGCGGTCTTATCGGTGCAAGGCTCTGGATCTTATCCTTCGGGCTTCAGGGTCTTTTCTGGTTCGTTTCCCGACTCCTACACCGTCGAGCCCGTCACGCTACCTCGGCGCACAGCCCGTCCGCGGACCTGCGGTCTTCTTATCCGCCGAAGGGGTGTCATCTGGGTTGCTTCTTCTTCAGCTCGCCAGTCTTATTACTCGCCAGCATTAGAACTCTATTGCTACGATACGTAGATATCTGGAAACGCTATTTCCTAGCAAGGAAGTGTCGCATTTACAATCAATTGAAGTGTATGCGAGGTATACATAACACTCCACAATGAGTATTACATATTATCATGAAACATAGAAATGACATGCGATATGGCGACTTAAGAAGCATTAGAAATCTATTGGTTCGATACGTAGATATCTGCAAACACTATTTCCTAGCAAGGAACTGTCGCATTCACATTCATTGGAAGTGTATGCGAGGTATACATGACACTTCGCAATGAATATTATATATTATCATGAAACAGATATGAGATGCGATATCGCAAATTAGCAAGCTTTGGAAATCTATTGCTTCGATACGTAGACATATGCAAGCGCTATTTCCTAGCAAGGAATTGTAGCATTTACATTCTTTTGCAGTGAATACGAGGTATACATAAAACTGCACAATGAATACTACATCCTATCCTGAAACATAGAAATGAGATGCGATATGGCGATTTAAGAAGCATTAGAAATCTATTGGTTCGATACGTAGACATCTGCAAACGCTACTTCCTAGCAAGGAAGTGTCGCATTTACAATCTTTTGAAAGGAATACGAGGTATACATGACACTTCGCAATGAATATTATATCTTCACATGAAACATAGAAATGAGATGCGATATGACGATTTATGAAGCACTAGAAATCTGTTGCTTCGATACGTAGCCACCTGCAAACGCTATTTCCTAGCAAGGAAGTGTCGCATTTACATTCATTTTAAGTGTATGCGAGGTATACATGACACTTCGCAATGAATATTATATATTGTCATGAAACACAGAAATGAGATGCGATAACGCGATTTAAGAAGCATTAGATCTCTATTGCATCGATACGGTGACATCTGCAAACGCTATTTAATAGCAAGGAAGTGTCGCATTTACATTCATTTGAAGTGTATGCGAGGTATACATGACACTTCGCAATGAATATTATATCTTATCATGGAACAAAGAAATGAGATGCCATATCGCGTTTCAAGGAGCATTAGATTTCTATTGCTTCGATACGTAGATATCTGGAAACGCTATATCCTAGCAAGGGAGTGTCGCATTTACATTCCTTTGAAGTGAATACGGGGTATACACAAAACTCCACAATGAATATTATACCTTATCACGAAACATAGAAATGAGTTGCGATATCTCATTTTAAGATGCATTAGAACTCTATAGCTAGGATACGTAGATTTCTGCAAACGCTATCTCCTAGGAAAGAATTGTCGCACTTACATTCTTTTGAAGTGAATACGAGGTATACATGACACTTCGCAATGAATATTATATCATATCATGAAACATAGAAATGAGATGCGACATCTCGTATTGAGAAGCATTAGAACTCTATTGCTACGATACGGAGACATCTGCAAACACTACTTCCTAGCAAGGAAGTGTCGCATTTACATTCTTTTGAGGTGAATACGATGTACACATAACACTGCACAATGAATATTATATCTTATCATGAAACATAGAAATGAGATGCGATATCGCGATTAATGAAGCTTTAGATGTCTATTGCTTCGATACGTAGACATCTGCAAACGCTATTTCCTAGCAAGGAAGTGTTGCATTTACATTCTTTTGAAAGGAGTACGAGGTTTACATGACACTTCGCAATGAATATTATATCTTATCATGAAACATAGAAATGTGATGTAATATGGCGAGTTAAGAAGCATTAGAATTCTATTGCTTCGATACGTAGACATCTGCAAACGCTACTTCCTAGCAAGGTAGTGTCGCATTTACATTCATTTGAAAGGAATATGAGGTATACATGACACTTCGCAATGAATATTATATCTTATCAGGAAACGTAGATATGGGATGCGATATGACGGTTTAAAGAAGCATTAGAACTCTATTGCTTCGATACGTAGATATCTGCAAACGCTATTTCCTAGCAAGGAAGTGTCGCAATTACATTCTTTTGAGGTGAATACGATGTACACATAACACTGCACAATGAATATTATATCTTATCATGAAAGGCAGAAATGAGATGTGATATGGCGATTTATGAAGCATTAGATGTCTATTTCTTCGATACGTAGACATCTGCAAACGCTATTTCCTAACAAGGAAGTGTCGCAATTACATTCCTTTGAGGTGAATACGAGGTATACATAACACTCCACGATGCATATTATATATTATCATGAAACATGGTAATGAGTAGCGATATCACGTTTTGAGAAGCATTACAACTCTAATTCTACGATGCGTAGACATCTGCGAACGCTATTTGCTGGCAAGGACGTGTCGCGTTTACAACCTTTTGAAGTGAATAAGAGGTATACATAACACTCCACAATGAATATTATATCTTACCATGAAACATAGAAATGAGATGCAATATGGCGATTTAAGAAGCATTAGAATTCTATTGCTTCGATACGTAGACATCTGCAAACGCTATTTCCAAGCAAGGAAGTGTCGCATTTACATTCTTTTGAAGTGAATACGAGGTATTCATAACACTGCACAATGAATATTATATCTTATCATGAAACATAGTAATGAGTAGCGATATCGCGTTTTGAGGAGCATTAGACCTCAAATGCTACGATACGTAGACATCTGCAAACGCTATTTCCTTGCAAGGAAGTGTCGCGTTTACATTCTTTTGAAGTGAATACGAGGTATACGTAAAACTCCACAATGAAAATTATATCTTATCATGAAACATAGAAATGAGATGCGAAATGACGATTTAAGAATCATTAGATTTCTATTGCTTCGATACGTAGACATCTGCAAGCGCTATTTCCTAGGAAGGAAGTGTCGCATGTACATTCAATTGAAGTGTATGCGAGGTATACATGGCACTTCGCTATGAATATTATATCTTATCATGAAACATAGAAATGAGTTGCGATATGGCGATTTATGAAGCATTAGATGTCTATTTCTTCGATACGTAGACATCTGCAAACGCTATTTCCTGGCAAGGAAGTGTCGCGTTTACATTCTTTTGAAGTGAATACGAGGTATACATAACATTTCGCAATGAAAATTATATATTATCATGAAACATAGAAATGAGAAGCGATATCGCGTTTTGAGAAGCATTAGAACTCTAATGCCACGAAACATAGACATCTGCAAACGCTATTTCCTAGCAAGGAAGTCTGGCATTTACATTCTTTTGAAGTGAATACGAGGTAAGAATAACACTGCACAATGAATATTATATCTTACCATGAAACATAGAAATGAGATGCGATATCGCGTTTTGAGAAGCATTAGAACTCTAATGCCACGATACGTAGACATCTGCACATGCTATTTCCTAGCAAGGAAGTGTCCCATTTACATCCATTTGAAGTACAGACGAGATATACATAACACTGCACAATGAATATTATATCTTATCATGAAACATAGAAATGGGATGCGATATGGCGATTTAAGAAGCATTAGAACTCTACTGCTTCGATACGTAGACATCTGGAAACGCTATTTCCTAGCAAGGAAGTGTCGCATTTACATTCTTTTGAAAGGAATACGAGGTATACATGACACTTCGCAATGAATATTATATATTATCATGAAACATAGAAATGAGATGCGATGTCGCGGTTTAAGAAGAATTAGAACACAATTGCTGCGATACGTAGACATCTGCAAACGCTACTTCCTAGCAAGGAAGTGTCGCATTTACATTCTTTTGAAAGGAATACGAGGTATACGTGTCACATCGCAATGAATGTTATATCTTATCATGAAACATAGGAATGAGATGCGATATGACGATTTAAGAAGCATTAGAACTCTATTGCTTCGATACGTAGACATCTGCAAACACTATTTCCCAGCAAGGAACTGTCGCATTCACATTCGTTTGATTTGTATGCGAGGAATGCATGAAACTTCGCAATGAATATTATATATTATCATGAAACATAAATATGAGATGCGATATCGCGAATTAGCGAGCTTTAGAAATCTATTGCTTCGATACGTAGACATCTGCAAACGCTACTTCCTAGCAAGGAAGTGTCGCATTTACATTCTTTTGAAAGGAATACGAGGCATACGTGACACTTCGAATTGAATATTATATCTTATCATGAAACATAGAAATGCGATGCGATATGACGATTTATGAAGCATTAGAACTCTATTGCTCCGATACGTACACATCTGCAAACACTATTTCCCAGCAAGGAAGTGTCGCATTTACATTCCTTTGTAAGGAATACGAGGTATACATGACACTTGGCAATGAATATTATGTATTATCATGAAACATAGTAATGCGAAGCGATATCGCGTATTGAGAAGCATTAGACCTCTAATGCCACGATACGTAGACATCTGCAAACGAAATTTCCCAGGTGGGAAGTGTCGCATTTACATTCATTTGTAGTATAGACGAGATATACATGACACTGCACAATGAATATTATATCTTATCATGAAACATAGAAATGAGATGCGATATGGCGATTTAAGAAGCATTAGAAATCTATTGGTTCGATACGTAGACATCTGCAAACGCTACTTCCTAGCAAGGAAGTTTCGCATTTACTTTCTTTTGAAGTGAATACGAGGTAAGCATAACACTGCACAATGAATATTATATCTTATCATGAAACATAGAAATGAGATGCGATATCGCGATTTAAGAAGCATTAGATCTCTGTTGCTTCGATACGTAGACATCGGCAATCACTATTTCCTTGCAAGGAACTGTCGCATTCACATTCGTTTAAATTGTATGCGAGGTACACATGAAATTCGCAATGAATATTATATATTATCATGAAACACAGATATGAGATTCGATATCGCGAATTAGCAAGCTTTAGAAATCTATTGCTTCGATACGTAGACATCTGCAAACGCTATTTCCTAGCAAGGAAGTGTCGCATTTACATTCTTTTGAAGTGAATACGAGGTAAGAATAACACTGCACAATGAATATTATATCTTATCATGAAACATAGAAATGAGATGCGATATCGCGATTTAAGAAGCATTAGAACTCTACTGCCACGATACGCAGACATCTGCAAACGCTATTTCCTAGCAAGGAAGTGTCGCATTTACATTCTTTTGAAGTGAATACGAGGTATTCATAACACTGCAAAATGAATATTATATCTTATCATGAAACATAGAAGTGAGATGCGATATCGCGATTTAAGAAGCTTCAGAACCCTATTGCTTCAATACGTAGTCATCTGCAAACGCTATTTCCTAGCAAGGAAGTGTCGCATTTACATTCATTTGAAGTGTATGCGAGGTATACATGACACTTCACAATGAGTATTATATATTATCATGAAACATAGAAATGTGATGCGATATGACGATATAAGAAGCATTAGAAAACTATTGCCTCGATACGTAGATATCTGCAAACGCTATTTCCTAGCAAGGAAGTGTCGCAGCTACATTCCCTTGAGGTGAATACGAGGTATACGTAACACTGCACTATGAATATTATATCTTATCATGAAACACCGAAATGATATGCGATATGGCGATTTAAGAAGCATTAGAAGTCTATTGGTTCGATACGAAGACATCTGCAAACGCTACATCCTATCAAGGAAGTGTCGCATTTACGTTCTTTTGAAACAAATACGAGGTATACATAACACTGCACTGTGAATATTATATCTTATCATGAAGCATAGAAATGAGATGCGATATCGCGTTTTGAGAAGCATTAGAACTCTAATGCCACGATACGTAGACATCTGCGCATGCTATTTCCTAGCTAGGAAGTGTTGCATTTACATCCATTTGAAGTACAGACGAGATATACATAACACTGCACTATGAATATTATATCTTATCATAAAACATAGAAATGAGATGCGATATGGCGATTTATGAAGCATTAGATGTCTATTTCTTCGATACGTAGACATCTGCAAACGCTATTTCCTGGCAAGGAAGTGTCGCGTTTACATTCTTTTGAAGTGAATACGAGGTATACATAACACTTCGCAATGAAAATTATATATTATCATGAAACATAGAAATGAGAAGCGATATCGCGTTTTGAGAAGCATTAGAACTCTAATGCCACGAAACGTAGACATCTGCAAACGCTATTTCCAAGCAAGGAAGTGTCGCATTTACATTCTTTTGAAGTGAATACGAGGTATACATAAAACTCCACAGTGAATATTATATATTATAATGAAACATGGTAATGAGTAGCGATATCGCGTTTTTTAGAAGCATTAGAACTCTAATGGTACGATACGTAGACATCTGCAAACGCTATTTATTAGCAGGGAAGTGTCGCAATTCCATTCATTTGAAGTATAGACGAGATATACATAACACTGCACAACGGATATTATGTCTTATCATGAAACATAGAAATGAGATGCGGTATGACGATTTAAGAAGCATTAGAACTCTATTGCTTCGATACGTAGACATCTGCAAACGCTATTTCAAAGCAATGAAGGGTCGCATTTACATTCTTTTGAAGTGAATACGAGGTATTCATACCACTGCACAATGAATATTATATCTTATCATGAAACATAGAAATGAGATGCGATATGACGATTTAAGAAGCATTACAACTCCATTGCTTCGATACGTAGACATCTGCAAACACTACTTCCCAGCAAGGAACTGTCGCATTCACATTCGTTTGAATTGTATGCGAGGTATACATGACACTTCGCAATGAACATTGTAAATTGTCATGAAACATAGAAATGAGATGCGATATCGCGATTTATGAAGCATTAGAACACTATTGCTTCGATACGTAGATATCTGCAAACGCTACTTCCTAGCAAGGAAGTGTCGCATTTACAGCCATTTGAAGTACAGACGAGATATACATAACACTGCACAATGAATATTATATCTTATCATGAAACATAGAAATGAGATGCGATATGGCGATTTAAGAAGCATTAGAACTCTACTGCTCCGATACGTAGACATCTGGAAACGCTATTTCCTAGCAAGGAAGTGTCGCATTTACATTCTTTTGAGAGGAATACGAGGTATACATGACACTTCGCAATGAATATTATATCTTATCATGAAACATAGAAATGAGATAAGATATGGCGATTTATGAAGCATTTGATGTCTATTACTTCGATACGTAGACAACTGCAAACGCTATTTCCTAGCAAGGAATTGTAGCATTTGCATTCTTTTGAAGTGAATAATAGGTATACATAACACTGCACAATGAGTATTATATCATATCATGAAACATAGAAATGAGATGCGATATCGCGATTTAAGAAGAATTAGAACACTATTGCGTCGATGCGTAGACATCTGCAAACGCTACTTCCTAGCAAGGAAGTGTCGCATTTACATTCTTCTGAAAGGAATACGAGGTATACGTGACACTTCGCAATGAATATTAAATCTTATCATGAAACATAGGAATGAGATGCGATATGACGATTTAAGAAGCATTAGAACTCCATTGCTTCGATACGTAGACATCTGCAAACACTATTTCCCAGCAAGGAACTGTCGCATTCACATTCGTTTGAATTGTATGCGAGGAATACATGAAACTTCGCAATGAATATTATATGTTATCATGAAACATAGATATGAGATGCGGTATCGCGAATTAGCAAGCTTTAGAAATCTATTGCTTCGATACGTAGACATCTGCAAACGCTATTTCCTAGCAAGGAAGTGTCGCATTTACATTCATTTTAAGTGTATGCGAATTATACATGACCCTTCGCAATGAATATTATATATTGTCATGAAACATAGAAATGAGAAGCGACATCGCGTTTTGAGAAGCATTAGAACTCTTCTGCCACGATACGCAGACATCTGCAAACGCTAGTTCCTAGCAAGGAAGTGTCGCATTGACATTCATTTGAAGTATAGATGAGAAAAACATAACACTACACAATGAATATTATATCTTATCATGAAACATAGAAATGAGGTGCGATATCGCGATTTAAGAAGCATTAGAACTCTATTGCTTCGATACGTAGACATCTGCAAACGCTACTTCCTAGCAAGGAAGTGTCGCATTTACATTCTTTTGAAAGGAATACGAGGTATTCGTGACACTTCGCAATGAATATTATGTCTTATCATGAAACATAGAAATGCGATGCGATATGACGATTTATGAAGCATTAGAACTCTATTGCTCCGATACGTAGACATCTGCAAACACTATTTCCCAGCAAGGAACTGTTGCATTCACATTCGTTTGAATTGTATGCGAGGTATACATGAAACTTCGCAATGAATATTATATATTATCATGAAACATATATATGAGATGCGATATCGCGAATTAGCAAGCGTTAGAAATCTATTGCTTCGGTACGTAGATATTTGCAAACGCTGCTTCCTAGCAAGGAAGTGTCGCATTTACATTCGTTTGAAAAGAATACGAGGTATATATGACACTTCGCAATGAATATTATATCTTATCAGGAAACGTAGAAATGCGATGCGAAATGACGATTTAAGAAGCATTAGAACTCTATTGCTTTGATACGTAGACATCTGCAAATGCTATTTCCATGCAAGGAAGTGTCGCATTTACATTTTTTGAAGTGAATACGAGGTATTCATAATACTGCACAATGAATATTATATCTTATCATGAAACATAGAAATGAGATGAGATATCGCGATTTAAGAAGCATTAGAACTCTATTGCTTCGATACGTAGATATCCGCAAACACTATTTCCTAGCAAGGAACTGTCTCATTCACATCCATTTGAAGTGTATGCGAGGTATACATGACACTTCGCAATGAATATTATATATTATCATGAAACATAGATATGAGATGCGATATCGCGATTTAAGAAGCATTAGAACTCTACTGCCACGATACGCAGACATCTGCAAATGCTATTTCCTAGCAAGTAAGTGTCGCATTTACATTCTTTTGAAGTGAATACGAGGTATTCATAACACTGCAAAATGAATATTATATCTTATCATGAAACATAGAAGTGAGATGCGATATCGCGATTTAAGAAGCTTCAGAACCCTATTGCTTCAATACGTAGTCATCTGCAAACGCTATTTCCTAGCAAGGAAGTGTCGCATTTACATTCATTTGAAGTGTATGCGAGGTATACATGACACTTCACAATGAGTATTATATATTATCATGAAACATACAAATGTGATGCGATATGACGATATAAGAAGCATTAGAAAACTATTGCCTCGATACGTAGATATCTGCAAACGCTATTTCCTAGCAAGGAAGTGTCGCAGCTACATTCCCTTGAGGTGAATACGAGGTATACGTAACACTGCACTATGAATATTATATCTTATCATGAAACACCGAAATGATATGCGATATGGCGATTTAAGAAGCATTAGAAGTCTATTGGTTCGATACGAAGACATCTGCAAACGCTACATCCTATCAAGGAAGTGTCGCATTTACGTTCTTTTGAAACAAATACGAGGTATACATAACACTGCACTGTGAATATTATATCTTATCATGAAGCATAGAAATGAGATGCGATATCGCGTTTTGAGAAGCATTAGAACTCTAATGCCACGATACGTAGACATCTGCGCATGCTATTTCCTAGCTAGGAAGTGTTGCATTTACATCCATTTGAAGTACAGACGAGATATACATAACACTGCACTATGAATATTATATCTTATCATAAAACATAGAAATGAGATGCGATATGGCGATTTATGAAGCATTAGATGTCTATTTCTTCGATACGTAGACATCTGCAAACGCTATTTCCTGGCAAGGAAGTGTCGCGTTTACATTCTTTTGAAGTGAATACGAGGTATACATAACACTTCGCAATGAAAATTATATATTATCATGAAACATAGAAATGAGAAGCGATATCGCGTTTTGAGAAGCATTAGAACTCTAATGCCACGAAACGTAGACATCTGCAAACGCTATTTACTATCAGGGAATTGTCGCAATTCCATTCATTTGAAGTACAGACGAGATGTACATAACACTGCACAACGGATATTATGTCTTATCATGAAACATAGAAATGAGATGCGGTATGACGATTTAAGAAGCATTAGAACTCTATTGCTTCGATACGTAGACATCTGCAAACGCTATTTCAAAGCAAGGAAGTGTCGCATTTACATTCTTTTGAAGTGAATACGAGGTATTCATAACACTGCACAATGAATATTATATCTTATCATGAAACATAGAAATGAGATGCGATATCGCGATTTAAGAAGCTTTAGAACTCTATTGCTTCGATACTAGATATGTGCAAACACTATTTCCTAGCAAGGAACTGTCGCATTCACATTCATTTGAAGTGTATGCGAGGTATACATGACACTTCGCAATGAATATTATATATTATCATGAAACATAGATATGAGATGCGATATCGTGATTTAAGAAGCATTAGAACACTATTGCTTCGATACGTAGACATCTGCAAACGCTATTTCCTAGCAAAGAAGTGTCGCATTTACATTCTTTTGAAAGGAATACGAGGTATACATGACACTTCACAATGAGTATTATATTTTATCATGAAACATAGAAATGAGAAGCGATATCGCGTTTTGAGAAGCATTAGAACTCTAATGCCACGAAACGTAGACATCTGCAAACGCTATTTCCTAGCAAGGAAGTGTCGCATTTACATTCTTTTGAAGTGAATACGAGGTATACATAAAACTCCACAGTGAATATTATATATTATAATGAAACATGGTAATGAGTAGCGATATCGCGTTTTTTAGAAGCATTAGAACTCTAATGGTACGATACGTAGACATCTGCAAACGCTATTTATTAGCAGGGAAGTGTCGCAATTCCATTCATTTGAAGTATAGACGAGATATACATAACACTGCACAACGGATATTATGTCTTATCATGAAACATAGAAATGAGATGCGGTATGACGATTTAAGAAGCATTAGAACTCTATTGCTTCGATACGTAGACATCTGCAAACGCTATTTCAAAGCAATGAAGGGTCGCATTTACATTCTTTTGAAGTGAATACGAGGTATTCATACCACTGCACAATGAATATTATATCTTATAATGAAACATAGAAATGAGATGCGATATGACGATTTAAGAAGCATTACAACTCCATTGCTTCGATACGTAGACATCTGCAAACACTACTTCCCAGCAAGGAACTGTCGCATTCACATTCGTTTGAATTGTATGCGAGGTATACATGACACTTCGCAATGAACATTATAAATTGTCATGAAACATAGAAATGAGATGCGATATCGCGATTTATGAAGCATTAGAACACTATTGCTTCGATACGTAGATATCTGCAAACGCTACTTCCTAGCAAGGAAGTGTCGCATTTACAGCCATTTGAAGTACAGACGAGATATACATAACACTGCACAATGAATATTATATCTTATCATGAAACATAGAAATGAGATGCGATATGGCGATTTAAGAAGCATTAGAACTCTACTGCTCCGATACGTAGACATCTGGAAACGCTATTTCCTAGCAAGGAAGTGTCGCATTTACATTCTTTTGAGAGGAATACGAGGTATACATGACACTTCGCAATGAATATTATATCTTATCATGAAACATAGAAATGAGATAAGATATGGCGATTTATGAAGCATTTGATGTCTATTACTTCGATACGTAGACAACTGCAAACGCTATTTCCTAGCAAGGAATTGTAGCATTTGCATTCTTTTGAAGTGAATAATAGGTATACATAACACTGCACAATGAGTATTATATCATATCATGAAACATAGAAATGAGATGCGATATCGCGATTTAAGAAGAATTAGAACACTATTGCGTCGATGCGTAGACATCTGCAAACGCTACTTCCTAGCAAGGAAGTGTCGCATTTACATTCTTCTGAAAGGAATACGAGGTATACGTGACACTTCGCAATGAATATTAAATCTTATCATGATACATAGGAATGAGATGCGATATGACGATTTAAGAAGCATTAGAACTCCATTGCTTCGATACGTAGACATCTGCAAACACTATTTCCCAGCAAGGAACTGTCGCATTCACATCCGTTTGAATTGTATGCGAGGAATACATGAAACTTCGCAATGAATATTATATGTTATCATGAAACATAGATATGAGATGCGATATCGCGAATTAGCAAGCTTTAGAAATCTATTGCTTCGATACGTAGACATCTGCAAACGCTATTTCCTAGCAAGGAAGTGTCGCATTTACATTCATTTTAAGTGTATGCGAATTATACATGACCCTTCGCAATGAATATTATATATTGTCATGAAACATAGAAATGAGAAGCGACATCGCGTTTTGAGAAGCATTAGAACTCTTCTGCCACGATACGCAGACATCTGCAAACGCTAGTTCCTAGCAAGGAAGTGTCGCATTGACATTCATTTGAAGTATAGATGAGAAAAACATAACACTACACAATGAATATTATATCTTATCATGAAACATAGAAATGAGGTGCGATATCGCGATTTAAGAAGCATTAGAACTCTATTGCTTCGATACGTAGACATCTGCAAACGCTACTTCCTAGCAAGGAAGTGTCGCATTTACATTCTTTTGAAAGGAATACGAGGTATTCGTGACACTTCGCAATGAATATTATGTCTTATCATGAAACATAGAAATGCGATGCGATATGACGATTTATGAAGCATTAGAACTCTATTGCTCCGATACGTAGACATCTGCAAACACTATTTCCCAGCAAGGAACTGTTGCATTCACATTCGTTTGAATTGTATGCGAGGTATACATGAAACTTCGCAATGAATATTATATATTATCATGAAACATATATATGAGATGCGATATCGCGAATTAGCAAGCGTTAGAAATCTATTGCTTCGGTACGTAGATATTTGCAAACGCTGCTTCCTAGCAAGGAAGTGTCGCATTTACATTCGTTTGAAAAGAATACGAGGTATATATGACACTTCGCAATGAATATTATATCTTATCAGGAAACGTAGAAATGCGATGCGAAATGACGATTTAAGAAGCATTAGAACTCTATTGCTTTGATACGTAGACATCTGCAAATGCTATTTCCATGCAAGGAAGTGTCGCATTTACATTTTTTGAAGTGAATACGAGGTATTCATAATACTGCACAATGAATATTATATCTTATCATGAAACATAGAAATGAGATGAGATATCGCGATTTAAGAAGCATTAGAACTCTATTGCTTCGATACGTAGATATCCGCAAACACTATTTCCTAGCAAGGAACTGTCTCATTCACATCCATTTGAAGTGTATGCGAGGTATACATGACACTTCGCAATGAATATTATATATTATCATGAAACATAGATATGAGATGCGATATCGCGAATTAGCAAGCTTTAGAAACCTATTGCTTCGATACGGAGACATCTGCAAACGCAATTTCCATGCAAGGAAGTGTCGCATTTATATTCTTTTGAAGTGAATACGAGGTATTCATAACACTCCACAATGAATATTATACATTATCATGAAACGTAGATATGAGATGCGATATGGCGATTTAAGAAGCATCAGAAATCTATTGCTTCGATACGTAGACATCTGCAAACGCTATTTCCTAGCAAGGAAGTTTCGCATTTACATTCACTTGAAGTTTAGACGAGATATACATAACACTGCACAATGAATATTATATCTTAACATGAAACATAGAAATAAGATTCGATATGGCGATTTAAAAGGCATTAGAAATCTATTGCTTCGATACGTAGACATCTGCAAACGCTATTTCCTAGCAAGGAAGTGTCGCATTTACATTCCTTTGAAAGGAATACGAGGCATACATGACACTTCGCAATGAATATTATATCTTATCATGAGACATAGAAATGGGATGCGATATGACGATTTGAGAAGCATTAGAATTCTATTGCTTCTATACGTAGACATCTGCAAACGCTATTTCCTAGCAAGGAAGTGTCGCATGTACATTCAATTGAAGTGTATGCAAGATATACATGGCACTACGCAATGAATATTATATCTTATCATGAAACATAGGAATGAGATGCGATATGGTGATTTAAGGAGCATTAGAATTCTATTGCTTCGATACGTAGACATCTGCAAACACTACTTCCTAACAAGGAAGTGTCGCAATTACATTCTTTTGAAAGGAATACGAGGTATACATGACACTTCGCAATGAATATTATATCTTATCATGAAACATAGAAATGAAATGCGATATCGCGATTTAAGAAGCATTAGAACTCTATTGCTTCCATACCTAGACATCTGCAAACGCTAGTTCCTAGCAAGGAAGTGTCGCATTTACATTCATTTGAAGTATAGACGAGATATACATAATACTGCACAATGAATATTATATCTTGTCACCAAACATAGAAATGAGATGCGATATCGCGATTTAAGAAGCATTAGAACTCTACTGCTTCGATACGTAGACATCTGCAAATGCTATGTCCTAGCAAGGAAGTGGCGCATTTACATTCTTTTGAAATGAATGCGAGGTATACATGACACTTCGCAATGAATATTATATCTTATAGTGAAGCATAGAAATGAGATGCGATATCGCGATTTAAGAAGCATCAGAAACCTTATGCTACGATACGTAGGCATCTGGAAACGTAATTTCCTAGAAAGAAAGTGTCTCATTCACATTAATTTGAAGTGTAGACGAGGCATACATGACACTTCGCAATGAGTATTGTATCTTATCATGAAATATAGAAATGAGATGTGATATCTCGCTTTACGAAGCACTAGAAATCTATCGCTTCGATACGTAGACATCTGCAAACGCTATTTCCTAGCAAGGAAGTGTCGCCATTATATTCTTTTGAGGTGAATACGAGGTATACAATACACTGCACAATGAATATTACATCTCATCATGAAACATAGAAATGAGATGCGATATGGCGATTTAAGAAGCATTAGAACACTATTGCTTCGTTACGTAGACATCTGCAAATGCTATTTCCTAGCAAGGACGTGTCGCATTTACATTCAGTTGAAGTGTATGCGAGGTATACATGACACTTCGCAATGAATATTATATCTTATCACGAAATATTGAAATGAGATGCGATATCGCGTTTTAAGAAGCATTAGAACCCTATTGCTTCAATCCGCAGACATCTGGAAACGCTACATCCTAGCAAGGAAATGTCTCATTTACATTCTTTTGAAGTGAATACGAAGTATGCATAACACTGCACAATAAATATTATATTATATCACGAAACATGGATATGAGATGCGATATCGCGATTTATGAAGCATTAGAACAATGCTGCTTCGATACGTAGACATCTGCAAATGCTATTTCCTAGCAAGGAAGTGCCGCATTTACATTCATTTGAAGTGCATGCGAGTTATACATGATACTTCGCAATGAATATTATATCTTATCATGAAACATAGATATGCGATGCGATATGGCGATATAAGAAGCATTAGAACTCTATTGCTTCGATACGTAGACTTCTGCAAACGCTACTTCCTAGCAAGGAAGTGTCGCATTTACATTCTTCTGAAAGGAATACGTGGTATACATGACACTGGGCAATGAATATTATATCTTATCATGAAACATAGAAATGAGGTGCGATATGGCGATTTATGAAGCATTAGATGTCTATTTCTTCGATACGTAGACATCTGCAAACGCTATATCCTGGCAAGGAAGTGTCGCGTTTACATTCTTTTGAAGTGAATACGAGGTATACATAACACTTCGCAATAAAAATTATATATTATCATGAAACATAGAAATGAGAAACGATATCGCGTTTTGAGAAGCATTAGAACTCTAATGCCAGGAAACGTAGATATCTGCAAACGCTATTTCCAAACAAGGAAGTGTCGCATTTACATTCTTTTGAAGTTAATACGAGGTATTCATAACACTGCACAATGAATATTATATCTTAACATGAAACATAGAAATGAGATGCGATATGACGTTTTAAGAAGAAATAGAATTCTATAGCTTCGATACGTAGACATATGCAAGCGCTACTTCCTAGCAAGGAAGTGTTGCATTTACATTCTTTTGAGGTGAATACGAGGTATACATGACACTACGCAATGAATACTACATCTTATCTCGAAACATAGAAATGAGTTGCGATCACGCGATTTAAGAAGCACTAGAACTCTATTGCTACAATACGAAGACATCTGCAAATGCTATTTCCTAGCATGGAAGTGTCGCATTTACATTCATTTGATGTATATGCCAGGTATACATAACACTTCGCAATGAATATTATATCTTATCACGAGACATAGAAATTAGATGCGATATCGCGTTTTACGAAGCATTAGAACTCAGTTGCTTCGACACGCAGATATCTGCATACGCAATTTCGTAGCAAAGAAGTGTCGCATTTACATTCTTTTGAAGTGAATACGGGGTATACATAACACTCCACAATGAATATTATACCTTATCACAAAACATAGAAATGAGATGCTATATCGCGATATAAGAAGCATTAGAACTCCATTCCTTCGATACGTAGACATCTGCAAGCGCTATTTCCTAGCAAGGAAGTGTCGCATTTACATTCACTTTAAGTGTATGCGAGATATACATGACACTGCGCAGTGAATGTTATATATTATCATGAAACAGAAATGAGATGCGATATGGCGATTTATGAAGCATTAGATGTCTATTGCTTCGATACGTATACATCAGCAAGTGCTACTTCCTAGCAAGGAAGTGTCGCATTTACATTCTTTTCAAAGGAATACGAGGTATACATGACACTTCGCAATGAATATTATATCTTATCATGAAACATAGAAATGAGATGCGATAGGACGATTTAAGAAGCATTAGATCTCTATTCCTTCGATACGTAGACATCTGCAAACGCTATTTCCTAGCAAGGAAGTGTCGCATTTACATTCTTTTGAGGTGAACACGAGGTATACATAACACTGCACAATGGATATTATATCTTATCATGAATCATAGAAATGAGAGGCGATATCGCGGTTTCAGAAGCATTAGAAAACTATTGCTTCGATACGTAGACATCTGCAAACGCTATTTCCTAGCAAGGTATTGTCGCATTTACTTTTTTTTGAAGTGAATACGAGGAGTACATAACACTGCACATTGAATATTATATCTTATCATGAAACATAGGAATAAGATGCGATATCGCGTTTTGAGAAGCATTAGATCCCTATTGCTTCGATAAGTAGACATCTGCCAACGCTATTTCCTAGCAAGGAAGTGTCAAGGCATATTCATTCTTTTGAGGTGAATACGAGGTATACATAACACTGCACAATGAATATTATATTTTGTTATGAAACATTGAAATGAGATGCGATATCGCCATTTCAGAAGCATTAGAACTCTATTACTTCGATACGTAAGCATCTGCAAGCGCTACTTCCTAGCAAGGAAGTGTCGCATTTACATTCTTTTGAAAGGAATACGAGATATACGTGACACTTCGCAATGAATATTATATCTTATCATGAAACATAGAAATGAGATGCGATATGACGATTTAAGAAGCTTTGGAACTCTATTGCTTCGATACGTAGACATCTGCAAACGCTATTTCCTAGCAAGGAATTGTCGCATTTACATTATTTTGAAGTGAATACAAGGTATACATAACAAACCACAATGACTATTATATATTATCATGAAACATAGTAATGAGTAGCGATATCGCGTTTTGAGAAGCATTAGATCTCTAATGCTATGATACGTAGACATCTGAAAACGCTATTTCCTGGCAAGGAAGTGTCGCGTTTACATTCTCTTGAAGTGAATACGAGGTATACATAACACTCCACAATGAATATTATATCTTATCATGAAACATAGAAATGAGATGCAATAAGGCGATTTAAGGAGCATAAGAACTCTATTTCTTCGATACGTAGACATCTGCCAACGCTATTTCCTAGCAAGGTATTGTCGCATTTACTTTTTTTTTAAGTGAATACGAGGAGTACATAACACTGCACATTGAATATTATATCTTATCATGAAACATAGGAATAAGATGCGATATCGCGCTTTGAGAAGCATTAGATCCCTATTGCTTCGATAAGTAGACATCTGCCAACGCTATTTCCTAGCAAGGAAGTGTCGTATTTACATTCATTTGAAGTGTATGCGAGGTGTACATAGCACTGCACAATGAATATTATATCTTACCATGAAACAAAGAAATGGAATGCGATATCGCGATATAAGAAGCATTAGAACACTATTGCTTCGATACGTAGACATCTGCAAATGCTATTTCCTAGGAAGGAAGTGTCGCATTTACATTCTTTTGACGTAAATACGAGGTATACATAACACTGCACTGTGAATATTATATCTTATCATGAAACATAGAAATGTGATGTAATATGGCGATTTAAGAAGCATTAGAACTCTATTGCTTCGATACGTAGACATCTGAAAACGCTACTTCCTAGCAAGGAAGTGTCGCATTTACGTTCATTTGAAGTGAATACGAGGTATACGTAACACTACACTCTGAATATTATATCTTATCATGAAACATAGAAATGAGGTGCGATATCGCGATTTATGAAGCATTAGAACTCTATTGCTTCGATACGCAGACATCTGCAAACGCTATTTCCTAGCAAGGAAGTCTCGCATTTACATTCTTTTGAAGTGAATGCGAGTTATACATAACACTGCACTGTGAATATTATATCTTATCATTAAACATAGATATGAGATGCGATATCGCGATTTATGAAGCATAAGATGTTTATTGCTTCGATACGTAGACATCTGCAAACGCTATTTCCTAGGAAGGAATTGTCGCATTTACATTCATTTGGAGTGTATGCGAGGTATACATGACACTTCGCAGTGAATATTATATATTATCATGAAACATAGAAATGAGAAGCGATATGACGATTTAAGAAGCAATAGATCCCTATTGCTTCGATACGTAGACATCTGCAAACGCTACATCCTAGCAAGGAAGTGTCGCATTTACATTCTTTTGTAGGGAATACAATGTATACATGTCACTTTGCAATGAATATTCTATCTTATCATGAAACGTAGACATGAGATGCGATATCGCTATTTAAGAAGCATTAGAGCACTATTTCTTCGATACGGAGACATCTGCAAACGCTATATCCTAGCAAGGTATTGTCGCATTTACTTTCTTTCGAAGTGAATACGAGCAGTACATAACACTGCACATTTAATATTATATCTTATTATGAAACATAGGAATGAGACGTGATATCGCGTTTTGAGAAGCATTAGAACTCTATTGCTTCGACACCTAGACATCTGCCAACGCTATTTCCTAGCAAGGAAGTGTCGTATTTACTGTCTTTTGAAGTGAGTACGAGGAGTACATAACACTGCACATTGAATATTATATCTTATCATGAAACATAGAAATGAGATGCGATATGACGATTTAAGAAGCATTAGAATTCTATTGCTTCGATACGTAGACATCTGCAAACGCTACTGCCTAGCAAGGAAGTGTCGCATTTACATTCTTTTCAAGTGAATACGAGGTATACTTAACACTGCACAATGAATATTATATCTTATCATGAAACATAGGAATGAGATGCAATATCGCTTTTTGAGAAGCATTAGAACTCTATTGCTTCGATACGAAGACATCTGCCAACGCTATTTCCTAGCAAGGAAGTGTCGCATTTACATTCTTTTGAAAGGAATACGGGGTATACATGACACATCGCAATGAATATTATATCTTATCATGAAACATAGAAATGAGATGCGATATGACGATTTAAGAAGCATTAGAACACTATTGCTTCGGTACGTAGACATCTGCAAACGCTACTTCCTAGCCAGGAAGTGTCGCATTTACATTCTTTTCAAGTGAATACGAGGTATACATAACACTGCACAATGAATATTATATCTAATCATGAAACATAGAAATGAGATGCGATATCACGATTTAAGAAGCATTAGAACACTATTGCTTCGATACGTAGACATCTGCAAACGCTATTTCCTAGTAAGGAAGTGTCGCATTTACATTCTTTAGAAAGGAATACGAGGTATACATGACACTTCGCAATGAATATTATATCTTATCATGAAACATAGAAATGAGATGCGATATGACGATTTAAGAAGCATTAGAACACTATTGCTTCGGTACGTAGACATCTGCAAACGCTACTTCCTAGCAAGGAAGTGTCGCATTTACATTCTTTTCAAATGAATACGAGGTATACATAACACTGCACAATGAATATTAAATCTTATCATGAAACATTGAAATGAGATGCGATATCGCGATTTAAGAAGCATTAGAACTCTATTTCTTCGATACGTAGACATCTGCAAACACTATTTCTTAGCAAGGAAGTGTCGCGTTTACATCCATTTGAAGTATAGACGAGAAATACATAACACTGCACAATGAATATTATATCTTATCATGAAACATAGAAATGTGGTGCGATATCGCGAATTAGAAAGATTTAGAAATCTATTGCTTCGGTATGTAGACATCTGCAAACGGTATTTCCTAGCAAGGAAGTGTCGCATTTACATTCTATTGAAGTGAATACGAGGTATACATAACACTCCACAATGAGTATTATATATTATTATGAAACAAAGTAATGAGTAGCGATATCGCGTTTTGAGAAGCATTAGAACTCTAATGCCACGATACGTAGACATCTGCAAACGCTATATCCTAGCAAGGAAGTGTCGCATTTACATTCATTTTAAGTGAATGCGAGGTATACATGACACTTCGCAATGAATATTATATATTGTCATGAAACATAGAAATGAGATGCGATATGGCTATTTAAGAAGCATTAGAACTCTATCGCTTCGATACGTAGACATCTGCAAAGGCTACTTCCTAGCAAGGAAGTGTCGCATTTACATTCTTTTGAAAGGAGTACGAGGTGTACATGACACTTCGCAATGAATATTATATCTTATCATGAAACATAGAAATGTGATGTAATATGGCGATTTAAGAAGCATTAGAACTCTATTGCTTCGATACGTAGACATGTGCAAACGCTACTTCCTAACAAGGAAGTATCACATTTACATTCTTTTGAAGTGAATACGAGGTATACATAACACTGCACTCTGAATATTATATCTTATCATGAAACATAGAAAAGAGATGCGATATCGCGTTCTGAGAAGCATTGGAACTCTAATGCCACGATACGCAGACACTGCAAACGCTATTTCCTTGCAAGGAAGTGTCGCATTTACATTCTTTTGAAGTGAATACGAGGTATACGTAACACTTCGCAATGAATATTATATCTTATCATGAAACATAGAAAAGAGATGCGATATCGCGTTCTGAGAAGCATTAGAACTCTAATGCCACGATACGCAGACACTGCAAACGCTATTTCCTTGCAAGGAAGTGTCACATTTACATTCTTTTGATGTGAATACGAGGTATACATAACACTTCACAATGAGTATTATATATTATCATGAAACATAGAAATGTGATGCGATATGACGATTTAAGAAGCATTAGAAAACTATTGCCTCGATACGTAGACATCTGCAAACGCTATTTCCAAGCAAGGAAGTGTCGCATTTACATTCTTTTGAAGTGAATACGGGGTATTCATAACACTGCAAAATGAATACTATATCTTATCATGAAACATAGAAATGTGATGCGACATGACGATTTAGGAAGCATTAGAACTCTATTGCTTCGATACGTAGACATCTGCAAACACTATTTCCCAGCAAGGAACTGTCGCATTCACATTCGTTTGAATTGTATGCGAGGTATACATGAAACTTCAAAACTAATATTATATATTATCATGAAACATAGATATGAGATGCGATATCGCGAATTAGCAAGCTTTAGAAATCTATTGCTTCGATACGTAGACATCTGCAAACGCTATTTCCTAGCAAGGAAGTGTCGCATTTACATTCCTTTTAAGTGTATGCGAGGTATACATGACACTTCGCAATGAATATTATATATTGTCATGAAACATAGAAATGAGATGCGATATGGCGATTTAAGAAGCATTAGAACTCTACTGCTTCGATACGTAGACATCTGCAAACGCTATTTCCTAGCATGGAAGTGTCGCATTTACATTCTTTCGAATTGAATACGAGGTATTCATGACACTTCGCAATTAATATTTATCATATCATGAAACAAAGAAATGAGATGCGATATTCCGTTTTAAGAAGCATTAGCACTCTATTGCTTCGATACGTAGACATCTGCAAACAGTATTTCCTAGCATGGAATTGTCGCATTTATATTCTTTTGAAGTGAGTACGAGGTATACATGGCACCTCGCAATGAATATTATACCTTATCATGAAACATAGAAATGGTATGCGATATCGCGTTGCAAGAAGCATTAGAGCACTATTGTTACGATACGTAGACATTTACAAACGCTAGTTACTAGCAAGCAAGTGCCGCATTTACATTCTTCTGAGGTGTATACGAGGAATACATAACACTTCGCAATGAAAATTGTATCATATCGTGAAATACAGAAATGAGATGCCGTATCACGTTTTAAGAAGCATTAGAACTCTATTGCTTCGATACGTAGACATCTGCAAACGCTATTTCCTTGCAAGGAAATGTCGCATTTAATTCATTTTAAGTGTATGCGAGGTATACACGACACTTGGCAATGAATATTATATATTATAAAGAGACATAGAAATGAGAAGCGATATCGCGTTTTGAGAAGCATAGAGCACTAATGCTGCGATACGTAGACATCTGCAAACGCTATTTCCTAGCAAGGAAATGTCGCATTTACATTCATTTGAAGTATAGACGAGATATACATAACACTGCACAATGAATATTATATCTTGTCATGAAACATAGAAATGAGATGCGATATCGCGAATTAGCAAGCTTTAGAAATCTATTGCTTCGATACGTAGACATCTGCAAACGCTATTTCCTAGCAAGGAAGTGTCGCATTTACATTCCTTTTAAGTGTATGCGAGGTATACATGACACTTCGCAATGAATATTATATATTGTCATGAAACATAGAAATGAGATGCGATATGGCGATTTAAGAAGCATTAGAACTCTACTGCTTCGATACGTAGACATCTGCAAACGCTATTTCCTAGCATGGAAGTGTCGCATTTACATTCTTTCGAATTGAATACGAGGTATTCATGACACTTCGCAATTAATATTTATCATATCATGAAACAAAGAAATGAGATGCGATATTCCGTTTTAAGAAGCATTAGCACTCTATTGCTTCGATACGTAGACATCTGCAAACAGTATTTCCTAGCATGGAATTGTCGCATTTATATTCTTTTGAAGTGAGTACGAGGTATACATGGCACCTCGCAATGAATATTATACCTTATCATGAAACATAGAAATGGTATGCGATATCGCGTTGCAAGAAGCATTAGAGCACTATTGTTACGATACGTAGACATTTACAAACGCTAGTTACTAGCAAGGAAGTGCCGCATTTACATTCTTTTGAGGTGTATACGAGGAATACATAACACTTCGCAATGAAAATTGTATCATATCGTGAAATACAGAAATGAGATGCCGTATCACGTTTTAAGAAGCATTAGAACTCTATTGCTTCGATACGTAGACATCTGCAAACGCTATTTCCTTGCAAGGAAATGTCGCATTTAATTCATTTTAAGTGTATGCGAGGTATACACGACACTTGGCAATGAATATTATATATTATAAAGAGACATAGAAATGAGAAGCGATATCGCGTTTTGAGAAGCATAGAGCACTAATGCTGCGATACGTAGACATCTGCAAACGCTATTTCCTAGCAAGGAAATGTCGCATTTACATTCATTTGAAGTATAGACGAGATATACATAACACTGCACAATGAATATTATATCTTGTCATGAAACATAGAAATGAGATGCGATATCGCGAATTAGCAAGCTTTAGAAATCTATTGCTTCGATACGTAGACATCTGCAAACGCTATTTCCTAGCAAGGAAGTGTCGCATTTACATTCTTTTGAAGTGAATACGAGGTATACATAACACTCCACAGTGAATATTATATATTATCATAAAACATAGTAATGAGTAGCTATATCACGTTTTGAGAAGCATTAGAACTCTAATGCTACGATGCGTAGACATCTGCAAACGCAACTTCCTTGCAAGGTAGTTTGGCATTTACATCCTTTTGAAGTGAATGCGAGGTATACATGCCATATCGCAATGAATATTATATCTTATGATGAGACATAGAAATGAGATGCGATATCGCTTTTTGAGAAGCATTAGAACACTATTGCTTCGATACGTAGACATCTGCAAACGCTATTTCCAAACAAGGAAGTGTCGCATTTACATTCATTTGAAGTCTAGGCGAAGAATACATAACATTTCGCAATGAATATTATATCTTATCATGAGACATAGAAATGAGATGGGATACCGCGTTTTAAGTAGCATTGGAACTCTATGGCTACGATACCTAGACATCCGCAAGCACTATTTCCAAGTATGGGGGTGTCGAAATTACATTCTTTTGAAGTGAATACGAGGTATACATGACACTCCACAGTGAATATTATATATTATCATGAAACATAGTAATGAGTAGCGATATCGCGTTTTGAGAAGCATTAGAACTCTAATGCTGCGATACGAAGACATCTGCAAACGCTATTTCCTAGCAAGGAAGTGTCGAATTTACATCCATTTGAAGTGTATGCAAGGTATACATGACACTTCTCGATGAATATTATATACTATCATGAAACATAGAAATGAGAAACGCTGTCGCGCTTTGAGAAGCATTAGAGCACTAATGCTACGATACGTAGACATCTGCAAACGCTATTTCCTAGCAAGGAAGTGTCGCATTTACATTCGTTTGAAGTGTATGCGAGGTATACGTGACACTTCGCAATGAATATTATACATTATCATGAAACATAGATATGAGATGCGATATCGCGAATTAGCAAGCTTTAGAAATCTATTGCTTCGATACGTAGACATCTGCAAACGCTACTTCCTAGCAAGGAAATGTCGCATTTAATTCATTTTAAGTGTATGCGAGGTATACATGACACTTCGCAATGAATATTATATATTATAAAGAAACATAGAAATGAGAAGCAATATCGCGTTTTGAGAAGCATTAGAAATCTAATGCCACGATACGTAGACATCTGCAAACGCTATTTCCTAGCAAGGAAGTGTCGCATTTACATTCAATTGAAGTGTATGCGAGATATAAATAACACTGCACAATGAATATTATATCTTATCATGAAACATAGAAATGAGAAGCGATATCGCGATTTAAGAAGCTTTAGAACCCTATTGCTTCGATACGAAGACATCAGCAAACGCTATTTCCTAGCAAAGGAAGTGTCGCATTTACATTCTTCTGATGTGAATACGAGGTATACATAACACTCCACAGTGAATATTATATATTATCATGAAACATAGTAAGGAATAGCTATATCGCGTTTTGACAAGCATTAGAGCACTAATGCTACGATACGTAGACATCTGCAAACGCTATTTCCTAGCAAGGAAGTGTCGCATTTACATTCTTTTGCAATGAATTCGAGGTTTACATAACACTCCACAGTGAATATTATATATTATCATGAAACATAGTAATGAGTAGCGATATCGCGTTTTGAGAAGCATTAGAACTCTAATGCTACGATACGTAGACATCTGCAAACGCTATTTCCTGGCAAGGAAGTGTCGCATTTACCTACATTTGAAGTGAATACGAGGTATACATAAGAGTCCACAATAAATATTATATCTTATCATGAAACATAGGAATGAGATGCCATATGGCGATTTAAGAAGAATTAGAACTCTATTGCTTCGATACGTAGACATCTGCGAACGCTACATCCAAGCAAGGTATTGTCGCATTTACTTTCATTTGAAGTGTATGCGAGGTATACATGGCACTACGCAATGAATATTATATACTATCATGAAACATAGAAAGGAGAAACGATGTCGCGTTTTGAGAAATATTAGAGCACTAATGCTACGATACGTAGACATCTGCAAACGCTACTTCCTAGCAAGGAAGTGTCGCATTTACATTCGTTTGAAGTGCACGCGAGGTATACGTGACACTTCGCAATGAATATTATATAGTATCATGAAACATAGATATGTGATGCGATATCGCGATTAAGGAAGCTTTAGAACCCTATTGCTTCGATACGAAGACATCAGCAAACGCTATTTCCTAGCAAGGAAGTGTCGCATTTACATTCATTTGAAGTGTATGTAAGGTATACATGACACTACTCGATGAATATTATATACTATCATGAAACATAGAAATGAGAAACGCTGTCGCGTTTTGAGAAGCATTAGAGCACTAATGCTACGATACGTAGACATCTGCAAACGCTATTTCCTAGCAAGGAAGTGTCGCATTTACATTCGTTTGAAGTGTATGCGAGGTATACGTGACACTTCGCAATGAATATTATATATTATCATGAAACATAGAAAGGAGAGACGATGTCGCGTTTTGAGAAGCATTAGAGCACTAATGCTACGGTACGTAGACATCTGCAAACGCTATTTCCTAGCAAGAAAGTGTCGCATTTACATTCTTTTGAAATGAATACGAGGTATACATGGCACTTCGCAATGAATATTATATATTATCACGAAACATAGAAATGAGAAGCGATACCGTGTTTTGAGAAGCATTAGAACTCTAATGCCACGATTCGCAGACATCTGCAAACGCTATTTCCTAGCAAGGAAGTGTCGCATTTACATTCATTTGAAGTATAGATCAGATACACATGACACTTCGCAATGAATATTATATATTATAAAGAAACATAGAAATGAGAAGCGATATCGCGTTTTGAGAAGATATAGAACTCTAATGCCACGATACGTAGACATCTTCAAACGCTATTTCCTAGGAAGGAAGTGTCGCATTTACATTCATTTGAAGTATAGACGAGATATACATAACACTGCACAATGAATATTATATCTTATCATGAAACATAGAAAGGAGATGCGATATCAAGATTTAAGAAGCTTTAGAACTCTATTGCTTCGATACGTAGACATCAGCAAACGCTACTTCCTAGCAAGGAAGTGTCGCATTTACATTCGTTTGAAGTGTATGCAAGGTATACATGACACTACTCGATGAATATAATATACTATCATGAAACATAGAAATGAGAAACGCTGTCGCGTTTTGAGTAGCATTAGAGAAGTAATGCTACGATACGTAGGCATCTGCAAACGCTATTTCCTAGCAAGGAAGTGTCGCATTTACATTCTTTTGAAATGAATACGAGGTATACATAACACTCCACAGTGAATATTATATATTATCATGAAACATAGTAATGAGTAGCGATATCGCGTTTTGAGAAGCATTAGAACTCTAATGCTACGATACGTAGACATCTGCAAACGCTATTTCCTGGCAAGGAAGTGTAGCATTTATATGCATGTGAAGTATAGTCGAGATATACATAACACTGCACAATGAACATTATATCTTAACGTGAAACATAGAAATGGGATGCGATATCGCGATTTAAGAAGCATTAGAACTCTATTGCTTCGATACGTAGACATCTCCAAACGCAACTTCCTAGCACGGCAGTGTCGCATTTACATTCTATTGAAAGGAATACGAGCTATACATAACACTGCACAATGAATATTATATCTCATCATGAAACATAGAAATGGGATGCGATTTCGCGATTTAAGAAGCTTCAGAACTCCACTGCTTCGACACGTAGATATCTGCAAACACTATTTCCCAGCAAGGAACTGTGGCATTCACATTCATTTGAAGTGTAAGCGATGTATACATGACACTTCGCAATGAATATTATATATTATCATGAAACATAGGAATGTGATGCGATAACGCGAATTAGCATGCTTTTGAAATCCATTGCTTCGATACGTAGACATCTGCAAACGCTATTTCCTAGCAAGGAAGTGTCGCATTTACATTCATTTGAAGTATAGACGAGATATACATAACACTGCACAATGAATATTATATCTTATCATGAAACATAGAAATGAGATGCGATATGACGATTTAAGAAGCATTAGAAATCTATTGCTTCGATACGTAGTCATCTGCAAGCGCTACTTCCTAGCAAGGAAGTGTCGCATTTACATTCTTTCGAAAGGAATACGAGGTATACAAGACACTTCGCAATGATTATTATATCTTATCATGAAACGTAGATATGAGATGCGATATGACGATTTAAGGAGCATTAGAAAACTATTGCTTCGATACGTAGACACCTGTAAACGCTACATCCTAGCAAGGAACTGTCGCATTCACATTCATTTGAAGTGTATGCGAGGTATACATGGCACTCCGCAATGAATATTATATCTTATCATGAAACATAGAAATGAGAAGCAATATGGCGGTATAAGAAGCATTAAAAATCTATTGCTTCGATGCGTAGACATCTGCAAACGCTACTTCCTAGCAAGGAAGTGTCGCATTTACATTCTTTTGAAGTGAATACGAGGTATACATAGCACTGCACAATGAATATTATATCTTATCATGAAACATAGAAATGAGATTCGATATCGCTATTTAAGAAGCTTTAGAACTCTTTTGCTTCGATACGTAGATATCTGCAAACGCTATTTCCAAGCAAGGAACTGTCGCATTTACATTCATTTGAAGTCTATGCGAGGTATACATGACACTTCGCAAAGAATATTATATATTATCATGAAACATAGGAATGAGATGCGATATCGTGAATTAGCAAGCTTTTGAACTCTATTGTTTCGATACGTAGATATCTGCAAACGCTATTTCCTAGCGAGGAAGTGCCGCATTTACATTCATTTGAAGTGTATGCGAGGTATACATAACACTTCGCAATGAATATTATATATTATCATGAAACATAGGAATGAGAAGCGATATCGCGTTTTCAGAAGCATTGGATCTCTAATCCCACGATACGTAGAGATCTGCAAACGCTATTTCCTAGCAATGAAGAGTCGCATTTATATCCATTTGAAGTATAGACGAGATATACATAACATGGCACAATGAAGGTTATATCTCATCATGAAACATAGAAATGTGATGCGATATCACGATTTAAGAAGAATTAGAACTCTATTGCTTGGATACGTAGACATCTGCAAACGCTATTTCCTAGCAAGGACTTGTACCATTTGCATTCTTTTGAAGTGCATACGAGGTATACATAACACTGCACATTGAATATTATATCAACTCATGAAACATAGTAATGAGTAGCGATATCGCGTTTTGAGAAGCATTAGAACACTAATACTACGATACGTAGACATCTGCAAGCGCTATTTCCTCGCAATTACGTGTCGCGTTTACCTTCTTTTGAAGTAAGGACGAGGTATTCATAACACTCCACAATGAATATTATATCTTATCATGAAACATAGAAATGAGATGCAATTTGGCGATTTAAGAAGCATTAGAATTCTATTGCTTCGATACATAGGCATCTGCAAACTCTATTTAATAGCAAGGAAATGTCGCATTTACATTCTTTTGAAGTGAATACGAGGTATACATGACACTTCGCAATGAATATTATATCTTATGATGAAACATAGAAATATCATGCGATATCGCGTCTTGAGAAGCATTAGAACACTTTTGCTACGATACGTAGACGTCTGCAAACGCTATTTCCTGGCAAGGAAGTGTCGCATTTACATTCTTTTGAAAGGAATACGAGGTATTCATGACACTTCGCAATGAATATTATACCTTATCATGAGACGTAGATATGAGATGCGATATTACGATTTAAGAAGCATTAGAAAACTATTGCTTCGATACGTAGACATCTGCAAACGCTATTTCCAAGCAAGGAAGTGTCGCATTCACATTCATTTGAAGTGTCTGCGACGTATACATGACTCTTCGCAGTTAATATTATATATTATCATGAAACATAGAAATGTGAAGCGATATGGCGATTAAAGAAGCATTAGATCCCTATTGCTTCGATACGTAGACATCTGCAAACGCTACTTCCTAGCAAGGAAGTGTCGCATTTACATTCATTTGAAGTGTATGCGACGTATACATGACACTTCGCAGTGAATATTATATATTATCATGAAACATAGACATGTGAAGCGATATGGCGATTTAAGAAGCATTAGATCCCTATTGCTTCGATGCGTAGACATCTGCAAACGCTACTTCGTAGCAAGGAAGTGTCGCATTTACATTGTTTTGAAAGGAATACGAGGTTTACATGACACTTCGCAATGAATATTATATCTTATCATGAAACATAGAAATGAGATGCGATATGACGATTTAAGAAACATTAGAATTCTATTGCTTCGATACGTAGATATCTGCAAACGCTATTTCCTAGCAAAGAACTATAGCATTCACATTCATTTGATGTGTACGAGAGGTATACATGACACTTCGCAATGAATATTATATATTATCATGAAACACAGAAACGAGATGCGATATCGCGAATTAGCAAGCTTAAGAACTCTATTCCTTCGATACGTAGACATCTGCAAACGCTGTTTCCTAGCAAGGAAGTGTCACATTTTCATTCTTTTGAAGTGAATACGAGGTGTACATAACACTCCACAATGAATATTATATATTATCATGAAACATAGTAACGGGTAGCGATATCGCGTTTTGAGAAGCATTAGAACTCTAATGCCACGAAACGTAGACATCTGCAAACGTTATTTCCTAGCAAGGAAGTGTCGCATTTACATCCACTTGAAGTATAGACGAGATATACATAACACTGCACAATGAATATTATATCTTATCATGAAATATAGAAATAAGATGCGATATGGCGATTTAAGAAGCATTAGAAATCTATTGGTTCGCTATGTAGGCATCAGCAAACGCTACTTCCTAGCAAGGACGTGTCGCATTTACATTGTTTTGAAAGGAATACGAGGTATACATGACACTTCGCAATGAATATTATATATTATCATGAAACATAGATATGAGATGCCATATTGCGAATTAGCAAGCTTTAGAAATATATTGCTTCGATACGTAGACATCTGCAAACGCTATTTCCTAGCAAGGAAGTGTCGCATTTACACTCTTTTGAGGTGAATACGAGGTATACATAACACTGCACAGTGAATATTATACCTTATCATGAAACATAGAAATGAGAAGCTATATGGCGATTTAAGAAGCATTAGACCCCTATT
Organism: Xylocopa sonorina; assembly: GCF_050948175.1. Lineage (NCBI taxonomy): Eukaryota > Metazoa > Arthropoda > Insecta > Hymenoptera > Apidae > Xylocopa > Xylocopa sonorina. Next base: position 2,801,004 of record NW_027490091.1, read on the forward strand.
GCTTCGATACGCAGACATCTGCAAACGCTGCTTCCTAGGAAGGAAGTGTCGCATTTACATTCATTTGAAGTATAGACGAGATATACATAACACTGCACAATGAATATTATATCTTATCATGAAACATAGAAATGAGACTCGATATCGCGATTGAAGAAGCATTAGAACTCTATTGCTTCGATACGTAGATATCTGCAACCACTATTTCCTAGCAAGGATCTGTCTCATTCATGACCATTTGAAGTGTATGCGAGGTATACATGACACTTCGCAATGAATATTATATATTATCATGAAACATAGATATGAGATGCGATATCGCGAATTAGCAAGATTTAGAAATCTATTGCTTCGATACGTAGATATCTGTAAACGCTATTTCCTAGCAAGGAACTGTCGAATTCACATTTATTTGAAGTGTATGCGAGGTATACATGACAAATCGCAATGAATATTATAAATTATCCTGAAACGTAGATATGAGATGCGATATTGCGATTTAAGATGCTTTAGAAATCTGTTGCTTCGATACGTAGATATCTGCAAACGCTCTTTCCTTGCAAGGAACTGTCGAATTCACATTCATTTGAAGTGTATGCGAGGTATACATGACAAATCGCAATGAATATTATAAATTATCATGAAACATAGATATGAGATTCAATATCGCGAATTAGCAAGCTTTAGAAATCTATTGCTTCGATACGTAGACATCTGCAAACGCTATTTCCTAGCAAGGAAGTGTCGCATTTACATTCTTTTGAAGTGAATACGAGGTATACATAACACTCCACAGTGAATATTATATATTATCATAAAACATAGTAATGAGTAGCTATATCACGTTTTGAGAAGCATTAGAACTCTAATGCTACGATGCGTAGACATCTGCAAACGCAACTTCCTTGCAAGGTAGTTTGGCATTTACATCCTTTTGAAGTGAATGCGAGGTATACATGCCATATCGCAATGAATATTATATCTTATGATGAGACATAGAAATGAGATGCGATATCGCTTTTTGAGAAGCATTAGAACACTATTGCTTCGATACGTAGACATCTGCAAACGCTATTTCCAAACAAGGAAGTGTCGCATTTACATTCATTTGAAGTCTAGGCGAAGAATACATAACATTTCGCAATGAATATTATATCTTATCATGAGACATAGAAATGAGATGGGATACCGCGTTTTAAGTAGCATTGGAACTCTATGGCTACGATACCTAGACATCCGCAAGCACTATTTCCAAGTATGGGGGTGTCGAAATTACATTCTTTTGAAGTGAATACGAGGTATACATGACACTCCACAGTGAATATTATATATTATCATGAAACATAGTAATGAGTAGCGATATCGCGTTTTGAGAAGCATTAGAACTCTAATGCTGCGATACGAAGACATCTGCAAACGCTATTTCCTAGCAAGGAAGTGTCGAATTTACATCCATTTGAAGTGTATGCAAGGTATACATGACACTTCTCGATGAATATTATATACTATCATGAAACATAGAAATGAGAAACGCTGTCGCGCTTTGAGAAGCATTAGAGCACTAATGCTACGATACGTAGACATCTGCAAACGCTATTTCCTAGCAAGGAAGTGTCGCATTTACATTCGTTTGAAGTGTATGCGAGGTGTACATAACACTTCGCAATGAATATTATATATTATCATGAAACACAGATATGAGATGCGACTTCGCGTTTTGTGAAGCATTAGAACCCTATTGCTACGATACGTAGACATCTGCAAACGCTATTTCCAAGCAAGGAAGTGTCGCATTTACATTCATCTTAAGTGTATGCGTGGTGTACATGACACTTCGCAAGGAATATTATACATTATCATGATACATAAAAATGAGATGCGATATCGCGTTTTGAGAAGCTTTAGAGATCTAATGTCACGAAACGTAGATATCTGCAAACGCTATTTCCTAGCAAGGAAGTGTCGCATTTACATTCATTTTAAGTATATGCGAGGTATACATGACACTTTGCAATGAATATTATATATTATCATCAAACATAGAAATGAGAAGCGATATCGCGTTTTGAGAAGCATTAGAACACTATTGCTTTGATACGTAGACATCTGCAAACGCTATTTCCTAGCAAGGTATTGTCGCATTTACTTTCTTCTGAAGTGAATACGAGGAGTACATGACATTGCACATTGAATACTATATCTTATCATGAAACATAGGAATGAGATGCGATATCGCTTTTTGAGAAGCATTAGAACACTATTGCTTCGATACGTAGACATCTACAAACGCTATTTCCAAACAAGGAAGTGTCGCATTTACATTCATTTGAAGTCTAGGCGAAGAATACATAACATTTCGCAATGAATATTATATCTTATCATGAGACATAGAAATGAGATGGGATACCGCGTTTTAAGTAGCATTGGAACTCTATGGCTACGATACCTAGACATCCGCAAGCACTATTTCCAAGTATGGGGGTGTCGAAATTACATTCTTTTGAAGTGAATACGAGGTATACATGACACTCCACAGTGAATATTATATATTATCATGAAACATAGTAATGAGTAGCGATATCGCGTTTTGAGAAGCATTAGAACTCTAATGCTGCGATACGAAGACATCTGCAAACGCTATTTCCTAGCAAGGAAGTGTCGAATTTACATCCATTTGAAGTGTATGCAAGGTATACATGACACTTCTCGATGAATATTATATACTATCATGAAACATAGAAATGAGAAACGCTGTCGCGCTTTGAGAAGCATTAGAGCACTAATGCTACGATACGTAGACATCTGCAAACGCTATTTCCTAGCAAGGAAGTGTCGCATTTACATTCGTTTGAAGTGTATGCGAGGTATACGTGACACTTCGCAATGAATATTATACATTATCATGAAACATAGATATGAGATGCGATATCGCGAATTAGCAAGCTTTAGAAATCTATTGCTTCGATACGTAGACATCTGCAAACGCTACTTCCTAGCAAGGAAATGTCGCATTTAATTCATTTTAAGTGTATGCGAGGTATACATGACACTTCGCAATGAATATTATATATTATAAAGAAACATAGAAATGAGAAGCAATATCGCGTTTTGAGAAGCATTAGAAATCTAATGCCACGATACGTAGACATCTGCAAACGCTATTTCCTAGCAAGGAAGTGTCGCATTTACATTCAATTGAAGTGTATGCGAGATATAAATAACACTGCACAATGAATATTATATCTTATCATGAAACATAGAAATGAGAAGCGATATCGCGATTTAAGAAGCTTTAGAACCCTATTGCTTCGATACGAAGACATCAGCAAACGCTATTTCCTAGCAAAGGAAGTGTCGCATTTACATTCTTCTGATGTGAATACGAGGTATACATAACACTCCACAGTGAATATTATATATTATCATGAAACATAGTAAGGAATAGCTATATCGCGTTTTGACAAGCATTAGAGCACTAATGCTACGATACGTAGACATCTGCAAACGCTATTTCCTAGCAAGGAAGTGTCGCATTTACATTCTTTTGCAATGAATTCGAGGTTTACATAACACTCCACAGTGAATATTATATATTATCATGAAACATAGTAATGAGTAGCGATATCGCGTTTTGAGAAGCATTAGAACTCTAATGCTACGATACGTAGACATCTGCAAACGCTATTTCCTGGCAAGGAAGTGTCGCATTTACCTACATTTGAAGTGAATACGAGGTATACATAAGAGTCCACAATAAATATTATATCTTATCATGAAACATAGGAATGAGATGCCATATGGCGATTTAAGAAGAATTAGAACTCTATTGCTTCGATACGTAGACATCTGCGAACGCTACATCCAAGCAAGGTATTGTCGCATTTACTTTCATTTGAAGTGTATGCGAGGTATACATGGCACTACGCAATGAATATTATATACTATCATGAAACATAGAAAGGAGAAACGATGTCGCGTTTTGAGAAATATTAGAGCACTAATGCTACGATACGTAGACATCTGCAAACGCTACTTCCTAGCAAGGAAGTGTCGCATTTACATTCGTTTGAAGTGCACGCGAGGTATACGTGACACTTCGCAATGAATATTATATAGTATCATGAAACATAGATATGTGATGCGATATCGCGATTAAGGAAGCTTTAGAACCCTATTGCTTCGATACGAAGACATCAGCAAACGCTATTTCCTAGCAAGGAAGTGTCGCATTTACATTCATTTGAAGTGTATGTAAGGTATACATGACACTACTCGATGAATATTATATACTATCATGAAACATAGAAATGAGAAACGCTGTCGCGTTTTGAGAAGCATTAGAGCACTAATGCTACGATACGTAGACATCTGCAAACGCTATTTCCTAGCAAGGAAGTGTCGCATTTACATTCGTTTGAAGTGTATGCGAGGTATACGTGACACTTCGCAATGAATATTATATATTATCATGAAACATAGAAAGGAGAGACGATGTCGCGTTTTGAGAAGCATTAGAGCACTAATGCTACGGTACGTAGACATCTGCAAACGCTATTTCCTAGCAAGAAAGTGTCGCATTTACATTCTTTTGAAATGAATACGAGGTATACATGGCACTTCGCAATGAATATTATATATTATCACGAAACATAGAAATGAGAAGCGATACCGTGTTTTGAGAAGCATTAGAACTCTAATGCCACGATTCGCAGACATCTGCAAACGCTATTTCCTAGCAAGGAAGTGTCGCATTTACATTCATTTGAAGTATAGATCAGATACACATGACACTTCGCAATGAATATTATATATTATAAAGAAACATAGAAATGAGAAGCGATATCGCGTTTTGAGAAGATATAGAACTCTAATGCCACGATACGTAGACATCTTCAAACGCTATTTCCTAGGAAGGAAGTGTCGCATTTACATTCATTTGAAGTATAGACGAGATATACATAACACTGCACAATGAATATTATATCTTATCATGAAACATAGAAAGGAGATGCGATATCAAGATTTAAGAAGCTTTAGAACTCTATTGCTTCGATACGTAGACATCAGCAAACGCTACTTCCTAGCAAGGAAGTGTCGCATTTACATTCGTTTGAAGTGTATGCAAGGTATACATGACACTACTCGATGAATATAATATACTATCATGAAACATAGAAATGAGAAACGCTGTCGCGTTTTGAGTAGCATTAGAGAAGTAATGCTACGATACGTAGGCATCTGCAAACGCTATTTCCTAGCAAGGAAGTGTCGCATTTACATTCGTTTGAAGAGTATGCGAGGTATACGTGACACTTCGCAATGAATATTATATATTATCATGAAACATAGATATGAGATGCGATATCGCGAATTAGCAAGCTTTAGAAATCTATTGCTTCGATACGTAGACATCTGCAAACGCTATTTCCTAGCAAGGAAGTGTCGCATTTACATTCTTTTGAAATGAATACGAGGTATACATAACACTCCACAGTGAATATTATATATTATCATGAAACATAGTAATGAGTAGCGATATCGCGTTTTGAGAAGCATTAGAACTCTAATGCTACGATACGTAGACATCTGCAAACGCTATTTCCTGGCAAGGAAGTGTAGCATTTATATGCATGTGAAGTATAGTCGAGATATACATAACACTGCACAATGAATATTATATCTTAACGTGAAACATAGAAATGGGATGCGATATCGCGATTTAAGAAGCATTAGAACTCTATTGCTTCGATACGTAGACATCTCCAAACGCAACTTCCTAGCACGGCAGTGTCGCATTTACATTCTATTGAAAGGAATACGAGCTATACATAACACTGCACAATGAATATTATATCTCATCATGAAACATAGAAATGGGATGCGATTTCGCGATTTAAGAAGCTTCAGAACTCCACTGCTTCGACACGTAGATATCTGCAAACACTATTTCCCAGCAAGGAACTGTGGCATTCACATTCATTTGAAGTGTAAGCGATGTATACATGACACTTCGCAATGAATATTATATATTATCATGAAACATAGGAATGTGATGCGATAACGCGAATTAGCATGCTTTTGAAATCCATTGCTTCGATACGTAGACATCTGCAAACGCTATTTCCTAGCAAGGAAGTGTCGCATTTACATTCATTTGAAGTATAGACGAGATATACATAACACTGCACAATGAATATTATATCTTATCATGAAACATAGAAATGAGATGCGATATGACGATTTAAGAAGCATTAGAAATCTATTGCTTCGATACGTAGTCATCTGCAAGCGCTACTTCCTAGCAAGGAAGTGTCGCATTTACATTCTTTCGAAAGGAATACGAGGTATACAAGACACTTCGCAATGATTATTATATCTTATCATGAAACGTAGATATGAGATGCGATATGACGATTTAAGGAGCATTAGAAAACTATTGCTTCGATACGTAGACACCTGTAAACGCTACATCCTAGCAAGGAACTGTCGCATTCACATTCATTTGAAGTGTATGCGAGGTATACATGGCACTCCGCAATGAATATTATATCTTATCATGAAACATAGAAATGAGAAGCAATATGGCGGTATAAGAAGCATTAAAAATCTATTGCTTCGATGCGTAGACATCTGCAAACGCTACTTCCTAGCAAGGAAGTGTCGCATTTACATTCTTTTGAAGTGAATACGAGGTATACATAGCACTGCACAATGAATATTATATCTTATCATGAAACATAGAAATGAGATTCGATATCGCTATTTAAGAAGCTTTAGAACTCTTTTGCTTCGATACGTAGATATCTGCAAACGCTATTTCCAAGCAAGGAACTGTCGCATTTACATTCATTTGAAGTCTATGCGAGGTATACATGACACTTCGCAAAGAATATTATATATTATCATGAAACATAGGAATGAGATGCGATATCGTGAATTAGCAAGCTTTTGAACTCTATTGTTTCGATACGTAGATATCTGCAAACGCTATTTCCTAGCGAGGAAGTGCCGCATTTACATTCATTTGAAGTGTATGCGAGGTATACATAACACTTCGCAATGAATATTATATATTATCATGAAACATAGGAATGAGAAGCGATATCGCGTTTTCAGAAGCATTGGATCTCTAATCCCACGATACGTAGAGATCTGCAAACGCTATTTCCTAGCAATGAAGAGTCGCATTTATATCCATTTGAAGTATAGACGAGATATACATAACATGGCACAATGAAGGTTATATCTCATCATGAAACATAGAAATGTGATGCGATATCACGATTTAAGAAGAATTAGAACTCTATTGCTTGGATACGTAGACATCTGCAAACGCTATTTCCTAGCAAGGACTTGTACCATTTGCATTCTTTTGAAGTGCATACGAGGTATACATAACACTGCACATTGAATATTATATCAACTCATGAAACATAGTAATGAGTAGCGATATCGCGTTTTGAGAAGCATTAGAACACTAATACTACGATACGTAGACATCTGCAAGCGCTATTTCCTCGCAATTACGTGTCGCGTTTACCTTCTTTTGAAGTAAGGACGAGGTATTCATAACACTCCACAATGAATATTATATCTTATCATGAAACATAGAAATGAGATGCAATTTGGCGATTTAAGAAGCATTAGAATTCTATTGCTTCGATACATAGGCATCTGCAAACTCTATTTAATAGCAAGGAAATGTCGCATTTACATTCTTTTGAAGTGAATACGAGGTATACATGACACTTCGCAATGAATATTATATCTTATGATGAAACATAGAAATATCATGCGATATCGCGTCTTGAGAAGCATTAGAACACTTTTGCTACGATACGTAGACGTCTGCAAACGCTATTTCCTGGCAAGGAAGTGTCGCATTTACATTCTTTTGAAAGGAATACGAGGTATTCATGACACTTCGCAATGAATATTATACCTTATCATGAGACGTAGATATGAGATGCGATATTACGATTTAAGAAGCATTAGAAAACTATTGCTTCGATACGTAGACATCTGCAAACGCTATTTCCAAGCAAGGAAGTGTCGCATTCACATTCATTTGAAGTGTCTGCGACGTATACATGACTCTTCGCAGTTAATATTATATATTATCATGAAACATAGAAATGTGAAGCGATATGGCGATTAAAGAAGCATTAGATCCCTATTGCTTCGATACGTAGACATCTGCAAACGCTACTTCCTAGCAAGGAAGTGTCGCATTTACATTCATTTGAAGTGTATGCGACGTATACATGACACTTCGCAGTGAATATTATATATTATCATGAAACATAGACATGTGAAGCGATATGGCGATTTAAGAAGCATTAGATCCCTATTGCTTCGATGCGTAGACATCTGCAAACGCTACTTCGTAGCAAGGAAGTGTCGCATTTACATTGTTTTGAAAGGAATACGAGGTTTACATGACACTTCGCAATGAATATTATATCTTATCATGAAACATAGAAATGAGATGCGATATGACGATTTAAGAAACATTAGAATTCTATTGCTTCGATACGTAGATATCTGCAAACGCTATTTCCTAGCAAAGAACTATAGCATTCACATTCATTTGATGTGTACGAGAGGTATACATGACACTTCGCAATGAATATTATATATTATCATGAAACACAGAAACGAGATGCGATATCGCGAATTAGCAAGCTTAAGAACTCTATTCCTTCGATACGTAGACATCTGCAAACGCTGTTTCCTAGCAAGGAAGTGTCACATTTTCATTCTTTTGAAGTGAATACGAGGTGTACATAACACTCCACAATGAATATTATATATTATCATGAAACATAGTAACGGGTAGCGATATCGCGTTTTGAGAAGCATTAGAACTCTAATGCTACGATACGTAGACATCTGCAAACGCTATTTCCTGGCAAGGAAGTGTAGCATTTATATGCATGTGAAGTATAGTCGAGATATACATAACACTGCACAATGAATATTATATCTTAACGTGAAACATAGAAATGGGATGCGATATCGCGATTTAAGAAGCATTAGAACTCTATTGCTTCGATACGTAGACATCTCCAAACGCAACTTCCTAGCACGGCAGTGTCGCATTTACATTCTATTGAAAGGAATACGAGCTATACATAACACTGCACAATGAATATTATATCTCATCATGAAACATAGAAATGGGATGCGATTTCGCGATTTAAGAAGCTTCAGAACTCCACTGCTTCGACACGTAGATATCTGCAAACACTATTTCCCAGCAAGGAACTGTGGCATTCACATTCATTTGAAGTGTAAGCGATGTATACATGACACTTCGCAATGAATATTATATATTATCATGAAACATAGGAATGTGATGCGATAACGCGAATTAGCATGCTTTTGAAATCCATTGCTTCGATACGTAGACATCTGCAAACGCTATTTCCTAGCAAGGAAGTGTCGCATTTACATTCATTTGAAGTATAGACGAGATATACATAACACTGCACAATGAATATTATATCTTATCATGAAACATAGAAATGAGATGCGATATGACGATTTAAGAAGCATTAGAAATCTATTGCTTCGATACGTAGTCATCTGCAAGCGCTACTTCCTAGCAAGGAAGTGTCGCATTTACATTCTTTCGAAAGGAATACGAGGTATACAAGACACTTCGCAATGATTATTATATCTTATCATGAAACGTAGATATGAGATGCGATATGACGATTTAAGGAGCATTAGAAAACTATTGCTTCGATACGTAGACACCTGTAAACGCTACATCCTAGCAAGGAACTGTCGCATTCACATTCATTTGAAGTGTATGCGAGGTATACATGGCACTCCGCAATGAATATTATATCTTATCATGAAACATAGAAATGAGAAGCAATATGGCGGTATAAGAAGCATTAAAAATCTATTGCTTCGATGCGTAGACATCTGCAAACGCTACTTCCTAGCAAGGAAGTGTCGCATTTACATTCTTTTGAAGTGAATACGAGGTATACATAGCACTGCACAATGAATATTATATCTTATCATGAAACATAGAAATGAGATTCGATATCGCTATTTAAGAAGCTTTAGAACTCTTTTGCTTCGATACGTAGATATCTGCAAACGCTATTTCCAAGCGAGGAACTGTCGCATTTACATTCATTTGAAGTCTATGCGAGGTATACATGACACTTCGCAAAGAATATTATATATTATCATGAAACATAGGAATGAGATGCGATATCGTGAATTAGCAAGCTTTTGAACTCTATTGTTTCGATACGTAGATATCTGCAAACGCTATTTCCTAGCGAGGAAGTGCCGCATTTACATTCATTTGAAGTGTATGCGAGGTATACATAACACTTCGCAATGAATATTATATATTATCATGAAACATAGGAATGAGAAGCGATATCGCGTTTTCAGAAGCATTGGATCTCTAATCCCACGATACGTAGAGATCTGCAAACGCTATTTCCTAGCAATGAAGAGTCGCATTTATATCCATTTGAAGTATAGACGAGATATACATAGCATGGCACAATGAAGGTTATATCTCATCATGAAACATAGAAATGTGATGCGATATCACGATTTAAGAAGAATTAGAACTCTATTGCTTGGATACGTAGACATCTGCAAACGCTATTTCCTAGCAAGGACTTGTACCATTTGCATTCTTTTGAAGTGCATACGAGGTATACATAACACTGCACATTGAATATTATATCAACTCATGAAACATAGTAATGAGTAGCGATATCGCGTTTTGAGAAGCATTAGAACACTAATACTACGATACGTAGACATCTGCAAGCGCTATTTCCTCGCAATTACGTGTCGCGTTTACCTTCTTTTGAAGTAAGGACGAGGTATTCATAACACTCCACAATGAATATTATATCTTATCATGAAACATAGAAATGAGATGCAATTTGGCGATTTAAGAAGCATTAGAATTCTATTGCTTCGATACATAGGCATCTGCAAACTCTATTTAATAGCAAGGAAATGTCGCATTTACATTCTTTTGAAGTGAATACGAGGTATACATGACACTTCGCAATGAATATTATATCTTATGATGAAACATAGAAATATCATGCGATATCGCGTCTTGAGAAGCATTAGAACACTTTTGCTACGATACGTAGACGTCTGCAAACGCTATTTCCTGGCAAGGAAGTGTCGCATATACATTCTTTTGAAAGGAATACGAGGTATTCATGACACTTCGCAATGAATATTATACCTTATCATGAGACGTAGATATGAGATGCGATATTACGATTTAAGAAGCATTAGAAAACTATTGCTTCGATACGTAGACATCTGCAAACGCTATTTCCAAGCAAGGAAGTGTCGCATTCACATTCATTTGAAGTGTCTGCGACGTATACATGACTCTTCGCAGTTAATATTATATATTATCATGAAACATAGAAATGTGAAGCGATATGGCGATTAAAGAAGCATTAGATCCCTATTGCTTCGATACGTAGACATCTGCAAACGCTACTTCCTAGCAAGGAAGTGTCGCATTTACATTCATTTGAAGTGTATGCGACGTATACATGACACTTCGCAGTGAATATTATATATTATCATGAAACATAGACATGTGAAGCGATATGGCGATTTAAGAAGCATTAGATCCCTATTGCTTCGATGCGTAGACATCTGCAAACGCTACTTCGTAGCAAGGAAGTGTCGCATTTACATTGTTTTGAAAGGAATACGAGGTTTACATGACACTTCGCAATGAATATTATATCTTATCATGAAACATAGAAATGAGATGCGATATGACGATTTAAGAAACATTAGAATTCTATTGCTTCGATACGTAGATATCTGCAAACGCTATTTCCTAGCAAAGAACTATAGCATTCACATTCATTTGATGTGTACGAGAGGTATACATGACACTTCGCAATGAATATTATATATTATCATGAAACACAGAAACGAGATGCGATATCGCGAATTAGCAAGCTTAAGAACTCTATTCCTTCGATACGTAGACATCTGCAAACGCTGTTTCCTAGCAAGGAAGTGTCACATTTTCATTCTTTTGAAGTGAATACGAGGTGTACATAACACTCCACAATGAATATTATATATTATCATGAAACATAGTAACGGGTAGCGATATCGCGTTTTGAGAAGCATTAGAACTCTAATGCCACGAAACGTAGACATCTGCAAACGTTATTTCCTAGCAAGGAAGTGTCGCATTTACATCCACTTGAAGTATAGACGAGATATACATAACACTGCACAATGAATATTATATCTTATCATGAAATATAGAAATAAGATGCGATATGGCGATTTAAGAAGCATTAGAAATCTATTGGTTCGCTATGTAGGCATCAGCAAACGCTACTTCCTAGCAAGGACGTGTCGCATTTACATTGTTTTGAAAGGAATACGAGGTATACATGACACTTCGCAATGAATATTATATATTATCATGAAACATAGATATGAGATGCCATATTGCGAATTAGCAAGCTTTAGAAATATATTGCTTCGATACGTAGACATCTGCAAACGCTATTTCCTAGCAAGGAAGTGTCGCATTTACACTCTTTTGAGGTGAATACGAGGTATACATAACACTGCACAGTGAATATTATACCTTATCATGAAACATAGAAATGAGAAGCTATATGGCGATTTAAGAAGCATTAGACCCCTATTGCTTCGATACGCAGACATCTGCAAACGCTGCTTCCTAGGAAGGAAGTGTCGCATTTACATTCATTTGAAGTATAGACGAGATATACATAACACTGCACAATGAATATTATATCTTATCATGAAACATAGAAATGAGACTCGATATCGCGATTGAAGAAGCATTAGAACTCTATTGCTTCGATACGTAGATATCTGCAACCACTATTTCCTAGCAAGGATCTGTCTCATTCATGACCATTTGAAGTGTATGCGAGGTATACATGACACTTCGCAATGAATATTATATATTATCATGAAACATAGATATGAGATGCGATATCGCGAATTAGCAAGATTTAGAAATCTATTGCTTCGATACGTAGATATCTGTAAACGCTATTTCCTAGCAAGGAACTGTCGAATTCACATTTATTTGAAGTGTATGCGAGGTATACATGACAAATCGCAATGAATATTATAAATTATCCTGAAACGTAGATATGAGTTGCGATATTGCGATTTAAGATGCTTTAGAAATCTGTTGCTTCGATACGTAGATATCTGCAAACGCTCTTTCCTTGCAAGGAACTGTCGAATTCACATTCATTTGAAGTGTATGCGAGGTATACATGACAAATCGCAATGAATATTATAAATTATCATGAAACATAGATATGAGATTCAATATCGCGAATTAGCAAGATTTGGAAATCTATTGCTTCGATACGTAGACATCTGCAAACGCTATTTCCTAGCAAGGAAGTGTCGCATTTACATTCCTTTGAAGTGAATACAAGGTATATATAACACTTCGCAATGAATATAATATCTTATCATGAAACATAGGAATGAGATGCAATATGGCGATTTAAGAAGCATTAGAACTCTGTTGCTTCGATACGTAGACATCTGCAAACGCTATTTCCAAGCAAGGAAATGTCGCATTTACATTCATTTCAAGTGTATGCGAGGTATACATGACACTACGCAATGAATATTATATATTATCATGAAACATGGTAATGAGTAGCGATATCGCGTTTTGAGAAGAATTAGAACTCTAATGGTACGATACGTAGATATCTGCAAACGCTTTTTCCTAGCAAGGAAGTGTCGCATTTACATTCTTTTGAGGTGAATACGAGGTATACATAAAACTGCACAATGAATATTATACCTTATCGTGAAACACAGAAATGAGAAGCGATATGGCGATTTAAGAAGCATTAGATCCCTATTGCTTCGATACGTAGACATCTGCAAACGCTACTTCCTAGCAAGGAAGTGTCGCATTTACATTCATTTGAAGTATAGACGAGATATACATAACACTGCACAATGAATATTATATCTTATCATAAAACATAGAAATGAGATGCGATATGGAGATTTAAGAAGCATTAGGAATCTATTGGTTCGATACGTAGACATCTGCAAACGCTATTTCCTAGCAAGGAAGTGTCGCATTTACATTCATTTGAAGTATATGCGAGGTATTCATGGCACTTCGCAGTGAATATTATATCTTATCATGAAACATGGGAATGAGATGCGATATCTCGTTTGAAGAAGCATTAGAAATCTATTGCTTCGATACGCAGATATCTGCTTACGCTACTTCCTAGCAAGTTGTCGCATTTTGTGAAGTCAGGCGTACCGCCTGCCACCCTCAGGCATCGCCCGCCAACCTCGATGGCCACAGATCAGCATCCGCATCTCCTCCAGCATCCGGATCCCCTACACGCTGGCAACCCCCATACTCGCCGCCACGGAACGGGGCTGCGATGCCACACATATGCGAGGGAGGATTCCACTCCACGCTACGAGAATGAGGAGAGCTACGACGCCTGGAGCATCGAAAGGTAGGTTGCACGTCTTTGTACCCAGTAAATCGAGTCTTGTCCGCCGACGAATCCAGCTCTGCGCAATTCGCGTCGACTTCGGGAACGGCTACGAAAAGTGTCCACGTGACGAGCGCTTTCGCGACTTCAGGACGTGACACTTCAAAAAAATGTAAATGCGACACTTCCGTGCTAGGAAATAGCGTTTGCAGATGTCTACGTATCGTAGCAATACTGTTCTAATGCTTCCCAAAATGCGATATCGCATCTGATTTCTATGTTTCATGATAAGATATAATATTCATTGCGAAGTGTTATGTATACCTCGCATAAACTTCAAATGAATGTAAATGCGACACTTCCCTGCTAGGAAATAGCGTTTGCAGATATCTACGTACCGAAGCAATAGAGTTCTAGTGTTTCTTAAAACGCAATATCGCACCTCATTTCTATGTCTCATGATAAGATATAATATTCACAACTAAGTGTTATGTTTAACTCGTATTCACTTCAAAAGAATGTAAATGCGGCACTTCCTTGCTCGGAAGTAGCGCCTGCAGATGTCTACGTATCGAAGCAATAGCATTCCAATGCTTCCTATAACGAGATATCGCATCTCACTTCTATGTTTCATGATAAGGTATAATATTCATTGCGATGTGTCACTTATATCTAGCATACACTTCAAACGAATGTAAATGCGATACTTTCTTTCTGGGAAATAGCGTTTGCAGATGTCTACGTATCGAAGCAGTAGAGATCTAATGCTTCCTAAATCCCGATATCGCATTTCATTACTATGTTTCGTGATAGGGTATAATATTCATTGTGGAGTGTTATGTATACCTCGTATTCACATCAAAAGAATGTAAATGCGACACTTCCATGCTAGGACATGGCGTTTGCAGATGTCTACGTATCGTAGCAGTAGTGTTCTAATGCTTCAAAAATCGCGATATCGCATCTCACTTCTATGTTTCGTGATAAGTCATAATATTCATTGCGAAGTGTCATGTATACCTCGTATTCACTTCAAAAGAATGTAAATGCGACACTGCCATGCTAGGAAATAGCGTCTGCAGATGTTTACGTATCGACACAATAGTGTTCTAGTGCTACTTAAAACGCGATATCGCATGTCACATCTATGTTTCATGATAAGATATAATGTTCATTGCGAAGTGTCGTGTATACCTCGTACTCACTTCAAAAGAGTGTAAATGCGACACTTCTTTGCTAGGAAATAGCGTTTGCAGTTGTTTACGTATCGAAGAAATAGGGTTCTAATGCTTCTTATAAAGCGATATCGCATCTCACATCTAGGTTTCATGATAAGATATAATGTTCATTGCGAAGTGTCATTTATACCTCGTCTACACTTCAAACGAATGTAAATGCGGAACATCCTTGCTAGGAAATAGCGTTTCCAGGTGTCTACGTATCGTAGCAATAGTGTTCTAATGCTTCTCAAAACGCGATTTCGCATCTCATTTCTGTGTTTCATGATAAGATATAATATTCATTGCGAAGTGTCATGCATACCTCGTACTCCCTTCAAAAGAATGTAAATGCGACACTTCCTTTCTAGAAAATAGCGTTTGCAGATGTCTACGTATGGAAACAATAGAGTTCTAATGCTTCTTATAACGAGATGTTGCATCTCATTTCTACGTTTCACGATAAGATATAATATTCATTGTTAAGTGTCATGTATACCTCGCATACACTTCAAATGAACGTAAAAGCGACATTTCCTTTGCTAGGAAATAGCGTTTGCAGATGTCTACGAACCGTAGCAATAGAGAACTAATGCTTCTCAAAACGCGATGTCGCATCTCATTTCTGTGTTTCATGAAAAGATATAATATTCATTCCAAAGTGTCATGCATACCTCGTACTCACTTCAAAAGAATGAAAATGCGACACTTCTTTGCTAGGAAATAGCATTTTCAGATGTCTACGTATGGAAAAAATAGAGTTCTAATGCTTCTTATAACGAGATGTTGCATCTCATTTCTACGTTTTATGATAAGATATAATATTCATTGTAAAGTGTCATGTATACCTCGTATTTACTTCAAAAGAATGTAAATGCGACGTTTCCATCGTAGGAAATAGCGTTTGCAGATGTCTACGTATCGTAGCAATAGAGTTCTAATGCTTCTTAAACCGCCATATCGCATCTTATTTCTATGTTTTATGATAACATATAATATCCATTGCGAAGAGTCACGTATACCCCGTATTCACTTCAAAAGAGTGTAAATGCGACACTTGCTTGCTAGGAAATAGCGTCTCCAGATATCTACGTATCGTAGCAATAGACTTCTAATGCATCTCAAAACGCGATATCGCATCTCATTTCTATGTTTCATGATAAGATATAATATTCATTGCGAAGTGTCATGTATACCTCGTAATTCACTTCGAAAGAATGTAAATGCGACACGTCGTTGCCAGGAAATAGCGTTTGCAGTTGTCTACGTATCGTAGAAATAGGGTTCTATTGCTCTTAAATCGCGATATCGTATCTCAATTCAATGTTTCGTGATAAGATATAATATTCATTGCGAAGAGTCATGTATAGCTCGTATTCACTTCAAAAGAATGTAAATGCGACACTTCCTTGCTAGGAAATAGCATTTCCAGATGTCTACGTATCGAAACAATAGAGATCCAATGCTTCTTAAAACGAGATGTCGCATATCATTTCTTTGTTTCGTGATAAGATATAATATTCATTGCGAAATGTCATGCATACCTCGTATTCACTTCTAAAGAAGGTAAATGTGACGTTTCCATGCTAGGAAATAGCGTTTGCAGATGTCTACGTATCATAGGAATAATGTTCTAATACTGCTTATACCGCGATATCGCTTTTCACTACTATTTATCAAGATAGGATATAATATCCATTGCGAAGTGTCACTTATACCGCGTATTCACTTCAAATGGATGTAAATGCGACACTTCCTTGCTAGGAAATAGCGTTTGCACATGTCTACGTATCCAAGCAATAGAGTTCTAATGCTTCTTAAAACGTGATATCGCATCTCATTTCTATGTTTCATGATAAGATATAATATCCATTGCAAAGTGTCATGTATACCTCGTATTCGCTTCAAATGATTGTAAATGCTACACTTCCTTGCTAGGAAATAGCGTTTCCAGATGTCTACGTATCGAAACAATATAGATCCAATGCTTCTTAAGACGTGATATCGCATCTCGTTTCTATGTTTCAAGATAAGATATATTGTTCATTGCGAAGTGTCATGTATACATCGTATTCACTTCAAAAGAATGTAAATGCTACACTTCCTTGCTAGGAAATAGCGTTTGCAGATGTCACCGTATCGATGGAATTGAGTTCTATTGCTGCTTAAAACGCGATATCGCATCTCGTTTCTATGTTTTATGATAACATATAATATTCATTGCGAAGTGTTATGTATAGCTCTTATTCACTTCAAAAGAATGTAAATGCGACACTTCCTTGCTAGGAAATAGCGTTTGCAGATTTCTACTTATCGTAGCAATAGAGTTCTAATGCTTCTTAAATCGCGATATCGCATCTCATTTCTATGTTTCGTGATAATATATAATAATCATTGCGAAGTGTCATGTATACCTCGTATTCACTTCAAATGAATGTAAACGCGACACTTCCTTGCTAGGAAATAGCGTTTGCACATGTTTGTGTATCGAAGCAATAGTGTTCTAGTGCTTCTTAAAACGTGATGTCGCATCTTACTTCTACGTTTCATGATAAGATATAATATCCACTGCGAAGTGTCACGTATACCCCGTATTCACTTCAAAAGAATGTAAATGCGACACTTCCTTGCTAGGAAATAGCGTCTCCAGATATCTACGTATCGTAGCAATAGACTTCTAATGCATCTTAAAATGCGATATCGCATCTCAGTTCTATGTTTCATGATAAGATATAATATCCATTGCGAAGTGTCATGTATACCCCGCATTCACTTTAAAAGAATGTAAATGCGACACTTCCTTGCTAGGAAATAGCGTCTCCAGATATCTACGTATCGTAGCAATAGAGTTCCAATGCATCTTAAAACGCGATATCGCATCTCATTTCTATGTTTCGTGACAAGGCATAATATTTATTGCGAAGTGTTATGTATACCTCGTCCATACTTCAAAAGGATGTAAACGTCACACATCCTTGCTAGGAAATGCGTTTCCATGTGTCTAGGTATCGAAGCAATGGAGTTCTAATGCTTCTTAAAACGCGATATCGCATCACATTTCTATGTTTCATGACAAGGCATAATATTCATTGCGAAATTTTAGGTATTCCTCGTCTACACTTCAAAGGAATGTAAATGCTACACATCCTTGCTTGGAAATGCGTTTCCAGATGCATACGTATCGAAGCAATATAGTTCTACTGCTTCTTAAAACGCGATATCGCATCTGATTTCTATGTTGCATAATAAGACATAATATTCATTGCGAAGTGTTATGTATACCTCGTCTACACTCCAAAAGGATGTAAATGCCACACTTCCTTGCTAGGAAATAGCGTTTCCAGTTGTTCACTTATCGGAGCAATGGAGTTCTATTGCTTCATTCAACACGATGTCGCAAGTCATTTCAATGATTCATGGTAAATTGCATTGTTCTATGCAATATCTTACATTTGTCTGCATCTATTCCTTAGAAGGATGTGAATCCTATACTTACTTGCAACAGAATATCTTTTCCAGATCTCTACGTGTCCAAGCAAGACATTTATAATACTTCATGCAGCGCAATGTCGCATCTCATTTCAACGTTTCAAAGCAAAGAATCTGTAATCATATATCCATAACATTATGCTTAACTGTTAGAGGTCTTCAATAGAATGTGAACTATATAATTCCATGCAACGGCATGGCGCTCCGTAGTATCTGCCTGTTAAAGCAATCGAGCTAGAATTCTCCATGCAATGCGCTAGCGCATACCATTTCATCGTTTTAATGTAAGAATGCTGTAATCTCTTATGCATAGCTCTATGCTTATCTGCTTTAAAACTTCATAAGAATGTAAATTCTACAGCTCCGTGCAACAGGATTGCCCTTCGTAGTGTCTACATGTCGAGACAATAGAGTACTAATGCATTACACAATGCCATGACTCATCTCATTTCAACGTTTCGAATTAAGTAAGCTGTAATCTTCTATGAAAAGCATGATAATTATCTGCTTCTACTCTACAATAGAATGTGAATTCTATAGATCCAAGCAACAGGAGGGCAGGCCCTCCACCATCCTACTGCCTGCCCTGATGCGGGCAAAGGATTCCCAGGGCCACTCAAACCGCGACCAACATCTATCTTATACTCTAATCGATTCATCGTTATACGTTTTCCATTAAGCTTGCCGGGATCAGTGATATTGATTCGCTCAATCTAAATTATTATTTTCTGTTTAAGTTTCTCGATTTTTTTAGTTTCTCTCACGATATCGTCTATTTCGTTGTACCTTACCCTTACAGTATGGTATATAATCTGTTGTTTGATATTTCTAGGTTTTCCTCTTAATAAATGCAATGCTTCCACATATTTTCTTTCTCTTTCTCTTTAGTTACATTGTTGTTATTTTATGCTTTTCACCCTCCACATTCCCTCTCTACACCATCTCGGAACAGGCGTTATACGATTACTGCAGGATGACGCCCCGTTCTCGTTAAACCGAGATCGAGTGTTCTCTCTTGCATCCGTTGATTTATATATGTTATATATTGGAGAATATTTCCTCTTATCCTTTGTATTTTTCGAATGAAATTACATTGACAGAAATACGAGCTAGTTCTGCACGCCTATTTGAAACAACATTAAATCACCTTGTTAAACAATAATATATTAAATGTGACTTGGACTCTTAAATTTGAATTTATAAACATCTAACAGGTAAATATGTTTTTCTTACTATTCATATCATTATACATTCAGTGATTTATTGTGTGCTGTGATTTGATATATTAACTGCTTTATTATATTTTGCAATGAACTTTGCGTACCAAACATTGTTTTTACTCCTGATGGGAGTGGATAGTTCTTCGTTTTATATTCTTATATCGCATTCATTATAAAAGTATATGATATCCTTCTTATGCAGTCATGTATAATTATGTACTGTGACGGTTTTTCCCGTTTCTATCCTCAAGAAAAGGGTATATAGAACCAATAATAACGGGGTATCCAGAAGTTTAATCCGGGGTTATATCGGGGTACAGAATATCCGCGTGATTCGGCAACGCGAAGTATAGAACAATAAATTTCCTATCCAGCGAGGATTTCGAAGCTGCGAGGCTGGGACTTTTTGGGCGCCAGCTACTCAAAAAGTAGCAAAAACTAGTAAACCACGCAACCCGGGGAAACCCGGTTCAAGATAACCCTCGAAATTTCGAAATACTCTTTCGCTCGACTGCTTCTAGCCGAGTGCGCAAATTAGGGTCGCGGGATACTGAACTCACGGCTTCTTTCTAGATTGCCTCGACGCGGTATTACAAAAGGGTATACGACACGCCGCGAATGACCGTGGATCACTACCCGTTATACAATACAAATTACAAGTCTGAAGATGTAGATGCAATTAATGTCCGATATTTTACGTGATCGAATCGACGTATCGAGTGAGGCTATGAAATATAAAAATCTTTTACTATTCTTCGACCCCTTTACCTGTTAAATGAATGATTAGTTCTGCAAGACAAGAAGCCTGAATTAGTGAGATATCTAGGAACATAAGTAATTTGTAAGTAACACATCTTTTCTCTTCGAAATATTTGCCTTTGCATAGAATAGAACGTATAGATATAATTGCCTGTTTTGTACCCATTTCGGTCCAATTCTATTATAGCCTTTGAGCAGAAGTAATATTGATTATAGTTGATTTTTGCAATAGTTCTTTGATTAACAGATTTTATTAACCTAGAATCATCATTTGACGGATGTATCAATCTACTTTGTAGCTCCATCAGTTTCTTTTTCTGCTCGCTACTTTCCATTTTCAGTTCCGTATACTTATTCTTTATCATCATCATATATGTTGCGTAAAATTACAATAACTTTTTGTCCTCAAATTTTGCGGATATTTCAATTAAATTTCCTTTGATTAAATAAACGGAAATTAAAAAACAGTGGCACGTACCATTTCTTGGAAACGTTGTATCGTAATTTGCATCTGACTGTTTTGAAAGGCACACACTTTACTTAACGTTTGCAATGATTCGGTTAGCGAAGTAAAGAAATATTCTACTTTCGAAATTGTTGGCTCTTGTAATTCTAAGGCAAATATATTCATCTGTCGACATCGTGAACATTGTTTTTTGGCAAAATTTCAGACAAACAAATATATTATACGTAAAATAATAAACATCATAATATTAAATTTAACTCTGTTCATCGTTGCCTTGTTGGACACATCCATAACAATATACAGGGTGGGGCAGTAATAATTAGCACCTCAGATATCCACGAAACTATAAGTTTCATAGAAGTTTTTGCTAATATAAAATTGCATATTACAAAGGGCCCATCCGTTGATGAAAATAGTTCTTTTGTAAGTGGAGTTATGTTGGACATATGAAGGTTACCTTCATTTTTTGAAATGAATTGGTATGTCCATTCTTCCGTAATACGATAGAGCATTTTAAAGCAAGTTTAACGATCTGTAACATGAAGGCACTGAAGGTTACAAAAAGTAAAGAAAGGCGATAATACTCACGGTTTTGATAGTAATTGAAACATACGTATTGTAAACAGTCGTGGAAGGCGTAGTACTTACCGTTTACTTCACTGTGAATAAACACTTTTCGAAGGGCATTTCAATAGCTTGCAGCATAAGTTAAACATGATAACATTAGTATTGAACAATCGGTTCGAATACGTTTGGTTAGGCTGTTCTTTGTGTCGTTCATTTTATAAGTACTGAGCTGCGGATTCCTGAGGACAGCTCACAAAATTGTTGAACTATGGAAGATTATTATTGTGAATTTGAATCAAAAGGTAATTAAATTCCATTAGATTGTAAACAGATCTCAATGTTTCATTTTAGATATTAAGATTAAATACTCTTTACAAAACTACAAGAATGGATACATACATTTCTGTTATTATTATTTCATAAAGAATTATAATTGCAATTATATAGTTCATTACGATAAAAAATATTTCTCAGAAAATTCTAAATATTAAATTAAAGAATCAAGTAAAACATTTTTAATAATTACGAATATGAAAAATACTTGAACATTCCAATAGAAAGATGTCTAAACAGGAGTTAGAAAAGTCAAACATTCAATTTCAATTCCAGAATTCATCTATAAAAGATAAAATGTTTTGAAAGCTTTAATTACAGTCTCTAATGCAAGCAGTTGGGCAGTATTTCAATTTTTAAGAAAATTGATGAAAGTCAACCATTTTGAAGTGGTCAGAATCTTTGTCGTTTGAGCAATAAGTGAATAACAAATAACTGCATAAATTCCAGGCTTAAAACCTTATGGATTAAATCCTATGCAGACTCGTTTATGAGCGAGTTACTAAATAATAATCCACACTAAGTAATCATTTTAAAACTTAAACGATTACATCTTGCGAACTTTCGAAGATATCAGAAGCGTGAAAAGTATGTGGTTTATCAAAAACTCTTCTAAAATAACGGACGAAGCCAATAGAAATCTTTGTTGAAGTAAGCAAGTTATAAAGTTCTAAGCAACGCGATGGCCCTTATCTGCCTATGTTTCATAGCAAGTAAGTTCAGAATTTCTATGAAATCCGATGGAATTCCTCACTGCTAACGTTTCAAAGTTCTAAAATTCTCAGTTCTACGTTTAAAACTATGTGTGTTCTATATATCTATGTAAAGTGATGGTTCCTATTTGTTGTGACGGAAACCTATATATAGTAAGTCAGGGAAGCTCGAAGGGGTTAATTATCTAAATGCTTTAAAGTGTAAAACGTACTTTAATCTAAAGCGATCTATCGTTCCAAGGTATCCGCTCACGTACAACTTTTCTTGGGCGCCAGCTGCTCAGAAAGTAGCAAAGGGATAGACTACACGACCCCGGGAACCCTGGGGCGGAACAACCCTTGAAATTTCGAAATGCTCCTCCTCTCGACTACGCCTAGCCAAGTACACACACTCAGGTTGCGAGATACTGAAGTGACGGCATGTTTATTTATGGTCTCGACGTGGGTTTAACTAACAAGGGCTACGGGAAACTACGCAACACGCCGCGAATTACCGGGTATCATAACTCGCTTCACGATATAAGATACAATATACAATATGCGACACAAGAAATGGGACGCTTTAGCGAATAAGCTCTCACGTTCTCTTCTTCAGGTTCCTTGAATTCGCTGGTGGGCCTCGGGTCTCCTGCATCCTCCTCGGGACTCCTTGGTGGAGTGGGCTGTAGGCTTCGGTATTGTTCGGGTCCATCGATCAGTGGATTTCGGCGATTTCCTCTTCTCGCCCGCTTGGGCGTCCCTGAGGGGATCCTCCTGATCAATTAAATTGCATAGCGCCTCGCGCGCCGTCATCCCATGGCCCGCCTGCAGGGCCGCTGGACTTTTGATATCTCTTTAGGGGGTTAAGGATGGTTGAGGACCCTCCCACATCCTAGAGCATTATAAAGCACAAAAGCAGATAAGCATAATGCGATGCATAGAGCTTTACAACCTTCTAACTTACTTTGAACTGTTTACATGAAATGCGATATTACGGT
The DNA here is from genome assembly GCF_050948175.1 of Xylocopa sonorina. Lineage (NCBI taxonomy): Eukaryota > Metazoa > Arthropoda > Insecta > Hymenoptera > Apidae > Xylocopa > Xylocopa sonorina. The sequence goes on from NW_027490091.1 coordinate 2,825,267, forward strand.
TAATGAAGCATCACAAATTAATTGCTTCGGCACCAGGACATCTAGAAACGCTATCCCCGGGCAAGAAAGTGTAGGGTTCACACTCAATTCATGTGCAGAAGCAGATAAACATAACGCGATGCTATGAATATTACATCTTATCATGAAATATAGAAGTAAGATGCGCAGCCGCGTTTTACGAAGCATTATAACTCTATTGCTTCTAAACCTTCAGATATAGAAACGGTATTCCGTAGCAAGGAAGTGATGCATTTACATTCATTTGAAGTGTAGAGGAGATATAAATAACGCGTTGCATTGAAATTACATCTTATCATGTGACTTAGAACTGACATCCGATATCGCGTTTAATAAAGAGTTAGAAATCAATTGCTTCGATGCGTACACATCTAGAAACGCAATTTCCTAGCAAGGAAGTATGGTATTTACATTCTTTTGAAGTGTAGTCGAGGTATACATAACACTTCGCAATGAATATTATATAATATCATAAAACATAGAAATGATATGCGATATCACGTTTTAAGAAGCATTAGAACTATATTGCTTCGATACGTAGATACCTGCAAACGCTATTTCCTAGCAAGTAAGTGTCGCATTTACATTCATTTGAAGTGTATGCGAGGTATAAGTGACACTTCGCAATGAATATTATATCTTATCATGAAACATAGAAGTGAGATGCGATATCGCGTTCTGAGAAGCACTAGACCTCTATAGTTACGATACGTCGACATCTGCAAACGCTATTTCCTAACAAGGAAGTGTCGCATTTACATTCTTTTGAAGTGAATACGATGCATACATGACACTTCGCAATGAATATTATATCTTATCACGAAACATAGAAATTAGATGCGATACCGCGTATTAAGAAGCGTTAGAAGACAATTGCTACGACACGCAGACATCTGCAAACGCTATTTCCTAGCAAGGAAGTGTCGCATTTACATTCTTTTGACGTGAATACGAGGTATAAGTGACACTTCGCAGTGAATATTATATCTTATCATGGAACATAGAAATGAGATGCGATATCGCGATTTAAGAAGCATTAGATCTCTATTGCTACGATAAGTACACATCTGCAAACGCTATTTCCCAGCAAGGAAATGCCGCATTTACATTCTTCTGCACGGAATACGAGGTATACATGACACTTCGTCATGAATATTATATCTTATCATGAAACATAGAAATGATATGCTATATCGCCTTGTAAGAAGCATTAGAACTCTATTACTTCGATGCGGCGACATCTGCAAACGCTATTTCCTAACATGGAAGTGTCGCATTTACATTCTTTTGAAGTGAATACGAGGTGCACATGACACTTCGCAATGAATATTATATCTTATCATGAGACATGCAAATGAGATGCGATATCTCGTTTTCAGAAGCATTAGAAATCTATTGCTTCGAAACGTATACATCTGCCAACGTTATTTCCTAGCAAGCAAGTGTCGCAATTACATTTATTTGAAGTGAATACAAGGTATATATGACATTTCGCAATGAATATTATATCTTATCATGAAGCATAGAAATGGGACGCGATATCTTGTTTTAAGAAGCTTTAGAACTCTATTGCTTCGATACGTAGACATCTGCAAACGCAATTTCCTAGTAAGGAAGAGTCGCACTTACATGCATTTGAAGTGTATGCGAGAAATACATGACACTTCGCAATGAATATTATATCTTATCATGAAACATAGAAATTAGCAGCGATATCGCGATTTAAGAAGCATTAGAATTCCATTGCTACGATACGTAGACATCTGCAAACGCTATTTCCTAGCAAGGAAGTGTCGCAATTACATTCTTTCGAAGTGAATACGGGGTATACATAACAATCCACAATGAATATTATATCATATCGTGAGACATAGAAAAGAGATGCGATATCCCGTTAGAAGGAGCATTAGAACTCTATTGCTACGATACGTAGACATCTGCAAACGACATTTCCTAGCAAGGAAGTGTCGCATTTACATTCTTTTGAAGTGATTGCGAGGTGTACATGACACTTCGCGATGAATACTATATCTTATCATGAAACATAAAAATGAAATGCGATATCGCGTTTTAAGAAGCATTAGAACTCTATTGCTACGATACGTAGACATCTGCAAACGACATTTCCTACCAAGGAAGTGTCGCATTTACATTCTTTTGAAGTGATTACAAGGTATACATGACACTTCGCAATGAATATTATATCTGATTATGAAACATAGAAATGGGATGCGATATCGCGTTTTAAGAAGCATTAGGTTTCTATTGCTACGATACGTAGACAACTGCAAACGCAATTTCCTAGCAAGGAAGTGTCGCATTTACATTCTTTTGAAGTGAATACGAGGTATACATGACACTTCGCAATGAATATTATATCTTATCTCGAAACATAGAAGTGAGATGCGATACCGCGATTTAAGAAGCACTAGAACTCCATTGCTACGATACGTAGACATCTGCAAACGCTATTTCCTAGCAAGGAAGTATCGCATTTACATTCTTTTGAAGTGAATACGACGAATACATGACACTTCGCAGTGAATACTATATCTTATCATGAAACATAGCAATGAGATGCGATATCTCGTTTTAAGAAGCAATAGAAATCTATTGCTTCGATACGTAGACATCTGCAAACGCCATTTCCTAGCACGGAAGTGTCGCATTTATATTCTTTTGAAAGGAATACGATTTAAACACGATACTTCGCAATGAATATTATACCTTATTATGAAGCATAGAAATGAGATTCGATATCTCGATTTAAAAAGCATTAGAACACTATTGCTGCGATACGTAGACATCTTCAAACGCTATTTAATACAAAGGAAGGGTCGCATTTACATTCTTTTGAAGTATATGCGAGGTATACATGACACTTCAAAATGAATATTATATCTTATCATGAAACATAGAGGTGAGATGCGATATCGAGTTTTAGAAAGCATTAGAACTTTGTTATTACGATACGTAGACATTTCCAAGCCCTATTTCCTAGCTAGCAAGTGTCGCATTTACATTCTTTTGAAGTGAATACGAGTTATACATTACTCTTCGCAATGAATATTATACCTTACCATGAAACATAAAAATGCGATGCGATATCTTCGTTCTAAGAAGCATTAGAACTCTATTGCTAGGATACGTAGACATCTGCAAACGCTATAACCTAGCAAGGCAGTGTCGCTTCTACATTCACTTGAAGTGCATGCGAGCTATACATGACACTCCGCAATGAATATTATATCTTATAATGAAACATAGAAGTGAGATACGATATCGCGTCCTAAGAAGCATTAGAACACTATTGCTACGATACGTAGACATCTGCAAACTCTATTTCCTGGCAAGGAAGTACCGCATTTACATTCTTTTGAAGTGAATCCGAGGTATATATAACACTCTACATTGAAAAATTATATCTTATCATGAATCATAGAAATGAGATGCGCTATCGCGTTTAAAGAATCATTAGAATTCTATTGGTTCGATACGTAGACATCTGGAAACGCTACTTCCTAGCAAGAAAGTGTCGCAGTTACATTCATTTGGAGTAAATGCGAGGAGTACATAACACTTCGCAATGAATATTATATCTTATCATGAAGCATAGAAATGAGATGCGATATCAGGCTTTAAGAAGCGTTAGAAATCCATTGCTACGATACGTATACATCTGCTAACGCTATTTCTTAGCAAGGAAGTGTCGCATTTACATTCTTTTGAAGTGTAGACGAGGAATACATAACGCCTCGTAATGAATATTATATTTTATCATGAAACATAGAAATGAGATGCGATATCGCATTTTAAGAAGCATAAGAACTCTATTGCTTCGACACGTAGACATCTGGAAACGTAATTTTCTAGGAAGGAAGTGTCGCAATTACATTCAATTGATGTGTGTGCCAGGTATACAAGACACTTTGCAATGAATATTATATCTTATCATGAAAAATAGAAATGAGATGCAATATCGCGTTTTAAGAAGCATTAGAGCTCTATTGCAGCGATACGTAGACATCTGCAAACACTATTTCCTAGCAAGAAAGTGTCGCGTTTACATTCTTTTGAAGTGAATACGAGGTATACATAACACTCCACAGCGAATATTATATATTATCATGAAACATAGTAATGAGTAGCGATATCGTGTTTTGAGAAGCATTAGAACACTATTGCTTCGATACGAAGACATGTGCAGACGCTATTTCCTAGCAAGGAAGTGTCGCATTTACATTATTTTGAAGTGAGTACGAGGTACACATGACACTTCGCAATGAATATTTGTTCTTATCATGAAACGTAGATATGAGATGCGATATGACAACTTAAGAAGCATTAGAATACTATTGCTTCGATACGGAGACATCTGCAAACGCTATATCCTAAGAAGGAAGTTTCGCATTTACACTCTTTTGACGTGAATGCGAAGTAGACATAACACTCCACAATGAATATTATATCTTATCACGAAACATAGAAATGAGATGCGATATCGCGTTTTAAGAAGCCTTAGATTTCTAGTGCTTCGATACGTAGACATCTGCAAACGCCATTTCCTAGCAAGGAAGTGTCGCATTTACAATCATTTGAAGTGTATTCGAGGTTTACATAACACTTCGCTATGAATATTGTATCTTTTCATGAAACTTTGAAGTGAGATGCGATATCGCGTTTTAAGATTCATTAGAGCTCCGCTGCTTCGATACATAGACATCCGCAAACGCTATTTCCTGACAAGGAAGTGTCGCATTTACATTCATTTGAAGCCTAGGCGAGGAATACATAACACTTCGCAATGAATATTATATCTTATCATGAGACATAGAAATGAGATGGGATACCGCGTTTTAAGTAGCATTGGAACTCTATGGCTACGATACCTAGACATCTGCAAGCACTATTTCCAAGTATGGGGGTGTCGCAATTACATTCTTTTGAAGTGAATACGAGGTATACATAACACTTCGCAATGAATATTATATCCTTTCATGAAACATAGAAATGTAATGCGATATCTCCTTTTAAGAAGCACTAGAACTCTATTGCTCCGATACGTAGATATCTGCGAACGCTATTTCCTAGCAAGGAAGTGTCGCATTTACATTCATTTGAAGCGCATTCGAGGTTTACATAACACTTCCCAATGAATATTGTATCTTTCATGAAACACTGCAGTGAGAAGCGATATCGTGTTTTAAGAAGCATTAGAGCTCTGCTGCTTCGATACGGTGACTTGTGCTAAGGCTATTTCCTAGCAAGGAAGTTTCGCATTTACATTCATTTGAAGTGTAGACGAAGAATACATAACACTTGGCAATGATTATTATATCTTATCACGAAACATAGAAATGAGATGCGGTATCGCGGACTAGCAAGCTTTAAAAACCTATTGCTTCCATACGTAGACATATGCAAACGCTATTTCCTAGCAAGGAATTGTAGCATTTACATTCTTTTGGAGTGAATACGAGGTATACATAACACTGCACATTGAATATTATATCTTATCATGAAACATAGGAATGAGATGCGATATCGCGTTTTGAGAAGCATTAGAACTCTATTGCTTCGATACGTAGACATCTGCTAACGCTATTTCCTAGCAAGGAAGTGCCGCATTTACATTCATTTGAAGTATAGACGAGATATACATAACACTGCACAATGAATATTATATCTTATCATGAAACATGGAAATGGGATGCGATACCGCGAATTATGGAGCATTAGAACTCCCTTGCTTCCATACGTATACATCTGCAAACGCTACTTCCTAGCAAGGAAGTGTCGCATTTACATTCTGTTGAAGTGAATACGAGGTATACATGACACTCCGCAGTGAATATTATATCTTATCATGAAACATAGAAATGAGATGCGATATCGCGTTTTAAGAAGCATTAGAACGCTTTTGCTACGATACGTAGACATCCGCCAACGTTATTTCCTAGCAAGGAAGTGTCGCATTTACATTCTTTTGAAGTGAATACTAGGTATACATGACACTTCGCAATCAATATTATATCGTATAATGAAACATAGAAATGAAATGCGATATCTCATTTGAACAAGCATTAGAACTCTCTTGCTTCTATACGTAGACATCTACAATCGCTACATCCTAGCAAGGAAGTGTCGCATTTACATTCGTTTGAAGTGAATACGATGTATAAATAACGCTCCACAATGAATATTATATCTTATCTTGAAACATATAAATAAGATGAGATATCGTGCTTTAAGAAGCATTAGAACTCTATTGCTTCGATACGTGGATATCTGCGAACGCTACTTCCTAGCTAGGAAGTGTCGCATTTACATCCATTTAAAGTGTATGCGAGGTATACATGACACTTCGCAATGAATATTATATCTTATCATGAAACATAGAAATGTGATGCGATATGACGATTTAAGAAGGATTAGAATTCTATTGCTTCGATACGTAGACATCTGCAAACGCTATTTCCTAGCAAGGAAGTGTCGCATGTACATTCAATTAATGTGTATGCGAGGTATACATAACACCTCGCAATGAATATTATATATTATCATGAAACATAGAAATGAGAAGCGATATCGCGTTTTGAGAAGCATTAGAACTCTACTGCTTCGATACGTACATATCTGCAAACGCTAATTCCTAGCAAGGAAGTGTCGCATTTAAATTCATTTGAAGTGTATGCGAGGTGTACATGACACTTCGCAATGAATATTATATCTTATCATGAAACATAGAAATGGGATGCGATATCGCGTTTTGAGAAGGATTAGAACACTATTGCTACGATACGTAGACATCTGCAAACGCTATTTCCTAGCAAGGAATTGTCGCATTTACATTCTTTTGATGTGAATACGAGTTATACATAACACTCCACAATATATATTATATCTTTTCATGAGACATAGGATTGAGATGCGATATCGTGTTTTAAGATGCATTAGAACCCTATTGCTTCGATACGTAGACATCTACCAACGCTACTTTCTAGCAAGGAACTGCCGCATTGACAGTCTCCTGAAGCGAATACGAGGTAGACATTACACATCGCAATGACTATTATATCTTACCATGAAACATAGAAATGATATGCGATTTCGCGTTTTAGAAGCACTAGAACTCTATTGCTTCGGTACATAGACATCCAGTAACTTAATTTCCTAGAAAGGATGTGCCGCATTTACATTCTTTTGAAACGAATACGACTTATACATAACACTCTACAATGTATATTACATCTTATCATAAAACACAGAAATGAGATACGATATCTCGTTTCATGAAGCATTAGAACTCTGCTGCTCCGATACGTTGACATCTGCCATCGCTATTTCCTAGCAGGGAAGTGTCACATTTACATTCGTTTGAGGTGAATACGAGGTATACATAACACTCCACAATGAATATTATATCTTAACATGAACATAGAAATGAGAAGCGATATCGCGTCTTGAGAAGCATTAGAACCCTTTTGCTGCGATACGTAGACATCTGCAAACGCTATTTCCTAGCAAGGATCTTGCACATTTACATTCTTTTGAGGTGAATACGAGGTATACATAACACTCCACAATGAATATTATATCTTATCATGAAACATAGGAATGAGATGTGATATCGCGATTTCAGATGCATTAGAACACTATTGCTTCGATACGTAGACATGTGCAAGCGCTACTTCCCTGTAAGGAAGTGTCGCATTTACATTCTTCTGAAATGAATGCGAGGAATACACAACACTCCACAATGAATATTATATCTTATAATGAAACATAGAAATGAGATACGATATCGCGATTTAAGAAGCATTAGAACTCTATTGCTTTGATACACAGACATCTGCAAACGCTACTTCCTAGCAAGCAAGTGTCGCATTTACATTCTTTTGAAAGGAATACGAGCTATACATGACACTTCGCAATGAATGTTATATAAACTCATGAAACATAGAAATGAGATGCGATATGGCGATTTATGAAGCATTAGAATTCTATTGCTTCGATACGTAGACATCTGCAAACGCTATTTCCTATCAAGGAAGTGTCGCATTTACATTCATTTGAAGTATAGACGAGATATACATAACACTGCACAATGAATATTATATCTTATCATGAAACATAGAAATGAGATGCGATATCGCAAATTAGCAAGCTTTAGAACCCTATTGCTTCGATACGTAGACATCTGCAAGCGCTATTTCCCGGCAATTAAGTGTCGCGTTTACATTCTTTTGAAGTAAATACGAGGTATACATAACACTCCACAATGAATATTATATCCTATCATGAAACATAGAAATGAGATGCAATTTGGCGATCTAAGAAACATTAGAACTCTATTACTTCGATACGTAGACATCTGCAAGCGCTATTTCCAAGCAAGGAAGTGTCGCATTAACATTCTTTTGAAGTGAATACGAGGTATACATAACACTCCACAATGAATATTACATATTATCATGAAACATAGTAATGAGTAGCGATATCGCGTTTTGAGAAGCATTAGAACTCTAATGCTACGATACATAGGCAACTGCAAACGCTATTTCCTGACAAGGAAGTGTCGCATTTACATTCTTTTGGAAGGAATACGAGGTATACATGACACTTCGCAATGAATATTATATCTTATCACGAAACATTGAAATGAGATACGATATCGCGATGTAAGAAGCATTAAAACTCTATTGCTATGATACATAGACATCTGCAAACGCTATCTCCTATCAAGGAAGTGTCGCATTTACATTCTTTTGAAAGGAATACGAGGTATACATAGCACTCCACAAGGAATATTATATCTTATCATGACACATAGAAATGAGTTGCGATATCGCGTTTTAAGAAGCATTAGAAATCTATTCTTACGAAACGTAGACATCTGCAGACGATATTTGCTAGGAAGGAAGTGTCAAATTTACATTCTTTTGAGGTGAATACGAGGTATTCATTACACTCCACAATCAATATTATATCTTATCATGAGACATAGGAATGAGATGCGATATCGCTATTTAAGAAGCATTTGATCTCTATTGCTTCGATTCGTAGATATCAGCAAACGCTACTACCTTGCAAGGAAGTGTCGCATTTACATTCTTTTGAAGTGAATACAAGGTATACATGGCACTTCGCAATGAATGTTATAACTTATCATGAAACATGTAAATGACATGCGATATCGCGTTTTAAGAATTGTAAGAACCCTATTGCTACGATATGTAGACATCTGCAAACGCTATTTCCTAGCAAGGAAGTGTTGCATTTACATTTTTTTGAAGTGAATACGAGGTATACATGGCACTGCGCAATGAATATTATACCTTTTCAAGAAACATAGGAATGAGATGCAATATGGCGATTTAAGAAGCATTAGAACTCTATTGCTTCGATACGTAGACATCTGCAAACGCTATTTCCTAGCAAGGAAGTGCCGCATTTACATTCATTTGAAGTATAGACGAGATATACATAACACTGCACAATGAATATTATATCTTATCATGAAACATGGAAATGGGATGCGATACCGCGAATTATGGAGCATTAGAACTTCCTTGCTTCCATACATATACATCTGCAAACGCTACTTCGTAGCAAGGAAGTGTCGCATTTACATTCTGTTGAAGTGAATACGAGGTATACATGACACTCCGCAGTGAATATTACATCTTTTCATGAAACATAGAAATGAGATGCGATATCGCGTTTTAAGAAGCATTAGAACGCTTTTGCTACGATACGTAGACATCTGCCAACGTTATTTCCTAGCAAGGGAGTGTCGCATTTACATTCTTTTGAAGTGAATACTAGGTATACATGACACTTCGCAATGAATATTATATCGTATAATGAAACATAGAAATGAAATGCGATATCTCATTTGAAAAAGCATTAGAACTCTCTTGCTTCTATACGTAGACATCTACAATCGCTACATCCTAGCAAGGAAGTGTCGCATTTACATTCGTCTGAAGTGAATACGATGAATAAATAACGCTCCACAATGAATATTATATCTTATCTTGAAACATATAAATGAGATGAGATATCGTGCTTTAAGAAGCATTAGAACTCTATTGCTTCGATACGTGGATATCTGCGAACGCTACTTCCTAGCTAGGAGGTGTCGCATTTACATCCATTTAAAGTGTATGCGAGGTATACATAACACTTCGCTATGAATATTATATCTTATCATGAAACATAGAAATGAAATGCGATATCGCGTTTTAAGAAGCTTTAGAACTCTATTGCGTCGATACGTAGTCATATGCAAACGCTATTTAATAGCTTGGAAGTGCCGCATTTACATTCTTTTGAAGTGTATACGATGTATATATGACACAACGCAATGAATATTATATCTTGTCATGAAACATAGAAATGAGATGCGACATCTCGTTCTAAGAAGCATTAGAACTCTATTGTTTCGGTACGTAGACATCTGGAAACACTATTTCCTAGCAAGAAAGTATCGCATTTAAAATCTTTTGACGTGAATACGAGGTATACATGACACTTCGCAATGAATATTATATCTTGTCATGAAACGTAGAATTGAGATGCGATATCACGTTTTAAGAAGCATTAGAACTCTATTGCTACGTTACGTAGAAATCTGCAAACGCTATTTCCTGGCAAGGAAGTGTTGCGTGTACATTCTTTTGAAGTGAATACGTGGTATACATAACACTCCACTATGAATATTATATCTTATCATGAAACATAGAAATGAAATGCAATATGGCGATTTAAGAAGCATTGGAACACTATTGCTTCGATACGTAGACATCTGCAAACGATATTTCCTAGCAAGGAAGTGTCGCATTTACATTCTTTTGAAATGAATACGAGGTATACATAACACTCCACAGTGAATATTATATATTATCATGAAACATACTAGTGAGTAGCGATATCGCGTTTTGAGAAGCATTAGAACTCTAATGCTACGATACGTAGACACCTGCAAACCCTATTTCCTGGCAAGGAAGTGTCGCGGTTACATTCTTTTGAAGTAAATACGACGTATACATAAGACTCCAGAATGTATATTATATCTTATCATGAAACATAGAAATGAGATGCAATATGGCGATTTAGGAAACATTAGAACTCTATTGCTTCGATACATAGACATCTGCAAACGCTATTTCCTAGGAAGGAAGTGTCGCATTTACATTCATTTGAAGTATAGGCGAGATATACATAACACTGAGCAATGAATATTATATCTTATCATGAAACATAGAAATGAAATGCGATATCGCGATTTAGAAAGCTTTAGAACTCCATTGCTTCGATACGTAGACATCAGCAAACGCTATTTCCTAGCAAGGAAGTGTCGCATTTACATTCATTTGAAGTGTATGCAAGATATACATGACACTACTCGATGAATATTATATACTATCATGAAACATAGAAATGAGAAACGCTGTCGCGTTTTGAGTATAATTAGAGCACTAATGCTACGATACGTAGACATCTGCAAACGATATTTCCTAGCAAGGAAGTGTCGCATTTGCATTCTTTTGAAAGGAATACGAGGTATACATAACACTCCACAGTGAATATTCTATATTATCATGAAACATAGTAGTGAATAGCGATATCGCGTTTTGAGAAGCATTAGAACTCTAATGCTACGATACGTAGACATCTTCAAACGCTATTTGCTGGCAAGGATGTGTCGCGGTTACATTCTTTTGAAGTAAATACGACGTATACATAAGACTCCACAATGAATATTAAATCTTATCATGAAACATAGAAATGAGATGCAATATGGCGACTTAAGAAACATTAGAACTCAATTGCTTCGATACGAAGACATCAGCAAACGCTATTTCCTAGCAAGGAAGTGCCGCATTTATATTCATTTGAAGTATAGACGAGATATACATAACACTGCACAATGAATATTATATCTTATCATGAAACATGGAAATGGGATGCGATACCGCGAATTATGGAGCATTAGAACTCCCTTGCTTCCATACATATACATCTGCAAACGCTACTTCGTAGCAAGGAAGTGTCGCATTTACATTCTGTTGAAGTGAATACGAGGTATACATGACACTCCGCAGTGAATATCATATCTTTTCATGAAACATAGAAATGAGATGCGATATCGCGTTTTAAGAAGCATTAGAACGCTTTTGCTACGATACGTAGACATCTGCCAACGTTATTTCCTAGCAAGGGAGTGTCGCATTTACATTCTTTTGAAGTGAATACTAGGTATACATGACACTTCGCAATGAATACTATATCGTATAATGAAACATAGAAATGAAATGCGATATCTCATCTGAACAAGCATTAGAACTCTCTTGCTTCTATACGTAGACATCTACAATCGCTACATCCTAGCAAGGAAGTGTCGCATTTACATTCGTTTGAAGTGAATACGATGTATAAATAACGCTCCACAATGAATATTATATCTTATCTTGAAACATATAAATGAGATGAGATATCGTGCTTTAAGAAGCATTAGAACTCTATTGCTTCGATACGTGGATATCTGCGAACGCTACTTCCTAGCTAGGAAGTGTCGCATTTACATCCATTTAAAGTGTATGCGAGGTATACATAACACTTCGGTATGAATATTATATCTTATCATGAAACATAGAAATGAAATGCGATATCGCGTTTTAAGAAGCTTTAGAACTCTATTGCGTCGATACGTAGACATATGCAAACGCTATTAAATAGCATGGAAGTGCCGCATTTACATTCTTTTGAAGTGTATACGATGTATATATGACACAACGCAATGAATATTATATCTTGTCATGAAACATAGAAATGAGATGCGACATCTCGTTCTAAGAAGCATTAGAAATCTATTGTTTCGGTACGTAGACATCTGGAAACACTATTTCCTAGCAAGAAAGTATCGCATTTAAATTCTCTTGACGTGAATACGAGGTATACATGACACTTCGCAATGAATATTATATCTTGTCATGAAACGTAGAAATGAGATGCGATATCACGTTTTAAGAAGCATTAGAACACTATTGCTACGTTACGTAGAAATCTGCAAACGCTATTTCCTGGCAAGGAAGTGTTGCGTGTACATTCTTTTGAAGTGAATACGTGGTATACATAACACTCCACTATGAATATTATATCTTATCATGAAACATAGAAATGAAATGCAATATGGCGATTTAAGAAGCATTGGAACACTATTGCTTCGATACGTAGACATCTGCAAACGATATTTCCTAGCAAGGAAGTGTCGCATTTACATTCTTTTGAAATGAATACGAGGTATACATAACACTCCACAGTGAATATTATATATTATCATGAAACATACTAGTGAGTAGCGATATCGCGTTTTGAGAAGCATTAGAACTCTAATGCTACGATACGTAGACAACTGCAAACTCTATTTCCTGGCAAGGAAGTGTCGCGGTTACATTCTTTTGAAGTAAATACGACGTATACATAAGACTCCACAATGTATATTATATCTTGTCATGAAACATAGAAATGAGATGCAATATGGCGATTTAAGAAGCTTTAGAACTCTATTGCTTCGATACGAAGACATCAGCAAACACTATTTTCTAGCAAGGAAGTGTCGCATTTACATTCATTTGAAGTGAATACGAGGTGTACATAACACTCCACAGTGAATATTATATATTATCATGAAACATAGAAATGAGATGCGATATGACGATCCAAGAAGCATTAGAATTCTATTGCTTCTATACGTAGACATCTGCAAACGCTACTTCCTAGCAAGGAAATGTCGCATTTAATTCATTTTATGTGTATGCGACGTATACATGACACTTCGCAATGAATATTATATATTATAAAGAAACATAGAAATGAGTAGCGATATCGCGTTTTGAGAAGATATAGAACTCTAATGCCACGATACGTAGACATCTTCAAACGCTATTTCCTAGGAAGGAAGTGTCGCATTTACATTCATTTGAATTATAGACGAGATATACATAACACTGCACAATGAATATTATATCTAATCATGAAACATGGAAATGAGATGCGATATGACGATCTAAGAAGCGTTAGAATTCTATTGCTTCTATACGCAGACATCTGCGAACGCTACTTCCTAGCAAGGAGATGTCGCATTTAATTCATTTTAAGTGTATGCGAGGTATACATGACACTTCGCAATGAATATTATATATTATAAAGAAACATGGAAATGAGAAGCGATATCGCGTTCTGAGAAGATATATAACTCTAATGCCACGATACGTAGACATCTGCCAACGATATTTCCTGGCAAGGAAGTGTCGCATTTACATTCTTTTGAAAGGAATGCGTGGTATACATGATAGTTCGCAATGAATATTATATCTTATCATGAAACATAGAAATGAGATGCGATATGACGATTTAAGAAGCATTAGAACTCTATTGCTTCGATACGTAGACATCTGCAAACGCTACTTCCTAGGAAGGAAGTGTAGCAATTACATACATTTGAAGTGTATGCAAGTTATAAGTGACATTTCTCAATGAATATTATATCTTGTCACGAAACGTAGAAATGAGATGCGATATCGCGATTTAAGAGGCATTAGAATACTATTGCTTCGATACGTAGACATATGCAAACGCTATTTCCAAGCAAGGAAGTGTCGCATTTACATTCTTTTGAACTGAATACGATGTATTCATAACACGGCATTATGAACATTATATATTAACATGAAACATAGTAATGAGTAGCGATTTCGCGTTTTGAGAAGCATTAGGACTCTAATGCCACCATAAGTAGACATCTGCAAACGCTATTTCCTAGCAAGGAAGAGTCGCATTTACATCCATTTGAGGTATAGACGAGATATACATAACACTGCACAATGAATATTATATCTTATCATGAAACATAGAAATGAGATGCGATATGACGATTTAAGAAGCATTAGAACTCTATTGCTTCGATACGTAGACATCTGCATACACTACTTCCCATCAAGGAACTGTCGCATTCACATTCGTTTGAATTGTATGCGAGGTATACATGACACTTCGCAATGAATATTATATATTGTCATGAAACATAGAAATGAGATGCGATATCGCGATTTAAAAAGCATTAGAACACTATTGCTTCTATACGTAGATATCTGCAAACGCTACTTCCTAGCAAGGAAGTGTCGCATTTACATTCTTTTGAAACAAATACGAGGTATACATAACACTGCACTGTGAATATTATATCTTATCATGAAACATAGGAATGAGATGCGATATCGCTTTTTGAGAAGCATTAGAACTCTATTGCTTCGATACGTAGACATCTGCCAACGATATTTCCTGGCAAGGAAGTGTCGCATTTACATTCTTTTGAAAGGAATGCGTGGTATACATGATAGTTCGCAATGAATATTATATCTTATCATGAAACATAGAAATGAGATGCGATATGACGATTTAAGAAGCATTAGAACTCTATTGCTTCGGTACGTAGACATCTGCTAACGCTACTTCCTAGCAAGGAAGTGTCGCGTTTACATTCTTTTGAAGTGAAAACGAGGTATTCATAACACTGCAAAATGAATATTATATCTTACCATGATACATAGAATTGAGCTGCGATATCGCGTTTTGAGAAGCATTAGATCACTAATGCTACGATACGTAGACATATGCAAACGCTATTTCCAAGCAAGGAAGTGTCGCGTTTACATTCATTTCAAGTGTATGCGAGGTGTACATGACACTGCGCAATGAATATTATATACTATCATGAAACATAGAAAGGAGAAACGATGTCGCGTTTTGAGAAGCATTAGAGAACTATTGCTACGATACATAGACACCTGCAAACGCTATTTCCTAGCAAGGAAGTGTCGCATTTACATTCTTTTCAAGTGAATACGAGGTATACATAACACTGCACAGTGAATATTATGTCTTATCATGAAACATAGAAGTGTGGTGCGATATGGCGATCTAAGAAGCATTAGAACTCTATTGCTTCGATACGTAGAAATCTGCAAACGGTATTTCCAAGCAAGGAAGTGTCGCATTTACATTCTTTTGAAGTGAATACGAGGTATACATAACACTGCACAGTGAATATTATGTCTTATCATGAAACATAGTAGTGTGGTGCGATATGGCGATTTAAGAAGCATTAGAACACTGTTGCTTCGATACGTAGAAATCTGCAAACGGTATTTCCAAGCAAGGAAGTGTCGCATTTACATTCTTTTGAAGTGAATACGAGGTATTCATAACACTGCAAAATGAATATAGTATCTTATCATGAAACATAGAAATGCGATGCGATATGGCGATTTATGAAGCATTAGATGTCTATTGCTTCGATACGTAGACATCTGCAAGCGCTATTTCCAAGGAGGGAAGTGTCGCATTTACATTCATTTTAAGTGTATGCGAGGTATACATGACACTTCGCAATGAATATTATATCTTACCATGAAACATAGGAATGAGAAGCGATATGGCGATTTAAGAAGCATTAGATGCCTACTGCTTCGATACGTAGACATCTGCAAACGCTACTTCCTAGCAAGGAAGTGTCGCATTTCAATTCTTTTGAAAGGAATACGAAGTATACATAACACTTCGTAATGAATATTATATCTTATCATGAAATGTAGATATGAGATGCGATATGACGATCTAAGAAGTATTAGAACTCTATTGCTTCGATACGTAGACATCGGCAAACGCTACTACCTACCAAGGAAGTGTCGCATTTACATTCTTTTCAGGTGAATACGAGGTATACATATCACTGCACAATGAATATTATATCTTATAATGAAACATAGTAATGAGATGCGATATGACGATTTAAGAAGCATTAGAACACTATTGCTTCGATACGTAGACATCTGCAAACGCTACTTCCTAGGAAGGAAGTGTAGCAATTACATACATTTGAAGTGTATGCAAGTTATAAGTGACATTTCTCAATGAATATTATATCTTGTCACGAAACGTAGAAATGAGATGCGATATCGCGATTTAAGAGGCATTAGAATACTATTGCTTCGATACGTAGACATATGCAAACGCTATTTCCAAGCAAGGAAGTGTCGCATTTACATTCTTTTGAACTGAATACGATGTATTCATAACACGGCATAATGAACATTATATCTTATCATGAAGCATGGAAATGAGATGCGATATCACGATTTAAGAAGCTTTAGAACTCCATTGCTTCGATACGTAGATATCTGCAAACACTGTTTCCTAGCAAGGAAGTGTCGCATTTACATTCATTTGAAGTATAGACGAGATACACATAACACTGCACAATGAATATTATATCTCATCATGAAACATAGTAATGAGATTTGATATCGCGAGCTAAGAATCATTAGAACTCTGTTGCTTCGATACGGAGACATCTGCAAACGCTATATCCTAAGAAGGAAGTTTCGCATTTACACTCTTTTGACGTGAATACGAAGTAGACATAACAGTCCACAATGAATATTATATCTTATCACGAAACATAGAAATGAGATGCGATATCGCGTTTTAAAAAGCCTTAGATTTCTAGTGCTTCGATACGTAAACATCTGCAAACGCCATTTCCTAGCAAGGAAGTGTCGCATTTACATTCATTTGAAGTGGATGCGAGGTATACATGACACTTCGCAATGAAAATTAAATCTTATCATGGAACATAGAAATGGGATGCTATATCGCAATTTGAGAAGCATTAGAACGCTATTGCTTCGATACGTAGACATCTGCAAACCTTACTTCCTAGCAAGGAAGTGTCACATTTACATTCCTCTGAAGTTAATTCGAGATATACATAACACTCCACAATGAGTATTATATCTTATCACGAAACATAGAAATGAAATGCGACATCTCGTTTTAAGAAGCAACAGAATTCTACTGCTACGATACGTAGACATCTGCAAACGCTATTTCCTAGCAAGGAAGTGTCGCATTTACATTCATTTGATGTGTATGCGAGGTATACATAACACTCCACAATGAATACTATATATTATCATGTAACATGGTAATGAGTAGCGGTACCGCGTTTTGCGAAGCATTAGAACTCTAAGGCTACGATACGTAGACATCTGCAAACGCTATTTCCTAGAAGGCAAGTGTCGCATTTACATTCATTTGAAGTGGATGCGAGGTATACATGACACTTCGCAATGAAAATTAAATCTTATCATGGAACATAGAAATGGGATGCTATATCGCAATTTGAGAAGCATTAGAACGCTATTGCTTCGATACGTAGACATCTGCAAACGCTATTTCCTAACAAGGAAGCGTCGCATTTACATTCTTTTGAAAGCAGTACTAGGTATACATGACACTTCGCAATGAATATTATATCTTAACATGTAGCATAGAAATCAGATGCGGCATCGTGTTTTGAGAAGCATTAGAACTATAATGCCACGATACGTAGACATCGGCAAACGCTATTTCCTAGCAAGGAACTGTCGCATTCACATTAATTTGATGTGTGTGCGAGGTATACATGACACTTCGCAATGAATATTATATATTATCATGAAACATAGAAATGAGATGCAATATGGCGATTTAAGAAGCATTAGAAATCTATTGCTTCGATACGAAGACATCTGCAAACGCTATTTCCTAGCAAGCAAGTGACGCATTTACATTATTTTGAAGTGAGTACGAGGTATACATGACACTTCGCAATGAATATTATATCATATCATGAAACGTAGATATGAGATCTGATATCGCGATTTAAGAAGCATTAGAACACTATTTCTTCGATACGGAGACATCTGCAAACGCTACTTCCTAGGAAGGAAGTGTAGCATTTACATTCTTTTGAAGTGAATACGAGGTATACATGACACTTCGCAATAAATATTATATCTTATCATGAAACATAGAAATGAGATGCGATATGCCGATTTAAGAATCATTAGAACTCTATTGCTTCGATACGCAGACATTTGCAAACGCTATTTCCTTGCAAGGAAGTGTCGCATTTACATTCATTTGAAGTGTAGACGAGGTATACATAACACTCCACAATGAATATTATATATTATCATGAATCGTAGTAATGTGTAGCGATATCGCGTTTTGAGAAGCTTTAGAACTCTATTGCTTCGATACGTAGACATCTGCAAACGCTATTTCCTAGCAAGGAAGTGTCGCATTTACATTCTTTTGAGGTGAATACGAGGTATACATAACACTGCACAATGAATATTATATCTTATCGTGAAACATAGAAATGAGATGCGATATGACGATTTATGAAGCATTGGATGTCTATTGCTTCGATACGTAGACATCTGCAAACGCTATTTCCTAGCAAGGAGGTGTCGCATGTACATTCTATTGAAGTGTATGCGAGGTATACATGGCACTTCGCAATGAATATTATATCATAACATGAAGCATAGAAATGAGATCCGGTATTGCGATTTATGAAGCATTAGAACACTACTGCTTCGATACGTAGACATCTGCAAACGATATTTCCTAGCAAGGAAGTGTCGCATTTACATTCATTTGAAGTGTATGTGATGTATACATGACACTTCGCAATGAATATTATATCTTATCATGAAACGTAGATATGAGATGCGATATGACGATTTAAGAAGCATTGGAATTCTAATGCTACGATACCTAGACATCTGCGAACGCTATTTCCTGGCATGGAAGTGTCGGGTTTACATTCCTTTGAAGTGAATACGAGGTATACATAACACTCCACAATGAATATTGTATCATATCATGAAACGTAGAAATGAGATGCAATATGGCGATTTAAGGAGCATTAGAACCCTATTGCTTCGATACGTAGACATCTGCAAACGCTACATCCCAGCAAGGAAGTGTCGCATTTACACTCTTTTGAAGTGAGTACGAGGTATACATGACACTTCGCAATGAATATTATATCATAACATGAGGCATAGAAATGAGATGCGGTATTGCGATTTATGAAGCATTAGAACACTATTGCTTCGATACGTAGACATCTGCAAACGATATTTCCTAGCAAGGAAGTGTCGCATTTACATTCATTTGAAGTGTATGTGATGTATACATGACACTTCGAAGTGAATATTATATATTATCATGAATCATAGTAATGAGAAGCGATATGGCGATTTAAGAAGCATTGGATCCCTATTGCTTCGATACGTAGACATCTGCAGACGCTACTTCCTAGCAAGGAAGTGGCGCATTTACATTCTTTTGAAAGGAATACGAGGTATATATGACACTTCGCAATGAATATTATATCTTATCATGAAACATAGAAATGAGATGCGATATGACGATTTAAGAAGCATTAGAATTCTGTTGCTTCGATACGTAGACATCTGCAAACGCTATTTCCTAGCTAGGAAGTGTCGCATTTACATTCCTTTGAAGTGAATACTAGGTATACATAACACTCAACAATGAATATTATATCTTATCATGAAGCAAAGAAATGAGGAGCGATTTCGCGCTTTAGGAGGCATTAGAATTCTATTGCTACGATTCGTGGACATCTGCAAACGCTACTTCCTTGCGAGGAAGTGTCGCAATTACATTCTTTAGAAGTGAATACGAGGTATACATGACACCTCGCATTGAATATTATATGTATTCATGAAACATAGAAATAAGATGCGATATCGCTTCTTGAGAAGCATTAGAAACCTATTGCCACAATACGCAGACATCTGCAGACGCTATTTCCTGGCAAGGAAGTGTCGCAATTACATTCATTTGAAGTGTATGGGAGGTATAAGTGACATTTCGCAATGAATATTATATCTTGTCACGAAACATAGGAATGAGATGCGATATCGCGTTTTAGAAGCATTAGAACTCTATTGCTACGTTACGTAGACATCTAGAAACGCTATTTCCTAGCATGGAAGTGTCGAACTTACATTCTTTTGAAGTGTAGACGAGGAATACATAACACTTCGCAATGAATATTATATCTTATCACGAATCATATAAATTAGATGCGAAATCGCGTTTTAAGGAGCTTTAGAACTCTATTGCTACGATACATAGACATCTGCAGACGCTATTTCCTAGCAAGGAAATGTCGCATTTACATTCATTTGATGTGATGGCGAGGTATAGATAACACTCAGCAATGAATATTATATCTTATCACGGAACATAGAAATGAGATGCGATATCGCGTTTTAAGGGGCATTAGGACTCTGTAGCTTCGATACAGAGATATCTGGGAACGTAATTTCATAGAAAGGAAATATCGCATTTTGTGACGTCAGGCGTACCGCCTGCCACCCATGAACCTCCTCGCACCCCCCAGCATCAACCCCTGGACGCATGCAACCAGTCAAACTCGCCTGCAGATCCAGCAACTGGAAGTGTTCGCGCGCGCATTCCTGCACGCGCTTACTCCTACCGAGTTCCGCTGCCTCACTCGCACCGCCGAGTATACCTGTCTCGCTCGTAACGGGCAGTGTCTCATTCGCACCACCGAGTATACCTGTCTCGCCCGCACCAAGCACGGGCAGCCCCATCTCACTCGCACCGAGGATTCCGTCCTGCAGGAAGACGTAGCCGCAGCCCATCACCTGAATGGTGACTTTTCCAATTCCGGGAACAGAATCTGCTAGAACCTATATATTACTTCTAAGCTAGCACATACATACCATATCATGACGCATATATAAGAAACCCTAGATCTAAGTTACACACGACACGAATGTAAGACACAAACAACACACACATAATTCTAAGTCCATATTGTATTTGCTCATAAGTGAAACGCGTAAGATGCGTCCGGCCAGCGGCATGCGCCGCTAGCCCCACCACGAGCCGCGAGTCCCCACTCGCGGTACCGCGATCTCCCTACCACGAGCGTCCGCGACCGTAGCGCCTCGCGAACCGAGGAGGACCGAGACGCTGCTCCAGAGCACACACTTTGACTTGAGATCTCCTACCGAGGAGTCGAAACCTCTAGTTCTAGATCGTTAGCCACCTCAATGTGGGATTCAGACATCGTGTTTCTATTTCCATTTTAACTTAGTCTTAGTCTTAGAATAATTCCAGTTCATGTATACTTTACACCTAGAATATATTTTATTTTTACTTTTACTATATCCAAGTACAATTTCTTTTACCAAGTCTACTATTTCCACATCCATTAATTTTATCAAGTGTTTATAATACTAGTTCTACTTTTACCATTACATTTAACTACGAATTCTTCCACGGGTTCTTCCATACAACTGGGGTTGCTCTTCATCACCTTGAAGGAGTATAGAAAACGGCTTTGTGACGTTGAGATAGAGCGGATCGCCGCTTATCCTTCAGATCTTAGTCGAAAGTACAGGAAAACCTGATGAATGAATCGTGCTTCCGGTTTGTGAAGAACGCGACGTGCGGGTAGGAAGAATTTCTTACGATCACTTGTGCGTGAATATTTGGAGGACATTCCGAGAGTCCTCGTATACCAGCGACCTGCCTTCGCACCAGCCCAGCCGCCGCTTTCCCAAGCGACCGTCGACGCTTCCGATCCAGACACCACGACGCATCACGCCGATTCTGCCACATTCGCAGCCGAAGCTGCTACTATCACCGCTGGTTCCTCTGCATCATCGCTGAATTCCGACCGCCGCTCTCCTCTTCGCTGGCGACTGATCCGGATTTCCGTAGCAGCCAACCGACCGAACTCCGCTACGATCCCAGCGAACGATCCTCGACGCCGTTTCTACGTACAAATCGAGATAGAAGTCATCGAAAGGTAGGGTCACTCCCTTACCATCGCGAGTGTTTTCGCTAGTGTCGCGTCAGCCGAAATTGTCGGACCCGGTCTTAACGCGATCCCGCGGACCGAATTACCGAAAAATAGGCTGGTGTCGTAAAGCCTACGGAGCAACGGAAAATAGTTTCGCCGGACGTGACACCTCGTACTCACCTCAAAAGAATGTAAATGCAACACACTTTCTTGCTAGGAAATAGCGATTGCATATGGCTACGTATCGTAGTAATACAGTTTTATGCTTCTTAAAACGCGATATCGCATCTCATTTCTATGCTTCATAATAACATATAATATTCATTGCGAAGTCTTATGTATTGCTCGTGTGTACTTCATATGAATGTAAATGCGAAACTTCCCTCCTAGGAAATAGCGTTTGCAGATGTCTACGTATCGATGCAATAAACTTCTAATGCTTCTTAAAACGCGATATCGCATCTCATTACTATGTTTCATGATAAGATATAATATTCATTGCGAAGTGTTATGTACTCCACGTCTAAACTTCAAATGAATGTAAATGCGACACTTCCTTGCTAGGAAACAGCGTTGGCAGATGTCTAGGTATCGAGACAATAGAGATCTAATGCTTCTTAAAACGAGATGTCGCATCTCATTTCTATGTTTCATAATAAGATATAATATTCATTGCGAAGTGTCATGTATACCTCGTATTCACTTCACAAGAATGTAAATGCAACACTACCATACTAGGAAATAGCGATTGCAGATGTCTACGTATCGTAGCAATAGAGTTCTAATGCTTCTCAAAGCGCCATATCGCATCTCCTTTCTATGTTTCAGAATAAGGTATAATATTCATTGTGGGGTGTTATGTATACCTCGTATTCACTTCAAAAGAATGTAAATGCGACACTTCCTTGCTAGGAAATTACGTTTCCAGATGTCTACGTATCGAAGCAAAAGAGTTTTAATGCTTCTCAAAACGAGATATCGCATTTCATTCTATGTTTCGTGATAAGACATAGTATTCATTGTGGTGTGCTATGTATACCTCGTATTCACCTCAAAAGAATGTAAATGCGACACTTCCTTGCTAGGAAATAGCAATTGCATATGGCTACGTATCGTAGTAATAGAGTTTTATGCTTCTAAAAACGCGATATCGCATCTCATTCCTATGTTTCATGATAAGATATAATATTCATTGCGAAGTGTCATGTATTCCTCGTATTCACTTCAAAAGAATGTAAATGCGACACTTCCTTGCTAGGAAATAGCGTTTCCAGATGTCTATGTATCGAAGCAATAGAGTTCTAATGCTTCTTAAATCGCGATGTCGCACCTCATTCCTATGTTTCATTATAAGATATAACATTCATTGCGAATTGTAATGAATACCTCGTCTACACTTCAAAATAATGTAAATGTCACTCTTCTTGGCTAGGAAATAGCGTTTCCAGATGTCTACGTATCGAAGCAATAGAGTTGTAATGCTTCTTAAAACACGATATCGCAGCTCTTTTCTATGTTTGCTGGTAAGATATAATATTCATTACGAAGTGTTATGTATACCTTGTCTAGACTTCAAAAGTATGTAAATGCCACACTTCCTTGCGACGGAATAGCGTTTCTAGATGTCTACGCATCGAAGCAATAGATTTCTATCTCTTTATAAAACGCGATATCGCACATCAGTTCTATGTCACATGATAAGATGTAATTTCAATGCATCGCGTAATGTATATCTCCTCTACACTTCAAATGAATGTAAATGCATCACTTCCTTGCTACGGAATATCGTTTCTATATCTGAAGGTTTGGAAGCAATAGAGTTCTAATGCTTCGTAAAACGCGGCTGCGCATCTTACTTCTATATTTCATGATAAGATGTAATATTCATGGCATCGCATTAAGTTTATCTGCTTCTGCACATGAATTGAGTGTAAACCCTACAATTTCTTGCTCGGGGATAGCGTTTCTAGATGTCCAGGTGCCGAAGCATTTAATTTGTCATGCTTCATGCACCGCAATATCATATAAGCCGCATTTCATATAAACAGTTCGAAGTAAGTAAGAGGGTTGTAAAGCTCTATGCATCGCATTATGTTTATCTGCTTCTGTGCTTTATTATGCTCTGGGATGTGAGAAGGTCCTCAACCATCCTTAATCCCCTAAAGGGAAGTCAAAAGTCCAGCGGCCCTGCAGGTGGGCCATGGGAGCGCGGCGCGCGAGGTGCTACGCAATTTAAATGATCAGGAGTATCCCCTCAGGGACACCCAAGAAGGCGAGAAGAGGAAATCGCCGAAGTCCACTGATCGATGGACCCGAACAATACCGAAGCCTACAGCCCACTCCACCAAGGAGCCCCGAGGAGGATCCAGGAGACCCGAGGACCATCAGCGAATTCAAGGAACCTGAAGAAGAGAACGTGAGAGCTTATTCGCTAAAGCGTCCCATTTCTTGTGTCGCATATTGTATATTGTATCTTATATCGTGAAGCGAGTTATGATACCCGGTAATTCGCGGCGTGTTGCGTAGTTTCCCGTAACCCTTGTTAGTTAAACCCACGTCAAGACCATAAATAAACATGCCGTGACTTCAGTATCTCGCGATCTGAGTGTGTGTACTTGGCTAGTCATAGTCGAGAGGAGGAGCATTTCGAAATTTCAAGAGTTGTTCCGCCCCAGGGTTCCCGGGGTCGTGTAGTCTATCCCTTTGCTACTTTCTGAGCAGCTGGCGCCCAAGAAAAGTTGTACGTGAGCGGATACCTTGGAACGATAGATCGCTTTAGATTAAAGTACGTTTTACACCTTAAAGCATTTAGATAATTAACCCCTTCGAGCTTCCCTGACTTACTATATATAGGTTACCGTCACAACTAATAGGAACCATCACTTTACATAGATATATAGAACACACATAGTTTTAAACGTAGAACTGAGAATTTGAGAACCTACTTTGAAACGTTAGTAGTGAGGAATTCCATCGGATTTCATAGAAATTCAGAACTTACTTGCTATGAAACATAGGCAGATAAGGGCCATCGCGTTGCTTAGAACTTTAGAACTTGCTTACTCCAACAAAGATTTCTATTGGCTTCGTCCGTTCTCTTAGAAGAGTTTTTGATAAACCACATACTTTTCACACTTCTGATATCTTTGAAAGTTCGCGAGATGGAATCGTTTAAGTTTTAAAATGATTACTTAGTGTGGATTATTATTTAGTAACTAGCTCATAAACGAGTCTGCATAGGATATAATCCATAAGTTTTTAAGCCTGGAATTTATGCAGTTATTTGTTATTCATTTATTGCTCAAACGACAAAGATTCTGACCACTTCAAAATGGTTGACTTTCATCAATTTTCTTAAAAATTGAAATACTGCCCAATTAAAGACTGTAATTAAAGCTTTCAAAACATTTTACCTCTTATAGATGAATTCTGGAATGTTCAAGTATTTTTCATATTCGTAATTATTAAAAATGTTTTACTTGATTCTTTAATTCAATATTTAGAATTTTCTGAGAAATATTTTTTATCGTAATGAACTATATAATTGCAATTATAATTCTTTATGAAATAATAATAACAGAAAGGTATGTATCCATTCTTGGAGTTTTGTCAAGAGTATTTAATCTTACTATCTAAAATGAAACATTGAGATCTGTTTACAATCTAATGGAATTTAATTACCTTTTGATTCAAATTCACAATGATAATCTTCGATAGTTAAACAATTTTGTGCGCTGTCCTCGGGAATCCGCAGCTCAGTACTTATAAAATGAACGACACAAAGAACAGCCTAACCAAACGTATTCGAACCAATTTTTCAATACTAATCTTATCATGTTTAATTTATGCTGCAAACTATTGAAATGCCCTTCGAAAAGTGTTTATTCACAGTGAAGTAAACGGTAAATGTTACGCCTTCCACCACTGTTTACAATACGTATGTTTCACTTCCTATCAAAACCGTGAGTACTATCGCCTTTCTTTACTTTTTGTAACCTTCAATGCCTTCATGTTACAGATCGTTACACTTGCTTTAAAATGCTCTATCGTATTACGGAAGAATGGATATACCAATTCATTTTAAAAAATGAAGGTAACCTTCATATGTCCAACATAACTCCACTTACAAAAAAACTATTTTCATCAACGGATGGGCCCTTTGTACTATGCAATTTTATATTAGCAAAAACTTCTATGAAACTTATAGTTTCGTGGATATCTGAGGTGCTAATTATTACTGCCCCACCCTGTATACTGTTATGGATGTGTCCAACAAGGCAACGATGAACAGAGTTAAATTTAATATTATGATGTTTATTATTTTACTTATAGTATATTTGTTTTTCTGGAATTTTGCCAAAAAAAAATGTTCACGATGTCGACAGATGAATATATTTGCCTTAGAATTACAAGAGCCAACAATTTCGAAAGTAGAATATTTCTTTACTTCGCTAACCGAATCATTGCAAACGTTAAGTAAAGTGCGTGCCTTTCAAAACAGTCAGATGCAAATTACGATACAACGTTTCCAAGAAATGGTACGTGCCACTGTTTTTTAATTTCCATTTATTTAATCAAAGGAAATTTAATTGAAATATCCGCAAAATTTGAGGACAAAAAGTTATTGTAATTTTACGCAACATATATGATGATGATAAAGAATAAGTATACGGAACTGAAAATGGAAAGTAGCGAGCAGAAAAAGAAACTGATGGAGCTACAAAGTAGATTGATACATCCGTCAAATGATGATTCTAGGTTAATAAAATCTGTTAATCAAAGAACTATTGCAAAAATCAACTATAATCAATATTACTTCTGCTCAAAGGCTATAATAGAATTGGACCGAAATGGGTACAAAACAGGCAATTATATCTATACGTTCTATTCTATGCAAAGGCAAATATATCAAAGAGAAAAGATGTGTTACTTACAAATTACTTATGTTCCTAGATATCTCACTAATTCAGGCTTCTTGTCTTGCAGAACTAATCATTCATTTAACATGTAAAGGGGTCGAAGAATAGTAAAAGATTTTTATATTTCATAGCGTCACTCGATACGTCGATTGGATCACGTAAAATATCGGACATTAATTGCATCTACATCTTCAGACCTTAAATATATGATTGCAACAACATATTTAATAGCGTTTTAATAACATTTTTCTAATTGTTTATATCTATGTCTAATAAATATATATTAATCGAATAAGTTGCTTTACCAAAGAATAAAAGTATCTGAGGCTTACAAATCGGAGCATAACATAACAAACGTGCATCACATATATAATATTACATGTAACAAAAGATGAAGACCAAAAAGATCGTACATAAGTTGAATCCACAATGCGGTCATAGAGTTACAGAAACGGCAAAAATTCCAAACAATAATTTAAAAAATTCAAAAAGGGGGGAGTGAAAATCCATCTCCTTGACGATGATAAGGAACAAGTCTGCCTCATGCACTACAATATCCCAAACAGTCAGCGATTGGCACGCCAATGACAATGGATGGAACGAATTTCGTGACAGAACTGTGCTAACAAAGTGCTCTTACTCAGCTTTCGAAATGGCATACTGTTAGTGCTGGGGCGGCATTCGTATCACGGCACATTAAAGCACCGAGGTACAGCACACGGGCTACACGGCCGTGACAATGACACTATCAGCTCACCATAGCTACACGCGTGGTTGTGGCGTAGGCTGACATTTACTAATGGGGAAGCTGTTTCCATAAAAATTATAAGCAAATATGAAAAATGACTAAACTGCGCAATTTATTTATTTTGATTCCAAAATAGATACACCGGCACAAAACAAAGATATAAGAACTCGATTTTATTATTTTCTATAAACTAGCTCGATAGGGCGATTTTTTCCATAAAGTCGATAATTACTTTGTCATAAAAATATATACACTTATTTTATATATATTTTCTTCAATTTATTGTTACAAATTCATGCAATTGAGGGTTACATTAAATACGATGACAGCATGTTGTTTCAAAAATTACACAAGGCGAAGTTAGGGACGCAACAGCATGAATTTTTATTTTATAAGTAATATTTTTTATATAAATAATATTTTTAGTTTATGATGGATTGAAAGAAATATATACGACTCGCTCAATAACTATAAATATAGGAAAACGACCATCAAAATGTCTATCAATACTCATATGCTGAACATCTACTGACATCTAACGGTTCTAATTTGTATGAAAGCACAGGTTCCCCATTGCCAAATGTAATCCTGCGTAATTGCTGAGGAGATTCATGAATGGAGCGATGATACGCGTGTCACCGTGGTGCTGGTACTGCGCGATTCGCTTGTCTAGAACGTGCTGGTAACACGTTCTGGCATTTTAGTTAACGAATCCGGTCACAGATGACTACGAATCAGTTGACACTCCTCGGAAGTGGCAATATAGTGCCGGCATGGTGTCGCTACCATCTTGCCGTTTGTTATCTGGGATGCTTTTTAGTGCATTATTCGGAATTTAATTTGAACACATAGCTACTTAATCGCGAATTTGTATGTACATAATTATACATGACTGCATAAAAAGGATATCATATACTTTTATAATCAGTCCGATATAAGAATATAAAACGAAGAACTATCCACTCCCATCAGGAGTAAAAACAATGTTTGGTACGGAAAGCTCATTGTAAAATATAATCAAGCAGTTAATATATCAAATCACAGCACACAATAAATCACTGAATGTATAACGATATGAATAGTAAGAAAAACATATTTACCTGTTAAATGTTTATAAATTCAAATTTAAAAGTCCAAGTCACATTTAATATATTATTGTTTAACAAGGTGATTTAATGTTGTTTCAAATAGGCGTGCAGAACTAACTCGTACTTCTGTCAATGTAATTTCATTCGAAAAATACAAAGGATAAGAGGAAATATTCTCCAACATATAACATATATAAATCAACGGATGCAAGAGAGAACACTCGATCTCGGTATAACGAGACCGGGGCGTCATCCTGCAGTAATCGTATAACGCCTGTTCCGAGATGGTGTAGAGAGGGAATGTGGAGGGTGAAAAGCATAAAATAACAACAATGTAACTAAAGAGAAAGAAAAAGAGAATATGTGGAAGCATTGCATTTATTAAGAGGAAATCCTAGAAATATCAAACAACAGATTATATATTATACTGCAAGGGTAAGGTACAACGAAATAGACGATATCGTGAGAGAAACTAAAAAAATCGAGAAACTTAAAGAGAAAATAATAATTTAGATTGAGCGAATCAATATCACTGATCCCGGCAAGCTTAATGGATAACGCATAACGATGAATCGGTTAGAGTATAAGATAGATGTTGGTCGCGGTTTGAGTGGCCCTGGGAATCCTTTGCCCGCATCAGGGCAAGCAGTAGGATGGTGGAGGGCCTGCCCTCCTGTTGCTTGGGTCTATAGAATTCTCATTCTTTTGTAGAGTAGAAGCAGATAATTATAATGCTTTTCATAGAAGATTAAAGCTTACTTAATTCGAAACGTTGAAATGAGATGAGTCATGGCATGGTATGATGCATTAGTACTCTATTGTCTCGACATGTAGACACTACGAAGGGCAATCCTGTTGCATGGAGCTGTAGAATTTACATTCTTATGAAGTTTTAAAGCAGATAAGCATAGAGCTATGCATAAGAGATTACAGCATTCTTACTTTAAAACGATGAAATGGGATGCGCCAGCGCATTGCATGGAGAATTCTAGCTCGATTGCTTTAACAGACAGAAACTACGGAGCGCCATGCCGTTGTATGGAATTATATAGTTCACATTCTATTGAAGACCTCTAACAGTTAAGCATAATGTTATGGATATATGATTACAGATTCTTTGCTTTGAAACGTGTAAATGAGATGCGTCATTGCGCTGCATGAAGTATTAGAAATGTCTTGCTTGGACACGTAGAGATCTGGAAACGATATTCTGTTGCATGTAAGTAGAGGATTCACATCCTTCTAAGGTCTAGATGCAGACAAATGTAACATATTGCATAGAACATTGCAATTTACCATGAATCATTGAAATGACTTGCGACATCGTGTTGAATGAAGCAATAGAACTCTATTGCTTCGAAAAGTAGACATCTAAGAACGCAATTCCCTCGCAAGGAAGTGTAGAAATCACAGTCTTCTGGCGTGTATATGCAGACAAGCATAACGAGATGTGTAGAGTATTTTTATCTACTTACATACTTCGAACTGTTGATATCAAATGCGATATCGCGTTTTATATAGCATTAGAAATCTATTGCTTTAATACGTGCACATCTAGAAACGCTACCCCCTGGCAAGATATTGTAGGACTTTTATACTGTTGACGTGTAGAAGCAGATAAACGTAACGCGTTTCATTGAATATTAAATCTCAACACGCGGCATTGAAATGAGATGCGACATCGATCTGAATAAAGTAATAGAACTTTATTGCTTGGACAAGTAGATATCTAAAAACGCTATTCCCCTGCAAGGGAGTGTAGGGTTCAAATTCGCTAGAAGTGTTGAAAAGTTAAACGTAACGCGCTGCATTAAATATTACATCTTACATTACACATTGAAATGTGATGCGAGATCGTGATGAATGATGTATTAGAACTCTATTGCTTCGACACATTTACAACCAGAATCGCTATCCTCTTGTCAGGAAGTGTGGAAACCACACTTTTGAGGCGCAGAAGCAGATGAGCATAATGATATATACAGTGCATTAAAATCTATATACATACTTCGAACTATTGATGTGAAATGCTATATCGCGTTCCATGAAGCATTAGAACTCCTATGCCTCGATTCGTAGACATGTAGAAACACTGTTCCGTAGCAAGCAAGTGCGGTATTTGCATTATTTTCAAGTGCAGACGAGATATACGTAACGCTTGCGTTGACGTTGCATCTTAACATGAGACATAGATATGAGATGCGATATAGCGCTACATGAAGTATTAGAAATCTATTGCATCGATATGTAGAATTCTGGAAACGCTACTCCGAAGCAAGGAAGTGAGGCACTTACATTTGTTTGAAGTCTAGATGAGAGATACATAACTTTTTGCAATGAATAGTACATCTTATTGGGAGACATAGAAATGAGATGTGATATTGCGTTTTATGAAGCGTTAGAACTTTAATGCTTCGATACGTAGACATCTAGAAACGCGATTTCGTCGTAAAGAAGCGTGAGATTTACATTCCTTCGAAGTGCTGACAAGATATAATTAACACGATGCATTGATTTACATTTCAACATAAAACATAGAAATATGATGCAACATCGCACTTTATGTAGCATTAGAACTCTAATGCTTCGATATCTGGTCATCTAGAAGCGCTATTCCGTAGCAAGGAAGTGTGAGATTTACATTCCTCTTAAGCGTTGCCGAGATATACATAACGCGTTACATACAAATACATCTTGTCATTTTTCACGGAAATCATCTGCGAAATCGCGTTTAACGAAGCATTACAACTCTATTGCCCCGACACGTAGACATCTGCAAGCTATATTCCGTAGCAAGGAAGAGTGGGATTTACATTCATTTGAAGTGTAGACAAGATATACGTAACGTGTTGCTTTGACTATTACATCTCATCATGAAACATAGAAATGAGATGCGATATCGCGTTTTAAGGTGCATTAGAACTCCATTGCTTCGATACCTAGACACCTGGAAACGCATTTCCTAGCAAGGATGTGTGACATTTACTTTCTTTTGAAGTGTAGACGAGGCATACGTAATACTTCGCAATGAACATTATATCTTATCATGAAACATAGAAATGAGATGCGATATGGCGATTTAAGAAGCATTAGAAAACTATTGCTTCGATACGTAGACATCTGCAAACGCTACTCTCTAGCAAGGAAGTGTCGCATTTACATTCTTTTGAAAGGAATACGAGCTATACATGACACTTCGCAATGAATATTATATCAACTCATGAAACACAGAAATGAGATGCGATATGGCGGTTTATGAAGCATTAGAATTCTATTGCTTCGATACGTAGACATCTGCAAACGCTATTTCCTAGCAAGGAATTGTCGCATTTACATTCTTTTGATGTGAATACGAGGTATACATAGCACTGCACAATGAACATTATATCTTATCATAAAACATAGAAATGAGATGCGATATGGCGATTTATGAAGCATTGGATGTCTATTGCATTGATACGTAGACATCTGCAATCGCTATTTCCTAGCAAGGAAGTGTCTCATTTACATTCATTTGAAGTATAGACGAGATATACATAACACTGCACAATGAATATTATATCTTATCATGAAACATAGAAATGAGAAGAGATATGGCGATTTAAGAAGCATTAGATCCCTATTGCTTCGATACGTAGACATCTGCAAACGCTACTTCCCAGCAAGGCAGTGTCGCATTTACATTCCTTTGAACGGAATACGAGGTATACATGACACTTCGCAATGGATATTATATCTTATCATGAAACGTAGATATGAGATGCGATATGACGATTTAAGAAGCATTAGAAAACTATTGCTTCGATACGTAGACATCTGCAAACGCTACTTCCTAGCAAAGACGTGTCGCATTTACATTCTTTTAAAACGAATACGAGGTATACATAACACTCCACAATGAATATTATATCTTATCATGAAACATAGAAATGATATGCGATATGGCGATTTATGAAGCACTAGATGTCTATTGCTTCGATACGTAGACATCTGCAAACGTTATTTCCTAGCAAGGAAGTGTCGCATTTACATTCATTTTAAGTGTATGCGAGGTATACATAACACTGCATATTGAATATTGTATCTTATCATAAAACATAGAAATGAGATGCGATATGGCGATTTAAGAAATATTAGAAATCTATTGGTTCGATACGTAGACATCTGCTAACGTTATTTGCTAGCAAGGAAGTGTCGCATTTACATTCTTTTGAAGTGAATACGAGGTATACATAACAATCCACAATGAATATTATATATTATCATGAAACATAGTAATGAGTAGCGATATCGCGTTTTGAGAAGCATTAGAACTCTAATGCCACGATATGTAGACATCCGCAAACGCTATTTCCTAGCAAGGAAGTGTCGCATTTACGTTCAGTTGAAGTGTATGCGATGTATACATGACACTTCGCAGTGAATATTATATATTATCATGAATCATAGAAATGAGAAGCGATATGGCGATTTAAAAAGCATTAGACTCCTATTGCTTCGATACGTAGACATATGCAAACGCTACTTCCTAGCAAGGAAGTGTCGCATTTACATTCTTTTGAAAGGAATACGAGGTATACATGACACTTCGCAATGAATACTATATCTTTTCATGAAACGTAGATATGAGATGCGATATGACGATTTAAGAAGCATTAGATAACTATTGCTTCGATACGTAGACATCTGCAAACTCTATTTCCAAGCAAGGAAGTGTCGCATTTACATTCTTTTGAAGTGAATACGAGGTATTCATAACACTGCACAATGAATATTATATCTTATCATGAAACATAGAAATGAGATGCGATATCGCGATTTAAGAAGCTTTAGGACACTATTGCTTCGATACGTAGATATCTGCAAACGCTATTTCCTAGCAAGGAAGTGTCGCATTTACATTCTTTTGAGGTGTATACGAGGTATACATAACACTGCACAATGAATATTATATCTTATCATGAAACATAGAAATGAGATGCAATATGGCGATTTATGAAGCATTAGATGTCTATTGCTTCGATACGTAGACATCTGCAAACGCCATTTCCTAGCAAGGACGTGTCCCGTTTACATTCATTTGAAGTGTATGCGAGGTATACATGACACTTCGCAGTGAATATTATATACTGTCATGAAACATAGAAATGTGAAGTGATATGGCGATTTAAGAAGCATTAGATCCCTATTGCTTCGATACGTAGACATCTGCGAACGCTACTACCCAGCGAGGAAGTGTCGCATTTACATTCTTTTGAAAGGAATACGAGGTATACATAGCACTCCACAAGGAATATTATATCTTATCATGACACATAGAAATGAGTTGCGATATCGCGTTTTAAGAAGCATTAGAACTCTATTGCTACGATACGTAGACATCTGCAGACGATATTTGCTAGGAAGGAAGTGTCAAATTTACATTCTTTTGAGGTGAATACGAGGTATTCATAACACTCCACAATCAATATTATATCTTATCATGAGACATAGGAATGAGATGCGATATCGCTATTTAAGAAGCATTTGATCTCTATTGCTTCGATTCGTAGATATCTGCAAACGCTACTACCTTGCAAGGAAGTGTCGCATTTACATTCTTTTGAAGTGAATACAAGGTATACATGGCACTTCGCAATGAATGTTATAACTTATCATAAAACATGTAAATGACATGCGATATCGCGTTTTAAGAATTGTAAGAACCCTATTGCTACGATATGTAGACATCTGCAAACGCTATTTCCTAGCAAGGAAGTGTTGCATTTACATTTTTTTGAAGTGAATACGAAGTATACATGGCACTGCGCAATGAATATTATACCTTTTCAAGAAACATAGAAAGGAGATGCGCTATCGGTTTTTGAGAAGTATTAGAAATCTATTACTACGATACGTAGACATCTGGAAACTCTATTTCCTAGGAAGGAAGTGTCGCATTTACATTCCTCTGAAGTGAATACGAGGTATACATGACAATTCGCAATTAATATTATATCTTAACATGAAACATAGATATGAGATGCGATATCGCAAATTAGCAAGCATTGGAAATCTATTGCTTCGATACGTAGACATCTGGAAACGCTATTTCCTAGCAAGGAAGTGTCGCATTTACATTCATTTGAAGTATAGACGAGATATACATAACACTGCACAATGAATATTATATCTTATCATGAAACATAGAAATGAGATGCGATATGGCTATTTAAGAAGGATTAGAACTCTATTGCTTCGATACGTAGAAATCTGCAAACGCTATTTCCTAGCAAGGAAGTGTCGCATTTACATCCATTTGTAGTATAGACGAGATATACATAACACTGCACAATGAATATTATATCTTATCATGAAACATAGAAATGAGATGCGATATCGCGATTCAAGAAGCATTAGTACACTATTGCTTCGATACGTAGACATCTGCAAACGCTACTTCCTGGCAAGGAAGTGCCGCACTTACATTCTTTTGAAAGGAATACGAGGTATACATGACACTTCGCGATGAATATTATATCTTATCAAGAAACGTAGATATGAGATGCGATATGACGATTTAAGAATCATTAGAAAACTGTTGCTTCGATACGTAGATATCTGCAAACACTATTTCCTAGCAGGGAACTGTCGCATTCACATTCATTTGAAGTGTAAGCGAGGTAAATATGACACTTCGCAACGAATATTATATATTATCATGAAAAATAGATATGAGATGCGATAACGCGAATTAGCATGCTTTAGAAATCTGTTGTTTCGATACGTAGACACTGCAAACGCTATTTCCTAGCAAGGAAATGTCGCATTTACATTCATTTCAAGTGTATGCGAGGTATACATGACACTTGGCAATGAATATTATATATTATCATGAAACATAAAAATGCGAAGCGAAATCGCGTTTTGAGAAGCATTAGACCACTAATGCCACGATACGTAGACATCTGCAAACGAAATTTCCCAGGAAGGAAGTGTCGCATTTACATTCATTTGAAATATAGACGAGATATACATGACACTGCACAATGAATATTATATCTTATCATGAAATATAGAAATGAGGTGCGATGTGGCGATTTAAGAAGCATTAGAACTCTACTGCTTTGATACGGAGACATCTGCAAACGCTGCTTCCTAGCAAGGAAGTGTCGCATTTACATTCTTTTGAAGTGAATACGAGGTATACATAACACTCCACAATGAATATTATATTCTATCATGAAACATAGAAATAAGATGCGATATGACGATTTAAGAAGCATTAGAACTCTATAGCTTCGATACGTAGACATCTGCAAACACTATTTCCCATCAAGGAACTGACGCATTCACATTCGTTTGAATTGTATGCGAGGTATACATGAATCTTCGCAATGAATATTATATATTATCATGAAACATATAAATGAGATGCGATATCGCGATATAAAGAGCATAAGAACCCTATTGTTACGATACGTTGACATCCGCAAACTCTACTTCATAGCAAAGAAGTGTCGCATTTACTTTCCTTTGAAGTGAATACGAGGCATAAGTGACACTTCGCAATGAATATTGTATCCTATCATCCAACACAGAAATGAGATGCGATATCGCGTTTTAAGAAGCATTAGAACACTATTGCTTCGATACGCAGACATATGCAAACGCTATTTCCTAGCAAGGAAATGTCGCATTTACATTCATTTCAAGTGTATGCGAGGTATACATGACACTTGGCAATGAATATTATATATTATCATGAAACATAAAAATGCGAAGCGAAATCGCGTTTTGAGAAGCATTAGACCACTAATGCCACGATACGTAGACATCTGCAAACGAAATTTCCCAGGAAGGAAGTGTCGCATTTACATTCATTTGAAGTATAGACGAGATATACATGACACTGCACAATGAATATTATATCTTATCATGAAATATAGAAATGAGGTGCGATGTGGCGATTTAAGAAGCATTAGAACTCTACTGCTTTGATACGGAGACATCTGCAAACGCTACTTCCTAGCAAGGAAGTGTCGCATTTACATTCTTTTGAAGTGAATACGAGGTATACATAACACTCCACAATGAATATTATATTCTATCATGAAACATAGAAATGAGATGCGATATGACGATTTAAGAAGCATTAGAACTCTATAGCTTCGATACGTAGACATCTGCAAACACTATTTCCCATCAAGGAACTGACGCATTCACATTCGTTTGAATTGTATGCGAGGTATACATGAATCTTCGCAATGAATATTATATATTATCATGAAACATATAAATGAGATGCGATATCGCGATATAAAGAGCATAAGAACCCTATTGTTACGATACGTTGACATCCGCAAACTCTACTTCATAGCAAAGAAGTGTCGCATTTACTTTCCTTTGAAGTGAATACGAGGCATAAGTGACACTTCGCAATGAATATTGTATCCTATCATCCAACACAGAAATGAGATGCGATATCGCGTTTTAAGAAGCATTAGAACACTATTGCTTCGATACGCAGACATATGCAAACGCTATTTCTTAGCAAGGAAATGTCACATTTACATTCATTTGAAGTGTATGCGAGGTATACATGACACTTCGCAGCGAATATTATATACTGTCATGAAACATAGAAATGAGAAGTGATATGGCGATTTAAGAAGCATTAGAAATCTATTGGTTCGATACGTAGACATCTGCAAACGCTATTTCCTAGCAAGGAAGTGTCGCATTTACATTCTTTTCAAGTGAATACGAGGTATACATAGCACTGCACAATGAACATTATATCTTATCATAAAACATAGAAATGAGATGCGATATGGCGATTTATGAAGCATTGGATGTCTATTGCATTGATACGTAGACATCTGCAATCGCTATTTCCTAGCAAGGAAGTGTCTCATTTACATTCATTTGAAGTATAGACGAGATATGCATAACACTGCACAATGAATATTATATCTTATCATGAAACACAGAAATGAGATGCGATATCGCGATTTAAGAAGCATTAGAAGACTATTGCTTCGATACGTAGACATCTGCAAACGCTATTTCCTAGGAAGGAAGTGTCGCATTTACATTCATTTGAAGTGTATGCGAGGTATACATGACACTTCGCAATGTATATTATATCTTATCAAGGAACATAGAAATTAGATGCGATATGGCGATGTAAGAAGCATTAGAAATCTATTGGTTCGATACGTAGACATCTGCAAACGTCATTTCCTAGCAAGGAAGTGTCGCATTTACATTCCTTTCAAGTAAATACGAGATATACATAACACTGCACAGTGAATATTATATCTTATCATGAAACATAGAAATGAGATGCGATATGGCGATTTAAGAACTATTAGAAATCTATTGGTTCGGGACGTAGACATCTGCAAACGCTACTTCCTAGGAAGGAAGTGTCGCATTTTCATTCTTTTGAAAGGAATACGAGGTATACATAACACTTCGCAGTGAATATTATATATTATCATGAAACGTAGATATGAGATGCGATATGACGATATAAGAAGCATTAGAACTCTATTGCTTCGATACGTAGACATCTGCAAACGCTACTTCCTAGCAAGGAAGTGTCGCATTTACATTCTTTTGAAAGGAATACGAGGTATACATGACACTTCGCAATGAATACTATATCTTATCATGAAACGTAGTTATGAGATGCGATATCGCGATTCAAGAAGCTTTAGGACACTATTGCCTCGATACATAGATATCTGCAAACGCTATTTCCTAGCAAGGAAGTATCGCATTTACATTCATTTGAAGTGTAGGCGAGATATACATAACACTGCACAGTGATTATTAAATCCTATCATGAAACACAGAAATTAGATGCGATATGGCGATTTAAGAAGCATTAGAAATATATTGGTTCGATACGTAGATATCTGCAAACGCCATTTCCTAGCAAGGAAGTGTCGCATTTACATTCATTTGAAGTATAGACGAGATATACATAACACTGCACAATGAATATTATATCTTATCATGAAACATAGAAATGTGTTGCGATATGGCGATTTAAGAAGCATTAGAAATCTATTGGTTCGATACGTAGACATCTGCAAACGCTATTTCCTAGCAAGGAAGTGTCACATTTACATTCTTTTGAAGTGAATACGAGGTATTCATAACACTGCGCAATGAATACTATATCTTATCATGAAACATAGAAATGAGATGCAATATGGCGATTTATGAAGCATTAGATGTCTATTGCTTCGATACGTAGACATCTGCAAACGCTATTTCCAAGCAAGGAAGTGTCGCATTTAGATTCTTATGAAGTGAATACGAGGTATTCATAACACTGCACAATGAATATTATATCTTATCATGAAACATAGAAATGAGATGCGATATCGCGATTTAAGAAGCATTAGAACTCTACTGCTTCGATACGTAGATATCTGCAAACACTATTTCCTAGCAAGTAACTGTCGCAATCACATCCATTTGAAGTGTATGCGAGGTATACATGACACTTCGCGATGAATATTATATATTATCATGAAACATAGAAATGAGAAGCGATATGGCGATTTAAGAAGCATTAGATCCCAATTGCTTCGATACGTAGACATCTGCAAACGCTATTTCCTAGCAAGGAAGAGTCGCATTTACATTCATTTGAAGTGTATGCTAGGTGTACATGACACTTCGCAGTGAATATTATATTTTGTCATGAAACATAGAAATGAGAAGCGATATGACGATTTAAGAAGCACTAGATCACAATTGCTTCGATACGTAGACATCTGCAAACGCTACTTCCTAGCAAGGATGTGTCGCGTTTACATTCTTTTGAAAGGAATACGAGGTATACATGACACTTCGCAATGAATATTATATCTTATCATGAAACGTAGATATGAGATGCGATATGACGATTTATGAAGCATTAGATGTCTATTGCTTCGACACGTAGACATCTGTAATCGCTATTTCCTAGCAAGGAAGTGTCGCATTTACATTCATTTGAAGTGTATGCTAGGTATACATGATACTTCGCAGTGAATATTATATTTTGTCATGAAACATAGAAATGAGGAGCGATATGACGATTTAAGAAGCTCTAGATCACAATTGCTTCGATACGTAGACATCTGCGAACGCTACTTCCTAGCAAGTATGTGTCGCGTTTACATTCTTTTGAAAGGAATACGAGGTATACAAGACACTTCGCAATGAATATTATATCTTATCATGAAACGTAGATATGAGATGCGATATGACGATTTAAGAAGCATTAGAAAACTATTGCTTCGATACGTAGACATCTGCAATCGCTATTTCCTAGCAAGGAAGTGTCGCATTTACATTCATTTTAAGTGTATGCGAGGTATACATAACACTGCACAATGAATATTATATCTTATCATAAAACATAGAAATGAGATGCGATATGGCGATTTAAGAAGCATTAGAATTCTATTGCTTCGATACGTAGACATCTGCAAATATCATTTCCCAGCAAGGAACTGTCGCATTTACATTCATTTGAAGTATAGGCGAGATATACATAACACTGCACAGTGATTATTAAAGCTTATCATGAAACATAGAAATTAGATGCGATATGGCGATTTAAGAAGCATTAGAAATCTATTGGTTCGATACGTAGATATCTGCAAACGCCATTTCCTAGCAAGGAAGTGTCGCATTTACATTCATTTGAAGTATAGACGAGATATACATAACACTGCACAATGAATAATTTGTCTTATCATGAAACATAGAAATGTGATGCGATATGGCGATTTAAGAAGCATTAGGAACCTATTGGTTCGATACGTAGACATCTGCAAACGATATTTCCAAGCAAGGAAGTGTCGTATTTACATTCTTTTGAAGTGAATACAAGGTATTCATAAC
Source organism: Xylocopa sonorina (assembly GCF_050948175.1). NCBI lineage: Eukaryota > Metazoa > Arthropoda > Insecta > Hymenoptera > Apidae > Xylocopa > Xylocopa sonorina. The sequence goes on from NW_027490091.1 coordinate 2,866,703, forward strand.
ACTGCACAATGAATATTATATCTTATCATGAAACATAGAAATAAGATGCGATATCGCGATTTAAGAAGCATTAGAACTCTAATGCCACGATACGTTGACATCTGCAAACGCTATTTCCTAGCAAGGAAGTGTCGCATTTACATCCATTTGAAGTGAATACGAGGTATACATAACACTCCACAAGAATATTATATCTTATCATGAAACATAGAAATGTGATGTAATATGGCGATTTAAGAAGCATTGAAATTCTATTGCTTTGATACGTATACATCTGCAAGCGCTACTTCCTAGCAAGGAAGTGTCGCATTTACATTCTTTTGAAGTGAATACGATGTATACATAACACTGCACTCTGAATATTATACCTTATCATGAAACATAGAAATGAGATGCGATATCGCGATTAATGAAGCATTAGATGCCTATTGCTTCGATACGTAGACATCTGCAAACGCTACTTCCTAGCAAGGAAGTGTCGCATTTACATTCTTTTGAAAGGAATACGAGGTATACGTGACACTTCGCAATCAATATTATATCTTATCATGAAACATAGAAATAAGATGCGTTATGACGATTTAAGAAGCATTAGAACTCTATTGCTTCGATACGTAGACATCTGCAAACGCTATTTCCTAGCAAGCAAGTGTCGCATTTACATTCATTTGAAGTGTATGCGAGGTATACATGACACTTCGCAGTGAATATTATATATTATCATGAAACATAGAAATGAGAAGCGATATGGCGATTTAAGAAGCATTAGATCCCTATTGCTTCGATACGTAGACATCTGCAAACGCTACTTCCTAGCAAGGAAGTGTCGCATTCACATTCTTTTGTAAGGAGTACGAGGTATACATGACACTTCGCAATGAATATCATATTTTGTCATGAAACATAGAAATTAGATGCGTTATGACGATTTAAGAAGCATTAGAAGTCTATTGCTTCGATACGTTGAAATCTGCAGACGCTACTTCCTAGCAAGGATGTGTCGCATTTACATTCTTTTCAAATGAATAAGAGGTATACATAACACTGCACAATGAATATATATCGTATCACGGAACATAGAAATGAGGTGCGATATCGCGATTTAAGAAGCATTAGAACACCACTTCTTCGATACGGAGACATCTGCAAACGCTATTTCCTAGCAAGGAAGTGTCAAGGCATATTCATTCTTTTGAGGTGAATACGAGGTATACATGACACTCCACAATGAATATTATATCTTATCATGAAACATAGGAATGAGATGCGATATGACGATTTAAGAAGCTTTGGAACTCTATTGCTTCGATACGTAGACATCTGCAAACGCTACTTCCTAGCAAGGAACTGACGCATTTACATTCATGTGATGTATAGACGAGATATACATAACACTGCACAATGAATATTGTATCTCATCATGAAACATAGAAATGAGATGCAATATGTCAATTTAAGAAGCATTAGAACTCTACTGCTTCGACACCTAGACATCTGCCAACGCTATTTCCTAGCAAGGAAGTGTCTCATTTAAATTCATTTGAAGTGTATGCGAGGTATACATGACACTTCGTAATGAATATTATATCTTATCATGAAACATAGAAATGAGATGCGATATCGCGATTTAAGAAGCATTAGAACACTATTGCTTCGATACGGAGACATCTGCCAACGCTATTTCCTAGCAAGGTATTGTCGCATTTACTTTTTTTTGAAGTGAATACGAGGAGTACATAACACTGTACATTGAGTACTATATCTTATCATGAAACATAGGAATAAGATGCGATATCTCGTTTTGAGAAGCATTGGATCCCTATTGCTTCGATAAGTAGCCATCTGCCAACGCTATATCCTAGCAAGGAAGTGTCGCATTTACATTCTTTTCAAGTGAATACAAGGTATACATAACACTGCACAATGAATATTATATCTTATCATGAAACATAGAAATGAGATGCGATATCGCGATTTAAGAAGCATTAGAACACAATTGCTTCGATACGTAGACATCTGCAAACGTTACTTCCTAGCAAGGAAGTGTCACATTTACATTCTTTTGAAGTGGATAAAAGGTATACATGACAATTCGCATTGAATATTATATCTTATTAGGAAACATAGGAATGAGATGCGTTATCGCGTTTTAAGGAGCATTAGAACTCTATAGCTTCGATGTAGAGATATCTGGGAACGTAATTTCCTAGAAAGGAAGTGACCCATTTACGTTCATTTGAAGTGTAGACGAGGAAAACACAACACTTGCCAATAAATATTATATCTTATCATAAGACATAGAAGTGAGATGCGAAATCTTATTGTCAGAAGCATTAGAACTCTGTTGCTTCGATACGTAGACATCTGCCATCGCTATATCCTAGGAAGGAAGTGTCGCATTTACATTCATTTGAAGTGTATGCGAGGTATGCATGGCACTTCGAAATGAATATTATATCTCATCATGTAACATAGAAATGAGATGCGATATCGCTATTTAAGAAGCATTTGATCTCTATTGCTTCGATTCGTAGACATCTACAAACGCTACTACCTTGCAAGGAAGTGTAGCATTTACATTCTTTGAAGTGAATACAAGGTATACATGACACTTCGCAATGAATTTTGTAACTTATCATGAAACATGGAAGTGACATGCGATGTCGCGTTTTAAGAATCGTTAGAGCTCTATTGCTACGATACGTAGACATCTGCAAACGAAATTTCGTAGCAAAGAAGTATGGCATTTACATTCTTTTGAAGTGTATCCGAGGTATGCATGACACTTCGCAATGAGTATTATATGTTACCATGGAACATGGAAATGGCAGGCTATATCGCGTTCTAAGGAGCATTAGAGCTCTATTGCTTCGATACGTAGGCATCTGCAAACGCTATTTCCTAGGAAGGAAGTGTCGCATTTACATTCTTTTGAAGTGTATCCGAGGTATGCATGACACTTCGCAATGAGTATTATATGTTACCATGGAACATGGAAATGGCAGGCTATATCGCGTTCTAAGGAGCATTAGAGCTCTATTCCTTCGATACGAGACATCTGAAAACGCTATTTCCTAGCAAGGAAGTGTCGCATTTACACTCTTTTGAAGTGAGCACGAGGTATACATGACACTTCGCAATGAATATTATACCTATTCATGAAACATAGAACTGAGATGCGATATTGCGTTTTAAGAAGCATTAGAAGCCTATTGCTACGATACGTAGACATCTGCAAACGCTATTTCCTAGCAAGGAAGTGTCGCATTTACATTCAGTTGAAGCGCATACGAGGTATACATGACACTTCGCAATTAATATTATATCTTATCATGAAACATAGAAATAGGATGCAACATCTCGCTTTAAGATGCAATAGGAACCTATTGTTTCGATACGTAGGCATCTGCAAACGCTATTTCCCAGCAATGAAATGGCGCATTTACATTCATTTGAAGTGTATGCGAGGTATAAGTGGCACTTCGCAATGAATATTATATCTTATCATGAAACATGGAAATGAGATGCGATATCCCGTTCTAAGAAGCATTAGTACTCTATTGCTTCGATACGTAGGCATCTGCAAACGCTATTTCCAAGCAATGAAGTGTCGCATTTACATTCATTTGTAGCGTATGCGAGGTATAAGCAACACTTCGCAATGAATATTATATCTTATCATGAAACGTAGATATGAGATGCGATATGACGATTTAAGAGGCATTAGAACACTATTGCTTCGATACGTAGGCATCTGCAAACGCTATTTCCCAGCAAGGAAGTGTCGCATTTACATTCTTTTCAAGTGAATAGGAGGTATACATGACGCTTCGCAATGAATATTATATCTTATCATGAAGCATAGAAATATAATGCAACATCTCGTTTTAAGAAGCAATAGAACCCCATTGCCATGATACGTAGACATCTGTAAACGCTATTTCCTAGCAAAGAAGTGTCGCATTTACATTCATTTGAAGGGTGTGCGAGTTATACATGACACTTCGCAATGAATATTATATCTTATCATGTAACATATAAATGAGATGCGATATCGCGATATAAAGAGCATAAGAAACCTATTGTTACGATACGTAGACATCTGCAAACTCTACTTCCTAGCAAAGAAGTGTCGCATTTACATTCTTTTGATGTGAATACGAGGCATAAGTGACACTTCGCAATGAATATTGTATCCTATCATCAAACATAGAAATGAGATGCTATATCGCGTTTTAAGAAGCATTAGAACTCCATTGCCACGATACGTAGACATCTGTAAACGCTATTTCCTAGCAAAGAAGTGTCGCATTTACATTCACTTGAAGTGTGTGCGAGGTATAAATGAAACTTTGCAATGATTATCATATGTCATCATGGAACATAGAAATGAGATGCGATATCGCGATTTAAAAAGCATTGGAACACTACTGCTTCGATACCGAGACAACTGCAAACGCTATTTCCTAGCAAGGAAGTGTCGCATTTACATTCATATGCAGTGAACACGAGGTATACATAACAGTCCACAATAAATATGATATCTTATCATGAAACATAGAAGTGAGATGCGATATCGCGTTTTAAGAAGTATTAGAACTCTATTGCTTCGATACGTAGACATCTGCAAACGCTATTTCCTTACATGGAAGTGTCGCATTTACATTCACTTGAAGTGTGTGCGAGGTATAGATGAAACTTTGCAATGAATATTATATGTCATCATGGCACATAGAAATGAGATGCGATATCACGACTTAAAAAGCATTGGAACACAACTGCTTCGATACGGAAACAACTGCAAACGCTATTCCCTACCATGGAAGTGTTGCATTTACATTCACTTGAAGCGCATGCGAGGTATACATGACACTTCGCAATGGATATTATATCTTATCATGAAATATAGAAATGAGATGCGATATCGGGATTTAAGAAGCGTTAAAACTCTATTGCTTGGATACGTAGACATCTGCAAACGCTATTTCTTTGCAAGGAAGTGTCGCATTTACATTCATTTGAAGTGTATGCGAGGTGTAAGCGACACTTCACAATGCATTTTATATCTTATCATGAGGCATAGGAATGAGACGCGATATCTCGTTATAAGAAGCATTAGAACTCTATTGCTTCGATACGTAAACATCTGCCAACGCTATATCCTAGCAAGTGAGTTTGGCATTTACATTCTTTTGAAGTGAATACGATGTATACATAACACTAAACAATGAATATTATGTCTTATCATGCATCATAGAAATGAGATGCGGTATCGCGTTTCAAAATGCACTTGAAATCTATTGCCTCGTTACGTAGACATCTGCCAACGCTACTTCCAAGCAAGGAATTGTCGCATTTACATTCATTTGAAGTGTAGACGAGGAATACGTAACACTTCGCAATGAATATTATATCTTATCATGAAGCATGGAAATGGCATGCGATATCGCATTTTGAGAAGCGTTAGAACTCTACTGCTACGATACGTAGACATCTGAATGCGCTATTTCCTAGCAAGGAAGTGTCGCTTTTACAATCATTTGAAGTGTATGCGAGGTATACATGACATTTCGCAATGAATATTATATCCTATCATGAAACATAGAAATGAGTTGCCATATCGCGTTTGAAGAAGCATTAGAACTTTGTTGCTACGATACGTAGATATCTGCAAACACTATTTCCTAGCAAGGAACTGTCGCATTCACATTCATTTGAAGTGTATGCGAGGTATACATAACACTTCGCAATGAATATTATATATTATCATGAAACACAGATATGAGATGCGATATCGCGAACTAGCAAGCATTAGAAATCTATTGCTTCGATACGTAGACATCTGCAAACGCCATTTCCTAGCAAAAAAGTGTCGCATTTACATTCTTTTGAAGTGAATACGAGGTATACATAACACTCCACAATTAATATTACATGTTATCATGAAACCTAGTAATGTGTAGCGATATGGCGATTTAAGAAGCATTAGAACACTATTGCTTCGATACGTAGACATCTGCAAACGCTACTTCCTAGCAAGGAAGTGTCGCATTTACATTCTTTTGAAAGGAAAACGAGGTATACATAACACTCCACAATGAATATTATATGTTATCATGAAACATAGTAATGTGTAGCGATATGGCGATTTAAGAAGCATTAGAACACTATTGCTTCGATACGTAGACATCTACAAACGTTACTTCCTAGCAAGGAAGTGTCGCATTTACATTCTTTTGAAAGGAATACGAGGTATACATGACACTTCGCAATGAATACTATATCTTATCATGAAACGTAGATATGAGATGCGATCTGACGATTTAAGAAGCATTAGAAAACTATTGCTTCGATACGTAGACATCTGCAAACGCTATTTCCAAGCAAGGAAGTGTCGCATTTACATTCTCTTGAAGTGAATACGAGGTATTCGTAACACTGCACAATGAATATTATATCTTATCATGAAACATAGATATGAGATGCGATATCGCGATTTAAGAAGCTTTAGGACACTATTGCTTCGATACGTAGATATCTGCAAACGCTATTTCCTAGCAAGGAAGTGTCGCATTTATATTCTTTTGAGGTGAATACGAGGTATACATAACACTGCACAATGAATATTATATCTTATCATGAAACATAGAAATGGGATGCGATATCGCGATTTAAGAAGCATTAGAACACTATTGCTTCGATACGTAGACATCTGCAAACGCTATTTCCTAGCAAGGAAGTGTCGCATTTACATCCATTTGAAGTATAGACGAGATATACATAACACTGCACAATGAATATTATATCTTATAATGAAACATGGAAATGAAATGCGATATGGCGATCTAAGAAGCATTAGAAATCTATTGGTTCGATACGTAGATATCTGCAAACGCTACTTCCTGGCAAGAAAGTGTCGCATTTACATTCTTCTGAAAGGAATACGAGGTATACATGACACATCGCAATGAATATTATATCTTATCATGAAACATAGAAATGAGATGCGATATGACAATTTAACAAGCATTAGAACGCTTCGGTACGTGGACACCTGCAAGCGCTACTTCCCAGCAAGGAAGTGTCGCATTTACATTCTTTTCAAGTGAATACGAGGTATACATAACACTGCACAATGAATATTATATCTTATCATGAAACATAGAAATGAGATGCGAAATCGCGATTTAAGAAGCGTTAGAACACTATTGCTTCGATACGTAGACATCTGCAAACGCTACTTCCTAGCAAGGAAGTGTCGCATTTACATTCTTTTGAAGTGTGTGCGAGGTATACATGACACTTCGCTGTGAATATTATATATTATCATGAAACATAGAAATGAGAAGCGATATGGCGATTTAAGAAGCAATAGATCCCTATTGCTTCAATACGTAGACATCTGCAAACGCTACATCCTAGCAAGGAAGTGTCGCATTTACATTCTTTTGTAAGGAATACAATGTATACATGTCACTTTGCAATGAATATTATATCTTATCATGAAACGTAGACATGAGATGCGACATCGCGATTTAAGAAGCATTAGAACACTACTTCTTCGATACGGAGACATCTGCAAACGCTATTTCCTAGCAAGGTATTGTCGCATTTACTTTCTTTTGAAGTGAGTACGAGGAGTACATAACACTGCACATTAAATATTATATCTTATCATGAAACATAGAAATGAGATGCGATATGACGATTTAAGAAGCATTAGAACTTTATTGCTTCGGTACGTAGACATCTGCAAACGCTACTTCCTAGCAAGGAAGTGTCGCATTTACATCCTTCTCAAGTGAATGCAATGTATACATGTCACTTTGCAATGAATATTATATCTTATCATGAAACATAGAAATGAGATGCGATATCGCGATTTAAGATGCATTAAAACACTATTTCTTCGATACGGAGACATCTGCAAACGCTATTTCCTAGCAAGGTATTGTCGCATTTATTTTCTTTTGAAGTGAATACGAGCAGTACATAACACTGCACATTGAATATTATATCTTATTATGAAACATAGGAATGAGACGTGATATCGCGTTTTGAGAAGCATTAGAACACTATTGCTTCGGTACGTAGACATCTGCAAACGCTACTTCCTAGCAAGGAAGTGTCGCATTTACATTCTTTTCAAGTGAATACGAGGTATACATAACACTGCACAATGAATATTATATCTTATCATGAAACATAGAAATGAGATGCGATATGACGATTTAAGAAGCATTAGAACGCTGTAGCTTCGATACGTAGACATCTGCAAACGCTACTTCCTAGCAAGGAAGTGTCGCATTTACATTCATTTTAAGTGTATGCGAGGTATACATGACACTTCGCAATGAATATTATATATTGTCATGAAACATAGAAATGAGATGCAATATGGCTATTTAAGAAGCATTAGAACTCTATTGCTTCGATACGTAGACATCTGCAAACGCTACTTCCTAGCAAGGAAGTGTCGCATTTACATTCTTTTGAAAGGAGTACGAGGTGTACATGACACTTCGCAATGAATATTATATCTTATCATGAAACATAGAAATGTGATGTAATATGGCGATTTAAGAAGCATTAGAACTCTAATGCCACGATACGCATACGTCCACAAACGCTATTTCCTGGCAAGGAAGTGTCGCATTTACATTCATTTGAAGTATAGATGAGATAAACATAACACTACACAATGAATATTATATCTTATCGTGAAACATAGAAATGAGATGCGATATCGCGATTTATGAAGCATTAGAACACAATTGCTTCGATACGTAGACATCTGCAAACGCTACTTCCTAGCAAGGAAGTGTCGCATTTACATTCTTTTGAAGTGTGTGCGAGGTATACATGACACTTCGCAGTGAATATTATATATTATCATGAAACATAGAAATGAGAAGCGATATGGCGATTTAAGAAGCAATAGATCCCTATTGCTTCAATACGTAGACATCTGCAAACGCTACATCCTAGCAAGGAAGTGTCGCATTTACATACTTTTGTAAGGAATACAATGTATACATGTCACTTTGCAATGAATATTATATCTTATCATGAAACGTAGACATGAGATGCGACATCGCGATTTAAGAAGCATTAGAACACTACTTCTTCGATACGGAGACATCTGCAAACGCTATTTCCTAGCAAGGTATTGTCGCATTTACTTTCTTTTGAAGTGAGTACGAGGAGTACATAACACTGCACATTGAATATTATATCTTATCATGAAACATAGAAATGAGATGCGATATGACGATTTAAGAAGCATTAGAACTTTATTGCTTCGGTACGTAGACATCTGCAAACGCTACTTCCTAGCAAGGAAGTGTCGCATTTACATTCCTTTGAAACGAATACGAGGCATACATGACACTCCACAATGAATATTATATCTTATCATGAAACATAGAAACGAGGTGCGATATCGCGAATTAGAAAGATTTAGAAATCTATTGCTTCGGTACGTAGACATCTGCAAACGCTATTTCCTAGCAAGGCAGTGTCGCATTTACATTCTATTGAAGTGAATACGAGGTATACATAACACTCCACAATGAGTATTATATATTATCATGAAACAAAGTAATGAGTAGCGATATCGCGTTTTGAGAAGCATTAGAACTCTATTGCTTCGATGCATAGACATCTGCAAACGCTACTTCCTAACAAGGAAGTGTCGCATTTACATTCTTTTCAAGTGGATACGAGGTATACATAACACTGCACAATGAATATTATATCTTATCATGAAACATAGAAATGAGATGCGATATCGTGTTTTAAGAAGTATTAGGTCTCCATGGCTTGGATACGTAGGTATCTGCAAGCGCTATTTCCTATCAAGGAAGTGTCGCATTTACATTCTTTTGACGTGAATACGAGGTATACATGACACTTCGCAATGAATCTTATACCTTGTCATGAAACGTAGAAATGAGAAGCGATATCGCGATTTAAAAAGCACTAGAACTCTATTGCTTCGATACGTAGACATCTCCAAACGGTATCTCGTAACATGGAAGTGCCGCATTTACATTCTTTCGAAGTGAATACGAGGTATTCATGACACTTCGCAATTAATATTATATCATATCATGAAACAAAGAAATGAGATGCGATATTCCGTTTTAAGATGCATTAACTCACTATTGCTTCGATACGTAGACATCTGCAAACGCTATTTCCTAGCATGGAAGTGTCGCATTTACATTCTTTCGAATTGAATACGAGGTATTCATGACACTTCGCAATTAATATTCATCATATCATGAAACAAAGAAATGAGATGCGATATTCCGTTTTAAGAAGCATTAGCACTCTATTGCTTCGATACGTAGATATCTGTAAACACTATTTCCTATCATGGAAGTGTCGCATTTACATTCATTTGAAGTGTATGCGAGGTATACATGACACTTCGCAGTGAATATTATATCTTATCATGAAACATAGAAATGAGATGCAATATGGCGATTGAAGAAGCATTAGAACTCTATTGCTTCGATACGTAGATATCTGCAAACGCTATTTCCTAGGAAGGAACTGTCGCATTCACATTCATTTGAAGTGTATGCGAGGTATACATGACACTTCGCAATGAATATTATATATTATCATGAAACATAGATATGAGATGCGATATCGCGAATTAGCAAGCTTTGGAAATCTATTGCTTCGACACGTAGACCTCTGCAAACGCTATTTCCTAGCAAGGAAGTGTCGCATTTACATTCATTTGAAGTATAGACGAGATACACATAACACTGCACAATGAATATTATATCTCATCATGAAACATGGTAATGAGATTTGATATCGCGAGTTAAGAATCATTAGAACTCTACTGCTTCGATACGGAGACATCTGCAAACGCTATATCCTAAGAAGGAAGTTTCGCATTTACACTCTCTTGACGTGAATACGAAGTAGACATAACACTCCACAATGAATATTATATCTTATCACGAAACATAGAAATGAGATGCGATATCGCGTTTTAAGAAGCCTTAGATTTCTAGTGCTTCGATACGTATACATCTGCATACGCCATTTCCTAACAAGGAAGCGTCGCATTTGCAATCATTTGAAGTGTATTCGAGGTTTACATAACACTTCGCTATGAATATTGTATCTTTTCATGAAACTTTGAAGTGAGATGCGATATCGCGTTTTAAGATTCATTAGAGCTAAGCTGCTTCGATACATAGACATCCGCAAACGCTATTTCCTAGCAAGGAAGTGTCGCATTTACATTCATTTGAAGTCTAGGCGAAGAATACATAACACTTCGCAATGAATATTATATCTTATCACGAGGCATAGAAATGAGATGGGATACCGCGTTTTAAGTAGCATTGCAACTCTATGGCTACGATACCTGGACATCTGCAAGCACTATTTCCAAGTATGGGGGTGTCGCAATTACATTCTTTTGAAGTGAATACGAGGTATACATGACACTTCGCAATGAATATTATATCCTTTCATGAAACATAGAAATGTAATGCGATATCTCCATTTAAGAAGCATTAGAACTATATTGCTCCGATACGTAGATATCTGCGAACGCTATTTCCTAGCAAGGAAGTGTCGCAATTACATTCATTTGAAGCGCATTCGAGGTTTACATAACACATCCCAATGAATATTGTATCTTTTCATGAAACACTGCAGTGAGATGCGATATCGCGTTTTAAGAAGCATTAGAGCTCTGCTGCTTCGATACGGTGACTTGTGCTAAGGCTATTTCCTAGCAAGGAAGTGTTGCATTTACATTCTTTTGAAAGGAATACGAGGTATACATAACACTTCGTAATGAATATTATATCTTATCATGAAACGTAGATATGAGATGCGATATGACGATTTAAGAAGCATTAGAAAACTATTGCTTCGATACGTAGACATCTGCAAACGCTATTTCCTAGCAAGGAAGTGTCGCATTTACATTCTTTAGAAGTGGATACGAGGTATACATAACACTCCATAATGAGTATTATATCTTATCATGAAACGTAGATATGAGATGCGATATGACGATTTAAGAAGCATTAGAATACAATTGCTTCGATACGTAGACATATGAAAACGCTATTTCCAAGCAAGGAAGTGTCGCATTTACATTCTTTTGAAGTGAATACGAGGTATTCATAACACGGCACAATGAATATTATATATTATCATGAAACATAGAAATGAGATGCGATATCGCGATTTAAGAAGCTTTAGAACTCTATTGCTTCGATACGTAGATATCTGCAAACACTATTTCCTAGCAAGGAACTGTCGCATTCACATTCATTTGAAGTGTATGCGAGGTATACATGACACTTCGCAATGAATATTATATATTATCATGAAACATAGATATGAGATGCGATATCGCGTATTAGCAAGCTTTAGAAACCTATTTCTTGGATACGTAGACATCTGCAAACGCTACTTCCTAGCAAGGATGTGTCGCATTTACATTCTTTTCAAGTGAGTACGAGGTATACATAACACTGCACAATGAATATTATATCTTATCATGAAACATAGAAATGAGAAGCGATATGGCGGTTTAAGAAGCATTAGATCCCTATTGCTTCGATACGTAGACATCTGCAAACGCTACTTCCTAGCAATGAAGTGTCGCACTTGAAGTGTATGCAAGGTGTACATAACAATGCACAATGAATATTATATCTTGTCATGAAGCATAGAAATGAGATGCGACATCGCGTTTTGAGAAGCATTAGAAATCTATTGCTACGATACGTAGATATCTGTAAACGCTATTTCCTAGCAAGGAAGTGTCGCATTTACATTCTTTTGAAATGAATACGAAGTAAGCATGACACTTCGCAATGAATATTATATCTTATCACGAAACATAGAAATGAGATGCGATATCGCGATTTAAGAAGCATTAGAACACTATTGCTTCGATACGTGGACATATGCAAACGCTATTTCCTAGCAAGGAAGTGTCGCAATTACATTCATTTGAAGCGCATTCGAGGTTTACATAACACATCCCAATGAATATTGTATCTTTTCATGAAACGCTGCAGTGAGATGCGATATCGCGTTTTAAGAAGCATTAGAGCTCTGCTGCTTCGATACGGTGACTTGTGCTAAGGCTATTTCCTAGCAAGGATGTGTTGCATTTACATTCTTTTGAAAGGAATACGAGGTATACATAACACTTCGTAATGAATATTATATCTTATCATGAAACGTAGATATGAGATGCGATATGACGATTTAAGAAGCATTAGAAAACTATTGCTTCGATACGTAGACATCTGCAAACGCTATTTCCTAGCCAGGAAGTGTCGCATTTACATTCTTTAGAAGTGGATACGAGGTATACATAACACTCCATAATGAGTATTATATCTTATCATGAAACGTAGATATGAGATGCGATATGACGATTTAAGAAGCATTAGAATACAATTGCTTCGATACGTAGACATATGAAAACGCTATTTCCAAGCAAGGAAATGTCGCATTTACATTCTTTTGAAGTGAATACGAGGTATTCATAACACGGCACAATGAATATTATATATTATCATGAAACATAGAAATGAGAAGCGATATGGCGGTTTAAGAAGCATTAGATCCCTATTGCTTCGATACGTAGACATCTGCAAACGCTACTTCCTAGCAATGAAGTGTCGCATTTGAAGTGTATGCAAGGTGTACATAACAATGCACAATGAATATTATATCTTGTCATGAAGCATAGAAATGAGATGCGACATCGCGTTTTGAGAAGCATTAGAAATCTATTGCTACGATACGTAGATATCTGTAAACGCTATTTCCTAGCAAGGAAGTGTCGCATTTACATTCTTTTGAAATGAATACGAAGTAAGCATGACACTTCGCAATGAATATTATATCTTATCACGAAACATAGAAATGAGATGCGATATCGCGATTTAAGAAGCATTAGAACACTATTGCTTCGATACGTAGACATATGCAAACGCTATTTCCAAGCAAGGAAGTGTCGCATTTACATTATTTTGAAGTGAATACGAGGTATGCATAACACGGCACAATGAACATTATATCTTATCATGAAACATAGAAATGAGATGCGATATCGCGATTTAAGAAGCTTTAGAACTCTATTGCTTCGATACGTAGATATCTGCAAACACTGTTTCCTAGCAAGGAACTGTTGCATTCACATTCATTTGAAGTGTATGCGAGGTATACATGACACTTCGCAATGAATATTATATATTATCATGAAACATAGATACGAGATGCGATATCGCGTATTAGCAAGCTTTAGAAATCTATTTCTTCGATACGTAGACACCTGCAAACGCTACTTCCCAACAAGGAAGTGTCGCAGTTACATTCTTTTGAAGTGAAACGAGGTATTCATAACACTGCACAATGAACATTATATCTTATCATGAAACAAAGAAAAGAGATGCGATATCGCGATTTAAGAATGTTTAGAACTCTATTGCTTCGATACGTAGATATCTGCAAACGCTATTTCCTAGCAAGGAACTGTCGCAATCACATTCATTTGAAGTGTATGCGAGGTATACATGACACTTCGCAATGAATATTACATCTTGTCACGAAACATAGAAATGAGATGCGATATCGCGATTTAAGAAGCATTAGAACACTATTGCTTCGATAAGAAGACATGTGCAAACGCTATTTCCTAGCAAGGAAGTGTCGCATTTACATTATTTTGAAGTGAGTACGAGGTACACATGACACTTTGCAATGAATATTTGTTCTTATCATGAAACGTAGATATGAGATGCGATATGACAATTTAAGAAGCATTAGAATACTATTGCTTCGATACGTAGATATCTGCAAAAGCTATTTCCTAGCAAGGAACTGTCGCATTCACATTCATTTGAAGTGTGTGCGAGGTGTACATGACACTTCGCAATGAATATTATATATTATCATGAAACATAGATATGAGATGCGATATCGCGAATTAGCAAGCTTCGGAAATCTATTGCTTCGACACGTAGACCTCTGCAAACGATATTTCCTAGCAAGGAAGTGTCGCATTTACATTCATTTGAAGTATAGACGAGATACACATAACACTGCACAATCAATATTATATCTCATCATGAAACATAGTAATGAGATTTGATATCGCGAGTTAAGAATCATTAGAACTCTATTGCTTCGATACGGAGACATCTGCAAACGCTATATCCTAAGAAGGAAGTTTCGCATTTACACTCTTTTGACGTGAATACGAAGTAGACATAACACTCCACAATGAATATTATATCCTATCACGAAACATAGAAATGAGATGCGATATCGCGTTTTAAGAAGCCATAGATTTCTAGTGCTTCGATACGTAGACATCTGCAAACGCTATTTCCTAGCAAGGTATTGTCGCATTTACTTTCTTCTGAAGTGAATACGAGGAGTACATGACACTGCACATTGAATACTATATCTTATCATGAAACATATGAATGAGATGCGATATCGCATTTTGAGAAGCATTAGAACACTATTGCTTGGATACGTAGACATCTGCCAACGCTATTTCCTAGCAAGGAAGTCTCGTATTTACATTCTTTTGAAAGGAATACAAGGTATACATGACACTTCGCAATGAATATTATATCTTATCATGAAACATAGAAATGTGGTGCGATATGACGATTTACGAAGCAATACAACTCTATTGCTTCGATACGTAGACATCTGCAAATGCTAGTTCCTAGCAGGGAAGTGTCGCATTTACAATCTTTTGAAGTGAATACGAGGTATACATAACACTTCGCAATGAATATTATATCTTATCATGAAACGTAGATATGAGATGCGATATGACGATTTAAGAAGCATTAGAATACCATTGCTTCGATACGTAGACATATGCAAACGCTATTTCCTAGCAAGAAAGTGTCGCATTTACATTCATTTGAAATGTATGCGAGGTAGACATGGCACTTCGCAGTGAATATTACATATTATCATGAAACCTAGAAATGAGAAGCGATATGGCGATTTAAGAAGCATTAAATCCCCATTGCTTCGATACGTAGACATCTGCAAACGCTACCTCCTAGCAAGGAAGTGTCGCATTTACATTCTTTTAAAAGGAATACGAGGTATACATAACACTTCGTAATGAATATTATATCTTATCAAGAAACGTAGATATGAGATGCGATATGACGATTTAAGAAGCATTAGAAAACTATTGCTTCGATACGTAGACATCTGCAAACGCTATTTCCTAGCAAGGAAGTGTCGCATTTACATTCATTTGAAGTATAGACGAGATACACATAACACTGCACAATGAATATTATATCTCATCATGAAACATGGTAATGAGATTTGATATCGCGAGTTAAGAATCTTTAGAACTCTATTGCTTCGATACGGAGACATCTGCAAACGCTATATCCTAAGAAGGAAGTTTCGCATTTACACTCTCTTGACGTGAATACGAAGTAGACATAACACTCCACAATGAATATTATATCTTATCACGAAACATAGAAATGAGATGCGATATCGCGTTTTAGGAAGCCTTAGATTTCTAGTGCTTCGATACGTATACATCTGCATACGCCATTTCCTAGCAAGGAAGTGTCGCATTTACATTCATTTGAAGTGGATGTGTGGTATAAATGACACTTCGCAATGAATATTATATCTTATCATTGAACACAGAAATGAGATGCGATATCGCGTTTTGCGAAGCATTAGAACTCTAAGGCTATGATACGTAGACATCTGCAAACGCTATTTCCTAGAAAGCAAGTGTCGCATTTACATTCATTTGAATTGGATGCGAGGTATACATGACACTTCGCAATGACAATTAAATCTTATCATGGAACATAGAAATGGGATGCGATGTCGCGATTTGAGAAGCATTAGAACGCTATTGCTTCGATACGTAGACATCTGCAAACGCTATTTCCTAACAAGGAAGCGTCGCATTTGCATTCATTTGAAGTGTATTCGAGGTTTACATAACACTTCGCTATGAATATTGTATCTTTTCATGAAACTTTGAAGTGAGATGCGATATCGCGTTTTAAGATTCATTAGAGCTAAGCTGCTTCGATACATAGACATCCGCAAACGCTATTTCCTAGTAAGGAAGTGTCGCATTTACATTCATTTGAAGTCTAGGCGAAGAATACATAACACTTCGCAATGAATATTATATCTTATCACGAGACATAGAAATGAGATGGGATACCGCGTTTTAAGTAGCATTGGAACTCTATGGCTACGATACTTGGACATCTGCAAGCACTATTTCCAAGTATGGGGGTGTCGCAATTACATTCTTTGGAAGTGAATACGAGGTATACATGACACTTCGCAATGAATATTATATCCTTTCATGAAACATAGAAATGTAATGCGATATCTACTTTTAAGAAGCATTAGAACTATATTGCTCCGATACGTAGATATCTGCGAACGCTATTTCCTAGCAAGGAAGTGTCGCAATTACATTCATTTGAAGCGCATTCGAGGTTTACATAACACTTCCCAATGAATATTGTATCTTTTCATGAAACACTGCAGTGAGATGCGATATCGTGTTTTAAGAAGCATTAGAGCTCTGCTGCTTCGATACGGTGACTTGTGCGAAGGCTATTTCCTAGCAAGGAAGTTTCGCATTTACATTCATTTGAAGTGTAGATGAAGAATACATAACACTTGGCAACGATTATTATATCTTATCATTGAACACAGAAATGAGATGCGATATCGCGTTTTGCGAAGCAGTAGAACTCTAAGGCTGCGATACGTAGACATCTGCAAACGCTATTTCCTAGAAAGAAAGTGTCGCATTTACATTCTTTTGAAAGGAATACGAGGTATACGTGACACTTCGCAATGAAAATTAAATCTTATCATGGAACATCGAAATGGGATGCGATATCGCGATTTGAGAAGCATTAGAACGCTATTGCTTCGATACGTAGACATCTGCAAACGCTATTTCCTAACAAGGAAGCGTCGCATTTGCATTCATTTGAAGTGTATTCGAGGTTTACATAACACTTCGCTATGAATATTGTATCTTTTCATGAAACTTTGAAGTGAGATGCTATATCGCGTTTTAAGATTCATTAGAGATAAGCTGCTTCGATACATAGACATCCGCAAACGCTATTTCCTAGCAAGGAAGTGTCGCATTTACATTCATTTGAAGTCTAGGCGAAGAATACATAACACTTCGCAATGATTATTATATCTTATCACGAGACATAGAAATGAGATGGGATACCGCGTTTTAAGTAGCATTGGAACTCTATGGCTACGATACCTGGACATCTGCAAGCACTATTTCCAAGTATGGGGGTGTCGCAATTACATTCTTTTGAAGTGAATACGAGGTATACATGACACTTCGCAATGAATATTATATCCTTTCATGAAACATAGAAATGTAATGCGATATCTCCTTTTAAGAAGCATTAGAACTCTATTGCTCCGATATGTAGATATCTGCGAACGCTATTTCCTAGCAAGGAAGTGTCGCAATTACATTCATTTGAAGCGCACTCGAGGTTTACATAACACTTCCCAATGAATATTGTATCTTTTCATGAAACACTGCAGTGAGATGCGATATCGTGTTTTAAGAAGAATTAGAGCTCTGCTGCTTCGATACGGTGACTTGTGCTAAGGCTATTTCCTAGCAAGGAAGTTTCGCATTTACATTCATTTGAAGTGTAGACGAAGAATACATAACACTTGGCAATGATTATTCTATCTTATCATGAAACATAGAAATGAGATGCAATATCTCGTTTTAAAAATGTGGTGCGATATGACGTTTTACGAAGCAATACAACTCTAATGCTTCGATACGTAGACATCTGCAAATGCTAGTTCCTAGCAGGGAAGTGTCGCATTTACAATCTTTTGAAGTGAATACGAGGTATACATAACACTTCGCAATGAATATTATATCTTATCACGAAACATAGAAATGAGATGCGATATCGCGATTTAAGAAGCATTAGAACACTATTGCTTCGATACGTAGACATATGCAAACGCTATTTCCAAGCAAGGAAGTGTCGCATTTACATTCTTTTGAAGTGAATACGAGGTATGCATAACACGGCACAATGAACATTATATCTTATCATGAAACATAGAAATGAGATGCGATATCGCGATTTAAGAAGCTTTAGAACTCTATTGCTTCGATACGTAGATATCTGCAAACACTATTTCCTAGCAAGGAACTGTCGCATTTACATTCATTTTAAGTGTATGCGAGGTATACATGACACTCCTCAATGAATACTATATCTTATCATAAAACATAGAAATGAGATGTAATATGGCGATTTAAGATGCATTAGAACTCTATTGCTTCGATACGTAGACACCTGCAAACGCTATTTCCTAGCAAGGAAGTGTCGCAATTACATTTATTTGAAGTGTATGCGAGGTATATGTCACATTTCGCAATGAATATTATATCTTGTCTCGAAACATAGGAATGAGATGCGATGTCGCGATTTAAGAAGCATTATAACTCTAATGCTACGATACGTAGACATCTGCAACCGCTGCATCCTAGCAAGGAAGTGTCGCATTTACATTCTTTTGAAACGAATACAAGGTATACATGACACTTCGCAATGACTATTATATCTTATCATGAAACATAGAAATGAGATGCGACATGACGATTTAAGAAGCATTAGAATTCTGTTGCTTCGATACGTAGACATCTGCAAACGCTATTTCCTAGCTAGAAAATGTCGCATTTACATTCCTTTGAAGTGAATACTAGGTATACATAACACTCAACAATGAATATTATATCTTATCATGAAGCAAAGAAATGAGGAGCGATTTCGCGCTTTAGGAGGCATTAGAATTCTATTGCTACGATTCGTGGACATCCCCAAACGCTACTTCCTTGCGAGGAAGTGTCGCAATTGCATTCTTTAGAAGTGAATACGAGGTATACATGACACCTCGCATTGAATATTATATGTATTCATGAAACATAGGAATAAGATGCGATATCGCTTCTTAAGAAGCATTAGAAACCTATTGCCACAATACGCAGACATCTGCAGACGCTATTTCCTGGCAAGAAAGTGTCGCGTTTACATTCTTTTGAAGTGAATACGAGGTATACATAACACTCCACAATGAATATTATATCTTATCATGAAACATAGGAATGAGTTGCGATCTCGCGTTTGAAGAAGCGTTAGAGCTCTATTGCCATGATACATGGACACCTGCAAACGCTATTTCCTAGGAAGGAAGTGTCGCAATTACATTCATTTGAAGTGTATGGGAGGTATAAGTGACATTTCGCAATGAATATTATATCTTGTCACGAAACATAGGAATGAGATGCGATATCGCGATTTAAGAAGCATTAGAACACTATTGCTTCGATACGAAGACATCTGCAAACGCTATTTCCTAGCAAGGAAGTGTCGCATTTACATTCATTTGAAGTGTATGCGAGGTATACATGACACTTCGCAGTGAATATTATATATTATCATGAAAAATAGAAATGAGAAGCGATATGGCGATTTATGAAGTATTACATACCTACTGCTTCGATACGTAGACATCTGCAAACGCTATTTCCTAGCAAGGATGTGTCGCATTTACATTCATTTTAAGTGTATGCGAGGTATACATAACACTTCGCTATGAATATTGTATCTTTTCATGAAACATTGAAGTGAGATGCGATATCGCGTTTTAAGATGCATTAGAGCTCCGCTGCTTCAATACATAGACATCTGCAAACGCTATTTTCTAGCAAGGAAGTGTCGCATGTACATTCAATTAACGTGTATCCGAGGTATACATGACAATTCGCAGTGAACATTATATATTATCATGAAACATAGAAATGAGAGGCGATATCGCGTTTTGAGAAGCATTAGAACCCTAATGCCACGATACGTGGACATCTGCAACCGCTGTTTCCTAGCAAGGAAGTGTCGCATTTACATTCATTTGAAGTATAGACGAGATATACATAACACTGCACAATGAATATTATATCTTATCATGAAACATAGAAATGAGATGCGATATGGCGATTTAAGGAGCATTAGAACTCTATTGCATCGATACGTAGACATCTGCAAACGCTACATCCGAGCAAGGAAGTGTCGCACTTACATTCTTTTGAAGTGAGTACGAGGTACACATGACACTCCACAATGAATATTATATATTATCATGAAACATAGTAACGAGTAGCGATATCGCGTTTTGAGAAGCACTAGAACACTATTGCTTCGATACGTAGACATCTGCAAACGCTGTTTCCTAGCAAGGAAGTGTCGCATTTACATTCTTTTGAGGTGAATACGAGGTATACACAACACTGCACAATGTATATTATATCTTATCATGAAACATAGAAATGATATGCAATATGGCGTTTTATGAAGCATTAGAAATCTATTGCTTCGATACGTAGACATGTGCAAACGCTACTTCCTGGCAAGGAAGTGTCGCATTTACATTCTTTTGAGAGGAATACGAGGTATACATGACACTTCACAATGAATATTGTATCTTATCTTGAAACATAGAAATGAGATGCGATATGACGATTTAAGAAGCACTAGAAATCTATTGCTTCGATACGTAGACATCTGCAAACGCTATTTCCTAGCAGGGAAGATTCGCATTTACATTCATTTGAAGTGTATGCGAGGTATACACGTCACTTTGCAATGAATATTATATCTTATCATGAAACATAGAAATGAGTTGCGATATCGCGATTTAAGAAGCATTTGAAATTTATTGCTTCGACACGTGGACATCTGCAAACGCTATTTCCTAGCAAGGAAGTGCCGCATTTACATTCTTTTGAAAGGAATACGAGGTATACATGACACTGCACAATGAATATTATATCTTGTCACGAAACATAGAAATGGGATGCGATATCGTGATTTAAGAAGCATTAGAACACTATTGCTTCGATACGAAGACATCTGCAAACGCTATTTCCTAGCAAGCAAGTGTCGCATTTATTTTATTTTGAAGTGAGTACGAGGTATGCATGACACATCGCAATAAATATTATATCTTAACATGAAGCATAGAAATGAGATGCGACATCGCGTTTTGAGAAGCATTAGAACTCTATTGCTACGATACGTAAATATCTGCAAACGCTATTTCCTAGGAAGGAAGTGTCGCATTTACATTCATTTGAAGTGTATGCGAGGTATACATAACACATCGCTGTGGATATTATATATTATCATGAAACATAGAAATGAGAGGCGATATCGCGTTTTTGGAAGCATTAGAACCCTAATGCCACGATACGTGGACATCTGCAAACGCTATTTCCTAGCAAGGAAGTGTCGCATTTACATTCATTTGAACGGAATACGAGGTATACATAACACTGCACAATGAATATTATATCTTATCATGAAACATAGAAATGAGATGCGATATCGCGATATAAGAAGCTTTAGAACTCTATTGCTTCGATACGTAGACATCTGCAAACGCTATTTCCTAGCAAGGAAGTGCCGCATTTACATTCTTTTGAAAGGAATACGAGGTATACATGACACTGCACAATGAATATTATATCTTATCATGAAACGTACATATGAGATGCGATATGACGATTTAAGAAGCATTAGAACTCTATTGCTTCGATACGTAGACATCTGCAAACGGTACTTACTAGCGAGGAAGTGTCGCATTTACTTTCTTCTGATGTGAATACGAGGTATACATAACACTGCACAATGAATACTATATCTTATCATGAAACATAGAAATGAGAAACGATGTCTCGTTTTGAGAAGCATTAGAGCACTAATGCTACGATACGTAGACATCTGCAAACGCTATTTCCTAGCAAGGAAGTGTCGCATTTACATTCTTTTGAAAGGAATACGAGGTATACATGACACTTCGCAATGAATATTACATCTTATCATGAAATATAGAAATGAGATGCGATATGGCGATTTATGAAGCAATAGAATTCTATTGCTTCGATACATAGACATCTGCAAACGCTATTTCCTAGCAAGGAAGTGTCGCATTTGCATTCTTTTGAAAGGAATACGAGGTATACATGGCACATCGCAATGAATATTATATCTTATCATGAAACATAGGAAAGAGATGCGATATCCCGTTATAAGAAGCATTGGAACTCTATTGCTTCGATACGTAGACATCTGCGAACGCTACTTCCTAGCAAGCAAGTGTCGCATTTACATTCTTTTGAAATGAATACGAGGTATACATGACACTTCGCAATGAATATTATATCTTATCATGAAACATAGAGATGAGATGCGATATGGCGATTTAAGAAGCATTAGAACTCTATTGCTTCGATACGCAGACATCTGCAAACGGTACTTACTAGTGTAACGTCAGGCGTACCACCTTCCACCCCCACGAGCACGTCTCCACCCACGTCATATCCAGAGGAGCGATACGACAGCTACTTCCTGGAATCACCCGCAATTACGCACCCATATTCCCTGTTCGCGTACATGCGGTCTTAGGTATAAGCACACGACACATTCATGTACATACACACACCACAAACACATAGAATTAAGGAAATGTACATAATATAAGTGCGCTAGAATTAAGATGCGTTCACGCTCGAGCGCGCGGGCGACGCGCGCGGCTCACCGCGTAACGCGGTCATCCCCACCACGAGCGGTCTCCCCGCTGTTCCGCCACGCGCCGTCCCCACTCCGGGGCCCAGCGACTCGCGCGCCTCGCGACCCGAGGAGGTCGCGGACGCGCTGATCCGAGTTCAGTTCCTATCTCGCCTCCGAACCGAGGAGTTCTAATCAACCTTCCAAGCAACGAGCTCTCAGCTCTAATGCTTCTCTTTTTATCGCATCTCCCTTAGCGGAGTCCTTAACGTAAACTTAGTTCTATTTCAATCTCTTACTGTAACCTTATTCAATATCTTGGAATTAGGCGAAGTGTATTAGGGTAGTGAAATTATAGAATATACATTAGCTTTTACCAGATCCAACGCCTCTTTATTCAATTATCAATCATAATTCCTAATTCTAATTCGCTGGTACGCTCGAGAATATCTTACTAGTTCCGAATTCGTCTGCGATAGTCTTGAAGCTGGACGGTTAGAGCGAACCAACGCTTAGCCGCTCTTACTTCACTGCTACCGTAACCGAGTATCTTGCGCCCACGCGGATCCCTGCAAGCTAGAGCGAACCAACGCTTAGCCGAGCAGTACTCTGTCAAAGCGCAAATACTCTCGATGAACTTCGAGCCTCCGAGAAAGCGCACACGACGCGCGGGACGAAAAGAATATATTCGACATCTTATTCGCGAATACGTGGGAGGTACACCCGAGTACCCGTATCCGGATAACCATCGAACAGCTTCCGTTCCCGTCAAGGAGGTTTTCGCCGCCGTACGTCCCGTACGAGCCCAGGACCGTCCAATTTCAGCGACGATACGCACCAGCCAGGATCAACCTGCGTGGCGCCTTGTTCCGATAACTGTTCCGCCGTTAACGCCGTACGCCGCTGCGATCCCGTTCTCCGACACACGACGTCCACTATACCTGGAACGGGAAAGCAAATAGGAATTCTATGCATCGAAAAAGGTAAGTGCTGCATGTTTTATTCGGGAAATCGCGTCCTAACCGCCAACGAACCCAGCTCCGCGCAATTCGCGTTGATTTCGGGAACCGGCTTGAACTCGTTTTAACGTATCGAGTCCATCGGCACTCCGGGACGTGACACGAAGCAATTGAGTTCTGATGCTTCTTAAAACGCGATATCGCATCTCACTTCTATGTTTCATTATAAGATATGCTATTCATTGCGAAGTGTCATGTATACCTCGTATTCATTTCAAAAGAATGTAAACGCGACACTAGCTTGTTAGGAAGTAGCGTTTGCAGATGTCTACGTATCGAAGCAATAGACATCTAATGCTTCGTAAATCGCCATATCGCATATCATTTCTATGTTTCATGAAAAGATATAATATTCACTGTGCAGTGTTATGTATACCTCGTATTCCTTTCAAAAGAATGTAAATGCGACACTTCCTTGCTAGTAAGTACCGTTTGCAGATGTCTACGTATCGAAGCAATAGAGTTCTAATGCTTCTTAAATCGCCATATCGCATCTCATCTCTATGTTTCATGATAAGATATAATATTCATTGCGAAGTGTCATGTATACCTCGTATTCATTTCAAAAGAATGTAAATGCGACACTTGCTGGCTAGGAAGTAGCGTTTGCAGATGTCTGCGTATCATGGCATCAGAGTTCTAATGCTTCTCAAAACGCGGTATCGTTTCTCATTTCTATGATTCATGATAATATATAATCTTCATTGCGAAGTGCCATGTATACCTCGTACTCCTTTCAAAAGAATGCAAATGCGACACTTCCTTGCTAGGAAATAGCGTTTGCAGATGTCTACGTATCGAAGCAATAGAATTCTATTGCTTCATAAATCGCCATATCGCATCTCATTACTATATTTCATGATAAGATGTAATATTCATTGCGAAGTGTCATGTATACCTCGTATTCCTTTCAAAAGAATGTAAATGCGACACTTCCTTGCTAGGAAATAGCGTTTGCAGATGTCTACGTATCGACGCTATGGATTTCTAAAGCTTGCTAATTCGCGATATCGCATCTCATATCTATGTTTCATGATAATATATAATCTTCATTGCGAAGTGCCATGTATACCCCGTATTCACTTCAAAAGAATGTAAATGCCACACTTCCTAGCTGGAATATAGCGTTTGCTGATGTCTACGTATCGAAGCAATAGAGTTCTAATGCTTCCAGAAACGCGATATCGCATCTCATTTCTATGTTTCATGATAGGATACAATGTTCATTGCAAGATGTGAATCATCCCTCGCATACACTTCAAAAGAATGTGAATGCGACACTTCCTTGCTAGGAAATAGCGTTTGCAGATGTCTACTTATCGAAGCAATAGTGTTCTAATTATTCTTAAAACGAGATATCGCAACTCATTCCTATGTTTCATGATAAGATATAATATTCGTTGCGAAGTGTCATGTATACCTCGTATTCACTTCAGAAGAATGTAAATCCGACACTGGCTTGCTAGGAAGTAACGTTTGCAGATGTCTACATATCGTAGAAGTAGAGTTCTAATGCCTCTCAAAACGCGATTCCGCATCTCTATTATATCTCTCATGCTAAGACATAATATTCATTGCGAAGTGACATGTATTACTCGTTTGCGCTACAAACGAATGTAAATGCGACACTTGCTTGCTAGGAAATAGCGTTGGTAGATGTCTACATATCGAAGCAATACCTCTCTAATGCTTCTTAAAACGAGATATCGCATCTCATTTCTATGTTTCATGGTAAGATATAATATTCATTTCGAAGTGTCATGTATACCTCGTATTCACTTCAATATAATGAAAGTGCGACCCATCCTTGCTAGGAAATAGCGTTTGCAGGTGTCTGCGTATCGTAGCATTAGAGATCTAACGCTCCTTAAAACGCGATATCGCATTTCACTTCTATGTTTCATGATAAGATATAGAATTCATTGCGAAGTGTCATCATATACCTCGATTTTACTTCAAAATAATGTAAATGCGACACTTCCTTGCTAGGAAATAGCGTTTGCAGATGTCTGCGTATCGTAGCTATAGAGATATAATGCTTCCTAAAACGCGATATCGCATCTCATTTCTATGTTTCATGATAAGATATAATATTCATTGTGGAGTGTTATGTATACCTCGTATTCCTTTCAAAGGAATGTAAATGCGACACTTCCTTGCTAGGAAGTAGCGTTTGCAGATGTCTACGTATCGATCAAATAGACTTCTAATGCTTCTTAAATGGCCATATCGCATCTCATTTGTATGATTCATGATAAGTTATAATATTCATCGTGCAGTGTTATGTATATTTCGTATTCACTTCAAAAGAATGTAAACGCCACACTTCCTTGCTTGGAAATGGCGTTTCCAGATGTCTACGTATCGAAGCAATAGATTTCTAATGCTTCTTAAATCGCCATATCGCATCTCATTTCTGTGTCTCATGATAAGATATAATACTCATTGCGAAGTGTTATGTATTCCTCGTCTACAATTTAATGAATGTAAATGCGACACTTCCTTTCCAGGAAATTGCGTTTGTAGATGTCTATTTGTCGAAGCAATAGAGTTCTAATGCTTCTTAAAACGCGATATCGCATCTCATTTCTATGTATCATGATAAGAAATAATATTCATTGCGAAGTGTCATGTATACCTCGTATTCGCATCATATGAATGTAAATGCGTCACTCACTTGCTGGGAAATAGCGTTTGCAGATGTCTACGTATCGATGCAATAGAGTTCTAATGCTTCTTAAAACGGGATATCGCATCTCATTTCTATGTTTCATGATAAGATATAATATGCACTGCGAAGTGTTATGTATGCCCCGTGTTCACGTTTAAAGAATGTAAATGCGAAACATCCTTGCTCGGAAGTAGCGTTTGCAGATGTCTACGTGTCGAAGCTACAGAGTTCTAATGCTTCTTATATCGCGATATCGCATCTCATTTCTATGTTTCACGATAAGATATAATATTCAATGCGAAGTGTCACTAATACATCGCATACCCTTCAAATGAATGTAAATGCGACACCTCCTTGCGGAGTGTCAAGTATGCCTCGTATTCACTTCAATAGAAAATAAATGCAACACTTCCTTGCTACGAAGTAGCGCTTGCAGATGTCTACGTATCGAAGCAATAGTGTTCTAATGCATCTTATATCGCGATATCGCATCTCATTCCCATGTTTCATGATAAGATATGATATTCATTGCGAAGTGTCACTTATACCTCGCATACACTTCAAATGAATGTAAATGCCACACTTCCTTGCTAGGAAATAGGGTTTGCTGATGTCAACGAATCGTAGCAATGGGGTTCTAATGCTTCTTAAAACGCGAAATAGCTCATCATTTCTATGTTTCATGATAAGGTGTAATATTCATTGTGGAGTGTTATGACTACCTCGTATTCACTTTAGAAGAATGTAAATGGGACACTTCCTTGCTAGGAAATAGCGTTTGCAGATGTCTACGTATCGAAGCAATAGATTTCTAATGCTTCTTAAATCGCCATACCGCATTTCATTTCTATGTTTCATTATAAGATATAATATTCATTGTGCACTGTTATGTATATCTCGTCTATACTTCAAGTGGATGTAAATGCGACACTTCCCTGCTAGGAAATAGCGTTTGCAGATGTCTACGTATCGAAGCAATAGTTTTCTAGTGCTTCTTAAACCGTCATATCGCATCTCATATCTACGATTCATGATAAGATATAATATTCATTGCAAAGTGTCATGTATACCTCGTATTCCTTTCAAAAGAATGTAAATGCGAGACTTCCTTGCCAGGAAATAGCGTTTGCAGATGTCTACGTATCGTAGCATCAGTGTTCTAATGCTTCTCAAACCGCGATATCGCTACACATTACTATGTTTCATGATAATATATAATATTCATTATGGAGTGTTATGTATACCTCGTATTCACTTCAAAGGAATGTAAATGCGACACTTCCTTGCTAGGACGTAGCGTTTGCAGATGTCTACGTGTCGAAGCAATAGAGTTCTAATGCTTCTTAAATCGCCATATCGCATCTCATTTCTATGTTTCATGATAAGATATAACATTCACTGTGCAGTGTTATGTATGTCTCGTCTATACTTCAAATGAATGTAAATGCGACACTTCCTTGCAAGGAAATAGCCTTCGCAGATGTCTACGTATCGAAGCAGTAGAGTTCCAATGCTTCTTAAATCGTCATATCGCATCTCATATCTACGTTTCCTGATAAGATATAATATTCATTGCGAAGTGTCATGTATACCTCGTATGCCTATCAAAAGAATGAAAATGCGACACTTCCTTGCTAGGAAGTAGCCTTTGCAGATGTCTACGTATCGAAGCAATAGAGATCTAATGCTACTTAAATCACCATATCGCATCTCATTTCTATGTTTCATGATAAGATATAAAATTCATTGCGATGTGCCATGTACACCTCGTATACACTTCAATTGAATGTACATGCGACACTTCCTTGCTAGGAAATAGCGTTTGCAGATGTCTTCGTATCGAAGCAATAGACATCTAATGCTTCATATATCGCCATATTGCATCTCATTTCTATGTTTCATTATCAGATATAATATTCATTGTGCAGTGTTATGTATACCTCGTATTCACCTCAAAGAAATGTAAATGCGACACTTCCTTGCTAGGAAATAGCGTTTGCAGATGTCTACGTATCGTAGCAATAGTGTTCTAATCCTCCTCAAAACGCGATATCGCATCCCATTTCTATGTTTCATGATAAGATACAATATTCATTGCGAAGTGTCATGTATGCCTCGTATGCACTTCAATAGAAAATAAATGCAACACTTCCTTGCTACGAAGTAGCGCTTGCAGATGTCTACGTATCGAAGCAATAGTGTTCTAATGCATCTTAAATCGCGATATCACATTTCATTCCTATGTTTCATGATAATAAGATATAATATTCCTTGTGGAGTGTTATGTATACCTCGCATTCACTTCAAAAGAATGTAAATGCGACACTTCCTTGCTAGGAAAAAGCGTTTGCAGATGCCTACGTATCATAGCAGTAGAGTTCTAATGCATCTTAAAACGCGACATCGCATCTCATTTCTATGTTTAATGATAAGATATAATTTTCATTGTGCAGTGTTATGTATACCTCGTTTTCACAAAAAAAGAACGTAAATCCGACATTTCCTTGCTAGGAAATAGCGTTTGCAGGTGTCTGCGTATCGTAGCAATAGGGTTCTAACGCTTCTTAAAACGCGATATCGCATGTCATTTCCATGTTTCATGATAAGTTATAACATTCATTGTGGAGTGTTATGTATAGCTCGTATTCACTTCAAAAGAATGTAAATTTGATACTTCCTTGCTAGGAAGTAGCGTTTGCAAATGTCTACGTATCGAAGCAATAGAGTTCTAATGAATCTTAAATCGCGATATCGCATCTCATTCCTATGTTTCATAATAAGATATAATATTCATTGTGGAGTGTTATGTATACCTCGTATTCACCTCAAAAGAATGTAAATGCGACAGTTCCTTGCTAGGAAATGGCGTTTGCAGATGTCTACGTATCGTAGCAGAAGTGTTCTAATGCTTCTCAAGACGCGATATCGCATGTCATTTCCATGTTTCATGATAAGATATAATATTCATTGCGAAGTGTCATGTATACCTCGTATTCATTTCAAGTGAATGCAAATGCGACACTTCCTTGCTAGGAAATAGCGTTTGCAGATGTCTACGTATCGAAGCAATAGGGTTCTAATGCTTCCTAAATCGCGATATCACATTTCATTTCTACGTTTCGTGATAAGATATAATATTCATTGTGGAGTGTTATGTATGCCTCGTATTCACTTCAAAAGTATGTAAATGCGACACATCCTTGCTGGGAAACAGCTTTTGCAGATGTCTACGTATTGTAGCAATAGAGTTCTAACGCTTCTTAAAACGCGATTTCGCATCTCATTTCTATGTTTCATGATAAGATATAATATTCATTGCGAAGTGTCATGTATACCTCGCATTCACTTCTAAAGAATGTAAACGCGATACTTTCTTGCTAGAAAATAGCGTTTCCAGATATCTACGTATCGTAGCAATAAAGTTCTAATGCTTCCTAAAACGCAACATCGCATCGCATTTCCATGTTTCATGATGAGATATAATATTCATTGCTAAGTGTCACGTATGCCTCGTATTCACTTCAGAAGAATGTAAATGCGACACTTCCTTGCTAGGAAATAGAGTTTGCAGTTGTCTCCGTATCCGTGCAATAGTTTTATAATGCTTCCTTATTTGCGGTATCGCATTTCATTTCTATGTCTCACGATAAGATGTAATAATCAACGCAACGCGTTAGGAATGTTTCGTAAACACTTCAAACGAATGTAAATGCCACACTTCCATGCAGCAGAATAGCGTTTCTAGATGTCCACGTATCGAAGCAATAGAGTTCTAACACTTTATAAATCGCGATATCGCATCTCATTTCTATGTCTCATGATAAGATTTATTACTCAATGCAACGCGTTATGTATATCTCGTTTACACTTCAAAAGAATGTAAATGCCGCACCTCCTTGCGACGTAATAGCGTTTCTGGATGTCCACGTATCGAAGCAATAGATTTCTAACACTTTATAAAACGCGATATCGCATCTCACTTCTACGTCCCATGATAAGATGCAATATTTAATGCAACGCGTTATGTATATCAAGACTACACTTCGAAAGAATGTGAATTCCACACTTTGTGTCTAGGGAATAGCGTTTCTAGATGTCTACATATCGCAGCAATAGGTATATTTACGAAATTACTTAAAACGTCTTGATCTCAAAAATAGCCTTTTCATCACAAACGTGTAATAAATAAAGTGTTCGAAGGCCCCACGTTTTATTTGTTCCATCGGTCGGAACATGTTCTCCCCGTTGAGAGACCGTGACGATCAATCTAAATCTGTTTGATCTGAATATCGCCTCGACGTCGATGGTTCACGCTATCGTCTCGGATGTGGGCAGCTCCGCTAACTGCTTGACGTTGCGATTGTAGACCCCCTGGCTGGTCCGTATGGTGACCGTTCGGGTGATCTTGCCTGGACCTGGGTGCACCTCTTCTACTCGACCGCGGTGCCACTGCAAAGGCAGGACGTAGTCATCCCTTAAGACTACGAGGGATCTTTTCTTGATCTCGTGGTAGCCCTTAGTCCATTTTTTTCGCTCGTTCAGATGGTGGATATACTCCTTGTGCCACCTGGTTCAAAATTCCTGCTGGACGTTCTGGATGTGTTGCTAGTGTGACAATCAGATACGAGGAGTATCGCTGAAATCAGTCTCGGGCAAACTCGTTAACGACGTGCCGATCAGGAATTGGGTCGGAGTTAGGGACCATTAGGATCGGATGATAATGGAGTAAGCGGGCGGGAGTTTAGGACCGCATCGATTTCGATCGCGAACGTATTGAACTATTCGAATGTAACCCGTATCTTCCCCGACGACTCGTTTGACGTGGTGTTTAAACGATTTCACAGCTGCCTCCCAAAGGCCCCCGAAATTGGGAGAAGGAGCTGGCATGAAATGCCATGATATTCCCTTGCCCGTGAGGAAGTGTCTTACCTAATCGTCTGTTTGCAGTTTTTGGTACAGTGCGCTTAATTCGTTGTTCACTCCAACGAAATTTTGTCCCGTTGTCGGAATAAATGTTCCGACAGATGCCCCTACGACCGATGAAGCGTTCCAATGCCGCGATGAACGCTTCGGTAGTCATGTCACCGACGATCTCAAGATAGACCGCTCTCGTTGCAAAGCACACAAACACTGCTACATATATTTTTACTCGCGCACAATTTCGGAAACGTTTTTCCTTGATATAAAAAGGACCGCAATAATCTGTTCCGCAATTATAAAAGGATCGGCATTCGGATTCGCGTGACGCAGGTAGAGTGCCCATTACGTATTTCACGGCCGGTGGTTTTACGCGGAAGCACCAGATATACTTCTTACCATCAATGGGCCAATACCTCTGCCTTAGTGTCGCCAGCGTGGTATTGATACCCGAATGATGTCCCTCTAAATGCGTGTGACGAATGATTAGATCGGTGATGTGATGCGATCTTGGAAGCAGGATCGGATGTTTCTGTCCGCAGGGAATGTTTGCGTTTTGTAGTCGACCGCCTACCTGTAGAATTCCCGTTTCGTCTAAGAATGGCTGCAGCGAGAGCCGGTTACTCTTTGGATGCAGCTCTGTACCGTTCTTCAAATTTCGGATCTCTTTTTCAAACGCGAAGGCTTTCACGAGCCTCAAGATCCGATCATTAGCGTCGTGGACCTCTCGTACGGTTAGAGGTCCTGCGTTACAATGAATTTTGCGAAATCGGAGGCGATACGCGACGATCCTCCTTAATTTCGCGATGTCTGAATAGCGGCCGAGAATTTCGTTGCTACGGATGGTCGTTGCCAAGCATGTATGGGGATGAATATCGGGTATTTCCGAAACGAGGTTGAACGTAGATTTCGGCCAATCCCTGTTATCGTCGGCAAACCACGATGGTCCATGACGTCAGATGGAGGGCTTCAAGAATTCCGCCGGTGTTTGTCCTCTCTATATGAGGTCCGCTGGATTGTCGTTTGACCTGACGTGCCGCTATCGGTCCTCGTTTGAATTTCGGCCACTCTATTTGCCACGAATGCTCTTAGCGTGGCTGGTTCGCGTTGCAGCCAATTTAAAACTATCGTGGAATGCGTCCAGAAGTTAATCGAGTCGAATCGGCGTGCATTATTATCTCGGACGTTAGACAGTAATGACGTCAGTAGCACCGCACCGCAAAGTTCGAGACGTGCGAGGCTGACAACTTTTACTGGTGCGACCCGAAATTTCGCGCATAATAGTCTCGTTTTAATTCGTCCGCGATTGTCGACTGACCGTAGATACACGCACGCTCCGTATGCTCGTTCGCTCGCGTAGCAGAACCTGTGTAATTCCACCCTTCGCACCTTCGATTGGCATACTTGTCACTCGAAGAATGTTTCGTTATATAACTGCATTTCCTTCACGTACGTGGACCATTCTGTATGGAGGATAGTTGGTAGCGATTCGTCCCAGGCCAATTGCAGTTTCCAAAGGTGTTGCATAAATATTTTTGCCGTTATTATTACTGGCGCCAGTAAACCTAACGGGTCGAATATTTTTGTCATGGTGGATAAGATCGTGCGTTTGGTGATCCTCGTAGCGATGTTTGGATCCACGGAATAGATGATTCGGTCGTTCTACGCGTGCCACGAAACGCCAAGAGCTTTCATTGTGGCGTCTCCAAAATACTTTGGGTGAATTTCGCCTTCCGGAAGTCCTACTAAAAGTTTCGGTTCGTTCGAGACCCATTGTTGAATATGGAGGTTGCCGCCGTTAAGTAGCTTTATTACCTGGTCCCGTAGTTCTCTAGCGTCTTCGTAATTATCTGTGCCAGTTAGGAGATCGTCGACGTATAGATCTCGCTGGAGCACGGTCGATGCGAAAGGAGCATTCACCTTTTCGTCGTCCGCTAGCTGATGAATATACCTGATGACGAGGAAAGGCGCTGAAGATAGTCCGAACGCGATCGTGTTCAGCTCGTACGTTTTCACCTTTCCCTTTTTATCTCGTCACAATATCGGCTGGTATCGGCGGTCTTCCGGTCTTACGAGGAACTGCCGATACATCTTCTCGATGTGAATCCGGTTAAGACATAGGTGTGTTGACGGAACCTTATGAGAAAAGCGAATATGTCGACCTGTATCGTTGGTCCTGCCAAAAGCGTATCGTTCAATGTCAGTCTACTGCTCGATCTTGCAGATCCATTGAAGACTACGCGAACCTTCGTTGTTGAGCTGGACAGTTTGATGACGGCGTGGTGGATGAGGTAGAGGCCATCCGAATCGCGTGGCCCTACCTGGCTAATGTGTCCCATCTCGAGATATTCCTCGGTGACGGTGGAGTATTCTCGTTTCAGCTCTGGATCTTTCATGAATTTTCGTTCGAGCGAAAGAAGAAGGTTGAGGGCGCGCGACCGAGTTTCGCCTAACTGCATCTTCTTTTCACTGAACGGCAGTGCGACAATGTAACGACCGGTTCGTGTCTGTTTAACGTGGTCGTAAAAATACTGCTCGCATTCCTGCTTCGCGGAAAATAACTGTCGTACGTGTGGGCCCTCTACTAGCACCCAGAATTTTTGAAGTTCGAAATTCAGGGTTGTAACGAACGTTTGATGTTTCCTCCACGGCGCCGATGTGGATACGCTCCTCCCGATGATCCGTCCAAATTGCGTCCTTTGGAGGATTAATTCGGAATCGTTGCGAGGAGAAAGCTTGTACTGGCCGATGCTAGGGGATGATAAAGCGGGGCCGGTGCCGATCAACATATCCACATTTGCCGGTCGATGAAATTGTGGATCTGCTAGTTTTACGTTCGCTGGAGTCGGAATTCACATTCTGTTGTTGGTTGCAAACTCGTCGTCCTCTGGTTCTGCAGCGTATACAATTCAATACAATGTAAATGCCACACTTCCTTGCTACGGAACAGGGTTTCTAGATGTCTACATATCGGAGCAATGGAGTTCTAATGCTTCATAGAAAGCAATATCGCTTATCAATTCTATGTCTCATGATAAGATGTAATCTTCAATGCAACGCGTTTTGTATGTCTCGTCAACACTTCAAACGAATACAAATCCCACACTTCCATGCTACGTAAAGCGTTTCTAGATGTATACGTTTCGAAGCAAGGCATTTCTACTGCTTCATAAAGCGCGATATCGTATCTCATTTCTATGTGTCATGATAAGATGTAATATCCAAAGCAACGCGCTATGTATATCTCATCGATGGTTCAAAAGAATGTAAATGAAACTCTTCCTTGCTACGGTATAGCGTTTCCAGATGTGTACGTATCGAAGGAGTACAGTTCTAAAACTTCAGAAAACGCGATACCGCATCTCATTTCTATGTCTCATGATAAGATGTAATATTCAATGCAACGCATTATGTATATCTCGTCAACACCTCATAAGAATATAAATTCCACACATCCTTGCTACGGAATAGATTTCTAGATGTCTACCAATCGAAGCAATGGAGTTCTAATTCTTCATAAAACGCGATATCGCATCTCATTTATAGGTTTCATGATAAGATGTAGTATCAATGCAACGCGTTATGTATATCTCGTCAGCACTTCAAAAGTGTGTAGCGCCCACACTTCCATACTACGGAATAACGTTTCTTGAAGTCACATGTCGAAGTTATGGAGTACTAACGCTTCATGAAATGTGATATCGAATTTCATCTCTATATCTCTAGATAAAACGTCATATCAAAGAAACGCGTTATCTGTATCTCGTCAACAGCACAAAAGAATCTAAATCCCACACTTCCACGCTACGGAATAGCGTTTCAAGATATCCACATATCGAAGCAATAGAGTTCTAATGCTTCATAAAACGCGATATCGCATCTTATCTCTATGTTTCATGATAAGATGTATTTGTATACAACGCGTTAATTATATCTCGTCAACACCTCAGAAGAGTGTAAGTCCCACACTTCCTTCCGATGGAATAGCGTTTCTAGATTTCTACGTATCGAAGCAGTAGAGTTCGTATGCTCTATAAGACGCGATATCGCATCTCATTTTAATGTCCCACGGTAAGATGTAATATTCAGTACACCGCGTTATGTATATCTCGTCGACACTTCAAAGGCATGCAAATACCACACTTCCTTGCTACTTTATAGCGTTTCTAGATGTCTACGTTTCGAAGAAATAGAGTTCTAATGCTTCATAAAACGTGACGTCGCATCTCATTTCTATGACTCATGATATAAGACGTAATATTCAATGCAACGCGATATGTGTATCTGGTCGACACTTCAAAGGAATGTAAATACCACACTCCCTTGTTACGGAATATCGTATCTAGATGTCTACGTTTCTAACCAACATTGTTCCAATGCATCGTAAAACGCGATATCGCATCTCATTTCTATGTCTCATGATAAAATGTAAATCAATGCAACGCGTTATGTATATCTCGGCTACACCCCGAAGGAATTTAAATGCCACTTTTCCTTGGTACGGAATGGCGTTTCTAGACTTCATCTGTCTCGTCACGGTGGTGGAATATTTCCGCTTTACTCGGAGACGACACGCAGCCAATTCGCGGAAACGGCTCGCTTAATTGCAACTAATGCCGGGTTGCTTCCGTGTTACAACGAACGCTTTTACGAGCACGGTGAACGCGGTAAGTGTGGAGAAACCCTACCTTTGTCGTTTTGATAGAGAACAAATCAATGCTCTTTCCTCAGGAATCTCTGCTTCCATGGATCGTAGTCTGGAATCGATTCTGCGTAAGGACTGCGAGTCTGAATATCTAAAAGGATGAGCGCCCAGCGTTGCGGAGATTCGGCGATGTTCGACTCCCCTGGACGGGATGACGTTGGCGGCGTAGAACATTGAGAAGCGACGGTGACGCTAGCGGATGAACAGTGCGACGATAAGGCTTCGGTGCCCACGTAAACACGTATTAGACGGCGTAGGAAATTCTTCCTTCTCGCACGTCGAGCCTTTTGTTTCAGATTGCTGCACATTCGCGTCTAATTTCAGCGGACTAGATACGACTTGGTTAAGCGGCGATCAGCTCTAGCCTGTCGGTCCAGAGAGTGAAATGTCGACGTTATCTGCACTGAGTCTCTCGTATGTATCAGCGGAGCTAAGCGGCGGTCCGCTCTAACCAGCTGATTACCAATGATCGACTAACGATTGGATTGAATGTAGAATGCCCACGCATTGGCTCGTGGAAGAACTCGTAGGTTAAGAATGAAGTTAAAGGAGGTTATCAGTAACTGAACTTGTAGTTAGGAGATAAAATCAAAGTATATTTTAAGTTAATCTTAAGCTTGCACTGTACTTTCCATAATACTAAATTAAAAGTAGGCTTAATTGTTTAGAATAGGAACTAGAACTA
Source organism: Xylocopa sonorina (assembly GCF_050948175.1). NCBI lineage: Eukaryota > Metazoa > Arthropoda > Insecta > Hymenoptera > Apidae > Xylocopa > Xylocopa sonorina. The sequence goes on from NW_027490091.1 coordinate 2,904,378, forward strand.
AACTCGATGAATTGAATTAAAATTGAAATTTAGAATAGATTTGGTAACACTTCCCATTCAGGCGAATAGCCCGAAGGTATCGAAGCTGTCTAATGATCAGGTTGGAACGAGGCTCGGAGTAGATTGACTCTCGGATCGCGGATCCGCGACATCCTTAGATCGCGTGGCGCGCGATTCGCTCGACCCCAGAGTGGGGTGGCCGCTCGGACTGCGCAGTGGTGCGGCCGGTTCGATTGGTGCCCGGATCGCGTTACGCGTGAGCCGCGCGCGTAGTACGCCCGCTGGAGCGTATCGCAACTAATAATTATCGATGTTTACATCGATCTTAGAAACTACGTATGTGTTGTCTGCGTATGTACAATGCATGTGTCGAGTACTTGGATTTAGAGGATTTCCGAACATATACCGTAGAAAAGAGAATAACGCTGTGGTGATGAAGGTAAAACGCTGCTGTGCCCAGTGGTCCAGTCGTCTGGCTGAATGCTGTAACATCCCTTGCTTTGGAGATGCTGCGCGTTGTAGCGCGGTCAGTCACTTGAACTACTGGGTATTCGTGCATTGCTAGCAGCCTTAGCTTGGTGGACGTGGAGTGTGTTCGGTTGCGGTGGCGCTCGTCCCATGTTTTTACGTGCTGCTGACGGTGAGAACGTCGCTGCCAGATGCTGTGGGAGGCGCTAGAGGTAGAAAGGCAGTACGCCAGACGCTACACTACGGATCGAAGCAATAGAGTTCTAATGATACATAAAACGCGACATCGCATCTCAATTCTAAGATTCACGACAAGATGTAATTCAATGCATCGTGCTATGTATATCTCATCAATACTTCAAGAGAATGTAAATTCCACACATCCGTGCGACAGAATAGCGTTTCTAGACGTCAACGTATCGAAGCAATACAGTTCTAATACTTCATAATACGCTAAAACGCATCTCATTTCTTTGCAACATGATCATATGCAATATTCAACGCAGCCCATTACATATATCTCGACCACACTTCAAAAGAATGGAAATCCCAGTCTTCCCTGTGACGGAATAGCGTTTGTGGACATCTACGTATCGAAGCAATAGGTTTGTAACGCATCATAAAACGCGATATCGCATCCCATTTCTATGTATCATGATAACATGCAATATCATTGCGACGCGTTATGTATAACTCGTCAACACTTCCAAAGAATGCAAATCCCACACTTCGTTGCTACGGAATAGCGTTATTAGATGTCTACGTTTCTAAGAAATAGAGATCTAATGCTTCATTCAACGCGATATCGCATCTCATTTCTATGTTTCATGATAAGATATAATATTCATTGCGAAGTGTCATGTATACCACGTACTCACTTCAAAAGAATGTAAACGCGAAACTTCCTTGCTAGGAAATAGCGTTTGCAGATGTCTAGGTATCGAAGCAATAGGTTTCTAATGCTTATTATATTGCGATATCGCATCTCATTTCTATGTTTCATGATAAGATATAATATTCATTGCGAAGTGTCACGTATACCTCGTATTCACTTCAAAACAATGTAAGTGCGACACTTTCTTGCTAGGAAATAGCGTATCCAGATGTCTACGTATCGTAGCAATAGAGTTCTAATGATTCTTAAAACGAGATAGCGCATCTCATTTCTATGTTTTACGATAAGATATAATATTCATTGCGAAGTGTTATGTATATCTCGCATACACTTCAAATGAATGTAAATGCGACACTTCCTTGCTAGGCAATGGCGTTTGTAGATCTCTCCGTATCGAAGCAATAATGTCCTAATGCTTCATAAAACGCGATATCGCATGTCATTCCTATGTTTCATGATAAGATATAATATTCATTGCGATGTGTCATGTATACCTCGTATTAACTTCAAAAGAATGTAAATGCGACACATCCTTGCTAGGACGTAGCATTTGCAGATGTCTACGTATCGAAGCAATAGATTTCTAATGCTTCTTAAAACGAGATATCGCATCTCATTGCTATGTTTCATGATGAGATATAGTATTCACTGCGAAGTGTCATGTATACGTCGTATTCACTTCAAAAGAATGTAAATGCGACACTTTTTTGCTAGGAAATGTCGTTTGCAGATGTCTAAGTATCGTAGCAATCGAGTTCTAGTGCTTCGTAAATCGCGATATCGCATCGCAGTTCTATGTTTCATGATAAGATATAATATTCATTGCGAACTGCAATGTATACCTCGTCTACACTTCAAAAGAATATGAGAGCCACACTTCCTTGCTAGGAAATAGCGTTTCCAGGTGTCTACGTATCGAAGCAATAGAGTTGTAGTGCTTCTTAAAACGCGATATCGCATCTGAGGTCTATGTTGCATGATAAGGTATAATGTTCATTGCGAAGTGAGACATAGAAATGAGATGCGATATCGCGTTTTAAGAAGCACTACAACACTATTGCTTCGACACGTCGACATGTGGAAACGCTATTTCCTAGCAAGGAAATGTCGCATTTATATTCATTTGAAGTGAATACGAGGTATAAGTGTCACTTCGCAATGAATATTATATCTTATCGTGAAACATAGGAATGAGATGCAATATCGCGTTTTAAGAAGCATTAGAACTCTATTGCTTGGATACGTAGACATGGGAAAACGCTATTTCCTAGCAAGGAAGTGTCGCATTTGCATTCTGTTGAAGTGAATACGAGGTATACATGACACTTCGCAAATGGATATTATATCTTATTATGAAACATAGAACTGAGATGTGATATCGTGTTTTAAGCAGTATTAGAACACTATTGGTACGATACGTAGACATCTGCAAACGCTATTTCCTATCAAGGAAGTGTCGCATTTACTTTCTTTTGAAGTGAATACGAGGTACACATGACACTTCGCAATGAATATTATATCTTACCATGAAACATAGAAATGAGATGCGATATCGCGTTTTGAGAAGCATTAGAACTCTATTGCTTCGGTACGTAGATATCTGGAGACGCTATTTCCAAGCAAGGAAGTGTCGCACTTACATTCTTTTGAAGTGAATACGAGGTATACATGATACTTCGCAAATGGATATTATATCTTATTATGAAACATAGAAATGAGATGCGATATCGCGTTTTAAGAGGTATTAGAACACTATAGCTACGATACGTAGACATATGCAAACGCTATTTCCTAGCATGGAAGTGTCGCATTTACATTCCTTTCAAGCGAATGCTGGGTATACATGACGCTTCGCAATGGATATTATACCCTATCTTGAAACATAGTAGTGAAAAGCGATATCGCGGTTTAAGCAGTGTTAGAACATTATTCCTACGATACGTAGACTTCTGCAAACGCAATTTCCTAGCAAAGGAAATGTCGCATTTACGTTCATTTGAAGTGTATGCGAGGTATACGTGACACTTTACAATGAATATTATATCTTATCATGAAACGTAGAAATATGATGCAACATCTCGTTATAAGAAGCATTAGAACTCTATTGTTTCCATACGAAGACATCTGAAAACGCTATTTCCTAGCAAGGAAGTGTCGCATTTACATTCTTTTGAAGTGAATACGAGGTATGCATGACACATCGCAATGAATATTATATCTTATCATGAAACATAGAAATGAGATGCGATATCGCGTTTTGAGAAGCATTAGAACTCTTTTGCTACGGTACGTGGGCATCTGCAAACGCTATTTCCTAGGAAGGAAGTTTTGCATTTACATTCATTTGAAGTGCAGACGAGGTATACAGGACACTTCGCAATGAATATTATATCTTATTATGAAGCATAGTAATGAGATGCGATATCGCGTTTTGAGAAGCATTAGAACTCTATTGCTACAAGACGTAGATATCTTCAATCGTAATATACTAGCAAGGAAGTGTCGCATTTACATTCTTTTGAACGGAATACGAGGTATACATGACACTTCGCAATGAATACTATATCTTACCACGAAACATAGAAATGGTATGCGATATCGCTATTTAAGACGTATTAGATCTCTTTTGCTACGATACGTAGACATCTGCAAACGCTATTTCCCAGGAAAGAAGTGTCGTATTTACATTCTTTTGATGTGGATACGAGATATACATAAGACTCCACAATGAATATTACATCCTATCTTGAAACATAGAAATGAGATGCGATATCGCGTTTTAAGAAGCATTAGAACTTTATTGCTTCGATAGGTAGACATCTGCAAACTTTATTTCCTAGAAAGGAAGTGTCGCATTTACATTCTTTTGAAGTGAATACGTGCTATACACACCGCTCCACAATGAGTATTATATCTTACCATGAAACATAGAAATGAGATGCGATGTCGCGTTTTGAGAAGCATTAGAACTCCATTGCTTCGATACGTAGACATCTGGAAACGTAATTTCCTAGAAAGGAAGTGTCGCATTTGCATTTATTTGAAGTGCATGCGAGGTGTACATGACACTTCGCAATCAATATTATATCTTATCGTGAAACATAGAAATGAGATGCGATATCGCGATATAAGAAGCATAAGAACTCCATTGCTTCAATACCTAGACATCTGCAAACGCTACTTCCTAGCAAGGACGTGTCACATTTACATTCTTTTGAAGTGACTACGAGGTATGCATGTCATTTCGCAATGAATATTATATCTTATCATGAAACATAGAAGTGAGATGCGATATCTCGTTTTAAGAAGCATTGGAACGCTATTGCTTCGATACGTACACATCTGGAAACGTAATTTCCTAGCAAGGAAGTGTCGCATTTACATTCTTTTGTAGCCAATACGAGGTATACGTAACACTGCACAATGAATACTATATCTTATCATGAAACATAGAAATGAGATGCGATATCGCAATATAATAAGCATTAGAAACCTATTGCTTCGATACCTAGAAATCTGCAAGCGCTATTTCCTAGCAAGGAAGTGTCGTATTTACATTCTTTTGAAGTGAATACGAGGTATGCATGTCATTTCGCAATGAATATCATATCTTATTATGAAACATAGAAGTGAGATGCGATATCTCGTTATAAGAAGCATTGGAACGCTATTGCTTCGATACGTACACATCTGGAAACGTAATTTCCTAGCAAGGAAACGTCGCATTTACATTCTTTTGTAGTGAATATGAGGTATACATACCACTGCACAATGAATACTATATCTTATCATGAAACATAGAAATGAGATGCGATATCGCAATATAATAAGCATTAGAAACCTATTGCTTCGATACCTAGACATCTGCAATCGCTATTTCCTAGCAAGGAAGTTTCGCGTTTACATTCTTTTGAAGTGAGTACGTGGTATACATGACACTTCGCAATGAATATTATATCTTATCATGAAACATAGATGTGAGATGCGATATCGCGTTTTAACATGCATTAGAACTCTATTGCTTCGATACTTAGACATCTGCAAACGCTATTTCCTAGAAAGGAAGTGTCGCATTTACATTCTTTTGAAGTGAATACGTTGTATACACACCGCTCCACAATGAGTATTATATTTTACCATGAAACATAGAAATGAGATGCGATGTCGCGTTTTGAGAAGCATTAGAACTCTTTTGCTACGGTACGTAGGCATCTGCAAACGCTATTTCCTAGGAAGGAAGTTTCGCATTTACATTCATTTGAAGTGAGTACGAGGTATGCATGACACTTCGCAAGGAATATTATATCTTATCATGAAACATAGAAGTGAGATGCGATATCTCGTTCTAAGAAGCACTAGAACAGTATTGCTTCGTTACGGAGGCATCTGCAAACGCTATTTCCTAGCAAGGAAGTGTCGCATTTACATTTTTTTGAAGTGTCACGTCCTGAAGTCGCGAAAGCGATCGTCACGTGGACACTTTTCGAAGCCGTTCCCGAAATCGACGCGAATTGTGCAGAGCTGGGTTCGTCTGCGGACAGGACTCGACTTACCGGGTACAAAGACGTGCAACTTACCTTTCGATGCTCCAGGCGTCGTAGCTCTCCTCATCCTCGTAGCGTGGCGTCGCATCCCCGCTCCGTGGCGGCGAGTATGCGGTTTGCCAGCGTGTAGGGGATCCGGATGCTGGAGGAGATGCGGATGCTGATCTGTGGCCGTCGAGGTTGGCGGGCGGCGTCTGAGGTTGGCAGGCAGTACGCCTGAAGTCACAAAATGCGACACTTTGCTAGGAAGTAGGGTTAGCAGATATCTGCTTATCGAAGCAATAGATTTCTAATGCTTCTTCAAACGAGATATCGCATCTCATTTCTATGTTTCATGATAAGATATAATTTTCATTGCGAAGTGTCATGCATACCTCGAATTCACTTCAAAAGAATGTAATTGCGACACTTGCTTGCTAGGAAATAGCGCTTGCAGATATCTTCGAATGGAAACAATAGAGTTCTAATGCTTCTTAGAACGAGATGTTGCAACTCATTTCTACGTTTCATTATTAGATATAACATTCATTGCTAAGTGTTATGCATCCCTCGTCTACACATCAAATGAAGGTAAATGCGACACTTCCTTTCTAGGAAATTATGATTCCAGTTGTCTACGTGTCGAAGCAATAGGGATCTAATGCTCCATAAAACGCGATATATTCTGCTATTTTTATGTTTCATGATAAGATATAATATTCATTGCGAAGTGTTAACTATACCTCGTTTACAACTCAAAAAAATGCAAATACCACACTTTTTTTGCTGGGAAGTGCGTTCCCAGATGTCTAAGTATCGAAGCAATAACGTTCTAATGCTTCTTAAAACGCGATATCGCATCTTATTTGTATGCTTCATGATATGATATATTATTCATTGCAGAGTGTAATGTATACCTCGTCTACACATCAAAAAATTGTAAATGCAACACTTCCTTGCTAGGAAATGCGTTGCCAAATGTCCACGCATCGAAGCAATGGATTTCTAATGCTTCTTAAAACGCGATATCGCATATAATTTCATTGCTTCATGTTATGATACAATATTCATTGGGAAGTGTCATGTATGCCTCGCATACACTTCAAATGAATGTAAATGCGACACTTCCTTGCTAGGAAATAGCGTTTGCAGATATCTACGTACCGAAACAATAGAGCTCTAACGCTTCATAAAACGACATGTCGCATCTCATTTCTATGTTTCATGATAATATACAATATTCACTGTGGAGTGTTGTGTATACCTCGTATTCACTTCAAAAGAATGTAAATGCGACACTTCCTTGCTAGGAAACAGCGTTTGCAGGTGTCTACGTATCGAAGCAATAGATTTCTAAAGCTTGCTAATTCGCGATATCGCATCTCATATCTATGTTTCATGATAATATATAATATTCATTGCGAGGTGTCATGTATACCTAGCATACACTTCAAAAGAATGTGAATGTGACTGTTCCTTGCTAGGAAATAGTGTTTGCAGATGTCTCTACGTATCGTAGCATTAGATTTCTAATGCTTCTCAAAACGCGATATCACTACACATTACTATGTTTCCTGATAATTTATAATATTCATTGTGGAGTGTTATGTATACCTCGTATTCGCTTCAAAAGAATGTAAACGCGACACTTCCTTGCCAGGAAATGGCGTTTGCAGATGTCTAAGTATCGAAGCAATAGAGTTCTAATGCTTCTTAAATCGTCATATCGCAACTCATATCTACGTTTCCTGATAAGATATAATATTCATTGCGAAGTGTCATGTATACCTCGTATTCCTTTCAAAAGAATGTAAATGCTACACTTCCTTGCTAGGAAATAGCGTTTGCAGATGTCTACGTATCGAAGCAATAGGGTTCTAATGATTCTTAAATCGCCATATCGCATCTCATTTCTATGTTTCATGATAAGATATAATATTAACTGTGCAGTGTTATGTATACCTCGTATTCACCTCAAAAGAATGTACATGCGACACTTCCTTGCTAGGAAATAGCGTTTGCAGATGTCTACGTATCGAAGCAATAGATTTCTAATGCTTCTTAAATCGCCATATTGCATCTCATTTCTATGTTTCATGATAAGATATAATATTCATTGTGGAGTGTTATGTATACCTCGCATACACTTAAAATCAATGTAAATGCGACACTTTCTTGCTAGGAAATAGCGTTTGCAGATATCTACGTATTGAAGCAATAGAGTTCTAATTCATCTTAAATCGTCATATCGCATCTTATTTCTATGTTTCACGATAAGATGTAATATTCATCGCGAAGTGTCATGCTTACCTCGTATTCATTTCAAAAGAATGTAAATGCGTCACTTCCTTGCTAGGAAATAGCGTTTACAGATATCTACGTATCATAGCAATAGCGTTCTAATGCTTCACAAAACGCGAGGTCGCATTTCATTTCTATGTTTCATGATAAGATATAATATTCATTGTGCAGCGTTATGTATACCTCGTATTCACTTGGAAAGAATGTAAATGCGACTCTTCCTTGCTAGGAAATATCGTTTCCAGATGTCTACGCAACGAAGCAATAAAGTTCTAATGCTTCTTAAAACGCGATATAGCATCGCAATTCTATGTTTCATGATTAGATATAATATTCGTTGCGAGGTGTTAAGTATACCTCGTCTGCGCTTCAACAGAATGTAAATACCACACAACCTTCCTAGGAAATAGCGTTTCCAGATGCCTACGTATCGAAGCAATAGAGTTTTAATGCCTCTTAGAACGCGATATCGCATCTCAGTTCTATGTTTCATGATGAAATATAATATTCACTGCGAATTGTTACGTATACCTCGCATACACTTCAGAAGAATGTAAAGGCGAGACTTCCTTGCCATTGAATAGTGTTTGCAGATGTCTACGTACCGTAGCAATAGAGATCTAATGCTTCTTAAAACGAGATATCGCCAGTCATTTCTATGTTTCACGATAAATATAATATTCATTGCGAAGTGTCATGTTTACCTCGTGTTCACTTCAGAAGAATGTAAATGCGACACTTCCCTGCTAGGAAATAACGTTTGCAGAAGTCTACGTATCGAAACTATAGAGTTCTAATGTTTTTTAAAACGAGATGTCGAATTTCATATCTATGTTTCATGATAAGATATAATATTCATTGCGCTGTGACATGTATACCTCGTATTCACTACAAAAGAAAGTAAATGCGACACTTTCATGCTATGAAATAGCGTTTGCAGATGCCCAAGTATCGTCGCAGTAGAGTTCGAATACTTCTTAAAACGCCATACAGCATGTCACTTCTATGTTTCATGATAAGATATACAATAATATTCATTGCGAAGTGTTATGTATTTCTCATCTACTCTTCAAAAGAATGTAAATGCGACACATCCTTGCTAGGAAATATTGTTTGCTGATGTCTACGTATCGTAGCAATAGAGTTCTAATGCTTCTTAAAACGCGATATCGCATCTCATTTCTGCGTTTCATGATAAGATATAATATTCATTGCGAAGTGTCATGCATATCTCGTATTCGCGTCAAACGAATGTAAATGCCACACTTTCTTTCTAGGAAATATCGTTTACAGATGTCTACATATCGAAGCAATAGAGTTCTAATACTTCTTAAATTGCAATATCGCATCTCATTTCTATGTTTCATGATAAGATATAATATTCATTGTGGAGTGTCATGTATACCTCGTATTCACTTCAAAAGAATGTAAATGCGACACATCCTTGCTAGGAAATAGCGTTTGCAGATGTCTACATATCGCAGCAATAGAGTTCTAAAGCTTCTTAAAACGCGATACGGCATCTCATTTCTATGTTTCATGATAAGACAAAATATTCATTGCGAAGTGTCACTTATACCTTGCATTCACTTCAAATGAATGTAAACGCGGCATCTCCTTGCTAGGAATTAGCGTTTGCAGATGTCCACGTATCGAGGGAATAGAGTACTAGTGCCCCTTAAAACGCAGTATCGCATCTCATTTCTACGTTTCATGATAAGATATGATATTCAATGCGAAGTGTCATGTATACCTTGTATTCACTATAAATAAATGTAAATGCGACACTTCCTTGCTAGGAAATAGCGTTTGCAGATGTCTTCATATCGAAGCAATTGTGTTCTAATTCTTCTTAAATCGCGATATCGCTCCTCATCTCTATTTCCGTGATTAGGTATAATATTCATTGTGGAGTATTATGTATACCCCGTATTCAATTCAAATGAATGTAATGCTTCTTAAAACGTGATATGGCAACACATTGCTATGTTTCATGATAATATATAATATTCATTGCGAAGTGTCATGTATACCTCGCATATACTTCAAATGAATGTAAATTCGACATATCCTTGCTAGGAAACAGCGTTGGCAGATGTCTACGTATCGAAGCAATAGAGTTCTAATGCTTCTTAAAACGCCATATCGCATCTCATTTCTATGTTGCATGATAAGATTTAATATTCATTGCGAAGTGTTATGCATACCTCGTCTGCACTTCAAAAGAATGTAAGTGCAACACTTCCTTGCTAGGATATAGCGTTTCCAGTTGTTTACTTATCGGAGCAATGGAGTTCTATTGCTTCATTCAACGCGATGTCGCAAGTCATATCAATGATTCATGGTAAATTGCTATGTTCTATGCAATATGTTACATTTGTTTGCATCTAGACCTTAGAAGGATGTGAATTCTATACTTACATGCAACAGAATATCGTTTCCAGATCTCTACGTGTCCAAGCAAGACATTTATAATACTTCATGCAGCTCGATGTCGCATCTCATTTCAACGTTTCAAAGTAAGAATGCAGTAATCTCTTATGCATAGCTCTATGCTTATCTGCTTTAAAACTTCATAAGAATGTAAATTCTACAGCTCCATGCAACAGGATTGCCCTTCGTAGTGTCTACATGTCGAGACAATAGAGTAGTAATGTATTATACGATGCCATGACTCATCTAATTTCAACCTTTCGAATTAAGTAAGCTGTAATCTTCTATGAAAAGTATTATAATTATCTGCTTCTATTCTACAATAGAATGTGAATTCTATAGATCCAAGCAACAGGAGGGCAGGTCCTCCACCATCTTACAGCCTGCCCTGATGCGGGCAAAGGATTCCTAGGGCCACTCAAACCGCGACCAACATCTATCTTATACTCTAACCGATTCATCGTTATGCGTTTTCCATTAAGCTTGCCGGGATCAGTGATATTGATTCGCTCAATCTAAATTATTATTTTCTTTTTAAGTTTCCCGATTTTATTAGTTTCTCTCACGATATCATCTATTTCGTTGTACCTTACCCTTACAGTATGGTATATAATCTGTTGTTTGATATTTCTAGGATTTCCTCTTAATAAACGCAATGCTTCCACATATTTTCTTTCTCTTTCTCTTTAGTTACATTGTTGTTATTTTATGCTTTTTACCCTCCACATTCCCTCTCTACACCATCTCGGAACAGGCGTTATACGATTACTGCAGGATGACGCCCCGGTTTCGTTACACCGAGATCGAGTGTTCTCTCTTGCATCCGTTGATTTATATATGTTATATATTCGAGAATATTTCCTCTTATCCTTTGTATTTTTCGAATGAAATTACATTGACAGAAGTACGAGCTAGTTCTGCACGCCTATTTGAAACAACATTAAATCACCTTGTTAAACAATAATATATTAAATGTGACTTGATGGGAGTGGATAGTTCTTCGTTTTATATTCTTATATCGCATTGATTATAAAAGTATATGATATCCTTTTTATGCAGTCATGTGTAATTATGTACTGTGACGGTTTTTCCCGTTACAATCCGCAAGAAAAGGGTATATGGAACCAATAATAACGGGGTATCCAGAAGTTTAATCCGGGGTTATATCGGGGTACAGAATATCCGCCTGATTCGGCAACGCGAAGTACAGAACAATAAATTTCCTATCCAGCGAGTACTTCGAAGCTGCGAGGCTGGGACTTTCTGGGCGCCAGCTACTCAAGAAGTAGCAAAAACTAGTAAACCACGCAACCCGGGGAAACCCTCGAAATTTCGAAATACTCTTTCGCTCGACTGCTTCTAGCCGAGTGCGCAAATTAGGGTCGCGGGATACTGAACTCACGGCTTCTTTCTAGAGTGCCTCGACGCGAATGACCGGAGATCACCACCCGTTATACAATACAAATTACAATATGCGATATCACAATTGCGGCAGGGAACAAATGGGACGCTTTAGCGTATAAGGACTCACGTTCTCGTTTCCAACAAGTATTGATCTCGTTCAGTCCGTCTACCTCTCTCTCTCTCCCTCTCTCTCTCTCTCTCCTCCGAATCGCTCCGTATAATCGCTTGCTCGGTTGCTCGCTAAGTAGTCGCTAAGTCGTTGAGAAGAATAAGAGGCTGTCTTCATGCTGGCTAGCTCATTATATAGGTTTGCTGGGAGTCTTCGGATCACCTTAGATCCTTCTTAGGGCTCTTTGGTGGGGTAGGGCCATACGCTTCGGTATTGTTCGGGGCATCGATTGGTGGATTTCGGCGATCTTCCCTGATCGCCCCCTCTGGTGTGTCTAGAGGGGGTCCTCTGGATTATTTGATCTGCGACGCGTGTTGCGCGCCGCGCTTTCCACGGCTCACCTGCAATTCCGCTGCGCATCTTGAGTTTTCCTCTCCATGGGCTCAGGGGAGGGGTGGAGGTCCTTCTCACACCCGAGAACCATCCTGTTCGTCTCCATGGACTATGGCAGCAGTCTTATCGTTGCACGGCTCTGGATCGTATCCTTCGGGCTTCGGGCTTCGGTCTCTTCTTGCTCACTCCCCGACTCCTCCACCGTCGAGCCCGTCACGCTACTTCGGCGCACAGCCCTTCCGCGAACCTGCGGTCTTCTTATCCGCCGAAGAGGCGTCTTGTGGGCCGCTTCTTCCATCAGCTCGCCAGTCTAATCCGTAGAACGGAGAGAGAGAAAAGAAGGGGGGAGGGTGGAAGGTTCTACCATCGTGTATTTCACGCTCCTCGCAAATACAGCTATCGCGATGGTCCGTGTCGCGCTTCTCGCGTGGGTGGTGATCTGCGAGCTAGTCTAACCGAAGCAGGGGGGGGGGGGAGCGAGCCTTGTGACGTCACCACGTCACAGTACATACAAGTTCGCGATTAAGTAACTATGTGTTCAAATTCAATTCCGAATAATGCACTAAAAAGCATCCCAGATAACAAACGGCAAGATGGTAGCGACACCATTCCGGCACTATATTGCCACTTCCGAGGAGTGTCAACTGATTCGTAGTCATCTGTGACCGGATTCATTAACTAAAATGCCAGAACGTGTTACCAGCACGTTCTAGACAAGTGAATCGCGCAGCACCAGCACCATGGTGACACGCGTATCATCGCTCCATTCATGAATCCCCTCAGCAATGACGCAGGATCACATTTGGCAATAGGGAACCTGTGCTTTCATACAAATTAGAACCGTTAGATGTCAGTAGATGTTCAGCATATGAGTATTGATAGACATTTTGATGGTCGTTTTCCTATATTTATAGTTATTGAGCGAGTCGTATATATTTCTTTCAATCGATCATAGACTAAAAATATTATTTATAAAAAAAATATTACTTATAAAATAAAAATTCATGTTTTTGCGTCCATAACTTCGCCTTGTGTAATTTATGAAATAACATGCTGTCGCCGTATTTAATGTAACCCTTGTATGTAACCCGTATTTAATGTAACTTGCATGAATTTGTAACAATAAATTGAAGAAAATATATATAAAATAAGTGTATATATTTTTATGACAAAGTAATTATCGACTTTATGGAAAAAATCGCCCTATCGAGCTAGTTTATAGAAAATAATAAAATCGAGTTCATATATCTTTGTTTTGTGCCGGTGTATCTATTTTGGAAACAAAATAAATAAATTGCGCAGTTTAGTCATTTTTCATATTTGCTTATAATTTTTATGGAAACAGCTTCCCTATTAGTAAATGTCAGCCTACGCCACAACCACGCGTGTAGCTATAGTGAGCTGATAGTGTCATTGTCACGGCCGTGTAGCCCGTGTGCTATATCTCGGTGCTTTAATAGTGTCGTGATACGAATGCCGCCCCAGTATGCCATTTCGAAAGCTGAGTAGGAGCACTTTGTTAGCACAGTTCTGTCACGGAATTCGTTCCATCCGTTGTCATTGGCGTGCCAATCGCTGGCTGTTTGGGATATTGTAGTGCATAAGGCAGACTTGTTCCTTATCATCGTCAAGGAGATGGATTTTCACTCCCCACGTTTTGAATTTTTTAAATTATTGTTTGCAATTTTTGCCGTTTCTGTATCTCTATGACCGCATTGTGGATTCAACTTATGTACGATCTTTTTGGTCTTCATCTTTTGTTACATGTAATATTATATATGTGATGCATGTTTGTTATGTAATGCTCCGATTTGTAAGCCTCAGATACTTTTATTCTTTGGTAAAGCAACTTATTCGATTAATATATATTTATTAGACATAGATATAAACAATTAGAAAAATGTTATTAAAACGCTATTAAATATGTTGTTGCAATTATATATTTAAGGTCTGAAGATGTAGATGCAATTAATGTCCGATATTTTACGTGATCCAATCGACGTATCGAGTGAGGCTATGAAATATAAAAATCTTTTACTATCCTTCGACCACTTTACATGTTAAATGAATGATTAGTTCTGCAAGACAAGAAGCCTGAATTAGTGAAATATCTAGGAACATAAGTAATTTGTAAGTAACACATCTTTTCTCTTTGAAATATTTGCCTTTGCATAGAATAGAACGTATAGATATAATTGCCTGTTTTGTACCCATTTCGGTCCAATTCTATTATAGCCTTTGAGCAGAAGTAATATTGATTATACTTGATTTTTGCAATAGTTGTTTGATTAACAGATTTTATTAACCTAGAATCATCATTTGACGGATGTATCAATCTACTTTGTAGCTCCATCAGTTTCTTTTTCTGCTCGATACTTTTCATTTTCAGTTCCGTATACTTATCCTTTATCATCATCATATATGTTGCGTAAAATTACAATAACTTTTTGTCCTCAAATTTTGCTGATATTTCAATTAAATTTCCTTTGATTAAATAAACGGAAATTAAAAAACAGTGGCACGTACCATTTCTTGGAAACGTTGTATCGTAATTTGCATCTGACTGTTTTGAAAGGCACGCACTTTACTTAACGTTTGCAATGATTCGGCTAGCGAAGTAAAGAAATATTCTACTTTCGAAATTGTTGGCTCTTGTAATTCTAAGGCAAATATATTCATCTGTCGACATCGTGAACTTTGTTTTTTGGCAAAATTCCAGAAAAACAATTATACTACAAGTAAAATAATACACATCATAATATTAAATTTAACTCTGTTGTCTTGTTGGACACATCCATAACAATATACAGGGTGGAGCAGTAATAATTAGCACCTCAGATATCCACGAAACTATAAGTTTCATAGAAGTTTTTGCTAATATAAAATTGCATAGTACAAAGGGCCCATCCGTTGATGAAAATAGTTTTTTTGTAAGTGGAGTTATGTTGGACATATGAAGGTTACCTTCATTTTTTAAAATGAATTGGTATGTCCATTCTTCCGTAATACGATAGAGCATTTTAAAGCAAGTTTAACGATCTGTAACATGAAGGCATTGAAGGTTACAGAAAGTAAAGAAAGGCGATAATACTCATGGTTTTGATAGTAAGTGAAACATACGTATTGTAAACAGTGGTGGAAGGCGTAATACTTACCGTTTACTTCACTGTGAATAAACACTTTTCGAAGGGCATTTCAATAGTTTGCAGCATAAGTTAAACATGATAAGATTAGTATTGAAAAATCGGTTCGAATACGTTTGGTTAGGCTGTTCTTTGTGTCGTTCATGTTATAAGTACTGAGCTGGGGATTCCTGAGGACAGCTCACAAAATTGTTGAACTATGGAAGATTGTCATTGTGAATTTTAATCAAAAGGTAATTAAATTCCATTAGATTGTAAACAGATCTCAATGTTTCATTTTAGATATTAAGATTAAATATTCTTTACAAAACTACAAGAATGGATACATACCTTTCTGTTATTATTATTTCATAAAGAATTATAATTGCAATTATATAGTTCATTACGATAAAAAATATATCTCAGAAAATTCTAAATATTAAATTAAAGAATCAAGTAAAACATTTTTAATAATTACGAATATTGAACATTCATAGAAAGATGACTAAACAGGAGTTAGAAAAGTCAAACATTCAATTTCAATTCCAGAATTCATCTATAAGAGGTAAAATGTTTTGAAAGCTTTAATTACAGTCTTTAATGCAAGCAGTAGGGCAGTATTTCAATTTTTAAAAAAATTGATGAAAGTCAACCATTTTGAAGTGGTCAGAATCTTTGTCGTTTGAGAAATAAGTAAATAACAAATAACTGCATAAATTCCAGACTTAAAAACTTATGGATTAAATCCTATGCAGACTCGTTTATGAGCGAGATACTAAATAATAATCCACACTAAGTAATCATTTTAAAACTTAAACGATTACATCTCGCGAACTTTCAAAGATATCAGAAGCGTGAAAATTATGTGGTTTATCAAAAACTCTTCTGAAAGAACGGACGAAGCCAATAGAAATTTTTGTTGAAGTAAGCAAGTTCTAAAGTTCTAAGCAACGCGATGGCCCTTATGTGCCTATGTTTCATAGCAAGTAAGTTCTGAATTTCTATGAAATCCGATGGAATTCCTCACTACTAACGTTTCAAAGTAAGTTCTCAAATTCTCAATTCTACGTTTAAAACTATGTGTGTTCTATATATCTATGTAAAGTGATGGTTCCTATTAGTTGTGACGGAAACCTATATATAGTAAGTCAGGGAAGCTTGAAGGGGTTAATTATCTAACTGCTTTAAGGTGTAAAACGTACTTTAATCTAAAGCGATCTATTGTTCCAAGGTATCCGCTCACGTACAACTTTTCTTGGGCGCCAGCTGCTCAGAAAGTAGCAAAGGGATAGAATAGACGGCCCCGGGAACCCTGGGGCGGAGCAACCCTTGAAACTTCGAAATGCTCCTCCTCTCGACTACGCCTAGCCAAATACACACACTCAGGTCTCGAGATACTGAAGTCCCGGCATGTTTATTTATGGTCTTGACGTGGGTTTAGCTAACAAGGGCTACGGGAAACTACGCAACACGCCGCGAATTACCGGGTATCATAACTCGCTTCACGATATAAGATACAGTATACAATATGCGACACAAGAAATGGGACGCTTTAACGAATAAGCACTCACGTTCTCTTCTTCACTATCCTTGAATTCGCTGGTGCTCTTCGGGTCTCCTGCATCCTCCTCGGGGCTCCTTGGTGGAGTGGGCTGTAGACTTCGGTATTGTTCGGGTCCATCGATCAGTGGATTTCGTCGATTTCCTCTTCTCGCCTCCTTGGGTTTACCTGAGGGGATCCTACTGATCATTTAAATTGCGTAGTGCCTAGCGCGCCGCGCTCCCATGGCCCACCTGCAGGGACGCTGGACTTTCGCCTTCTCTTTAGGGGGTTAAGGATCGTTGAGGACCTTCTCACATCCCAGAGTATTATAAAGCACAAAAGCAGATAAGCATAATGTGATGCATAGGGCTTTACAACCTTCTAACTTACTTTGAATACTTACTTTGTTTATATGAAATGCGATATTGCGGTGCATGAAGCATGACAAATTAAATGCTTCGGCACCTGGACATCTAGAAACGCTATCTCCGGGCAAGAAAGTGTAGGGTTCACACTCAATTCATGTGCAGAAGCAGATAAACATAACGCTATGCTATGAATATTACACCTTATCATGAAATATAGAAGTAAGATGCCCAGCGACGATTTACGAAGCATTAGATCTCTATTGCTTCTAAACCTTCAGATATAGAAACGATATTCCGCAGCAAGGAAGTGATGCATTTACAGTCATTTGAAGTGTAGAAGAGATATACATAAGGCGTTGCGTTGAAATTACATCTTATCATGTGACTTAGAAACTGATATGCGATATCGCGTTTTATAAAGAGTTAGAAACCTATTGCATCGATGAGTAGACACCTAGAAACGCAATTTCCTAGCCAAGAAGTGTGGCATTTGCATTCTTTTGAAGGGTAGACGAGGTATACATAACACATCGCAACGAATATTGTATCATATCATGAAACGTAGAAATGAGATGCGATATTACGGTTTATGAAGCATTAGAAATATATTGCTTCGATACGTCGACATCTGCAAGCGCTATTTCCTAGCATGGATGTGTTGCAGTTACATTCATTTGAAGTGTATGCGAGGTATACATGACACTTCGCAATGAATATTATATCTTATTATGAGACATAGAAATTAGATGGGATATCGTGTTTTAAGAAGCATTAGAAATCTACTGCTTCGATACGTAGACATCTGGTAACGCTATTTCCTAGCAAGGAAGTGTTGCATTTACATTCTTTTGAAGTGAATACGAGGTATACATGACACTTCGCAATGAATATTATATCTTATCATGAAACGTAGAAATGAGATGCGATATCGCGTTTTGAGAAGCATTAGAAATCTATTACGACAGTACGTAGACTTCTTCAAACGCTATTTCAAGGACGGAAATGTCGCATTTACATTCTTTTGATGTGAGTACGAGGTACACATGACACTTCACAATGAATATTATATCTATCATGTAACATAGAAGTGAGATGCGATATCGCGATTTAAAAAGCATTCGAATTCTATTGCTACGATACGTTGCCATCAAATAACGATATTTCCTAGCAAGGAAGTGTCGCATTTACATTCATTTGAAGTGTATGCGAGGTATACATGTCACTTCGCAATGAATATTGTATCTTATCATTAAACCTAGAAATGAGATGCAATATCGCGTTTTGAGAAACATTAAAACTCTATTGATTCGATACGTAGATATCTGCAAACGCTATTTCCTGGCAAGGAAGTGTCGCATTTACATTCATTTGAAGTGTATGCGAGATATAAGTGACACATCGCAATGAATATTATATCTTATCATGAAACATAGATGTGAGATGCGATATCGCGTTTTAAGAAACATTAGAAACCTATTGCCTCGAGACATAGACATCTGCAGACGCTATTTCCTAGCAACGAAGTTTCGCATTTACATTCTATTGAAGTGAAGACGAGGTATGCATGACACTTCGCAATGAACATTATATCTTATCATGAAACGTAGAAATGAAATGCGATATCGGGATTTTGGAAGCATTAGAACTCTACTGCTTCGATACGTAGACATGTGGTAACGCTATTTCCTAGCAAGGAAGTGTTGCATTTACATTCTTTTGAAGTGAGTACGAGGTATACATGACACTTCGCAATGAATATTATATCTTATTTTGAAACATAGGAATGAGATGCGACATGTCGTTTTAAGAAGCATTACAGCTCTATTATTTCGGTACGTAGACAATTGGAAACACTATTTCCTAGCAAGGAAGTGTCGCATTAACATTCTATTGAAGTGAAGACGAGGTATACATGACACTTCGCAATGAACATTATATCTTATCATGAAGCATAGATATGAGATGCGATATGACGATTTAAGAAGTATTAGAACTCTATTGCTTCGATACGCAGACATCTGGAAACGATAATCCCTAGCAAGGAATTGTTGCATTTACATTCTTTTCAAGTGTAGACGAGGTATGCATAACGCTTCGCAATGAATATTATATCTTATAATGCAACATAGAAATCATATGCGATATCGCGTTTTAAGAAGGATAGGAACTCTATTGCTCCGATACGTAGACATCAGGACAAACATTTCCTAGCAAGGATGTGTGGCATATAAATTCTTTTGAAGTGTAGATGAGGTATACATAACACTTCGCAACGAATATTGTATCATATCATGAAACGTAGAAATGAGATGCGATATTACGGTTTATGAAGCATTAGAAATATATTGCATCGATACGTCGACATCTGCAAGCGCTATTTCCTAGCAAGGATGTATTGCAGTTACATTCATTTGAAGTGTATGCGAGGTATACATGACACTTCGCAATGAATATTATATCTTATTATGAGACATAGAAATTAGATGGGATATCGTGTTTTAAGAAGCATTAGAAATCTATTGCTTCGATACGTAGACATCTGCCAACGCTATTTCCTAGCAAGGAAGTGTCGCATTTACATTCATTTGAATTGACTACGAGGTATACATAACACTCCACAATGAATATTATAAATTATAATGAAACAGAGAAATGAGATGCGACATCTCCTTTTAAGAAGCATTAGAACTCTATTGTTTCGATTCGTAGTCATCTGGAAACGCTATTTCCTAGCAAGGAAGTGTCGCATTTACATTTATTTGAAGTGTATGCGAGATATAAGTGACACATCGCAAAGAATATCATACCTTATCATGAAACATAGATGTGAGTTGCGATATCGCGTTTTAAGAAGCATTAGAACTCCATTGCTACTATACGTAGACATCTGCAAACGCTATTTCGTAGCAAGGAAGTGTCGCAGTTACATTCATTTGAAGTGAAAACAAGGTATACATGACTCTTCGCAATGAATATTATATCTTATCATGAAACGTAGAAATGAGATGCGATATCGCGTTTTGAGAAGCATTAGAAATCTATTACTACAGTACGTAGACTTCTTCAAACGCTATTTCAAGGACGGAAATGTCGCATTTACATTCTTTTGATGTGAGTACGAGGTACACATGACACTTCACAATGAATATTATATCTATCATGTAACATAGAAATGAGATGCGATATCGCGATTTAAAAAGCATTCGAATTCTATTGCTACGATACGTTGCCATCTAATAACGATATTTCCTAGCAAGGAAGTGTCGCATTTACATTCATTTGAAGTGTATGCGAGGTATACATGACACTTCGCAATGAATATTGTATCTTATCATTAAACCTAGAAATGAGATGCAATATCGCGTTTTGAGAAACATTAAAACTCTATTGATTCGATACGTAGATATCTGCAAACGCTATTTCCTGGCAAGGAAGAGTCGCATTTACATTCATTTGAAGTGTATGCGAGGTATAAGTGACACTTCGCAATGAATATTATATCTTATCATGAAACGTAGAAATGAGTTGTGATATACCGTTTTAAGAAGCATTAGAACAGTATTGCTTGGATACGTAGAGATCTGCAAACGCTATTCCCTAGCAAGGAAGTGTTGCATTTACATTCTTTTGAAGTGAATGCGAGATATACATGACACTTCGCAATTAATATTATATCTTATCATGAAACATAGATGTGAGATGCGATATCGCGTTTTAAGAAGCATTACAACCCTATTGCCTCGAGACATAGACATCTGCAAACGCTATTTCCTAGCAACGAAGTCTCGCATTTACGTTCTATTGAAGTGAAGACGAGGTATACATGACTTTCGCAATGAACATTATATCTCATCATGAAACATAGAAGTGAGATGCGATATCGCGTTTTGAGGAGCATTAGAACCCTATTGCTACGATACGTTGACATATGCAAACGCTATTTCCTAGCAAGGAAGTGTCGCCTTTACTTTCACTTGAAGTGTATGCGAGACATAAGTGACACATCGCAATGAATATTATATCTTATCATGAAACATAGATGTGAGATGCGATATCGCGTTTTAAGAAGCATTATTACCCTATTGTCTCGAGACATAGACATCTGCAAACGCTATTTCCTAGCATCGAAGTTTCGCATTAACATTCTATTGAAGTGAAGACGAGGTATACATGACACTTCGCAATGAACATTATATCTTATCATGAAGCATAGATATGAGATGCGATATCGCGTTTTAAGAAGCATTAGAACTCCATTGCTACGATACGTAGAAATCTGCAAACAATACTTCCTAGCAAGGAAGTGGCGCATTTACATTCTCTTGAAAGGAATACGAGGTATACATGACACTTCGCAATGAATATTATATCTTATCAGGAAACGTAGATATGAGATGCGATATGACGATTTAAGAAGCATTAGAACTCTATTGCTTCGATACGTAGACATCTGCAAACGCTATTTCCTAGCAAGGAAGTGTCGCATTTACATTCATTTGAAGCGTATGCGACGTATACATGACACATCGCTGTCAATGTTATATATTATCATGAAACATAGAAATGAGAAGCGATGTGGCGATTTAAGAAGCATTAGATCCCTATTGCTTCGATACGTAGACATCTGCAAACGCTATTTCCAAGCAAGGAAGTGTCGCATTTAATTCTTTTTAAGTGAATACGAGGTATACATGACACTTCGCAATGAATATTATATCTTATCATGAAACATAGAAATGAGATGCGATATCGCGTTTTAAGAAGCATTAGAACCCTATCGCTACGATACATAGACATCTGCAAACGCTATTTCCTAGCAAGGAAGTGTCGCATTTACATTCCTTTGAAGTGTCACGTCCTGAAGTCGCGAAAGCGCTCGTCACGTGGACATTTTTCGTAGCCGTTCCCGAAATCGACGCGAATTGCGCGGAGCTGGGTTCGTCGGCGGACAAGACTCGATTTAGCGGGTACAAAAGCGTGCAACTTACCTTTCGATGCTCTAGGCGTCGTAGCTCTCCTCATCCTCGTAGCGTGGAGTGGAATCTTCCCTCGCGTATGTATGGCGTCGCCTTCCCTTTCCGCGGCGGCGAGTATGCGGGTTGCCAGCGTGTATGGGATCCGGATGCTAGAGGAGATGCGGATGCTGATCTGTGGCCGTCGAGGGTGGCGGGCGGCGTCTGTGGGTGGCAGGCGGTGCGTCTGACGTCACACCACCCCCCTTGGAGAAAGATTCTCAGCAATGCCGAGATCTCTTGTCTGATCTGGCGGCCTCGGAATGGTGGAACATCTCGCCTGGCTCATCCTGTCGAGATCGTTTGGCTGCTAGACTACGGTTGCGAGTATCATCGGCACTGGAGGAACTAGTATCACTTTCACGTTTAGCGTTCGTTTCGTATTCACTATGTTCACTATCCCTCAGATCAGTCCTTTTCATTTCTCTCTCACTCATACCCGCGGTATACATACTGTGCATTCTCTTACATAATTTGATTTTGTTGGTATGGACGATTTTGTGTCGGCCTTTTACATTTAGTTTTACATTACTATTGCTTAATATTTCGAGGATTCTATATGGTCCGGAATATTGCGATTGAAATTTGTGTTTATTTGGTTCTTTGAGAAGGTAAACCCACTGGCCCACCTCGAAATTTTTAACATTTAGGTTTCGATCGTAGTAATATTTTGACCTACGCTTCGCGTTATCTAGATTGGCTCTGGCTAATTCTTGCGATTTAGAAATTCTTTCATGTAGTTCTATGAGGTAGTCGCTATACGTCTCGTTCTCGGAATTATCTTGGAAAGGAGTGGCGGACGGTGTCCTCGCTATTCTACCGAACACTAATTCGTGTGGCGTATATAGCGTTCCCTCGTGTACGCTGGTATTGTATGAGAACATTGCATACGGCAACCACTTTTCCCAATTGTTACTCGACTCGATATAATGTTTCAAATACTCGGCCAAGACTTGGTGGGATCTCTCAACAGACCCGTTCGTTTGCGGATGGAATGCGGTAAACTTATACTGTTTGATACGAAACTTGATGGCAATAGCTTTGATTAAACTGTTCATAAAATTTGAGCCCTGATCAGTGAGAATGCCTTTCGGACATCCGAATTTGCATATAAACTCCCTTATTAGTGCGTCGGCAATGTCGACTGCGGTCGTTGATTTTAAAGGAACGGCGATGGAGTATTTGGTAAAGAGGTCCTGGATGGTTATTAGTGAAACCTTCCGGTGTTTCGGGAAGTGGATCCATCACATCCATAGAAATTTTATCAAAAGCCCTGCTAGGGGTGTCTGTTAAGGTAAGAGGTTGCCTGGTTTTGATCCTGACTAATTTTTCAGTCTGGCAACTCTTACATTTGCCAATGTACTCCTGAACCTGGTTCTTCATATTAGGCCAAAAATACTATTGCCTGATGCGGGAGTAGGTTTTATTGACCCCCTTGTGACCTCCGACAGGCGAGTCGTGGTTTTCTTTGATAATTTTCAATCGATCTTCGATTGAAGGTGTTCGGATCAGTCCCTGGCAGACTGTGATGTGAACGTCTGTTTCATCGAATAAATCTTGGAGTATTTTCTGGATTCTGGACTAGGAGATGGAGTCGATGGATGTTTGCGCTATGCTGAAGGAAGATAGTTGGAGTTCGCTCACTACATCGTAAAGTGAACGGAAGGTTTCGATGGCTATTTGGAAGTCGACTGTTCGACTAGGATGTTCGAGGATTGGTAGTTGAATTTGGAATTCCTGTTTGATTTTCACGACTTTTGCTTTGGAAAGTGTGAGGTTTTTATGAGTAATAAATTTGCCGGCTCTCTCGAGATCCTTGGCACCCGTACCGTATGGGCGCCCTGATTGTGTAACGAACACGACCAGGTTGTCTTGTCTCGTCGAAATTGAGTCTCGGCTGATTTGAAATAATGGCTCGCGCCTGACATGCTCGTATGGCGCAGGAATGTAGGTAATTGGACTGTCGTCGGTAGAGAAGGGATTACTCGAAGTTGGTAAGTTAGGTTCCGACGTTACCGGAGAAGGAGGTGGCGCTGGAGTGGAGTATTTCTTACGAATTTGAGGAGGAACGTCAAAGATGTCGTCCTCGGAGTCATGGCTATGGGAGAGCGGGAAAATTTGAACCGGGTTTCGCGACAGTGCGTCCGCATTAAGGTTAGTTTTTCCGCTCTTATAAACCATCTCGTAATCGAATTCGGCGAGTTTAAATCTCCAACGCACGAGCCTGCTGGATGGGTCTTTGACCGAGTTCATCCACATTAACGCTCGATGATCGGTAACAAGTTTAAACTGGATAGTAGAATAATTCCGTTCCGCTGTGTTCAATAACCGTGACGTATACGCGATCGGCAAATCGCGGCCTATCGGCCCCTGACTTAGAATGGCGCCGATCGCTTCGGCGGACGCATCGGTAGTTATAACAAATGGCTGTTTGAAATTATGGTATTGTAGTATAGGGGCCTCGCACAGGCAGTCTCTAAGTTTTACGAATGAATTTTCCTGTTCATTGCGCCATGTGAAAGGCGCGTCTTTTTTTAGTAAATTCGTTAGCTACCTGCGAAAAGTTCGCGATGAATCGCTATAATAGCCCGCGAGCCCGAGAAATTGCTTAATTTGTTTCGCGTTTTGAGGTCGTGGAAAGTTTTTTACCGCGCTTATTTTGGCGGGATCGGGTTTTACGCCGTGCTCGCTAATTATTGTATATGTCCCAGGTAAGTGACTTCTCTCCTCAGAAACTCGCATTTGTCCGGTTGTAACACTAAATTGGCATCTTTCAACCGCTGCGTTAGTTTCTCGAATTTTTCTTTATGTTCCTGAAGAGAGCTCGCATTTATGACTATATCGTCCAGATATACAAAAATTTTGTTACCCTGAAGACCCGAGAGAACGTTGTCCATTAGCCTTTGAAACGTCGCGGGCGCATTTTTCAAACCGAACGTCATCCTATTAAACTCATAATGCCCGTGAGGCGTGGAAAATGCGGTTTTTGGAATGTCAGAGGGTTCCATAGGTATTTGATCAAACCCGCTCGCGAGATCAAATGTGCAGAAATATTTCGCGCTCCCGAGCTGATCTAAGATTTCGGTGATACAGGGGAGGGGATACGCTTCGGCTATGGACTTCTGGTTCAGAGCGCGATAATCTATTACCACTCGCCACTGCTTGTTGCCCAAGGAGTTTGGCTTCTTGGGCACGACCCACAGTGGTGAATTGTACGGTGATTTCGAAGGAGAGATGATCTCCTTTTGTAAAAGCTTATCGACCTGTCGCCGAATCTCCTCCTTATGCGCCGGTGGAAAGCGCTATTGTTTAACATTAATCGGGCGATCGTCGATCGTCGGGATTTTGTGCGTAGTGGCCGACGTATGCCCTAATTTATCGCCTTCGATGTGGAAAAGTTGCTGCACTTTTCTTCGGAGTTTAAATGATCGGGACGGAGGAGTTCGAGAATTCGTTCTAGGCGAGGTTTAGACAGATCGACGGATTTCGCCGATGGCGGCGTTTCCGATTTTGGAACTCGCTTTGTGCGGTTACCGACCGCTTGCGCATAGGAGATCTTTTGCACGTTGGCTATTTTGCAGTACAAAGGAGGAGTTTCGTTCGTCGAGTCTGACTCTGAATTTGATTTCGAATTTAAAATTTTCCTTTTTCGGGATGCGCCGGTCGGTACGGCGGATACAGAGGAATTAGAAACAGTGGATTCGGAGACACTGGATTTTGCGAAAACCGGAAATAGCAGCGGACTCTCCTCCCGGTGGAGGGGAGCCATGATTCGAGCTGGTTCGAGTGTTACATCGGGTAGCGTGATTTGGACCGTGCGATCTGACGAATTAATTATTCGGGTGACGACTCTACCGCGTACGACTCTTACCAGGGCGTTTCCAAAGATGATTCCCGGCGCTAAATCTAACCGCGGAATTATACCTTCCGGAAGGTTTGTATTGGAAACGCGAACCTTAACTCCGATATTCGATCGCGGGGGAATCGCGATCCGATCCCCGGGCTTCGGAGAATAGGCTTTCTTCGGTATTGTTTGTTTATGCTTCGCCGGAGCATTGCGTCTCGGAGAAGCTGATACTCTAGGCGAAGACTGCGGCGGCGGAGAGGGAGCGGATCTCTGGCGCGGCGCTTGTTTGTTCTCCGGCGATAACGAAGGAGTGGATTTCGGTCGCGTCGTCGTTTCTTCGAGTGATTCTACATCTTTCTCGAATGGAATTTCTTTTCCGTTCCATCTAATAAATTTTTTGAGGAACGAGATCTCCGCATCCGCGCAGAAACCCGAACCGAGAATTCTTTCGGTCTTAAGGGGAGAGTTGTCCCCAACGACGTTAAACGGAAGGACGCGGTTGAAAATTACTAGAAAAAAATTTTACTAAAATTCACCGTCCCTAAGGTAGCGGTCTTTCCGTCTGTGACTCCCGTTATCACCACTATTTCCGCGGTATCTATGCGCGCGGATGGTTTCAAAGCAGATTTTTTTATAATATTGATCTCCGCTCCGGTGTCGATCATAAATCGCGTTGGCGCGACTAAAAGGTCCGTTTGTAAAACTACATTAGGCGTACTCGTTTTTCCAGTTATATTTACTGCTACGCCTTGTTGTACTCCGCGTCGGTGTTGCTCGTTGCGAGAGAGCGTACCCTGGAAGCGGCCTCGCGACCTGTCTCGCGGCGGGTGTGGAGGCCGTGATCGTTTCCCTAGTTCCGGTTCAAGTTATTATTATATTGTCTTTTTCGGCACTCATCAATATCGTGTCCTGGAGTGTTGCAATATTTGCAGAATTTTGAGACGTCCCGAGAAAAAATTTGCCGCGCTTGCTCGTGCGCGGGGCGCTGAATGGGAACGGGTGCGTCCCTGAGACGCAGGTATGTTTCCTGTGATCGGTATGGCGGGACTGTTTTAAGCCGACATTCGGTCGCGTAGTGACCTGGGTTAGTGCACTTATTACAAATAATTTCGGCGCGCTTTTTGCGTGACTCTGCTCGCGGTTGCGGTTTAGCTGCACGATCGAGGTCGCGTTAGTGGATTTGGAATATTTCCCGCGCCCGAGTAAACGTTTGCTGTAACGTAGTACACGGATTTATCGTTAGCTGAATTCTAATTTCAGGGATAAGCCCGTCCCTGAAACACTGTAGTGTGAACTCGTTTACGGATTCGAGAGACTCTTGAGTATCCCGCTGAGTGAGACGGTCACAGTCTATAATAGCATTTCTCAAGTCCTTAACGCGGCCAATGTAGTCTAAAATGTGTTCGTTTGTAGACATGAAAATGTTGGCGAGTTCGCCCCTATAGTGCGCGGCGGATTTAACGGTACCGAACGAGCAACGAAAAATGTCCGTTAATTCTAATATTGTTTGGCAGGATTCATCCTCTACCGCGGCGTATGCGCGACCTTTAAGCTTACCCTTGATCAAACGCGTAAACGTACGCTCGCAACCATTAGGAATAAGGTCGTAAGCCCTTTTACACGCCCGGGTAAATTGTAAAACGAGAATGTTTTGACCGTCAATATTAGGTACGGCCTCGAGTGCTTGCTTAAGTGAAAGTTCGTCATGCTGCGAACTGTGTGCGTACGATATCGTATTTGAATTTTGAACTAATTGCGGATCTAAACGCGGCATACCTAGCGATACCGTATCGTCGCGAGGTAAGTCGGGCGTATGACGAATCGACTCTAACTCGCGACGTAACATTTCGACCTGCTGAAGTAATGCAGCGGTACGCGGAGCAGCGGTATCTATCGCTTTCGCGGAGGTGCTCGGCTGTGCGGTACACGGAATTGGCTCGCTTACGGCGTCTTCGAAATCGAGAACTTTATTTACACGTCTGTCGCGATCGGCTTCCTGCATCGCGGCGGCCTTTTGCGCTTGTTGTCGCGTCTTTGTTGGTGGAGTCCTAGTCGCCATGGCCAATTCGCGGTCCCTAACGGCAGAATTTCTGGAGGAAACGCGTGGCAAATCCCACCGCTGCCACCAAAAATATGTTTGTGTCACGTCCTGAAGTCGCGAAAGCGCTCGTCACGTGGACACTTATCGTAGCCGTTCCCGATATCGACGCGAACTGTGCGGAGCTGGGTTCGTCGGCGGACAAGACTCGATTTACCGGGTACAAAGACGTGCAACTTACCTTTCGATGCTCTTGATTCATTGGCTTCTTTCTCGTTCCAGGTAGCGTAGGCGCCGAGGATCGGTGACCCGGATAGCGGTGGCGTACGACTGGAACGGCGGAATGGAGACTAGAATCAGACGCCAGGTAGGCAGATCCCGGCTAACGGGTATGGAAGCTGGAATCGGGCGCTCGGAGGCTCGTACAGGACGTACGGCGGCGAAGACTTCCTTGGCAGGATACTGAAGAGCTCTGCGACGGTCTGGATATTTGGGTGCACCACCCACGTATTCACGCGCAAGCCGACGGATGAATTCCTACCTCCCCGCGCGTCGTGTACGCTTTAACCGAGAATTGAAGCGCATCAAAAATCCTTGCACTTCGGTAAAGCACGGCACGGCTAAGCGCTGGTTCACTCTAGCTTACCGAATCCACCTAGGCGCAAATTACCTTGACACAACAGAAATAAAGTAAGAGCGGCTAAGCGTTGGTTCGCTCTAACCGTCCAGCCTTAAAACCGTTGAGGATGATTTAATAGAAATAGTAACTAATCGCGAGCGTACCCGTAGAATGGAATGTAAAAGGAATTTGTAATTGAAACAGAATAAACATTTTGACTTGTTATAAACTAAGATATATTCTTACTTGAATACCCTAATACACTAAATCTAAGTTACTACGTAATGTATAATAAGAGAAATGGAAGTGGAATACAATAAAGTCTCCACTATGGAAGATGCGAATGAGTTCGGTGCATTGAGATGCGAGCACGTATGCCTGAGAGCCAATTGCTCTGTTCGGATCGAAGAATGATACTGATGTCGGATCGGCGCGTCCGCGACCAGAGCGGGGAGACTGACCATGGTAGGGTCGCCCGCGTTACGCGGTGAGCCACGCGCGTTGGCCGCGCGCTCGAGCGCTCGAGCGTCTTAATCTATGTCGTATTTATAAATACATATTTACAGATCTTTGCTTATTTCTATGTGAGTGTGGTTTATGTATGTACATAAGTGTGTAGTGTGCTTATCCTAACATCGTCGGTACGAGAATAGCGTGTACGGATACGTGATTGCAGGAGAATCCAGTTCGTAGGCGTCGTAGCTCTCCTCCTCCTCGTAGCGTGGGGTGGAATCCTCCCTCGCGTACGTGTGGCCTCGCCTCCCCGTTCCGTGGCGGCGAGTATGCGGGTTGCCAGCGTGTAGGGGATCCGGATGCTAGAGGAGATGCAGATGCTGATCCGTGACCGTCGAGGGTGGCGGGCGGCGTCTGAGGATGGCAGGCGGTACGCCTGACGTCACAAAAGGAGACACTTCCTTGCTAAGCGTTTGCAGATATCTACGTATCGAAGGAATAGAGTTCTAACGCTTCTTAAAACGAGATAACGCATCTCAGTTCTATGTTTCATGATAAGATATAATATTCATTGCGTAGTGTCATGTACACCTTGTATTCACTTCAAAAGAGTGTAAATGCGGCTATTCCTTGCTAGGAAATAGCGTTTGCAGATGTCTTCGTATCGAGGCAATAGAGTTCTAATTCTTCTTAAAACGCGATATCGCATTTCATTCCTGTGTTTCATGATAAGATATAATATTCATTGCGAAGTGTCAGGTATACCTTGTATTCACTTCAAAAGAATGTAAATGCTACTATTCCTTGCTAAGAAATAGCGTTTGCAGATGTCTACGTATCGAGCCAATAGTGTTGTAATGCTTCTTGAAACGCGATATCGCATCTCACTTCTATGTTTCATGATAAGATATAATATTCATTGCGAAGTGTCATGTATACCTCGTATTCACTTCAAAAGAATGTAAATGCGACACATCCTTCCTATTAAAAAGCGTTTGCAGATGTCTACGTATCGTAGCATAGTGATCTAATGCTACATAAATCGCGATATCGCATCTGATTTCCATGTTTCGTGATAAGATACAATATTCATTGCGAAGTGTCATGTATACCTCGTATTCACTCCAAAAGAATGTAAATGCGACACTACCATGCTAGGAAATAGCGTTTGCAGATGTCTACGTATCCAGGCAATAGGGTTCTAATGCTTCTTAAAACGCGATATCGCATCTCACTTCTATGTTGCGAAGTGTCCTGTATACCTCGTACTCACTTCAAATTAATGTAAATGCGACACTTCCTTCATAGGAAATAGTGTTTGCAGGTGTCTACGTATCGTAGCAATAGAGTTCTAATGGTTCTTAAATCGCGATATCGCACCTCATTTCTATGTTCCATGATACTATATAATATTCATTGCGAAGTGTCATGTATACCTGGCATACACTTCAAATGAATGTAAATGCGGCATTTCCTTGCTAGGAAATAGCGTTTGCAGATGTCTACATATCGTAGCATTAGAGTTTTAATGCTTCTTAAATCGCGATATCGCATATCATTTCTATGTTTCGTGATAAGATATAACATTCAATGCGAAGTGTCACATATAACTCGTACTCACTTCAAAAGAATGTAAATGCGAAACTTATTTGCTAGAAAATAGCAGTTGCAGATGTCTACGTATCGTAGCAATAGAGTTCTAATGTTTCTTAAATCGCGATATCGCATCTCATATTAATGATTCGTGATGAAGATATAATATTCATTGGGAAGTGTCATGTATACATCGTATTCCGTTCACAAGAATGTAAATGCGACACTTCCTTGCTAGGAAATAGCGTTTGCAGATGTCTCCGCATCGAGGCAATTGGGTCCTAATTCTTCTTAAAACGCGATATCGCATCTCATTCCTATGTTTCATGATGAGATACAATATTCACTGCGAAGTGTCATGTACACCTCGTATTCACTTCAAAAGAATGTAAAAGCGACACTTCCATGTTACGATATAGCGTTTGCAGATGTCTCCGCATCGAGGCAATAGGGTTCTAAAGCTTCTTAAAACGCGATATCGCACCTGATTTCTATGTTCCATGATAAGATATAATATTCATTGCGAAGTGCCATGTATACCTGGCATACACTTCAAATGAATGTAAATGCGGCATTTCCTTGCTAGGGAATAGCGTTTGCAGATGTCTACGTATCGAAGCAGTAGAGTTCTAATGCTTCCTAAATCACGATATCGCATTTATTACTATATTTCGTGATAGGGTATAATATTCATTGTGGATTGTTATGGATGCCTCGTATTCGCTTCAAAAGAATGTAAGTGAGACACATCCTTCCTATTAAATAGCGTTTGCAGATGTCTCCGTATCGAAGTAGTAGAGTTCTAATGCTTCTTAAATCCCGATATCGCATCTCATTTCTATGTATCATGATAAGATATAATATTCATTGCGATGTCTCATGTATATCTCGCATACATTTCAAATGAATGTAAATGCGACACTTCCTTGCTAGGAAATAGCGTTTGCAGATGTCTACGTATCGAAGCAATAAAGTTCTAATGCTTCTTAAAACGAGATATCGCATTACATTTCTATATTTCATGATAAGACATAATATTCATTGCGAGGTGTCATGTAAACCTCGTATTCACTTCAAAAGAATGTAAATGCGACACTTCCTTGCTAGGAAATAGCGTTTGCAGATGTCTACGTATCGTAGCAGTAGAGTTCTAATGCTTCTCAAAACGCGATATCGCGTCTCATTTCTATGTTTCATGATAAGATATAATATTCATTGCGAAGTGTCATGTATACCTCGTATTCGCTTCAAAAGAATGTGAATGCTGCACTTCCTTGCTAGGAAGTAACGTTGCAGATGTCTACGTATCGTAGCAATAGATTTCTAATGCTTCTCAAAACCAGATATCGCATCTCATTACCATGTATCATGATAAGATATAATATTCATAGCGAAGTGTCATGTATACCTCATATTCACTTCAAACAAATGTAAATGCGACACTTGCTTGCTAGGATATAGCAGTTGCAGATGTCTACGTATCGTGGGAATAGAGTTCTAATGCTTCTTAAGACGGGATATCGCATCTCAGTTCTATGTATCACGATAATATATGATATTCATTGCGAAGTGTCATGTATACCTCGCATACACTTCAAATGAATGTAAACGCGACAGTTCCTTGCAAGGAAATAGCGTTTGCAGAAGTCTACGTATCGAAGCAATAGAGTTCTATTGCTTCATTCAACACGATGTCGCAAGTCATTTCAATGATTCATGGTAAATTGCAATGTTCTATGCAATATGTTACATTTGTCTGCATCTAGACCTTAGAAGGATGTGAATCCTATACTTACTTGCAACAGAATATCGTTTCCAGACCTCTACGTGTCCAAGCAAGACATTTCTAATACTTCATGCAGCGCGATGTCGCATCTCATTTCAACGTTTCAAAGCAAAGTATCTGTAACCATATATCCATAACATTATGCTTAACTGTTAGAGGTCTACAATAGAATGTGAACTATATAATTCCGTTCAACGGCATGGCGCTCCGTGTCTGTCTGTTAAAGCAATCGAGCTAGAATTCTCCATGCAATGCGCTGGCGCATCCCATTTCATCGTTTCAAAGTAAGAATGCTGTAATCTCTTATGCATAGCTCTATGCTTATCTGCTTTAAAACTTCATAAGAATGTAAATTCTACAGCTCCATGCAACAGGATTGCCCTTCGTAGTGTCTACATGTCGAGACAGTAGAGTACTAATGCATCATACAATGCCATGACTCATCTCATTTCAACGTTTCGAATTAAGTAAGCTGTAATCTTCTATGAGAAGCATTATAATTATCTGCTTCTACTCTACAAAAGAATGTGAATTCTATAGATCCAAGCAACAGGAGGGCAGGCACTCCACCATCCTACTGCCTGCCCTGATGCGGGCAAAGGATTCCCAGGGCCACTCAAACCGCGACCAATGTCTATCTTATACTCTAACCGATTCATCGTTATGCGTTTTCCATTAAGCTTGCCGGGGTCAGCGATATTGATACACTCAATCTAAACTATTGTTTTCTTTCCAAGTTTCTCGATTTTTTTAGTTTCTCTCACGATATCGTCTATTTCGTTGTACCTTACCCTTACAGTATGGTATATAATCTGTTGTTTGATATTTCTAGGATTTCCTCTTAATAAATGCAATGCTTCCACATATTTTCTTTCTCTTTCTTTTTAGTTACATTGTTGTTATTTTATGCTTTTCACCCTCCACATTCCCTCTCTACACCATCTCGGAACAGGCGTTATACGATTATTGCAGGATGACGCCCCGGTCTCGTTACACCGAGATCGAGTGTTCTCTCTTGCATACGTTGATTTATATATGTTATATATTGGAGAATATTTCCTCTTATCCTTTGTATTTTTCGAATGAAATTACATTGACAGAAGTACGAGCTAGTTCTGCACGCCTATTTGAAACAACATTAAATCACCTTGTTAAACAATAATATAGAAAATGTGACTTGGACTTTTAAATTTGAATTTATAAACATCTAACAGGTAAATATGTTTTTGTTACTATTCATATCATTATACATTCAGTGATTTATTGAGTGCTGTGATTTGATATATTAACTACTTGATTATATTTTGCAATGAACTTTGCGTACCAAACATTGTTTTTACTCCTGATGGGAGTGGATAGTTCTTCGTTTTATATTCTTATATCGCATTGATTATAAAAGTATATGATATCCTTTTTATGCAGTCATGTATAATTATGTACATACAAATTCGCGATTACGTAGCTATGTTTTCAAATTCAATTCCGAATAATGCACTAAAAAGCATTTCAGATAACAAACGGCAAGATGGTAGCGACACCATGCCGGCACTGTATTGCCACTTCCGAGGAGTGTCAACTGATTCGTAGTCATCTGTGACCGGATTCGTTAACTAAAATGCCAGAACGTGTTACCAGCACGTTCTAGACAAGCGAATCGCGCAGCACCAGCACCATGGTGACATGCGTATCATCGCTCCATTCGTGAATCTCCTCAGCAATGACGCAGGATCACATTTGGCAATGGGGAACCTGTGCTTTCATACAAATTAGAACCGTTAGATGACAGTAGATATTCAGCATATGAGTATTGATAGACATTTTGATGGTCGTTTTCGTATATTTATAGTTATTGAGCGAGTCGTATATATTTCTTTCAATCGATCATAGACTAAAAATATTATTTATAAAAAAAATATTACTTATAAAATAAAAATTCATGCTTTTGCGTCCATAACTTCGCCTTGTGTAATTTATGAAATAACATGCTGTCGCCGTATTTAATGTAACCCTCAACTTGCATGAATTTGTAACAATAAATTGAAGAAAATATATATAAAATAAGTGTATATATTTTTATGACAAAGTAATTATCGACTTTATGGAAAAAATCGCCCTATCGAGCTAGTTTATAGAAAATAATAAAATCGAGTTCATATATCTTTGTTTTGTGCCGGTGTATCTATTTTGGAAACAAAATAAATAAATTGCGCAGTTTAGTCATTCTTCATATTTGCTTATAATTTTTATGGAAACAGCTTCCCTATTAGTAAATGTCAGCCTACGCCACAACCACGCGTGTAGCTATAGTGAGCTGATAGTGTCATTGTCACGGCCGTGTAGCCCGTGTGCTATATCTCGGTGCTTTAATAGTGTCGTGATACGAATGCCGCCCCAGTATGCCATTTCGAAAGCTGAGTAGGAGCACTTTGTTAGCACAGTTTCTGTCACGGAATTCGTTCGATCCGTTGTCATTGGCGTGCCAATCGCTGGCTGTTTGGGATATTGTAGTGCATGAGGCAGACTTGTTCCTTATCATCGTCAAGGAGATGGATTTTCCTGTATCTCTATGACCGCATTGTGGATTCTACTTATGTACGATCTTTTTGGTCTTCATTTTTTTTACATTTAACATTATATAAGTAACGCAGTTTTGTTATGAAATGCTCAGATTTGTAATCCTCGAGTTCTTTTATTCTTTGGTAAAGCAACATATTCGATTAATATATATTCATGAGGCATAAACATAAACAATTAGAAAAATGTTATTAAAACGGTATTAAATATGTTGTTGCAATTATATATTTAAGGTCTGAAGATGTAGATGCAATTAATGTCCGATATTTTACGTGATCCAATCGACGTATCGAGTGAGGCTATGAAATATAAAAATCTTTTACTATCCTTCGACCACTTTACATGTTAAATGAATGATTAGTTCTGCAAGACAAGAAGCCTGAATTAGTGAAATATCTAGGAACATAAGTAATTTGTAAGTAACACATCTTTTCTCTTTGAAATATTTGCCTTTGCATAGAATAGAACGTATAGATATAATTGCCTGTTTTGTACCCATTTCGGTCCAATTCTATTATAGCCTTTGAGCAGAAGTAATATTGATTATACTTGATTTTTGCAATAGTTCTTTGATTAACAGATTTTATTAATCTAGAATCATCATTTGACGGATGTATCAGTCTACTTTGTAGCTCCATCGGTTCCTTTTTCTGCTCGCTACTTTCCATTTTCAGTTCCGTATACTTATCCTTTATCACCATCATATATGTTGCGTAAAATTACAATAACTTTTTGTCCTCAAATTTTGCGGACATTTCAATTAAATTTCCTTTGATTAAATAAATGGAAATTAAAAAACAGTGGCACGTACCATTTCTTGTAAACGTTGTATCCTAATTTGCATCTGACTGTTTTGAAAGGCACGCACTTTACTTAACGTTTGCATTGATTCGGTTAGCGAAGTAAAGAAATATTCTACTTTCGAAATTGTTGGCTCTTGTAATTCTAAGGTAAATATATTCATCTGTCGACATCGTGAACTTTGTTTTTTGGCAAAATTCCAGAAAAACAATTATACTGCAAGTAAAATAATACACATCATAATATTAAATTTAACTCTGTTGTCTTGTTGGACACATCCATAACAATATACAGGGTGGAGCAGTAATAATTAGCACCTCAGATATCCACGAAACTATAAGTTTCATAGAAGTTTTTGCTAATATAAAATTGCATAGTACAAAGGGCCCATCCGTTGATGAAAATAGTTTTTTTGTAAGTGGAGTTATGTTGGACATATGAAGGTTACCTTCATTTTTTAAAATGAATTGGTATGTCCATTCTTCCGTAATACGATAGAGCATTTTAAAGCAAGTTTAACGATCTGTAACATGAAGGCATTGAAGGTTACAGAAAGTAAAGAAAGGCGATAATACTCATGGTTTTGATAGTAAGTGAAACATACGTATTGTAAACAGTGGTGGAAGGCGTAATACTTACCGTTTACTTCACTGTGAATAAACACTTTTCGAAGGGCATTTCAATAGTTTGCAGCATAAGTTAAACATGATAATATTAGTATTGAAAAATCGGTTCGAATACGTTTGGTTAGGCTGTTCTTTGTGTCGTTCATGTTATAAGTACTGAGCTGGGGATTCCTGAGGACAGCTCACAAAATTGTTGAACTATGGAAGATTATCATTGTGAATTTTAATCAAAAGGTAATTAAATTCCATTAGATTGTAAACAGATCTCAATGTTTCATTTTAGATAGTAAGATTAAATACTCTTTACAAAACTACAAGAATGGATACATATCTTTCTGTTATTATTATTTCATAAAGAATTATAATTGCAATTATATAGTTCATTACGATAAAAAATATTTCTCAGAAAATTCTAAATATTAAATTAAAGAATCAAGTAAAACATTTTTAATAATTACGAATATTGAACATTCATAGAAAGATGACTAAACAGGAGTTAGAAAAGTCAAACATTCAATTTCAATTCCAGAATTCATCTATAAGAGGTAAAATGTTTTGAAAGCTTTAATTACAGTCTTTAATGCAAGCAGTAGGGCAGTATTTCAATTTTTAAAAAAATTGATGAAAGTCAACCATTTTGAAGTGGTCAGAATCTTTGTCGTTTGAGAAATAAGTAAATAACAAATAACTGCATAAATTCCAGACTTAAAAACTTATGGATTAAATCCTATGCAGACTCGTTTATGAGCGAGATACTAAATAATAATCCACACTAAGTAATCATTTTAAAACTTAAACGATTACATCTCGCGAACTTTCAAAGATATCAGAAGCGTGAAAATTATGTGGTTTATCAAAAACTCTTCTGAAAGAACGGACGAAGCCAATAGAAATTTTTGTTGAAGTAAGCAAGTTCTAAAGTTCTAAGCAACGCGATGGCCCTTATGTGCCTATGTTTCATAGCAAGTAAGTTCTGAATTTCTATGAAATCCGATGGAATTCCTCACTACTAACGTTTCAAAGTAAGTTCTCAAATTCTCAGTTCTACGTTTAAAACTATGTGTGTTCTATATATCTATGTAAAGTGATGGTTCCTATTAGTTGTGACGGAAACCTATATATAGTAAGTCAGGGAAGCTCGAAGGGGTTAATTATCTAAATGCTTCAAGGTGTAAAACGTACTTTAATCTAAAGTGATCTATCGTTCCAAGGTATCCGCTTACGTATAACTTTTCTTGGGCGCCAGCTGCTCAGAAAGTAGCAAAGGGATAGACTACACGACCCCGGGAACCCTGAGGCGGAACAACCCTTGAAACATCGAAATGCTCCTCCTCTCGACTACGCCTAGCCAAGTACACACACTCAGGTCGGGAGATACTGAAGTCACGGCATGTTTATTTATGGTCTCGGCGTGGGTTTAACTAACAAGGGCTACGGGAAACTACGCAACACGCCGCGAATTACCGCGTATCTTAACTCGCTTCACGATAAAAGATACAATATACAATATGCGACACAAGAAATGGGAAGCTTTAGCGAATAAGCTCTCACGTTCTCTTCTTCAGGTTCCTTGAATTCGCTGGGTGTCCCTGAGGGGATCCTCCTGATCATTTAAATTGCGTAGCGCCTCGTGCGCCGCGCTCCCATGGCCCACCTGCAGGGCCGCTGAACTTTTGACTTCTTTTTAGGGGGTTAAGGATGGTTGAGGACTTTCTCACATCCCAGAGCATTATAAAGCACCGAAGCAGATAAGCATAATGCGATGCATAGAGCTTTACAACCTTCTAACTTACTTTCAACTGTTTATATGAAATGCGATATTGCGGTGCAAGAAGCATGACAAATTAAATGCTTCGGCACCTGGACATCTAGAAACGCTATCCCCGGGCAGGAAAGTGTAGGGTTCACACTCAACTCATGTGCAGAAGCAGATAAACATAACGCGATGCTATGA
Source organism: Xylocopa sonorina (assembly GCF_050948175.1). Classification (NCBI taxonomy): domain Eukaryota; kingdom Metazoa; phylum Arthropoda; class Insecta; order Hymenoptera; family Apidae; genus Xylocopa; species Xylocopa sonorina. The sequence continues at coordinate 2,943,240 of NW_027490091.1, forward strand.
ATATTACATCTTATCATAAAATATAGGAGTAAGATGCGCAGCCGCGTTTTACGAAGCATTAGAACTCTATTGCTTCTAAACCTTCAGATATAGAAATGATATTCCGTAGCAAGGAAGTGATGCATTTACATTCATTTGAAGTGTAAAGGAGATATACATAACGCGTAGCATTGACATTACATCTTATCATGAGATATAGAACTGATATGCGATATCGCGTTTTATAAAGAGATAGAAATCAAATTGCTTTGATGCGTAGACATCTAGAAACGCTATTCCGTCGCAAGGAAGTGTGGCGTTTACCTTCTTTTGAAGTGTAGACGAGGTATACATAACACTTCGTGATGAATATTATATCTTACCATCGAACATAGAACTGAGATGCTATATCGCGATTTAAGAAGCATTACAACTCTATTACTTCCATACGTAGACATCTGGAAACGCTATTTCCTCGCAAGGAAGTGCGGTATTTTCAATCTTTTGATGTCTAGATGAGGTATACATAACCTATCGCAATGAATATTATATCTTATCATGAAATATAGCAATGAGATGCGGTATCGCACTTTAAGAAGCATTAGAAATCTATTGCTTCAATACGTAGACATCAGGAAACGCTATTTCCTAGCAAAGAAGTGTGGCATTTACATTCATTTGAAGAGTAGACGAGGTATACATAACTCTTCGCAATGAATATTAGTTCCTATCCTGAAACATAGAAAAGGGATGCGATATCGTGTTTTAAGCAGCATTAAAACTCTATTGCTTCGATACGTAGACATCTGGAAACGCTATTTCGTAGGAAGTAAGTGTGGCATTTACATTCTTTTGAAGTGTAGACGAGTTAGACATAACACTTCGCAATGAATATTATATCTTATCATGGAACATAGAAATGTGATGGGATATCGCGTTCTATGAAGCATTAGAATTCTATTGCTTCGATACGTAGACATCTGGAAACGGTATTTCCTAGCAAGGAAGTGTGGCATTTGCATTCCTTTGAAGTGTAGACGAGGTATACATAACACTTCGCAATGAATGTTATATCTTATCATGAAACATAGAAATGAGATGCGGTATCGCGTTTTAAGAAGAATTACAACTCTACTGCCTCGATACCTAGACATCTGGAAACGTTAGTTCCCAGCAAGGTTCTGAGGCATTTACATACTTTTGAAGTGCAGACGAGGTATACATAGCACTTCGCAATGCATATTATATCTTACCATGAAACATAGGAATGAGGTGCTATATCGCGTTTTGAGAAGCATTAGAACTCTATTGCTACGATACGTAGACATCTGGAAATGCATTTCCTAGCACGGAAGTGTAGCATTTACATTCTCTTGAAGTGCAAACGAGGTATACATAACATTTCGCAATGAATACTATATCCTATCATGGAACATAGATATGGGATATGATATAGCGTTTTTAGAAGCATTAGAATTCTACTACTTCGATACGTAAACATCTGAAAACGCATTTCCTAGCAGAGAAGAGTGGAATTTACATTCTTCTGAAGTGTAGTCGAGGTATACATGACACTTCGCAATGAATATTTTATCTTATCATGAAACAAACAAATGAGATGCGATATCGCGTTTTAAGAAGCATTAGAACTCTATTACTTCGATATGTAGACACCTGGAAACGCACTTAATAGCAAGGAAGTGTGGCATTTACATTCCTTTGAAGTGTAGAAGAGGCATACATAACACTTCGCAATGAATATTATATCTTATCGTAAAACATTCAACTGAGATGCGATATCGCGACTTAAGAAGCACTAGAACTATATTGCTTCGATACGTAGACATCTGGAAACGCATTTCCTAGCGAGGAAGTGTGGCAATTAAATTCTTTTGAAGTGGAGACGCGGTATTCATTTCACTTGGCAATGAATGTTATATCTCATCATTAAACGTAGAAATGAGATGCGATATCGCGTTTTAGGAAGAATTAGAAACCAATTGCTACGGTACTTAGACATCTGGAAACGCTATTTCCTAGGATGCAACTGTGGCATTTACATTCTTTTGAAGTGTAGACGAGGAATACATAACACTTCGCAATGAATATCATATCTTATCATGAAACATGGAAATGAGATGCGATATCGCGTATTGAGAAGCATTAGAAATCCATTGCTTCGATACGTAGACATCTGGAAACGCTATTTTCTAGCAACGAAGTGTGGCATTTAAACTCTTTTTATGTGCAGACGAGGTATACATAACACTTCGCAATGTACATTGTATCTTATCATGAAACATAGAAATGAGATTCGATATCGCTTCTTACGGTGCATTAGAACTCTATTCGATAGCGTAGACATCTGGATACGCTATGTCCTAGCGTGAAAGTGTGGCATTTACAATCGGTTGAAGTGCAGACGAGGAATACAAGGAAGTGTTGCATTTACAATCTTTCTAAGTGCAGGCGAGGTATACTTAACACTTCGCAAATAATATTATATATTATCATGAATCATAGAACTGACAAGCGAAATCGCGTATCAAGACGCATTAGAACTCTATTGCTTCGAAAACGTAGACATTTGGAAACGCCATTTCCTAGCTAGCAAATGTTACATTTACATTCTTTTGAAGAGTAGACGAGGTAGACATAACACTTCGCAAACAATAATATATCTTATCATGAAACATAGAAATGAGATTCGATATCGCTTCTTACGGTGCATTAGAACTCTATTCGATAGCGTAGACATCTGGATACGCTATGTCCTAGCGTGAAAGTGTGGCATTTACAATCGGTTGAAGTGCAGACGAGGAATACAAGGAAGTGTTGCATTTACAATCTTTCTAAGTGCAGGCGAGGTATACTTAACACTTCGCAAATAATATTATATATTATCATGAATCATAGAACTGACATGCGAAATCGCGTATCAAGACGCATTAGAACTCTATTGCTTCGAAAACGTAGACATTTGGAAACGCCATTTCCTAGCTAGCAAATGTTACATTTACATTCTTTTGAAGAGTAGACGAGGTATACATAACACTTCGCAAACAATAATATATCTTATCATGAAACATAGAAATGAGATGCGATATCGCCTTACAAGACGCATTAGAACTCTATTTCTTCGATGCGTAGACATCTGGAAACGCATTTCCTAGCAAGGTAGTGTCGCATTTACATCTTTTGGAGTGTAGACGAGGTACACACGACACTTCGCGATGAATATTACATCTTATCATGAAACATAGAAATGAGAAGCGATATCCCGTTTTAAGAAGCATTAGAAGTCTATTGCTTCGATACGTAGACATCTGGAGTCGCATTTCCTAGCAAGGAAGTCTGGCGTTTACATTCTTTTGATGTGTTGACGAGGTATACATAATATTTCGCAATGAATATTATATCTTATCATGAAACATGAAAATGAGATGCGATATCGCGTTATAAGGAGCATTAAAACTTTATTGCTTCGATACGTATCCATCTGGTAACGCTTTTCCTAGTGAGGAAGTGTAGCATTTACATTCTTTTGAAGTGTAGACCAGGTATGCAGAACACTTCGCGATGAATATTATATCTAGTACCGAAACGTAGAATTGAGATGTGATATCGCGTTCTAAGAAGTATTGCGACTCTATTGCTTCGATACGTAGACACCTGGAAACGCGTTTCCTAGAAAGGACGTGTCGCATTTACATTCTTTGGAAGTGTATATGAGGTATACATAACTCTTCGCAATGAATATTATATCATATCATGATACATAGAAATGAGATGCGATATAGCGTTTAATGAATGATTAGAACTCTATTGCTTCGATACGTAGTGATCTGGAATCGCTATTTCCTAGCATGGAAGTGTGGCATTTACATTCTATTGATGTGTAGAGGAGATATAGGTAACACTTCGGAACGAATACTATATCTTATCATGGAACATAAAGATGTGGAGGTATATCGCGTTTTAAGAAACATTAGAACTCTATTGCTTCGAAACGTTAATATCTGGGAACGCTATTTCCTAGTGAGGAAGTGTGGCAGTTACATTCTTTGGATATGTAGACAAGGTATACATAACACTTCGCAGTGAATATTATATCTTATCATGAAACATAGACCTGAGATGCGATATCGCGTTTTGAGAAGCATTACAGCTCTATTGCTTCGATACGTAGAGATCGGGAAGCTCTATTCCCTAGCAAGGAAGTGATGCATTTACATTCTTTTGAAGTGTTGACGAGGTATACGTAACTCTTCGCAATGAATATTATATCTTATCCTGAAACATAGAAATGTGGTGCGATTTCGCGTTTTAACAGGCATTAGAACTCTATTGCTTCAATACGTGGACATCTGGAGCCGCATTTCCTGGCAAGGAAGTGTCGCATTTACATTCTTTTGTGAAGTACGTAGTGAATACGAGGTATACATGACACATCGCAATGAATATTATATCTCATCACGAAACATAGAAATGAGATGTGATATCGCAATTTAAGTGGCATTAGAACTCTATTGCTACGATACGTAGACATCTGCAAACGCTATTTCCTAGCAAGGAAGTGTCGCATTTACATTCTTTTGAAGTGAATACGAGGTATACATGACACTTCGCAATGGATATTATATCTTATCATGAAACATAGAAGTTAGATGCGATATCACGTTTTAAGAAGCATTAGAACTCATTTGCTTCGATGCGTTGACATCTGCAAACGCTATTTCCTAGCAAGGAAGTGTCGCGTTTACATTCGTTTGAAGTGAATACGATGAATACATGACACTTCATGAAACATAGAAATGATATGCGACATCTCGTTTTAAGAAGTATTGGAACACTGTTGTTTCGATACGTAGATATCTGGAAGCGCTATTTCCTATCAAGGAAGTGTCGCATTTACATTCTTTTGAAGTGAGTACGAGCTATACATGACACTTCGCAATGAATACTATATCTTAGCATGAAACATAGAAATGATATTCGATATCGCGTTCTAAGAAGCATTAGAACTCTATTGCTTCGATACGTAGACATCTGGAATCGGATTTCCTAGCAAGGATGTGTGGCATTTACATTCTTCTGAAGAGTAGTCGAGTTATACATTACACTTCGCAATGAATATTATATCTTATCATGGAACATAAAAATGAGATGCAATATCGCGTTTCAAGAAGCATTAGGTTCTCTTTTACTTCTTTAAAGGAATGTAAACTCTGCAGTTCCTTGGAACGGGATGGTGCTTCACAGTATCTGCGTGTGAAAACCATGAAGTTCTAATGCTCCGCGCAACGCAATAATACATCTCATTTCAACGTTTCAAAGTAAGTAACCTGTAATCTTCTAAGCATATCATTATGCTCATCTGCTCATTCACTTCAAACGAATGTGAATTTTACAGTTCCTTGCGGGTAAGTATAGTGCTGTGCACAGAAGGTTACAGCTCAGTTACTTTGAGATGTTAAAATAGTATGCGCCATCGCATTACGTTGAACGTTGGGAATTTGTTTTGACACGCAGACACTATGAAACACTATCCTGCTGCATGGAACCGTATAATTCATATTTTTTGTAGAGTTGAAGCAGATAAGCAAAATGCAGTGCATTGATGATTACAGTATCCTTACGTGGAAACATTGAAATGAAATGAGCCATCGCATTGCACGGAGCATTAGAATTTTACTGCTTTGACGCATATACTGCAGAGGAGACATTTCGTTGCATAGTACTGTAGAATTCACATACTTTTGAAATGTAGAAGCGGATAAGCATTATGCTTTGTATAGAGGATTACAGCTTATCTAATTTGAAGCGTTAGAATGAGATGTGACTTCGTATTGCATGTACCAGAAGGATTCAACTGTATTGCCACGCAGACACTGTTAAGCGCCATCTCGTTGAATTGAACTGTAGATTTCAGATTCTTTAGAAATGTGGAAGAGGATAAGCATAATGCTATGCGTAGATCATTACAGCTTACTTACTTTGAAACGTTGAAATGATGTGCGCCTTCGCATTGCATGTAGCATCAGAAAACCATTGCTTTTACATGTAGAGACAATGGAGCGCCATCTTGTTGCAAGCAAACGTAGGATTAACATTCTTTTCAAGCTTAGAAGCAGATAATAATAATGTGATGAGTAGAACATTACAACCTACATACTTTGAAACGATGAAATGATATGCGTTATCCTATTGCAACGACCTTACTTACTTTGAAATGCTGATATGAGATGCGTCATCCCAATGCATGAAACTGTAAAATGTACATTCTTTTGAACATGTAAAAGCAATTGAATTCCAAAATGTTATGCAACGCAAGGGTGCTTCTCAGTCCTGCGTTTGAAGGAAATGAGTTGTTAGTTTGTATACAACTTAATTATGCACACTGTGATTCACGTTACAAAGTATGCAATTTCTACAGATCCATGTAACAGGACATTGTTTCTAAGTGGCATCTTATCAAAGCAATTGAATTCCAAAGCTACGTGCAACGCGATGACTCTTCTTAGATTTACGTTACAAGGTAAGTAATTTTAAAGGTTTTATACGAAGCAAATATGCTTATTTTGGTTGTACGTTATAAGGCACGTAATTTGTACAGACCAATGTAACTGTATAGAGCTTCTAAGTGTCAACTTGACACAATAAGCGCTATGTAGATACACGAGTCTGTATAAATTACACACATTGTAATGTAGTATGTATTCACATTCTTTTGAAGTGTAGAAGCTAATAAACATATCGCGTTGCACTGAATATTACATCATATCATGACACATTGGAATGAGCTGCGACACCGCTTTGAATGAAGTATTAGAAATCCATTGCTTCCACACGTAGACGTCTAGAAATGCCATACCTCTGCAAATCAGTTTATGATCCACAATCTTTTGAAGTCTGAAAGCAGATAAACATAATGCGTTGCATTGAATATTACAACTTGTCATGAATCACTGAAATGAGATGCGACATTGCGTTGAATGAAGTATTGGAACTCCATTTCTTCGACAAGTAGACATCTAGAAATGCTATCGCGTTGCCAGGAAGTGTAGGATTCACATTTTCTTGAAGTGTAGTGGCAGATAAACATAACGCTATGCATTGAATATTACACCTTATTATGAAACATCGAAGTGAGATGCGAGATCGCGTTGAATGAAGCATTTAAACTCTATTGCTTCGACACGTAGACATCTAGAAACGCTATTCCGTTAAAGGTCAGTTTAGGATTCACAATCTGTTCACGTTTAGAAGCAGATAGACATAACGCGTTGCATTGAAATTACATCCTACCATGAAACCTTGTAATGAGACGCAACATTGCGTTGAATGGAGCAGTAGAAGTATATTTCATTGGCATGCAGATAATATGGAGCGCCATCTTTAATTGTATATTTCTCATTCTTTTGAAGAGCTCCAGCAGATAAGCATAATGCTATGCATTGAAGGCTATAGCTTTCTCACTTTAAAACGTTGAAATGAGAAATACCATCGCATTGCATGTAAAACTAGCACTATACTGCTTTGACACGTAGACAATACGAAGCGCCATCCCGTTGCATGAAGCTGTATAATTCACATTCATTTGATGACTAGAAGCAGTTAAGCATAATGTTATTCATAGGGGATTACAGCTTGCTTACATTGAAACGTTGAAATGCGTTGCGCCAACGCATTGCATGGAGCATCGGAACTCTCTTGCTCTGACACGTAAACACTATAAAGCGCCATTTCGTTTCAAGGAATTGTAGAATTCACATTCCTTTGAAGTGCAGAAACAGATAAGTATAATGCGTTGCACAGAACGGTACAGCTTTCATACTCTGAAACTTATCGCTTTGTACGATTCAGAAGAATATGAATTTGCAGTTCGCTGCAACCAGATGGCGCTTCATAATATCTGTGTCTCATTGCAATAGAGATCTATTGCTCCAAGTAATGCAATGGCACATTTCAATTCAACGTTTCAAAGTTAGTAAGCTATTAATTTATATGATTAGCATTATGTTTATCTGATTCAGCGCATCATAAGAATGTGAATTCTTCAGTTCCAAGCAACGGGATGGCGGTTCGTATTGCCTGCGTGTCAAAGTAATTGATGCCTGATGATCCATGCAATCTGATGGCGCTTTTCATTTCAATGGTTCAATCCAACGAGACTGTAATCTTTTGTGCGTAGCATTATTCTTGTCTGTTTGTACACTTGAAAAGAATGTGAACTCTACAGTTCCTTGCTATGGGATCTCGCTACATTGTGTCTTCATGTTAAAGCTATTGAGATCTAAATGCTCCATGTGTCTCAATGGCGCGACTCATTTCAACGATTCAAACTAAGTAAGTTTTAAGGATCTCTACATCGCATTATACTTATCAGCTTTTACACTTAAAAATAATAGCAATTCCAAATTTCCTTGCCACTGGTTAGTGCTTCATATTGTCTACCTGTAAAAGCAATGGAGTTCAAAATCTTATGTGCATCACGAGCGTTCGTCGCATTTCAAAATTTCAATGTATGTTACCTGTAACTCTCAATGCTTCTTCTAATACCTATCTGTTTATACACTTCAAAAGAATGTGACTTCCACAGTTCCATGTAACGGGAAGCTGCTTCATAGCTTCGGCGTGTCAAAGCAATGCAGTTCTAGTGCTATATGTATGGTGTTGGCTCATCTCTTTTCAACGTTCGAAAGTATGTGTGTAATGTTCTATACATCTTATTATCCATATAAGCTTCTATGCGTCAAATGAATGTGAATCGTAATGTAGTTACAAGCGACTGTACGATTCATGATTGTGTCTTCGTGTCAATGCAATAGAGTTCTAATGCTTTATGCAATGCGATAGCGCAAATCATTTCAACGATTCATAGTAAGTTAGCTGTAACTTTGTACGCTTTGCATTTTGTTGATCTGTTTCTACATTTCAGAAGAATGCGAATTCTACGGATAAATGCATCGGGATGCCGTTTCATGGTGTCTACGTGTATAAGCAATAGAGTTCTAATGCTACATGCTGTGTGGTGGGCTGTCTCATTTCAACGTTCGAAAGCAAGAATGTTGTAATGTTCTCTGTATCGCATTATCCTTACCTACGTCTACACTTCAAACGAATGGAAATTCGACTGTTGCTTGCACGGGGCTGGGGTTTCGTATTGTCTGCTTGCCAAAGCTGTAGTGATCTAATGCTCCACGCAATGCGATGGCACATTTAATTTCTACGTTTAGCACGTTGACGCCGGCGTGCATCACATGTGAGTCACACGTGTCTGTTCCGTGAGGCAGTGTGCATCTCCGGTGGGTCACACGCGTCTATTTCGTGGGCCGGCGTGCATCACGATGGGTCGAACTTATATTTCACAAAGTAGATAGTACGAAATAGGTTTATTTTTCAATTCTCAGCATAATAAACAGACATTCTATATTTAAAACATAACAAACCAATATTATAAACCTAACTTAATTATTTAATTTTTGAAATCATGTTGGGTAGAGTTCCGGTTGGCCCTTACATCAGTTACAACAGATTTTTACGTTTATCGCCTTACTCGCGGCATACTGTTTACCATTTATTCTAGACATACGTTTATAACATTCTTTACATGTCTAGTTTTTTTCGCGCGTCCTTGGAATGACCGCAGAAAATGTGTACGCTTCTTGGGCACTGCTTCAGTTTCAGATGACGTTTGTTCACCGTGATGATCCACTGTACTGAGGAGATAATCAATAATTTTTTCGCGGAAGTTTAATATTTTCATACCTTTGGTACTCCATTTTCTATGCATATAATAGACATTGACGAGAGAAGTCCCGCATACTAATTCGATAACTATTTTCCTATACCACTTTACTGTTCTGCGTAATCAACTGTGATAAGAAGACATCTGGTCGGATGGTCAAATCACTTCTTAGCATTGTTATAAAGGAACACTGTATCCGGCTTTAACTTATTATTTCTACACTGGACAATAACACATTTGCGGTTTTCAGAAGTGGCTAGCATGCATACCGGCTTCTTATACGTCCACTTTAAAAACTTAAAGCCGCTCCGATTTTGAAAATACATGAAGCTACCCCGTTGCAGTTTCCGTTTAGCCTACAGCGGAAGAAATTGTGTATTAACTTTTACTGTACCATAAATAAATGTTACTTTGTTACGTTTAAAGTTTACAAGCAGATAAGCATAATGCTATACATAGAAAATAACAACTTGCTTATCTTGAAACAATGGAATGAGATGCGCCATCGCATTGCATCAACCATTTGAACCCTACCACTATGAAACGCAGACGCTATGAAGCACCTTCCCTTTGCACGGACCTGTAGAATACACACTCTTTAAAACGTAGAACAAGATAAGTATAATGTTATGCATAGAAGATTTCAGCTTGCTTACTTTGAACGTTAGAGCATTGGACATCTACTGTATTGACACGAAAACAATGTGAAGCGCCATCATTTTGCATTGAACCGTAGAATTCACATTCTTTGCAAGTATAGAAGCAGAAGAGCATAATGCTATGTTTAGAAGGTTAGGGTATTAGAAATCTATCGCATCGACACGAAAACATCTAGAAACGCTATCCCCTTGCAAGGTGGTCCAGGTTTCACATTCTTTTGAAGTGTAGATGCAGATAAACATAATGCGTTGCACAGAATATTACATCTGAGCATGTAACATTGGAATGAGATGAGACATTGCGCTGAATGAAATACTAGAACACATTGTTTTGAATTGTAGAAGCAGATAAGCATAATTCATTGCAAAATACGTTACAACTCACCTACTTTGAAACGTTGAAATAAAATGCACTATCGCGATCTATGACGCGTTCGTTATTCGTAATCTGATTCTTCTGAAGAGGACTAGCAGACGAGCATATTGCATTGCATTGGACATTGCAATCTTACTTGCTTTGAAACGTTGGAATAAAATGTGTCATTGCGATACATGAAACGTTAGAACTCAATTTCTTCCATACTTACGAATTCTATGAATCCTACGGTTGCATGCAATGTAATGGCGCTTTATAGTGTCTACGTGCCAATGCATGAGAGTTCTAATGCTTCATACAACCCGATAGCCCATCTCATTTTAACGTTTCAATGTAAGTTATTTGTAATGTTCTCTGCATTGCATTCTGCTTATCTGCTTCTGCTCTTGAAAGGAATGTGAGTTCTACAAATTCATGCAACAAACTCAGGCAATCTGCCGCGCTCGCCTACAGCACCGGCAACCGGCAGCGTTCGCGCGCGCACACCTGCACGCGCTTACACGCACCAAGTACCGCTATGTCACTCGAACCGACCGGTGTACATGGCTCGTTCACACCAGACATGCGTTCCAGAACCTGGGTGTCCAGAAAGTACCCATCCCAACCTCCTCGTGCTGGAACGTAGGCGTCAGGCTTGCCCGATGGCTAACGGGGCTCTGGAACGGGGCTATCGAATTAAACTGGGACTCGGAGGTTTGGTGCATTATTAATTTGCCCAAGCTAGTCTGAGACACTTTCGTAGAGCAAAATTGAATAAGACTGAGGCTGGTAGTCTGGAACATCAAAAATTTGACCAAACTAATCCATCCTAATTCAAAAAGGGATAGAGTGAGCGTGTTCGCGTACACGTATTGAGTTCGCCTCCCCGAGGTTCTCCGTGGGTACTCCGGCGGTTGGAATTCGTCCCCCCCCCCCCCCCCCCCCCCCCCGACGGAGTAGCTAAAGGACTGACCCGCTGGATAGGCGCCGCGGTACATCTGGATTTTTCCATCGCCCCTTTCAGTGACATAGAAGAACTAGTTCGCAGAGGGCAAACCTATTGGCATATGCCCGCTCGGGCGAGGTATAGGATTATGGTATAGGATTAACAGTAAATGACACCAGGCATCGCTGTTTCAGTCCCACCGGCGAGCACTACTGTCTGGCTCCCACTGTCGAGTATGTCTGCCTCGTTTGGACCAAAGACGAATACCCTTGTCTACCTCGCACCAGTGATTTCGTCCTGCTAAAGTGCGCAGTTGCAGCCCATCACCGCAATGGGGATTCTTCCAATTCAGGGATCCGACTTTACCAGAACCTGTATTCTACTTTTAAGATCCTTACATACATATATATACTATATCCGGACTAATGTACTGCTGCATATAAGAATCCATAAATCCAAGTTATACACATTAAGAATCCAAGACACGAACAACACACGCGTAATTGTAAGTTCATGCTATACATACATCATTATAATATTTCATAAGTTAAACACGAAAGACGCGCCGCTGGTACCACCATGAGACGCGAGTCCCCACTCGCTGCACCGCATGCTCCTCGCAACGATCCGTTAATCGCCCATTCGCTGGATATATTAGTTAATTCTAAATACAATATCTCCTTAAGATACTCCATTATATCTAAAATCTTATCTAATTTCATATTATTTCATGATGTTTTAATTAAATATTTGAAATTGGTTTATATAATTACACTTATAATATATTTTAGTTACTTAAAAATAGACCATCCCCTCTAAATAAAAATAAATATCTATATATTATATAAGTCGATCATTTATTTGCATCGTCACAGTTCGCTTTCTTTCCATCGAGGTATGCAAATCCCTCTTTGTTATTCCTGTAATTCGTACTTTAGAAGGTATGTAGTACGTATTAATGGTCCGACGCTAAAAATATCTGAAACACTTCTGCTGTACTCAACTTAGCGTATATGCAACTTCCTGTCAACATTATGTCTATTTTTTATTTGTTTCGGTTCTTAAAGTATGTATAGTCTTCTTTCGGATTGGTCGCGATTAGATCGTTTCTTGGAGCCATTTTGATGATCTTTTCCTCTCTATGGTTGTTCTCCTTACTACTCAAGATTACTGATTTTTCGTTCAGGTCACCCGCGATTAGTATTCTGTTTGCTTTCTCTCCCTTTTCTATGTTAACCCCAGCTTGATTTATACATTCTTCGATTTCTTTCCGTTCCTGTTCAGTGAGAAGTAGCAGCTTATAGCTTTTGTTCCTTCGACCATTGCATGAACGATTCCGGTCGAGGAATATGTGGTGCCATATGTGAAACATTTTCGATTAATACCGGTTATCCATGTCGCAGCGTCACGGTTCTCCTTTTGCAGTCAGTATTCTTCCAACTTGTATGCTTCCGATATTATTACCACGTCTGTCTCTTGAATCATTCGCATTTGCTGCATGATATTTTACGAGATTCGGAATAGGTTCAGATAGATTTGTAGGACTTTCAATTCCATATTCGTTTCCCGTTCTTTTCTATCAACGTCTTTCTGTAGGCCGGACCATTAAAAGTCCGGTAACGTGTCTAATGTACGGATTCCTTTTTCCTGCCTTGCTGCACATGATACACTTCGGTTTATTCGCGATGCAACCGATCATCGTATAAATCTCAGATCCGCATCTTCTGCAGATTCCCTTATTATCTTTCACTTCTTCGCAATATCTGCCGATATGTCCCAGTTTATGACGGGGCATTTGAAGCATCTCTCTATTCTCGGTAGCACTTTGCAGAGACAAGGTGTTAATGCTATTCTGAGTCGTTGGACCTTCTCCAGCTTTTTACTGTATTCCTGTCCAAATTCAACTAACGCGACTCGGTAGCCTCTCCACATTTGTTTCAACAACTTGACGTTTATACCGCTCTCCTTTCCTTCGATTATTTTTAGTGTTCGTTTTATGTAATCATTCATTCCTTCTCTGGTCACCTAACGGGTATATGTCCCTTAGTTGGAGCATTATACTCGCACTCGTACGTTTCTCTTCGAATTCTTTTTTTAGAGTTCCTTTTATCTCCTTTATTATGTTTTCTACACCTTTTTTCTTGTTAAATTCCAGGATTATATCTCCCGCTCTCGATTTTCTTGCGTCATCTTTTCGTATTTCTGTCATTTCTCCTGCTTTTCCTCATCCCATTGTTTGTCCTCGAATGCTTACTGCTCCTTTAATTGCTTCATTTTTCTCTGTACCGTTCGCCACTAGTTCCATCAAGTGTTCGATCCCAGTTCTTTTTATATGCCTCATGTCTCCCATTAACGTTTTCTAATATGTCATTACCTTCGTCGTATTCTCGCTCATAATATCTATCATTACGTCTGATATGTGGCTGCCTACTCTTCTATTTGAAAGTGAGGACGTTATTCTTATCAGTAGCTTTTCCATTATCCTGCTCTTCTTTTTGGTTCCCTTACTTCGGCTCCTAATGCTTCTCTTTTTATGTCTGTGCTACCCGAGGCTTTCTTCTTCTTCTTTATATACGCCTCCAGCATCTTACTTCCTGCCCTGATGCGGGCGAGGGACCCCCCGGTCCACTTAAACCGCGACCAGCATCTATCTTATACTATAACCGATTCGTAGTCGTGGTTTCCATTAAGCTTGCCAGAATCAGTGATTCGTTCAATCTGAAGTATTATTATCTTTTTAAGTTTCTCGATTTTGTTATTTTATCTCACGATATGGTCTATTTCGTTGTACCTTGCTTGACGGTATGGTATATAATCAGTTGTTTGATATTTGTAGGATTTCCCCTTAATAAATGCAATGTTTTCACAGATTTTCTTTTTCTTCCTCTTTAGTTATGTTGTTGTTATTTTATGCTTTCTATCCTCCACATTTCCTCCCTGCGCCATCCCGGAACCAGCGTTATACGATTACTTCATGATGGCGCCCCGGTCTCGCTACTCCGAGATCGAGTGTTCTCCCTTGCATCCGCTGATTTGTATATGTCACATATTGGAGAATATTTCCACTTATCCTCTGTATTCTTCGAATTACGGTTTAGTTAGATGTATATTGGACACGCGTCGAAATATCTGATTTCCATACGATTTGTTAGTAATGTTTTATTCTTCTCCGACTGTTCGTTTTCATTTAACCGAAGGCGCTACTGTATTCAATGCGGCCCCACTCTGTTTGAACCCGTCGATCATAATATTATGTTGTGTTAGATTTAAGAAAGCGTAGTTTTGATTTCTTAATGTTTAAGAAAGGTAATGTTACATTGTGTTAGATTGGGTTAGAATTGAGTGAAGGCAGGTTAAGTCAGATTATGTGTAACTGAGGTTAGCTAGGTTTAAATTAAGTTTAGAGTATGTTAGATTAAATTAAGCCACATAAGAGATGTATTACCGATCGCTGGCAATGCCATCCGTTGATAGATCTTGAATTCCAGACTATTCGCAATACTAGCCGTTATTATATCATAAGTTATCTACCGCGGGGATTACCTACTGTCGTTATATCGTGAGTTACGGACCGCAGGCAACACCAGTTGTTGATAGATTTTGAATTACCTACTATTGGTTGCACCAGCTGTATATGAAAACATGCTTTATCGGTTGATGGTCACATCAGTCGTCGATAATTTATAGATTATTAAGCACAAGTAGCACCAGCCGTCGGTCGGATGTGAGTAACCGACCGCCAACAGCACCATCCATCGGTAACTTATAAGTTATTCTTAATGGGAACATCCATCCGTAGGCATATATTGACTTGTTTCGCCATCTCTTCAAACAATGCTGAAACAGAATTGCGAACAGGTTGAGCAATTTTCACAGAGATCGCTCCACCGGCCTGACAATTGTGGCGTTACCGACGTTACCGACTTCCGCATCTAAGCAGACACATTCACAGCCATCTACTTCCGCTCCTCGGAGGGTACATTTTCGTTAGGAAATTGTTTCAAAATTAATGCACGCCATCCATAAAAAAAAGACTCTCGTTTGCGACGTCTTTCAAATTTCTACGCTTTTCAAATTAATTATTCACTTATTTCTTCGCCATCAAAGAGTACACATCACAATTTGCCTTTGCCAAATCTAGATTTGTATTTCTTAGCTTCTACTTCAGTTTACCTTAATTGTAAAGACTTGTTGTTGTTAAATAAAATTGTTGTATAAAAGCCATCCAACGTGAAAGTTAATTAGAAGAGAATATTGTGGCCAACGACTAATCCACACAATAACGAACGCCACATATGGGTTCTCACAAAACCATTTGCCACACAACTCAGTCCTGAAAGTGTTAATAATGCTAGCCCTGTTACTTTAACCAGGCATGGAATCCATAGGTATGAAAAATTATAATCTTGTGAATAATATCAATTCTAGAGGAACAGGTTTTAGTTGTAGAAATAAAATTCACTAATATGGCACAATACTTATTTTCAGGTCCAAGGTATGCTTACCATATTTAAAGAAAGGTGCAAATCCTCATATAATAAATATCAGTCCACCACTAATTATAAAACTTAAACGAATATGGTTTCAAACTTGTGTCGATTATATAATATCCAAGTTTAGAATGTTAATGTGTGCTCTTGAAAGGGCCGATGAATATGAAAATTATGGTATTGCTGTGAATGCAGTCTTGTCAAAGACAGCAGTAAATTATATATATTTCTAATTTCATTGTTAAGAAAAATAATTCTCTCATTTTGAGATTGCCTTACGCACGCGTTGTTTCAGGTATACATATGGCTGCGATAGAGATGTTTGTTGGTTCAGAATCACAAAATTATAGTGGGAAGCTGGAAATAATGGGTGATGCAATGTACGCTTTTATTTTACAAAGACAGTAAATTTATTACTAATCAGTCTTTAATCGATGAGGCAATATTAAAAAGCTGAAGGAATGTCTGATATTACCCATTATGCGTATAATCCAGGTGTGAATAATTAACTGAAGGTTTAGAATTAATACATGAATGTATAATTTATATTTTAGTAAACAAATCAATTTATTTTGCAGAATATAAATATTATTGATAAGATAAATTGTTGCCTGATACCTTCCGATATATATTTGGATTATTAAATAAGACAATTGAAAAGAACGAACAAATTATACAGATAAATCAGAGGAAAAGATCATGCAAATATTAATTGTCATCCAAACTAATTTAAACAGCGAGTTCGTTAACAAGACTGTAAGCTCAAATATTATATTGTTAAAAAATTATATGTTAAAAAAAAATTTATTAGATCTTGTACATTACAGCACATCATAGATCAGTCTGATTAATTGCCCGAACAAACATAATTAAAGATTTAATTAATATCACTTTTGCAGAAATTTACAATATGTAAATTTCGTAAACATTAATAGTGACGAAGCAGCTACACGATTCTTGGATCTTAAAAATGGTGGAAATGTGCGGCAGGGAGAGGAGAACCTAGTCAACCACTAGGTACAACATTAACAATGGATTTTCAAAATTTTCTCGCAATGCTTTCTCATGAAAAAAATATATTTTTTACGTTCAATCAATTAGAAATGCAAAATAATTTTACTTATAACATAGTATTATATATTTTTCGGAGAATTAAAATTTGCATCGACAAAGCCGTAATGGGAAAGTTGAAAATTAGCGGTGATCTACGAAAAGCAATAAAATTAGTGAAATTAATGGTCAATTAAAAGTCGAAACTTACTTTGAAAAATTAAATAGCGTTTTCTTAAAAAGAACCGACATATTAACTAATTAAGGAAAAATTATTCCTACTTATAAAAGTTTTGTTACTTTTTGTAAAAGCTTAATACGATAATATAAATTATTTAAAATATTAAAAAAAACTGAAGTAAAATATATTTTTATATATTTTTGTAATATATTTTGTAACGCTAAATGATAAAAATTAAATAAGTTACGTATGAAAATATTTATTTATGTAGATTGAACTTTACTCATACATTTATAATAAAATGAACGTAGTTATTCATATTCAACATTTCCACAAGTTCCGAAAATGATAAAATAGACCAACTCCAGCAAAAAGTCTAATGTATCATAATTATCTTATAGTTGAAAGATTATCAAGCTTTATGCCTGGATGGTTGCTTACATACAAGTATAACTGCCAAAATGAAATGAGATCACGAAGTGATATTTACACACCTGCGTGCTGCAATTTTGACGTATTTAAATTTCTGTAGCAGTTGCAGAAATACCACATAATGGGTTTCATAGTTAAAAAATGGCATAAGATTTTCTGTAGAATATCAAGTGGATATAAAGCTGCTATTGCACAGCAGACAGCATTCTTCACTGAAAGAATTTTTCTTCGGATGTGTTGACTCCAGGTTTATTTGAATTGTTCTCGTTTAGAACACTAAAACTGAATGACATGTCCCTTGACACAGCAGGCCGTTAACCAGGATACCCAGTAGATCCAAGGTTCCTTTATCTGAGATTAAGACCAGCCTTCTTTGTTTCGAAACTTCTTTACATTGCGTTATATTCTTAAGACTCTTTGCAAGTTACAAGGGACAGAAACGCTACATGGATTAAAAAAGTGTAATAGTTTAATTTATATAATGTTGAACATTTTAAATCCGTTTACGTCGCTTTGCTTGTTGCATATGTTTATCACCTGATGCTGAACCAACTACTGCTGCCATCATCCCTTTTTAAAATTTGGAGATTACACCAGATCTAATGAAACATGCTTAGATTGCAAATGTATATTTACTGTATCCAGAAGAAATGAAATTACATTGACGGAAGTACCAGCTAGTTCTCCACGCCTATCTGAAACAACATTATATCATCTTGTTAAACAATAATATATTAAATGTAACTTGGTCTTTTAAATTTGAATTTATAAACATCTAACAAATAAATATGTTTTTCTTGCTATTCATATCATTATATTTTCAGTAATATATTATGTGTTGTCTCTTGATATATTAACTGCTTAATTGTATTTTGCAACGAACCTTGCACACTAAACACTGTTTTTGCTCCTGATACGAGTGGATAGTTCTTCGTCTTATATTCTTATATCGCATTGATTATAAAAGTGTATGAAATTGCTTTTATGCAGTCATGTATAATTATGTACATACAAATTCGCGATTAAGTAGCTATATGTTCAAATTCAATTCCGAATAATGCTCTAGAAAGCGTCTCAGATAACAAACTGCAAGGTGGTGGCGACACCATACCAGCACTATATTGCCACTTCTGAGAAGTGTCATAGTCATTTTCCTATATTTATAGTTATTGAGAGAGTCGTACATATTTCATTCAACCCGTCATAAACTAAAAATATTATTTATAAAAAAATATTACTAAGAAAATAAAAATTCATGCTGTTGCGTCCCTAACTTCGCCTTGTGTAATTTCTTAAATAACATGCTGTCATCGTATTTAATATAACCTTCAATTACATGAATTTGTAACGATGAATTGAAGAAAATATATATAAAGTAAATGTATACATTTTTATAATAAAGTAATTAATGACTTTATGGAAAAAATCGACGTATCGAGCTAGTTTATAGAAAATAATAAAATCGAGTTCTTATATCTTTGTTTCGTGCCGGTGTATCTCTTTTGGAATCAAAATAAATAAATTGCTTAGTGTAGTCATTTTTCATATTCGTTCATAATTTTTATGGAAATAGCTTCTCCATTAGTAAATGTCAGCCTGCGCCACTACCACGCGCGTAGCTATGGTGAGCTGATAGTATGATTGACACGGCCGTGTAGCCCGTGTGCTATATCGCGATGCATTAATAATGCCGTGGTACGAGCGTCGTTCGTTGCTCGTTGTTTGCCAAACATAGGTTGTTTGCAAACCTATGACCGGTTACTTTCATTTTTTAAAATGAATTGGTATGTTCATTCTTCCCTAATATGATAGAGCATTTTAAAACGAGTCCAACGACCTGCAACATGAAGCCATTGAAGGTTACAAAAAGTAAAGTAAGGCGATGATACTTACGGCTTTGATAGTAAATGAGACATACGTATTGTAAACAGTGGTGGAATGTGTAATGTTTACCGTTTACTTCACTGTCAATAAACACTTTTCGAAGGGCATTTTAATAATTTGCAGGATAAGTTAAACATGATAAGATTAGTATTGAAATATCGGTTCGATTACGTTTGGTTAGGCTGTTCTTTGTGTCGCCCATTTTATAAGTACTGAGCTGCGGATTCCTCAGGACAGCTCACAAAATTGTTGAACTATGAAAGATTATCATTGTGAAATTGAATAAAAAGGTAATTAAATTCCATTAGATTGTAAACAAATCTTAATATTCCATTTTAAATAGTAAAGTAAAATACTCTTTACAAAACTACAAGAATGGATACACACTTCGCTAAGATAAAAAATTATTTACAAGAATTAGATAAGAATATCTCAGCAAATTTTAAATATTAAGCTAGCGAACCAAGCAATACGTTTTCAGTAATTAAGAATATGAAAAATTCTTGAACATTCCAACAGAAAGATGTACTAATCAGTAAATAGAAAAATCAAACATTTAATTTCAATTCCAGAATACAACTGTGATGCAGAGACATGCAGAGACGAGCATACCGACACACGGTAACACAGTCTGATCACCGAGCTAAGGCAACTACCCTCGCACCAAGGAGTTGAACCACACGATCGCGCCTCGACGCGCATACGTCAGACAGTTGGAGCAGACACCAACCACAGCCTCCGCACGAGGACCATTTCACGCACCACGAGGGTCGCCCGCAGTTACGCACACATATTCGTATTATGCTCATGTGTATAACCAAGCGAATTCTAGTATTTAAGCATACGGCACTCTATGTACAAACAGGACGCAACACACAAGTATAGCATAAGTCATTTCATGTGTAATCATAATTTTAGAAAGCGTATTATTCATAATTAGAGCCGTGCCAGTTCACGCCGGCCGCGCACGCTTCATCACGACCGTCCGCACCACCACGAGTGTCGAGAGTCCTCCCCATTCCAGATCCTAGCGTTCCCGCGCGATCCGAGGAGGTCGCGGATTCGCGAGTCAACGAAGAGATCAAGCCCAGCGCTCGATGAGTACAAATCGATCCAAGCGCTCATCGCGACCGTACCTATCATGCCTCCGGGCCTTGCTCCACTTCACTTGAAGATGTTTGCTATTTCGTTACTATTCTAACTCAGAATTCAAGTTGCTATTTCCAATTCTAACTTTAACTTTATTCTAAATCAACGATTCTAGTACTTAGCCATTCTTAGCATAGCGCAGTAAAGTGTAAGCTTAGGTTTTACTTAGAATATATTTTATTTTTACCAGTATTTACAAACTCTCATTATTACCACAGCATTCCTTGCCTTAAATTAAATTAAATTCATTACGATACGAAGTGTTTCACGATTTCACGCGTCTTCCAAAATCATTCAAGGAGTTCTGACCATTAGTCACGCTTAGTTACCGACCAGTTAAAGTGGCCCTCCGCTTAACTGCACCAAGCCACAGTTCGACTAAGGAGAAAATATCCATCGTTTTCCATATCTCTGGATCGGCAAACTAGAGCGGCCCTCTCCGCTAGTGGATCCGTATCTGGTGTTTTGGAATCCGATTTGAATGCGCCTTTCCGCAATGGATAAACGAAACTCGACGCGTGGGAAGGAAGAACTTCCTGCGTTCTCCAGTGCGCGAATACGTAGATACAAGCAGCTACTCCATCGTCGACCACTGCTCCGTCTCATCTCCTACTGTCTGCCGACCGGACAGCCTTTCCGCATCGCCGCCTTCGTCGCCGATCCGCACCAGAGATCAGCCTGCCTGGGTACTCGTTCCATTGTCGATTCCGCCTCACAGCCCGTACGCAGGGACCATACAGGGGAAGATCCTCGCCGACGACGATACCTGGAACGAGGTTAGTAATTAGCGGTTTCCAAGACTTCGAAAGGTAAATCCCCTTTTATATATACTCGCTTTCGTGACTTTCGCGCAGTTTTCCGCGTTCCAAAAAGAACCCGGTCTTCGACGCAATTGTGCGAGTCGAACCGTTCGAGGCTGCGTGTTACTCCGAAAAACGGTTAATTTTCCGCAACCCGAGACGTGACACGTCTATAAGAGCTAAAATATTTGGAAAACTTTAATTATAGTCTTCAATGCAAGCAGTTGGACAATATTTCAATTTTTAAGAAAATTGATGAAAGTCAACCATTTTCAAATGGTCAGGATCTTTGCTGTTTGGGCACTAAGTGACTAACAACTAACTGCATAAATTTCAGGTTTATGAACATATTGATTGAAGCTTATGCTGACCCGTTTATAACCGAGTTACCAAATAATAATCAACACTAAGTTATCATTTAAGAACTTAAACGATTACACCTCGCATAGATATAAAAATATTGAAAACGTGAAATGTAAGTGGTTTATCAAAAATTCTTCTAAAAGTACGGAATAAGTGTCTTTGTTGAAGTAAGCAAGTTCTAACGTTTTAAGCAGCGCGATGGCCCTTATCTGCCTACGTTTCATAGCAAGTAAGTTCTGAAGTTCTATGAAATATGAATAAGTTCTCAAATTCTCAGTTCAACGTTTAAAACTATGTGTGTTCTATATATTCATGTAAAGTTTTGGTCCCTATCAGTTTATACGATTCAGAGTACGTAAGATGCAAAGTTCCATGCAACATGATTTCGTTTCTCATTTCTACGTTCGATAATAGGCACTTTCTAATTCTCCATACAACGCGATGCAACTTCACAGTCCTACGTTTCAAAGTAATTCCTAAAGTTCCACGAAAATGGATGTCGCATATGAGTGTCTACATGTCAGTGTAAGTAGCTTCGAAGATTCCTTGCAACAAGATGGAGCATCCTTGCAACTAGCGTCGCCTTACTAGCACGCATCCTGTTGATACTTTATTTTCAAGAAATAAGATTGACGATATTGTTCCCAATTAATAGGATCAGAGTCATTACCTCACTGGCACGCATCCTGCTGACACCCTGATTCCCAAGAAATAAGATTGAAGTCTTTGCCCCACCACCTAAGAACTACATAGTCCTGGAACTAGTCTTCAGTCTTGATTAATCTTTCGGTCTATACTGTGAAACTTTGCATAAGTGTCGTTGCGATATTGTAATAAACTTTATATTTCAAACATTAAATGAAGAGTCGAGTGTATAATTGCGCACTCGTATTTTTTTAAGTCACTTTATAATATTTTTCGTGACGCTTACATTGACACGTTGAACTGAGTAGCGTCATCGCGTTGCACCAATATTTGGAAGACAAATACTTTGACAAGATGGCACTTAGAAGTGCTATACAGTTATACTGATCTGTAGAAATTACATACTTGGTAGTTTAACATCACATAAGCATAACAGCGTTGTATAGAAATTTGCCTACTTACGCTGAAACGTAGAACTATGAAGTGTCATCGCGTTGCATGGACCTTTGAAAATAAAGTATTTTGCTAAGTTGACAGTTAGATGAGCTAACAGTTACATGGATCTGTAGAAATTGCATGCAATAGTAATGCAGTACCAAGTAATCGTTTTTGTTTGTATAGAAGCTTACTACTTTCTTACATTGAAACGTTGAACTGAGAAGCGCCATTGTGTTTCGTGGACCTTCGGATGTTAATTACTTCGACAAGTTAACACTTAGAAGAACGGTACAGTTACATTGATCTGTATAAAATACATACTGTATAATGCAGCACAAGATAAGCATGACTGCGTAGTATAAAACTTTACAACTTACTTCGAAACGTAGAACTGAAAAGCGCTATCGCGTTGCATTGACATTTGGATGTCAAGACTTTAACAAGTTGATACTTAGAAGAGCTATATAATAACGTTGATCTGTATAAATTACGTAAACAGTAACATAGAACCTGGTAACCATAATTGTGTCGCATAAGACCATATATTTTACTTACTTTGAAACGTGGAAATAAGATGCGCCATCTAGTTGCATTGACCTTTCGAAGACAATTCTAAGTGTCCACTTCTAAGTATAAACTTGCCAATGTAATTGACATCCAAATGTCCATGCAACCCGATAACGATTCTCAATTCTACGTTTCAAGGTAAGAATGTTGTAAGGTTCTGTACAACGTAAATATAGTTACTAGGTTCTATGCAACTATTAAGGTATAATTACAATGAATGTAATTTCTACATATCTATGTAATTGTATGGCGCTTCTGAATGTGAAATTGTCCATGTAATTGATTTCCAATGGTCCATGTAACGCAATGGCGCTTCTCAGGTCTACGTTTAAGTAAGTAAGTTGTAAGGTTCTATACAATACAATTTGCTCCCTGGGTTCTACATTACTATATATTTAATTTTTACAGATGCATGTGACTGTATAGCGCTTCGAAGAGCCAACTTGTCAAACAAATTGACTTCCAAAGCTGTACTTAGCTTAGCGTAGGTACTACAAAACGCCGTTGCAAGGTCCTGTGGAATTCACATTCCTTTGAACTCTATAAGCAGGTAAGTATAATGCGTTGCTTAGAACATTATAACTTACTTATGTAGAATCTATGAAACGAGATGCGCCACCACATTTTATGGAGCATTAGAACTCTAATGCTTTGAAACGTAGACACAACGAAGCTCAATCCTGTTGGAGGAAACTGTTAAACTCACATTCCATTGATGTGTAGGTGCAGGTAAGCATAATGCAATGCACAGAAAATTACAGTTATTGGCGTATTTATAGGGGCGTATTTATAATATACGAAGACTGTAAGTATACATACGAATACGGAACCTTTTCTTAGAACGTCATGAAATGGTGTAAAATTAAATAGAATTTTGAATATATTGGGTTATTTGGTGAAGGCAATCTATTGACAATCATCTAAAATATATAATAAGAATAAATATATATGCTAATTTGAAATATTTACTTAGAACATCCTGAGGTGTGATTTCTGTTGATACTTCTAATTGTGAACTTTGAATAGTAAAACTAAGATACACCATCGCGTTGCATGGATCTCTGGAAGCCAATTGCTTTGATAAGTTGACACATACAAACGCTATACAGTGTGACAGAAACCCGTCTACAGTAAGTCAGGAAAGCTTGATGAAAGGATTATTATTTAGCACGGTGAACTGAAAACGTATTTTTAATACAGGATACACAATAAGTACAATTTAATCGATCACGTAAAACTCTTCATAGGCTCACGATCGCAAAAATAATCAACGGAATGGGGGTATTTCGAAGCTGCGAGTCTAGAGTTTCTTGGACGCCAGCTACTCACAAAGGAGCAAGGAGATGGACTACACGACCCGGGGTACCCGGGACAGTACAACTCTCGAAACTTCGAAATGCTCCTTCTCTTGATCACGTCCAGCCGAGTACGCAAATTCGGTTAGCGGGATACTGAAGTCACGGCTTCTGTGTTTATAGCCTCGACACGGGTTTAACAAATAAGGGCTAAGGGAATTACGCAACACGCCGTGAATGAACGGGCGTCACCACCCGTTTCGCGATACAAAATACGATATATCGTACACAACAAAAGAAATGCGGCAGGAAAATGGGACGCTTTATCGAATAAGGACTCACGCTTTCTTTTCCAGGCTGACCTGTCTGGCTATTCCTCTCGCACATTTTCCCTTTCCCTATCTCTCTCACTTTCACAATCGTTCATTGGGTATAATCGCTTGCTCTGCTTGCTCGCCAATTTGCTTGCTAATTGATCTTTCTTCGGTCCTCAGGCTTCTTGAATCCTCCTCCGGGGCTGCTTGATGGGGTGGGGCTGTGCGCTCCGGTATTGTTCGGGGTATCGATCAGTGGATTTCGTCGGTTACCTCTTCTTCGTCTTCACCTGATCGGCTGAATTGCGGCGCGCCTAACGCGCCGCGCTCCCGTTGCTCAACTGCAGGGCCGCTGGAACTTTAACTTTTCATTAGGGGGTTAAGAGGGGCTGAGATTCTTCTTACATCCTAAAGGACATTCTCTTCATGGTAGTGGACGGCGGCCAGCGGTCACGTCACTGCAGGGTATATTCTAGTGTTCATCTGATTGATGGGTCTCCTTCACTGTCCAATTTTCCGAATCCACCACCGTTATGCGTTATGTTTATATCGTCTACACTTCGAAGGATTGTAAATCCCACACTTCCTTGCTACGGGATAGCGTCACCAGAGGTCTACGAATCGAAGCAATATAGTTTTGTTGCTTCATGTAACGCGATATCGCATCTCATTTCTGTGTTTCATGATAAGGTTTAATATTCATTGCAACGCGTTATGTATATCTAGTCGACACTTCAAGAGAATGTAAATCCCACACATCCTATCTACGTAATCGCATTTCTGGGTGTCTGGGTGGCGTCCTCCCAAAGGCATAAAGTTTCTAGGTGCACAACGAGGCGATGCAGTAGAGTTCGAATACTTCATTCAACGTGATGTCGCAACTCATTTCAAAGTTTAATGTATGATGTGATATTCAATTCAATGCGTTATGCTTATCTCTCCTACAATTCAAAAGAATGTGAACCCTACACTCCCTTGCAGAGGGATAGCGTTTTCACATGTTTACTTTTCGTAGCAATAGTGATCTACTGCTTCATTCAACGCGCTGCGTTTCTCATTTCAATGCTTAGTGGAAGATGTAGTATCCAATTCAACACGTTAGGCTTATCTCTTCTACACTTCAAAGGAATGTGAACCTTACTCTTCCTTGCAGAGGGATAGCGTTCTATGATGCTTCAATCCTTCAAAAGAATGTTGGTTCTACACTTCCTTGCAAAGGTGTGGCGTTCCCAGATGCACAAAGTGCCGATGCAATACTTCTACTAGAGCTCGAATACTTCATTCAACGCGGTGTCGCATCTCATTTCAATGTTTCGTGATAGGATGTAATATTCAATGCAACGTGTTTTGTGTAACTGCATCTAGACTTCAAAAGAATGTAACTCCCACACTTACTTGCAATTCTTCATTAAACGTGATGTCGTATTTCATTCATCAGTGCGAAGTATGTAAGTAGATTTTAATGCTCTATACGTCCCATTGTGCTTTTCTGCTTCTGCATTTCAAAAGAATGTGGATTCTACTTATCCATACAACGCGATGACGCTTCATATTCTGTGCATGTCAAGGCAATGCAGTTTTATTGCTACATGCATTGCGACAGC
The DNA here is from genome assembly GCF_050948175.1 of Xylocopa sonorina. Lineage (NCBI taxonomy): Eukaryota > Metazoa > Arthropoda > Insecta > Hymenoptera > Apidae > Xylocopa > Xylocopa sonorina. The sequence continues at coordinate 2,970,142 of NW_027490091.1, forward strand.
GCATATCGTTTCAACGTTTCAAGGTAAGCAACCTGTAATCTTCTATGCATAGCAATATGCGTATATGCTTCTACAGTTTTAATGAATGTCAATAGAAGGGATCCATAATGCGGGAGCACGCTTCGTAGTTTCTACGTGTCAAACAAACGTATTTCCTTGAGTCCATGCAATAAGGTGGAGAATCTATTCTGAAGGTGGTAAATCATGCAACATGTTATGTTCTATTCATTTCATTATACTTGTCTGCTCCTACACAGCAACCGATTGTGAATTCTGCTGTTTCTTCCAGCGGAATGGGGTTTCATATTGTCTGCGTCTCAAAATAGTAGATAGATAAAGTATTATACCATGCGATTGCGCATCTCATTTCAACGATTCGAAGTAAATAATCTGTAACCAATTATGTATAGCATTATGCTTATCTGCTTCCATGCTTTATAATGCTTTGGGACGTGTGAAGAACCTCAACCCTCCTTCAACCGTCTAAAGAGATGTCAAAAGTCCAGCGGCCCTACAGGTGGGCCCTGGGAGCGCGGCGCGGTAGGCGCTCCGCAATTCGAATGATCAGGAGGACCCTACTCAGAGACACCAGAGGGTGCGAGAAGATACCGAAGCGTACAGCCCACCCCACCAAGGAGCCCCGAGGAAGATTCAGGATACCCAAGGACCACCAGCGAATTCAAGGAACCTGAAGAAGAGAACGTGAGAGCTTATTCGCTAAAGCGTCCCATTTTCATGCCGCATTTCTTGTATTGCACATTGTATATTGTATCTTATATCGTGAAGCGGTTGGTGATCCCCAGTCATTCGCGGCGTGTTGCGTAGTTTCCTGTAGCCCTTGTTAGTTAAACCCACACCGAGGCCACAAATAAAGAAGCCGTGACTTCAGTATCCCGCGCCCCTAGTGTATGTACTCCACTAGGCATAGTCGGGAGGAAGAGCATTTTGTAGTTTCGAGGGTTGTTCCGGCCCAGGTTTCCCAGGGTCGTGTAGTCTATTTCTTTGCTGCTTTCTGAGCAGCTGGCGCTCAAGAAATTATAGTCTGGCATTTTCGAAATACCTCCCGTTTCGATGAATATTTTTGCGTTCGCGAACCTGTGAAAAGTTGTACGTGAGCCGATGCATTGTAACGATAGATCGCTTTAGATTAAAGTACGTTTTACACCTTAAAGCATTTGAATAATTAATATCTTCGAGCTTCCCTGACTTACTGTAAATAGGTTTCATCACAACTGATAAAGACCATCACTTTACATAGATATATAGAACACACATAGCTTTAAACGTAGAACTGAGAATTTGAGAACTTACTTTGAAACGTTGATAGTGAGGAGCTCCATCGGATTTCATGGAAGTTCAGAACTTACTTGCTACGAACCGTAGGCAGATAAGGGCCACAGTGTTGCTTAGAACTTTAGAACTTGCTTACTTCAACAAAGATTCCTATTGGCTTCTTCCGTTCTTTTAGAAGAGTTTTTGATAAACCACTTACTTTTCACGTTTGCAATGTTTTTAAATGTATGCGAGGTGTAATCGTTTAAGTTTTAAAATGATTACTTAGTGTTGATTATTATTTAGTAACTCGGTTATAAACGTGTCAGCATAAGATTTAATCAATATGTTCATAAGCCTGAAATTTATGCAGTTATTCGTTAGTCACTTATTGCTCAAACGGCAAAGATTCTGATCATTTGAAAATAGTTGACTTTCATCAATTTTCTTAGAAATTGAAATACTGTCTAACTGCTTGCATTAAAGACTGTAAGTAAAATTTTCAAAATATTTTACCTCTTATAGATGTGTCACGTCTCGGGTCGTGGAAAATTGACCGTTTGCCGGGGGCAAACAAAAATTAACCGTTTGCAGGAAGTTCTTCCACGCAACGAGTTTGTTTATTCGTGGCGGAACGGTGCATGCAAATCGGATTCCAAAACGCTAGATACGGGTCCACTAGCGGAGTGGGCCGCTCTAGTTTTCCGATCCAGAAATGTAGAAAACAAAGGTTATCTTCTCCTTAGTCGAACTGTGGATCAATGCAGGTAAGCAGAGGGCCACTCTAACTGGTCGGTAACCAAGCGCAACTAAGAGTCAGAACTCCTTGAATGATATTGGAAGGTTAGTGAACTCGTGGAAAACTTCGTACCGTAATGAATTTAATTTAATATAAGGCAAGGAATGCTTTGAGAATAATGAGAATTTGTAAATACTGGTAAAAATAAAATATATTCTAAGTAGAACCTAAGTTTACACTTTACTGCCCTATGCCAAGAATGACTAAGTACTGGAATCCTTGTTTTAGAATAAAGTTAAAGTTAGAATTGGAAACAGCAACTTGAATTCTGAGTTGGAACAAAAACGAAATAGCAAACACCTTCAAGTAAGGTGGAGTAAGACCCGGAGGCATGAGAGGTACAATTCCGATGAGCGCTTGGCTCGATCTGTAATCGTCGAACGCTGGGCTTGATCTCTCGGTCTATTCGCGGCTTCGCGTCCTCTCGCGTCCTCCTCGGATCGCGGGAGTCGCTGAGCCCTGGAGTGGGGCGGACGCTCGACCCTTGCGGTGGGGTGTACGTTCGACACTCGCAGTGGGGTGGACGGTCGTGATGGGGCGTACGCGGTCGGCGTGAGCCGCGCCCATCTGGCGCTCGCTCCAGCGTTTCGCTAATACTCTAGTTATGAATAATACGCTTTATAAAATTATGATTACACATGAAGTGAATTATACTATGCTTGTGTGTTATGTCGTGCATGCACATAGAGTGTCGTGTGCTTAAATACTACAATTCGCTTGCTTATAGACATGAGTATAATACGAATATGTGCGCATAACTGTGGGCGACTCCTCGTGGTGCGTGGAATGGTCCGCCTGCGGAGGCTATGGTTGGTGTCTGCTCCAACTGTCTGATGTATGCGCGTCGAGGCGCGATCGTGTGGTTCAACTCCTTGGTGCGAGGGTGGCTGCCTTAGCTCGGCAATCGGACTGTGTTATTGTGTGCCGGTGTGCTCGCCCCTGCAATGGCGGCAGGCGATGTATGCGGCTGAGCCGGGGGGGGGGGGGGGGGGGGGGTTGCAGGAGGTACCATGAGGTTCGGCCGATGTCACAGATGCGTTCTGGAATTGAAATTAAATGTTTGAATTTTCTGGGGTGGGGTGCACCGTAAACTACCATACGCGTTCGCAGGTGTCGGGCGGCCCGTTGGCGTCTAGTATCCCGGTGATGATGGTCCCGGTGATAAGGTTACAGGGTGGATGACGCGTCAAGTCTAGCCTCTCACATCCTAGCCTCGCATCAAACCTCCTAGTGGTTCTCCCGGAATGTGCCCTCGGGCACATTCAGATTGATGCGGGTCGGGGAGACTCTTGCGTGCGTCCGTCCCATCACGGACCGCGGTCTCCTTTCTTATCGAATATAAATGGGACAAGTTGTGGTTCTGGATTATTGACTCAACACTAATCCATTCAGTTCGTAGAACAAAATTCTTTATAGCCGACACAGAGTCAAGAGAGAAAAGGTCTTCTTCTCACTACTAAAGTGTTGATGGAGAACACACTCAGTGCATGGGCGGATGGTATAAGAGATGGCTTATATCAGATGACGAAGTTGTGGTGCATGTCCTGGCCCCAACCGGAAGCGCTGGCTAGCCGGGAGGTAGGTCCAGATTGAGGATTAAGTGTGTCAAGTGTGTGAGTGTAATGTATGCCCTAGAGGCGCGGTAGCACATCCGAGCCCCCTCCCGGGGCCGGATTCATAATAGTCTGTTTGAATTTTCTATCTACTGTTTAGAACATCTTTCTGTTGGAATGTTCAAAAATTTTTCATATTCGAAAATATTGAAAATGTTTGGGCTTGGTTCTCTAATTTAATATCTAGAATTTTCTGAGAAATTCTTGTCTAATTCTTATAAATAATTTTTTATCGTAGTGAACTATATAATGGGCAATTAGAATTCTTTATGAAATAATAATAGCAGAGAGGTATGTATCCATTCTTGTAGTTTTGTAAAGAGTATTTTATCTTACTATCAAAAATGAAATATTAAGATTTGTTTATAACGTAATGGAATTTAATTACCTTTTGATTCAATTTCACAATGATAATCATCCATAGTTCAATAATTTTGTGATCTGTCCTCAGGAATCCGCAACTCAGTACTTATAAAGTGAACGGTACAAAGAACAGCCTAGCCAAACATAATCGAACCGAGTTTTCAATACTAATCTTATCATGTTTAACTTATCTTGCAATCTATTAAAATTCCCTTCGAAAAACGTTTATTCACAGTGAAGTAAACAGTAAGCATTACGCCTTCCACCACTACTTACAATACGTATGATTCATTTACTATCAAAACTGTAAGTACTATCGCTTTTCTGTACTTTTTGTAACCTTCAATGGCTTCATGTTACAGGTCGTTGGACTCATTTTAAAATGCCCTATCGTATTACGGAAGACTGAACATACCAATTCATTTTAAAAAATGAAGGCAACCTTCAAATGTCCAGCATATCTCCACTTACAAAAAAACTATTTTCATCACCGGATGAGACCTTTGTACTGTGCAATTTTATATCAGCAAAAATTTCTATAAAACTTATAGTTTTGAGGATATCTGAGGTGCTGATTATTACTGCCCCACCCTGTATATTGTTATGGATGTGTCCAAGAAGGCAAAAATGAACAAAGTTAAATTTAATATTACGATGTTTATTATATTCCTCATAATATATTTGTTTTTCTGGAATTTAGCCAAAAAACAGTGCTCACGACATCGGCCGATGAATGTATTTGCCTTAGAATTACAAGTGCCGACAATTTCGAAAGTAGAATATTTTTTTACTTCGCTAACCGAATCATTGCAAACGTTGCAAAACGAATCAGTGCGTGCCTTTCAAAACAGTCAGATTCAAATTACGATACAACGTTTCAAAGAAATGGTACGTGCCACTGTTTTCTAATTTCCGTTTCTTTAAGCAAAGGAAATTTAATTGAAATATCCGCAAAATTTAAGGACAAAGAAGTTATTATAATCTTACGGAACATATATGATGGTGATAAAGGATAAGTATACGGAACTGAAAATGAAAGGTAGCGAGTAGAAAAAGAAACTGATAGAACTGCAAAGTAGATTGATACATCTCTCAAATGATGATTCTACGTTAATAAAATCTGTTAATCAAAGAACTATTGCAAATTTCAAGTATAATCAATATTACTTCTGCTCAAAAGCTATAATAGAATTGACCCGAAATGGATATAAAACAGGCAATTATATCTACACGTTCTATTCTATGCAAAGGCAAATATTTCAAAGAGAAGGAATGTATTACTTATAAATTACTTATGTTCGAAGAGATCTCATTAACTTAGGCTTCTTGTCTTGCAGAACTAATCATTCATTTAACATGGAAAGGAGTCGAGGAATAGTAAAATATTTTCATATTTCATAGCCTCACTCGATACGTCGATTGGATCACGTAAAACATCGGACACTAATTGCATCTACACCTTCAGACCTTAAATATATAATTGCAACAACATATTTAATACCGTTTTAATAACATTTTTCTAATTGTTTATGTTTATGCCTCATGAATATATATTAATCGAATAAGTTGCTTTACCAAAGAATAAAAGAACTCGAGGATTACAAATCTGAGCATTTCATAACAAAACTGCGTTACTTATATAATGTTAAATGTAAAAAAAGATGAAGACCAAAAAGATCGTACATGAGTTGAATCCACAATGCGTGAAGATCCATCTCCTTGACGATGATAAGAGACAAGTCTGTCTCATGCACTACAATATGCCAAACAGCCAGTGCTTGGTACGGTAATGACAACGGATGGAACGAATTCCGTGCCAGAACTGTGCAAAGACAGTGCTTCTACGCAGCTCTCGTAACGGCATACTCTTCGTTCTGGGGCGACACTCGTACCACGGCACTATTAATGCACCGCGATATAGCACACGGCCGTGGCAATGACACTATTAGCTCACCATAGCTATACGCGTAGTAGTGGCGTAGGCTAACATTAGCTAATGGGGAAGCTGTTTCCATAAAAATTATAAACGAATGTGAAAAATGACTAAACTAAGCAGTTTATTTATTTTGATTTCAAAATAGATACAACGGCACGAAATAAAGATATAAGAACTCGATTTTATTATTTTCTATAATCTAGCTCTATGCGGCGATTTTTTCCATGAAAATTCGTTAATTATTTTCCTTAAGTACTTTATCGTAAAAATATATACATTTATTATATATATATTTTTTCTTCAATTTATCGTTACAAATTCATGCAATTAAGAACATGTCATTTAAGAAATTGCACAAGGTGAATTTTAGGATCAGCATGCATTTTTATTTTATAGTGTGACGGGGTTTTCCCGTTACAATCCGCAAAAACGGGGTATATAGAACCAATAATACAGGGGTTATACAGAAGTTTAATCCGGAGTTATATCGGGGTACAAAATATCCGCGTGATTCGACAACGCGGAGTACAGAACAATAAATTTCCTATCCAGCGAGTATTTCGAAGCTGCGAGGCTGGGACTTTTTTGGGCGCCAGCTACTCAAGAAGTAGCAACAACTAATAAACCACGCAACCCGGGGGAAACCCGGTGCAAGATAACCCTCGAAATTTCGAAATACTCCGTCGCTCGACTACTTCTAGCCGAGTGCGCCAATTAGGGTCGCGGGATACTGAACTCACGGCTTCTTTCTATATTGCCTTGACGCGGTATTACAAAAGGGTATACGACACGCCGCGAATGACCGGGGATCACCACCCGTTATACAATACAAATTATAATACGCGATATCACAAATGCGGCAGGGAACAAATGGGACGCTTTAGCGTATAAGGACTCACGTTCTCGCCTCCAGCAAGTCTGGATCTCGTTCAGTCCGTCTCTCTCTCTCTCTCTCTCTCTCTCTCTCTCTCTCTCTCTCTTTCTCTCTCTTCCGAATCGCTCCGTATAATCGCTTGCTCGGTTGCTCGCTAAATAGTCGCTAAGTCGCTGCGAAGAAGAATAGTAGTAGAGTAGGCCGTCTTCATGCTGGCTAGCTCATTATATAGGTTTGCTGGGGGTCTTCGGATCCCCTTAGATCCTCCTTGGGGCTCCTTGGTGGGGTAGGGCTATACGCTTCGGTATTGTTCGGGGCATCGATCGGTGGATTTCGGCGATCTTCCCTGATCGCCCCCTGTGGTGTGTCTAGAGGGGGTCCTCTGGATCATCTGAACTGCGGCGCGTGTCGCGCGCCGCGTTTTCCACGGCTCACCTGCAATTCCGCTGCGCATCTTGAGTTTTCCTCTCCATGGGCTCAGGGGAGGGGTGGAGGTCCTTCTCACACCCAAGAACCATCCTGTTCGTCTCCATGGACTATGGCAGCGGTCTTATCGTTGCAGGGCTCTGGGTCGTATCCTTCGGGCTTCAGGGTCTCTTCTTGCTCACTTCCCGACTCCTCCACCGTCGAGCCCGTCACGCTACCTCGGCGCATAGCTCGTCCGCGGACCTGCGGTCTTCTTATCCGCCGAAGGGGCGTCTTATGGGTTGCTTCTTCTTCAGCTCGCCAGTCTTATTCGTCAAACGGAGAGAGAGAAAAGAACGGGGGGGGGGGGGGGGGGGGAGGTTCTACCATCGCGTATTTCACGCTCCTCGCAAGTACTGCTATCGCGATGGTCCGTGTCGCGCTTCTCGCATGGGTGGTGATCTGCGAGCTAGTTTAACCGAAACAGGGGGGGGGGGGGTGAGCGAGCCTTGTGACGTCACCACGTCACAATAGGTAATACATTATTTTATAAATAATATTTTTGGTTTATGACGGGTTGAAAAAAATATATACGACTCTTTTATACTTTTATAATCAGTGCAGTATAAGAATACAAAACGAAGAACTATCCACTCTTATCAGGAGTAAAAACAATGTTTGGTACGCAAGGTTCGTTGTAAAATATAATCAAGCTGTTAATACATCAAATCACAGCACATAATAAATCACTGAAAGTATAATGATATGAATAGTAAGAAAAACATTTTCATTTGTTAGATGTTTATAAATTCAAATTTAAAAGTCCAAGTCACATTTAATATATTATTGTTTAACAAGGTGATTTAATGATGTTCCAAATAGGCGTGGAGAACTAGCTGGTACTTCTGTCAATGTAATTTCATTTCTGCTGGATACAGTAAAAACACATTACCATCTAAGCAAGGTTTCATTAGATCTGGTGGATTTTCCAAATTTTTAAAGGGATAATGGCAGTAGTAGTTGGTTCAACGCCATGTGATAAACATATACAACAAGCAAAGCGACGTAAACGGATTTAAAATGTTCAAGATTATATAAATTACACTATTACACTTTTTTAATCCATGTAGCGTTTCTGTTCTTTGTAACCTACAAAGAGTCTTAAGGATGTAACGCAATGTAAAGAAGTTTGGAAACAAAGAAGGCAGGCCTTAATCTCAGATAAAGGAAGATTGGATCTGTTGGGTATCATGATTACCGGCGTGCTGCATTAACGGATATGTCATGCAGTTTTAATTTTCAAAACGAGAACAATTTAAATAAATCTGGAGTCGACACATTGGAAGAAAAATTCTTCCAGTGAAAAATGCTGTATGCAGTGCAATAGCAGCTTCGCATCCCCTTGATATCCCACAGATAATCTTATTATTATATATGATAATTATATATAATTATATATTATTTATATATAATTATATATAAATCTTATCATTTTACTCAATTTACTAGAATCGAAATTATGAAATCTATTATGTGGTATTTTTGTAACTGCTACCATACAAATACGCGCGCGCGCACACACACTAACACGCACATACGAAATCCATCAAGATTAAAGGTACTAAGTATGTATTGGAGGATGCGTACAAGAAGAAAGGACTATTACATGGAAAAATTGTAGAATTCCATTAGTAATTGATAATTAGATTATAAACATTTATATCCTTTTATCAGAAATTTATATAGGACAAAATTGCAGCACGCAGATGTGTAAATATCACGTTGCGATCTCATATCATTTTGCCAGTTATACTTATATATAAGCATCCATCCAAGCATAAAGTTTGATAATCTTTAAACTATAAAATAGGTATGAAACACTAGACTTTTTGCTGGCGTTGGTCTATTTTATCATTTTTGGAACTTGTGAAGCATCTAGAACTATAACAACAAAGTACTTTATATTTTTACTCATTGTTTCCAAAGAAAATATTAAATATGAATAACTATGTTCATTTTATTATAAATGTATGAGTAAAGTTCAATCTACATAAATAAATATTTTCAAACGGAATTTATTTAACTTTTATCATTTAGCGTATTAAAATATATTACAAGATATATAAAAATATATTTTACTCTAGTTTTTTTAATATTTTAAATATTTTATATTATCATATTTAACTTTTACAAAAAGTAACAATATTTTTATAAGTAGGAATAATTTTTCCTTAATTAGTTAATATGTCTGTTCTTTTTAAGAAGAAGGTATTTATTTTTCCAAAGTAAGCTTCGACTTTATATCGACCATTAATTCCTCTAATCTTCTTGCTTTTCGTAGATCACTGCTACTTTTCAACTTTCCCATTACGGCTTTATCGATGTAAGTTTTAATTCTTCGAAAGATATATAATATTATGTTATTAATAAAATTATTTTACATTTCTAATTAATTTGATCGTAAAAAATATATTTTTCAATGAGAAAGCATTGTATATATTTTCAATGAGAAAGTTTTGTGAATCCATTGTTAATGTTGTACGTAGTGGTTGACTAGGTTCTCCTCTCCCTGCCGCATCTTTTTACCATTTTTGAGATTCAAAAACCGTGCACCAGCGTCGTCACCTTTAAAATTTACGAAATTTACATATTATAAATTTTTGCAAACATGATATTAATTAACTATTGAATTATGGTTGCTTGGGCAATAAATTAGACTAATCTGTGATGTGCTGCAATGTACGAAGACTAATGAATTTTTTTTAACATAATGAACAATAAATAGTACTTGAACTTACAGTTTTGTTAACATACTCGCTGCTTAAATTAGTCTGCATAACAAATAATATTTGCAAGATCTTTTCCTCTGATTTACCTGAACAATTTGTTTGTTCTTTTTAATTGTCGTATATAATTATCCAGATCTATCTGTTCCAAATTCTCCTCTAGGAAGGAATCAGGCATCATCTTATCTTATCAATAATATTTATATTCTGTAAAATAAATTGATTCGTTTACTAAAATATAAGTTATACTTTCATATATTAATTATAAACCTTTATTTACTTATTCACACCTGGATTACACGCACAATGAGTGAAATCCGACATTCCTTCAGTTTTTTAATACTCCCTCATAGAATACAGACTCATTAGTAACAGATTTACTGTCTTTGCAAAATAAAAGTGTACATTGCATCACCCATTATTTCCAGCTTCTCACAATAATTTTGTGATTCTAGCTAGTGTTGCTTGTGGTTAATAATCCATAAATTATCGACGACTGGAGTTACCAACAACTGATAACGTATGCAATCACACACGGCTGGTGTAACCAATAGTAGGTAACTCAAGACATATCAGCGACTGGAGTTGCCTGCGGTCGGTAACTCACGATATGTCGACAGTAGGTGATGCATGCGGTCGATAACTCATGGTATTATAACGGCTGGTAATGCCAATAGTCGGTAATTCATGAAGTGTAGACAGATGGCATTGCCAGCTATCGGTAATCCATCTCTTAGTTGTCTTAACTTAGTCTAACATCCTTCAAACTTAATTTAAACCAAGCTAACCCTAGTTACACCTAATCTGACTTAACCTGCCTTCACTCAAATCTAACTCAACCTAACACAATCTAACTTTACCTGTTTTAAACATAAACAATTCAAACCTACGCTTTCTTATATCTAACCCAACATAACCGAGCAACCTACAAACATTCCCAAACATAACCCAACCTAACCTAATCTAGCGTAACCTAACTAAATCTATCGTAACCACTTTTCCATCTCGGGACGTAAGCAACCTTCGCAACTTTCCCAGGGATGAGGCTATGTAGAAAGCCTTCCGCAGTTACGGAATAGCAGAAATCCAATTCGATTGAACGCTTATTCACGAAATGTAATGTAATGATCGGCGGGATCAAGCGGAGCGGTTCCGCATCTTATACAGGAGCGCCTTCGGCGAAATGAAAACAAACAGTCGGAAAAGAATAAATCTTTACTAAAAAATCATATGGAAATCCGATATTTCGACGCGCATATAATGTACATCTAACTAAAACGTAACTCGAAAAATACGAAAGATAAGAGAAAATATTCTCCAATATTTGACATATATAAATCAACGGATGTAAGGAGAACACTTGATCTTGGGGTAGCGAGACCGGGGCGCTAGCCTGAAGTAATCGCATAACGCTGGTTCCGGGATGGTGCAGAGAGGAAATGTAATGGGTAGAGAGCAAAAAATAACAACAACGTAACTAGAGAGAAAAAAAAGGAAAACTGTGGAAACATTGCATTAATTGAGAGGAAATCCTAGAAATATCAAACAACAGATTACATACCATACCATAAGGGCAAGGTACAACGAAATAGACGACATCGTGAGAGAAAATAAAAAATCGAGAAACTTAAAGAGAAAATAATAAATTAGATTGAATGAATCAATATCACTGATCCCGGCAAGCTTAATGGAAAACGCATGACTACGAATCGGCTAGAGTATAAGATAGATGCTGGTCGCGGTTCGAGTGGCCCTGGGAATCCCCCGCCCGCATTAGGGCAGGCAGTAGGATGGTAGAGGGCCTGCAGCCCCCCCCCCCCCCCAACTCCCACCCCCAGCGTGAGCGAGGCTGCTGTGCATATGCTGCTGTGAGGAGCTGCCGGCTCGCGATTCGGAATCAGCCCTGTCGAGTCCTGGCAGAAGATTAAAGGTTGAGCAAGCGGTTCGAAGCCCCTTGTCGATGACACAGAAAGATAGGGAAATAGAGAAGGATAATAAAAGCGTATATAAAGGAGAAAAAGAAAGCCCCGGAAGGAAGTACAGACACGAAAGGACAAGCATCAGGAGCCGAAATAAGGGAACCAAGAAGAAAGAGCAGGATAATGGAATAGTTGATAAGAACCGATAGACCGATAAGAATAACGTCTACACTTTCGAATAGAAGAATAGGTAGCCACACATCAGACGTAATGATTGATATTATGAGGGAGGATACAGCAAAGCTAATGACATATTAGGAAACGTTAACGGGAAACATCAGGCATATAAAAAAAAACTGACATCAAACACTTGATGAAACTAGTGGCGAACGTTTACAGAAAAAAAATGAAGCAATTAAAGGAGCAGGAAGCATTCGAGGACAAGCTACGAGATGAGGAAACGCAGAAAAAATGACAGAAATACGAAAAGATGACGCAAGAAAATCGAGAGTGGGAGATATAATTCTGGAGTTTAACAAGAAAGCAGGTGTAGAGAACAAAGTAATGGAGGTAAAAGGATTTCTGAAAAAAGGATTCGGTATAAAGCCTACGAGTGCGAGTATAATGTCACAACTAAGGGACATATACCCGTTGGATTACCAGAGAAGGAATAAAGGAGGACATAAGACGAACATTGAATGAAATCGAAGGAAAGCATGGCGGTATAAACGTCAAGTTGTTAAAACAAAAGTGGAAAGGCTACCAATTCGCGTTAGTTGAATGTGAACAGAAATACAGCAACGAGCAGAAGAAGGTAAAACTACTCAGAACAGCATTGACCTCTTGTCCCTGCTAAGTGCTACCAAGAGTAGAGAGATGCTGCAAGTGCTATAAACTGGGACATATCGGTAGAAATTGCGAAGAAGTCAAGGATAATAAGGAAACCTGCAGAAGATGCGGATTCCAGAATCATACGATGATTGATTGCATCGCGAACAAACCGAAATGTATCATTTGTAGCGAGGCAGGAAGAAACAATCCGTACACCAGATACGTTACCGGAGCATTAATTGTCCGGTCTACAGAAAGGCCTTGATAGAAAAAAACGAGAAATGAATATGGAATTGAAAGTCCCACAAATCGATCTGAACAGATGCCGAATTGCGCAAGAAATCATGCAGAAAATGTAAGAATACTGACTGTAAGACGAGAACGGTGACGCTCCGATATGGATAACCGGCGTTAATCGAAAATGTTGCACATATGGCACCACGTACTCGTCGACCGGTACCGTTTATGTTCGAAGAAACAAAAGTTAGAAGTTGCTACTTCTCGCCGAATAGGAACGGAAAGCAATCGAAGAATATATAACCGAAACTGAGGTTAACATAGAAAAGGGAAAGAAAGCAACCAGAAAAATAATCGCTGGTGACCTGAACGAAAAATCGGTAGTCAGGGGTAGTAAGAAGAACAACCATAGAGAGGAAAAGATTATCAAAGTGGCTCGAAGAAACGACCTAATCGCGACGAATCCGAAAGAAGGCTATACATACTTTAAGAACCAAAACAAATAAAAAATAGACATAACGTTGATAGGAGGTTGTATATACGCTGAGTTGAGTAAAGCAGAACTGTTTGAGATATTTTCAGCGTCGGACCATCAATACATACTACTTACCTTCCAAAGTACGAATTTCAAGAACAACGAAGATGGATTTGCAAGCCTCGATGGAAAGAAAGCGAACTGGGGCAAACCAAATAAATGATCGACTTATATAACATATAGATATTTATTTTCGTTTGGAGCGGATGATCCATTTTTAAGTAACTAAAACTTATGATAAGTATAATTATATAAACCAGTTTCAAATATTTAATTAAAACATCATGAAATGATATGAAATTAGATAGATAATTATTAGATAGATAAGAGATATTGTATTTTGAATTAACTAAAATATAAAATATGTATTAATATAATATTTGTACCAATTTGAAATATTTACTTGAAAAATTATGAAAGCATGTGGTCCAGCGAGTGGGAACTCGCGTATCGAGGTGAGGCTAGCGGCGCGTCTTTCGCCTTTAACATATGAAATAGTATACTGAACTAGTACAGCATGAACTTACAATTACGTGTGTTGTTCGTGTCTTACATTCATAACGTGTGTAACATGGATTTATGAATTCTTATATGTAGCAATACATGAGTCCGGATATATATGCAAGAGGCTTAAAACTAGAATACAGGTTCAGGTAAAGTCAGCTCCCTGAATTGGAAGGGTCCCCATTGAGGTGATGGGCTGCGGCTGCGCCTGTTAGCAGGACGGAATCCCCCGTGCGAGGTAGACAAGTGTGTTCATCTTTGGTGCGAGCGAGGCAGATATACTCATTAGTACGACTGAGACAGTAGTGCTCGTTGGTGAGAGTTAAACAGCGATGCCTGGTGTGAACGAGCCATGTATACTGGTCGGTCCGAGTGACACAGCGGTACTTGGTGCTTGTGAGCGCGTGCAGAAGTGCTTGCGTGAACGCTGCCTGTTGCCGGTTCTGCAGGCGAGCGTGGCAGGTTGCCTGAGTCCAAGGGTTGATGCTGGGGGTGCACACAGGCTCATGTGTGGAATGGTTACTTAGAAGGCTATACCGTTGCATGAATTTGTAGAACTACCATTCCTTTCAGGAGCAGAAGCAGATAAGGATAATGCAGTGCATAGAACATTGCAAATAACTTACCTTGAATCGTTGAATCTCTTTAGATGGGCTGTTGTGTTGCATGATGCATTAGAACTCTAATGCATTGGCACGCAGACACTGCGAAACACCATCACATTGCGAGCAACTGTAGGATTCATAGGATTCATAAGTATCGATGCAATATAGTTCTAATCCTTCATGCCATGCGATAGCGTGTCTCATTTCATTATTTCAAAATAAGTAATCTGTAACGTTCCATGCACATCGCTATGCATATCTACTTCTATATTTGATAAGATTGTGACATCTATACTTCCATGCAGCAGGCTGGCCCTTCACAATGTCTGCTTGTTAATACAGTACTGTTCTAATGCTACACGCAATGCCATGGTGCATTCCAATTCAGTGTTTCATAGTAAGTAAGCTGCATTCTTTTATTCATAACATTATGCTTATCTGCTTCAGTTCTTCAAAAGAATGTGAATTATGCAGATGCATGCAAGAGGCTGTCGCTTCATAGTATTTGCGTGCGAAAGTAATGACGTTGTAATGCTCCATGCAATGCGGTGGTGCATCTCATTCTGTCGTTCTAAAGTAAGTAAGCTGTAATCGTCCATGCTTAGCGCTACACTTATCTGCTTTGCTCCACAAATGAATGTCAATTTTACAGTTACATTCAGCGGGGTGGCAATTCATAGTATCTGCGTGTCAAAGCAATAGAGTTTAATATTCCACGCAATGCGATAGCACATCTCATTTCAGCCTTTCAAAGCAATCAAGGTTTAATTCTGTATGTATAGAATTATGCTTAGCTCCTTCAATTCCTCCAAAGAATATGCACTATAAAGTTCCATGCAACCGGATGGCGCTTTATAGTGTCTGGGTGTCAATACAATAGACTTCTAATGTACTATGCAATGCGATGGCGCACCTCATTTCATTGTATCAAAGTAAGTAAGCTGTGTTCTTCTATGAATAGCATTATGCTCATCTGCTTCTACACCTCAAAAGAATGTGAATTATACAGTTCCATGTAATGGGATTGTGCATATCATTCCAACCATTCAAGGAATGAAAGGTGTAATCTTTTATGCATAGCATTACGCTTAATGCATTGATAAGCGGCGACCTAAGAGACATTTGAAGCCTGAGCACCTGCAACGAATTGGCATCTTAAATCCCAGTTCCCCGCCGGTCATATTCGTTTGTTTTAGGTCACTGAATAACGAAATAAAATATTTAAAACGTTATATATTTTTGTTAAATAGAACATTTTATTTGCATATTCATCATATACAATTTAACGGTAATTAGAAAAAGAAGATGGAAATTTTTAATTTATATTAATGGAGAAAAGTACAGTTTCTTATTTCATGGTGGATTAATGCATATACATAACGTAAACAGAAGGCAAATGTTTTAATACTTGAAGCAAGTATTTACAATGTCCAAGACGTGAAGATACTATGCATTCAGCACACATAAAGTTGCTTTCGCTTCTTTTTTTACCAGCAGAGCAAACTTTAAAGGACGTCGTACGAATCAGTTTTTTCCCTTATCCAAAAATTCTGGTAACTTTATTATCCTTCATATGATCCGAAAGTCCCTGGGGCTGTCAAATATTGGTGTGCGAGGTGTAGGAATATGTACAGAAGTACTTGAATTGTTAGAAAGAGTAGTAATAGAGGTATCAGTTAGTTCATCTTGTATATTTGCGTTTCCCTCGATCCAAGAACGTCTATCAATATGTAAAAATTGTTTATATTTTATAATGTTGCCATTCAATTCAATATATAATCTAAATGCAATAAACAGTGCGCAATTTAAAAGAAACAAGACTGTCTTCTTTGTCCACTTCACCGTTTTTCTCATGATGGAATAATATGATAAATAATGATCTGCCAAATCTGCAGCCATCATATATTTATTATATTCTATGACGGAATAAGGTTTTATAATTTCTTGTTTTGTTTTCCTGTGTATTTTATTTGTTTTAATTAATTTTCCCGAATGTATCGTGGAAACCATGTGTACGACATTCTGTTCCGGTTTCCACGCCTTTACTATAACTTCACCCATTCTTTTACATTTATAATCTCCAGTTTTCAATCTGAAATGCAGTAAAGACTCAGGAACACCCCTATTTGCTCTAATTGTACCACAAACTCCTGTACCATTTATCATGAGCAATTCTGCAGTTTTAAAGCTATTATAATAGTTGTCCATGTATAAGTGGTGTCTCAAACATATATTTTTATCAAGTAATGACATAATACTTAATAATGACATAATACTAATAATATATCTGGCCCAATTTATTGCCTTCCGCACAGTACATTTCTATATTGGTAACATATCTGGTTCTAGCTTCGCAAAGCATACGGCAAAGTAGGCCGTACTTTATTATTTTTGCCGGATTGTATGTTTTTATAGACAATTTTCCACGCCATGGAATAATGGATTAATCAAGCGAAAGTTCTTTCCTGGGTGTGTATACAGATTTAAATTTATCTAATAAGTAGCTCAAAATGGCCTGAATCTTAGCGAGCTTATTAGAATCGTTTATTGTTTGATTCTTTGAAAAATGCCACATCCTACAAATCTGGCGAAATCTCTTGCATG
The DNA here is from genome assembly GCF_050948175.1 of Xylocopa sonorina. Classification (NCBI taxonomy): domain Eukaryota; kingdom Metazoa; phylum Arthropoda; class Insecta; order Hymenoptera; family Apidae; genus Xylocopa; species Xylocopa sonorina. The sequence goes on from NW_027490091.1 coordinate 2,987,425, forward strand.
GCATTATTGTGGAGAACGATGGTGTTCTCATGTAAAATTCGGAGAACCAGTAATTATTTCTTACATCTTTCTTTATCTGACCCATCATTATAATTATACCAAGAAATTTTTTCTTCTCGGCTAGAGTAATATCACATCACTTTGATATTTTTTCCTCTCGCTCATCTTGTCCTTATCTTTCTGGTAAAACATGTTGGATTCATTGATCATTAATTGAAACAAATCATTGCCAATAAACAATTCGACGATTTCTTTTACGCTTTTCTTATCAATAGGAAAAATTTTTGGGCCTGACACACCTTTAAAATCTGATGCGGTAGGAATTTTATCAACATCTGACACAATCGATGGAATCATCGGAATCGCTTGAATGCTGTAGTGAAATGGCTCTTAATCTTATTCTTGAACCCACATCACTATCGCTGTCCTCGACTTTTATATCAGAATCTTCTGAATATACCGAATGTAGGATAGAGAGTCAGCAATATACTCATCAATAATATCACTCATATTATGTGGGTAAAAAGTTACAAAATAATAAACCTTGTTATACTGGTAAACTAGAAGCGTAAGCGTACGAAACAGAAAATGACTATGGAATGAACTGTTCCAGAATAATTCTTGCTTTGATTGTTTCTAAACTATCGTATAAGTTTTGTATTTTGGGCATAAAAAATGAAGATCGACATAACCATGGCAAGTACATACAAATCGATGTACAAGATACACAAACCAGCAAAAAAATTGCACATCATCGTGGGATAAGCGCACAAGCGTCAGACTCAGAAACCCACGTTTTCGCGGGGCTAGCGCTCAAGTGACATACTCAAAAACCCGCGTTATCACAATACGATGGTGCATAGCATTTCATCGTATCGAGGTAAGTAAGGAGTATACTTCGATGCATAGCATTATGCTTATCTGAATTTTAAGAGAAACTAAATGCTAGAGTTCCTTGCAACTTAATTGCGCCTCACAGTGTCTGTGTGGCAAATAAACGGTGTTCTAAAAAGCATCATGCATTGCAATGGCCCACCTGATGTCAACAATTCGAAGTAAGTAAGCTGTAATCTTCTATGGATAGCATTATGCTTATCTGCCTCTACACTTCAAAAGAATCTGAATTCTACAGTTCCATGCAACAGGGTAGCGTTTCATAGTGTCTTCTTGTCAAAACCATGGAGTTCTAATGCTCCATGCAATGCGACTGTGCATTTCATTTGTACGTATCGATCTTAATAAGCTGTAATCTTCTATGCATAATGTAGGAAACTCATTAATTACAGACAATTGCAAGGTTTTTTAAATCATTAAATAGTTCCTTTCAACTGAGATATTACTCCATGGACTGCTAATGAATAACTGCTGCATCGTTTTAAAACATACACACGAAATCTCATTTATTCCGCACATTCTAGAATATTCCACGCACCTAACATTTGAAACTTGAATTATTGATTAGTTTTTAAATTAAGATAATTTCGTTAGCCTTCACTCGGCCGCCCTGCATGAACATTCGTCCAGAATGTCTTCATTCATATCGTCTTCGATTCGAGATAAATATCATACATATCTTCGATCCACAATTTCATAGAATCTGCTGACGTAGATGTTTGTAGGGGTCCTTCTCCTTCCCCTACCTTTCGAACTACAAATTGTTGATTGCGTAAAACGGATGCCAAGATGACCTTTAAGACGTGAATGTGTCCCAGAGAGAAGATGAAATGGTGACGTGCCAATACTTCGATGTATTGTTAATTTCAAACATTGTTGATCTACATCTAAATGCTTACATCACTCACAGGGCTTAGGTGCAGCTAAGTCACGCTTGCTTCTTCAGGCGTAACAAAACTTCAGCTGTAGTAGTAGATCTTGTAGCATAGAGCCATGTAAATTTTGTAAAAGCATCTACCACTACAAATATGTACTGATACCTTTTTTTTTTCTTGATGGCAGTGATCCAAGATGATCGATATGAAATGTATCAAAAGGAATACTCCACTTTTCAATCGTATTTAAATTACACTCCTACTTTCCCTGTATCCTTTCGGCTAAGATGCATGCAACACAATTTCTTACCACCTTTCCAACTTGCTGCCGAAGATTTGGAATCCAATAACCTTTACGTACGATAGCTTCAGTCTTGACTTTTTCCTTATTTCCTTATTGCCTTATTTCATATATCTGCATCCAACATGACACTACTAGTTGAACCTCCAGACTTTCTGTACCGAAAATTTCCCCGTAGAACATAATCATTCGTCTTGTTTTGTAGTACCAAATCTCGAAGTTTCATTACAGTCTCATATTCTTCCTGTGTTTTATACAAACGTGCTGTAAGACTTGCATCAGATTCACCAATTAGGAAATTTGTAGGAGGAGGATTTCTACTAAGCGCATCTACATGTATCATGTTGTTTCCTGGACGAGGCTCTATCCGGTAATCAAATTCTCCTAACGATAATGCCCATCACGAAACTCACACACAAAGATATTTCTTATTCATTGTAAGAGTAAAAGCTCGGCAATCAGTAACAATAACAAACGAAATTCCTAATAAATGAACTCCTAATTTCTTCAATGCTTTTACCATTGCTAAAACTTCAAGTTTATAGCTACTGTATTTAGATTCAGCAGAAGTTGTCCTACCAATAGAAAATAATATACAGGCTGAAAAGGTTGATCTTCGTTATTCTTTGAAATAAAATCGCTCCGTACCCTAATGCAGAAGCATCTGTATGCAACTCCATCTCTACTTCTATTTGATACATATTCACCATTGGTTTCTCACTCACTAAAAGTTTAAGTCATATGAATGCTTCCATTTCAGACGTTCGAAAACAGAATTAACATTCGCTTGCAGAAGGTTAGATAAAGGTCGCGCAATTACAGGGTATTCATGAATAAATTTACGAAAATACCAGATAAGTCCAAGAAAACTTTGTATTTGTTTAACATTTGTCGGCTCTGGAAATCGTCGGACTGTATCAGTTTTAGTGAGGGGCGAACATAACCATTGTTGATTACATTCCCGAGGAATTCGACAAAAGTTTGCAAAAAACAACACTTTTCCCAACAAAATATTAAGCCTGCTCCGCTCGCTATAATTCAAAGCCTTTCAAGATTTTTGATCCCACTTTCAATATCATTTCATGAAACAATCGAATCATCTATGTATGCTAAAACTATTCTCTCTCAAATAAGATCTCTAAATATGGTATTTATAAATCTTTGAAAAACTGCTGGAGAATTACATGAATCAAAAGGGACTCGTAAAAATTCATAGTCATCATCTGGTGCAATAAATGCTGTATACTTTCGACTTGCTTTATCCTATCGCACGTGAAAGAAACCGTTTTTCAAGTCAAGAGTACTGAAAATGCGCGCGACTTGTGACAAATCTAATTGATCTTCAATTGTAACGGATACCTATCTTTAAGAATCTTCTTCTTAATTTGTCGATAATCCACACATAATCTAAACGAATCACTTTTCTTCCGAACGAGAACAACCGGACTCGCATAATCAGAAGTAGATAACTGAGCGACTCCAGCCGCTATCCACTGTTCTATCTGCGCATTAACAATCTCTTTTTGCAACGCTGGCAATTGTATCGCCGATTAATATACAGATATCGCCTTTCAATATTAAATTCATTGCAATTTCACGTTCAAAGGTTTTGCTTGGCTTGTAATTACTAACAAGATATTCTATCGTCTCTCACTAATTAGGATCTAATACATGAGTCACATCAACTTGATTTACTTATAACACGTCACTCGTTACATATATTTTAAATATTTCCGGTATAATATTTTCTCTTTCAACAATTTGGCGCGTTACTTTCGGTAATGGACGAATGTTTACTTTAGCACCTTTAATGCTGACATCGGTTACATTTAAGAAATTCGTTCCTATTAACAGCTTGTGTCGAACAATGGTATCAGAGATTACTTGTATACAAATCGGATATGAGTGTCCATCTGCGGTAATTTCTGCTTGAAACTCACCTAATGTTGTATTATTCCTTGAACCTTTGAAAAGTAATTCATTGCATCGTAATTGCGGAGAACCAAGCTTAGTATACTCGTCTGTGCGAATTAAACTAAAATCACTTCCTGAATCCATTAATGCTTTGATTTTCGCATCCGTTAAGTAAAACATTTTTGAGATAATTTCGGTACGATACTCCTAATGTCACGCAGCTCCTTTCACTCGCTTTAAATTTCTTGGGACATTTGACGCAATATGTACACGTTCTTGACATATAAAATATTTTACACCACGATCTTTCGTCAGACAATTTACGCTAATGTGATCGTGCCCACCACAACTATAACATCGTACAATATTACCGGTAAACTCGCTTATCTCACCCACATTGACTACCTCCTTTCGTTCATTTCTATCGAAACTGTCTTCACACTTCTCAAACTTTGTTGACATCTGCACGCCCAACAAACCTTGATCTCGAAGAATTACCTTTTCAAACGTTATCGAAAGTTGATCGGTTGTTGTAAACTGTTGAATACGGGCCTGGTTCCGGAGCATTTCATTGGGGATGCCGTCAATCAGGTATTCAAGCATTTCATGGTCGTTGATTGGTACTCGACTTCGAAGAATCATCTTCTCGTGAAAATATTCATGAAATGTCTCGTTCCTCTTCCATAATCGCCCGTCAAATTCCTTGCTTATTTCAATTTTGCTTTGTGGATGATAAAACGTAACTTTTAATTCTTCCTGCGTCGGTTGAATGGCATAGTTATATATTCTGGTTTAGGATGAAACCATTCAAGTGCTTTTCCCTTCAGTCGCATACCGATAAGTAATCGTGCAATGTCATCTTCCAATTTATATATCGTCTTCAACAATTTGATCTGCTTCCTCCAAATTTCACTATCACTAGATTTACCATAAAATTTACGAAGTAAATTTGAAACTGCCGAAATATTCGTTCGCGGCTAACTAAATTGAGATAAAACACTGCATTCATTGCCATTATTCAATGCTAAGAGATTGTCACCGCCACTATCAACATCATATTGTTCACTTCGAAAATTACGCGTCGATCTTCGCTGCTCATTTTCCAAATGTTGCTCAACCTGTAATTGAATGAATTCGCATCGCATCTAACTCAAGGCGCAACGTGGCTAACTCACCTTGTGCTAATTCTTCTTCTTTTAAAAAGAAATCAATTTCTCGTTGCAGTAGATTCATTGCTGATTGCACGTTTGATGATACATCAACACCCGATCCTCATTTTTTTCATGAACTTCTTTTAGCTTGTCATTTATCCACGTTCCGTCTGAGTCAACATCCATCAAACGGGAAATTAATTTAGCTGCGGAACCAGCAGAAGGTTGTTTATGCTCCATTAATATCTCTTTTAGCGCAGTATCTGTGATTTTACTCAAATCTTTCATTGTGAAAATTTTCACTCGATACTCGCGTATAAACTCGAATTGTCTCTACACAAAAGTTTAATTTTCGTTCTCGCACTATCTCTCCAAACTGCACTCACGTCGCATGAATAACTTCTCGAACGTTCTAGACCTTCAAGGAATTTTCTCCAACGTCCTGTCTTCAAATACTCGATAATATTCCAATCTTTAGAACGTATCCGATTTAATTCTAGAATGTCCTCTTGATAATTACCACGCCTGAGGTCCACAAATTGTAGGAAACTAACTAACTAAAGACAACTACAAGATTTTGTATATCATTAAACAGTTCTTCTCAACTGAGATATAACTCCAAAGAATGCTAATGAACAACAGTTTCATCGTTTTAAAATATTCACACGAAAAACTCATTTATTCCGTACACTCGGTATCGCTCGCAATCTGGAATATTCCAGGTACATAACATTTGAAACAAGAATTATTCATTAACTTTTAAATTAAGATAATTTAATTATCCTTCAATAACATTAAGCTTGTATGCTACTACAAATCAAAGGGATGTGAACTCTGCAGTTCTTTCAAACGGGATGGCGCTTCACGGTGCCCTCGTGTTAACACATTGGAGTTCTAGTACTCCATGCATTGCGATGGCGTATCTCATTTCAAAGTAAGTAAGCTGTAATCTTCTAAGCATATCATTATGCTTGTCCTCTTCTACACATCAAAATAATGTGAATTCGACAGTTCCATGCACGGTATGGTGCTTCGTAGTGTCTGCTGATCAAAAGCAATGGTGTTCTAAGGCTGCATGCAATGAGATGGTGCATTTCATTTCAACATTTCGAAGAAAGTAAGCTATAATCTTCTATGCATAGCACTATGCTTATTTGCTGGAGCTCTTGAAATGAATGTGAATTATGCAGTTCCATGCAACAGGATGGCGGTTTAAAGTGTCCGTGTGTCAAAGCAATGGTGTTCTATTTCTCCTTGCAATGCGATGGCGTAAACCATTTCCACGATTCAAAGTGAGTTAGCTCTAAATTTGTACGCTTTGCATTTTGTTGATCTGTTTATACAGATCAAAAGAATGCGAATTTTACAGATAAATGCATCGGGATGGCGTTTCATAGTGCTACGTGTATACGCAATAGAGTCCTAATGCTACATGCTCTGTGGTGAAGTGTCTCATTTCAACGTTCGAAAGCAAGAATGTTGTAATGCTCTATGTATCGCATTATCCTTACATACTTCGACACTTCAAACGAATGTAAGTTCGACTGTTCCTTGCACCGGGCTGGGGTTTCATATTGTCTGCTTGTCAAAACTGTAGTGAGCTACTGCTCCACGCAATGCTATGGCACATATAATTTCTACGTTTAGCACGTTGACGCCTGCCTGCACCACAGGTGGGTCACACGTGTCTATTTCGTGGGCCGGCGTGCATCACGATGGGTCGAACTCATATTTCACAAAGTAGATAGTACAAAATAGTATTATTTTTCAATTCTCAGTATTATAAACAGACATTCAATATTTAAAACATAACAAATCAATACTATAAACCTAGCATAATTATTTAATATTTTTATCTAATTTTTCAAAACATGTTAAGTATAATTCTGGATGGCCCTTACATCGGTTAAAACAGGCTTCAACTCTTATCGCCTTATTCGTGGCATACTGGCTACCATTTATTCTAGACATACATTTATAACATTGTTTACATCGCTATCTCGTTTTTCTCGCACGTTCTTGGAATGACCGCAGAAAATGTGTACGTTTCTTGGGCACTGCTTCAGTTTCAGATGACGTTTGTTCACCGTGATGATCCACTATACTAAGGAGATAATCAATAATTTTTTCGCGGAAGTTTAATATTTTCATATCTTTGGTACTTCATTTTCTATGTATATAACAGGCATTGACGAGAGAAGCCCCGCATACTAATTCGATAACTATTTTTCTATACCATTTTACTGTTCTGCGTAATCAACTGTGATAAGAAGACATCTGGTCGGATGGTCAAACCCCTTCGTAATTTTGTTATAAAGGAACACTGCGTCCGGCTTTAACTTATTTTTACTAATCTGGAAAATAACACATTTGTGGTTTTCAGAAGTGGCTAGCATGCATACCGGCCTCTTATCCGGTCACTTTAAAAATTTAAGGCCTCTCCGATTTTGAAAATACATAAAGTCACTCCGCTGCAGTTTCCGTTTGGCCTGCAGTGGAAGAAATTTTTTATTAATTTTAACTTTACCATAAATAAATGTTATTTTTTGCAGAAGATTCTCGGCCAAAGGGACACAAGTATATAAACTATTTGCGTATAATACGCGGCTCTCAAATAATAATTCATCCTCCAACGTCATAAATACATCATGCTCATGTGTTTTCGCTAATCTGGTTGCATTATTTCCGGCGTAAATAAGAATGTTATGTGTGTATCCTTCCAGAAGGCACAGTTTACAAAGTTTTATACTATATTTATGCCGCTTTGGAATCATGATTTTGTCAATTACAATATTTTTACCGGATTTAACACGTAGAGTGCTACGTCAGCCCCAGGGACTGACAGTGAACTTCCCGTTCAGGCGGCGTAAGTCCCTGGGGACTAACAATCAACTTTTCGTTTGGACAACGTGGATTCTAAGGACTGACAGCGAACTTCTTGTTTGATCGACATCGGTGCATGAGACTGACATTGTAAAGGGTTAAATTATTAATAGCAATTAAATATTTTTGCCAATATTTAATGAAGTTTATTAAAACATGTTAAACAAAGATGTGGCTGTGATTTGCACATATTACAGTATATAGTAAATTTCTTTGTCATTTTCCTCGCTAACTGGCGTCCGAACATTTTTGTGCTTATGCTGTAACACTCAACACAATATTTTCGTACTTCATGCGCCTTTCCTTCCTTCTAATGAAATTTGTGAATTCGTCTACTTGTATCGGCCCTAATTGGAGTCTTCTAATGTGAACGTCGTGTGAGAACATTTACCAATTGGTTTCGAAATGTTGTAATTGACATCTTTCTTCCTGTTACATTTTGGAACATATGTAACGCATTGCAATATTCAAAAGAAGGTCGAATGCCAATTTTCTATACCATTTTAGTAACCTTCTAAGTGTACTGCTGTAAGCACCCATTTGATCAGACAGATCAATCGCTATTTTACCTTTATTATAACGAATAATAATTTTTGGTTTGCAGGATACCCCTGTTCTTGTTATTACGGATTTCATTTCCTCAGAATGCTTGATCGAAAGAACTAAAACATCCCTCTTGTCTTTCCATTTCTTGATTGTAATCTCTCTACTGTTGTCTTGAGCAATGACTTCTCCGCGTCGCAGTTTGCCTGTCACAGCTCTATTTGGATTGCCTCTTCGATTTGGTGGAAGAATACCAACCAAATGCGTATTTTTTGTTATGAGTTTGTTTGATAAATCCACACCCGTATAATAATTATCCGTGTATAAAGTATGGCCTTTGTGAAACACATTTTCACATAAATTCATGACAACATTTGTGGGTGTTGTATTTTTTTATCCAATGATTTGCCGGTGTAAATGCAAAGATTATATGTGCAATGATTATCACAGCACAATTTAAGATGTGGCGGCACTCGCCACTAGAGGGACAGCACCGTTTACACTTTCCTGAATGTAGCCGATGACACATCCTTTCGGGTATATAGAAGTTCTGAACTGTCCCTAATATCCCAGCGTCTAAGGCAGAGCCTGCTAGGTAGCCTTACTGATGAGTCCACTAGCAGGCCCAGGACGAAACGTTCTTCCCTTCTCTTCTCCTTCCTTCTTTCTTCCTACATCTTTACACCACAGCAAACCGAAGCAGCGCAGCTGCTTCAAAGTATTTTTATCCCATATCTATGCTTTTTTTGTTTCATGTACTGTCTGAATATGATCCGTCCACGGAATGGTATTACTGTCTCGTCGATGCACAATATTTCAACTGGATCATAATACTTCTTAAAATTTATATTTAATTCTTTCATTAAAAATTCAACCTTTGAGAGACGATTGGAAGCATCCACTTTTGTATTGTCGACAATATGCAACATTCTCAACTGAATTTGAAATCTGTTTTTACTCATAACTTTCCGCGGGAATGTTTGAATAAACAATGGATCCTTAAACCAATACAGATACAAAGATCGGAGCTTTACCAAAATCATTCACAAAACCACTCCAAAAACTTCTTTATTTCGTCCTCATCTGTTGGCACCTACTTTTCAACATGTTTGGAAGCGATTGTACTTTGTGTCGCATAAATATTTGTTTGTTCGCTTATATGTTGAAATCGTTTAACCGTCACATAAAGGGCGTAAAAATCTTCCACTGTGCTATAATTTTGCATTCGTTCATGAGCGAGTTTGGTACCACGGGGACTTGAAAAAGGTATAATGTTTGGCTGGTTGCATTACCGATCAAACCAATGACTTGGATCACTTGTTTCAGTATTTTTTAGTGAACCACTAGATGAACTGTAACTATCTGAAAATGCTAGTGGTATTACACGCCGAAATTTGCGTGGTACAAATGGCTTACACGACGAGTCATTATCTGTTCGCCCTCTCAACATTTTTAGAATGTATGTGTTTATGTATTCCTCGTCTACACTACAAATGAATGTAAATGTGGCACTTCCTTGCTAGGAAATAGCGCTTCCAGATGTCTGCGTATCGAAGCAATAGAGTTCTAATGTTTCTTAAAACGCGATATCGCATTTCACTTTTATGTTTCATGATAAGATACAATATTCATTGCGATGTGTTATGTATTCATCGTCTACACTTCAAAAGAATGTATGTGCAACACTTCCTTGCTATGAAATTGCGTTTCCAGATATCTACGTATCGAAGCAAGAGAGTTCTAATGCTGCTTAAAACACGATATCGCATCTCATTTCTATGTTCGTGATAAGATATAATATTCATTCCGAAGTGCTATGTATACCTCGTATACAATTCAAACGAATGTAAATGCGACACTTTCTTTCGACAGAATCACATTTCTAAATGTCTACGTATCGAAGCAATCCAGTTCCAATGTTTCATAAAACGCGATGTCGTATAACATTTCCATTTCTCACGATAAGATATAATATCAATGCAACGCGTTGCTATATCTCGTCAATACATCAAAAGAATGTAAAGCTCATACTACCTTGCTACTGAATAGCGAATCTAGATTTCTATACATCGAAGCAATACAGTTCTAGTCATTCATAAAACGCGACATACCATCTGATCTGTATGTATCATGATGAGATGTAATATTCAATGCAACGCGTTATGTATATCTCGTCAACACTTACAAAGAATGTAACTGCCACACTACCTTGCAGCGGAATGGCGTCTCTAGATGTCTACGAATCGATGCAATAGAGTTGTAGTGCATCATAGAACGCGACATCGCATCTCTTTTCCATGTTACGTGATAACATAAAATGCAATGCAACGCGATATGTATATCATGTCAACACTTCAAATGAATGCAAATCTCACACTTCCTTGCTAGGGAATATCGTCTCTAGATGTTCACATATCGAAGCAATAGTGTTCTAAAGCATGATAGAACGCCATATCGCATGTCATTTCTATATTTCATGATATGATGTAATTCAGTGCAACGCGATATGTATATCCCGTCAATACTTCAAAAGGCAGTAAATGCCACACTTCCTTGGTGCGGGACAGCATTTGTACATGTATACATATCGATGCATTGTAGCTCTAATGCTTCATAAAGTGCGAAATAGCATCTCATTTCTTTGTCTCATGATAATATGTAATTACATGCAACGCGTTATACATATCTCGTCAACACTTCACAGGAATGGAAGTTCAACAGTTCCTTGCGACAGAATAGCGTTTCTATATGTCTACGTATGGATGCAATAGAGTTCTAGTGCTTCATAATATGCGATATCGCACCTCATTTCTATGTCTCATGATAAGATGTAATAATCAATGCAGCGCGTTATGTATATCACGTCAGCACTTCAAAAAAATGGAAGTTCAACAGTTCCTTGCAACGGAATAGCGTTTCTAGATGTCTACGTATCGATGCAATATAGTTCTAATGTTTCATAAAACGCGATATCGTATCCCATTTCTACGTTTCATGATAAGATGTAATTCAATGCAACGTTTTATGTATATCTCGTCCTTACATCAGGAGAATATAAATCCCACACTTCGTTGCGAGGGAATAGTGTTTCTAGATTCCCATGCATCGAAGCAATAGTGTTCCAATGCTGCATAAAACGCAGTATCGCATCTCATTTCTATGTTTCATGATAAAATGTAATATTCAATGCAACTACTATTAACCCCTACTACTATTATCCGCGAATCGCAGGTGTTTTGCCCCTACCGCGTAAGCTGAATTAGTCGGACCCGGTCGTATTGCGTTTCTGCAGACCAAATCTCAAACAAAAAGGCTAGTGTCGTGAATCTTCCGGATAAACGGAAAGTTATTTCGCCGGACCTGACAGTAGATGCAGATATACAAAACGCGTTACATTGAATATTACATCTTATCATGCGGCATTGAAATAAGATGCGACTTCGCATTGAATGATGCAATAGGACTCTATTGCATCGAAAAGTATACATCTTATAATGCCATTCCTCTATAAGGGAGAGTAGTGCTCACATTCTTTTGAAGTGTAGAAGAGACAAACATAACGCTTTGAATTGATTATTACACCTTACATTAAACACTGAATTGAGATGCAACATCGCGATTCAATCTCTGTTTCGCTCTGGCATCGCTGTTTCAATCTCAACGACAAGCACTACTGTCTCACTCCCACTAATGAGTATATCTGCCTCGCTCGCACCAAAGACAAACACCCTTGTCTACCTCGCACGGGTGACTTCGTCTTGCTGAAAGGGACAGTCGCAGCCCATAACCTCGATGGGAACTATTCCAATTCAGGGAGATGACTTTAACAGAACCTGTATTCTACTTTTGAGCCTCTTATATACATATATATACTATATCCGGACTAATGTATTCCTGCATATAAGAATTCATATATCGAAGTTACACACGTTGAGAATGCAAGACACGAATAACACACACGTAATTGTAAGTTCATGCTATACTACTTCATTATACTGTTTCATAAGTTAAACGCGAAAGACGCGCCACTAATCCCACCAGGAGACGCGAGTCCCCACTCGCTGGGCCGCATGCTCCTCGCAACGATCCCTTAATCCCCCACTCGCTAGACCACATGCTTTCATGATTTTTCTAGTAAATATTTCAAATTGGTATAAATATTAATACACATTTTATATTTTAGTTAATTCTAAATACAATATCCCCTTAAGATAGTCCATTACATCTAAAATCCTATCTAATTTCATATCATTTTATAATGTTTTAATTAAATATTTGAAATTGGTTTATATAATTAAACTTACCATATATTTTAGTTACTTAAAAATAAATCATTCAATTCGCTTTTTCTCCATCGAGGCTTGCAAATCCCTCTTCGTTATTCTTATAATTCGTACTTTAGAAGGTATGTAGTACGTATTGATTGTCCGACGCTGGAAATACCTCAAACACTTCTGCATTACGCAGCTTAGCGTACATGCAGTCTCCTATCAAACTTATGTCTATTTTTTATTTTCTTCGGTTCTTAAACTATGTATAGTCTTCTTTCGGATTCGTCGCGATTAGATCGTTTTTTACAGTCATTTTAATGATCTTTTCCACTCTATGGTTGTTCTTCTTACTATCCCAGATTACCGATTTTTTCGATCAGGTCCCCCGTGATTATTATTCTATTTGTTTTCTCTTCCTTTTCCATGTTAACCTCAGTTTAGTTTATATATTCTTCGATTTCTTTCCGTTCCTGTTTGGCGAGAAGTAGCAGGTTATAGCTTTCGTTCCTTCGACCATTGCATGAGCGATTCCGGTCGATGAGTATGTGGTGCCTTATGTGAAACATTTTTGATTAACGCCGGTTATCCATATCGCAGTTTCACCGTTCTCGTCTTGCAGTCAGTATTCTTCCATCTTGTGTGCATCCAATATTATCACCACGTCTGTCTCTTGAATCATTCGCATTTGCTGCATGATATCTTGCGCGATTCAGCATCTGTTCAGATCGATTTGTAGGACTTTCAATTCCATATTCGTTTCTCGTTCATTTCTATCAACGCCTTTCTGTTGGCCGGACTATTAAAGCTCCGGTAACGTGTCTGATGTGCGGATTCTTTCTTCCTACCTCGCTGCAGATGATACATTTCGATTTATTCGCGATGCAACCGATCATCGTATAAATCGGGGATCCGCATCTTCTGCAGATTCCCTTAATATCTTTGACTTCTTCGCAATTTCTGCCGATATGTTCCAGTTTATGGCATTTGAAGCATCTCTCTAGTTTCGGTAGTACTTTGCAGGGACAAGGTGTTAATGCTATTCTGAGTCTTTTGACCTTCTCCAGCTCTTTACTGTATTTCTGTCCAAATTCAACTAACGCGACTCGGTTCCTCTCCACATCTGTTTTAACAACTTGACCATTCTTTCAATTATTTTCAGTCTTCGTTTTATGTACTCCTTCATTTCTTCTCTAGTCACCTAACGGATATATGTCCCTTAGTTGGAGCATTATACTCGCATTCGTATGCGATTCTTCGAATTCTTTTTCCAGAGTTCCTTTTATCTCTTTTATTTTGTTCTCTATACCTGTTTTCTTGTTAAATTCCAGGATTATATCTCCCGCTCTCGATTTTCTTGCGTCATCTTTTCCTATTTCTGTCGTTTCTTCTGCTTTTCCTCATCCCATTGTTTGTCCTCGAATGCTTACTGCTTCTTTAATTGTTTCATTTTTCTTTGTACCGTCCGCAACTAGTTCCATCATGTGTTTGATCTCAGTTTTTTTTATATGCCTGATGTTTCCCATTAATGATTTCTAATATGTCATTAACTTCGTCGTATCCTCGCCCATAATATCTATCATTACGTCTGATGTGTGACTGCCTATTCTTCTATGTGAAAATGAGGACGTTATTCTCATCGGTAGCCTCTCCATTATCCTGATCTTTCTTTTTGGTTCCCTTACTTCGACTCCTGATGCTTCTTCTTTCGTGTCTGTGTCTTACGAGGCTTTCTTTTTCTCCTTTATATATGCATTTCGTATCCATTTCTATTTTCCTATATTTTTATGTTATCGACTGGGGGCTCCGAACCGCCTGCTCAATCTTCAATCGCCACGACTCGATGGGGCTGATTCCGTATCCCGAGCCAGCATCACCATTCAGCAGTATATGCACAGCAGCCTCACTCACTTCGGCAGTGGGGCCCGGGGGGGGGGGGGGGGGCTGCAGGTCCTCGACCATCCTACTGCCTGCCCTGATACGGGCGAGGGACACCCAGGACCACTTGAACTGCGACCAGCATCCATCTTATACTCTAACCGATTCGTAGTTATGCGTTTTCCATTAAGCTTGCCGGAATCAGTGATATTGATTCGTCCAGTCTAAAGTATTATTTTCTTCTTAAGCTTCTCGATTTTCTTATTTTCTCTCACGATATAGTCTATTTCGTTGTACCTTGCCCGGACGGTATGTTATATAATCTGTTGTTCGATATTTGTAGGATTTCCTCTTAATAAATGCAATGCTTCCACAGATTTTCTTTTTCTTTTCTTTAGTTACGTTGTTGTTATTTTATCCTCTCTATCCTCCACATTTCCTTTCTGCACCATCCCGAAACCGGCGTTATACGATTACATCATGATGGCGCCCCGGTCTCGCTACCCCGAGATCGAGTGTTCTCCCTTGCATCTGTTGATTTGTATATGTGACATATTGGAGAATATTTCCACTTATCCTTTGTATTTTTCGAATTACGTTTTAATTAGATGTATATTAGATACGCGTCAAAATATCGGACTTCCGTACGATTTTTTAGTAAAGTCTTATTCTTTTCCGACTGTTCGTTTTCATTTCACGATAGGCGCTCCTGTATTCGATGCAGACCCGCTCCAATTGAACCAGCCGATTACTATATCATATTACGTGAATAAACGTTCAATCGGAGCGGATCTCTGCCACTCCGTAACTATGGAAAGCTTACTGCATAGCCTCATCCCTGTGAAAGTTGCGGAAGTTGCTTCCGCCCCGAGATGGAAGTGTGCTTATGTTAGCTTTAGTTAGGTTACGCTAGGTTATGTTTGCGAATGTTTGTAGGTTGCTCAGTTATTTTGGGTTAGATTTAAGAAGGCGTAGGTTTGATTTGTTTATGTTTATGAAAGGTAATGCTAGATTGTGTTAGGTTGGGTTAGATTTGAATGAAGGCAGGTTAAGTCAGATTAGGTGTAACTGAGGTTAGGTTGGTTTAAATTAAGTTTAGTGGATGTTAGATTAAGTTAAGTCAAGTAAGAGATGGATTACCGATAGCTGACAATGCCATCCGTTGATAATTCTTGAATTCCCGGCTATTGGCAACAATATTGTTGCCCGTCATTATATCATAATTTATCGACCACACAGGCATCATCTACTGTCGTTATATCGTGAGTTACCGACCGCAGGCAACACCAGTCGTTCATAAGTCTTGAGTTACCTACTATTGGCTGCTCCAGCTGTATGTGAAAGCATGCGCTGTCGGTTATTGGTAACACCAGTCGTATATAATTTATGTATTATTAAGCACAAGCAGCACCGTCGTTCGATCGCGAGTAACCGACCACCACCAGCACCATCCATCGGCAACTTATAAGTTATTCTTAATGGGAGCACCCATCCGTAGGAATGTTGTGGATTTGTCGTAGTCCACGATATTTTCTTCTAATTAACTTTCACTGAGGATGGCTTTTATATAAGAATTTTATTTAACAGCAACAAGTCTTTACAATTAAGGTAAACTGAAGTAGGAGCTAAGAAATACAAATCTAGATTTGGCAAAGGCAAATTGTGATGTGTACTCTTTGATGGCGAAGAAATAAGTGAATAATTAATTTGAAAAGCGTAGAAATTTGAAAGACGTCGCAAACGAGAGTCTCTTGTTTATAGATGACGTGAATTAATTTTGAAACAATTTCCTAACGAAAATGTACCCTCCGAGGAGCGGAAGTAGATGGCTGTGAATGTGTCTGCTTATATGCGGAAGTCGGTAACGTCGGTAACGCCACAATGTATTGACTCGTTTCGCCATCTCTTCAATCACTCCTGAAGCAGAATTGCGAACAGCTTGAGCAGTTTTCACAGAGATGACTCCACCGGTCTGACAACAACGAACGCCACATATTTCTCTTGGGTTCTCACAAAACCATTTGCCACGCAACTCAGTGCTGAAAGGGTTAATAATGCTAGCGCTATTACTTTAACCAGGCATAGAATCCATAGATATGAAAAATTATAATCTTATGAATAATATCAATTCTAGAGGATCATTTCTAGTGTAAGTATAAAAGTTCTGTTTTAGTTGTAGAAATAAAATTCACTAATATGACACTATACTTATTTTCAGGTCCAAGATATGCTTACCTTTATAAATATCAGCCTACCACTAACTATAAAAATTAAACAAATATGGTTTCAAACTCGTGTCGATTATCTAGTATCCAAGTTTGGAATCTTAATGTGTGCTCTTGGAAGGGCCGATGAATATGAAAATGATGGTATTGCTGTGAATGCAGACTTGTCAAAGACTGCAGTAAATTATATATATTTCTAATTTCATTTTTAAGAAAAATAATTCTCTCAATTTAAGATTGCCTTACGCACGTGTTGTTTCAGTTATACATATGGCTGCGATAGAGATGTTAGGTGGTTCAGAATCACAAAATTATAGTGGGAAGCTGGAAATAATGGGTGATGCAATGTACGCATTTATTTTGCAAAGACAGTAAATCTGTTTCTAATCAGTCTTTAATCGATGAGGCAATATTAAAAAACTGAAGGGATGTCTGATTTTACCTATTCTGCGTGTAATACAGGTGTGAATAATTAACAAAAGATTTACAATTAATACATGAATGTATAATTTATATTTTAGTAAACAAATCAATTTATTTTACAGAATAAAAAGATTATTGTAAGATAAATTGTTGCCTGATTCTTTCCTAGAGGAGAATTTGGATAATTATGTATGACAATTGAAAAGAACGAACACTTTATACAGATAAATCAGAGGAAAAGATCATGCAAATATTAACTGTCATCCAAACTAATTTAAACAGCGAGTTTGTTAACAAAAGTGTAAGCTCAAATACTATATTGTTCATTATGGTAAAAAAAAAATGTATTAGTCCTCGTACATTACAGCACATCATAGATCAGTCCGATTAATTGCCCAAGCAACCATAATTCAAGAGTTAATTAACATCATTTTTGCAAAAATTTACAATATGTAAATATCGTAAATTTTAATGGTGACGAAGCTGGTACACGGTTTTTGGATCTTAAAAATGGTAAAAACCTAGTCCACCACTAGGTACAACATTAACAATGGATTTTCAAAATTTTCTCACAATGCTTTCTCATTTAAAAAATATGTTTTTTACGTTCAAATTAATTAGAAATGCAAAATAATTTTACTAATAACATAATATTATATACCTTTCGGAGAATTAAAACTTGCATCGACAATGGGAAACTTGAAAATTAGCGGTGATCTACGAAAAGCAATGAAATTAGAGAAATTAATGGTCAATTTAAAGTCGAAACTAACTTTAAAAAATTAAATACCGTCTTCTTAGAAAGAACCGACATATTAACTATTTAAGGAAAAATTATTCCTACTTATAAAAATTTTGTTACTTTTTTAAAAAGTTTAATATGATATAAAATATTTAAAATATGAAAAAAACTAAAGTAAAATATATTTTTATATATTTTTGTAATTTATTTTCTAACGCTAAATGATAAACATTAAATAAATTACGTTTGAAAATATTAATTTATGGAGATTGAACTTTACTCATATATTTATAATAAAATGAACATAGTTATACATTTTCAATATTTTCTTTCGAAACAATGAGCAAAGATATAACGTACTTTCTTATTATAGTTGTAGCTGCTTCACAAGTTCTGAAAACGATGAAATAGACCAACGCCAGCAAAAAGTCTAATGTTTCATAATTATTTTATAGTTGAAAGATTATCAAGCTTTATGCCTGGATGGTTGCTTATATACAAGTATAACTGCCAAAATGAAATGAGATCACAAAGTGATATTTACACACCTGCGTGCTGCAATTTTGACGTATTTAAATTTCTGTAGCAGTTGCAGAAGTACCACGTAATAGGTTTCATAGTTAAAAAATGGCATAAGATTTTCTGCAGAATATCAAGTGGATGTAAAGCTGCTATTGCACAGCAGACAGCATTCTTCACTGGAAGAATTTTTCTTCGAATGTGTTGACTCCAGATTTATTTGAATTGTTCTCGTTTAGAACACTAAAACTGAATGACATGTCCCTTGACACAGTAGGCCGTTAACCACGATACCCAGCAGATTCAAGGTTCCTTTATCTGAGATTAAGGCCGGCCTTCTTTGTTTCCAAACTTCTTTACATTGCGTTATATTCTTAAGACTCTTTGTAAGAACAGAAACGCTACATGGATTAAAAAAGTGTAATAGTTTAATTTATATAATGTTGAACATTTTAAATCCGTTTACGTCGCTTTGCTTGTTATATATGTTTATCACCTGGCGCTAAACCAACTACTACTGCCACCATCCCTTTTTAAAATTTGGAAATTACACCAGATCTAATGAAACATGCTTAGATTGCAAATGTGTATTTACTGTATCCAGAAGAAATGAAATTACGTTGACAGAAGTACCAGCTAGTTCTCCACGCCTATCTGAAACAACATTATATCATCTTGTTAAACAATAATATATTAAATGTGACTTGGTCTTTTATATTTGAATTTATAAACATCGAACAAATAAATATGTTTTTCCTGCTATTCATATCATTATACTTTCAGTAATATATTATGTGCTGTCATTTGATATATTAACTGCTTAATTGTATTTTGCAACGAACCTTACGCACTAAACACTGTTTTTACTCCTCATACGAGTGGATAGTTCTTCGTGTTATATTCTTATATCGCTTTGATTATAATATTGTATGATATTGTTTTTATGCAGTCATGTATAATTATGTACATACAAATTCGCAATTAAGTAGCTATGTGTTCAAATTTAATTCCAAATAATGCTCTAGAAAGCATCCCAGATAACAAACTGCAAGATGGTGGCGACACCTATACCAGCACTATATTGCCACTTCTGAGGAGTGTCATCTGATCCGTAGCCATTTGTGACCGAATTCATTAGCTAAAATGCCAGAACGTGTTACCAGCACGTTCTAGGCAAGCGTAGCAGACCGTATGAATCGCGCAGCACCAGGACCATCATGATATGCGTGTCAGCGCACCATTCATGAATCTTCTCAGCAATGACGTAGGGTCACATTTGGTAATGGGGAACCTCTGCTTCCATACAAATTAGAACCGTTAGATGTCAGTAGATGTTCAACATATGAGTATTGTTAGACATTTTGATAGTCGTTTTCCTATATTTATAGTTATTGAGAGAGTCGTATATATTTCTTTCAACCCGTCATAAACTAAAAATATTATTTATAAAAAAGTATTACTAAGAATATAAAAATTAACGCTGTTGCGTCCCTAACTTCGCCTTGTGTAATTTCTTAAATAACATGCTGTGATCGTATTTAATATAACCCTCAATTGCATGAATTTGTAACGATGAATTGAGGAAAATGCCTGCGCCACTACCACGCGCGTAGCTATGGTGAGCTGATAGTATCATTGACACGGCCGTGTAGCCCGTGTGCTATATCGCGGTGCATTAATAATGCCGTGGTACGAGTGTCGTTCGTTGCTCGTTGTTTACCAAACATAGGTTGTTTGCAAACCTATGACCGGTTACTTTCATTTTTTAAAATGAATTGATATGTTCATTCTTCCGTAATATGATAGAGCGTTTTAAAATGAGTCCAACGATCTGCAACATGAAGCCATTGAAGGTTACAAAAAGTAAAGAAAGGCGATGATGCTTACGGTTTTGATAGTAAATGAGACATACGTATTGTAAACAGTGGTGGAATGCGTAATGTTTACTGTTTACTTCACTGTCAATAAACACTCTTCGAAGGGCATTTTAATAATTTGCAGGATAAGTTAAACATGATAAGATTAGTATTGAGATATCGGTTCGATTACGTTTGCTTAGGCTGTTCTTTGTGTCGTCCATTTTATAAGTACTGAGCTGCGGATACCTGAGGACAGCTCACAAAATTGTTGAACTATGAAAGATTATCATTGTGAAATTGAATCAAAAGGTATTTAAATTCCATTAGATTGCAAACAAATCTTAATATTCCATTTTAAATAGTAAAGTAAAATACTCGTTACAAAACGACAAGAATGGATACATACGTCACTAAGATAAAAAATTATTTACAAGAATTAGATAAGAATATCTCAGCAAATTTTCAATATTAAGTTAGCGAACCAAGCAATACGTTGTCAGTAATTACGAATATGAAAAATTCTTGAACATTTCAACAGAAAGATGATCTAATCAGTAGATAGAAAAATCAAACAGATTTATTGTCTGCCCTACACCAGGACGGTGATCAGGCGTGCTTCCTCACCTAGACGGGTATACGCGACGGAATCTACCATCTAACAACTAGTTACTCCCACCTCACTGAAAGGGGCGATGGAAAAATCCAGATGTGCCGCGGCGCCTTTCCCAGCGGGCGAGTCCTTCAGCTACTCCGTCGGAGAGGACGAATCCTAACCGCCGGAGCACCCACGGGGAACCTCGGGGAGGCGAACTGGCTACGTATACGCGAACACGCTCACTCTGACCCTTTTTGAATTAGGATGCATCAGTTTGGCCAAATTTATAGATGATCCAGACTGCCAGCCCAGTCTATTCATGTTTGCTCTACGAAAGTGTCTCGGACTAGCTTGAGCAAATCGATAATGCACCAAACCTCCGAGTCCAGTTTAATTCGATAACCCCAGAGCCCCGTTAGCCACCGGGCAAGCCCGGCGCCCAGGTTCCACCACGAGGAAGTGGGGATGGGTACTTCCTGGACACCCAGGTTCTGGAACCCAGAAAAATCAAACATTCAATTTCAATTCCAGAATACAACTGTGATGTCCGCCGAACCTCCCGGTACCTCCTACACCCCCCGGCAGAGCCGCATACAGCGCCTGCCGCCATTGCAGAGACGAACATACCGATACACGGTAACACAGTCTGATCACCGAACTAAGGCAGCCACCCTCGCACCAAGGAGTTGAACCACACGATCGCGCCTCGACGCGCATACGTCAGACAGTTGGAGCAGACACCAACCATAGCTTCCGCACGAGGACCATTTCACGCACCACGAGGGTCGCCCGCAGTTACGCACACATATTCGTATTATACTCATGTCTATAACCAAGCGAATTCTAGTATTTAAGCATACGGCACTCTATGTACAAACAGGACGCAACACACAAGTATAGCATAAGTCATTTCATGTGTAATCATAATTTTAGAAAGCGTATTATTCATAATTAGAGCCGCGCCAGCTCACGCCGGCCGCGCAAGTCTCACCACGACCGTCCGCACCATCGCGAGTGTCGAGCGTCCGCCCCACTCCAGGGCCTAGCGACTCGCGTTCCCGCGCGATCCGAAGAGGTCGCTGATCCGCGAGTCAACGGAGAGATCAAGCCCAGCGCTCGATGAGTATAGATCGATTCAAGCGCTCATCGCGACCGTACCTATCATGCCTCCGGGCCTTACTCCACCTCACTTGAAGATGTTTGCTATTTCGGTACTATTTTAACTCAGAATTCAAGTTGCTATTTCCAATTCTAACTTTAATTTTATTCTAAATCAATGATTCTAGTACTTAGTCATTCTTAGCATAGGGCAGTAAAGTGTAAGCTTAGGTTTTACTTAGAATATATTTTATTTTTACCAGTATTTACAATCTCTCATTATTCTCGAAGCATTCCTTGCCTTATATTAAATTAAATTCATTACGATACGAAGTTTTTCACGAGTTCACGCGTCTTCCAAAATCATTCAAGGAGTTCTGACCATTAGTCACGCGTAGTTACCGACCAGTTAGAGTGGCCCTCCGCTTAGCTGCACCAATCCACAGTTCGACTAAGGAGAACATATCCATCGTTTTCCATATCTCTGGATCGGCAAACTAGAGCGGTCCCCTCCGCTAGTGGATCCGTATCTGGTGTTTTGGAATCCGATTTGAATGCGCTTTTCCGCTATGAATAAACGAACTCGACGCGTGGGAAGGAAGAACTTCCCGCATTCTCCAGTGCGCGAATACGTAGATACAAGCAGTTACTCCATCGTCGACTACTGTTCCGTCTCATCTCCTGCTGTCTGCCGACCGGACAGCATTTCTGCATCGCCGCCTCCGTCCCCGATCCGCACCAGAGATCAGCCTGCCTGGGTACTCGTTCCATTGCCGATTCCGCCTCACAGCCCGTACGGGTCCATACAGGGGAAGATCCTCGCCGACGACGATACCTGGAACGAGGTTAGTAATTAGCGGTTTCCAAGATTTCGAAAGTAAATTCCCTTTTTTATATACTTCCTTCCGTGGCTTTCGCGCAGTTTTCCGCGTTCCAAAAAGAACCCGGTCTTCGACGCAATTGTGCGAGCCGAATCGCTCGAGGCTGCGTGTTACTCCGAAAACCGGTTAATTTTCCGCGACCCGAGACGTGACATATCTATAAGAGGTAAAATATTTGGAAAACTTTAATTATAGTCTTCAATGCAAGCAGTTGGACAGTATTTCAATTTTTAAGAAAATTGATGAAAGTCAACCATTTTCAAATGGTCAGGATCTTTGCTGTTTGAGCACTAAGTGACTAACAATTAACTGCATAAATTTCAGGTTTATGAACATATTAATTAAAGCTTATGCAGACCCGTTTATAACCGAGTTACTAAATAATAATCAACACTTATTGGTTTATCAAAAATTCTTCTAAAAGTACGGACGAAGCCAGTAAGTGTCTTTGTTGAAGTAAGCAAGTTCTAACGTTTTAAGCAGCGCGATGGCCCTTATCTGCCTACGTTTCATAGCAAGTAAGTTCTGAAGTTCTATGAAATATGAATGAGTTCTCAAATTCTCAGTTCAACATTTAAAATTGTGTGTGTTCTATATATTTATGTTAAGTTTTGGTCCCTATCAGTTTATACGATTCAGAGTACGTAAGATGCAAAGTTCTATGCAACATGATTTCGCTTCGCATTTCTGCGTTCGATAGTAGGCACTTTTTAAATCTCCATGCAACGCGATGAAACTTCACAGTCCTACGTTTCAAAGTAATTCCTAAAGTTTCACGAAAAGGGATGTCGCATATGAGTGTCTACACGTCAGAGTAAGTAGCTAATAACAAATATTTTGTGCTACAAGATGGTGCTTCCCATTTCTACGCTTCAAAGCAAGTATGTAATGTTCTATGCATCGCATTATGTTTACCTGCTTCTACACTTTAGAATAATGTGAATGCTCTAATTCCCTGCAACGGAATGGCCCTACATAGTGTCTACGTTTCAGAGCAATAGAGTTCCTATGCTCCATGCAATGCGATGGCGCATCTCATTTCAGCGTTACAAAGTAAGTAAGTAGTAACATTCTATGCATTGCATTATGCTTATTTGCTACCACACTCCAAACGAATGTGAATTCTACAGTTTCAAGCAACGAGATGGTGCTTCATAATGTCTGCATTTTAAAACAATAGGATTCTAATGCTACATGGATTGCAATGGCATCTCATTTCAAAGTTCCAAAATAAGTAGGCTGCAATTTTCTATGCACTACAATATACCGATCTGCTTCTATATTTCAAAAGAAAGTGAAATCTATAGTTCCTTGCAACGGGATGGTGTTTCAATGTCTGCGTTTTGAACGAGCAGAGTTCTAATACTTCATGCATCGCGAGGTCGCACATCATTTCAGCGCTTCAAAGTAAATAGGTTGTAATGTTCTATGCATCGCAATCCTCTCATTTGCTTCTATGCTTCAAAAGAATGTGAATCCCTCATCACTCCCTTGCAACGGGGTGGTTTTTCATAGTGTCGTCGTATCAGAGGAATATATTTCTAATGCTTCATGCATCGCGATGGCCCATGTCATTCCAACGTATCTAGATAAGTAGAAAGTAATGCTCCATACGTCGCATTATGCATACCTGCTACAACGCTACAAAGGAATGTGAACTCTACAGTACCCTGCAACCAGATGGCGACTTGCAGTATCTTCGATGCAACGCAGTAGGGTTGTATTGCTCTATGCAATGCGATGGCTTCCGACGTTACAAAGTAAGTAAGCAATAACGTTCTGTGCATCGCATTATGCTTATCTGCTTCTACAATTCAAAGGAATGTGAATTATACAGTTGCGTGAAACGGGAGAGAGAACGTTATTGCTCTGAGAGGTAAATACAACGAAGCGCCATTCCGTTGCATAAAACTGAAGAATTCATGGTCGTTTAAAGTATGAAAGCAGAAAACAATATTTCTGCGAATGGAAGATTACAACATACTTACTTCGAACCATTGCAACGGGATGCGCTTCCGCATTACAAGGAGCATTAGAACTCTATTACATTCACTCGTAGACATTCCGGAGCGCCATACCGTTGCATGAAACAGTAGAATTCACATTCTGCTGAGGCGTACAAGCAGAAAAGCATAGTACTGTGCATTGAACATTACAGCTTACGTACTTTGAAACGTTGAAACGAATTGCGCCATCGCATTGCGTGGAAAATTTGAACACCATGGATTTGACATGCAGATAATTTGAAGTGTCATCCCGTTGCATAGAACTGTAGAACTCACATTCTTTTGAAGTATAGATGCATATAAGCATAATGCTGTACGTAGAAGATTACAGCTGAATTACATTGTAACGATTAAATTAGATGGGTCATTGCATTGCACGGAGCAGCGTAACACCACTGCATTGACACGCAGACATTATGGGGCGCCATCCATTTGCAGTGGACTGTATCATACATATTCTTTTGAACAGTAAAGGCAGGTAAGCATAAGCTACGCATAAAAGATTGCATCTTCCTTTTTTTGAAACTTTGAAGTGAGATGCGATCGCATTGCATAGAGTATTAGAACACCGTTGTACTGTTATAGTAGTTATAGTATACTGTTATATAGAAGCAACAACCCGATACATGGAACTGTAGAATTAACATACATTTGAAATCTAGAAGCAGATATATATAAAGCTATGCATAGAATGTTACTGTTTACTCAGTTTGAAGCGCTGAAATGAGATGCGACATCGCATTGCATGGAGAAATAGGATTTTACTCTAGTGATACGCAGGCACTGTGACGCACCATCCCCATTCATGGAACTGTGGAATCCACATTGTTTGGAAGTGTAGGTGCACATAAGCGTAATGCTATGCATAGAAGATTGCAGCTTACTTACTTTGAAGGGTTGAAATGAAATGCGATATCACATTGCATGTAGCATTAGAACTCCGGTGCTTTGACACGCAAACAATATGAAGCCCCACCCTGTTTAATGGAACTGTAGAAGTGACACTCTTTTGAAGTGTGGAAGCAGATAAGCATCACGCTATGCTTTCATGACTGCAGCTTACTTACTTTGAGACGTTAAAATAAAAAGCGCCATCGCATGCATGAAGCACTAGTTCTTCATCGTTTTTACACGCAGACAGTGCGAAGTGCCATCTCGTTGCATGAAACTGTAGATTTCACATTTATTAAAAATATAGAAACAGATATGCATAATGCTATGCACAGAAGATAACAGCTTACTTACTTTGAAACGTTGATATGAGATGCGACATCGCACTGCATGGAGCACTAGATCACCATTGCGTTGAAACGCAATACCATTGGCCGGAAGTGTCAAATTCACATTCTGCTAATGAGTAGATGTCGTCAAGCATAATACCATACATGTCGGCGTTGCATGGAGCACTAGAATGTCACTGCTCTGACACGCAGACAATATGAAGCACCATCCCGTTTGAATGAACTGTAGGGTTCACATTCCCTTGAATTGTAGTGGCATACATGCTTAATGTTATTGAAGGATAATTAAATTATCTTAATTTAAAAGCTAATTAATAATTCTAGTTTCAAATGTTATGTATTTGGAATATTCTAAATAGCGAGCGAGAAGTAGTGTGTGGAATAAATGAGTTTTTCGTGTAAATATTTTAAGACGATGAAGTTGTTGTTCATTAGCATTCTTTGGAGTTATATCTCAGTTGAGATGAACTATTTAATGATTTACAAAATCTTGTGGTTGTCTTTAGTTAATAAGTTTCCTACAATTTGTGGATCTCAGGCGTGGTAATTATCAAGAAGACATTCTAGATTAAAATAGGATACGTTCTAAGGATTGGAATATTACCAAGTATTTGAAGACAGAACGTTGGAGAAAATTCCTTGACAGTCTAGAACGTTCGAGAAGTTATTCATGCGACGCGAGTATAGTTTTGAGAGATAGTGCGAGAACGGAAATTAAACATTCGTGTAGAGGCAATTCGAGTTTATACGCGGGTGTCGAGTGAAAATTTTCACAATGAAAGATTTCAGTAAAATCACAGTTACTGCGCTAGAAGAGATATTAATGGAGCATAAACTACCTACTGCTGGTTCGAAAGCTAAATTAATTTCCCGTTTGAAGGATGTTGACCCAGACGGAACGTGCATAGATGACAAGCTGAAGGAGGTTCGTGAAGATAATGAAGGGTCGTGTGTTGATGTATCATCAAACGTGCAGTCAGCAATGAATTTACAGCAACGAGAAATTGGTTTTTCCATAAAGGAAAAAGAATTAGCAGAAGGTGAGTTAATTATGTTGCGGCTTGAGTTAGATGCGATGCGTTGTTAGTGGCGGTGACAATCTCTTGGCATTGAATAATGGCAATGAATGTAATGTTTTATCTGAAATTAGTTAGCGGCGAACGAATATTTCGGCAGTTGCAAATGTACTTTGTAAATTTGATGGCAAATCTGGTGATTGTGAAATTTGGAAGAAGCAGATCAATTTGTTGAAGACGATATATAAATTGGAAGATGACGTTACACGATTATTTGTCGGTATGCGACTGAAGGGAAAAGCACTTGAATGGTTTCATTCGAAACCAGAATATATAACTATGCTATTAAACCGACTGCAGGAAGAATTAAGAGTTACGTTTTATCATCCACAAAGCAAGTTTAAAATAAGGAAGGAATTTGAAGAGCAATTGTGGAAGAAGAACGTGACATTTCATGAATATTTGCACGAGAAAATCATCCTTAGAAATCGAGTACCAATCAACGACCATGAAATACCTGAATACTTGATTGACGGCATCCCCGATGAAATGCTCAGGAGCCAGGCGCGTATTCAACAGATTACAAAACCCATCAACTTTCGAAAGCGTTTGAAGAGGTAATTCTCCGAGATCAAGGTTTGTCGAGTGCACAAATGTCAACAAAGTTTGAAAAGTGTGAAGACAGTTTCAATAGAAATGAACGAAAAGAGGTGGTCAATGTGGGTGAGATAAAAGAGTTTACCGGTAATACTGTACGATGTTATAATTGCGGTGGGCATGATCATATTAGCATGAATTGTCCAACGAAAGATCGCGGTGTAAACTGTTTTATATGTCAAGGACGTGGACATATTGTATCCAAATGTCCCAAAAAATCTAAAGCGAGTGAAGAGAGCTGCGCGACATTAAGTGGTTCGCACCGAAAGTATCTCAAAAATGTTTTACTTAATAGATACGAGATCGAAACATTAATCGATTCAGGAAGTGATTTTAATTTAATTCGCGCAGACGAATATATTAAGCTTGGTTTTCCGCAATTACGACGCAATTACATTTCGATGGTATAGATTCAAAGAATGATACGACATTTAGTGAATTTCAAGTAGAAATTACCGTAGATGGGCACTCATATTCGATTTGTATACAAGTAATCTTCAATACCATTGTTCGGCACAAGCTGTTGATAGGAATGAATTTCTTAAATGTAACCGATGTTAGCATTAGAGGTGGTAAAGTAAACTTTCGTCCATTACCAAAAGTAACGCGCAAAATTGTTGAAAGAGAAAATATTGTACCGGAAATATTTAAAATAGATGTAACGAGTGACATGTTAGAAGTAAATTAGCGAGTGGCAATAGAATATCTTGTTAGTAATTACAAGCCGAGTAAAACCTTTAAACCTGAAATTGCAATGAAATTAATATTGAAGGCGAAGAGTCTATATATCAATCGACGAGACGATTGTCAGCGTCGCAAAAAGTGATTGTTAATGTGCGACAGGATAAATCAAGTCGAAAGTATACAGCATTTATTGTACCAGATGGTCATTATGAATTCTTACGAGTCCCTTTTGGTCTATGTAATTCAGCAGCAGTCTTTCAAAAATTTATAAATACCATATTTAGAGATCTTATTCGAGACAGAATATTTCTAGCATACATACATGATTCGATTATTTCATCAAATGATATTGATAGTGGGATCAAAAATCTTGAAAGGATTTGAATTTTTGCGAGCGGAACCGGTTCAATACTCAGCTGAGAAAAGTGTTGTTTTCTACAAACTTCTGTCCAATTTCTGGGGCATGTAATCAACAATGGTTATGTTCGCCCCTCACTAAAATTGATGCAGTCCGACGGTTTCCAATGTTAAACACGTACAAAGTTTTCTAAGACTAATCGGGATTTTCCGTAAATTTATTCGTGAATACCTTGTAATCGCATGACATTTGTCTAACCTTCTGCGAGCGAATGCTTAATTTTGTTTTGGAGCAACTGAAAAGGAAGCATTCACACGACTTAAGCTTTTATTGAGTGAGAAACCAATATTGAATTTGTATCAAGTAGAAGTAGAGACGGAGTTGCATACAGATGCTTCTGCGTTAGGATACAGATCGATTTTATTTCAAACAAATAACTAAGATCAACCTTTTCAACCTGAATATTATTTTCTAGTTGTATCGGGTAAATGCTTTTACAAAATTTACATGGCTTTATGCTACAAAATCTATTACTACAGCTTAAGTTTTGTCACGCCTGAAGAAGCAAGCGACTATTTTCTGTATTCCGCGTCCGTCAAATAATTTCTGATAGGGGAACCGCTTTCAGTGCAAATGTTTGCAAGCAATATTGTCAAGAAGAAAATATAGAATATGTTTCAAATACAGCAGGAATTCCTAGAGCTAATGGTCAAGTTGAACGTCTTAATAGAACATTCATACTATTGTCAGCAAAATTAGCTGCACCTGAGCTCTGTGAATAATGTAAGTACTTAGAAGTAGATCAACAATGTTTGAAATCAGCAATACATCGAAGTATTGGTAGGTCACCATATCATTTTCTCTCTGGGTCACATTCGCGTCTTAGAGGTCATCTTGACATCCGACATATACTTGAAAAGGAACGGATCACACGTTTTCAAGATAAACGCGGTGAAGTACGACTTCAAGCAAGCAAAAATATATCCAGGATCCAACAACAGAATAGGCGAACCTTTAAAAAGAGTAGACGAAAGGCTAGAATTTATCGTGAAGGAGATCTAGTAGCAATTAAACGTATGCAACAGAGTCCTGGTCTAAAAATAGCTCATAAATATTTTGACCGTATGAAGTTACATAAGTTTTACGCAATCAACGATTTGTATTTCGAATGGTATGGGAAGGAGAAGGACCCCTACAAACATCTACGTCAGCAGATTCTTTGAAATTGTGGATCGACGAAATCAATGTTGATTTATCTGAAATCGAAGACGACATGAATGAAGACATTCGGGACAAACGTTCATGCAGGACGGCCGAGTGAAGGATAACGAAATTATCTAAATCTGAAAGCTAATCAATAATTCAAGTTTCAAATTTTACGTGCACGGAACATTCTAGAATGCGGGAGAGCGAATGTGCGGAATAAATGATATTTCTGGTATATGTTTTGACACGATGAAGCAGTTGTTGATTAGCAGTTGTAGGAGTAATATCTCAGTTGAAAGGAACTATCTAATCATTTTCAAAATCTTGTAATTGTCTCTAATTAATGAGTTTCCTACATTACGCATACAAGATTATAGCTAACTTAATTCGATACAAACAAATGAAATGCGCAGTCGCATTGCATGGAGAATTAGAACCCCATTGTTTTGACATGCAGACACTGTGAAAGATCACCCTGTTGCATGGAAGCGTATAATTCACAACCTTATGATGTGTAGAAGCAGATAAGCTTAGTGCTATGCTTAAAGGATTACTGCCTACTTATTCTAAATGTTGAATTGAGATGCGTTATAACATGGCATGCAGCATTAGAACCCTACTGCTTTGACATGCAGGTACTATGAAGCGCCATTCCGCTGCGTGGAACTGTAGGATTTACATTCTGTAGAAATGTAGAAGCAGATACGCATAATGCCATGCATAAAGGATTAAACGCTGAAATGTGGTGCACCATCGCAATGGATGAAGCATCAGAGGAAGTTGCATGGAACTGTATAATTCAGATTCTGTAGAAATGTAGAAACAGATAAGCATAAACCGATGCAATGAGCATTGGAACTTACTGTACCTATTTTGAACTGTTGAGATGAAATCCGATATCGCGATGCATGAAGCAT
The DNA here is from genome assembly GCF_050948175.1 of Xylocopa sonorina. Classification (NCBI taxonomy): domain Eukaryota; kingdom Metazoa; phylum Arthropoda; class Insecta; order Hymenoptera; family Apidae; genus Xylocopa; species Xylocopa sonorina. The sequence goes on from NW_027490091.1 coordinate 3,018,559, forward strand.
TAGAAACTAAATGCATCGACACCTATAAATCTAAAAACGCTATCTCTTAACAAGGAAGTGTAGGATTCACCTTCTATTGACGTTAGAAGTTGCGAGGAAGTATAGAAATCACATTCCTTTGAAGTGCAGAAGCAGAAAGGCATAGTGAGATGTATAGAGGACGAAAACCTGCTTAAGTACTCCGAACTGTTGATATGAAATGCCATATCGCGTTTTATGAAGCATTGGAATTCTATTGCTTCGATACATGGACTTCTACTGACACACTATTCTGTAGCAAGGTAGTATGGGATTTACATCCTTCTCAAGTTCAGATACAGGTACACAATAACGCGTTGCATTGTATATTACATCGTATTGTGAAACAAAGAAGTGAAATGCGACATCGCTTCGAATGCACGACTAGAACTCTACTGCTTCGACACGTTGACATCTACAAACCGTATCCCCTCGGAAGGATGTGTAGAAATTTCATTTTTTTGAAGCGTAGAAACAAATATGCATAATGAAATGTATAGAGCATAATAATATACTTACATACTACAAACTGTTTGTATGAAATGCGATATCGCGATTTATGAAGAATTAAAGATATGTAGCTTCGATACGTAGACACCTAGAAACGCTACCCAGTAGCAAAGAAGTGTTAGATTTACATTCTTTTGATGTGTAGACGCAGATACACGAAACGCGTTGCAGTGAACTTCTTATCATGTAACATTGAATTGTGATGCGACATCGCGTCGAATGAAGTATTAGAACTCTATTGCTTCGACACATAAACATCTACAAACACTGTCCCTTTGCAAGGGAGTGTGGAGTTCACATTCGTTGGCAATGTAGAAAAGATAAACGTAACGCGTTGCATTAAATATTACATCTTACATTAAACATTGTTTTAAAATCGCAACATCGCGATGAATGTAGTTCCTTACTATTTAAAGTGAAACATTGAGATTTGTTTGCAATCTAATGGAATTTAATTACCTTTTGATTCAAATTCTTCTTATAAAATGGACGACAAACGAACAGCCTAATCAAAAGTAATCAAACCGATTTTTCAATACTAATATTATTATGTTTAACTTATCCTGCAAACTATTAAAATGCTCTTCGAACAGTGTTTACTCACTTCCTTCCACCACTGTTTGCAATACGTATGTTTCATTCACTATCAAAACCGTAGGCATTATCGCCTTTCTTTACTTCTTGTAGCCTTTAATGGCTTCATGTTACAGGTCGTTGAACTCGTTTTGAAATACTCTATCGTATTATGCAAGAATGAACATACCATTTCATTTTAAAAAATGAAGGTGATCTTCAAATATCCAACATACCTCCACTTACAAAAGACTATTTTCATCAACGTCTGGGTCCTTGATACAATTTTATATCAGCAAAAATTTCTATGGAACTTATTGTTTCGAGAACATCTGAGGTGCTAATTATCACTGCGCAACCCTGTATATTGCTATGGATGTACCCAACAAGGCAACGATGAACAAAGTTAAATTTAATATTACGATGTTTATTATAATACTTATAATATATTTGTTTTTCTGGAATTTAGCCAAAAAACAGTGTTCACGATGTCGACAGATGAATATATTTGCCTTACAATTACAAGAGCGGACAGTTTAGAATGTAGAATATTTATTTTCCGCGCTAACTGAATCATTGCAAACGTTAAGTAAAGTACGTGCCTTTCAAAACAGTCAGATGCAAATTACCATACAACGTTTCCAAGAAATGGTACATGCCACTCTTTTTTAATTTCTGTTTTTGTAATCAGAGCAAACTTAATTGAAATATCCTCAAAATTTAAAGACAAAAAGTTATTATAATCTTACGCAACATATATGATGGTGATAAAGGATAAGTATACGGAACTGAAAGTGGAAAGTAGCGAGCAGAAAAATAAACTGACAGAACAATGAAATCTGTTAAACAAAAAACTATTGCACAAAATCAGGTATAATAAATATTACTTCTGCTCAAAAGCTATAATAAAATTGGACCGAAATGGATATAAAACAGGCAATAATATTTAAACGTTCTATTCTATGGAAAGGCAAATATTTCAACGAGAAAAAATGTATTACTTACAAATTACTTATGTTCGCAGAGATCTCACTAATTCAGGCTTCTTGTCTTGCAGAACTAGTCATTCATTTAACATGGAAAGGAATCGAGGAATTGTAAGAGATTTTGATATTTCATAGCCTCACTCGATACGTCGATTGGATAACGTAAAACATCGGAAACTAATTGCATCTACACCTTCAGATCTTAAATATATAATTGCAACAACATATTTAATTCCATTCTAATAACATGTTTCTAATTATTTATATCTATGCCTAATAAATATATTAATCGAATAAGTTGCTTTACAAAAGAAGAAAAGAATCTGAGTATTACAAATCTGAGCATTACATAACGAACATGCATTACATATATAATGTTTTATGTAACAAAAGATGAAGACCAAAAAGATCGTACATAAGTTAAATCCACAATGCAGTCATAGAGATGCAGAAGCGGCAAAAATTCCAAGCAATAATTAACAAAATTCAAAGAGGGGAAAGTGAAAATTCATCTCCTTGATGATGATAAGAAACAAGTCTGCCTCATGCACTACAATATCCCAAGCAGCCAGCGATTGGCACGCCAATGACAACGGATGGAACGAATTCCGTGACAGAACTGTGCAAAGACAGTGCACCTACACAGCTTTCGTAACGGCATACTATTAGTACTGGGGCGACACTCGTATCACGGCACTACTAATACACCGCGCTATAGCACACTGGCTACAGGGCCGTGGCAATGACACTATCAGCACACCATAGCTACACGCGTGGTAGTGACGTAAGCTGACATTTACTAATGGGAAAATTGATTCCACAAAAATTATAAGCGAATATGAAAATTGCTAAACCAAGCAGTTTATTTATTTTGATTCCAAAATAGATACACCGGCACGAAACAGAAATGTAAAAACTCGACATTATTATTCTCTGTAAACTAGCTCAATACGGCGATTTTTTTGATAAAGTCGTTAATTACTTTATCATAAAAATATATACATTTATTTTATATGTATTTTTTTCAATTGATCGTTACAAATTCATGCAGTTGAGGGTTATATTAAATACGACGACAGCATGTCATTTAAGAAATTACATGAGGCGAAGTTAGGGACGCAACAGCATGAATTTGTACTTTGTAAATAATACTGTTCTTATAAATAATATTTTTAGTTTATGACGGGTTGAAAGAAATATATACAATTCTCACAATAACTATACATATACGAAAACGACTATCAAAATAAATATTAGTACTCATATGTTGAACATCTAACGGTTCTAATTTGTATGAAAGCATAGGTACCCCATTACCAAATGTGGCCCTACGTCATTGCTGAAAAGATTCATGAATGGAGCGATGATACGCGTGTCACTATAGTACTGGTGCTGCGTGATTCACACGGTGTGTTATGCTTGTTTAGAACGTGCTGGTAACATGTTCTGGTATTTTAGCTAAAGAATCTGGCCGCAGATGGCTACGGATCAGCTGAAACTCCTCGGAAGTAGCAATATAGTGCCGGTATGGTGTCGCCGCCATCTTGCCCTTTGTAATCTGGGACGCTTTTCAGAGCATTATTCGGAATTGAATTTGAACACATAGCTACTTAATCGCGAATTTGTATGTACATAATTATACATGACTGCATAAAAACAATATCATATACTTTTATTACCAATGCGATATAGGAATATAAAACGAAGAACTATTCACTCTTATCAGGAGTAAAAGCAATGTTTGGTACTCAAGGTTCGTTGTAAAATATAATCAAGCAGTTAATATATCAAATCACAGCACATAATAAATCACTGAAAGTATAATGATATGAATAGTCAGAAAAACATATTTATTTGTTAGATGTTTATAAATTCAAATTTGAAAGTACAAGTCACATTTAATATATTCTTGTTTAACCAGGTGATTTGGTGTTGTTTCAAATAGGCGTGTAGAGCTAGCTGGTACTTCTGTCAATGTAATTTCATTTCTGCTGCAACCTAAGCAAGGTTTCATTAAATCTGGTGGATTTTCCAAATTTTAGAAAGGGATGATGGTAGTAGTAGTTGGTTCAGCGCCAGGTGATAAACATATACAACAAGCAGAGCAACGTAAACGGATTTAAAATGTTCAAGATTATATAAATTAAACTATTACACTTTTATAATCCATGTAGCGTTTCTGTTCTTTGTAATTTACAAGGAGTCTTAAGAATGTAACGCCATGTAAAGTAGTATGGAAACAAGGAAAGCAGACCTTAATCTCAGATAAAGTTGTGGCGACCACCGTAGTCGCCTTTGCACCCCGTGGCGCAGGGCGGAAGAGCACACTTAACCCTCGAAGCGAAGAGACTGGAGACATTAAATATATGTTTGACTCCAAACTTTCTCTTCGTCTTCGAGGGTTGAGGATGATTTGTACGAACGTGCCCCTTTTCGGCATCGAAATGAGGGGGTGACAAGCAGATAAAATGTGAGGGAAAGGAGCCCTCAAGATCAGTGTGTTTAGAGTGAGCTTGAAGCTACGTACCTAGCGTCTCTAGCGTTGACTTTCAATCTGTCTTTGTTGAAATAAATTATTTTGTTATATACTTCCGAGTGTTATTCAACCACACCCACGGGTTTCCCAAAAAGTAAACTTGGATTTGTTGGGTATCGTGGTTACCGACGCGCTGTGGTAAGGGATATGTCATTCAGTTGTAATTTTCTAAACAAGAACAATTCAAATAAATCTGGAGTCGACACATTGGAAGCAAAATTCTTCCAGTGAAAAATGCTGTATGCAGTGCAATAGTAGCTTCACATCGCCTTGATATTCTGCAGAAATTCTTATGCCCTTTTATTCGATTTACTAGAATCGAAACTATGAAACCTATTAGGTGGTATTTCTGCAACTGTTACCACAAACACACACGCACGCACGCACACGCACACACACACACACACACACACACACACACACACACACACACACACACACAAAATCCATCAAGATTGAAGACACTGTGTATGTATTGGAGAATGCGTACAAAAAGAAAGGACTATTACATAAATAAATTGGAGAATTCCACTTATAATTGATAATTAGATTATAAACATTTATATGATTTTATCAGAAATTTATATACGTCAAAATTGCAGCACTCAGGTGTGTAAACATCATTTTGCGATCTCATTTCATTTTGGCAGTTATACTTATATATAAGCATCCATTCAGGCATAAAGCTTAATAATCTTTCAACTATAAAATAATTATGAGACATTAGACGTTTTGCTGCCGTTGGTCTATTTTATCATCTTCGGAACCTGTGAAGCAGCTAGAACTATAATAACAAAGTGCTTTATATCTTTGCTCATTGTTTCCAAAGAAAATATTAAATATGAATAATAATGTTCATTTTATTATAAATGTATGAGTAAAGTTCAATCTACATAAATAAATATATTCAAGCTTAATTTATTTAATTTTTGTCATTTAGCGTTACAAAATATATTAGAAAATATAATATAGTATATATATAAAAATATATTTTATATATATAAAAATTATATTTAAAAGTAGGAATAATTTTTTCTTAATTAGTTAATATGTCGGTTCTTTTTAAGAAGACGGTATTTAATTTTTCAAAGTGAGTTTCGACTTTAAATTGACCTTTAATATATCTAATTTCATTGCTTTTCGTAGATCACCGCTAATTTTCAACCTTCCCATTACAGCTTTGTCCATGCAAGTTTTAATACTCCGAAAGATATATAATATTATGTTATTAGTAAAATTATTTTGCATTTCTAATTAATTGAAACGTAAAAAATATATTTTTTCTTATGAGAAAGCGTTGCGAGAAAATTTTGGGAATCCATTGCTAATGTTGTACCTAGTGGTTAACTAGATTCTCCTCTCGCTGCCGCACTCCTTTACTATTTTTAAGATCCAAAAACCGTGTATCAACTTTGTCACCTTTAAAATTTACGAAATTTACATATTGTGAATTTTGCAAAAGTGATGTTAATTAACTCTTAAATTATGATTGCTTGGGCGATTAATCGCACTGATACTATGGTATTTGAGCTTACACTTTTGTTAACAAACTCGCTGTTCAAATTAGTTTGGATGACAATTAATATTTGCATGATCTTTTCCTCTGATTTATCTGTATAATTTGTTCTTTCTTTTCAATTGTCATATATAATTATTCAAATCTATATGTTCTAGGAAGGAATCAAGCAACAAGTTAACTTATCTATAATATTTATATTCTGTAAAATAAATTGATTTGTTTACTAAAATATAAATTATACATTCGTGTATTAATTGTAAACCTTTAGTTAATTATTCACATCTGGATTACACGCATAATGGGTAAAATCAGACATTCCTTCAGTTTTTCAATATTGCCTCATAGAATAAAGACTGATTAGTAACAGATTTACTGTCTTTGCAAAATAAAAGTGTACATTGCATCACCCATTATTTCCAGCTTCCTACTATAATTTTGTGATTCTGGCTGGTGTTACTTGTAGTTAATAATCCATGAATAATCGACGACTGGAGTTACCAACAACCGATAACGTATGCTTTCACATACGCCTGGTGTAACCAACAGTAGGTAACTCAACACTTATCAACGACTGGTGTTGCTTGCGGTGGGTATCTCACGATATATCGGCAGTAGGTGATGCCTGCGATCGATAACTCATGATATAATGACGGCTGCTATTGTCAATAGTCCGAAATTCAAGAAATATTGACGGGTGGCATTGCCAGCTATCGGTAATCCATCTCTTACTTGGCATAACTTAATCTAACATCATCTAAACTTAATTTGAACCAAGCTAACCTTAGTTACACGTAATCGGACTTAACCTGCTTTCACTCAAATCTAACCCAACCTAGCACAATCTAACTTTACCTCTTTTAAACATAAACTAATCAAACCAACGCTTTCTTAAATCTAATCCAACATAACCGAGCTACATGCAAACATTTCCAAGTATAACTCAACCTAACCTAACCTAGTGTAACCTAACTAAATCAAACATAATCAACTTTCCCAGGGATAAGGCTATGCAGTAAGCCTTCCGCAGTAACGGAGTGACAGAGATCCGCTTCGATTGAACGCTCCGTTTATTCACGTAATGTAATGTAATTATCGGCGGGTTCAATCGGAGCGGGTCCGCATCGAATACAAGAGCGCCTTTGGTGAAATGAAAACGAACAGACGGAAAAGAATAAAACTTTACTAAAAAATCGTACGGAAATCCGATATATCTACGCGTATCTAATATACATCTAACTGAAACATAATTCGAAAAATACAAAGGATAAGAGGGAACATTCTCCAATATATGACATATATAAATCAACGGATGCAAGAGAGAACACTCGATCTCGGGGTAGCGAGACCGGTGCGCCATCCTGAAGTAATCGTATAACGTCGTTTTCGGGATAGTGCAGTGAGGAAATGTAGAGGGTAGAGAGCATAAAGTAACAACAACGTAACTAAAGAGAAAGGAAAGGAAAATCTGTGGAAACATTGCATTCATTAAGAGGAAATCCTAGGAATATTAGACAACAGATTATATACCATACTGTAAGGGCCTTGCCATTGTACCTTGGTACAACGAAATATGACGATATCGTGAGAGAAAATAAAAATATCGAGAAACTAAAAAAGAATTATATTGGTCTCAAAAGGATTAGTATATATCGATAGGTTTATATCGATACTTAGATATTTTCAGTTCACCAAAAGGACCGGAAACCTGAGGACCGTTTGTATAAACTCAGAATTATTGTTAACGAAATTTTCCACACTTTCAAAATTACTGTTAAGCTCTGCAAAAATATTGCAATCGACGAAACCATGGTTTCGTGGCGAGGACGCCTCAGTTTTTGCCAATATATCCCAGGAAAGCGGCATAAATATGGTGTAAGACAGTGTAAACTGTACCTTCCGGAAGGATACACCAACAACATTCTTATTTACGCCGGAAAAAATGCAACCAGAATAGTTAGATCACATGTGCATGCTGTAGTTATGATGTTGAAGGTTGAATTATCATTTGGACGCCGTGTATTACACACAGATAATTTTGATAATAGTGTCCCATTGGCCAAAGAACTTTTGCAAAAAGGAACATTTATTTCTGGTACAGTAAAAATTAATAAAAAATTTCTCCCGCTGCAGGCCAAACGGAAACAGCAACGGGGTGGCTTTATGTATTTTCCAAATGGGAACGGCTTTAAATTCTTAAAATGGACGGATAAGAGGCCGGTATGCATGCTAGCCACTTCTGAAAACCACAAATGTGTTATTGTCCAGGGTAGTACTAATAAGTTAAAGCCAGTCAGAGTGTTCGTTTATAACAAAGCTACGAAGGGGTTTGACCATCCGACCAGATGTCTTCTTATCACAGTTGATTACGCAGAACAGTAAAGTGGTATAGGAAAATAGTTATCGAATTAGTTTGCACGACTTCTCTCGTTAATTCCTATTGTATACATAGAAAATGAATTACCAAAGGTATGAAAATATTAAACATTTTCTGCTGTCGTTTCAAGAACGCACGATAAAAACGAGACAGCGATGTAAAGAATGTTATAAACATATATCTAGAATAAATCGTGGGCAGTATGCCGCTAATAAGGCGATAAAAGCAAAAACCTATTGCAACCGATGTAAGGGTCAACCGGAATTCCACCCATCGTGTTTTGAAAAATTACATAAAAAAATTAAATAATTATGTTAGGTTCACAATATTGAATTGTTATATTTTGAAGATTGAATGTCTGCTTATAATGTTGAAAATTGAAAAATGAACCTATTTTGTACTATCTACTTTCTGAAATACAAGTGCGACCCAACGTGATGCACACCGGATCACAAAATAGACGCGTGTGACCAACCAGTGATGCAAGCCGCCCCAAGGATCAGACGCGTGTGATCCACCGATGATGCACACCGCCCAGCGGAACACACACGTGTGACCCACCTGTGATGCACGCCGGCGTCAATGTGCTAAACGTAGAAATTGGATGTGCCATCGCATCGCGTGGAGCATGAGATCACTACTGGTCTGACAAGCAGACAATATGAAACCCCGTCACGATGCAAGGAACAGTCGAATTCACAATCTTTTGAAGCATAGAAGTAGGTAAGAATAATGCGATACATAGAACATTACAACATTATTGCTTCCGAACGTTGAAATGAAATACACCACCGCACCGCATGCAGCATTAGAACTCTATTACTTTTACACGTAGACACTATGAAACGCCGTCCCGATGCATATGTCTGTAGAATTCATATTCTTTTGAAGTGTAATATATCATCTTATATCTAATATATAAAGTATAATCTTTCATCTCATTTGACAGATATTCTCTGCCATCATCGCTACACAAGTGAACAACTTTTAAATTAAAATGAGCCTCGCTTCTAGTTACATAATCTTTAAATGCAAAAAGTACTTTTGATTTATATGTAATCAGATATGTTACACAGTAAAGTGTATATTTGTCCACAAATAGGCGAAAATAATTATTTCCGTTAATAGTTGAAGGAATAATAAAACCACATACATCTGAATAAATAATAAGCAATGGTCACTTTACATGCTACATATTCTTTACCTTTTCGAATGATAATCGTGCTTGCCTACCTTTAATGCGAGCCTCACATAAATTATCATTCAGCACTGTCATTTCAATATGACTTACATCACTGACCACATTTTTATTCTTCAATTCTACGAATTTTGATCTTCCAATGTGGACCAAACGCTAATGCCACAGTTCATAGTCATTATTTACTGCACTATGAATCTGGTGATTAATCAATGTTTCACCATTTTCCATTTGAAAATCAGTAATAGATAAGTTATTTTTTCCCTTACCTTTCATTATTTTCTGACCAGTTTTCATTACCTCAACGTTTCCATCTATCACAAATACGATGTCCATTCCTGCTTCTTGCATCCTTCTAACGGATAGCACCTTTTTGCCATTAAAATCTTCAAGGGTGTACTCAACTCCTCGAATGTCGAAAAGACATTGTCACGTTTGATAACGTAATCCGACGCTCCGCAATCCAACAGAAACTTTAATTTCTTTCTATGGCCTTCCCCATTTTCATTGTACCCCGTCATAAAGGCAAACGAGGATGTCCCAGCCTTTTCAATATTCAATTCTTCTGTTTCTTGAGCTGCCTGGGCGATTACCTTTTTCTATCCCGCGTGCTCGACCGTTCTTAATAATAAAAACGTTCTTTTATTTTATTCCCTTTCTTCCACAATGATGGCATTTTATATTTATTGTTTCTTTGGCCATTTAAATTATTCCATTTTGCCGTTTCTATTAGTTTGTCTTTTATGTACTTTTGGATTAAAATTGTCTCTATCTGTATGTATCTTCTGAGTATGTAATACATTCTCGCTTGTCGAGTAGCCTGTTCGTAATTTTACATCGTGGACCACTAAACCAGTTTTTATAAACGCTAATGTTAGGTTGTCTTCGGAAAACGTTCTATCGCCGTAATTACTCGCCATAGCACGTTGGAAGGGTTAGCAGTAAATGGAAAGCTTTATCCGTTTCTTCTAATTTTACACACGCTGCTAAGAGTTCCGTGATTATGTCGTTCAGTGTTGTAAAACATTTGATCAAGGGCTGCTCTCCCTGTAGTTAAACTTAATAATTTTTTTCCAACAGCCAATTGCGTGGCTAAACTCTCCCTTTCATATATGCCATCCAATTTTGTGCAAAATTTCAGCAGCAGTCTTCGCATTATTTGCGAAGCTCAAAAAGGAATCTGCCAAATTTTCAGCAATGACACCTTTTGCAATCCTCTCTGCTTCCTTCCAATCTGCAGTTATTCTTACTGGAATAGGTTCATCAATAATTATTCAATTAGCTTAACTGTGCACCAATTCTCAATTGCCACATACTGTAGCAATCACCATCAAATTGTTTAATGTTTCCCTTGGTTTTTGTACTTTTCATATTTCTCCTTTTTTTTCTTAAGGAAAGGTTTATATTCACTAACAATGTTTCTTCTGCAATTTAATCACTTATTTATACTTCTGATATTACACATATAATCACATAGTCACATACACAAAAGTAATCACTGAAAAGAATATCTACTAAAGTGTTACTACTATTAAAATCCGTAAACTAGGCCCATAACCTATTGAATTATGGGTAAATATAAAGGAAAAGCTGTCCAAAGTTTTTTTATAGTCTGCAACTTTATTCTTAAGGTCTGAAGGTACATCTTTACGTTTTAAAAACTCTAATAATTATGAGGACTCCACATAGGAAATATAGTGTCCCCCTAAAGAAATAGACGACGCAAACTCTGCACGTGCTTTCCTTTCAGGCCACTAGGTATAAACAGTCGTGACCCCTACTCGAACCGACATAACTCTTTCACAGTTTATATACTGGATTCTATTTCCTAACTCAAGATTCATTTTTGTTTCTCCGTTGACATGTGAAACAATCCAACAGCAGTAAGCTGTTATGGATAACATTATACTCATCTGCCACTACACTTCAAAAGAATGTTAATTCTACATGTTCATGCAACAAGATGGCCCTTCATACAGCCTGCCTGTTGGACCAACAGAGTCTTAATGCTACATAACATGCGGTGACGAATCTCACATCAATGTTTCCGAGTAAGTAAGCTGAAACATTCTATGCGCGGATTACGCTTATCTGCGTATGCACTTCATAAGAATGTGAATTCTACAGTTCCATGCAACAGGAAGGAGCTTCATAATGTCTACGTGTCAAAGCAATGGAGTTCTAATGCCCCATTCAATACCGGGGCGAATCTCATTCCAACGTTTCACTCTAAGTAAATTGCAATCCTCTATGCATAGCATTATGCTTATCTGCTTCTATACTTCAAAAGAAAGTGAATTCTACAGTTCTAAGCAACGGGATGGCGCTTCACAGTGTCTACGTGTCAAATGAGGAGAGTCCTAATGCTCCATGCAATGCGATGTCGCACCTCATGTCAACGTTTTAAAGTAAGGTGTAATCGTGTATGCATAGCATTATGCTCATTCTGCTTCTACACTTCATAAGGTTGTGAATTCTACACTTCCATGCAACAGGGTGGCGTTTTATAGTGTCTACTTGTCAAAGCAATGAAGTTCTAATGCTCCATGCAATGCGACTGTGCATTTCATTTGTACGTATCGAATTTAGTAAGCTGCAATCTTCTGTGCATAACGTAGGAAACTCATTAATCAAAGACAATTACGAGGTTTTGTAAATCATTAAATAGTTCCTTTCAACTGAGATATTACACCATGGACTGCTAATGAACAACTGCTTCATCGTTTTAAAACGTACACACGAAATCTCATTTTTTCCGCACATTCGCTCTCGCTCGCATTCTAGAATATTCCACGCACTTAACATTTAAAACTTGAATTATTGATTAGCTTTTAAATTAAGATAATTTCGTTATCCTTCACTTGGCATGCCTATCCTGCATGAACGTTCGTCCCGAATGTCTTCATTCATATCGTCTCTGATTTGAGATAAATGTCATAGATTTTTTCGATCCACGATTTCATAGAATCTGCTGACGTAGATGTTTGTAGGGGTCCTTTTCCTTCCCCTACCGTTCGAACTACAAATCGTTGATTGCGTAAAACTCGTGTAACTTCATACGATTCAAAATATTTATGAGCTATTTTTAGACCAGGACTCTGTTGTACATGTTTAATTGCTACTAGATCTCCTTCGCGATAAATTCTAGCTTTTCGTCTACTCTTGTTAAAAGTTCGCCTATTCTCTCGTTGGATTCTGGATATATTTTTGCGTGCTTGAGTCGTACTTCATCTCGTTTATCTTGAAAACGTGCGATCCATTCCTTTTCAAGTATACGTCGTATGTCAAGATGACCTCTAAGACGCGAATGTGAGCCAGAGAGCAGATGATATGGTGACCTACCAATACTTCGATGTATTGTTGATTTCAGACATTGTTGATCTACTTCTAAGTACTTACATTATTCACAGAGCTCAGGTGCAGCTAATTTTGCTGACAACAGTATGAATGTACTATTAAGACGTTCAACTTGACCATTAGCTCTAGGAATTCCTGTTGTATTTGAAACATATTCTATATTTTCTTCTTGACAATATTGCTTGAAAACATTTGCACTGAAAGCGGTTCCCCTATCAGAAATTATACGACGCGGAATACAGAAAATATTCGCTTGCTTCTTCAGGCGTGACAAAACTTAAGCTGTAGTAGTAGATTTTGTAGCATAAAGCCATGTAAATTTTGTAAAAGCATTTACCCGATACAACAAGAAAATAATATTCAGGGTGAAAGGGTTGAACTTAGTTATTTGTTTGAAATAAAATCGATCTGTACCCTAACGCAGAAGCATTTGTATGCAACTCCGTCTCTACTTCTACTTGATACAAATTCAATATTGGTTTCTCACTCAATAAAAGCTTAAGTTGTGTGAATTCTTCCTTTTCAGTTGCTCAAAGCAAAATTAAGCATTCGCTCGCAGAAGGTTAGACAAATGTCACGAAATTACAGGGTATTCACGAATAAATTTACGGAAAATCCCAATTAGTCTAAGAAAACTTTATACGTGCTTAACATTGGAAATCGTCGGACTGCATCAATTTTAGTGAGAGGCGAACATAACCATTGTTGATTACATGCCCGAGAAATTGGACAGAAGTTTGCAGAAAACAACACTTTTCCCAGCTGAGTATTGAACCGGCTCCTCTCGCAAAAATTCAAATCCTTTCAAGATTTTTTATCCCACTTTCAACATCATTTGATGAAATAATTGAATCATGTATGTATGCTACAACTATTCTGTCTCGAATAAGATCTCTAAATATGGTATTTATAAATCTTTGAAAAACTACTGCTGTATTACATAGACCAAAAGGGACTCGTAAGAATTCAGAATGACCATCTGGTACAATAAATGCTGTATACTTTCGACTTGATTTATCCTGTCGCACGTGAAAGAAACCGTTTTTCAAGTCAAGAGTACTGAAAATGCGAGCGACTTGTAACAAATTTAATTGGTATTCAATGAATTGTAACGGATATCTATATTTAATAATCTTCTTATTAATTTGTCGATAATCCACACATAATCTAAACGAATCATTTTTCTTCTGAACGCGAATAACCGGACTCGCATAATCAGAAGTAGATAACTGAACGACTCCAGCCGTAATCCACTGTTCTATCTGCACATTAACAATCTCTTTTTGCGACGCTGACAATCGTCTCGTCGATTGATATATAGACTCTTCACATTTCAATATTAATTTCATTGCAATTTCAGGTTTAAAGGTTTTACTCGGCTTGTAATTACTAACAAAATATTCTATTGCCACTCGCTAATTTACTGCTAACACGTCACTCGTTACATCTATTTTAAATATTTCCGGTGCAATATTTTCTCTTTCAACAATTTTGCGCGTTACTTTTGATAATGTATGAAAGTTCACTTTACCATCTGTAATGCTAACATTGGTTACATTTAAGAAATTCATTCCTATCAACAGCTTGTGCCGAACAATGGTATCGGAGATTACTTGTATAGAAATCGGATATGAGTGTCCATCTACGGTAATTTCTACTTGAAATTCACCAAATGTCGTATCATTCTTTGAATCTATACCATCGAAATGTAATTGCGTCGTAATTGCGGAAAACCAAGCTTAATATACTCGACTGCGCGAATTAAACAAAATCACTTCCTGAATCGATTAATGCTTCGATCTCGTATCTATTAAGTAAAATATTTTTGAGATACTTTCGGTGCGATACTCTTAATGTCGCGCAGTTCTCTTTAGATTTATGGGGACATTTCGACGCAATATGTCCACGTTCTTGACATATAAAACAGTTTACACCGCGATCTTTCGTTGGACAATTCATGCTAATATGATCATGCCCACCACAATTATAACATCGTACAATATTACCGGTGTACTCTTTTATCTCACCCACATTGACCACCTCTTTTCGTTCATTTCTATTGAAACTGTCTTCACACTTCTCAAACTTTGTTGACATCTGCACACTCGACAAACCTTGATCTCGGAGAATTTCCTCTTCAAACGCTTTCGAAAGTTGATCGGTTTTTGTAATCTGTTGAATACGCGCTTGGCTCCTGAGCATTTCATCGGGGAAGCCATCAATCAAATATTCAGGTATTTCATGGTCGTTGATTGGTACTCGATTTCTAAGGATGATTTTCTCGTGCAAATATTCATGAAATGTCACGTTCTTCTTCCATAATCACTCTTCAAATTCCTTCCTTATTTCAAACTTGCTTTGTGAATGATAAAACGTAACTCTTAATTCTTCCCGCAGTCGGTTGAATAGCATAGTTATATATTGTGGTTTCAAATGAAACCATTCAAGTGCTTTTCCCTTCAGTCGCATACCGATAAGTAATCGTGCAACGTCATCTTCCATTTTATATATCGTCTTCAACAAATTGATCTGCTTCTTCCAAATTTCACAAACACCAGATTTGCCATCAAATTTACAGAGTACATTTGCAACTGCCGAAATATTCGTTCGCCGCTAACTAATTTCACTAACAACGCATCGCATCTAACTCAAGGCGCAACATAACTAACTCAGCTTCTGCTAATTCTTTTTCCTTTATGGAAAAACCAATTTCTCGTTGCTGTAAATTCATTGCTGACTGGATGTTTGATGATACATCAACACACGACCCTTCATTATCTTCACGAACCTCCTTCAGCTTGTCATCTATCCACGTTCCGTCTGGGTCAACATCCTTCAAACGGGAAATTAATTTAGCTTTCGAACCAGCAGTAGGTAGTTTATGCTCCATTAATATCTCTTCTAGCGCAGTAACTGTGATTTTACTCAAATCTTTCATTGTGAAAATTTTCACTCGACACCCGCGTATAAACTTGAATTGCCTCTACACGAATGTTTAATTCCCGTTCTCGGACTATCTCTCAAAACTACACTCGCGTCGCATGAATAACTTCTCGAACGTTCTAGACCGTCAAGAAATTTTCTCCAACGTTCTGTCTTCAAATACTTGGTAATATTCCAATCCTTAGAACGTATCCCATTTTAATCTAGAATGTCTTCTTGATAATTACCACGCCTGAGATCCACAAATTGTAGGAAACTTATTAACTAAAGACAACCACAAGATTTTGTAAATCATTAAATAGTTCATCTCAACTGAGATATAACTCCAAAGAATGCTAATGAACAACAACTTCATCGTCTTAAAATATTTACACGAAAAACTCATTTATTCCACACACTACTTCTCGCTCGCTATTTAGAATATTCCAAATACATAACATTTGAAACTAGAATTATTAATTAACTTTTAAATTAAGATAATTTAATTATCCTTCAATAACATTAAGCATGTATGCCACTACAATTCAAGGGAATGTGAACTCTACAGTTCATTCAAACGAGATGGTGCTTCATATTGTCTGCGTGTCAGAGCAGTGTAATTCTAGTGCTCCATGCAGCGCCGACATGTATGGTATTATGTTTGACGACATCCACTCATTAGCAGAATGTGAATTTGACACTTCCGGCCAATGGTATTGCGTTTCAACGCAATGGTGATCTAGTGCTCCATGTAGAGCGATGTCGCATCTCTTATCAACGTATCGAAGTAAGTAAGCTGTCATCTTCTGTGCATAGCATTATGCATATCTGTTTCTACATTTTTAATGAATGTGAAATCTACAGTTTCATGCAACGGGATGGCGCTTCGCTCTGTCTGCGTGTAAAACAATGAAGAACTAGTGCTTCATGTAATGCGATGGCGCTTTTTATTTTAACGTTTCAAAGTAAGTAAGCTGCAGATATGAAAGCATAGCGTGATGCTTATCTGCTTCCACACTTCAAAAGACTGTCACTTCTACAGTTCCATTAAACAGGATGGGGCTTCATATTGTTTGCGTGTCAAAGCACCGGAGTTCTAATGCTACATGCAATGTGATATCGCATTTCATTTCAACCCTTCAAAGTAAGTAAGCTGCAATCTTCTATGCATAGCATTACGCTTATGTGCACCTACACTTCCAAACAATGTGGATTCCACAGTTCCATGAATGGGGATGGTGCGTCACAGTGCCTGCGTATCACTAGAGTAAAATCCTATTTCTCCATGCAATGCGATGTCGCATCTCATTTCAGCGCTTCAAACTGAGTAAACAGTAACATTCTATGCATAGCTTTATATATATCTGCTTCTAGATTTCAAATGTATGTTAATTCTACAGTTCCATGTATCGGGTTGTTGCTTCTATATAACAGTATACTATAACTACTATAACAGTACAACGGTGTTCTAATACTCTATGCAATGCGATCGCATCTCACTTCAAAGTTTCAAAAAAAGGAAGATGCAATCTTTTATGCGTAGCTTATGCTTACCTGCCTTTACTGTTCAAAAGAATATGTATGATACAGTCCACTGCAAATGGATGGCGCCCCATAATGTCTGCGTGTCAATGCAGTGGTGTTACGCTGCTCCGTGCAATGCAATGACGCATCTAATTTAATCGTTACAATGTAATTCAGCTGTAATCTTCTACGTACAGCATTATGCTTATATGCATCTATACTTCAAAAGAATGTGAGTTCTACAGTTCTATGCAACGGGATGGCACTTCAATTTATCTGCATGACAAATCCATGGTGTTCAAATTTTCCACGCAATGCGATAGCACAATTCGTTTCGACGTTTCAAAGTACGTAAGCTGTAATGTTCAATGCACAGTACTATGCTTTTCTGCTTGTACACCTCAGCGGAATGTGAATTCTACTGTTTCATGCAATGGTATGGCGCTCCGGAATGTCTACGAGTGAATGTAATAGAGTTCTAATGCTCCTTGCAATGCGGAAGCGCATCCCGTTGCAATGGTTCGAAGCAAGTATGTTGTAATCTTCCATTCGCAGAAATATTGTTTTCTGCTTTCATACTTTGAACGACTATGAATTCTTCAGTTTCATGCAACGGAATGGCGCTTCGTAGTATCTACCTCTCAGAGCAATAACGTTCTCTCTCCCGTTTCACGCAACTGTATAATTCACATTCCTTTGAATTGTAGAAGCAGATAAGCATAATGTGATGCACAAAACATTACTGCTTACTTAATTTGTAACGTCGGAAGCCATCGCATTGCATAGAGCAATACAACCCTACTGCGTTGTATCGAAGATACTGCAAGGCGCCATCTGGTTGGAGGGTACTGTAGAGTTCACATTCCTCTGTAGCGTTGTAGAAGGTAAGCATAATGCGACGTATGGAGCATTACTTTCTACTTATCTAGATACGTTGGAATGACATGGGCCATCGCGATGCATGAAGCATTAGAAATATATTCCTCTGATACGACGACACTATGAAAAACCACCCCGTTGCAAGGGATTCACATTCTTTTAAAGCATAGAAGCAAATGAGAGAATTGCGATGCATAGGACATTACAACCTACTTACTTTGAAGCGCTGAAATGATATGCGCCCTCGCGATGCATAAAGTATTAGAGATCTATTGGTTTGAAAAGCAAATACCATGAATTACCATTCCGATGCAAGCAACTGTAAGATTCACATTCCTTTAACACGTTGACGCCGGCGCGGATATTCGCTGTCCGTTCCGTGGGACGGCGCTTCAACTAGCGGTCCGTCCCGTGGGGCGGCGCGGCACCAAATTGTGCTGTTCAATGTGAAGAGTTTTTTCCTCGTCGGCGCGATGTATTCCTTGCGCCTTTTCATTGGTTATTCAGTTTTGACTGCTTTTGCCAATCACTGAGTATTTCCTATTTTAGGCCACCGCCTTCTTACAGAAGGGTGGTGGTGTTTCTGGTGGGGTCTGACTTTGTTGTTACTGTATTTGGTCATGTAGCCAGATTTCCGCTGGGGCTATTACCTGCGCCGTGTGACCAAGTGTAGCTTGGCCACGGGCAGTGGACCCTTCGGAAATCCCCGGTTTATGGCTTCCGCATGTACCATCGAGGCCATTAGAGAAAGTTAATTATCGCATGCCTGGAAAATGTAAAAAGCTTAAAACGGTTCCTCAAAAATGGCTTGATTGCTGCACATACCATAAACGGTGCTAGTCGTTTGTAGCGAAAGGTCTTCTATTGTACCTTACTGATAGCTGCTACAAATGCTAATTCGTTTTTTATGGCCATAAGCCCGGTCGACGGGCGAACGGCGCATATGGTTAATGTCGTACTAAGAAAAAGAAATAGTCGTGCGTTTGTCATGAATTATGTTGAGTGCGAGCGGCGATTTTGTCGCACCTTCGACTGACGATTTCCAGGCGACCAGGCACTCGAGGCCCCAATAGTACTTGGTTTCCTGGGTCACAAACAAAAGATATATATTGCCGGTTAAGTGGCCGAGGACTGTCGCGTGGTTTTCCAGAGAACAGTTTGTTTTTCCTTTGGAAAATCGCGGGCCTCGGGGTGGGTTTTAGTTGGGGGAACATTGACCCACCTCTGGATCTTCGGCGGCCCAATTAGAAGTATAGGGCCGCCCACGCATAGTGGAGAAAATGTGTGACTTTTTGGGAAACAAATACGCTCCAGTTGACACTTTTTGAATATATAGTGCGTGACCTAGTAAGGAGGAACCATTATCGAGCATTTAGACGACGACGTGAGTTTGACTGAGTTTAGAGTTTTCGGCAAGACAGGAAAAGTTCTGCTGGTGTGCACGGTGTGAAGTGTTTGTGAGTTGCGAAGTCAATAGAGTTCTGATACAACGATTTATCTGAACACACATTGCTTTCGGTAAGTGTAACGGTAGTAGAAAGTTTTTTTCCTTCTAAAAAGGTGGTTAGCATTTTTTATTTTGCATTTTTCATTTTTGCCCATCTAAATATTAGATACAATGGATATGGAATTCAGTGATTCGTCTGATGAATCCGTATCTGGAATCATACCCAGGAGACGAAGACATACAATAGTTTCATCATCATCATCATCATCATCATCATCATCATTGGACACGGCATCCGATATAAATACCGTGGAGGATGAAGTTTTGGAGTCTGACGCAGAAGACCAAGATGATGACGCAGAGTGGCGGACAATAGCAGAAAGACCTGCATCAGAGGAAGAGGAAGAGGAAGAGGAAGAGGAAGAAGAAGAGCTACTAATGAAAGAGACGGACTGCGACAATCCTGTTGCGTTGTACATATTATTCTTTACGGACGAGATCTTGGATATCATCGTAGAAGAAACTAATAGGTACGCCGTACAGTGTTTGATGAATGCGGCATATGATAGGAGACAACACCAACAAACGTGGAACCCGGTGACAAAAACTGAATTTAATATCTCTATCGGAATCTTACTTATAATGGGTGTAGTGCAGCTACCCGAAATTCGTCTGTATTGGTCGAAAAATACAATGTATGCGAGTGCGCGTATAAAGAGTGCGATCAAACGGGATCGATTTTTAGCGATATTGAAGTATTTACATTTTTCCGATAATGTTACAGCCAGAACCGAGGATCGGTTACACAAACTGCGAAATATAGTGGATAAAATTCTTGGTACCTTCAAAAATACAATAAAACCCGGTAAAAATGTAGTAATCGATGAAACCATGGTTCCGTGGAAAGGACGGCTTAGTTTTCGTCAATACATACCGGGTAAGCGACACAAGTACGGTATAAAATTGTACAAACTCTGCCTTCCGGACGGATATACATATAATATGCACATTTATTAGGGCAAAAATGAAACTGGAATTGCAAAAACCCATGCACATGATGCAGTCATGAAATTGATAGGAGATTTATTATTCAAGGGCCGAATTTTATTTACTGATAGCTTTTATACAAGTATTCCACTAGCAGAAGATCTCCTCAGCAAAAGAACATATATTTGCGGTACAATAAAAATAAATAGAAAATTTCTACCACCACAGGCTAAGCAAAAACAGAAACGGCGCGACATCATCTCTCTGCAAAATCGGAGCGGCGTAAAATTTTTAAAATGGACTGATAAAAGACCCCTGTGCATGTTAACCACTTGTAAATCTCATAATTGCGTCCTTATTCGTGGCAAGGATGACAAGATAAAACCTGATACAGTTTTTTCTTATAACAGTGTGAAAAAGGGAGTCGATATATCGGACCAAATGTGTTCATACTATAATAATTTACGGAAAACGGTAAAATGGTACCGAAAAGTTGTAATAGAACTAATATGCGGGACCTCATTAGTAAATGCGTGGTATATACATAGAAAGTAGGGAACTAAACGCTACAAAATTTTAAAATTTAGGGAAAAAATTATTGATTATTTATTGATAAGTGAGAATCCCCCAAGTAATGAAATAATAGTTAGACGCAGTAAACATTTTTTAAGTTCGCACCAAGGACCCGCGAGGAAGATGAGGAAAAGGTGCAAAGAGTGTTACAAACGCTTAACAAATCTAAAAGGTACAAAGAACGCCACAAATAAAACAAAAAAAGTTACGACCTTTTGTAACAGTTGTCCGGATAAGCCAGCACTTTGTTTAGAATGTTTTAAAAAATTGCATCGGTAATATAAGTAGTTATATTTTGTTATATTTTATGTATTGATTATTATAAGTTATGTATTTTATGTTAAATTTTTGATTATAAGGTAGAAATATTAATGGACTATGTTAAATCAATAAAATAACATTTTATGCAACGTATTTCTTGATATACAAACGTGGCCCATCGGTGATGCATGCCGCCGCACGGAACAATTCAGCGTGGCCCATCGGTGATGCATGCCGTCCCACAGAACAATTTAGCATGGGCCACCGGTGGTCAGGCCGCCCCATGGAACAGACAAGCATGGGCCACCGGTGGGTCATGCCGGCGTCAACGTGTTAAAGCGTAGTAGCAGAGAGGCATAATGTGATACATAAGACATTACAACCTAATTACTTTGAAGCGTTGAAATGATATGCACCATCGCGATGCATAATGCATTAGAACTCTGCTCGTTCAAAACGCAGACACTGAAACACCATCCCGTTGCAAGGAACTATAGATTTCACTTTCTTTTGAAATATAGAAGCAGATCGGTATATTGTAGTGCATAGAAAATTGCAGCCTACTTATTTTGGAACTTTGAAATGAGATGCCATTGCAATCCATGTAGCATTAGAATCCTATTGTTTTAAAATGCAGACATTATGAAGCACCATCTCGTTGCTTGAAACTGTAGAATTCACATTCGTTTGGAGTGTGGTAGCAAATAAGCATAATGCAATGCATAGAATGTTACTGCTTACTTACTTTGTAACGCTGAAATGAGATGCGCCATCGCATTGCATGGAGCATAGGAACTCTATTGCTCTGAAACGTAGACACTATGTAGGGCCATTCCGTTGCAGGGAATTAGAGCATTCACATTATTCTAAAGTGTAGAAGCAGGTAAACATAATGCGATGCATAGAACATTACATACTTGCTTTGAAGCGTAGAAATGGGAAGCACCATCTTGTAGCACAAAATATTTGTTATTAGCTACTTACTCTGACGTGTAGACACTCATATGCGACATCCCTTTTCGTGGAACTTTAGGAATTACTTTGAAACGTAGGACTGTGAAGTTTCATCGCGTTGCATGGAGATTTAGAAAGTGCCTACTATCGAACGCAGAAATGCGAAGCGAAATCATGTTGCATAGAACTTTGCATCTTACGTACTCTGAATCGTATAAACTGATAGGGACCAAAACTTAACATAAATATATAGAACACACATAATTTTAAATGTTGAACTGAGAATTTGAGAACTCATTCATATTTCATAGAACTTCAGAACTTACTTGCTATGAAACGTAGGCAGATAAGGGCCATCGCGCTGCTTAAAACGTTAGAACTTGCTTTCTTCAACAAAGACACTTACTGGCATCGTCCGTACTTTTAGAAGA
This sequence comes from Xylocopa sonorina, assembly GCF_050948175.1. Classification (NCBI taxonomy): domain Eukaryota; kingdom Metazoa; phylum Arthropoda; class Insecta; order Hymenoptera; family Apidae; genus Xylocopa; species Xylocopa sonorina. The sequence goes on from NW_027490091.1 coordinate 3,041,608, forward strand.
ATTTTTGATAAACCACTTACACTTCACGTTTTCAATATTTTTATATGTATGCGAGGTGTAATCGTTTAAGTTCTTAAATGATTACTAAGTGTTGATTATTATTTAGTAACTCGGTTATAAACGGGTCTGCATAAGCTTTAATTAATATGTTCATAAACCTGAAATTTATGCAGTTAATTGTTAGTCACTTAGTGCTCAAACAGCAAAGATCCTGACCATTTGAAAATGGTTAACTTTCATCAATTTTCTTAAAAATTGAAATACTGTCCAACTGCTTGCATTGAAGACTATAATTAAAGTTTTCCAAATATTTTACCTCTTATAGATATGTCACGTCTCGGGTCGCGGAAAATTAACCGGTTTTCGGAGTAACACGCAGCCTCGAGCGGTTCGGCTCGCACAATTGCGTCGAAGACCGGGTTCTTTTTGGAACGCGGAAAACTGCGCGAAAGTCACGGAAGGAAGTATATAAAAAAGGGGATTTACTTTCGAAATCTTGGAAACCGCTAATTACTAACCTCGTTCCAGGTATCGTCGTCGGCGAGGATCTTCCCCTGTATGGACCCTGCGTACGGGCTGTGAGGCGGAATCGACAATGGAACGAGTACCCAGGCAGGCTGATCTCTGGTGCGGATCGGGGACGGAGGCGGCGATGCAGAAAGGCTGTCCGGTCGGCAGACAGCAGGAGATGAGACGGAACAGTAGTCGACGATGGAGTAACTGCTTGTATCTACGTATTCGCGCACTGGAGAATGCGGGAAGTTCTTCCTTCCCACGCGTCGAGTTCGTTTATTCATAGCGGAAAAGCGCATTCAAATCGGATTCCAAAACACCAGATACGGATCCACTAGCGGAGGGGACCGCTCTAGTTTGCCGATCCAGAGATATGGAAAACGATGGATATGTTCTCCTTAGTCGAACTGTGGATTGGTGCAGCTAAGCGGAGGGCCACTCTAACTGGTCGGTAACTACGCGTGACTAATGGTCAGAACTCCTTGAATGATTTTGGAAGACGCGTGAACTCGTGAAAAACTTCGTATCGTAATGAATTTAATTTAATATAAGGCAAGGAATGCTTCGAGAATAATGAGAGATTGTAAATACTGGTAAAAATAAAATATATTCTAAGTAAAACCTAAGCTTACACTTTACTGCCCTATGCTAAGAATGACTAAGTACTAGAAACTGAGTTAAAATAGTACCGAAATAGCAAACATCTTCAAGTGAGGTGGAGTAAGGCCCGGAGGCATGATAGGTACGGTCGCGATGAGCGCTTGGATCGATCTATACTGATCGAGCGCTGGGCTTGATCTCTCCGTTGACTCGCGGATCAGCGACCTCCTCGGATCGCGCGGGAACGCGAGTCGCTAGGCCCTGGAGTGGGGCGGACGCTCGACACTCGCGATGGTGCGGACGGTCGTGGTGAGACTTGCGCGGCCGGCGTGAGCTGGCGCGGCTCTAATTATGAATAATACGCTTTCTAAAATTATGATTACACATGAAATGACTTATGCTATACTTGTGTGTTGCGTCCTGTTTGTACATAGAGTGCCGTATGCTTAAATACTAGAATTCGCTTGGTTATAGACATGAGTATAATACGAATATGTGTGCGTAACTGCGGGCGACCCTCGTGGTGCGTGAAATGGTCCTCGTGCGGAAGCTATGGTTGGTGTCTGCTCCAACTGTCTGACGTATGCGCGTCGAGGCGCGATCGTGTGGTTCAACTCCTTGGTGCGAGGGTGGCTGCCTTAGTTCGGTGATCAGACTGTGTTACCGTGTATCGGTATGTTCGTCTCTGCAATGGCGGCAGGCGCTGTATGCGGCTCTGCCGGGGGGTGTAGGAGGTACCGGGAGGTTCGGCGGACATCACAGTTGTATTCTGGAATTGAAATTGAATGTTTGATTTTTCTGGGTTCCAGAACCTGGGTGTCCAGGAAGTACCCATCCCCACTTCCTCGTGGTGGAACCTGGGCGCCGGGCTTGCCCGGTGGCTAACGGGGCTCTGGGGTTATCGAATTAAACTGGACTCGGAGGTTTGGTGCATTATCGATTTGATCAAGCTAGTCCGAGACACTTTCGTAGAGCAAACATGAATAGACTGGGCTGGCAGTCTGGATCATCTATAAATTTGGCCAAACTGATGCATCCTAATTCAAAAAGGGTCAGAGTGAGCGTGTTCGCGTATACGTAGCCAGTTCGCCTCCCCGAGGTTCCCCGTGGGTGCTCCGGCGGTTAGGATTCGTCCTCTCCGACGGAGTAGCTGAAGGATTCGCCCGCTGGGAAAGGCGCCGCGGCACATCTGGATTTTTCCATCGCCCCTTTCAGTGAGGTGGGAGTAACTAGTTGTTAGATGGTAGATTCCGTCGCGTATACCCGTCTAGGTGAGGAAGCACGCCTGATCACCGTCCTGGTGTAGGGCAGACAATAAATCTGTTTGATTTTTCTATCTACTGATTAGATCATCTTTCTGTTGAAATGTTCAAGAATTTTTCATATTCGTAATTACTGACAACGTATTGCTTGGTTCGCTAACTTAATATTGAAAATTTGCTGAGATATTCTTATCTAATTCTTGTAAATAATTTTTTATCTTAGTGACGTATGTATCCATTCTTGTCGTTTTGTAACGAGTATTTTACTTTACTATTTAAAATGGAATATTAAGATTTGTTTGCAATCTAATGGAATTTAAATACCTTTTGATTCAATTTCACAATGATAATCTTTCATAGTTCAACAATTTTGTGAGCTGTCCTCAGGTATCCGCAGCTCAGTACTTATAAAATGGACGACACAAAGAACAGCCTAAGCAAACGTAATCGAACCGATATCTCAATACTAATCTTATCATGTTTAACTTATCCTGCAAATTATTAAAATGCCCTTCGAAGAGTGTTTATTGACAGTGAAGTAAACAGTAAACATTACGCATTCCACCACTGTTTACAATACGTATGTCTCATTTACTATCAAAACCGTAAGCATCATCGCCTTTCTTTACTTTTTGTAACCTTCAATGGCTTCATGTTGCAGATCGTTGGACTCATTTTAAAACGCTCTATCATATTACGGAAGAATGAACATATCAATTCATTTTAAAAAATGAAAGTAACCGGTCATAGGTTTGCAAACAACCTATGTTTGGTAAACAACGAGCAACGAACGACACTCGTACCACGGCATTATTAATGCACCGCGATATAGCACACGGGCTACACGGCCGTGTCAATGATACTATCAGCTCACCATAGCTACGCGCGTGGTAGTGGCGCAGGCATTTTCCTCAATTCATCGTTACAAATTCATGCAATTGAGGGTTATATTAAATACGATCACAGCATGTTATTTAAGAAATTACACAAGGCGAAGTTAGGGACGCAACAGCGTTAATTTTTATATTCTTAGTAATACTTTTTTATAAATAATATTTTTAGTTTATGACGGGTTGAAAGAAATATATACGACTCTCTCAATAACTATAAATATAGGAAAACGACTATCAAAATGTCTAACAATACTCATATGTTGAACATCTACTGACATCTAACGGTTCTAATTTGTATGGAAGCAGAGGTTCCCCATTACCAAATGTGACCCTACGTCATTGCTGAGAAGATTCATGAATGGTGCGCTGACACGCATATCATGATGGTCCTGGTGCTGCGCGATTCATACGGTCTGCTACGCTTGCCTAGAACGTGCTGGTAACACGTTCTGGCATTTTAGCTAATGAATTCGGTCACAAATGGCTACGGATCAGATGACACTCCTCAGAAGTGGCAATATAGTGCTGGTATAGGTGTCGCCACCATCTTGCAGTTTGTTATCTGGGATGCTTTCTAGAGCATTATTTGGAATTAAATTTGAACACATAGCTACTTAATTGCGAATTTGTATGTACATAATTATACATGACTGCATAAAAACAATATCATACAATATTATAATCAAAGCGATATAAGAATATAACACGAAGAACTATCCACTCGTATGAGGAGTAAAAACAGTGTTTAGTGCGTAAGGTTCGTTGCAAAATACAATTAAGCAGTTAATATATCAAATGACAGCACATAATATATTACTGAAAGTATAATGATATGAATAGCAGGAAAAACATATTTATTTGTTCGATGTTTATAAATTCAAATATAAAAGACCAAGTCACATTTAATATATTATTGTTTAACAAGATGATATAATGTTGTTTCAGATAGGCGTGGAGAACTAGCTGGTACTTCTGTCAACGTAATTTCATTTCTTCTGGATACAGTAAATACACATTTGCAATCTAAGCATGTTTCATTAGATCTGGTGTAATTTCCAAATTTTAAAAAGGGATGGTGGCAGTAGTAGTTGGTTTAGCGCCAGGTGATAAACATATATAACAAGCAAAGCGACGTAAACGGATTTAAAATGTTCAACATTATATAAATTAAACTATTACACTTTTTTAATCCATGTAGCGTTTCTGTTCTTACAAAGAGTCTTAAGAATATAACGCAATGTAAAGAAGTTTGGAAACAAAGAAGGCCGGCCTTAATCTCAGATAAAGGAACCTTGAATCTGCTGGGTATCGTGGTTAACGGCCTACTGTGTCAAGGGACATGTCATTCAGTTTTAGTGTTCTAAACGAGAACAATTCAAATAAATCTGGAGTCAACACATTCGAAGAAAAATTCTTCCAGTGAAGAATGCTGTCTGCTGTGCAATAGCAGCTTTACATCCACTTGATATTCTGCAGAAAATCTTATGCCATTTTTTAACTATGAAACCTATTACGTGGTACTTCTGCAACTGCTACAGAAATTTAAATACGTCAAAATTGCAGCACGCAGGTGTGTAAATATCACTTTGTGATCTCATTTCATTTTGGCAGTTATACTTGTATATAAGCAACCATCCAGGCATAAAGCTTGATAATCTTTCAACTATAAAATAATTATGAAACATTAGACTTTTTGCTGGCGTTGGTCTATTTCATCGTTTTCAGAACTTGTGAAGCAGCTACAACTATAATAAGAAAGTACGTTATATCTTTGCTCATTGTTTCGAAAGAAAATATTGAAAATGTATAACTATGTTCATTTTATTATAAATATATGAGTAAAGTTCAATCTCCATAAATTAATATTTTCAAACGTAATTTATTTAATGTTTATCATTTAGCGTTAGAAAATAAATTACAAAAATATATAAAAATATATTTTACTTTAGTTTTTTTCATATTTTAAATATTTTATATCATATTAAACTTTTTAAAAAAGTAACAAAATTTTTATAAGTAGGAATAATTTTTCCTTAAATAGTTAATATGTCGGTTCTTTCTAAGAAGACGGTATTTAATTTTTTAAAGTTAGTTTCGACTTTAAATTGACCATTAATTTCTCTAATTTCATTGCTTTTCGTAGATCACCGCTAATTTTCAAGTTTCCCATTGTCGATGCAAGTTTTAATTCTCCGAAAGGTATATAATATTATGTTATTAGTAAAATTATTTTGCATTTCTAATTAATTTGAACGTAAAAAACATATTTTTTAAATGAGAAAGCATTGTGAGAAAATTTTGAAAATCCATTGTTAATGTTGTACCTAGTGGTGGACTAGGTTTTTACCATTTTTAAGATCCAAAAACCGTGTACCAGCTTCGTCACCATTAAAATTTACGATATTTACATATTGTAAATTTTTGCAAAAATGATGTTAATTAACTCTTGAATTATGGTTGCTTGGGCAATTAATCGGACTGATCTATGATGTGCTGTAATGTACGAGGACTAATACATTTTTTTTTTACCATAATGAACAATATAGTATTTGAGCTTACACTTTTGTTAACAAACTCGCTGTTTAAATTAGTTTGGATGACAGTTAATATTTGCATGATCTTTTCCTCTGATTTATCTGTATAAAGTGTTCGTTCTTTTCAATTGTCATACATAATTATCCAAATTCTCCTCTAGGAAAGAATCAGGCAACAATTTATCTTACAATAATCTTTTTATTCTGTAAAATAAATTGATTTGTTTACTAAAATATAAATTATACATTCATGTATTAATTGTAAATCTTTTGTTAATTATTCACACCTGTATTACACGCAGAATAGGTAAAATCAGACATCCCTTCAGTTTTTTAATATTGCCTCATCGATTAAAGACTGATTAGAAACAGATTTACTGTCTTTGCAAAATAAATGCGTACATTGCATCACCCATTATTTCCAGCTTCCCACTATAATTTTGTGATTCTGAACCACCTAACATCTCTATCGCAGCCATATGTATAACTGAAACAACACGTGCGTAAGGCAATCTTAAATTGAGAGAATTATTTTTCTTAAAAATGAAATTAGAAATATATATAATTTACTGCAGTCTTTGACAAGTCTGCATTCACAGCAATACCATCATTTTCATATTCATCGGCCCTTCCAAGAGCACACATTAAGATTCCAAACTTGGATACTAGATAATCGACACGAGTTTGAAACCATATTTGTTTAATTTTTATAGTTAGTGGTAGGCTGATATTTATAAAGGTAAGCATATCTTGGACCTGAAAATAAGTATAGTGTCATATTAGTGAATTTTATTTCTACAACTAAAACAGAACTTTTATACTTACACTAGAAATGATCCTCTAGAATTGATATTATTCATAAGATTATAATTTTTCATATCTATGGATTCTATGCCTGGTTAAAGTAATAGCGCTAGCATTATTAACCCTTTCAGCACTGAGTTGCGTGGCAAATGGTTTTGTGAGAACCCAAGAGAAATATGTGGCGTTCGTTGTTGTCAGACCGGTGGAGTCATCTCTGTGAAAACTGCTCAAGCTGTTCGCAATTCTGCTTCAGGAGTGATTGAAGAGATGGCGAAACGAGTCAATACATTGTGGCGTTACCGACGTTACCGACTTCCGCATATAAGCAGACACATTCACAGCCATCTACTTCCGCTCCTCGGAGGGTACATTTTCGTTAGGAAATTGTTTCAAAATTAATTCACGTCATCTATAAACAAGAGACTCTCGTTTGCGACGTCTTTCAAATTTCTACGCTTTTCAAATTAATTATTCACTTATTTCTTCGCCATCAAAGAGTACACATCACAATTTGCCTTTGCCAAATCTAGATTTGTATTTCTTAGCTCCTACTTCAGTTTACCTTAATTGTAAAGACTTGTTGCTGTTAAATAAAATTCTTATATAAAAGCCATCCTCAGTGAAAGTTAATTAGAAGAAAATATCGTGGACTACGACAAATCCACAACATTCCTACGGATGGGTGCTCCCATTAAGAATAACTTATAAGTTGCCGATGGATGGTGCTGCTGGTGGTCGGTTACTCGCGATCGAACGACGGTGCTGCTTGTGCTTAATAATACATAAATTATATACGACTGGTGTTACCAATAACCGACAGCGCATGCTTTCACATACAGCTGAAGCAGCCAATAGTAGGTAACTCAAGACTTATGAACGACTGGTGTTGCCTGCGGTCGGTAACTCACGATATAACGACAGTAGATGATGCCTGTGTGGTCGATAAATTATGATATAATGACGGGCAACAATATTGTTGCCAATAGCCGGGAATTCAAGAATTATCAACGGATGGCATTGTCAGCTATCGGTAATCCATCTCTTACTTGACTTAACTTAATCTAACATCCACTAAACTTAATTTAAACCAACCTAACCTCAGTTACACCTAATCTGACTTAACCTGCCTTCATTCAAATCTAACCCAACCTAACACAATCTAGCATTACCTTTCATAAACATAAACAAATCAAACCTACGCCTTCTTAAATCTAACCCAAAATAACTGAGCAACCTACAAACATTCGCAAACATAACCTAGCGTAACCTAACTAAAGCTAACATAAGCACACTTCCATCTCGGGGCGGAAGCAACTTCCGCAACTTTCACAGGGATGAGGCTATGCAGTAAGCTTTCCATAGTTACGGAGTGGCAGAGATCCGCTCCGATTGAACGTTTATTCACGTAATATGATATAGTAATCGGCTGGTTCAATTGGAGCGGGTCTGCATCGAATACAGGAGCGCCTATCGTGAAATGAAAACGAACAGTCGGAAAAGAATAAGACTTTACTAAAAAATCGTACGGAAGTCCGATATTTTGACGCGTATCTAATATACATCTAATTAAAACGTAATTCGAAAAATACAAAGGATAAGTGGAAATATTCTCCAATATGTCACATATACAAATCAACAGATGCAAGGGAGAACACTCGATCTCGGGGTAGCGAGACCGGGGCGCCATCATGATGTAATCGTATAACGCCGGTTTCGGGATGGTGCAGAAAGGAAATGTGGAGGATAGAGAGGATAAAATAACAACAACGTAACTAAAGAAAAGAAAAAGAAAATCTGTGGAAGCATTGCATTTATTAAGAGGAAATCCTACAAATATCGAACAACAGATTATATAACATACCGTCCGGGCAAGGTACAACGAAATAGACTATATCGTGAGAGAAAATAAGAAAATCGAGAAGCTTAAGAAGAAAATAATACTTTAGACTGGACGAATCAATATCACTGATTCCGGCAAGCTTAATGGAAAACGCATAACTACGAATCGGTTAGAGTATAAGATGGATGCTGGTCGCAGTTCAAGTGGTCCTGGGTGTCCCTCGCCCGTATCAGGGCAGGCAGTAGGATGGTCGAGGACCTGCAGCCCCCCCCCCCCCCCGGGCCCCACTGCCGAAGTGAGTGAGGCTGCTGTGCATATACTGCTGAATGGTGATGCTGGCTCGGGATACGGAATCAGCCCCATCGAGTCGTGGCGATTGAAGATTGAGCAGGCGGTTCGGAGCCCCCAGTCGATAACATAAAAATATAGGAAAATAGAAATGGATACGAAATGCATATATAAAGGAGAAAAAGAAAGCCTCGTAAGACACAGACACGAAAGAAGAAGCATCAGGAGTCGAAGTAAGGGAACCAAAAAGAAAGATCAGGATAATGGAGAGGCTACCGATGAGAATAACGTCCTCATTTTCACATAGAAGAATAGGCAGTCACACATCAGACGTAATGATAGATATTATGGGCGAGGATACGACGAAGTTAATGACATATTAGAAATCATTAATGGGAAACATCAGGCATATAAAAAAAACTGAGATCAAACACATGATGGAACTAGTTGCGGACGGTACAAAGAAAAATGAAACAATTAAAGAAGCAGTAAGCATTCGAGGACAAACAATGGGATGAGGAAAAGCAGAAGAAACGACAGAAATAGGAAAAGATGACGCAAGAAAATCGAGAGCGGGAGATATAATCCTGGAATTTAACAAGAAAACAGGTATAGAGAACAAAATAAAAGAGATAAAAGGAACTCTGGAAAAAGAATTCGAAGAATCGCATACGAATGCGAATATAATGCTCCAACTAAGGGACATATATCCGTTAGGTGACTAGAGAAGAAATGAAGGAGTACATAAAACGAAGACTGAAAATAATTGAAAGAATGGTCAAGTTGTTAAAACAGATGTGGAGAGGAACCGAGTCGCGTTAGTTGAATTTGGACAGAAATACAGTAAAGAGCTGGAGAAGGTCAAAAGACTCAGAATAGCATTAACACCTTGTCCCTGCAAAGTACTACCGAAACTAGAGAGATGCTTCAAATGCCATAAACTGGAACATATCGGCAGAAATTGCGAAGAAGTCAAAGATATTAAGGGAATCTGCAGAAGATGCGGATCCCCGATTTATACGATGATCGGTTGCATCGCGAATAAATCGAAATGTATCATCTGCAGCGAGGTAGGAAGAAAGAATCCGCACATCAGACACGTTACCGGAGCTTTAATAGTCCGGCCAACAGAAAGGCGTTGATAGAAATGAACGAGAAACGAATATGGAATTGAAAGTCCTACAAATCGATCTGAACAGATGCTGAATCGCGCAAGATATCATGCAGCAAATGCGAATGATTCAAGAGACAGACGTGGTGATAATATTGGATGCACACAAGATGGAAGAATACTGACTGCAAGACGAGAACGGTGAAACTGCGATATGGATAACCGGCGTTAATCAAAAATGTTTCACATAAGGCACCACATACTCATCGACCGGAATCGCTCATGCAATGGTCGAAGGAACGAAAGCTATAACCTGCTACTTCTCGCCAAACAGGAACGGAAAGAAATCGAAGAATATATAAACTAAACTGAGGTTAACATGGAAAAGGAAGAGAAAACAAATAGAATAATAATCACGGGGGACCTGATCGAAAAAATCGGTAATCTGGGATAGTAAGAAGAACAACCATAGAGTGGAAAAGATCATTAAAATGACTGTAAAAAACGATCTAATCGCGACGAATCCGAAAGAAGACTATACATAGTTTAAGAACCGAAGAAAATAAAAAATAGACATAAGTTTGATAGGAGACTGCATGTACGCTAAGCTGCGTAATGCAGAAGTGTTTGAGGTATTTCCAGCGTCGGACAATCAATACGTACTACATACCTTCTAAAGTACGAATTATAAGAATAACGAAGAGGGATTTGCAAGCCTCGATGGAGAAAAAGCGAATTGAATGATTTATTTTTAAGTAACTAAAATATATGGTAAGTTTAATTATATAAACCAATTTCAAATATTTAATTAAAACATTATAAAATGATATGAAATTAGATAGGATTTTAGATGTAATGGACTATCTTAAGGGGATATTGTATTTAGAATTAACTAAAATATAAAATGTGTATTAATATTTATACCAATTTGAAATATTTACTAGAAAAATCATGAAAGCATGTGGTCTAGCGAGTGGGGGATTAAGGGATCGTTGCGAGGAGCATGCGGCCCAGCGAGTGGGGACTCGCGTCTCCTGGTGGGATTAGTGGCGCGTCTTTCGCGTTTAACTTATGAAACAGTATAATGAAGTAGTATAGCATGAACTTACAATTACGTGTGTGTTATTCGTGTCTTGCATTCTCAACGTGTGTAACTTCGATATATGAATTCTTATATGCAGGAATACATTAGTCCGGATATAGTATATATATGTATATAAGAGGCTCAAAAGTAGAATACAGGTTCTGTTAAAGTCATCTCCCTGAATTGGAATAGTTCCCATCGAGGTTATGGGCTGCGACTGTCCCTTTCAGCAAGACGAAGTCACCCGTGCGAGGTAGACAAGGGTGTTTGTCTTTGGTGCGAGCGAGGCAGATATACTCATTAGTGGGAGTGAGACAGTAGTGCTTGTCGTTGAGATTGAAACAGCGATGCCAGAGCGAAACAGAGATTGAATCGCGATGTTGCATCTCAATTCAGTGTTTAATGTAAGGTGTAATAATCAATTCAAAGCGTTATGTTTGTCTCTTCTACACTTCAAAAGAATGTGAGCACTACTCTCCCTTATAGAGGAATGGCATTATAAGATGTATACTTTTCGATGCAATAGAGTCCTATTGCATCATTCAATGCGAAGTCGCATCTTATTTCAATGCCGCATGATAAGATGTAATATTCAATGTAACGCGTTTTGTATATCTGCATCTACTGTCAGGTCCGGCGAAATAGCTTTCCGTTTATCCGGAAGATTCACGACACTAGCCTTTTTGTTTGAGATTTGGTCTGCAGAAACGCAATACGACCGGGTCCGACTAATTCAGCTTACGCGGTAGGGGCAAAACACCTGCGATTCGCGGATAATAGTAGTAGTAAATCCTGCCTTTCGCTGGTGTCGTATTCGATACCATGGTAGTACTTTCGCCGTGGATCGTTGGCTGTTATCGAAGTAGATGTTGGCCTGTTGATGGAGGCTGATATATCAGCTTCCAGTGATGCTGGAAACAGCGGCTCGGATGCGAAGCGGATGCATCAGGGACCGTGGATAACGCAGCAATCTCTGCTGCGGAAACAGGAGACTTCGGAGATCTGCGGCTGAAGCGGTGCGAAGAAGACATGTCGGTGGTATATGGGGACCCGGGGTACGTTACCCACGTACGGGAACGAAGGAAATTTTTCCTACCAGCGCGTCGTGTGCTTCGCGAACCGGGATCACGTCCCATTCACCAAGTTTTTCTGTACTAACAGACAATGCTCGGAAGGATATGCGGCGGTCCGCTCTATCGCAACTCTGCAATGCAGAGTTCTATACCCATTCGAGCTGATGGAAAGCAACCCAGCAGTATGGAAGAGACACGTGGAAGCATTCGTACTTAAGCATTATTTTAAACGCGAGAAATAGTATTTAGATATACTAGATTTACGAACTAGTAGATATGGGAATGAACTTGTAAACATTGATGTGGCTAATGGCTCGAGCATATGAAATGGTACTGGAGGACTCAACTCCTCGGAGTGTAATCCCGATGTAATCTGACTCTCTGGAGTCGCGTCTCAGACCTCCTCGGTTCGCGATGCGCTTCGGTCGCGGTCGCTCGTAGTGGGGACCGCGTGGTACAGCGAGCGGGGACTCGCGGCTCGTGGTGGCGCTAACTGCGCATGTCGCTGGCGCAGGTGCGCCTTAATATCTAATCTTATACGTATCGACATAGAATTACGTGTGTGTTGAAGTGTGATACAATATGTGTCATGAGTACTTACATCTGGGAGTACAAGAAAAGTGGATAGATATAACACTAGAAATAATATATAGGTCTTGGCAATGTAGGTTCCTTGAACTGGAACAGTTTCCATTCCAGTGATGAGCTGCGTCTTCATACATCTGGACAGAGACCTCTATGCAAGGGAGGCGTGGATACTCGTGGCTGGGGCGAGAATGTGATGCGTATAGGAGCGAGTGGGACAGAGCTGTTCTTTGGTGCGAGCGAGACAGAGCTGCTCGTTGGAAGAAGCGAGACAGCGATACTTATTGGCGCGAATAAGACAGAGGTGCCCGTTGATGCGAGCGAGACAGCGGCGCGTATTAGCGCGAGCAAGACAGACGTGCTCGTAGGTGCGAAAGAGCGCGTGCACCTGTGGGCGCGCGATCACTGCTAGTTGCTGGATCTGCAGGCGTGCAGCAGGTTGCTTGCGTGCAGGGATTGATGCTGAAGGCGGCGAAGAGGCTGATGGGTGGCAGGCGCTACGTCTGATGTCACACTACACTTCGAAAGAATGTAAATTCTAAAAATAGAGTTCTAATACTACATTTGTGGCGATGACGCATTTGATTTCAATGTTTCATGATAAGTTGCAATGCTCGATGCAACGCGCTTTTGTATCTACATCTACACGTCAAAAGAATGTATATCCCAACTTTCCTTGCTACGGAATAGCGTTTCTAGATGTCTACGTGACGAAGCAATAGAGTTCTGGTGCTTCAGAGAACGCGATATCGCTTTTCGTTCCTATGTCTCATGATAAGATGTAGTATTCAATGCAACGCGTTATGTAGATCTCGTCTACAACTCAAAAGAATGTAAATCCCTCACTTCCTTGCAACGGAATAGCGTTTCTATATGTGTAAGTATCGAAGTAAAACATTCCTAATTTTTCATAAAACGCGATATTGCATCTCATGTCTATGTCTCATGATATGATGTAATACCAATGGAATAGCGTCTCTAGATGGCTACGTGTGGAAGCAATATAGATCTAATACTTCATAAAATGCAATAGCGCAACTCATTTATTTGTTTCACGATAAGATGTAATATTCAACGCAACGCCTTACGTATATCTCGTCCACACTTCAAAAGAATGTAAAGCCCACAATTCTTTGTTATGGAATAGCGTTTCTGGATATCTACATATCGTAGCAACAGAGTTCAAATGCTTCATAATACACGATATCGCATCTCGTTTCTACGTTTCGTGACAAGATGTGATGGAAAGACTGGATTGCTTCGATACGTAGACATCTAGAGACGCTATTCTCTAGTAAGGAAGTGTGGGATTTATGTTATTTAGAAGTGTTGACGTGGTATACATGACGCGTTGCATTGAATATTACATTTTATCATGAAACATAGAAATGAGATGCGATACTGCGTTTTATGCAGCATTGGAACACTATTGCTTCGATGCATGGGAATCTAGAAACACTATTCCCTCGCAACGAAGTCTGGGATTTATATTCTCCTGATGTAAGGACGAGATATACATAAAACGTTGCATTGAATTACATCTTATCATGAAACGTAGAAATGGGATACGATATCGCGTTTTATGAAACATTAGAACTATATTGCATCGATACGTAGACATCTAGAAACGCTATTCCGTTGCAAGGAACTGTTGAACTTCCATTTTTTTGAAGTGCTGACGTGATATACATAACGCGCTGCATTGATTATTACATCTTATCATGAGACATAGTAATGAGGTGCGATATCGCATATTATGAAGCACTAGAACTCTATTGCATCCATACGTAGACATATAGAAACGCTATTCTGTCGCAAGGAACTGTTGAACTTCCATTCCTGTGAAGTGTTGACGAGATATGTATAACGCGTTGCATTGATATTACATATTATCATGAGACAAAGGAATTAGATGCTATTTCGCACTTTATGAAGCATTAGAGCTACAATGCATCGATATGTATACATGTACAAATGCTGTCCCGCACCAAGGAAGTGTGGCATTTACTGCCTTTTGAAGTATTGACGGGATATACATATCGCGTTGCACTGAATTACATCATATCATGAAATATAGAAATGACATGCGATATGGCGTTCTATCATGCTTTAGAACACTATTGCTTCGATATGTGAACATCTAGAGACGATATTCCCTAGCAAGGAAGTATGGGATTTGCATTCATTTGAAGTGTTGACATGATATACATATCGCGTTGCATTGCATTTTATGTTATCACGTAACATGGAAAAGAGATGCGATGTCGCGTTCTATGATGCACTACAACTCTATTGCATCGATTCGTAGACATCTAGAGACGCCATTCCGCTGCAAGGTAGTGTGGCAGTTACATTCTTTGTAAGTGTTGACGAGATATACATAACGCGTTGCATTGAATATTACATCTCATCATGATACATACAGATCAGATGGTATGTCGCGTTTTATGAATGACTAGAACTGTATTGCTTCGATGTATAGAAATCTAGATTCGCTATTCAGTAGCAAGGTAGTATGAGCTTTACATTCTTTTGATGTATTGACGAGATATAGCAACGCGTTGCATTGATATTATATCTTATCGTGAGAAATGGAAATGTTATACGACATCGCGTTTTATGAAACATTGGAACTGGATTGCTTCGATACGTAGACATTTAGAAATGTGATTCTGTCGAAAGAAAGTATCGCATTTACATTCGTTTGAATTGTATACGAGGTATACATAGCACTTCGGAATGAATATTATATCTTATCACGAACATAGAAATGAGATGCGATATCGTGTTTTAAGCAGCATTAGAACTCTCTTGCTTCGATACGTAGATATCTGGAAACGCAATTTCATAGCAAGGAAGTGTTGCACATACATTCTTTTGAAGTGTAGACGATGAATACATAACACATCGCAATGAATATTGTATCTTATCATGAAACATAAAAGTGAAGTGCGATATCGCGTTTTAAGAAACATTAGAACTCTATTGCTTCGATACGCAGACATCTGGAAGCGCTATTTCCTAGCAAGGAAGTGCCACATTTACATTCATTTGTAGTGTAGACGAGGAATACATAAACACATACATTCTAAAAATGTTGAGAGGGCGAACAGATAATGACTCGTCGTGTAAGCCATTTGTACCACGCAAATTTCGGCGTGTAATACCACTAGCATTTTCAGATAGTTACAGTTCATCTAGTGGTTCACTAAAAAATACTGAAACAAGTGATCCAAGTCATTGGTTTGATCGGTGATGCAACCAGCCAAACATTATACCTTTTTCAAGTCCCCGTGGTACCAAACTCGCTCATGAACGAATGCAAAATTATAGCACAGTGGAAGATTTTTACGCCCTTTATGTGACGGTTAAACGATTTCAACATATAAGCGAACAAACAAATATTTATGCGACACAAAGTACAATCGCTTCCAAACATGTTGAAAAGTAGGTGCCAACAGATGAGGACGAAATAAAGAAGTTTTTGGAGTGGTTTTGTGAATGATTTTGGTAAAGCTCCGATCTTTGTATCTGTATTGGTTTAAGGATCCATTGTTTATTCAAACATTCCCGCGGGAAGTTATGAGTGAAAACAGATTTCAAATTCAGTTGAGAATGTTGCATATTGTCGACAATACAAAAGTGGATGCTTCCAATCGTCTCTCAAAGGTTGAATTTTTAATGAAAGAATTAAATATAAATTTTAAGAAGTATTATGATCCAGTTGAAATATTGTGCATCGACGAGACAGTAATACCATTCCGTGGACGGATCATATTCAGACAGTACATGAAACAAAAAAAGCATAGATATGGGATAAAAATACTTTGAAGCAGCTGCGCTGCTTCGGTTTGCTGTGGTGTAAAGATGTAGGAAGAAAGAAGGAAGGAGAAGAGAAGGGAAGAACGTTTCGTCCTGGGCCTGCTAGTGGACTCATCAGTAAGGCTACCTAGCAGGCTCTGCCTTAGACGCTGGGATATTAGGGACAGTTCAGAACTTCTATATACCCGAAAGAATGTGTCATCGGCTACATTCAGGAAAGTGTAAACGGTGCTGTCCCTCTAGTGGCGAGTGCCGCCACATCTTAAATTGTGCTGTGATAATCATTGCACATATAATCTTTGCATTTACACCGGCAAATCATTGGATAAAAAAATACAACACCCACAAATGTTGTCATGAATTTATGTGAAAATGTGTTTCACAAAGACCATACTTTATACACGGATAATTATTATACGGGTGTGGATTTACCAAACAAACTCATAACAAAAAATACGCATTTGGTTGGTATTCTTCCACCAAATCGAAGAGGCAATCCAAATAGAGCTGTGACAGGCAAACTGCGACGCGGAGAAGTCATTGCTCAAGACAACAGTAGAGAGATTACAATCAAGAAATGGAAAGACAAGAGGGATGTTTTAGTTCTTTCGATCAAGCATTCTGACGAAATGAAATCCGTAATAACAAGAACAGGGGTATCCTGCAAACCAAAAATTATTATTCGTTATAATAAAGGTAAAATAGCGATTGATCTGTCTGATCAAATGGGTGCTTACAGCAGTACACTTAGAAGGTTACTAAAATGGTATAGAAAATTGGCATTCGACCTTCTTTTGAATATTGCAATGCGTTACATATGTTCCAAAATGTAACAGGAAGAAAGATGTCAATTACAACATTTCGAAACCAATTGGTAAATGTTCTCACAGGACGTTCACATTAGAAGACTCCAATTAGGGCCGATACAAGTAGACGAATTCACAAATTTCATTAGAAGGAAGGAAAGGCGCATGAAGTACGAAAATATTGTGTTGAGTGTTACAGCATAAGCACAAAAATGTTCGGACGCCAGTTAGCGAGGAAAATGACAAAGAAATTTACTATATACTGTAATATGTGCAAATCACAGCCACATCTTTGTTTAACATGTTTTAATAAACTTCATTAAATATTGGCAAAAATATTTAATTGCTATTAATAATTTAACCCTTTACAATGTCAGTCTCATGCACCGATGTCGATCAAACAAGAAGTTCGCTGTCAGTCCTTAGAATCCACGTTGTCCAAACGAAAAGTTGATTGTTAGTCCCCAGGGACTTACGCCGCCTGAACGGGAAGTTCACTGTCAGTCCCTGGGGCTGACGTAGCACTCTACGTGTTAAATCCGGTAAAAATATTGTAATTGACAAAATCATGATTCCAAAGCGGCATAAATATAGTATAAAACTTTGTAAACTGTGCCTTCTGGAAGGATACACACATAACATTCTTATTTACGCCGGAAATAATGCAACCAGATTAGCGAAAACACATGAGCATGATGTATTTATGATGTTGGAGGATGAATTATTATTTGAGAGCCGCGTATTATACGCAAATAGTTTATATACTTGTGTCCCTTTGGCCGAGAATCTTCTGCAAAAAATAACATTTATTTATGGTAAAGTTAAAATTAATAAAAAATTTCTTCCACTGCAGGCCAAACGGAAACTGCAGCGGAGTGACTTTATGTATTTTCAAAATCGGAGAGGCCTTAAATTTTTAAAGTGACCGGATAAGAGGCCGGTATGCATGCTAGCCACTTCTGAAAACCACAAATGTGTTATTTTCCAGATTAGCAAAAATAAGTTAAAGCCGGACGCAGTGTTCCTTTATAACAAAATTACGAAGGGGTTTGACCATCCGACCAGATGTCTTCTTATCACAGTTGATTACGCAGAACAGTAAAGTGGTATAGAAAAATAGTTATCGAATTAGTATGCGGGGCTTCTCTCGTCAATGCCTGTTATATACATAGAAAATGAAGTACCAAAGATATGAAAATATTAAACTTCCGCGAAAAAATTATTGATTATCTCCTTAGTATAGTGGATCATCACGGTGAACAAACGTCATCTGAAACTGAAGCAGTGCCCAAGAAACGTACACATTTTCTGCGGTCATTCCAAGAACGTGCGAGAAAAACGAGATAGCGATGTAAAGAATGTTATAAATGTATGTCTAGAATAAATGGTAGCCAGTATGCCACGAATAAGGCGATAAGAGTTGAAGCCTGTTTTAACCGATGTAAGGGCCATCCAGAATTATACTTAATATGTTTTGAAAAATTAGATAAAAATATTAAATAATTATGCTAGGTTTATAGTATTGATTTGTTATGTTTTAAATATTGAATGTCTGTTTATAATACTGAGAATTGAAAAATAATACTATTTTGTACTATCTACTTTGTGAAATATGAGTTCGACCCATCGTGATGCACGCCGGCCCACGAAATAGACACGTGTGACCCACTTGTGGTGCAGGCAGGCGTCAACGTGCTAAACGTAGGAATTATATGTGCCATAGCATTGCGTGGAGCAGTAGCTCACTACAGTTTTGACAAGCAGACAATATGAAACCCCAGCCCGGTGCAAGGAACAGTCGAACTTACATTCGTTTGAAGTGTCGAAGTATGTAAGGATAATGCGATGCATAGAGCATTACAACATTCTTGCTTTCGAACGTTGAAATGAGACACTTCACCACAGAGCATGTAGCATTAGGACTCTATTGCTTATACACGTAGCACTATGAAACGCCATCCCGATGCATTTATCTGTAAAATTCGCATTCTTTTGATCTGTATAAACAGATCAACAAAATGCAAAGCGTACAAATTTAGAGCTAACTCACTTTGAATCGTGGAAATGGTTTACGCCATCGCATTGCAAGGAGAAATAGAACACCATTGCTTTGACACACGGACACTTTAAACCGCCATCCTGTTGCATGGAACTGCATAATTCACATTCATTTCAAGAGCTCCAGCAAATAAGCATAGTGCTATGCATAGAAGATTATAGCTTACTTTCTTCGAAATGTTGAAATGAAATGCACCATCTCATTGCATGCAGCCTTAGAACACCATTGCTTTTGATCAGCAGACACTACGAAGCACCATACCGTGCATGAAACTGTCGAATTCACATTATTTTGATGTGTAGAAGAGGACAAGCATAATGATATGCTTAGAAGATTACAGCTTACTTACTTTGAACCATTGAAATGAGATACGCCATCGCAATGCATGGAGTACTAGAACTCCAATGTGTTAACACGAGGGCACCGTGAAGCGCCATCCCGTTTGAAGGAACTGCAGAGTTCACATCCCTTTGATTTGTAGTAGCATACAAGCTTAATGTTATTGAAGGATAATTAAATTAGCTTAATTTAAAAGTTAATGAATAATTCTTGTTTCAAATGTTATGTACCTGGAATATTCCAGATTGCGAGCGATACCGAGTGTACGGAATAAATGAGTTTTTCGTGTGAATATTTTAAAACGATGAAACTGTTGTTCATTAGCATTCTTTGGATTTATATCTCAGTTGAGAAGAACTGTTTAATGATATACGAAATCTTGTAGTTGTCTTTAGTTAGTAAGTTTCCTACAATTTGTGGACCTCAGGCGTGGTAATTATCAAGAGGACATTCTAGAATTAAATCGGATACGTTCTAAAGATTGGAATATTATCGAGTATTTGAAGACAGGACGTTGGAGAAAATTCCTTGAAGGTCTAGAACGTTCGAGAAGTTATTCATGCGACGTGAGTGCAGTTTGGAGAGATAGTGCGAGAACGAAAATTAAACTTTTGTGTAGAGACAATTCGAGTTTATACGCGAGTATCGAGTGAAAATTTTCACAATGAAAGATTTGAGTAAAATCACAGATACTGCGCTAAAAGAGATATTAATGGAGCATAAACAACCTTCTGCTGGTTCCGCAGCTAAATTAATTTCCCGTTTGATGGATGTTGACTCAGACGGAACGTGGATAAATGACAAGCTAAAAGAAGTTCGTGAAAAAAATGAGGATCGGGTGTTGATGTATCATCAAACGTGCAATCAGCAATGAATCTACTGCAACGAGAAATTGATTTCTTTTTAAAAGAAGAAGAATTAGCACAAGGTGAGTTAGCCACGTTGCGCCTTGAGTTAGATGCGATGCGAATTCATTCAATTACAGGTTGAGCAACATTTGGAAAATGAGCAGCGAAGATCGACGCGTAATTTTCGAAGTGAACAATATGATGTTGATAGTGGCGGTGACAATCTCTTGGCATTGAATAATGGCAATGAATGCAGTGTTTTATCTCAATTTAGTTAGCCGCGAACGAATATTTCGGCAGTTTCAAATTTACTTCGTAAATTTTATGGTAAATCTAGTGATAGTGAAATTTGGAGGAAGCAGATCAAATTGTTGAAGACGATATATAAATTGGAAGATGACATTGCACGATTACTTATCGGTATGCGACTGAAGGGAAAAGCACTTGAATGGTTTCATCCTAAACCAGAATATATAACTATGCCATTCAACCGACGCAGGAAGAATTAAAAGTTACGTTTTATCATCCACAAAGCAAAATTGAAATAAGCAAGGAATTTGACGGGCGATTATGGAAGAGGAACGAGACATTTCATGAATATTTTCACGAGAAGATGATTCTTCGAAGTCGAGTACCAATCAACGACCATGAAATGCTTGAATACCTGATTGACGGCATCCCCAATGAAATGCTCCGGAACCAGGCCCGTATTCAACAGTTTACAACAACCGATCAACTTTCGATAACGTTTGAAAAGGTAATTCTTCGAGATCAAGGTTTGTTGGGCGTGCAGATGTCAACAAAGTTTGAGAAGTGTGAAGACAGTTTCGATAGAAATGAACGAAAGGAGGTAGTCAATGTGGGTGAGATAAGCGAGTTTACCGGTAATATTGTACGATGTTATAGTTGTGGTGGGCACGATCACATTAGCGTGAATTGTCTGACGAAAGATCGTGGTGTAAAATATTTTATATGTCAAGAACGTGTACATATTGCGTCAAATGTCCCAAGAAATTTAAAGCGAGTGAAAGGAGCTGCGTGACATTAGGAGTATCGTACCGAAATTATCTCAAAAATGTTTTACTTAACGGATGCGAAAATCAAAGCATTAATGGATTCAGGAAGTGATTTTAGTTTAATTCGCACAGACGAGTATACTAAGCTTGGTTCTCCGCAATTACGATGCAATGAATTACTTTTCAAAGGTTCAAGGAATAATACAACATTAGGTGAGTTTCAAGCAGAAATTACCGCAGATGGACACTCATATCCGATTTGTATACAAGTAATCTCTGATACCATTGTTCGACACAAGCTGTTAATAGGAACGAATTTCTTAAATGTAACCGATGTCAGCATTAAAGGTGCTAAAGTAAACATTCGTCCATTACCGAAAGTAACGCGCCAAATTGTTGAAAGAGAAAATATTATACCGGAAATATTTAAAATAGATGTAACGAGTGACGTGTTATAAGTAAATCAAGTTGATGTGACTCATGTATTAGATCCTAATTAGTGAGTGACGATAGAATATCTTGTTAGTAATTACAAGCCAAGCAAAACCTTTGAACGTGAAATTGCAATGAATTTAATATTGAAAGGCGATATCTGTATATTAATCGGCGATACAATTGCCAGCGTTGCAAAAAGAGATTGTTAATGCGCAGATAGAACAGTGGATAGCGGCTGGAGTCGCTCAGTTATCTACTTCTGATTATGCGAGTCCGGTTGTTCTCGTTCGGAAGAAAAATGATTCGTTTAGATTATGTGTGGATTATCGACAAATTAAGAAGAAGATTCTTAAAGATAGGTATCCGTTACAATTGATTGAAGATCAATTAGATTTGTCACAAGTCGCGCGCATTTTCAGTACTCTTGACTTGAAAAACGGTTTCTTTCACGTGCGATAGGATAAAGCAAGTCGAAAGTATACAGCATTTATTGCACCAGATGATCACTATGAATTTTTACGAGTCCCTTTTGATTCATGTAATTCTCCAGCAGTTTTTCAAAGATTTATAAATACCATATTTAGAGATCTTATTTGAGAGAGAATAGTTTTAGCATACATAGATGATTCGATTGTTTCATGAAATGATATTGAAAGTGGGATCAAAAATCTTGAAAGGCTTTGAATTATAGCGAGCGGAGCAGGCTTAATATTTTGTTGGGGAAAGTGTTGTTTTTTGCAAACTTTTGTCGAATTCCTCGGGAATGTAATCAACAATGGTTATGTTCGCCCCTCACTAAAACTGATACAGTCCGACGATTTCCAGAGCCGACAAATGTTAAACAAATACAAAGTTTTCTTGGACTTATCTGGTATTTTCGTAAATTTATTCATGAATACCCTGTAATTGCGCGACCTTCATCTAACCTTCTGCAAGCGAATGTTAATTCTGTTTTCGAACGTCTGAAATGGAAGCATTCATATGACTTAAACTTTTAGTGAGTGAGAAACCAATGGTGAATATGTATCAAATAGAAGTAGAGATGGAGTTGCATACAGATGCTTCTGCGTTAGGGTACGGAGCGATTTTATTTCAAAGAATAACGAAGATCAACCTTTTCAGCCTGTATATTATTTTCTAGTGGTAGGACAACTTCTGCTGAATCTAAATACAGTAGCTATAAACTTGAAGTTTTAGCAATGGCAAAAGCATTGAAGAAATTAGGAGTTCATTTATTAGGAATTTCGTTTGTTATTGTTACTGATTGCCGAGCTTTTACTCTTACAATGAATAAGAAATATCTTTGTGTGTGAGTTTCGTGATGGGCATTATCGTTAGGAGAATTTGATTACCGGATAGAGCCTCGTCCAGGAAACAACATGATACATGTAGATGCGCTTAGTAGAAATCCTCCTCCTACAAATTTCCTAATTGGTGAATCTGATGCAAGTCTTACAGCACGTTTGTATAAAACACAGGAAGAATATGAGACTGTAATGAAACTTCGAGATTTGGTACTACAAAACAAGACGAATGATTATGTTCTACGGGGAAATTTTCGGTACAGAAAGTCTGGAGGTTCAACTAGTAGTGTCATGTCGGATGCAGATATATGAAATAAGGCAATAAGGAAATAAGGAAAAAGTCAAGACTGAAGCTATCGTACGTAAAGGTTATTGGATTCCAAATCTTCGGCAGCAAGTTGGAAAGGTGGTAAGAAATTGTGTTGCATGCATCTTAGCCGAAAGGATACAGGGAAAGTAGGAGTGTAATTTAAATACGATTGAAAAGTGGAGTATTCCTTTTGATACATTTCATATCGATCATCTTGGATCACTGCCATCAACAAAAAAAAAGGTATCAGTACATATTTGTAGTGGTAGATGCTTTTACAAAATTTACATGGCTCTATGCTACAAGATCTACTACTACAGCTGAAGTTTTGTCACGCCTGAAGAAGCAAGCGTGACTTAGCTGCACCTAAGCCCTGTGAGTGATGTAAGCATTTAGATGCAGATCAACAATGTTTGAAATTAACAATACATCGAAGTATTGGCACGTCACCATTTCATCTTCTCTCTGGGACACATTCACGTCTTAAAGGTCATCTTGGCATCCGTTTTACGCAATCAACAATTTGTAGTTCGAAAGGTAGGGGAAGGAGAAGGACCCCTACAAACATCTACGTCAGCAGATTCTATGAAATTGTGGATCGAAGATATGTATGATATTTATCTCGAATCGAAGACGATATGAATGAAGACATTCTGGACGAATGTTCATGCAGGGCGGCCGAGTGAAGGCTAACGAAATTATCTTAATTTAAAAACTAATCAATAATTCAAGTTTCAAATGTTAGGTGCGTGGAATATTCTAGAATGTGCGGAATAAATGAGATTTCGTGTGTATGTTTTAAAACGATGCAGCAGTTATTCATTAGCAGTCCATGGAGTAATATCTCAGTTGAAAGGAACTATTTAATGATTTAAAAAACCTTGCAATTGTCTGTAATTAATGAGTTTCCTACATTATGCACAGAAGATTACAGCTTATTAAGATCGATACGTACAAATGAAATGCACAGTCGCATTGCATGGAGCATTAGAACTCCATGGTTTTGACAAGAAGACACTATGAAACGCTACCCTGTTGCATGGAACTGCAGAATTCAGATTCTTTTGAAGTGCAGAGGCAGATAAGCATAATGCTATCCATAGAAGATTACAGCTTACTTACTTCGAATTGTTGACATCAGGTGGGCCATTGCAATGCATGATGCTTTTTAGAACACCGTTTATTTGCCACACAGACACTGTGAGGCGCAATTAAGTTGCAAGGAACTCTAGCATTTACTTTCTCTTAAAATTCAGATAAGCATAATGCTATGCATCGAAGTATACTCCTTACTTACCTCGATACGATGAAATGCTATGCACCATCGTATTGTGATAACGCGGGTTTTTGAGTATGTCACTTGAGCGCTAGCCCCGCGAAAACGTGGGTTTCTGAGTCTGACGCTTGTGCGCTGATCCCACGATGATGTGCAATTTTTTTGCTGGTTTGTGTATCTTGTACATCGATTTGTATGTACTTGCCATGGTTATGTCGATCTTCATTTTTTATGCCCAAAATATAAAACTTATACGATAGTTTAGAAACAATCAAAGCAAGAATTATTCTGGAACAGTTCATTCCATAGTCATTTTCTGTTTCGTACGCTTACGCTTCTAGTTTACCAGTATAACAAGGTTTATTATTTTGTAACTTTTTACCCACATAATATGAGTGATATTATTGATGAGTATATTGCTGACTCTCTATCCTACATTCGGTATATTCAGAAGATTCTGATATAAAAGTCGAGGACAGCGATAGTGATGTGGGTTCAAGAATAAGATTAAGAGCCATTTCACTACAGCATTCAAGCGATTCCGATGATTCCATCGATTGTGTCAGATGTTGATAAAATTCCTACCGCATCAGATTTTACAGGTGTGTCAGGCCCAAAAATTTTTCCTATTGATAAGAAAAGCGTAAAAGAAATCGTCGAATTGTTTATTGGCAATGATTTGTTTCAATTAATGATCAATGAATCCAACATGTTTTACCAGAAAGATAAGGACAAGATGAGCGAGAGGAAAAAATATCAAAGTGATGTGATATTACTCTAGCCGAGAAGAAAAAATTTCTTGGTATAATTATAATGATGGGTCAGATAAAGAAAGATGTAAGAAATAATTACTGGTTCTCCGAATTTTACATGAGAACACCATCGTTCTCCACAATAATGCCATGCAAGAGATTTCGCCAGATTTGTAGGATGTGGCATTTTTCAAAGAATCAAACAATAAACGATTCTAATAAGCTCGCTAAGATTCAGGCCATTTTGAGCTACTTATTAGATAAATTTAAATCTGTATACACACCCAGGAAAGAACTTTCGCTTGATTAATCCATTATTCCATGGCGTGGAAAATTGTCTATAAAAACATACAATCCGGCAAAAATAATAAAGTACGGCCTACTTTGCCGTACGCTTTGCGAAGCTAGAACCAGATATGTTACCAATATAGAAATGTACTGTGCGGAAGGCAATAAATTGGGCCAGATATATTATTAGTATTATGTCATTATTAAGTATTATGTCATTACTTGATAAAAATATATGTTTGAGACACCACTTATACATGGACAACTATTATAATAGCTTTAAAACTGCAGAATTGCTCATGATAAATGGTACAGGAGTTTGTGGTACAATTAGAGCAAATAGGGGTGTTCCTGAGTCTTTACTGCATTTCAGATTGAAAACTGGAGATTATAAATGTAAAAGAATGGGTGAAGTTATAGTAAAGGCGTGGAAACCGGAACAGAATGTCGTACACATGGTTTCCACGATACATTCGGGAAAATTAATTAAAACAAATAAAATACACAGGAAAACAAAACAAGAAATGATAAAACCTTATTCCGTCATAGAATATAATAAATATATGATGGCTGCAGATTTGGCAGATCATTATTTATCATATTATTCCATCATGAGAAAAACGGTGAAGTGGACAAAGAAGACAGTCTTGTTTCTTTTAAATTGCGCACTGTTTATTGCATTTAGATTATATATTGAATTGAATGGCAACATTATAAAATATAAACAATTTTTACATATTGATAAACGTTCTTGGATCGAGGGAAACGCAAATATACAAGATGTACTAACTGATACCTCTATTACTACTCTTTCTAACAATTCAAGTACTTCTGTACATATTCCTACACCTCGCACACCAATATTTGACAGCCCCAGGGACTTTCGGATCATATGAAGGATAATAAAGTTACCAGAATTTTTGGATAAGGGAAAAAACTGATTCGTACGACGTCCTTTAAAGTTTGCTCTGCTGGTAAAAAAAGAAGCGAAAGCAACTTTATGTGTGCTGAATGCATAGTACCTTCACATCTTGGACATTGTAAATACTTGCTTCAAGTATTAAAACATTTGCCTTCTGTTTACGTTATGTATATGCATTAATCCACCATGAAATAAGAAACTGTACTTTTCTCCATTAATATAAATTAAAAATTTCCATCTTCTTTTTCTAATTACCGTTAAATTGTATATGATGAATATGCAAATAAAATGTTCTATTTAACAAAAATATATAACGTTTTAAATATTTTATTTCGTTATTCAGTGACCTAAAACAAACGAATATGACCGGCGGGGAACTGGGATTTAAGATGCCAATTCGTTGCAGGTGCTCAGGCTTCAAATGTCTCTTAGGTCGCCGCTTATCAATGCATTAAGCGTAATGCTATGCATAAAAGATTACACCTTTCATTCTTTGAATGGTTGGAATGATATGCACAATCCCATTACATGGAACTGTATAATTCACATTCTTTTGAGGTGTAGAAGCAGATGAGCATAATGCTATTCATAGAAGAACACAGCTTACTTACTTTGATACAATGAAATGAGGTGCGCCATCGCATTGCATAGTACATTAGAAGTCTATTGTATTGACACCCAGACACTATAAAGCGCCATCCGGTTGCATGGAACTTTATAGTGCATATTCTTTGGAGGAATTGAAGGAGCTAAGCATAATTCTATACATACAGAATTAAACCTTGATTGCTTTGAAAGGCTGAAATGAGATGTGCTATCGCATTGCGTGGAATATTAAACTCTATTGCTTTGACACGCAGATACTATGAATTGCCACCCCGCTGAATGTAACTGTAAAATTGACATTCATTTGTGGAGCAAAGCAGATAAGTGTAGCGCTAAGCATGGAGGATTACAGCTTACTTACTTTAGAACGACAGAATGAGATGCACCACCGCATTGCATGGAGCATTACAACGTCATTACTTTCGCACGCAAACACTATGAAGCGACAGCCTCTTGCATGCATCTGCATAATTCACATTCTTTTGAAGAACTGAAGCAGATAAGCATAATGTTATGAATAAAAGAATGCAGCTTACTTACTATGAAACACTGAATTGGAATGCACCATGGCATTGCGTGTAGCATTAGAACAGTACTGTATTAACAAGCAGACATTGTGAAGGGCCAGCCTGCTGCATGGAAGTATAGATGTCACAATCTTATCAAATATAGAAGTAGATATGCATAGCGATGTGCATGGAACGTTACAGATTACTTATTTTGAAATAATGAAATGAGACACGCTATCGCATGGCATGAAGGATTAGAACTATATTGCATCGATACTTATGAATCCTATGAATCCTACAGTTGCTCGCAATGTGATGGCGTTTCGCAGTGTCTGCGTGCCAATGCATTAGAGTTCTAATGCATCATGCAACACAACAGCCCATCTAAAGAGATTCAACGATTCAAGGTAAGTTATTTGCAATGTTCTATGCACTGCATTATCCTTATCTGCTTCTGCTCCTGAAAGGAATGGTAGTTCTACAAATTCATGCAACGGTATAGCCTTCTAAGTAACCATTCCACACATGAGCCTGTGTGCACCCCCAGCATCAACCCTTGGACTCAGGCAACCTGCCACGCTCGCCTGCAGAACCGGCAACAGGCAGCGTTCACGCAAGCACTTCTGCACGCGCTCACAAGCACCAAGTACCGCTGTGTCACTCGGACCGACCAGTATACATGGCTCGTTCACACCAGGCATCGCTGTTTAACTCTCACCAACGAGCACTACTGTCTCAGTCGTACTAATGAGTATATCTGCCTCGCTCGCACCAAAGATGAACACACTTGTCTACCTCGCACGGGGGATTCCGTCCTGCTAACAGGCGCAGCCGCAGCCCATCACCTCAATGGGGACCCTTCCAATTCAGGGAGCTGACTTTACCTGAACCTGTATTCTAGTTTTAAGCCTCTTGCATATATATCCGGACTCATGTATTGCTACATATAAGAATTCATAAATCCATGTTACACACGTTATGAATGTAAGACACGAACAACACACGTAATTGTAAGTTCATGCTGTACTAGTTCAGTATACTATTTCATATGTTAAAGGCGAAAGACGCGCCGCTAGCCTCACTTCGATACGCGAGTTCCCACTCGCTGGACCACATGCTTTCATAATTTTTCAAGTAAATATTTCAAATTGGTACAAATATTATATTAATACATATTTTATATTTTAGTTAATTCAAAATACAATATCTCTTATCTATCTAATAATTATCTATCTAATTTCATATCATTTCATGATGTTTTAATTAAATATTTGAAACTGGTTTATATAATTATACTTATCATAAGTTTTAGTTACTTAAAAATGGATCATCCGCTCCAAACGAAAATAAATATCTATATGTTATATAAGTCGATCATTTATTTGGTTTGCCCCAGTTCGCTTTCTTTCCATCGAGGCTTGCAAATCCATCTTCGTTGTTCTTGAAATTCGTACTTTGGAAGGTAAGTAGTATGTATTGATGGTCCGACGCTGAAAATATCTCAAACAGTTCTGCTTTACTCAACTCAGCGTATATACAACCTCCTATCAACGTTATGTCTATTTTTTATTTGTTTTGGTTCTTAAAGTATGTATAGCCTTCTTTCGGATTTGTCGCGATTAGGTCGTTTCTTCGAGCCACTTTGATAATCTTTTCCTCTCTATGGTTGTTCTTCTTACTACCCCTGACTACCGATTTTTCGTTCAGGTCACCAGCGATTATTTTTCTGGTTGCTTTCTTTCCCTTTTCTATGTTAACCTCAGTTTCGGTTATATATTCTTCGATTGCTTTCCGTTCCTATTCGGCGAGAAGTAGCAACTTCTAACTTTTGTTTCTTCGAACATAAACGGTACCGGTCGACGAGTACGTGGTGCCATATGTGCAACATTTTCGATTAACGCCGGTTAACCATATCGGAGCGTCACCGTTCTCGTCTTACAGTCAGTATTCTTACATTTTCTGCATGATTTTTTGCGCAATTCGGCATCTGTTCAGATCGATTTGTGGGACTTTCAATTCCATATTCATTTCTCGTTTTTTTCTATCAAGGCCTTTCTGTAGACCGGACAATTAAAGCTCAGGTAACGTATCTGGTGTACGGATTGTTTCTTCCTGCCTCGCTACAAATGATACATTTCGGTTTGTTCACGATGCAATCAATCATCGTATGATTCTGGAATCCGCATCTTCTGCAGGTTTCCTTATTATCCTTGACTTCTTCGCAATTTCTACCGATATGTCCCAGTTTATGGCACTTGCAGCATCTCTCTACTCTTGGTAGCACTTAGCAGGGACAAGAGGTCAATGCTGTTCTGAGTAGTTTTACCTTCTTCTGCTCGTTGCTGTATTTCTGTTCACATTCAACTAACGCGAATTGGTAGCCTTTTCACTTTTGTTTTAACAACTTGACGTTTATACCGCCATGCTTTCCTTCGATTTCATTCAATGTTCGTCTTATGTCCTCCTTTATTCCTTCTCTGGTAATCCAACGGATATATGTCCCTTAGTTGGGACATTATACTCGCACTCGTAGGCTTTATACCGAATCCTTTTTTCAGAAATCCTTTTACCTCCATTACTTTGTTCTCTACACCTGCTTTCTTGTTAAACTCCAGAATTATATCTCCCACTCTCGATTTTCTTGCGTCATCTTTTCGTATTTCTGTCATTTTTTCTGCGTTTCCTCATCTCGTAGCTTGTCCTCGAATGCTTCCTGCTCCTTTAATTGCTTCATTTTTTTTCTGTAAACGTTCGCCACTAGTTTCATCAAGTGTTTGATGTCAGTTTTTTTTTATATGCCTGATGTTTCCCGTTAACGTTTCCTAATATGTCATTAGCTTTGCTGTATCCTCCCTCATAATATCAATCATTACGTCTGATGTGTGGCTACCTATTCTTCTATTCGAAAGTGTAGACGTTATTCTTATCGGTCTATCGGTTCTTATCAACTATTCCATTATCCTGCTCTTTCTTCTTGGTTCCCTTATTTCGGCTCCTGATGCTTGTCCTTTCGTGTCTGTACTTCCTTCCGGGGCTTTCTTTTTCTCCTTTATATACGCTTTTATTATCCTTCTCTATTTCCCTATCTTTCTGTGTCATCGACAAGGGGCTTCGAACCGCTTGCTCAACCTTTAATCTTCTGCCAGGACTCGACAGGGCTGATTCCGAATCGCGAGCCGGCAGCTCCTCACAGCAGCATATGCACAGCAGCCTCGCTCACGCTGGGGGTGGGAGTTGGGGGGGGGGGGGCTGCAGGCCCTCTACCATCCTACTGCCTGCCCTAATGCGGGCGGGGGATTCCCAGGGCCACTCGAACCGCGACCAGCATCTATCTTATACTCTAGCCGATTCGTAGTCATGCGTTTTCCATTAAGCTTGCCGGGATCAGTGATATTGATTCATTCAATCTAATTTATTATTTTCACTTTAAGTTTCTCGATTTTTTATTTTCTCTCACGATGTCGTCTATTTCGTTGTACCTTGCCCTTATGGTACGGTATGTAATCTGTTGTTTGATATTTCTAGGATTTCCTCTCAATTAATGCAATGTTTCCACAGTTTTCCTTTTTTTTCTCTCTAGTTACGTTGTTGTTATTTTTTGCTCTCTACCCATCACATTTCCTCTCTGCACCATCCCGGAACCAGCGTTATGCGATTACATCAGGCTAGCGCCCCGGTCTCGCTACCCCAAGATCAAGTGTTCTCCTTACATCCGTTGATTTATATATGTCAAATATTGGAGAATATTTTCTCTTATCTTTCGTATTTTTCGAGTTACGTTTTAGTTAGATGTACATTATATGCGCGTCGAAATATCGGATTTCCATATGATTTTTTAGTAAAGATTTATTCTTTTCCGACTGTTTGTTTTCATTTCGCCGAAGGCGCTCCTGTATAAGATGCGGAACCGCTCCGCTTGATCCCGCCGATCATTACATTACATTTCGTGAATAAGCGTTCAATCGAATTGGATTTCTGCTATTCCGTAACTGCGGAAGGCTTACTACATAGCCTCATCCCTGGGAAAGTTGCGAAGTTTGCTTACGTCCCGAGATGGAAAAGTGGTTACGATAGATTTAGTTAGGTTACGCTAGATTAGGTTAGGTTGGGTTATGTTTGGGAATGTTTGTAGGTTGCTCGGTTATGTTGGGTTAGATATAAGAAAGCGTAGGTTTGAATTGTTTATGTTTAAAACAGGTAAAGTTAGATTGTGTTAGGTTGAGTTAGATTTGAGTGAAGGCAGGTTAAGTCAGATTAGGTGTAACTAGGGTTAGCTTGGTTTAAATTAAGTTTGGAGGATGTTAGACTAAGTTAAGACAACTAAGAGATGGATTACCGATAGCTGGCAATGCCATCTGTCGACACTTCATGAATTACCGACTATTGGCATTACCAGCCGTTATAATACCATGAGTTATCGACCGCATGCATCACCTACTGTCGACATATCGTGAGTTACCGACCGCAGGCAACTCCAGTCGCTGATATGTCTTGAGTTACCTACTATTGGTTACACCAGCCGTGTGTGATTGCATACGTTATCAGTTGTTGGTAACTCCAGTCGTCGATAATTTATGGATTATTAACCACAAGCAACACTAGCTAGAATCACAAAATTATTGTGGGAAGCTGGAAATAATGGGTGATGCAATGTACACTTTTATTTTGCAAAGACAGTAAATCTGTTACTAATGAGTCTGTATTCTATGAGGGAGTATTAAAAAACTGAAGGAATGTCGGATTTCACTCATTGTGCGTGTAATCCAGGTGTGAATAAGTAAATAAAGGCTTATAATTAATATATGAAAGTATAACTTATATTTTAGTAAACGAATCAATTTATTTTACAGAATATAAATATTATTGATAAGATAAGATGATGCCTGATTCCTTCCTAGAGGAGAATTTGGAACAGATAGATCTGGATAATTATATACGACAATTAAAAAGAACGAACAAATTGTTCAGGTAAATCAGAGGAAAAGATCTTGCAAATATTATTTGTTATGCAGACTAATTTAAGCAGCGAGTATGTTAACAAAACTGTAAGTTCAAGTACTATTTATTGTTCATTATGTTAAAAAAAATTCATTAGTCTTCGTACATTGCAGCACATCACAGATTAGTCTAATTTATTGCCCAAGCAACCATAATTCAATAGTTAATTAATATCATGTTTGCAAAAATTTATAATATGTAAATTTCGTAAATTTTAAAGGTGACGACGCTGGTGCACGGTTTTTGAATCTCAAAAATGGTAAAAAGATGCGGCAGGGAGAGGAGAACCTAGTCAACCACTACCTACAACATTAACAATGGATTCTAATGCTTTGTGGATATACAATGCTTTCTCATTGAAAAATATATTTTTTACGATCAAATTAATTAGAAATGTAAAATAATTTTATTAATAACATAATATTATATATCTTTCGAAGAATTAAAACTTACATCGATAAAGCCGTAATGGGAAAGTTGAAAAGTAGCAGTGATCTACGAAAAGCAAGAAGATTAGAGGAATTAATGGTCAATATAAAGTCGAAACTTACTTTGGAAAAATAAATACCTTCTTCTTAAAAAGAACAGACATATTAACTAATTAAGGAAAAATTATTCCTACTTATAAAAATATTGTTACTTTTTGTAAAAGTTAAATATGATAATATAAAATATTTAAAATATTAAAAAAACTAGAGTAAAATATATTTTTATATATCTTGTAATATATTTTAATACGCTAAATGATAAAAGTTAAATAAATTCCGTAAGAAAATATTTATTTATGTAGATTGAACTTCACTCATACATTTATAATAAAATGAACATAGTTATTCATATTTAATATTTTCTTTGGAAACAATGAGTAAAAATATAAAGTACTTTGTTGTTATAGTTCTAGATGCTTCACAAGTTCCAAAAATGATAAAATAGACCAACGCCAGCAAAAAGTCTAATGTTTCATACCTATTTTATAGTTTAAAGATTATCAAACTTTATGCTTGGATGGATGCTTATATATAAGTATAACTGGCAAAATGAAATGAGATCGCAACGTGATATTTACACATCTGCGTGCTGCAATTTTGTCCTATATAAATTTCTGATAAAAGGATATAAATGTTTATAATCTAATTATCAATTACTAATGGAATTCTACAATTTTTCCATGTAATAGTCCTTTCTTCTTGTACGCATCCTCCAATACATACTTAGTACCTTTAATCTTGATGGATTTCGTATGTGCGTGTTAGTGTGTGTGCGCGCGCGCGTATTTGTATGGTAGCAGTTACAAAAATACCACATAATAGATATCATAATTTCGATTCTAGTAAATTGAGTAAAATGATAAGATTTATATATAATTATATATAAATAATATATAATTATATATAATTATTATATATAATAATAAGATTATCTGTGGAATATCAAGGGGATGCGAAGCTGCTATTGCACTGCATACAGCATTTTTCACTGGAAGAATTTTTCTTCCAATGTGTCGACTCCAGATTTATTTAAATTGTTCTCGTTTTCAAAATTAAAACTGCATGACATATCCGTTAATGCAGCACGCCGGTAATCATGATACCCAACAGATCCAATCTTCCTTTATCTGAGATTAAGGCCTGCCTTCTTTGTTTCCAAACTTCTTTACATTGCGTTACATCCTTAAGACTCTTTGTAGGTTACAAAGAACAGAAACGCTACATGGATTAAAAAAGTGTAATAGTGTAATTTATATAATCTTGAACATTTTAAATCCGTTTACGTCGCTTTGCTTGTTGTATATGTTTATCACATGGCGTTGAACCAACTACTACTGCCATTATCCCTTTCTAAAATTTGGAAAATCCACCAGATCTAATGAAACCTTGCTTAGATTGTAAATGTGTTTTTACTGTATCCAGCAGAAATGAAATTACATTGACAGAAGTACCAGCTAGTTCTCCACGCCTATTTGGAACATCATTAAATCACCTTGTTAAACAATAATATATTAAATGTGACTTGGACTTTTAAATTTGAATTTATAAACATCTAACAAATGAAAATGTTTTTCTTACTATTCATATCATTATACTTTCAGTGATTTATTATGTGCTGTGATTTGATGTATTAACAGCTTGATTATATTTTACAACGAACCTTGCGTACCAAACATTGTTTTTACTCCTGATAAGAGTGGATAGTTCTTCGTTTTGTATTCTTATACCGCACTGATTATAAAAGTATAAAAGAGTCGTATATATTTTTTTCAACCCGTCATAAACCAAAAATATTATTTATAAAATAATGTATTACCTATTGTGACGTGGTGACGTCACAAGGCTCGCTCCCCCCCCCCCCCCCCTGCTTCGGTTAAACTAGCTCGCAGATCACCACCCATGCGAGAAGCGCGACAGGGACCATCGCGACAGCAGTACTTGCGAGGAGCGTGAAATACGCGATGGTAGAACCTCCCCCCCCCCCCCCCCCGTTCTTTTCTCTCTCTCCGTTTGACGAATAAGACTGGCGAGCTGAAGAAGAAGCAACCCATAAGACGCCCCTTCGGCGGATAAGAAGACCGCAGGTCCGCGGACGAGCTATGCGCCGAGGTAGCGTGACGGGCTCGACGGTGGAGGAGTCGGGTAGTGAGCAAGAAGAGACCCTGAAGCCCGAAGGATACGACCCAGAGCCCTGCAACGATAAGACCGCTGCCATAGTCCATGGAGACGAACAGGATGGTTCTCGGGTGTGAGAAGGACCTCCACCCCTCCCCTGAGCCCATGGAGAGGAAAACTCAAGATGCGCAGCGGAATTGCAGGTGAGCCGTGGAAAACGCGGCGCGCGACACGCGCCACAGTTCAGATGATCCAGAGGACCCCCTCTAGACACACCACAGGGGGCGATCAGGGAAGATCGCCAAAATCCACCGATCGATGCCCCGAACAATACCGAAGCGTATAGCCCTACCCCACCAAGGAGCCCCAAGGAGGATCTAAGGGGATCCGAAGACCCCCAGCAAACCTATATAATGAGCTAGCCAGCATGAAGACGGCCTACTCTACTACTATTCTTCTTCGCAGCGACTTAGCGACTATTTAGCGAGCAACCGAGCAAGCGATTATACGGAGCGATTCGGAAGAGAGAGAGAGAGAGAGAGAGAGAGAGAGAGAGAGAGAGAGAGAGAGAGACGGACTGAACGAGATCCAGACTTGCTGGAGGCGAGAACGTGAGTCCTTATACGCTAAAGCGTCCCATTTGTTCCCTGCCGCATTTGTGATATCGCGTATTATAATTTGTATTGTATAACGGGTGGTGATCCCCGGTCATTCGCGGCGTGTCGTATACCCTTTTGTAATACCGCGTCAAGGCAATATAGAATGAAGCCGTGAGTTCAGTATCCCGCGACCCTAATTGGCGCACTCGGCTAGAAGTAGTCGAGCGACGGAGTATTTCGAAATTTCGAGGGTTATCTTGCACCGGGTTTCCCCCGGGTTGCGTGGTTTATTAGTTTTTGCTACTTCTTGAGTAGCTGGCGCCCAAAAAAGTCCCAGCCTCGCAGCTTCGAAATACTCGCTGGATAGGAAATTTATTGTTCTGTACTTCGCGTTGTCGAATCACGCGGATATTTTGTACCCCGATATAACTCCGGATTAAACTTCTGTATAACCCCTGTATTATTGGTTCTACATACCCCTTTCTTGCGGATTGTAACGGGAAAACCCCGTCACACTATAAAATAAAAATGCATGCTGACCCTAAACTTCACCTTGTGCAATTTCTTAAATGACATGTTGTTAATTGCATGAATTTGTAACGGTAAATTGAAGAAAAAAAATATATATATAATAAATGTATATATTTTTATGATAAAGTACTTAAGGAAAATAATTAACGAATTTTCATGGAAAAAATCGCCGCATAGGGCTAGATTATAGAAAATAATAAAATCGAGTTCTTATATCTTTATTTCGTGCCGTTGTATCTATTTTGAAATCAAAATAAATAAACTGCTTAGTTTAGTCATTTTTCACATTCGTTTATAATTTTTATGGAAACAGCTTCCCCATTAGCTAATGTTAGCCTACGCCACTACCACGCATATAGCTATGGTGAGCTAATAGTGTCATTGCCACGGCCGTGTGCTATATCGCGGTGCATTAATAGTGCCGTGATACGAGTGTCGCCCCAGAACGAAGAGTATGCCGTTACGAGAGCTGCGTAGAAGCACTGTCTTTGCACAGTTCTGGCACGGAATTCGTTCCATCCGTTGTCATTACCGTACCAAGCACTGGCTGTTTGGCATATTGTAGTGCATGAGACAGACTTGTCTCTTATCATCGTCAAGGAGATGGATCTTCACGCATTGTGGATTCAACTCATGTACGATCTTTTTGGTCTTCATCTTTTTTACATTTAACATTATATAAGTAACGCAGTTTTGTTATGAAATGCTCAGATTTGTAATCCTCGAGTTCTTTTATTCTTTGGTAAAGCAACTTATTCGATTAATATATATTCATGAGGCATAAACATAAACAATTAGAAAAATGTTATTAAAACGGTATTAAATATGTTGTTGCAATTATATATTTAAGGTCTGAAGGTGTAGATGCAATTAGTGTCCGATGTTTTACGTGATCCAATCGACGTATCGAGTGAGGCTATGAAATATGAAAATATTTTACTATTCCTCGACTCCTTTCCATGTTAAATGAATGATTAGTTCTGCAAGACAAGAAGCCTAAATTAATGAGATCTCTTCGAACATAAGTAATTTATAAGTAATACATTCCTTCTCTTTGAAATATTTGCCTTTGCATAGAATAGAACGTGTAGATATAATTGCCTGTTTTATATCCATTTCGGGTCAATTCTATTATAGCTTTTGAGCAGAAGTAATATTGATTATACTTGAAATTTGCAATAGTTCTTTGATTAACAGATTTTATTAACGTAGAATCATCATTTGAGGGATATATCAATCTACTTTGCAGTTCTATCAGTTTCTTTTTCTACTCGCTACCTTCCATTTTCAGTTCCGTATACTTATCCTTTATCACCATCATATATGTTGCGTAAGATTATAATAACTTCTTTGTCCTTAAATTTTGCGGATATTTCAATTAAATTTCCTTTGCTTAAAGAAACGGAAATTAGAAAACAGTGGCACGTACCATTTCTTTGAAACGTTGTATCGTAATTTGAATCTGACTGTTTTGAAAGGCACGCACTGATTCGTTTTGCAACGTTTGCAATGATTCGGTTAGCGAAGTAAAAAAATATTCTACTTTCGAAATTGTCGGCACTTGTAATTCTAAGGCAAATACATTCATCGGCCGATGTCGTGAGCACTGTTTTTTGGTTAAATTCCAGAAAAACAAATATATTATGAGGAATATAATAAACATCGTAATATTAAATTTAACTTTATTCATTTTTGCCTTCTTGGACACATCCATAACAATATACAGGGTGGGGCAGTAATAATCAGCACCTCAGATATCCTCAAAACTATAAGTTTTATAGAAATTTTTGCTGATATAAAATTGCACAGTACAAAGGTCTCATCCGGTGATGAAAATAGTTTTTTTGTAAGTGGAGATATGCTGGACATTTGAAGGTTGCCTTCATTTTTTAAAATGAATTGGTATGTTCATTCTTCCGTAATACGATAGGGCATTTTAAAATGAGTCCAACGACCTGTAACATGAAGCCATTGAAGGTTACAAAAAGTACAGAAAAGCGATAGTACTTACAGTTTTGATAGTAAATGAATCATACGTATTGTAAGTAGTGGTGGAAGGCGTAATGCTTACCGTTTGCTTCACTGTGAATAAACGTTTTTCGAAGGGAATTTTAATAGTTTGCAGAATAAGTTAAACATGATAAGATTAGTATTGAAAACTCGGTTCGATTATGTTTGGCTAGGCTGTTCTTTGTACCGTTCACTTTATAAGTACTGAGTTGCGGATTCCTGAGGACAGATCACAAAATTATTGAACTATGGATGATTATCATTGTGAAATTAAATCAAAAGGTAATTAAATTCCATTACGTTATAAACAAATCTTAATATTTCATTTTTGATAGTAAGATAAAATACTCTTTACAAAACTACAAGAATGGATACATACCTCTCTGTTATTATTATTTCATAAGGAATTCTAATTGCCCATTATATAGTTCACTACGATAAAAAATTATTTATAAGAATTAGACAAGAATTTCTCATAAAATTCGATATTAAATTAGAGAACCAAGCCCAAACATTTTCAATATTTTCGAATATGAAAAATTTTTGAACATTCCAACAGAAAGATGTTCTAAACAGTAGATAGAAAATTCAAACAGACTATTATGAATCCGGCCCCGGGAGGGGGCTCGGATGTGCTACCGCGCCTCTAGGGCATACGCACTTAATCCTCAATCTGGACCTACCTCCCGGCTAGCCAGCGCTTCCGGTTGGGGCCAGGACATGCACCACAACTTCATCATCTGATATGAGCCATCTCTTATACCATCCGCCCATGCACTGAGTGTGTTCTCCATCAACACTTTAGCAGTGAGAAGAAGACCTTTTCTCTCTTGACTCTGTGTCGGCTGTAAAGAATTTTGTTCTACGAACTGAATGGATTAGTGTTGAGTCAATAATCTAGAACCACAACTTGTCCCATTTATATTCGATAAGAAAGGAGACCGCGGTCCGTGATGGGACGGACGCACGCAAGAGTCTCCCCGACCCGCATCAATCTGAATGCCCGAGGGCACATTCCGGGGGAACCACTAGGAGATTTGATGCGAGGCTAGGATGTGAGAGGTTAGACTTGACGCGTCATCCACCCTGTAACCTTATCACCGGGACCACCATCACCGGGATACTAGGCGCCAACGGGCCGCCCGACACCTGCGAACGCGTATGGTAGTTTACGGTGCACCCCACCCCAGAAAATTCAAACATTTAATTTCAATTCCAGAACGCATCTGTGACGTCGGCTGAACCTCATGGTACCTCCTGCAACACTCCCCCCCCCCCCCCCCCCGGCTCAGCCGCATACATCGCCTGCCGCCATTGCAGGGGCGAGCACACCGGCACACAATAACACAGTCCGATTGCCGAGCTAAGGCAGCCACCCTCGCACCAAGGAGTTGAACCACACGATCGCGCCTCGACGCGCATACATCAGACAGTTGGAGCAGACACCAACCATAGCCTCCGCAGGAGGACCATTCCACGCACCACGAGGAGTCGCCCACAGTTATGCGCACATATTCGTATTATACTCATGTCTATAACCAAGCGAATTGTAGTATTTAAGCACACGACACTCTATGTGCATGCACGACATAACACACAAGCATAATATAATTCACTTCATGTGTAATCATAATTTTATAAAGCGTATTATTCATAACTAGAGTATTAGCGAAACGCTGGAGCGAGCGCCCGACGCGCGCGGCTCACGCCGACCGCGTACGCCCCATCACGACCGTCCGCCCCACTGCGAGTGTCGAACGTACACCCCACCGCAAGGGTCGAGCGTCCGCCCCACTCCAGGGCCCAGCGACTCCCGCGATCCGAGGAGGACGCGAGAGGACGCGAAACCGCGAATAGACCGAGAGATCAAGCCCAGCGTTCGACGATTACAGATCGAGCCAAGAGCTCATCGGAATTGTACCTCTCATGCCTCCGGGTCTTACTCCACCTTACTTGAAGGTGTTTGCTATTTCGTTTTTGTTCCAACTCAGAATTCAGGTTGCTGTTTCCAATTCTAACTTTAACTTTATTCTAAAACAAGGATTCCAGTACTTAGTCATTCTTGGCATAGGGCAGTAAAGTGTAAACTTAGGTTCTACTTAGAATATATTTTATTTTTATCAGTATTTACAAATTTTCATTATTCTCAAAGCATTCCTTGCCTTATATTAAATTAAATTCATTACGGTACGAAATTTTCCACGAGTTCACTAACCTTCCAATATCATTCAAGGAGTTTTGACTCTTAGTTGCGCTTGGTTACCGACCAGTTAGAGTGGCCCTCTGCTTACCTGCATTGATCCACAGTTCGACTAAGGAGAAGATAACCTTTGTTTTCCACATCTCTGGATCGGCAAACTAGAGCGGCCCACTCCGCTAGTGGACCCGTATCTAGCGTTTTGGAATCCGATTTGCATGCACCGTTCCGCCACGAATAAACAAACTCGTTGCGTGGAAGAACTTCCTGCAAACGGTTAATTTTTGTTTGCTCCCGGCAAACGGTCAATTTTCCACGACCCGAGACGTGACACATCTATAAGAGGTAAAATATTTTGAAAATTTTACTTACAGTCTTTAATGCAAGCAGTTAGACAGTATTTCAATTTCTAAGAAAATTGATGAAAGTCAACTATTTTCAAATGATCAGAATCTTTGCCGTTTGAGCAATAAGTGACTAACGAATAACTGCATAAATTTCAGGCTTATGAACATATTGATTAAATCTTATGCTGACACGTTTATAACCGAGTTACTAAATAATAATCAACACTAAGTAATCATTTTAAAACTTAAACGATTACACCTCGCATACATTTAAAAACATTGCAAACGTGAAAAGTAAGTGGTTTATCAAAAACTCTTCTAAAAGAACGGAAGAAGCCAATAGGAATCTTTGTTGAAGTAAGCAAGTTCTAAAGTTCTAAGCAACACTGTGGCCCTTATCTGCCTACGGTTCGTAGCAAGTAAGTTCTGAACTTCCATGAAATCCGATGGAGCTCCTCACTATCAACGTTTCAAAGTAAGTTCTCAAATTCTCAGTTCTACGTTTAAAGCTATGTGTGTTCTATATATCTATGTAAAGTGATGGTCTTTATCAGTTGTGATGAAACCTATTTACAGTAAGTCAGGGAAGCTCGAAGATATTAATTATTCAAATGCTTTAAGGTGTAAAACGTACTTTAATCTAACGTAACTTTTCTTGGGCGCCAGCTGCTCAGAAAGTAGCAAAGGGATAGACTACACGACCCTGGGAAACCTGGGCCGGAACAACCCTCGAAACTACAAAATGCTCTTCCTCCCGACTACGCCTAGTGGAGTACATACACTCGGGGCGCGGGATACTGAAGTCACGGCTTCTTTATTTGTGGCCTCGGTGTGGGTTTAACTAACAAGGGCTACAGGAAACTACGCAACACGCCGCGAATGACTGGGGATCACCAACCGCTTCACGATATAAGATACAATATACAATGTGCAATACAAGAAATGCGGCATGAAAATGGGACGCTTTAGCGAATAAGCTCTCACGTTCTCTTCTTCAGGTTCCTTGAATTCGCTGGTGGTCCTTGGGTATCCTGAATCTTCCTCGGGGCTCCTTGGTGGGGTGGGCTGTACGCTTCGGTATCTTCTCGCACCCTCTGGTGTCTCTGAGTAGGGTCCTCCTGATCATTCGAATTGCGGAGCGCCTATCGCGCCGCGCTCCCATGGCCCACCTGTAGGGCCGCTGGACTTTTGACATCTCTTTAGACGGTTGAAGGAGGGTTGAGGTTCTTCACACGTCCCAAAGCATTATAAAGCATGGAAGCAGATAAGCATAATGCTATACATAATTGGTTACAGATTATTTACTTCGAATCGTTGAAATGAGATGCGCAATCGCATGGTATAATGCTTTATGTATCTACTATTTTGAGACGCAGACAATATGAAACCCCATTCCGCTGGAAGAAACAGCAGAATTCACAATCGGTTGCTGTGTAGGAGCAGACAAGTATAATGAAATGAATAGAACATAACATGTTGCATGATTTACCACCTTCAGAATAGATTCTCCACCTTATTGCATGGACTCAAGGAAATACGTTTGTTTGACACGTAGAAACTACGAAGCGTGCTCCCGCATTATGGATCCCTTCTATTGACATTCATTAAAACTGTAGAAGCATATACGCATATTGCTATGCATAGAAGGTTACAGGTTGCTTACCTTGAAACGTTGAAACGATATGCGCTGTCGCAATGCATGTAGCAATAAAACTGCATTGCCTTGACATGCACAGAATATGAAGCGCCATCGCGTTGTATGGATAAGTAGAATCCACATTCTTTTGAAATGCAGAAGCAGAAAAGCACAATGGGACGTATAGAGCATTAAAATCTACTTACATACTTCGCACTGATGAATGAAATACGACATCACGTTTAATGAAGAATTGCAAGTAAGTGTGGGAGTTACATTCTTTTGAAGTCTAGATGCAGTTACACAAAACACGTTGCATTGAATATTACATCCTATCACGAAACATTGAAATGAGATGCGATACCGCGTTGAATGAAGTATTCGAGCTCTAGTAGAAGTATTGCATCGGCACTTTGTGCATCTGGGAACGCCACACCTTTGCAAGGAAGTGTAGAACCAACATTCTTTTGAAGGATTGAAGCATCATAGAACGCTATCCCTCTGCAAGGAAGAGTAAGGTTCACATTCCTTTGAAGTGTAGAAGAGATAAGCCTAACGTGTTGAATTGGATACTACATCTTCCACTAAGCATTGAAATGAGAAACGCAGCGCGTTGAATGAAGCAGTAGATCACTATTGCTACGAAAAGTAAACATGTGAAAACGCTATCCCTCTGCAAGGGAGTGTAGGGTTCACATTCTTTTGAATTGTAGGAGAGATAAGCATAACGCATTGAATTGAATATCACATCATACATTAAACTTTGAAATGAGTTGCGACATCACGTTGAATGAAGTATTCGAACTCTACTGCATCGCCTCGTTGTGCACCTAGAAACTTTATGCCTTTGGGAGGACGCCACCCAGACACCCAGAAATGCGATTACGTAGATAGGATGTGTGGGATTTACATTCTCTTGAAGTGTCGACTAGATATACATAACGCGTTGCAATGAATATTAAACCTTATCATGAAACACAGAAATGAGATGCGACATCGCGTTACATGAAGCAACAAAACTATATTGCTTCGATTCGTAGACCTCTGGTGACGCTATCCCGTAGCAAGGAAGTGTGGGATTTACAATCCTTCGAAGTGTAGACGATATAAACATAACGCATAACGGTGGTGGATTCGGAAAATTGGACAGTGAAGGAGACCCATCAATCAGATGAACACTAGAATATACCCT
Source organism: Xylocopa sonorina (assembly GCF_050948175.1). Classification (NCBI taxonomy): domain Eukaryota; kingdom Metazoa; phylum Arthropoda; class Insecta; order Hymenoptera; family Apidae; genus Xylocopa; species Xylocopa sonorina. The sequence goes on from NW_027490091.1 coordinate 3,085,600, forward strand.
GCAGTGACGTGACCGCTGGCCGCCGTCCACTACCATGAAGAGAATGTCCTTTAGGATGTAAGAAGAATCTCAGCCCCTCTTAACCCCCTAATGAAAAGTTAAAGTTCCAGCGGCCCTGCAGTTGAGCAACGGGAGCGCGGCGCGTTAGGCGCGCCGCAATTCAGCCGATCAGGTGAAGACGAAGAAGAGGTAACCGACGAAATCCACTGATCGATACCCCGAACAATACCGGAGCGCACAGCCCCACCCCATCAAGCAGCCCCGGAGGAGGATTCAAGAAGCCTGAGGACCGAAGAAAGATCAATTAGCAAGCAAATTGGCGAGCAAGCAGAGCAAGCGATTATACCCAATGAACGATTGTGAAAGTGAGAGAGATAGGGAAAGGGAAAATGTGCGAGAGGAATAGCCAGACAGGTCAGCCTGGAAAAGAAAGCGTGAGTCCTTATTCGATAAAGCGTCCCATTTTCCTGCCGCATTTCTTTTGTTGTGTACGATATATCGTATTTTGTATCGCGAAATGGGTGGTGACGCCCGTTCATTCACGGCGTGTTGCGTAATTCCCTTAGCCCTTATTTGTTAAACCCGTGTCGAGGCTATAAACACAGAAGCCGTGACTTCAGTATCCCGCTAACCGAATTTGCGTACTCGGCTGGACGTGATCAAGAGAAGGAGCATTTCGAAGTTTCGAGAGTTGTACTGTCCCGGGTACCCCGGGTCGTGTAGTCCATCTCCTTGCTCCTTTGTGAGTAGCTGGCGTCCAAGAAACTCTAGACTCGCAGCTTCGAAATACCCCCATTCCGTTGATTATTTTTGCGATCGTGAGCCTATGAAGAGTTTTACGTGATCGATTAAATTGTACTTATTGTGTATCCTGTATTAAAAATACGTTTTCAGTTCACCGTACTAAATAATAATCCTTTCATCGAGCTTTCCTGACTTACTGTAGACGGGTTTCTGTCACACTGTATAGCGCTTGTATGTGTCAACTTATCAAAGCAATTGGCTTCCAGAGATCCATGCAACGCGATGGTGTATCTTAGTTTTACTATTCAAAGTTCACAATTATCAACAGAAATCACACCTCAGGATGTTCTAAGTAAATATTTCAAATTAGCATATATATTTATTCTTATTATATATTTTAGATGATTGTCAATAGATTGCCTTCACCAAATAACCCATTATATTCAAAATTCTATTTAATTTTACACCATTTCATGACGTTCTAAGAAAAGGTTCCGTATTCGTATGTATACTTACAGTCTTCGTATATTATAAATACGCCCCTATAAATACGCCAATAACTGTAATTTTCTGTGCATTGCATTATGCTTACCTGCACCTACACATCAATGGAATGTGAGTTTAACAGTTTCCTCCTACAGGATTGAGCTTCGTGGTGTCTACGTTTCAAAGCATTAGAGTTCTAATGCTCCATAAAATGTGGTGGCCCATCTCGTTTCATAGATTCTACATAAGTAAGTTATAATGTTCTAAGCAACGCATTATACTTACCTGCTTATAGAGTTCAAAGGAATGTGAATTCCACAGGACCTTGCAACGGCGTTTTGTAGTACCTACGCTAAGCTAAGTACAGCTTTGGAAGTCAATTTGTTTGACAAGTTGGCTCTTCGAAGCGCTATACAGTCACATGCATCTGTAAAAATTAAATATATAGTAATGTAGAACCCAGGGAGCAAATTGTATTGTATAGAACCTTACAACTTACTTACTTAAACGTAGACCTGAGAAGCGCCATTGCGTTACATGGACCATTGGAAATCAATTACATGGACAATTTCACATTCAGAAGCGCCATACAATTACATAGATATGTAGAAATTACATTCATTGTAATTATACCTTAATAGTTGCATAGAACCTAGTAACTATATTTACGTTGTACAGAACCTTACAACATTCTTACCTTGAAACGTAGAATTGAGAATCGTTATCGGGTTGCATGGACATTTGGATGTCAATTACATTGGCAAGTTTATACTTAGAAGTGGACACTTAGAATTGTCTTCGAAAGGTCAATGCAACTAGATGGCGCATCTTATTTCCACGTTTCAAAGTAAGTAAAATATATGGTCTTATGCGACACAATTATGGTTACCAGGTTCTATGTTACTGTTTACGTAATTTATACAGATCAACGTTATTATATAGCTCTTCTAAGTATCAACTTGTTAAAGTCTTGACATCCAAATGTCAATGCAACGCGATAGCGCTTTTCAGTTCTACGTTTCGAAGTAAGTTGTAAAGTTTTATACTACGCAGTCATGCTTATCTTGTGCTGCATTATACAGTATGTATTTTATACAGATCAATGTAACTGTACCGTTCTTCTAAGTGTTAACTTGTCGAAGTAATTAACATCCGAAGGTCCACGAAACACAATGGCGCTTCTCAGTTCAACGTTTCAATGTAAGAAAGTAGTAAGCTTCTATACAAACAAAAACGATTACTTGGTACTACATTACTATTGCATGCAATTTCTACAGATCCATGTAACTGTTAGCTCATCTAACTGTCAACTTAGCAAAATACTTTATTTTCAAAGGTCCATGCAACGCGATGACACTTCATAGTTCTACGTTTCAGCGTAAGTAGGCAAATTTCTATACAACGCTGTTATGCTTATGTGATGTTAAACTACCAAGTATGTAATTTCTACAGATCCGTATAACTGTATAGCACTTCTAAGTGCCATCTTGTCAAAGTATTTGTCTTCCAAATATTGGTGCAACACGATGACGCTACTCAGTTCAACGTGTCAATGTAAGTGTCACGAAAAATATTATAAAGTGACTTAAAAAAATACGAGTGCGCAATTATACACTCGACTCTTCATTTAATGTTTGAAATATAAAGTTTATTACAATATCGCAACGACACTTATGCAAAGTTTCACAGTATAGACCGAAAGATTAATCAAGACTGAAGACTAGTTCCCAGGACTATGTAGTTCTTAGGTGGTGGGGCAAAGACTTCAATCTTATTTCTTGGGAATCAGGGTGTCAGCAGGATGCGTGCCAGTGAGGTAATGACTCTGATCCTATTAATTGGGAACAATATCTTCAATCTTCTTTCTTGAAAATAAAGTATCAACAGGATGCGTGCTAGTAAGGCGACGCTAGTTTACTTATTGATACCTCTAGTTGAGAATGTATTTGACATCACATAACCAACTAATAAGGTTCTATGCAAACAACAACGATGCTTACTTGGTTCTACATTACATTTGCATGGAATTTCGTGAGGTCCATGTAATAGTTAGCTCTTCTAACTGTAAACTGGACAAAGTAAATGACTTCCAAAGGTCGATGCAACGAGATGGCGCTCCTTAGTTCTACGTTTCGAAGCAAGTCAGTTGTAAGATTCTATACAACGCAGTTATGCTTATCTGGTGCTACATTACAAAGTATACAATCTCTACAGCTCCATGTAGCTGCACCGCTCTTCTAAGTGCCACATTGTCAAAGCGATTGCCTTGCAATAGTCTATTCAATGCGATGTTGCATTTCATTTTAAAACTCGAAAGTAAGTACATTATAATGTTCCATGACATTCATTAAGCTAATCTGTTTATATACTTCAAAATAATGTGAATTCCACAGGTTCTTGCAACAGGATTGCATTTCGTAGTGTCTACTTGCCAGATGAATATAGTTCTATTGCTCCAATTAATGCGATGGCGCATCTCAGTTCAGCGTTTTAAAATAAATAAGTTGTGATGTTCTGTGCAACAAATTAAGCTTATATGACTTTACGCATTCAAGACAATATAAATTACACAGTTATATGCAACGGGACGGCGCTTCACAGTATCTTCGTGTCAAAGCAATGGAGGTTTAATGCTCCATGCAATGCGATGGTGCATCTCATTTCAACGTTTCAAAGTATGTAAGCTGTAACCTTCTATGCATAGTATTATGCTCATCTGTCTCTACACCTTAAAAGAATATGAATTCTACAGTTCCATGCAATGCAATGTCAAATCTCATTCCAACGATTCAATGTAAATAAGTCGTAACATTCTATGCATAGCTTTATGCTTATCAGCTTCTACAACTCAATAGAATGTTAATTATACAGTTCCTTGCAACGTGATGGCTCTTCATAGTGTGTGCTTTTCAGAGCAATAGAGTTTTGAATGTTCCATGAATTGCGGTGACACATCTCATTTCAACGTTTCAAAGTACGTTAGTCATAATGTTCTATGCACTATGCTTATCAGCTCTCTATACCTCAAAAGAATGTAGGTTCCACTGTTTCTAGCAACTGGATTGCGCTTCATGATTTTTAGGTGTCAGAGTACTAGAGCTATTATGCATAACGCGATGCATAAAACATTACAGCTTGTTCCACCAGTAATGCATCATATGAACGATGCGTTTCTGATACTTGGATTGCTGGACGTCACCATTTCTACGACGAAGAATTATATCCCGAGAATTAAATTCTTCATCAACTATGACAATTGCCACTTCATCGATCGTTGGTGCGTTGAATTGTCTTCGATGTTGACCAATAGGTGTTTTATCTGCCTTTATTATTACTTTGTAATCGTCAAATGGCAGTTGTTCAATGGCAGTTTTAAATAATTTAATTAATTCATTATGTTGTACAAACAAATTTTGTAATTCAGCGACAATCTCTCGTTTAGTACTCATATTCAATTGAAACCGTCTGTTGATTTGTTCGTCAATATTTACCATAAAATATATCTGAAGATATTTGTGATCAGCATTTGGCAAGGGCACTAGTGATTCAGCATGGTGATAAATTTGCCCTTGTACTTTAAATGTTGGCATATATTTTGCGCTAACGATATTCGTTGCTCTGAACGATATCATTTGGAAGCATGAATTGTACTTGGGTATATTTTTCAAATAATTTTTGATTTACTTGTTTCACCTGATACTAAAGTTAATAATGGTTCAAGTGGTGAACGCAAGTCTGGTAACTTTGCATTTCCACCTGCACAGCATATACCTAGTGCTTCATTTTTAAATTTTTGAGCACCATATTACGTACACTTTTTATCCATTTTTCCAATAATTACACTTTGATGAATACTCTATTTGTAAAGGGGATTGTAATTGAAACCACATAAATTCAAATCAGTATGTATCGTGCGTCTTGTCTATGTCCTGCGAATTCGATTCCTTTGCTGCCTTACTTGCCTCTGTTCACTCGTTTCTATTGATCGAGCAAGAGCAGTGTGAACTCGATCTCTTTCTTGCCTAGCTTGTCTCTGCTCACTTGTTTCTGAAGCTCGTTCTTCTCTTCTCCTTTTTGCTTGATTTGTAGGTCGACCAGTGGCACTTCGCTTTGCTGGCATAATTGTGGGGTTAAATAGAACGTATTTCCAATTATTTTCTTTAGCTGGAGATCAATAATATTTTTATTTATTTAAGTATTAATAATTTATTCTCGTATTAATAATTGCAAAAGTTTGTTGACTGCATTTTTGTATTTATTAGAATTTTCTGGCGAAAAATCGAACGTCAAACGCATTAATGTTGTTTTTTGTAATTTAAATTAAATTGTTAAAATCATAAAGGAAATACAATTTCTGTATTTAAAATACTTTAAATTTTAATATAATTTGTAATATTCAACCAATAATTGAAAAAATATAAATAAAACGACTCAATACTTTATTTACCTTGTGATTTATATTTTTATTTTGATTACAACTGTTATCATGGGTATGTTATTTTTTACAGTTTAATTTGTTTTAAAAAAGTAAGTTCTATGAGTAAATTTCATGAGTAAAAATTGAAAAATTCAATTTATTCATGGCTACACGTTTAATAAATATTACTAATTAAATGTTACTTTGATATTTTTGGGATATTTGTTCGGGAACACGTAGAACGCCTATTCTGATTTTAAAAAAATTTTCAAACACCTTCCCGGAGATATACCTAATAATTTCCCAAATTTTCACGGCGATTGGATGTATGGTTTTTGAGTCTATCAAGTACAGACAGACACACATTCATTTTTATCTATATAATAGATAGAATGATGAACTAGCCACTCGTATCAGGAGTAAAAAGAGTGTTTGGTACGCAATGTTCGTTGTAAAATATAATCAAGCAGTCAATATATCAAATGATAGCACATAATAAATCACTGAAAGTATAATGATATGAATAGTAAGAAAAGCATATTTATTTGTTAGATGTTTATAAATCCAAATTTAAAGGTCCAAATCACATTTTATAAATTAGTGTTTAACAAGGTGATTTAATGTTGTTTCAAATAGGCGTGGAGAACTAGCTGATACTTCTGTCAATGTAATTTGATTTCTGCTGGATAGAGTAAAAACACATTTGCAATCTAAGCAAGGTTTCATTAGATCTGGTGGATTTTCCAAATTTTAGAAAGGGATGATGGCAGTAGTAGTTGGTTCAGCGCCAAGTGATAAACATATACAACAAGGAAAGCAATGTAAACTGATTTAAAATGTTCAAGATTATATAAATTAAACTATTATACTTTTATAATCCATGTAGCGTTTCTGTTCTTTGTAACTTACAAAGAGTCTTAAAAGTGCAACGCAATGTAAAAAAATTTGGATAAAAAGAAAGCAGGCCTTAATCTCAGATAAAAGAAACTTGGATCTTGCTAATTATCAAAATGAGAACAATTCAAAAAAATCTGGAGTCGACACATTGGAAGAAAAATTCTTCCAGTGAAAAATGCTATATGCAGTGCAATAGCAGCTTCACATCCCCTTGATATTCTGTAGAAAATCTTATGCCATTTTACTCGATTTACTAGAATCGAAACAATGAAACCTATTAGGTGGTATTTCTACAACTGCTACCAGAGCCACACACACGCACACACAAAATCCATCAAGATTAAAGATACTGTGTATGTATTGGAGGATGCGTGCAATAAGAAAAGATTATTATATGAATAAATTGTAGAATTCCATTTGTAATTGATAATTAGATTATAAACATTTATATCCTTTTATCAGAAATTTATATAGGACAAAATTGCAGCACGCAGATGTGTAAATATCACGTTGCGATCTCATTTCATTTTGCCAGTTATACTTATATATAAGCATCCATCCAAGCATAAAGTTTGATAATCTTTAAACTATAAAATAGGTATGAAACATTAGACTTTTTGCTGGCGTTGGTCTATTTTATCATTTTTGGAACTTGTGAAGCATCTAGAACTATAACAACAAAGTACTTTATATTTTTACTCATTGTTTCCAGAGAAAATATTAAATATGAATAACTATGTTCATTTTATTATAAATGTATGAGTAAAGTTCAATCTACATAAATAAATATTTTCAAACGGAATTTATTTAACTTTTATCATTTAGCGTATTAAAATACATTACAAGATATATAAAAATATATTTTACTCTAGTTTTTTTAATATTTTAAATATTTTATATTATCATATTTAACTTTTACAAAAAGTAACAATATTTTTATAAGTAGGAATAATTTTTCCTTAATTAGTTAATATGTCTGTTCTTTTTAAGAAGAAGGTATTTATTTTTCCAAAGTAAGCTTCGACTTTATATCGACCATTAATTCCTCTAATCTTCTTGCTTTTCGTAGATCACTGCTACTTTTCAACTTTCCCATTACGGCTTTATCGATGTAAGTTTTAATTCTTCGAAAGATATATAATATTATGTTATTAATAAAATTATTTTACATTTCTAATTAATTTGATCGTAAAAAATATATTTTTCAATGAGAAAGCATTGTATATCCACAAAGCATTAGAATCCATTGTTAATGTTGTACGTAGTGGTTGACTAGGTTCTCCTCCCCCTGCCGCATCTTTTTACCATTTTTGAGATTCAAAAACCGTGCACCAGCGTCGTCACCTTTAAAATTTACGAAATTTACATATTATAAATTTTTGCAAACATGATATTAATTAACTATTGAATTATGGTTGCTTGGGCAATAAATTAGACTAATCTGTGATGTGCTGCAATGTACGAAGACTAATGAATTTTTTTTAACATAATGAACAATAAATAGTACTTGAACTTACAGTTTTGTTAACATACTCGCTGCTTAAATTAGTCTGCATAACAAATAATATTTGCAAGATCTTTTCCTCTGATTTACCTGAACAATTTGTTCGTTCTGTTTAATTGTCGTATATAATTATCCAGATCTATCTGTTCCAAATTCTCCTCTAGGAAGGAATCAGGCATCATCTTATCTTATCAATAATATTTATATTCTGTAAAATAAATTGATTTGTTTACTAAAATATAAATTATACATTCCTGTATTAATTGTAAGCATTTAGATAATTATTCACACCTGGATTACACGCTTAATGGGTAAAATCGGACATTCCTTCAGTTTTTTAATATTGGCTCATCGATTACAGACTGATTAGTAACTAATTTACTGTCTTTGCAAAATAAATGCGTACATTGCATCACCCATTATTTCCAGCTTCCCACTGTCTTTGACTAGCCTCCATCCACAGCAATACCATCATTTTCATACTCATCGGCCCTTCCAAGAGCACACATCAACATACCAAACTTATATATTATATAAGCGATACGAGTTTGAAAGCATATTCGTTTAATTTTTATACTTAGTGGTGGGCTAATATTTACTATATGAGGATTTGTGCCTTTCTTTGAGTATGATAAGCATACTTTGATATTATTCACAAGATCATAATTTTTCATACTAATGGATTCTATGCCTGGTAGATGTAATAACGCTAACATTATTATCCCTTTCAGCACTGAATTTTGCGACAAATGGTTTTGCGAGAACCCACGTGTGGCGTTCGTTGTTGTCAGACCGGTGGAGTCATCTTTGTGAAAACTGCTCAACCTGTTCGCAATTCTATTTCAGCAGTGATTGAAGAGATGGCGAAACGAGTCAATACATGCCTACGGATGGGTGTTCCCATTAAGAATAACTTATAACTTACTGACGGATGGTGCTGCTGGCGGTCTGTTACTCACAATCGACAGACGGCTGGTGTTGCTTGTGGTTAATAATCCATAAGTTATTGACGACTGGAGCCACCAACAATCGATAACATATGCTTTCACACACGGATGGTGACCAATAGTACGTAACTCAAGGCTTATCAGCGACTGGTTTACTTTAAAACCGGCCACGGAAGGGGGCACGAGCATACTTCCTCGCCACTTAGGGCATACGCGAAGAGATAAAAATGCCCATCCTAGCCCCCTAGCTAGCCACAGCTTCGGTCCGGGGCTAGGAAAAAATGTGGCACCACTATTATCGTCATTTGGGTATGCCTATCATACCCATCCGTTTATTAAATACGTGGCTGCACATAGCGACACCCATCATCGCTAGTCATTCTCTTTGAGGAAAGGACCCCTTTTAGTCTTGACTCATAGCCCGCGTAAGGACTTTGATCTACGAATTGATTGGATAAGGGTTAAAGTTAATATGAGAGATTCCAACTGTCCCATACATATTCGATAAGGGGAGAGCAGGGCTGCGATGGGGCAGAACCTGAGTGGATCTCTCCCCCGAACCACACCAATCTGAATGCCCTAGGCCATCCAGATCTCCCACATTCCGGGGAAGGGGGGACACAAGGAGGTTTGATGCGAGGCTAAGGTGTTAGAGGCTATGTTTTCGCGTCATCAATCTTGTGACCTTATCACCGGGACCATCGCTATTCTTGGATACTAGGCGCCAACGGGCCGCCCGACACCTACGAACGCGTATGGAAGTTTATGGTGCATCCCCACCCTATCACCGACTGGTAGCGCCTGGGGTCGGTAACTCACGATATATCGACAGTAAGTGATGCCTGCGGTCGATAACTCACAATATTATAACGGCTGGTATTGCTAATAATCGGTAATTGACGAATTATCGGCGGTATTGCCAGCTATCGGAAATCCATTTCTTACTTGGCTTAACTTAATCTAACATGCTCTAAACTTAATTCAAACAAGCTAACCTCAGTTACACCTATTCTGACTTTACCTCCCTGCACTCAAATCTAACCCAACCTAACACAATCTAACTTTACCTCTTAATACATAAACAAATCAAACCTACGCTTTCTTAAATCTAACCCAACATAACCGAACAACCTACAATCATTCCCAAACATAAACCAACCTACCATACCCTAGCGGAGACTATCTAAATGTAACATAAACACACTTCCATCTCGGGACGGAAGCAAACTCCGCAACTTTCCCAGGGATGAGTCTGTGCAAGTAAGCCTTCCGCACTTACGGAATGGCAGAAATCTGCTCCGATTAAGCTCATATTCAAGTAATGTAATGTAATGGTCGGCAGGTTCAATCGGAGCGGGTCCACACCGGATACAGGAGTGCCTTCGGCGAAATGAAAACGAACAGTCGGAAAAGAGTAAAACTTTACTAAAAAAATCGTACGGAAATCCGATATTTCGACGCGTATCTAACATACATGTAACTAAAACGTACTTCGAAAAATACAAAGGATAAGAGGATATATTCTACAATGTATGACATATATAAATCAACGGATGCAAGGGAGAACACTCGATCTCGTAAGGACAAGGTACAACGAAATAGACGATATCGTGAGAGAAAATAAAAAAATCGGAAAGCTTAAAATAAAAATAATAATTTGGATTGAACAAATCAATATCACTAATCCCGGCAAGCTTAATGCAAAACGCATGACTACGAATCGGTTGGAGTATAAGATAGGTGCTGGTCGCGGTTCGAGTGGCCTTGGGAGTCCTTCGCCCGCATCGGGGCAGGCAGTAGGATGGTGGAGGGCATGCAGCCCCGCCCCCCTCCCCACGGCGTGAGAGAGACTTCTGTGCTTATGCTGTTGAGAGGTGCTGCCAGCTCGTGATTCGGAATCAGACACATCGAGTCTTGGCAGAAGATTAAAGGTTGGGCAGGCGGTTCGGAGCCCTCTGTCGGTGACACAAAAGGATAGGCGAATAGAAAAGGATACGAAAAGCGTATATGAAGGAGACAAAGAAAGCCTCGGAAGGGAGGACAGACACGAAAGGAGAAGCATCAGGAGCCGAAATAAGTGCAGGATAATGGGAAGACTACCGATAAGAATAACACCTACACTTTTACATAGAAGAATAGGCAGCCACACATCAGACGTAATGATAGATATTATGAGCGAGGATACGACGAAGTTAATGACATATTAAAAAACGTTAATGGGAAATATCAGGCATATAAAAAAAAACTGACATCGAACACTTGATCGAACTAGTGGCGAACGCTACAGAGAAAAATTAAGCAATTAAAGGAGCAGGAAGCATTCGAGGACAGGCAGCGAGATGAGCAAAAGCGGGAAAATGGACAGAAATACGAAAAGATGATGCAAGAAAATCGAGAGCGGGAGATATAATCCTGGAATTTAATTAGAAAACAGGTGTAGAGGACAAAATAAAGGAAATCAAAGAATCTCTAAAAAAAAGGATTCGAAGTAAAGCATACGAGTGCGAGTATAATGTCCCAACTAAGGGACATATAGCCGTTGGGTGACCAGAGAAGAAATGAAGGAGGACATAAAACGAACAGAGGAAAAAATCGAAGGAAAGGATAGCGGTATAAACGTCGAGATTTTAAGAGGAACGTGGAGAGGCAACCAAGTCGCGTTAGTTGAATTTGGACAGAAATACAGTAAAGAGCTAAAGAAGGTCAAACGACTAAGAATAGCATTGACACCTTGTCCCTGCAAAGTGCTACTCAGAACAGAGAGATGCTTTAAATGTCATAAACTGGGACATATCGGCGGAAATTGCAAAGGAGTCAAGGATAATAAGGGCATCTGCAGAAAATCAGGATTCTAGAATCATACGATGACCGATTAATTGTCCGGCCTACAGAAAGCCGTTGATAGAAAAGAATGAGAAACAAATATGGAATTAAAAGTCCTACAAATCGATCGGAACAGATGCCGAATCGCGCAAGAAATCATGCAGCAAATGCGAATAATTCAAGAGACACATGTGGTAATAATATCGGAGGGAGACAAGATGGAAGAATATTGACTGCAAGACGAGAACGGTAACGCTGCGATATGGATAACCGGCGTTTCCCGAAAATGTTTTACATACGGCATCACATACTCCTGGACCGGAATCGTTCATGCACTGGTCGAAGGAATAAAAGCTATAAGCTGCTATTTCTCGCCGAATAGAAACGGAAAGAGATCGAACAATATATAAACGAAACTGAGGTTAACATAGAAAGGGGAGGAAATGATCTAATCGCGACGAATCCGAAAGAAGACTATACATACTTTAAGAACGGAAACAAATCAAAGATAGACATAAGTTGCGTAAAGCAGAAGTGTTTGAGATATTTTCAGCGTCGGACCTTCAATACGTACTACATACCTTCCTAAGTACGAATTACAAGAATAACGAAGACGGATTTGCAAGCCTCGATGGAAAGGAAGCGAACTGGCACGATGAAAATACATGATCGACTGATATAATATATAGATATTTATTATTATTTAGAAGGGATGATCTATTTTTAAGTAACTAATATATATGATAAGTGTAATTATATAAACTAATTTCAAATATTTACTTGAAACATCATGAAAGGATGTGGTCCAGCGAGTGGGGGATTAATGGATCCTTGCGAGGAGCATACGGTCCAGCGAGTGGGGACTCGTGTCTCGTGGTGGGGCTAGCGGCGCGTCATTCGCGTTTAACTTATAAAATATTATAATGAAGTAGTATAGCATTATCTTACAATTACGTGTGTGTTGTTCGTGTCTTGCATTCGTAACGTGTGTAACCTAAATTTATGAATTCTTACATGCAGCAATATATTAGTCCCGATATAGTATCTGATATGTATATGTATGTAAGAGACTTAAAAGTAGAATACAGGTAAATTCGGAATCTGGCAAAGCCCTGAATTGGAAGAGTCCCCATTGAGGTGATGGGCTGCAACTGCGCCTTTCAACAGAACGAAATCACAGGTGCGAGGTAGACAAGGGTGTACTTGATTATGCTTATCTGCTTCTATACTTCAAAACAATGTGAATCCCAACATTCCTTGCAATGGCATAGCGTTTCTAGATATCTACGTTTCGACGCAATAGAGTTCTAATGCTTCATTCAACGCAATTTCGCACCTCACTTCAATGTTTCATGATAAGACATAACATTCTATGTAATATGTTATATTTATCTGCTTTTACACTTCAGAAAAATGTGAAACCTACACCACCTTGTAATGGGATAGCATTTCTGGATGTCTTCGTGTCGGTGGAATACATTTCTAATACTTCATACAGCGTGATGTAGCATTTCATTTCAGCATTTCAAAGCAAAGAAACTGTAATCATCTATGAATAGCACTATGTCTATCTGCTGGAGCTCTTCAACAGAATGTGCGCTCCGTAGTGTCTGTCTGTCAAAGCAATAGCATTATAATTCTCCATGCAATGCCGTGGCGCATCTCTTTCCAATGTTTCAAAGTAAGAATGCTATAATCTTCTAAACATAGCATTATACTTGTCTGCTTCTACACTTCTAAAGAATGTGAATTGCACAGTTCCATGCATCGTGATAGCGCTTCACATTGTCTATGTGTAAAAGCAATGATATTATAATGCTCCATACATTGCGATGGCGCATCTCATTCCAACGTTTCAAAGTAAGTAAGATCTAATCGTGTATGCATATCATTATGCTTATCTGTTTCTACAATCATCAATAATGTGAGTTCTACAGTTTCATGCAACGGGATGGTGCTTCACAATGTCTGCACTACTGTACTAATGTACTACTGTACTAATGATGCATGCATTACGATGGCTCATCTCGTTTCAACGTTTCAAAGTATGTTAACTATAATCTTCTATGAATATCATTATGCTCATCTGCTTCTACACCTCAAAAGATTGTGAATTCTACATTTCCATTCAGCAGGATGGCGGTTCATAGTGTCTGCGTGTCAAAGAAGTAGATTTGGAGTGCACCATGCAATGCATTGGAGCATCTCACTTCAACGTTTCAAAGTAAGTTAGGTGTAATCTTCCATGCATAGTACTATGCTTATGTGCTTCTACACTTCATAAGGTTGTGAATTCTACACTTCCATGCAACAGGGTGGCGTTTCACAGTGTCTGCTTGTCAAAACAATGGTGTTCTAATGCTCCATGCAATGCGACTGCGCATTTTATTTGTACGTATCGAATTAAGTAAGCTGTAATCTTCAATGTATATTGGAGGAAACTCATTAATTACAGACAATTACAAGGTTTTGTAAATCATTAAATAGTTCCTTTCAACTGAGATATTACTCCAAGGACTGCTAATGAACAACTGTTTCATCGTTTTAAAACATACACACGAAATATATTTTATTCCGCACATTCGCTCTTGCTCACATTCTAGAATATTCCACACACCCAACATTTGAAACTTGAATTACTGCTTAGCTTTTATATTAAGATAATTTCGTTATCCTTCACTCGGCCGCCCTGCATGAACATTTGTCTCGAATGTCTTCATTCATGTCGTCTTCGATTTCAGATAAATCTACATTGAGTTCGTCGATCCACAATTTCGTTGAATCTGCTGACGTAGATGTTTATAGGGGTCCTTCTCCTTCCCCTACCTTTCGAACCACAAATCGTTGATTGCGTAAAACTCGTGCGACTTCATACGGTTTAAAATATTTATGAGCTATATTTAGGCCAGGACTCTGTTGCATACGTTCAATTGCTACTAGATCTCCTTCACGATAAATTCTAGCTTTTCGTCTACTCTTGTTAAAAGTTCGCCTATTCTCTTATTGGATCCTGGATATATTTTTGCCTGCTTGAGTCATACTTCATCTCGTTTATCTTGAAAACGTGCAATCCATTCCTTTTCAAGTATCGTGCGATCCATTCCTTTTCAAGTATGTCTCAAATTTCTATATGACCTTTAAGACGTGAACGTGTCCCAGAGAGAAGATGAAATGGTGACGTGCCAGTACTTCGATATATTGTTGATTTCAAACATTATTGATCTACTTCTAAATACTTACACCATTCACAGGGCTTAGGTGCTGCTAATTTTGCTAACAACAGTATGAATGTTCCACTAATACGTTCAGCTTGACCATTAGCTCTAGGAATTCCTGTTATAGATAGATCATGTTGTATATTTTTTTCTTGACAATATTGCTTGAAATCATTTGCTCTGAAAGCCCTTCCCCTATCAAAAATTATTCGACGCAGATTACAGAAAATAGTCGCTTGCTTCTTCAGGCATGACAAAACTTGCCAAACAAGGCTTGTGTCGAACAATGGTAACAAAGATTACTTCTATACAAATCGGATATCAGTGCCCATCTACGGTAATTTCTGCTTGAAATTCACCAAATGTTATATCATTCTTTGAACCTATACCATCGAAATGTAATTCATTGCGTCGTAGTTGCGGAGAACCGAGCTTAATAAAGTCGTCTGTGTGAATTAAACTAAAATGACTTCCTGAATCCATTAAAGCTTCGATCTCGTATCCGCTAA
Organism: Xylocopa sonorina; assembly: GCF_050948175.1. NCBI lineage: Eukaryota > Metazoa > Arthropoda > Insecta > Hymenoptera > Apidae > Xylocopa > Xylocopa sonorina. Next base: position 3,101,142 of record NW_027490091.1, read on the forward strand.
GTAAATCATTCTTGAGATAATTTCGGTACGATGCTCCTAATGTCGCGCAGCTCTCTTCACACGTTTTAAATTTTTTGGGACATTTCGACGCAATATGTCCACGTTCTTGACATATAAAACATTTTACACCGCGATCTTTCGTTGGACAATTCACGCTAATATAATCGTGCCCACCACAAGTATAACATCGTACAATATTACCGGCGAACTCCTTCATTACCAACATTGACCACCTCTGTTCGTTCATTTCTAACGAAACTGTCTTCACACTTTTCAAACATTGTTGACATTTGCACACTCGACAAACCTTGATCTCGAAAAATTAACCTTCCAAATGCTTTCGAAAGTTGATCGGTTGTTGTAAATTATTGAATACGCGCCTGATTCCGGAGCATTTAACCGGGGATGCCGTCAATTAGATACTCAAGTATTTCATCGTCGTTGATTGCTACTCGATTTCCGAGAATGATCTTCTCGTGCAAATATTCATCAAATGTCTGGTTCCTCTTTCATATTCATACTTCAAATTTCTTCCATATTTCAATTTTGCTTTGTGGATGATAAAACGTAACTTTTAATTCTTCCCGCGTAGGTTGAATGGCATAGTTATATATTCTCGTTTAGAATGAAACGATTCAAGTGCTTTTCCCTTTAATCGCATACCCATAAGTAATGGTGCAACGTCATCTTCCAATTTATATATCGTCTTCAACAATTTGACCTACTTCTTCCAAATTTCACTATCACCAGATTTGCCATCAAATTAAAAAGTAAATTTGCAATTGCCGAAATATTCGTTTGCGGCTAACAGAATTGAGATAAAATGTTGCATTCATTGCCATTATTCAATGCCAAGAGATTGTCACCCCCACTAACAACATCATATTGTTCGCTTCCAAAATTACGCGTCGATCGTCGCTGCTCATTTTCCAAATAATGCTCAACCTGTAATTAAATGAATTACCTTCGTATTGCATCTAACTCAAGGCGCAATATGGCTAACTCACCTTCTGCTAATTCTTTTTCTTTAAAAAAAATTAATTTCTCGTTGCTGTAGATTCATTGCTGACTGCACGTTTGATGATATATCAGCACACAACCTTTCATTATCTTCACGAACTTCTTTCTGCTTGTCATCTATCCACGTTCCGTCTGGGCCAATATCCGACAAACAGGAAATTAATTTAGCTTTCAAACCAGCAGTTGGTAGTTTATGCTCCATTAATATCTCTTTAAAATTTTTACTCGACACTCGCGTATAAACTCGAATTGTCTCTACATGAAAGTTTAATTTTCGTCCGCGCAATATCTCTCAAAACTGCACTCGAGTCGCATGAATAACTTCTCAAAAGTTCTGGACCGTCAAGTCATTTTCTCCAACGTTCTGTCTTCAAATACTCGATAATATTCCAATCTTTAGAACGTATCCGATTTAATTCTTGAATGTCTTCGCGATAATTACCACGCCTGAGCCCAAAACTTGTAGGAAATTTATTAACTAAAGATAACTACAAGATTTTATAAATCATTATATAGTTCTTCACAACTGTGAAATAACTCCAAAGAATGCTAACGAACAACAGCTTCATCGTTTTAAAATATTCACAGGAAAAATTCATTTATTCCGCACACTCGCTCGCAATCTAGAATATTCCATGTACATAAAATTTGAAACATGAATAATTGATTAACATTTAAATTAAGGTAATTTAATTATCCTTCAATAACATTGAGCTTGTATGCTACTACAAAGCAAAGGAATGTGAACTGTACAGTTCCTTCAAACGGGATGGCGCTTCATAGTCCCTGCGTGTTAAAGCATTGGAGTTCTAGTGCTGCATGCATTGCGATGGCACATCTCATTTCAACGTATCAAAGTAAGTAACCTGTAATCTTCTAGCAATAGCACTATTCTTATCTGCTACTACACTTCGTAAGAACGTGACTTCTGCAGATCTATGCAACAGGATCGCGATTAAATGTATCATAGCTATAGAATTATAATGCTCCATGCATTGCGATGGCCTATCTCATTTCAAGGGTTCAAAGTAAGTAAGCTATAATCTTCTATGCATGGCATCATGCTTATCTGCTTCTACTTTTCTAGAGAATGTCAATTTTATAGTTCTATGCAACGGGATGGCGCATCACTGTATGTGCGTCTCACTAGAGTAAAGTCCTATTGATCCATGCAATGCGATATCCCATCTCATTTCAGCGCCCCAAACTGAGTAAGCAGTAACACTCTATGCATAGCATTATGCATACCTGCTTCTACATTTCAAATGATTGTTAATTCTACAGTTCTATGTATCGGGAAGTGGATTCATAGTGCCCATGTAACAGTGTAACGGAGTTCTAATTCTCTGTGCAATGCGATCGCATCTCACTTCAACGTTTCCAAAAGGGTAAGATGCAATCTTCTATGTGTAGCTTATGCGTATCTGCTTTTACCGTTCAAAAAAATATGTATTATACAGTCCCATGCAAAGGGATGGCGCCCCATAATTTCTGCGTGTCCATGCAGTGGTGTTACACTACTAGATCTAATACTTCCATCGACGCGATGTCGCATCATTTCAATGTTTCATGATAATGTAGAATATTCAATGCAACGCGTTATGTTCATCTGCTACTGCACTTCAGATGAATGTGAATCCTGCACTTCCTTGCAAAAGAATACCTTTTCTAGATGTCTACGTGTCTGAGTAATAGTGTTCTAATACTTCATTCTACGCGATGTCGTTTTTCATTTCAATATTTCGTAATAAGATGTAATGTTCAATGCTATGCTTTATGATTATATCTCCTACACTCCAAAAGCAAAAGAATGTGAACTGTGGCATCAGGCGTATCACCTACCATCCCCAGACGACCGCCATCGTCCTCGAGGTCCCCAGATCGGCATCGACATTCCCTCCAGCATCCTGATCCACTATATGCGGGCAACCCGCCTACTCGTTGCCACAGAACGTGGAGGCGACGCCACATACACCGGAGGGAGGATTCCACCCCAGGTAATGAGGGCGAGGAGGTCTACGACGGCTACGGATTCGAATTTCTAACGATGATGTATGCGTACACGCTATTCGCGTACCGACGATGTTAGAATAAGCACACGACACATTCATGTACATATACAAACCATACACACATAAAATTAAGTAAATATTTGTAAATATGTTCTTATAAATGAGGTATAGTTTAAGACGTGCTCACATTCGAGCGAGCTGCCGACGTGCGCGGCTCACCGCGTAACACGGGCGACCCCACCACGAATGGTCTGCCCGCTCTTCGGTCTACGCGCCATCCCCAATCTGGGCCCAGCGATTCACGTGCCGCGCGACTCGAGGAGATCGCGGACGCGCCGATCGAGTCTCAGTCTCATTCACCGATTCGAACAGAGCAGTTGGCTCTAAGGAGTCTCGATCTCCACCTCGAGCAGAACAGTTGGCTCTCAGGTATACGAGCTCCCAGCTCGATGCATTCGACTCATTCGCATCTACCATAGTGGAGTCCTTATTTTATTCTGCTTCCATTTTCTTATAATATAGTAATTAGTAACTTAGAATTAGTGTATTAGGATATTCAAGTAAGAATATATCTTAGTTTATACCGAATTCAAAGTTTTTATTCTATTTCAAATACAAGTTCCTTTAACATTCCATTCCACGGGTACGCTCACGATTAACTACTATTCCTAACAAATCAAGTTCAACGGTCTTAAAGCTGGACGGTTAGAGCGAATCAACGCTTGGCCGCTCTTACTTTATTTCTGTTGTGTCTGTCTAGCGCCTACGGACATCCGGTAGGCTAGAGCGAACAAGCTCCTAGATGTACCGTGCTTTACCGAAGTGCAAGTACTTGTGATGAGCTTCGCTTCTCGGGTAAAGCGTATACGACGCGCGGGGATGAAGGAATATATCCGACGACATGTGCGTGAATACGTGGCTGGTGCACCCGAATATTCGGACCACCGCAGAGTTCTTCCCGATCCTGTATACGAAGTCTTCGCTGCCGTACGTCACGTACAAGCAAACGATCGTCCAATTTCAGCTTCGATACCAGCTAGCCAGGATCAGTCTACCTGGCGCCTGATTCCAATCACCGATCGGCCGTTCCAGCCGTACGCCGCTGCAATACGGGCCACCGACTACAGTTCAAACTTTTGAACTGTAGCTGCAGTTACGCGAAACGCGTTGCACTGAACATTACATCTTATCACGAAACATAGAAATGAGATGCGATATCACGTTCTGTAAAACAATAGAACTCTATTGCTTCAATACGTAGACATCTAGAAACGCTAAACCGTAGCAAAGATGTGTGGGATTTACATACTTTTGAAGTATAGACGAGATATACGTAACGCGTTACATTTAATTACAGATTAACATGTATCATAGACACGAGACGGATACCGCGTTTTATGTAGCATTTGAATTCTATTGCCTCGATATGTGGACCTCTGGGAACGCTATTCCTTAGGGAGGAAGTGTGGGCTTCACATTCCTTCGATGCGTTGACGGGATATGCATAGCGCGTTGCATTGATATTACATCTTATCATGAAACATAGAAATGAGATTAGATTTCGCATTTTATGGAGCATTAGGACTCCATTTCCTCGAAACGTAGACATCTAGAAACGCTATTCCGTAGCTAGGAAGTGTGGCATTTACATTAATTTGTAGTGTTGACGGGATATACATAACGCATGACGTTGATTTACATCTTATCATGAGACATAGGAATGTGATTCTATATCGCGTTTTATGAAGCATTAGAACTCTATAGCTGCGACTCGCAGACATCTAGAAACGCTATTCCGTCTCAAGAATGTGTGAGATCTACATTCTCTGGAAGTGCTGACGAGATATACATAACGCGTTGCATTGAATATTACATCTTACCATGAAACATATAAATGAATTGCGATATCGCGTTTTATAGAGGTATAGAACACTATTGCTTCGATACGTAGACATCTAGAAACGCTATTTGGTAGCAAGGAAGAGCTGCATTTACATTCATTTGTAGCATCGATGAGTTATACATAGCGCGTTGCATTGGATATTACATCTCATCATGAGCCATAGAAATGAGATGCGATATCGCGTTCTATGAAGGATTAGATCACTATTGCTTCGAAACGTAGTCATCTAGAAACGCCAATTCGTTGCAAGTAAATATGGGAATTACATCCTTTTGAAGTGTTGACGAGATGAACATAACGCGTTGCATTAACATTACGCCTTATAATATGACATATCGCATCTCATTTCTATGATACATGATAAGACGTAATATCAATGTCACGCGTTATGTATATCTCGTCTACACTCCAAAAGAATGTAAGTGCCACGCTACCTTGCTAAGTAACAGCGCTTCCAGATGTGTACGCATCGAATCAATAGAGATCTAAAGCTTTAAAAACGCGATATCGCATCTCATTTCTAGGTATCATGATAAGATATAATATTCATTGCGAAGTGTTATGTATACCTCGTCTACACATCAAAAGAATGTCAATGCCACACTTCCTTGCTAGGATATCCGTTTCCAGATGTCTACGTATCGAAGCAATGGAGTTCTAATGCTCCTTGAAACGCGATATCGCATCACATTTCTATGGTTCATGATAAGGTATAATATTCATTGCGAAGTTTTATGTATACCTCATCTACAATTCAAAAGAAAGTAAATGCCACACCTCCTTGCTAGGAAATAAGTTTCCAGATGTGTACGTATCGAAGCAATAGTGTTCTAATGCTTCCTAAACGCGATAACGCATCTTATTTCGATGTTTCATGATAAGATATAATGTTCATTGCGAAGTATCATGTATACCTCGTATACACTTCAAATGAATGTAAATGCCGCACTTCCTTGCAAGGAAATAGCGTTTGTAGGTGTCAACGTATCGAAGCAATAGTGTTCTAATGCTTCTTAAATCGCGATATCGCATCTCATTTCTATGTTTCATGATAAGATATAATATTCATTGCGAAGTGTTACGTATTCCTCGTCTACACTTCAAATGAATGTAAATGCGACGCTTGCTTGCTAGGAAACAGCGTTTGCAGATGTCAACGTATCGAAGCTATAGAGTTCCAATGCTTCTTAAAATGTGATATCGCAACTGATTTCGATGTATTATGATAAGATATAATGTTCATTGCGTAGTGTCATGTATACCTCTCGGCTACACTTCAAAAAAATGTAAATGCCACACTTCCTTGATAGGAAATATCGTTTCCAGATTTCTACGTATCGAAGCAACAGAGTTCTAATGCTTCTTAAAACGCGGTATCCCATCTCATTTCCATGTTTCATGATAAGATATAATATTCATTGCGAAGTGTTATGTATAGCACGTATACACTTCAAAAGAATGTAAATGCCCCACTTCCTTGTAAGAAAATAGCGTTTCCTGTTGTTTACGTATCGTAGCAATAGACTTGAAATGCTTCTTAAAACGCGATATCGCATTTTAGTTCTATGTTTCATGATAAAAATATATTTATTCATTGCGAAGTGAATTTATACCTCGTCTACACTTCAAAAGAATGTAAATGCTACACTTCCTTGCTAGGAAATAGCGTTTCGAGATTTCTGCATATCGAAGCAATGGAGTTGTAATGCTTCTTAAATCGCGATTTCGCATCTCAGTTCTATGTTTCATGTTAAGATATAATATTCATTGCGAAGTGTTATGTATATCTCGTCTAGACTTCAAAAGAATGTAAATGCCACACTTCCTTGCTAGGAAGTAGCGTCTCCAGATGTCCACGTACCGAAGCAATAGAGTTGTAATGCTTCTTAAAATGCGATATCGCATCTCATTTCGATACTTCATGATAAGATGTAATATCGGTGAAACGCGTTATGCATATCTCGTCAGCGCTTCAAAGGAATGTCAGTCCCACACTTTCCTGCTACGTGTTAGCGTTTTTAGATGTCTACTTTTTGAAGCAATAGAGTTCTAATGCTTCGATGTATGTCAGTGAATTTTCATGCTCTATACATCTCATTATGCTTCTACACTTCAAAAGTATGTGAATTCTGCTGTTTCGTGCAACGCGATAGCGCTTCATATTTTGTACGTGTCATGGTAATTCTGTTTTGTTGCTACATTCAATGCGATAGCCCAACTCATTTCAACGTTTCAAGGTAAGTAACCTGTAACCTTCTATGCATAGAAATATGCTTCTACAGTTTTAGTGAATGTCAATAGAAGGGACCCCGTAAGCTGGTTCGCGCTTCATAGTTTTTACGTGTCAAACAAACGTATTTCCTTAGGTCTATGCAATAAGGTGGCGAATTTATTATGAATGTGGTAAAGCATTTACCATGTTATGTTATATTCATGTCATTATGCTTGTCTGCTCCTACACAGCAATCGATTGTGAATTCTGCTGTTTCTTCCAGCGGAATGGGATTTCATATTGTCTGCGTCTCAAAGCAGTAGACACCTAAAGCATTACACCATGCGTTTGCGCATTTCATTTCAAGGATTCAAAGTAAATAAACTGTAACCAATTGTGCATGGCATTATGCTTTTCTGCTTCTATGCTTTATAATGCTTTTGGATGTAAGAAGAACGTCAAACCCCCTTTAACCGCCAAAAGGGAAGTCAAAGGTCCATCGTCCCTGCAGGAGAGCCATGGGAGCGTTGTGCGCGAGGCGCTTCGCAATTCAAATGATCAGGAGGACCCCCCTCAGAGACACCCGAAAGGGCGAGAATACCAAAATTCGGGCCCCGAACAATACCAAAGCGTACAGCCCACCTCACCAAGGAGCCTCGAGGAGCTTATTCGCTAAAGCATCCCATTTTCATGCCGCATTTCTTGTATCACATACTGTGTATTGTACCTTATATCGTGCAGCGGGTGGTGATCCCCGGTCATTCGCGGCGTGTTGCGGAGTTTCCCACAGCCCTTGTTAGTTAAACCCACGTCAAGGCCATAAATAAAGAAGCCGTGACTTCAGTATCCTGCGACCCGAGTGCGTGTATTCGGTTAGGCGTAGGCTAGAGGTGGAGCATTTCGAAGTTTCGAGGGTTGTTCCGACCCTTGTTTCCCAGGGTCGTGTAGTCCATTTCTTTGCTGCTTTATGAGCAGCTGGCGCCTAAGAAACTATAGTCTCTCAGTTTCGAAATACCCCTCGTTTCGGTGAATATTGTAACGATAGATTGCTTTAGACTAAGGTACGTATTACACTTTAAGGCATTTGAATAATTAACTACTTCGAGCTTCCCTGACTTACTGTAGATAGGTATCCGTCACAACTGATAGGGAACATCACTTTACATAGATATATAGAACACACATAGCTTTAAACGCAGAACTGAGGGTTTGAGAACTTCCTTCGAAACGTTGATAGTGAAGAGCTCCATCGGATTTCATAGAATTTCAGAACTCACTTGCTATGAAACGTAGGCAGATAAGGGCCATCGCGTTACTTAGAACTTTAGAACTTGCTTTCTATTGCCTTCGTCCGTTCTTTTAGAAGAGTTTTTCATAAGCCACTTACTTTTCACGTTCGCAATACTTTTAAATGTATGCGAGGTGTAATCGTTTAAGTTTTAAAATGATTACTTAGTGTTGATTATTATTTAGTAAATCAGTCATAAACGTGTCTACATAAGATTTAATCCATATGTTTATAGGTCTGAAATTTATGCAGTCTTTTCTTAGTCACTTATTGCTCAAACGACAAAGATTCTGACCACTTCAAAATAGTTGACTTTCATTAATTCTCTTAAAATCGACATACGGTCCAACTGCTTGCATTAAAGACTGTAATTAAAGTTTTCAAAATATTTTACCTCATATAGATGAATTCTGGAATTGAAGGTGATTATTTGATTTTTCTAACTCCTGTTTAGAACATCTTTCCATTGGAATGTTCAATTATTTTTCATATTCGTAATTATTGAAAATGTTTTGCTTGGCTCTTTAATTTAATATTTAGAATTTCCTGAGAAATATTTTTTATCGTAATGAACTATATAATTGCAATTATAATTCTTTATGAAATAATAATAACAGAGGAATGTATCCATTCTTGTAGTTTTGTAAAGAGTATTTAATCTCACTATTTAAAATGAAACATTAACATTTGTTTACAATCTAATGGAATTTAATTACCTTTTGATTCAAATTCACAATGTTAATCTTCCGTAGTTCAACAATTGTGTGAGCTGTCCTCAGGAATCGCAGCTCAGTACTTATAAAATGGACGACAATCGAACTGCCAAACCAATTGTAATCAAACCGATTTTTCAATACTAATATTATCATGTTTAACTTATTCTGCAAACTATCAAAATGCCCTTCGAACAATGTTTACTCACTTCCTTCCACCACTGTTTGCAATACGTATGTTTCATTTACTATCAAAACCGTGAGCATTATCGTCTTTCTTTACTTCTTGTAACCTTTAATGGCTTCATGTTACAGGTCGTTAATCTCATTTTGAAATACTCTATCGTATTGTGCAAGAATGAACATGTCATTTCATTTTAAAAAATGAAGGTGATCTTCAAATATCCAACATACCTCCACTTACAAAGAAACTATTTTCATCAACGTCTAGGCCCTTGGTACAATTTCATATCAGCAAAAATTTCTACGAAACTTACTGTTTCGAGAATATCTGAGGTGCTAATTATCACTGCGCAACCCTGTATATTGCTATGGATGTACCCAACAAGGCAACGATGAACAAAGTTAAATTTAATATTACGATGTTTATTATAATACTTATATTTGTTTTTCTGGAATTTAGCCAAAAAACAGTGTTCACGATGTCGACAGATGAATGTATTTGCCTTACAATTGCAAGAGCGGACAGTTTAGAATGTAGAATATTTATTTTCTGCGCTAACTGAATCATTGCAAACGTTAAGTAAAGTACGTGCCTTTCAAAAGAGTCAGATGCAAATTACCATACAACGTTTCGAAGAAATGGTACATGTCACTCTTTTTTAATTTCTGTTTTTGTAATCAAAGCAAACTTAATTGAAATATCCTCAAAATTTAAAGACAAAAAGTTATTATAATCTTACGCAACATATATGATGGTGATAAAGGATAAGTATATGGAACTGAGAATAGAAAGTAGCAAGCAGAAAAAGAAACCGATAGAACTGCAAAGTAGATCGATACATTCCTCAAATGATGCTTCTACGTCTATAAAATCTGTTAAATAAAAAACTATTGCAAAAATCAGGTATAATAAATATTACTTCTGCTCAAAAGCTATAATAGAATTGGACCGAAATGGATATAAAACAGGCAATAATATCTAAACGTTCTATCCTATGGAAAGGCAAATATTCCAACGAAAAAAAATGTATTACTTACAAATTACTTATGTTCGCAGAGATCTCACTAATTCAGGCTTCTTGTTTTGCAGAAATAATCATTCATTTAACATGGAAAGGAATCGAGGAATTGTGAGAGGTTTTGATATTTCATAGCCTCACTCAATTCGTCGATTGGATCACGTAAAACATCGGACACTAATTGCATCTACACCTTCAGATCTTAAATATATAATTGCAACAACATATTTAATTCCATTTTAATAATATTTTTCTAATTATTTATATCTATGCCTAATAAATATATTAATCGAATAAGTTGCTTTACCATAGAATAAAAGAATCTCAGTATTATAAATCTGAGCATTACATAACAAACGTGCATTACATATGTAATGTTACATGTAACAAATGATGAAGACCAAAGAGATCGTGCATAAGTTAAATCCACAATGCGGTCATAAAGATGCAGAAGCGGCAAAAATTCCAAGCAATAATTAACAAAATTCAAAGAGGGGGAAGTGAAAATCCATCTCCTTGACGATGATAACAAACAAGTCTGCCTCATGCATTACAATATCCCAAGCAGCCAGCGATTGGCACGCCAAGGACAACAGATGGAACGAATTCCGTGACAGAACTGTGCAAAGACAATGCCCCTACTCAGTTCTCGTAACGGCATACTCTCAGTACTGTGGCGACACGCGTATCACGGCACTATTAATGCACCACGCTATAGCACACTGGCTACACGGCCGTGGCAATGACACTATCAGCTCACCATAGCTACACGCGTGGTAGTGGCGTAAGCTGACATTTACTAATGGGAAAGCTGTTTCTATACAAATTATAAGCGAATATAAAAAATGACTGACCTAAGCAGTTTATTTATTTTTATTCCAAAATAGATACAACGGCATGAAACAAAGGTAGAAGAACTCGATTTTACTATTTTCTATAAACTAGCTCGATACGGCGACTTTTTCCATAAAGATGATAATTACATTATCATAAAAATATACACATTCACTTTATATATATTTTCTTCGATTCATCGTTACAAATTCATGCAATTGAGGGTTATATTAAATACGATGACAGCATGTTATTTAAGAAATTACACAAGGCGAAGTTAGGGACTCAACAGCATGAATTTTTATTTTATAAGTAATATTGTTGTTATAAATAATATTTTTAGTTTATGACGGGTTGAATGAAATATATACGACTCTCTCAATAACTATAAATATAGGAAAACGACTATCAAAATGTCTATCAGTATTCATAACTTGAATGTCTACTGACATCTAACGGTTCTAATTTGCATGAAAGCACAGGCTCCCCATTACCAAATGTGACCCTACATCATTGCTGAGAAGATTCATGAATGGGGCGATGACACGCGTGTCACGATGGTGCTGGTGCTGCGCGATTCACACGACGTGTTACGCTTGTCTAGAACGTGCTGGTAACACGTTCTGGCATATTAGCTAACGAAGCCGGTCACAGATGGCTACGGATTAGCTGACACTCCTCGGAAGTAGCAATATAGTGCCGGTATGGTGTCGCCACCATCTTGCCGTTTGTGATCTGGGATGCTTTTTAGAGCATTATTCGGAATTGAATTTGAAAACATAGCTACTTTATCGCAAATTTGTATGTAGATAATTATACATGACTGCATAAAAACAATATCATACACTTTTATAATCAATCGGCTATAAGAATATAAGACGAAGAACTATCCATAGTTCTGCATTATGCATTGCATATTGGTATGCAAGGTTCGTTGTAAAATACAATGAAGCAGTTAATATATCAAATGACAGTACGTAATACATTACTGACAGTATAATGATATGAATAGTAAGAAAAACATTTTCATTTGTTAGATGTTTATAAATTCAAATTTAAAAGTCCAAGTCACATTTAATATATTATTGTTTAACAAGGTGATTTAATGTTGTTTCAAATAGGCGTGAAGTACTAGCTGGTATTTCTGTCACTGTAATTTCATTTCTGCTGAATACAGTAAAAACACATTTGCAATCTAAGCAAGGTTTCATTAGATCTGGTAGATTTTCCAAACTTTAGAATGGGATGCTGCCAGTAGTAGTTGATTCAGCGCCAAGTGATAAACATATACAACAAGCAAAGCAACGTAATCTGATTTAAAATGTTCAAGATAATATAAATTAAACTATTACACTTCTATAATCCATGTAGCGTTTCTGTTCTTTGTAACTTAAAAAGAGTGTTAAGAATGTAACGCAGTGTAAAGAAGTTTGGAAAAAAAGAAAGCAGTCCTTAATCTTAAATAAAGGAACCTTGGATCTGTGGTATCGTGGTTACCGGCGTGCTGTGTTAAGGTATATGATATCAGTTTTAATTATCCAAACGAGAACAATTAAAAAAAAATCTGGATCAACACATTGGAAGAAAAATTCTTCCAGTGTAAAATGCTGTATGCAGTGAAGTAGCAGCTTCACATCCGCTTGATTTTCTACAGAAAATGTTATGCCATTTTGCTCGATTGACTAGAATTGAAACTACGAAACCTATTAGGTGGTATTTCTGCGAACGCTACCATACACACACACGCGCACGCACGCACACACGCGCACGCACGCACACACGCGCGAACGCACACACGAAATCCATCAAGATTAAAGACACTGTGTATGTATTGGAGGATGTGAATCATGATTCGAAATCAGCCTCATCGGGTCCTTGCAGAAGATTAAAGGTTGGGCAGGCGGTTCGGAGCCCCCTGTCGATGACACGAAAGGATAGGGAAATAGAAAGGTATACGTAATATAAAGGAGAAAAAGAAAGCCTCGGAAGGAAGCACAGACAGGAAAGGAGAAGCATCAAGAGCCGAAGTAAGGGAATCAAAAAGAAAGAGCAGGATAATGGAAAAGCTACCGTTAAGAATAACGTCTAAATTCTCAAATAGAAGAATAAGCAGCCACACGTCAGACGTAATCACAGATATTCTGAGCGAGGATACGGCGAAGCTAACGACATATTAGAAAATGTTAAAGGGAAACATCAGGCATATAGAAAGAACTGGCATTGAACACTTGGTTGACCTAGTGGCGAACATTACAGAGAAAAATTAAGCAACTAAAGGAGCAGAAAGTATTCGAGGATAAGCAACGAGATGAGGAAAAGCAGGAAAAATGACAAAAATATGAAAAGATGATGCAAAAAAATCGAGAACGGGAGATATAATCCTGGAATTTAACAAGAAAACAGGTATAGAGAACGACATAAAGGGGATAAAAGGAACTCCGGAAAAAGAATTTGAAGTAAAATATACGAGTGCAAGTATAATGCCCCAACTAAGGGACAAATACCCGTTGGATTACCAGAGAAGAAATAAAGGAGGACACAAGACGAACATTGAATGAAATCGAAGGAAAGGGTAGCGGTATAAATGTCAAGTTGTTAAAACAAATGTAGAGAGGCAACCAAGTCGCGTTAGTTGAATGTGAACAGGAGTACAGCAAAGAGCTGGAGAAGGTAAAACGACTCAGAACAGCATTGACCTCTTGTCCCTGGTAAGTGCTATCAAGAGTAGATAGATGCTTCATATGCAATAAACTGGGACATATCGGCAGAAATTGCAAGGATAAAAAGGCAACCTACGGAAGATGCGGATTCCAAAATCATACGATGATTGATTGAATCATAAAAATCCTAAAGTTTCTTTCAATGGATAGCATATCTGGATGTCTACGTGTCGATGAAATAGAGATCTAATGCTTCATTCAACGTGATGTCACAACTCATTTCAATGAATCATGCTAAATTGCAATATTCTATGCAATATGTTATATTTGTCATCTCTAGACTTTAGAAGGATGTGAATCCTACACTTGCTTGCAACGGAATATCGTTTCCAGATCTCTACGTGTTCAAGTAACACATTTCTAATACTTCATGCAGCGCGATGTTCGCTCTTATTTCAACGTTTCAAAGCAAAGAATTTGTACTCATCTATCCATAGCATTATGCTTAACTGCTAGAGGTCTTCAATAGAATGTGAATTTTATAATTCCATGCAACGGCATGGCGCTCCGTAGTGTCTGTTAAAGCAATAGAGCTAGAATTCCCCATGCAACGCAATGGCTTATCCCATTTCATCGTTTCAAAGTAAGTATGCTGTAATATTCTATACATAGAATTATAATCATCTGCGTCTACAGTACAAAAGAATGTGAATTCTACAAATCCATGCAAAGGAATGGCGTTTCATAGTGTCCGCGTGTAAAAACAATAGATTTCTACTGCTCCCTCCAACTCAATGACGCAGCTAATCTCAGTGTATCGAAGTAAGTAATCTGTATTCTTCTATGCATAACATTATGCTTGTTTGCTTCTGCACTTCACAATAAAGTGATTTCTACAGTTCCATCCAACAGGATGGCGCTTCATAAAGTCTGCCTGTAAAAGCGATGGAGCTCTATTGCTCTATGCATTGCGATGGCGCATCCCATGCCAACGTATCAGAGTATGTAAGCTGTAATCTTCTAAGCATGGTATTATGCTTATCGTGTTCAAACTTCAAAGGAATATGAATTCTACAGTTTTTTGGAATGGGATGGCGCTTCATAGTTTCTGTGATTTAAAGCAATGGAGATCTAATCTCCATGCAACACGATGGCGGATGTCATGCCAACGTTTCAAAGTACGTAAGCTGTAATCCATGCATAAAATTACGGTTATCTACTTCTGTACTATATAAGTTTGTAAATTCTACATATCCACGCAACAGGATGACGCTTCACAGTGTCTGCGTCTCAAAATGATAGATTTATAATGCTCCATGCAAAACGATGGCTCATCTCTTTTCAACGGATCATAGTAAGTAAGCTGTAATCCTCTATGCATCGCATTATGCTTATGTGCTTCTACATTTGAAAAGAATGTGATTCTATGGTTGTCTGTGTTGCATTATTTCACATGCCAACGACGGAACAAAAGTGAATTTTGTGTTAAGAAATAGAATCCAGTATATAAACTGTAGAATAGTTTTATCAGTTCGATTAGGGTTCCCGACTGTTTATACCTAGAGGCCTGAAAGAATAACACGTGCAGACTTTGCGTTGTCAATTCTTTCTTGGTAGGGAGGACCCTAAATTTCCTATGCAGAGTCCGCAAAATTAGTAGAGCTTTCAAAACGTACGGACGTGCCTTCAAACTTTAAGAATAATTCTGAAGACTGTAAAGAACTCTGGGCAGCTTTTCATTTATTATTGTTACCAATAATTCAATACTATAGAACGTGTATTCTACAGATCCATGCAATGGACTGGCGCTTCATAGTGTCTGAGCGCGAAACAATTATAGCACTGTTGCTCCAATGGCACATCCCATTTCATCATGTCAAAATGAGTTATTTGTATTCTTCTATGCATGGTGTTATACTTACCTTATACTTACCTGCCACTACACTTCAAAAGAATGTTAATTCTACATGTCCATGCAAGAAGATGTCCCTTCATACAGTCTATCTGTTGGCACAGCAGGGTCCTAGTGCTCCATGACATGCGCTGGCGAATCTCACATCAATGTTTCCGAATAAGTAAGCGCAAACATTCTATGCATAGGATTACGCTTGTCAGCTTTTATACTTCAAGGATATGTGAATTCTGCGGTTTCTTGAAACGGGATTACGCTTCGAATTGTCTGCGTGTCATAACAATAGAGCTCTAATGCTATATGCAATGCAATGGGCCATTTCCTTTCAACGTTACAGACTTTGTAAGCAGTAACCTTATATGCATAGCATTATGTTATCGGAGTCTGTCTGTATAGTGTCTGCCTGTCAAGGAAGAAGGGTTTTAGTGCTCTATGCCATGCGATAGCGCATCTCATTTCAACGTATAGAAGTAAGTAAGCTGTAATTTACTATGCATGGCATTATGCCGTCTGCTTCTACTCTAAAAGAATGTAAGTTCTACAGTTCCACGCAACAGGAAGGAGCTGCATAATGCCTACGTGTCAAAGCAACGGAGTTCTAATGCCCCATTCAGTACGGGGGTGAATCTCATTCCAACGTTTCAATCTAAGTAAACTGCATTCCTCCATGCATAGCATTGTGCTTCTTTGCTTGTAAACTTCAAGAGAATGTGAATTCTACAGTTCCTTGCAACGGGATGGAGCTCTACAGTGTCTGCGTTCCAAAACAGTAGGGTTCTAGTGCTCCATGCAATGCCATTGCAAATTTCATTCCAACGTTTCAAGGTGGATAATCTGTAATCTACTATGCAAAGCAATACACTCATCTGCTTTTATACTTCTAAGGAATGTGAAATCTACAGTTCCATGCAACGGGATGGCGCTTCACTGTTCCTTCGTGTCAAAGGAGTAGAGTCTTATTACTGCATGCAATACAATTTCGCATTTTATGTCAACGTTTCAAAGTAAGTGAGCTGTATTGTCTACGCAGAGCATTATGCTTATCTGCTTCTACACTTCAAACAAATGTAAATTCGACTATACCTTACACCGGGCTGGGGTTTCATATTGTCTGCTTGTCAAAGCTGTAGTGATCTAATGCTCCACACAATGCAATGGCACATCTGATTTCTACGTTTAGCACGTTGACGCCGGCGTGCACCACAGGTAGGTCACACGTGTCTGTTCCGTGAAGCAGTGTGCATCTCCGGTGAGTTACACGCGCGTCTATTTCGTGGGCCGGCGTGCATCACGATGGGTCGAACTTATATTTCACAAAGTAGATAGTACAAAATAGGTTTATTCTTCGATTCTCAGCATTATAAACGGACATTATAATTAATATTTAACATTAATTATATAATTAATATTTAAAACATAACAAATCAATATTATAAACCTAACATAATTATTTAATTTTCTTATGTAATTTTTCAAAACATGTTGGGTAGAGTTCCGGTTGGCCCTTACCTCTGTTAAAACAGGTTTTTACTTTTATCGTCTTATTCGTGGCATACTGGCTATCATTTATTCTAGACATACGCCTATAACATTCTTTACATCGTTATCTCGTTTTTCTCGCGCATCCTTGGAACGACCGCAGAAAATATATATGTTTCTTGGGCACTGCTTCAGTTTCAGATGACGTTTGTTCACTGCGACGATCCACTGTACTGAGGAGATAATCAATAAGTTTTTCGCGGATGTTTAATATTTTCATACCTGTGGTACTCCATTTTCTATGTATATAACAGGCATTGACGAGAGAAGTCCCGCATACTAATTCGATAACTATTTTCCTATACCACTTTACTGTTCTGCGTAATCAACTGTGATAAGAAGACATCTGGTCGGATGGTCAAACCCCTTCTTAACTTTGTTATAAAGGAGCACTGTGACCAGTTTTAACTTATTAATACTACCCTGGACAACAACACATTTGTGGTTTTCAGAAGTGGCTAGCATGCATACCAGCCTCTTATCCGCCCACTTTAAAAATTTAAAGCCGCTCCGATTTTGAAAATACATAAAGTTACCCCATTGCAGTACCCGTTTTGCCTGCAGCGGAAGAAATTCTGTATTAACTTTTACTGTACCATAAATAAATGTTACTCTTTGCAGAAGTTTCTCGGCCAAAGGAACACAAGTATATAAACTATTTGCCTATAATATGCGGCTTTCGAATAAAAATTCACCCTCCAACGTCATAACTACAGCATGCGCATGTGCTTTCGCTATTCTGGTTGCATTATTTCCGGCGTAAATCAGAATATTATGTGTATATCCTTCCGAAAGGCACAGTTTACAAAGTTTTATACCATATTTATGCCGCTTTCGTGGGATATACTAAGAAAAACTGTGGCGTCCTCGCCATGGAACCATGATTTCGTCGATTACAATATTTTTACCGGGCTTAACACGTTGAGTGCTACGTCAGTCCCCAGGGACTGACAGTGAACTTTCCGTTCAGGCGGCGTCAGTCCCTAGGGAGAGACAATCGACTTTTCGTTTGGACAACGTGGATTCTAGGGACTGACAGCGAACTTCTTGTTTGGTCGACATCGGTGCATCAGGCCGGCATTATAAAGGGTTAAATTCATAATGACAATTAAAAAATTTATGCTAATATTTAAAGAAGTTTATTAAAACATTTTAAACTGCACATTTAATTAACTGCACCCACTTTTCAACACGTTCGGAAGCGATTATTCTTTGTGTCGCATAAATATTTGTTTGTTCGGTTATATGTTAAAATAGTTTATCCGTCACATATAGGCCGTAAAAATCTTCCACTGTGCTACAATTTTCCATTTCTTCATTAGCGAGTTTGGCACTATGGGGACTTGAGAAAGGTATAATGTTTGACTTGTTGTCTCGCGGATCAAACCAATCATTTGGATCACTTGTTTCAGTATTCTTTAGTGAACTACTAGATGAATTGTCACTATCTGAAGATAGTAATGGTATTACACGCCGACATTTGCGTGGTACAAATGCCTCACTCGACGTGTCACTATCTGTTCGTCCTCTCAACGTTTTTAGTTGATGGATACCAAAACTTTTTCAAAATAGTCACTGTAAAACTGAATTCTCTCTGCTGCAATAGGTCTTTGTACTTTTGTGGCTTTTTCAGAATGACACTCGCCTTGTAGTTGCTCTTTTGCCTCTCTGGCATTCCCATCCCATTATTTTATGTTCATACCTTGTATACAAATTCATTGCTTATATCATTCCGACAGTCCAAACGAAACAGATACAGTGTATCAAAGTTAACGTTTGTTTATACCCATTAGTCAAGCGTTCGGCATCAAGTGCTTACGCGCTGTCGCCTGAGCGAGAAGTACAGCAAGATCGGCGTTGCACTCAACGTGTTAATAGTATTTTCGAAAGTGTAGAGAATTGCGTTAACAATAATTCTGAGTTTATACAAACGATCCTCAGTCGTAGCCGTGGAAATAATGCTGAAATGAAAAGTATCGATATTTAAGTATCGATATATACCGATTGCGCTTCACCGCGTTTTTTATACGATCGTTTGTATACATTTCCTTTTGAAACCAATATAATCTAATTTCAGGAAGAGGCGATACAACCAATGTAAGCAGAACACCACTAAAAATGTTCAGTTCGTTCTCTGTCAAAGGCTTCCTAGCCAGTTGGTGTTTGGAAAAAAAGAAAATTTTACAATATACAAGTAGATAAGCATAATGCTATACATGGGATTGCATGGAACTGTAGAATTCACTTTCCTTTGAAGCGTAGGGATATATAAGCATAATAATATGCTTAGATGATTACAACATACTTGCTTCGAAACGTTGGAGTGAAATGTGTCTTCGTGATACATGAAGCGTTAGAACTCTATTTCTTCGATACTTCCTAATCCTATGAATCTTACGGTTACATGCAATGTGATGGTGTTTCATAGTGTCTGCGTGCCAATGCATGAGAGTTCTAATGCTTTATGCAACACGAGAGCCCATCTCATTTCAATGTTTCAACGTAAGTTATTTGTAATGTTCTATGCATTGCATTATATTTACCTGCATCTACTCTTGAAAGGAATGTGAGTTCTACAAATTCATGCAATTGGATGGCTCTTCCAAGTGTAATGTCGTGCGTAGCTTCTGCCACCCATTCTAAACATGAGCCTTCTCGCACTTCCATCATCAATCCCTGGATTCAGGGAACCTGTCGTGCTCGGATACAGCACCGACAATCGCAGCGTTCGCGCGCGCACACCTCCACGCGCTCACACGCACCAAGTACCGCTGTGTCACTCGAACCGATCGGTATACATGGCTCGTTCACACCAGTCATCGCTGTTTCAATCTCACCGACGAGCACTACTGCCTCACTCCCACTAACGAGTATATCTACCTCGCTCGGACCAAAATCGAACACCCTTGTCTACCTCGTACCTCAATGGGGACTCCTCCAATTCAGGAAGCCAACTTTATCAGAACCTGTATTCCACTTTTAAACCTCTTAAATACCTATATATATATATATATATATATATATATATATATATATATATATATATATATATATATATATATATATATATATATATATATATATATATATATATATATATATATATATATAATCCAAGTTACACACGTTATGAATGCAGGACAGGAACAACACACACATGTAATTGTAAGATCATGATATACTACTTCATTATACTATTTCATAAGTTCAACGCGAAAGACGCGCCTCTAGTCCCACCACGAGAAGCGAGTCCCTACTCGCTGGACCGCATGGTCCTCGCAACGATCCGTTAGTCCCCCACTCGCTGGATCACAAGCTTTCATGATTTCCCAAGTAAATATTTCAAATTGGTATAAATATTAATACATATTTTATATTTTAGTTAATTGTAAATATAATATCTCCTTAAGATACTCCATTACATCTAAAATCCTATCTAATTTCATATAATTTCTAATGTGTTTTCTAATATGTCATTAGCTTCGCCGTATCCTTGCTCAGAATATCTATCATTACGTCTGATGCGTGGCTGCCTATTCGACTATTTAAACGTGTAGGCGTTATTCTTATCGGTAGCTTTCCCATTATCCTGCACTTACTTCGGCTCCTGATGCTTCTCCTTCCGTGTCTTTGCTTCCTTTCAAGGTTTCCTTATTCTCCTATATATACACTTTTCGTATTCGTTTCTATTTCCCTATCCTTTTGTGTCATCGACAGGGGGCTCCGAACCGCCTGCCCAACATTTAATCTTCTGCCAGGATCCGAGGGCGCTGATTCCGAATCTCGAGCCAGCAGCACGTTTCAGCAGCATATGCCAGCAGCCTCGCTCACGACGGGGGTGAGGGCTGCAGACCCTCTGTCGTCCTATTGTCTGCCCCGCTGCGGGCGAGGAACTCGTAGGGCCACTCGACTCGCGACCAGCATCTATCTTATACTCTAACCGATTCGTAGTCACGCGTTTTCCATTAAGCTTGTCGCGACATTGATTCGTTCAATCTAAATTAATATTTTCTTTTTAGGTTTCTCGATTTTTTTACTTTCTCTCACGATACCGTCTATTTCATTGTATCTTGCACTTACGGTAGGGTATATAATTTGTTGTTTGACATTACTAGGATTTCCTCTTAATAAATGCAATGTTTCCACAGATTTTCTTTTTCTTTCTCTTTAGTTACATTGTTGTTATTTTATGCTTCCCACCCTCCACATTCCCATTCTACACCACCCCGGCGTTATACGATTACATCCTGATGGCGCCCCGGTTTCGCTACCCCGAGATTGAGTGTTCTCCCTTGCATCCGTTGATTTGTATATGTCACATATTGGAGAATATTTCCGCTTATCCTTTGTATTTTTCGAATTACGTTTTAGTTAGATGTATATTATAAACGCGTCGAAATATCGGATTTCCGTACGATTTTTTAGTAAAGTTTTATTCTCTTCCGACTATTCGATGCGGATCCGCTCCGATTGAATCCGCCAATCATTACATTACATTACGTGAATAAGCGTTCAATCGGATCGGATCTCTGCCACTCCAAAACTGCGGAAGGCTTACTGCAAAGCCTCATCCATGGGAAAGTTCCGAAGGTTGCTTCCGTCCCGAGATGGAAGCGTAGTTACGTTAGATTTAGTTAAGTTACGCTAGGTTAGTTTAGGTTGGGTTATGTTTGGGACTGATTGTTAGGTTGCTCGGTTATGTTGGGTTCGATTTAAGAAAGCGTAGGTTTGATTTGTTTATGTTTAAAAGAGGGAAAGTTCGATTGTGTTAGATTGGGTTAGATTTGAGTGAAGGCAGGTTAAGTCAGATTAGGTGTAACTGGGGTTAGCTTGGTTTAAATTAATTTTAGGGGATGGTAGATTAAGTTATGCCAAGTAAGAGATAGATTACCGATAGCTGGCAATGTCTACCGTCCATAGTTCTTGAATTACCGACTATTGGTAATACCAGCCGTTATAATATCATGAGTTATCGCCCTTACGCATCACCTAATGTCGATATATCGTGAGTTATCGACCGCAGGAAACTCCAGTCATTGGTAAGTCTTGAGTTACCTACTATTGGTTATACCACTCGTGTGTGATAGCATACGTTATCGGTTGTTGGTAACTCCAGTCGTCGATAATTTATGGACTATTAATCGCAAGCAACACCAGCAAGAATCACAAAATTATTGTGGGAAGCTGGAAATAATGGGTGATGCAATGTACACTTTTATTTTGCGAAGACAGTATATCTGTTACTAATCAGTCTTTAATCGATGAGGCGATATCAAAAGACTGAAGTAATGTCTGATTTTACCCATTATGCGTGTAATCTAAATGTGAATAATTAAATAAAGGTTTACAATTAATATATGAACGTATAATTTATATTTTAGTAAACAAATTAATTTGTTTTCCAGAATATCAATATTATTGATAAGATAAATTGATGCCTGATTTCTTCCTAGAGGAGAATTTGAAACAGATAGATTTGGATAATTATGTATGACAATTTAAAAGAACAAACAAATTGTACAGATAAATCAGAGAAAATGGTCATGCAAATATTACTTGTCATCCAAATTAATTTAAACAGCTAGTTCGTTAACAAAACTGTAAGCTCAAATATTATCTATTGTTCATTATGTTAAAAAAAATTTATTGGTCTTCGTACATTACAGCATGTCATAGATCAGTCTGCTTTATTGTCCAAGCAACATAATTCAGAAGTTTATTAATATCACATTTGCAAAAATTTACAATATGTAAAATTCGTAAATTTTAATAATGGATCTTAAAAATGGTAAAAAGGTGCGACAAGGAGAGGAGAACCTAGTCAACCACTAGGTACAACATTAACAATGAATTCTCAAAATTTTCACGCAATGCTTTCTCATGAAAGAAATATATTTTTTACGTTCAAATTAATTAGAAATGCAAAATAAGTTTACTAGTAATATAATATTATATATCTTTCGGAGAATTAATACTTTTATCGGCAATGTTGTAATGGAAAAGTTGAAAATTGGCGGTGATCTACGAAAAACAATGAAATAAGAGAAATTAATGGTCAATTTAAAGTCGAAACTTACTTTGAAAAATTGAATACCGTCTTCTTAAAAAACCCCGACATATTAACTAATTAAGGAAAAATTATTCCTACTTATCAAAATTTTGTTGCTTTTCGTAAAAGTTTAATATGATAATATTAAATATTTTAAATACTAAAAAAAACTAAAGTGAAATATATTTTTATACATTTTTCTAATATATTTTGTAACGTTAAATGATAAAAATTAAACAAATTAGGTTTGAAAATACTTAATTATGTAGATTGATCTTTACTCATATATTTATAATAAAATGAACATAGTTATTCATATATAATATTTTTTTTGAAACAATGAGCAAAGATATAAAGTATTTTGTTGTTATAGTTCTAGCTGCTTCACAAGTTCCGAAAATGATAAAATAGACCTATACCAGGAAAAGGTCTAATGTTTTATAATTATTTTATAGTTGAAAGATTATCGCAAGAGATAATTGATCTCATTGAAAGAGATCGCAAAGTGATATTTACACACCTGCGTGCTGCAATCTTGATGTATTTAAATTTCTGACAAAAGCATATAAATGTTTATAATCTACTTATCAATCACAAATGGAATTCCACAATTTATCCATGTAATAGTCTTTTCTTATTGTACGCATTCGTACAAATTCGCGATTAAGTAGCTATGTGTTCAAATTCAATTCCGAGTAATGCTCTAAAAGGCATCCAAGATAACAAACGGCAAAATGGTGGCGACACCATACCAGCACTATATTGTCACTTCCGAGGAGTGTCAGTTGATCCGTAACCATCTGTGACCGGATTCGTTAGTTAAAATGTGAGAACGTGTAACCAGCACGTTCTGGACTAACATAACACGCCGTGTGAATCGCACAGCGCCAGCACCATCGTGACACACGTGTCATCGCTCAATTCACGAATCTGCTCAGTAATGACGTTGGGTCACATTTGGTAATGGGGAACCTGTGCTTTCATACAAATTAAAACCGTTAGATGTCACGAGATGTTCAACATATAAGTACTGACAGACATTTTGATAGTTGTTTTCCAATATTTATAGTTATTGAGAGAGTCACATATATTTCTTTCAACCTATCATAAACTAAAAACATCATTTATAAAATAAAATATTACTTATAAAATAAAAATACATGCTGTTGCGACCCTAGCATCATCTTGTGCAGTTTCTTAAGTAACATGTTGTCATCGTGTTTAATATAACCCTCAATTGCATGAATTTGTAGCGATCAGTTGAGAAAAACACATAAAATAAATGTATATATTTTTATGATAAAGTAATTATCGACTTTATCGATAAAATCGCCGTATTGAGCTAGTTTACAGAAAATAATAAAATCGAGTTCTTACAATTTTGTTTCGTGCCGATGTATCTATTTTGAAATCAAAATAAATAAATTGCTTGGTTTAGTCATTTTTCATATTCGCTTATAATTTTTGTGGAATCAGTTTTCCCATTGGTAAACGTCAGCCTACGCCACTACCACGCATGTAGCTATGGTCAGCTGATAGTGTCATTGCCATGACCGTGTAGCCCGTGTGCTATATCGGGGTGCATTAATAGTGCCGTGATACGCGTGTCGCCACAGTACTGAGAGTATGCCGTTACGAGAACTGAGTAGGGGCATTGTCTTTGCACAGTTCTGTCACGGAATTCGTTCCATCTGTTGTCCTTGGCGTGCCAATCGCTGGTTGTTTGGGATATTGTAGTGCATGAGGCAGACTTGTTTCTTATCATCGTCAAGGAGATGGATTTTCACTCCTCCTTTTTGAATTTTGTTAATTACTGTTTGGAATTTTTGCCGTTTCAGTATCTCTATGTCCGCATTATGGATTCTACTTACATATGATATTTTGATCTTTATCTTTTGTTATACAAAACATTATATAACATTATATATGTAATGCACTTTTGTTATGTAATGCTCAAATTTGTAATCCTCAGATTCTTTTACTCTTTGGTAAAGCAACCTATTTTATTAACATATATTTATTGGGCATATATGTAAGTAATTAGACAATGCTATTAAAACGGTATTAAATATGTTTTTGCAATTATATATTTAATGTCTAAAGGTGTAGATGGAATTAGTATCCCGTGTTATATGATCCAATCGACATATCGAGTAAGGTTATGAAATATGAAAAACTTTCCCTATTCCACAACCCCTTTCCATGTTAAAGGAATGATTAGTTCTGCAAGACGAGAAGCCTGAATTAGTAATACATTTTTTCTGTTTGAAATATTTGCCTTTGCATCGAATAGAATGTATAGATATAAATTCCTGTTTTATATCCATTTCGATCCAATTCTATTATAGCTATTGAGCAGGAATAATATTGATTATACCTGATTTTTACAATAGTTGTTTATTTAACAGATTTTATAGACGCAGAAGCATCATTTGAGGAATGTATCGATCTACTTTGCAGTTCTATCAGTTTCTTTTTCTGCTCGCTACTTTCTATTCTCAGTTCCATATACTTATCCTTTATCACCATCATATATGTTGCATAAGATTATAATAACTTTTTTGTCTTTAAATTTTGCGGATATTTCAATTAAATTTCCTTTGATTAAAAAAACGGACATGCAAAAAGAGTGACACGTACCATTCCTTGGAAAAGTTGTATCGTAATTTGCATCTGACTGTTTTGAAAGGCACGCACTTTACTTAACGTTTCCAGTGATTCGGTCAGCAGAGCAAAAAAATATTCTATTTTCGGTATTGTCGGGTCTTGTAATTCTAAGGCAAGTACATTCATCTGCCGATATCGTGAACACTCTTTCTTGGCTAAATTACAGAAAACCAAATATATTATAAGAAATATATTATGACGTGGTGACATCACAAGGCTCGCTTCAAACCCCCCCCCCCCCCCTCCCCCCTCAGCTTCGGTTAGCTTAGCTCCCTGATCACCACCCATGCGAGAAGCGTGAGGTACGCGATGGTAGAACCATTTCCCCTTCACCCTTTTTCTCTTCTCTCTCTATCTTAAGGATTAGACTGGCGAGCTGATGGAAGAAACGACCCAGAAGATGTCCCTTCGGATAAGCAAATCGCGGCATCGCGGAAGGGCTGTGCGCCAAGGTAGCGGGACGGGCTCGACGGTGGAGGAGTCGGAAAGTGAGTAAGAGAAGAAGACACTTAAATCCATGGGATATTATCCAAGGCCCTGCGCAGATATGACCGCTGCCGTCGTCGATGGAGACGCATAGGATGGCTTTTGGATGTGAGCAGACCCCCCCCCCCCCCCAGGGGAACACACTAAAAGAGAAGTTCAAGAGTACAGCGGACCTGCAAGTGAGCCATGGAAAGCGCGGCGCGCGATATGCGCCGCAATTCAAATGATCAGGAGGACCCCTTCCCCCCCCCCCCCCCCCCCCCCCCCTAGAGACACCCAAGTGGCCGAGAAGAGAAGATCCCCGAAATCCACCGATCGATGCCCCGAAAAATACCGAAGCGTACAGCCTACCCCCACCAAGGAGCCCTAAGGCGGATCTAGGAGATCCGAAGACCATCAGCGGATTCATTGAGCGAGCGAGTTAGCAAGCGGCAAGCCGGATTTGATAAGCGAGCGGTTTTGAGAACGATAGAAAGTAAAGGAGAAAGAGAGAGAGAGAGTGAGAGAGGATCAACATTCAGGAGCCTGGAAAAGAGTGCGTGAGTCCTTATACGCTAAAGCATCCCATTTTTTCTGCCGCATTTTTGATATTGTGTATTGTATTTCATATCGTATAACGGGTGGTGATCCCCGGTCATTCGCGGCGTACCGCGTAATAGTTAGTAGTCCTTATTAATAATTTCGCGTCGAGGCAATGTAAAAAGAAGCCGTAAGTTCAGTATCCCGCGACCCGAATTTGCGCATTCGGCTAGACGTAACCGAAAGAAGGAGCATTTCGAAGTTTCGAGGGTTGTTCTGCCCCGGGTTTCCCCGGGTTGCGTAGTCCATTAGTTTTTGCTACTTCCTGAGTAGCTGGCGCCCAAAAAGTCCCAGCCTCGCAGCTTCGAAGTACTCCTTGGTTAGGCAATTATCTTGTTCTTTTACTTTGCGTTGGCGAATCCGCGGAAAGTGTAAGCACGCGGATATTTTGTACATCTACATAACACCGGATTAAAACTGTTCTATTGTAACGGGAACACCGTCACAATATTAAACATCGTAATATTAAATTTAACTTTGTTCATCATTGCTGATATAAAATTTTACAGTACAGAGGGCCCATTCATTGATGAAAATAGTTTTTTTGTAAGTGTAGATATGTTGGACATTTGATGGTTACCTTCATTTTTTAAAATGAATTGGTATGTTCATTCTTCCGTAACACGATAGAGCATTTTAAATGGATTTTCACTGTGAATAAACACTGTTCGATAGGCATTTTAATAGTTTACAGGATAAGTAAAGCATGATAAGATTTGTATTGAAAAATCGGTTTGGTTACGTTTGGTTAGGCTGTTCTTTGTGTCGTCCGTTTCAAAGTAAGTTCTCAAATTCTCAGTTATTTCTAATTACATTCTCATTACATCTTATCACGAAACACTGAAATAAGATGCGTCATTGCGTCGAATGATATATCGATATGTAGACATGTGGAAATGCTATCCCGTAGCGAGGAAGTGTGGAATAGCATTTCATGCGGGATTGAAATGACATGCGACATCGCGTTGAATGAAGCAAACAAAACTGTATTGCTTCGGAAGGTAGACATCTAAAAACTGAATCCCCTTGCATGGCTGTGTAGAGTTCACATTCCTTTCAAATGTAGAAGAGATAAACGCAACGCGTTGCAGTGAATGCTAGTTCGTACGTTAAGGATTGAAATGAGATGCGACATCGCGATGAATGGAGTACTATAACTCTGTTGCTTCGATATGTAGACATCTAAACACACTATTCCGTAACAAGGAAGTGTGGGATTTACAATCTGTTCGAGTGTAGACGCAGTTCCACGGAACGTGTTTCATTGAACATTATATCTTATCATGAGACATAGAAATTTAATGCGATTTCGCATTTTATGAAGCATTGCAACACAATTACTTCGATATGTACATATCCAGTAGCGCTATTCCGTCGCAAGGATGTGTGGACTTTACATTCTTTTGAAGTGCTGACGAGATATACATAACGCGTGGCATTAAATATTACTTCTTATCAATCGTCATGCAACTGAGATGCAGCATCGCGTTTTATGAAGCATTAGAACTCCATTGCTTCGAAACGTAGACATCTAGAAAAGCTATTCTGTAGCAAGGAAGTGTGGGATTTACATTCTTATGAAGTGTTGACGAGACATACATAATGCGTTGCATTGATGTTACATCTTATCATGAGACATAGAAATGAGTTACGATATCGTGTTTTATGAGGCATTAGAACTGTATTTCTTCGATACGTAGACATCTAGTAACGTTGCATTGAATATTACATCTTATCATGAGACACAGAACTAAGATATCGCGTTTTATGAAGTATTAGATTTCTATTGCTTCGATATGTTGATATCTAGACACGTTATTCCCTTGTAAGGAAGTGTAGAAATCTCATTCATTTGAAGCGTAGAAGCCGATAAGCATAATGAGATTTATTGAGCATTAAAATCTGCTTACATACTTCGAACTGTTGATATAAAATCTATATCAATGATCAAACAAATGATCGAAAGCTATAATAGGATTGAACCGAAATGGATATAAAACAGGCAATTATATCTGTACGTTCTGTTCTATGCAAAGGCAAATATTTCAAATAAAAAAAATGTATTACTTAAAATTTACTTTTGTTCGCAGAGATCTCACTAATTCAGGCTTCTTGTTTTGCAAAACTAATCATTCATTTAACATGGAAAGGGGTCGAGGAATAGTAAAAGGTTTTCATATTTCATAGTCTCACTCGATACGTCGATTGGATCACATAAAACATCGGATACCAATTGCATCTACACCTTCAGACCTTAAATATATAATTACAATAACATATTTAATATTGTTTTAATAACATTTTTCTAATTATTTATATCTATGCCTAATAAATATATATTATTCGAATAAGTTGCTTTGCCAAAGTATAAAAAATCTGAGGATTGCAAATCTGAGCATTACATAACAAAAGTGCATTACATATATAATGTTACATGTAACAAAAGATGAAGACCAAAAAGATCGTATATAAGTTGAATCCACAATGCGGTCATAGAGATACAGAAACGGCAAAAATTCCAAACAATAATTAACAAAATTCAAAAAGGGAGGAGTGAATATCCATCTCTTTGACAACGATCAGAAACAAGGCCCCATGCACTACAATATCCCAAGCAACCAGCGATTGGCACACCAATGACAACGGATGGAACGAATTCCGTGGCAGAACTGTGCAAAGACATTGCTCCTACGCAGCTCTCGTAACGGCATACTCTTAGTACTGTGGCGACACTCCTATCACGGCACTATTAATGCACCGCGATATGGCAAACGAGCTACACGGCCGTGGCAATGACACTATCAGCTCACCATGGCTAC
Organism: Xylocopa sonorina; assembly: GCF_050948175.1. NCBI lineage: Eukaryota > Metazoa > Arthropoda > Insecta > Hymenoptera > Apidae > Xylocopa > Xylocopa sonorina. The sequence continues at coordinate 3,131,037 of NW_027490091.1, forward strand.
AAGCGTGGTAGTGGCGTAGGCTATTTACCAATGAGGAAGCTATTTCCATAAACATTATAATGGAATATGAAAAATGACTGACCTAAGCAGTTTATTTATTTTGATTCCAAAATAGATACAACGGCATGAAACAAAGATATAAGAACTCGATTTTACTATTTTCTATAAACTAGCTCGATACGGCGACTTTTTCCATAAAGATGATAATTACATTATCATAAAAATATACACATTCACTTTATATATATTTTCTTCAATTCATCGTTACAAATTCATGCAATTGAGGGTTATATTAAATACGACGACAGCATGTCATTTAAGAAATTACACAAGGCGAAGTTAGGGATGTAACAGCATGAATTTGTATTTTGTAAGTAATATTGTTGTTATAAATTATATTTTTAGTTTATGACGGGTTGAAAGAAATATATACGACTCTCTCAATAACTATACATATACGAAAGCGACTATCAAAATGTCTGTCAGTACTCATATGTTGAACATCTCGTGACATCTAATGGTTCTAATTTGTATGAAAGCACAGGTTCCCCATTACCAAATGTGATCCTACGTCATTGCTGAAAAGATTCATGAATGGAGCGATGAATCCGGCCACAGATGGCTATGGATCAGCTGACTTTCCTCGAAAGTGGCAATATAGTGCCGGTATGTTGTCGCCGCCATCTTGCCCTTTGTTATCTGGGATGCTTTTTAGAGCATTATTCGGAATTGAATTTCAACATATAGCTACTTAATCGCGAATTTGTATGTACATAATTATACATGACTGCATAAATACAATAACATATACTTTTATAACCAATGCGATATAAGAATATAAAACGAAGGATTATCCACTCTTATCAGGAGTAAAAGCAATGTTTGGTACGCAAGGTTCGTTGTAAAATATAGTCAAGCAGTTAATATATCAAATCACAGCACATAATAAATCACTGAAAGTATAATGATATGAATAGTAAGAAAAACATATTTATATGTTAGATATTTATAAATTTAAATTTAAAAGTCCAAGTCACATTTAATACATTCTTGTTTAATAAGGTTATTTAATATTGTTTCAAATAGGTGTGGAGAACTAGCTGGTACTTCTGTCAATGTAATTTCATTTCTGCTGGATACATTAAAAACACATTTGCAACCTAAGCAAGGTTTCCTTAGATCTGGTGGATTTTCCAAATTTTAGAAAGGGATGATGGTAGTAGTAGTTGGTTCAGCGCCAAGTGATAAACATGTACAACAAGCAAAGCAACGTAAACGGATTTAAAATGGTCAAGATTATATAAATTAAACTATTACACTTCTATAATCCATGTAGCGCTTCTGTTCTTTGTAATTTACAAAGTGTCTTAAGAATGTAACGCCATGTAAAGAAGTATGGAAACAAGGAAAGCAGACCTTAATTTCAGATAAAGTAAACTTGTATTTGTTGGGTATCGTGGTTACCGACGCGCTGTGGTAAGGGATATGTCATTCAGTTTTAATTTTCTAAACAAGAACAATTCAAATAAATCTGGTGTTGACAAATTGGAAGAAAAATTCTTCCAGTGAAAAATTCTGTACGCAGTGCAATAGCAGCTTCAGATCTCCTTGATATTCTACAGAAATTCTTATGCCATTTTACTCGATTTACTAGAATCGAAAGTATGAAACCTATTAGGTGGTATTAGGTGGTATTTAGGTGCTACCATACACACACACACACACACGCGGGCGCGAAATCCATCAAGATTAAAGATACTGTGTATGTATTAGGGAATACGTACAAAGAGAAAGGACTATTACATGGATAAATTGTAGAATTCTATTTATAATTGATAATTAGATTATAAACATTTTTATGCTGTTATTAGAAATTTAAATACGTCAAAATTGCAGCACTCAGGTGTGTAAATATTACTTTGCTATGTTATTTCATTTTGGCAGTTATACTTATATATAAGCATCCATTCAGGCATAAAGCTTAATAATCTTTCAACTATAAAATAATTATGAGATATTAAACTTTTTGCTGGCGTTGGTCTATTTTATCATTTTCGGAACTTATGAAGCAGCTAGAACTATAATAACAAAGTACTTTATATCTTTGCTCATTGTTTCCAAAGAAAATATTAAATATGAATAATTATGTTCATTTTATTATAAATGTATGTGTAAAGTTCAATCTACATAAATAAATATATTCAAGCGTAATTTATTTAATTTTTATCATTTAGTGTTACAAAATGTATTACAAAATATAATATAGTATATACATAAAAATATATTTTACTTTAGATTTTTTAATATTTTAAATATTTTATATTATCATATTAAACGTTTAGAAAGTGTAAGAACATTTTTATAAGTAGGAATAACTTTCCCTTAATCAGTTAATATGTCGGTTCATTTTAAGGAGACGGTATGTAATTTTTCAAAGTAAGTTTCGACTTTAAATTGACCATTAATTTCTCTAATTTCATTGGTTATCGTAGATCACCGCTAATTTTCAACTTTCCCACTACGGCTTTGTCGATGCAAGTTTTAATTCTCCGAAAGATATATAATATTATGTTATTAGTAAAATTATTTTGCACTTCTAATTAAGTTGAACGTAAAAGATATATTTTTTTATGAGAAAACATTGCGAGAAAATTTTGAGAATCCATTTTTAATGTTGGACCTAGTGGTTGACTAGGTTCTCCTCTCCCTGCCGCATCTTTCTACCATTTTTAAGATGTAAAAACCGTGTACCAGCTTCGTCACCATTAAAATTTACGAAATTTACATTTATTATAAATTTTTGCAAAAGTGATGTTAATTAACTCTTGAATTATGATTGCTCGGGCAATTAATCAGACTGATCTATGATGTGCTGTAATGTACGAGTTCTAATAAATTTTTTTTTAACATAATGAACAATATAGTATTTGTGCTTACAGCCTTGTTAACAAACTCGCTGTTTAAATTAGTTTGGATGACGATTGATACTTGCATGATCTTTTCCTCTCAATTATCTGTATAATTTGTTCGTTCTTTTTAATTGTTATATATAATTATCCAAATCTATCTGTTTCAAATTCTCCTCTAGGAAGGAATCAGGCAACAATTTATCTTATCAATAATATTTGTATTCTATAGAATAAATTGATTTGTTTACTAAAATATATATTATACGTTCATGTATTAATTGTAAACCTTTAGTTAATTATTCACACCTGGATTATATGCATAATGGGTAAAATCTGACCTTCAGTTTTTTAATATTGCCTCATCCATTAAAGATTAAGTAGTAACAGATTTACTGTCTTTGTAAAACAAAAGCGTACATTGCATCACACATTATTTTTAGCTTCCCACTATAATTTTGTGATTCTGAATCAATGAACTCTCTATTGCAGCCATATGTATACCTGAAACAACGCGTGCGTAAGGCAATCTCAAATTGAGAGAATTATTTTTCTTAACAATGAAATTAGAAATATATATAAGTTACTACAGTCTTTGACAAGAGTGCATTCACAGCAATACCATCATTTTCATATTCATCAGTCCATCCAAGAGCACACATTAACATTCCAAACTTGGATATTATACAATCGACACGAGTTTGAAACCATATTCGTTTAATTTTTACACTTAGTGATGGGCTGATGTTTACTATATGAGGATTTGTACCTTTCTTTAAACATGGTAAGGATACTTTGGATCTGAAAATAAGTATAGTGTCATATCAGAGAATTTTATTTCTACAACTAAAACAGAACTCTTATACTTACATTAGAAATGGTCCTCTAAAATTGATATTATTCACCAGGACATAATTTTTCATACCTATGGATTCTACGCCTGGTTAAAGAAATAGCGCTAGCATTATTAACCCTTTCAGCACTGAGTTGCGTGGCAAATGGTTTTGTGAGAACCTATATGTGGCACCCGTTGTTGCCAGACCGGTGAAGTCATCTGTGTGAAAACTGCTCAAGCTGTTCGCAATTCTGTTTCAGCACAGATTGAAGGGATGGCGAAACGAGTCAATACATGCCTACGGATGGATGTTCCCATTAAGAATAACTTATAAGTTACCGATGGATGGTGCTGCTGGTGGTCGGTTACTCACAATCGACCGACGGGTGATGCTGCTTGTGCTTAATGATCCATAAATTGCCGACGACTGGTGTTACCAACAGCCGATAGCGCATGCTTACACAAACAGCTGGTGCAACTAGTAGTAGGTAATTCAAGACTTATCAAAGACTGGTGTTGCCTGCGGTCGGTAACTTACGATATATCGACAGTGGGTAATGACTGCGGTTGATAACTTATGATATAATAACGGCTGATATTGCCAATAGTCGGGAATTCGAGAACTATCGAAGAATGGCATTGCCAGCTATCGGTTATCCATCTCTTACTTGGCTTAACTTAATCTAACATCCTCGAAACTTAATTTAAACCAAGCTAACCTCAGTTACACCTAAGGTGACTTACCCTGCCTGCACCCAAATCTAAGTCAACCTCACACAATCTAACATTACCTTCCTTAAACATAAACAAATCGAACCTACTCTTTCTTAAATCTGACCCAACATAACTGAGCAATCTACAAATATACCCAAACATATTTCAACCTAACCTAACCTAGCGTAACCTAACTAAATCTAACACAATCACACTTCCATCTCGGGACGGAAGCAGCCTCCGCAACATTCCCATGGAAGAAGCTATGCAGTAAGACAGTCCGCAGTTACGGAGTGGCAGAAATCCGCTCCGATTGAACGTTTATTCACGTAATATAATATAATAATCGACGGGTTCAATCGGAGTGGGTCCGCATTGAATACAGGAACGCCTTCAGCTAAATGAAAACAAACAGTCCGAAAAGAATAAAACTTTACTAACAAATCGTACGGAAATCAGATATTTCGACGCATATCCAATATACATCTAACTAAAACGTAATTCGAAAAATACAAAGAATAAGCGGAAATATTCTCCAATATGTGACATATACAAATCAACGGATGCAAGGGAGAACACTCGATCTCGGGGTAGCGAGAACGGGGCGCCATCATGAAGTAATCGTACGACGCCGGATCTGGGATGGTGCAGAGAGGAAATGTGGAGGATAGAGAATATAAAATAACAACAACGTAACTAAAGAGGAAGAAAAAGAAGATCTGTGAAAACATTGCATTTATTAAGAGGAAATCCTACAAATATCAAACAACAGATTATATACCATACCGTCAGGGCAAGGCACAACGAAATAGACGATATCGCGAGAGAAAATAAAAATATCGAGAAACTTAAAAAGAAAATAATACTTTAGATTGAACGAATCAATATCATTGATTCCGGCAAGCGAATGGAAAACGCGACTACGAATCGGTTAGAGTATAAGATAGATGCTGGTCGCGGTTCAAGTGGCCCTGCGTTCCTCGTCCACATCAGGGCAGGCAGTAGGATGGTGGGGAGCCTGCAGCCCCCCCTAACCCCCACGAAAGGTGCTGCTGGCTCGCGTTTCGGAATCAGTCCCATCGGGTCCTGGTAGAAAATTAATTGTTGGGCAGGCAGTTCGGAGCTCGCTGTTGATGACAGCAAAGGATAGGAAAATATAGAGGAGAAAAAGAATCCATACATCAGTCACGTTACCAGAGCTTTAATTGTCCGGCCTACAGAAAGGCGTTGATAGAAAAGAAAGAGAAACGAATATGGAATTGAAAGTCCTACAAATCTATCTGAACAGATGCCGAATCTCGCGAAATATCATGCAGCAAATGCGAATAATTCAAGAGACAGACGTGGTAATAATATCGGAAGCACACAGAATGGAAGAATACTGACTGCAAGACGAGAACGGTGACGCTGCGATATGGATAACCGGTGTTAATCGAAAATGTTTCACATATGGCACCACATATTCCTCGACCGGAATCGTTCATGCAATGGTCGAAGGAACAAAATCTATAAGCTACTACTTCTCGCTTAACAGGAACGGAAAGAAATCGAAGAATATATAAACCAAGCTGAGGATAACATGGAAAAGGGAGAGAAAGCAAACAGAATAATAATCGTGGGGTGACCTGAAGGAAAAATCGGTAATCTGGGGTAGTAAGACGAACAACCATAGAGAGGAAAAGATCATCAAAATGGCTCTAAGAAACGATCTAATCACGACCAATCCGAAAGAAGGCTATACATACTTTAAGAACCGAAACAGATAAAAAATAGATATAACGTTGACAGGAGGTTGCATATACGCTAAATTGAGTATAGCAGAAGTGCTTGAGATATTTTCAGCGTTGAACCATCAATACGTACTACATACCTTCTAAAGTACGAATTACAAGAATAACGTAGAGGGATTTGCAAGCCTCGTTGGAAAGACAGCGAACTCGAACGATACAAATAAATGATCGACTTATATAATATATAGATATTTATTTTTATTTAGAGGGGATGATCTATATTTAAGTGACTAAAATATATGATAAATGTAATTATATAAACCAATTTCATATATTTAATTAAAACATCATGAAATGATATGAAATTAGATAGGATTTTAGATGTAATGGAGTATCTTAAGGAGATATTGTATTTAGAATTAACTAAAATATAAAATATCTATTAATATTTACACCGGTTGGAAACATTTACTTGAAAAATCATGAAAGCATGTGGTCCAGCGAGTGTGGACTCGCGTATCGTGGTGGGAGTAGCGTCGCGTCTTTCGCGTTTAACTTATGAAATTGTATAATGAAGTAAGTATAGCATGAACTTACAGTTACGCGTGTGTTGTTCGCGTGTTGGATTCTTAACGTGTGTAACTTGGATTTAAGAATTCATATATGCAGCAATACATTAGTCCGGATATGTGTGTGTGTGCGTGCGTGCGTGCGTGCGTGCGTGCGTGCGTGCGTGCGTGCGTGCGTGTGTGTGTAAGAGGCTTAAAAGTAGAATACAGGTTCTGCTAAAGTGCCTTAGGGTCCACGACTGGGCATTTGTCGGGTCGTTGTATCGGGTCTGACGCACCCAGGGCACCCAGTCACTCCGGGCCAAGCCTGGCCCGAAGCGTCGACGATGTGCCCGTGTGGGGTGGACTATTTGGTCATGCCCCACGTCTTTGCACGGGCGTCGTCCGGGGGGCGCGGTCGGTATGATTGGGGGATCGTACCGATCATTGCACGCGTTCCCCGGGGCGGGAGCGGTGGCTGCGTGACCCAGCCATCGCTCATTACCTCGGACGGGGCAGTGTGTCTCGTCGATCACACTCCCCTCCGGGAAGGGGGTCCTCCAGTCACCATGGAGGACCCCGGCGCGGGAGGGGACCGAACGTGCTCATCCAGAGTTGCCGGTCCCCTCCCAGCAGCGCCGAGGAAGGTCACCGTGGGGTTTTAGCCGGTAAGAGTCCGGCATACCCCCGGAGTTCCCCAGCTCCGGGGGATCCATGAGGATTCCCCCACGTTAAAAGAAAAAAAAAAGGTTCTACTAAAGTCGGCTCCCTGAATTGAAAGAATTCCCATTGAGGTGATGGGCTGCGACTGCGCCTTTTAGCAGGACGAAATCACTGGTGCAAGGTAGACAAGGGTGTTCGTCGTTAGTCCGAACGCAGATATACTCGACAGTGGGAGTGAGACAGTAGTCCTCGCCGGTGAGATTGAAACAGCGATGCTTAGTGTGTACGAGCCATGTGTACCGGTCGGTCAGTTCGAGTGACACAGCGGTATTTGGTGCGTGTGAGCACGTGCAGGTGTGCGCGCACGAACGCTGCAATTGCCGGCGCTGTATGCGAGCACGGCAGGTTCCCTGAATCCAGGGGTCGATGATGGAAGTGCGAGAAGGCTAATGTGTAGAATGGGTGGCAGGAGCTACGCATGACATTACACTTTGAAGCGCTATCCCATTGCATGAATTTGTACAACTCACATTCCTGTCAAGAGCAGATGCAGATAAGTGTGATGCAATGCATAGAACATTACAGATAACTTACCTTGAAACGCTCAACTGAGATTGGCTCCCGCGTTGCATGAAGCATTAGAACTCTCATGCATTGGCACGCAGACACAATGAAACACCATCACATTTCATGCAACCTTAGGATTCATGGGATTCGTAAGTATCGAAGAAATAGAGTTCTAACGATTCATGTATCACGATGACACATTTCACTCCAACGTTTCAAAGCAAGTAAGTAGTAATGCCCTATACAATGCAATATACTCATCTGCTACTCCTCTTTAGAAGAATTAGATTACGAATATTTCATGCAACGCGATGTCGCATCATATTTCAATGCCGCATGATAAGATGTAATAGGAATGCAACACGATACGTATATCTCATCTACACAACTAATGAATGTAAATGCCGCACATCCCCGCTATGGAACAGCGCTTTTAGATGTCTACGTTTCGAAGCAATAGAGTTCTAATGCTTCATAAAATGCGATATTGCAGCTCATATCTCGATACGTAGACATCTAGAAACGCTATTTCATCGCAATGTAGTGTGGGATTTACATTCCTTTGAAGTGTATACGAGATATACATAACGCGTTGCTTTGTATATTACATTTCATCATGAGACGTAGAAGTGGGATGCGATATCGCGTTTCATGAAGCATTAGAATTCTAATACTTCGATATGTGCACATCTAAAACGCTATTCCGTAGGAGAGAAGTGTGGGCTTTACATTCTTTTGACGTGTTGACATGATATTGTCTGCCCTGTACCAGGACGGCAATCGGGCGTGCTTCCTCACCCGGACGGATATACAGAAACGGAATCTACCATTTACCTCCCAGTTATACCCACCGCACTGAAACGGGCGATGGAAAAATCCAGATGTGCCGCGGCCCCTTTCCCGCTGGTGATTCCTTCAACTACTGCGTCGGATGGGACGATTCCCAACTGCCGGAGTACGCACGGGGAACCTCGGGAAGGCGAACTCACTACGTGTTCGCGAGCACGCTCACTCCGACCTTTTTTGAATTAAGATGGATCAGTTTGGCCAAATTTGTTGATGATCCAGACTGCCGGCCTCAGTCTTATTCAATTTTACTCTATGAATGTGGCTCGGACTAGCTTGGGCAATTTAATAATGCACCAAACACCCGAGTTGCAGTTTTGTTCAATAACTCCAGTGCCCCGTTAGTCGCCGGGCAAGCCCGACGCCCAGGTTCCACCACGGGGAGATGGGGATTGGTACTTCCTTGACACCTACGTTCTGGAACCCGTGTTGACAAGATATACATAACGCGTTGCATTGATATTACTGTGACGTCCGCCAAACCTTACGGTACCTCCTACACCCCCCGGCAAAGGGGCACACACCGCCGGCCGCCATTGCAGAGACGAGCATGCCGATACACGGTAACGCAGACCGATCGCCTTTCTAAGGCAGCCACACTCGCACCAGTGGAGTTGGACCACACGATCGCGTCACAACGCGTACCTGTTAGAAGCACGAGGGAGCTACAGCCTCCGCACGAGTACCATTGCACGTACTATGAGGAGTATCCCGTCGTTAGGCAACCGTACCCGTACTTTACATACTGTTCTAACTAAAATTATGCAAATCCTCGATTTTATGCACACTGCACTCGATGTACATACATGGCACAGCACACACAAGCTAGCATAAGACATCTCACGTGTAATCCTAATTTTAAGTGCGTATTTAACCGAAATAGGAAATAAGCAAAGCGCCCGACGTGCGCCAGACGCTCGTGGCTCACGCCGAATGCGCGCGCCCTACCACGACCGTCCATTCCACTCCGCGGGCCGCGAGTCCGCCCCACTCTGGCGCCCCGCGACTCGTGTGTCACGCGATCCGATGAGGTCGCGAGTCCGCGAGCTGAAAGTGCAGTTCGAGTCATCCGCTCCAAGCCTGAGGAGCTCTCTCAATTCTGAACTCTAATTGAAACCGATTTCGACTATTCCAACTCAAACTCTAATTCAATTCAAGTTTCCATTTCTAACTCTAATTATATTCTAAAATCATCGAATCCTAGTACTTAGTCAACCTTAGTATAGGGAAGTAACAGTGTAAGCTTAGTTTTATTTAGATAATACATTATTTCACCAGTTCTTACACTTTTCATTATTCTAAACATTGCTTGTCTTACTATTATTATAAATTCATTTATTACGAAGTCTTCCACGAGTTCACGCGTCTTCGAGATCTTTCACGGGCTCTGACCTTTAGTCAAACTCGGCAATCGACCAGTTATAGCGGACCACCGCTTAGCTGCAACGACCCACAGCGAGACTATAGCAAAGACACACGTCGATTTTCTATATTCTTGGAGCGGTAAGCTAGAGCGGACCACCGCTTAGTGGACCCGTATCTGGACGATTGGAATCCGACTCGAATGCGCCGTTCCGGTACACCCACACGAACTCGCCGCGCGAGAAGGAAAAACTTCTTACGTTCACTGGTGCGCAAATACATTGGTGCAACCGTCGACTCATACATATATCATTGCATCGTCTCTCCTTTCGCTGCACACCGGCCGAACAGCCGTCCCGCATCACCGCATCCATCGCCGATCCGCACTGAAGAGCATCTTACCTGGTTATTCGTCTCGTTGATGATTCCGCCTCACAGCCCGTACGCAGGGACCATACCCGAGGACGATCCGGAACGAAGACGAAGCCTGCAACAAGGATATCGAATATTAGCAGCTATCAGGACACCAAATGTAAGTCAACGTTTTCTTATCCTTGTCCGTGCCTTTTCGATCCATGCTTCGCGAGCAAAAAGAACCCGGACTTCGACGCAATTGTACGAGCCGACCGGTTTGTGGCTGCGTGTCTCTCCGGCCAACGGTTAGTTATCCGCGACGCGAGAAGTAACATTACTCCTTATCATCAGACATAAAAAAGAGATGCGACTTCGCGTTTAATGAAGTATTAAAATACTATTGCTTCGATACGTAAACATCTAGAAACGCTACTCCGTAGCAAAGAAGCGTGGCTCTTACATTCTATTGAAGTGTTGACGAGATATACATATCGTGTTGCACTGCATTACATCTTAACATGTAACATAGAAATCAGAAGCGATATCGCGATTTATGAATAATTAGAAATCTGTTGTTTCAATATGTCGAAATCTAGAAACGCGTTTCCGTGGAAGGGAAGAGTGGCATTTACATTCTCTTGAAATGTGAACGAGACATACATAACGCGTTGCTTTGAATATTACATGTTACCATGAAACGTAGAAATGAGATGCGACATCGAGTTTTATGAGGAACTATAGCCGTATTGCTTCGATACGTAGACATCTAGAGACGCTATATCGTAGTGAGGAAGTGTGGGCTTTACATTCTTTTGAAATGTTGACGAGATATACATAACGCGCTGCATTGAATATTACATCTTATCATGAGACACAGGAATAAGATGCGATATCGCGTTTTATGAAGAATTAGAACTCTACTGCTTCGATCCTGATACATCTAGAAACGCAATGCCGTAGCTAGGAAGCATGGCATTTACATTCTTTTGATGTGTTGACGAGATACAAATAACACGTTGCATTGAATATTACATTAAGTATATCTCGTCTACTCTTCAATAGAATTTAAATGTAACTCATCCTTACTACGGAATAGCGTTTCTAGATGTATCGGAATCGAAGCAATGGAGTTCTAATGTATCATAGACCGCGATATCATATCCCACTTCCATTTCTCATGATAAGATGTAATATTCAATGCAACGCGTTATGTATAGCTCGCCTACACTTCAAAGGAAAGTAAATGCCATACGTCCTTGAAACGGAATAGCGATTCTAGATGCTTCCGTATCGAAGCAATAGAGTTCTACACTTCATAAAACGCGATATCGCATCTCATTTCTATGTATCATGATAAGATGTAATATTCAACGGAATGTGTTGTGTATATTTCAACACCTCTTCAAAAGAATATAACTGCTACACTTCCTTGCTACGGAATAGCGTTTCTGAACATCTAGGCTTCGAGGAAATAGAGTTCTAATACTTCATAATACGCGATATCGCATCTCGTTTCTATGTCTAATCGTAAGATGTAATATTAAATGCAACGGGTTATGTATTTCTCGCCCACATTTCAGAAGAATGTAAATTACACTCTTCCACGCTTCGGAATAGCGATTCTAGATGCCTACGTTCCGAAGCAATAGAAATCTATTTCTTCATAAAACGCATCTCCTTTTTATGGCTCATGATAAAATGTAATATGAATGCAACGCATTATGTATATCTCGTGAACACTTCGAAAGAATGTATATCCCTCACTTTCTTGCTACGGCAGCGTTTCTAAATGTCTACGTATTGAAGCAATGGAGATCTTATGATACGTAAAACGCGATATCGCATCTCACTTTTATGTCTCATGATAAGTTGTAATATACAATACAACGCGTTATGTACATCTCGTTTACGATTCAAAGGAATGTAAATGCGACACTTCCTTGCAAGGAAATAGCGTTTGCAGATGTCTACGTATCGAAGCAATAGAGTTCTAATGCTTCTTAAATCGCGATATCGCATCTAATTTCTATGTTTCATGATAAGATATAATATTCATTGCGAAGTGTTATGCATTCCTCGTCTACGATTCAAATGAATGTAAATGCGACACTTCCTTGCTAGGAAATAGCGTTTGCAGATGTCTACGTATCGTAGCAATAGTGCCCTAATGCTTCTTAAAGCGCGATATCGCATCTCATTTCTATGTTTCATGGTAAGATATAATATGATTTGCGAAGTGTCATGTATTCATCGTCTACACTTCAAATGAATGTAAATGCGACACTTCCTTGCTAGGAAATAGCGTTTGCAGATGTCTACGTATCGTAGCAATAGTGCCCTAATGCTTCTTAAAGCGCGATATCGCATCTCATTTCTATGTTTCATGGTAAGATATAATATGATTTGCGAAGTGTCATGTATTCATCGTCTACACTTCAAATGAATGTAAATGCGACACTTCCTTGCAAGGAAATAGTGTTTGCAGATGTCTACGTATCGTAGCAATAGAATTCTTATGCTTCTTAAAACGCGATATCGCATCTCATTTCTATGTTTCATGGTAAGATATTATATGATTTGCGAAGTGTCATGTACTCCTCGTCTACACTTCAAATGAATGTAAATGCGACACTTCCTTGCAAGGAAATAGCGTTTGCAGATGTCTACCTATCGTAGCATTAGAACTCTAATGCTTCTTAAAACGCGATATCGTGTCTCATTTCTATGTTTCATGATAAGGTATAATATTCATTACGAAGTGTTATGTAAACCTCGCATTCACTTTAAAAGTATGTAAATGCGACACTTCCTTGCAAGGAAATAGCGTTTGCAGATGACTACGTATCGTAGCAATAGAGTTCTAATGCTTCTTGAAACGCGATATCGCATCTCATATTTATGTTTCATGGTAAGATATAATATGATTTGCGAAGTGTTATTTATTCCTCGTCTACACTTCAAATGAATGTATATGCGACACTTCCTTGCAAGGAAATAGCGTTTGCAGATGTCTACGTATCGTAGCAATAGAGTTCTAATGCTTCTTAAAACGCGATATCGCATCTCATTTCTATGTTTCATGGTAAGATATAATATGATTTGCGAAGTGTTATGTATTCCTCGTCTACACTTCAAATGAATGTAAATGCGACACTTCCTTGCAAGGAAATAGCGTTTGCAGATATCTACGTATCGTAGCAATAGAGTTCTTATGATTCTTAAAACGCGATATCGCATCTCATTTCTATGTTTCATGGTAAGATATGATATGATTTGCGAAGTGTGATATATTCCTCGTCTACACTTCAAATGAATGTAAATGCGACACTTCCTTGCAAGGGAATTGCGTTTGCAGATGTCTACGTATCGTAGCAATAGAGTTCTTATGATTCTTAAAACGCGATATCGCATCTCATTTCTATGTTTCATGGTAAGATATAATATGATTTGCGAAGTGTTATGTATTCCTTGTCTACACTTCAAATGAATGTAAATGCGACACTTCCTTGCAAGGAGATAGCGTTTGCAGATGTCTACGTATCGTAGCAATAGAGTTCTTATGATTCTTAAAACGCGATATCGCATCTCATATCTATGTTTCATGGTAAGATATAATATGATTTGCGAAGTGTTATTTATTCCTCGTCTACACCTCAAATGAATGTAAATGCGACACTTCCTTGCAAGGAAATAGCGTTTGCAGATGTCTACGTATCGTAGCAATAGATTTCTAATGCTTCTTAAAACGCGATATCGCATCTCATTTCTATGTTTCATGGTAAGATATAATATGATTTGCGAAGTGTCATGTATTCCTCGTCTACACTTCAAATGAATGTAAATGCGACACTTCCTTGCAAGGAAATAACGTTTGCAGATTTCTACGTATCGTAGCAATAGAGTTCTTATGATTCTTAAAACGCAATATCGCATCTCATTTCTATGTTTCATGGTAAGATATAATATGATTTGCGAAGAGTCATGTACTCCTCGTCTACACTTCAAATGAATGTAAATGCGACACTTCCTTGCTAGGAAATAGCGTCTGCAGATGTCTATGTATCGTAGCAATAGAGTGCTAATGCTTCTTAAAACGCGATATCGCATCTCATTTCTATGTTTCATGGTAAGATATAATATGATTTGCGAAGTGTCATGTATTCCTCGTCTACACTTCAAATGAATATAAATGCGACACTTCCCTGCTAGGAAATAGCGTCTGCAGATGTCTAGGTATCGTAGCAATAGTGTTCTAATACTTCTTAAAACGCGATATCGCATCTCATTTCTATGTTTCATGGTAAGATCTAATATGATTTGCGATGTGTTATGTATTCCTCGTCTACACTTCAAATGAATGTAAATGCGACACTTCCTTGGTAGGAAATAGCGTCTGCAGATGTCTAGGTATCGTAGCAATAGAGTTCTAATGCTTCTTAAAACGCGATATCACATCTCATTTCTATGTTTCATGGTGAGATATAAAATGATTTGCGAAGTGTTATGTATTCCTCGTCTACACTTCAAATGAATGTAAATGCGACACTTCCTTGCAAGGAAATAGCGTTTGCAGTTGTCTAGGTATCGTAGCAATAGAGTTCAAATGCTTCTTAAAACGAGATATTGCATCTCATATCTATGTTTCATGATAAGATATAATATTCATTGCGAAGTGTTATGCATTCCTCGTATACGATTGAAATGAATGTAAATGCGACACTTCCTTGCAAGGAAATAGCGTTTGCAGATGTCTACGTATCGTAGCATTGGAATTCTTACGATTCTTAAAACGCGATATCGCATCTCATTTCTATGTTTCATGGTAAGATACAATATGATTTGTGAAGTGTTATGTATTCCTCGTCTACACTTCAAATGAATGTAAATGCGACACTTCCTAGCAAGGAAATAGCGTTTGCAGATGTCTACGAATCGTAGCAATAGATTTCTAATGCTTCTTAAAACGCGATATCGCATCTCATTTGTATGTTTCATGGTAAGATATAATATGATTTGCGAAGTGTTATGTAGTCCTCGTCTACGATTCAAATGAATGTAAATGCGACACTTCCTTGCAAGGAAATAGCGTCTGCAGATGTCTAGGTATCGTAGCAATAGAGTTCAAGTGCTTCTTAAAACGAGATATAGCATTTCATATCTGTGTTTCATGATAAGATATAATATTCATTGCGAAGTGTTATGCATTCCTCGTCTACGATTCAAATGAACGTAAATGCGACACTTCCTTGCTAGGAAATAGCGCCTGCAGATGTCTAGGCATCATAGCAATAGAGTTCAAATGCTTCTTAAAACGAGATATAGCATCTCATATCTGTGTTTCATGATAAGATATAATATTCATTGCGAAGTGTTATATATTCCTCGTCTACACTTCAAATGAATGTAAATGCGACACTTCCTTGCAAGGAAATAGCGTTTGCAGATGTCTACGTATCGTAGCAATAGAGTTCTTATGATTCTCAAAACGCGATATCGCATCTCATTTCTATGTTTCATGATAAGATATAATATGATTTGCGAAGTGTTATGTATTCCTCGTCTACACTTCAAATGAATGTAAATGCGACACTTCCTAGCAAGGAAATAGCGTTTGCAGATGTCTACGTATCGTAGCAATAGATTTCTAACGCTTCTTAAAACGCGATATCGCATCTCATTTCTATGTTTCATGGTAAGATATTATATAATTTGCGAAGTGTTATGTATTCCTCGTCTACACTTCAAATGAATGTAAATGCGACACTTCCTAGCAAGGAAATAGCGTTTGCAGATGTCTACGTATCGTTGCAATAGATTTCTAATGCTTCTTAAAATGCGATATCGCATCTCATTTCTATGTTTCATTGTAAGATATTATATGATTTGCAAAGTGTTATGTATTCCTCGTCTACACTTGAAATGATTGTAAATGCGACACTTCCTTGCAAGGAAATAGCGTTTGCAGATGTCTACGTATCGTAGCAATAGAGTTCTTATGATTCTCAAAACGCGATATCGCATCTCATTTCTATGTTTCATGGTAAGATATAATATGATTTGCGAAGTTTTATATATTCCTCGTCTACACTTCAAATGAATGTAAATGTGACACTTCCTAGCAAGGGAATAGCGTTTGCAGATATCTACGTATCGTAGCAATAGATTTCTAATGCTTCTTAAAACGCGATATCGCATCTCATTTCTATGTTTCATGGTAAGATATTATATGGTTTGCGAAGTGTTATGTATTCCTCGTCTACACTTGAAATGAATGTAAATGCGACACTTCCTTGCAAGGAAATAGCGTTTGCAGATATCTACGTATCGTAGCAATGGAGTTCTTATGATTCTTAAAACGCGATATCGCATCTCATTTCTATGTTTCATGGTAAGATATAATATGATTTGCGAAGTGTTATGTATTCCTCGTCTACACTTCAAATGAATGTAAATGCGACACTACCTTGCTAGGAAATAGCGTCTGCAGATGTCTAGGTATCGTAGCAATAGAGTTCAAGTGCTTCTTAAAACGAGATATAGCATTTCATATCTGTGTTTCATGATAAGATATAATATTCATTGCGAAGTGTTATGCATTCCTCGTCTACGATTCAAATGAACGTAAATGCGACACTTCCTTGCAAGGAAATAGCGTTTGCAGATTTCTACGTATCGTAGCAATAGAGTTCAAATGCTTCTTAAAACGAGATATTGCATCTCATATCTATGTTTCATGATAAGATATAATATTCATTGCGAAGTGTTATATATTCCTCGTCTACACTTCAAATGAATGTAAATGCGACACTTCCTTGCAAGGAAATAGCGTTTGCAGATGTCTACGTATCGTAGCAATAGAGTTCTTATGATTCTCAAAACGCGATATCGCATCTCATTTCTATGTTTCATTGTAAGATATTATATGATTTGCGAAGTGTTATGTATTCCTCGTCTACACTTGAAATGAATGTAAATGCGACACTTCCTTGCAAGGAAATAGCGTTTGCAGATGTCTACGTATCGTAGCAATGGAGTTCTTATAATACCTAAAACGCGATATAGCATCTCATTTCTGTGTTTCATGGTAAGATATAATATGATTTGCGAAGTGTTATGTATTCCTCGTCTACCCTTCAAGTGAATGTAAATGCGACACTACCTTGCAAGGAAATAGCGTCTGCAGATGTCTAGGTATCGTAGCAATAGAGTTCAAATGCTTCTTAAAACGAGATATAGCATCTCATACCTGTGTTTCATGATAAGATATAATATTCATTGCGAAGTGTTATGCATTCCTCGCTTACGATTCAAATGAACGTAAATGCGACACTTCCTTGCAAGGAAATAGCGTTTGCAGATTTCTACGTATCGTAGCAATAGAGTTCAAATGCTTCTTAAAACGAGATATTGCATCTCGTATGTATGTTTCATGATAAGATATAATATTCATTGCGAAGTGTTATGCATTCCTCGTATAGGATTGAAATGAGTGTAAATGCGACTCTTCCTTGCAAGGAAATAGCGTTTGCAGATGTCTACGTATCGTAGCAATGGAGTTCTTATGATTCTTAAAACGCGATATCGCATCTCATTTCTATGTTTCATGGTAAGATAGAATATGATTTGTGAAGTGTTATGTATTCCTCGTCTACACTTCAAATGAATGTAAATGCGACACTTCCTAGCAAGGAAATAGCGTTTGCAGATGTCTACGTATCGTAGCAATAGATTTCTAATGCTTCTTAAAACGCTATATCGCATCTCATTTCTATGTTTCATTGTAAGATATTATATGATTTGCGAAGTGTTATGTATTCCTCGTCTACACTTGAAATGAATGTAAATGCGACACTTCCTTGCAAGGAAATAGCGTTTGCAGATGTCTACGTATCGTAGCAATCGAGTTCTTATGATTCTCAAAACGCGATATCGCATCTCATTTCTATGTTTCATGGTAAGATATAATATGATTTGCGAAGTGTTATGTATTCCTCGTCTACACTTCAAATGAATGTGAATGCGACTCTTCCTTGCTAGGAAATAGCGTCTGCAGATGTCTAGGTATCGTAGCAATAGAGTTCTAATGCTTCTTAAAACGCGATATCGCATCTCATTTCTATGTTTCATGGTAAGATATAATATGATTTGCGAAGTGTCATGTATTCCTCGTCTAGACTTCAAATGAATGTAAATGCGACACTTCCTTGCTAGGAAATAGCGTCTGCAGATGTCAAGGTATCGTAGCCATAGAGTTCTAATGCTTCTTAAAACGCGATATAGCATCTCATTTCTATGTTTTATGATAAGATATAATATTCATTGCGAAGTGTTATGCATTCCTCGTCTACGATCCAAATGAACGTAAATGCGACACTTCCTTGCAAGGAAATAGCGTTTGCAGATTTCTACGTATCGAAGCAATAGTGTTCAAATGCTTCTTAAAACGAGATATTCCAACTCATATCTATGTTTCATGATAAGATATAATATTCATTGCGAAGTGTTATGCATTCCTCGTCTACGATTCAAATGAACGTAAATGCGACACTTCCTTGCAAGGAAATAGCGTTTGCAGATGTCTACGTATCGTAGCAATGGAGTTCTTATGTTACTTAAAACGTGATATCGCATCTCATTTCTGTGTTTCATGGTAAGATATAATATGATTTGCGAAGTGTTATGTATTCCTCGTCTACACTTTAAATGAATGTAAATGCGACACTTCCTTGCTAGGAAATAGCGTCTGCAGATGTCTAGGTGTCGTAGCAATAGAGTTCAAATGCTTCTTAAAACGAGATATTGCATCACATATCTATGTTTCATGATAAGATATAATATTCATTGCGAAGTGTTATGCATTCCTCGTACACGATTCAAATGAATGTAAATGCGACACTTCCTTGCAAGGAAATAGCGTTTGCAGTTGTCTACGTATCGTAACAATAGAGTTCTTATGATTCTTAAAACGCGACATCGCATCTCATTTCTATGTTTCATGGTAAGATATAATATGATTTGCGAAGTGTTATGTATTCCTCGTCTACACTTCAAATGAATGTAAATACGACACTTCCTTGCAAGGAAATAGCGTTTGCAAATGTCTGCCTATCGTAGCAATAGTGTTCTAATGCTTCTTAAAACGCGATATCGCATCTCATTTCTATGTTTCATGGCAAGATATAATATGATTTGCGAAGTGTTATGTATTCCTCGTCTACACTTGAAATGAATGTAAATGCGACACTTCCTTGCAAGGAAATAGCGTTTGCAGATGTCTACGTATCGAAGCAATAGAGTTCAAATGCTTCTTAAAACGAGATATTGCATCTTATATCTATGTTTCATGATAAGATATAATATTCATTGCGAAGTGTTATGCATTCCTCGTCTACGATTCAAATGTATGTAAATGCGATACTTCCTTGCAAGGAAATAGCGTTTGCAGATGTCTACGTATCGTAACAATAGAGTTCTTATGATTCTTAAAATGCGATATCGCATCTCATTTCTATGTTTCATGGTAAGATATAATATGATTTGCGAAGTGTTATGTATTCCTCATCTACACTTCAAATGAATGTGAATGCGGCACTTCCTTGCTAGGAAATAGCTTCTGCAGATGTCTAGGTGTCGTAGCAATAGAGTTCAAATGCTTCTTAAAACGAGATATTGCATCTCATATCTATGTTTCATGATAAGATATAATATTCATTGCGAAGTGTTATGCATTCCTCGTCTACGATTCAAATGAATGTAAATGCGACACTTCCTTGCAAGGAAATAGCGTTTGCAGATGTCTGCGTATCGTAACAATAGAGTTCTTATGATTCTTAAAATGCGATATCGCATCTCATTTCTATGTTTCATGGTAAGATATAATATGATTTGCGAAGTGTTATGTATTCCTCGTCTACACTTCAAATGAATGTAAATACGACACTTTCTTCCAAGGAAATAGCGTTTGCAAATGTATTCGTATCGTAACAATAGAGTTCTTATGATTCTTAAAATGCGACATCGCATCTCATTTCTATGTTTCATGGCAAGATATAATATGATTTGCGAAGTGTTATGTATTCCTCGTCTACACTTCAAATGAATGTAAATGCGACACTTCCTTGCAAGGAAATAGCGTTTGCAGATGTCTACGTATCGAAGCAATAGCGTTCAAATGCTTCTTAAAACGAGATATTGCATCTTATAACTATGTTTCATGATAAGATATAATATTCATTGCGAAGTGTTATGCATTCCTCGTCTACGATTCAAATGTATGTAAATGCGGTACTTCCTTGCAAGGAAATAGCGTTTGCAGATGTCTACGTATCGTAGCAATAGAGTTCTTATGATTCTTAAAACGCGATGTCGCATCTCATTTCTATGTTTCATGGTAAGATATAACCACCAAGTTATATGGCAACGTCACCAAGCCGATTTCTATACTCCTTCAAGGTGATGAAGAGCAACCCCAGTTGTATGGAAGAACCCGTGAAAGAATTCGTAGTTAAATGTAATGTTAAATGTAGAACTAGTATTATAAACACTTGATAAAATTAAAGGATATGGAAATAGTAAACTTGGTAAAAGAACTTGTACTTGGATATAGTAAAAATAAAAATGAAATATATTCTAAGTTTAAAGTATACAAGAATTGGAATTATTCTAAGACTAAGACTAAGCTAAAATGGAAATAGAAACGCGATGCCTGAACCCCACATTGAGGCGGCTAATGATCTAGAACTAGAAGTTTCGACTAATCGGTAGGAGATCTCGAGTCAGGGTGTCGCTCTGGAGACGCGTCTCGGACCTCCTCGGTTCGCGAGGCGCTACGGTCGCGGACGCTTGTGGTAGGGAGATCGCGGTCCCGCGAGTGGGGGACTCGCGTCTCGTGGCGGGGAGCTCGCGGTCCAGCGAGTGGGGACTCGCGGCTCGCGGTGGGGCTAGCGGCACATGTCGTCCGCTGGCCGGACGCACCTTACGCGTTTGACTTATGAGTAAATACAGTATGGACTTAGAATTATGTGTGTGTTGTTTGTGTCTTACATTCGTTTAGTGTATAACTTAGATCTAGGAATTCTTATATAAAGATATATGCGTCATGATATAGTATGTATGTACTAGCTTAGAAGTAATATACAGGTTCTAGCAGATCCTGTTCCCGGAATTGGAAAAGTCCCCATCCAGGTGATGGGCTGCGGCTACGTCTTCCTGCAGGACGGAATCCTCGGTGCGAGGGAGATAGGACTGCCTGTCCTTGGTGCGGGCGAGACAGGTATACTCGGCGGTGCGAGTGAGGCAGCGGAACATGGTTAGCGCGTGCAGGTATGCGCGCGCGAACACTTCCAGTTGCTGGTTCTGCAGACCAGTTTGGCTGGTTGCATGCGTCCAGGGGTTGATGCTGGGGGGTGCGAGGAGGTTGATGGGTGGCAGGCGGTACGCCTGACGTTACATACGATACGTAGAAATCTGCAAACGCTATTTCCATGCAAGGAAGTGTCGCATTTACATTTACTTGAAGTGTAGACGAGGAATACATAACACTTCGCAAATCATATTATATCTTATCATGAAACATAGCAATGAGATGCGATATTGCGTTTTAAGAATCATAAGAACTCTATTGCTACGATACGTAGACATCTGCAAACGCTATTTCCTTGCAAGGAAGTGTCGCATTTACATTCATCTGAATCGTATACGAGGAATGCATAACACTTCGCAATGAATATTATATCTTATCATGAAACATAGATATGAGATGCAATATCTCGTTTTAAGAAGCATTTGAACTCTATTGCTACGATACCTAGACATCTGCAGACGCTATTTCCTAGCAAGGAAGTGTCGCATTTACTTTCACTTGAAGTATAGACGAGGAATACATGACACTTCGCAAATCATATTATATCTTACCATGAAACATAGATATGAGATGCAATATCTCGTTTTAAGAAGCATTTGAACTCTATTGCTACGATACCTAGACATCTGCAGACGCTATTTCCCAGCAAGGAAGTGTCGCATTTACATTCACTTGAAGTATAGACGACGAATACATGACACTTCGCAAATCATATTATATCTTACCATGAAACATAGAAATGAGATGCGTTATCGCGTTTTAAGAAGCATTAGAACCCTATTGCTACGATAGGTAGACATCTGCAAACGCTATTTCCTTGCAAGGAAGTGTCGCATTTACATTCATTTGAAGTGTAGACGAGGAATACATAACACTTCGCAAATCATATTATATCTTACCATGAAACATAGAGATGTGATGCGATATCGCGTTTTAAGAAGCACTAGAACACTATTGCTACGATACCTAGACATCTGCAGACGCTATTTCCTAGCAAGGTAGTGTCGCATTTACATTCATTTGAAGTGTAGACGAGGAATACATGACACTTCGCAAATCATATTATATCTTACCACGAAACATAGAAATGAGATGCGCTATCGCGTTATAAGAAGCATTAGAATTCTATTGCTACGATAGGTAGACATGTGCAAACGCTATTTCCTTGCAAGAAAGTGCCGCATTTACATTCATTTGAAGTGTAGACGAGGAACACATAACACTTCGCAAATCATATTATATCTTATCATGAAACATAGCAATGAGATGCGATATCGCGTTTTAAGAATCATAAGAACTCTATTGCTACGATACGTAGACATCTGCAAACGCTATTTCCTTGCAAGGAAGTGTCGCATTTACATTCATTTGAATCGTATACGAGGAATGCATAACACTTCGCAATGAATATTATATCTTATCATGAAACATAGATATGAGATGCAATATCTCGTTTTAAGAAGCATTTGAACCCTATTGCTACGATATCTAGACATCTGCAGACGCTATTTCCTAGCAAGGAAGTGTCGCATTTACATTCATTTGAAGTGTAGACGAGGAATACATGACACTTCGCAAATCATATTATATCTTACCATGAAACATAGAAATGAGATGCGATATCGCGTTTTAAGAATCATAAGTACTCTATTGCTACGATACGTAGAAATCTGCAAACGCTATTTCCTTGCAAGGAAGTCTCGCATTTACATTCATTTGAATCGTAGACGAGGAATGCATAACACTTCGCAATGAATATTATATCTTATCATGAAAGATAGATATGAGATGCTGTATCTCGTTTTAAGAAGAATTTGAACTATATTGCTACGATACCTAGACATCTGCAGACGCTATTTCCTAGCGAGGAAGTGTCGCATTCACATTCATTTGAAGTGTAGACGAGGAATACATAACACTTCGCAAATCATATTATATCTTACCGTGAAACATAGAAATGAGATGCGATATCGCGTTTTAAGAAGCATTAGAACACTATCGCTACGATACGTAGACGTCTGCAAACACTATTTCTTTGCAAGGAAGTGTCGGATTCACATTCATTTGAAGTGTAGACGAGGAATACATAACACTTCGCAAATCATATTTTATCTTACCATGAGCCATAGAAATGAGTTGCGATATCGCGTTTTAAGAAGCATTAGAATTCTATTGCTACGAAAGATAGACATCTGCAACGCTATTTCCTTGCAAGGAAGTGCCGCATTTACATTCATTTGAAGTGTAGACGAGGAATACATAACACTTCGCAAATCATATTATATCTTATCATGAAACATAGCAATGAGATGCGATATCGCGTTTTAAGAATCATAAGAACTCTATTGCTACGATACGTAGACATCTGCAAACGCTATTTCCTTGCAAGGAAGTGTCGCATTTACATTCATTTGAGGTATAGACGAGGAATAAATAACACTTCGCAAATCATATTATATCTTACCATGAAACATAGAAATGAGATGCGATATCGCATTTTAAGAATCATAAGAACTCTATTGCTACGATACGTAGACATCTGCAAACGCTATTTCCTTGCAAGGAAGTGTCGCATTTACATTCATTTGAATCGTAGAAGAGGAATGCATAACACTTCGCAATGAATATTATATCTTATCATGAAAGATAGATATGAGATGCCGTATCTCGTTGTAAGAAGAATTTGAACTCTATTGCTACGATACCTAGACATCTGCAGACGCTATTTCCTAGCGAGGAAGTGTCGCATTCACATTCATTTGAAGTGTAGACGAGGAATACATAACACATCGCAAATCATATTATATTTTATCATGAAACATAGCAATGAGATGCGATATCGCGTTTTAAGAATCATAAGAATTCTATTGCTACGATACGTAGATATCTGCAAACGCTATTTCCTTGCAAGGAAGTGTCGCATTTACATTCATTTGAATCGTATACGAGGAATGCATAACACTTCGCAATGAATATTATATCTTATTATGAAACATAGATATGAGATGCAATATCTCGTTTTAAGAAGCATTTGAACTCTATTGCTACGATACCTAGACATCTGCAGACGCTATTTCCTAACAAGGAAGTGTCGCATTTACATTCATTTGAAGTGTAGACGAGGAATACATAACACTTCGCAAATCATTTTATATCTTACCATGAAACATAGAAATGAGATGCGATATCGCGTTTTAAGAAGCATTAGAACTCTATTGCTACGATACCTAGACATCTGCAGACGCTATTTCCTAGCAAGGAAGTGTAGCATTCGCATTCATTTGAAGTGTAGACGAGGAATACATAACACTTCGCAAATCATATTATATCATACCATGAAACATAGAAATGAGATGCTTTAACGCGTTTTAAGAAGCATTAGAACTCTATGGCTATGATACCTACACATCTGCAGACGCTATTTCCTAGCAAGGAAGTGCCGCATTCACATTCATTTGAAGTGTAGACGCGGAATACATAACACTTCGCAAATCATATTATATCTTACCATGAAACATAGAAATGCGATGCGATCTCGCGTTTTAAGAATCATAAGAACTCTATTGCTACGATACGTAGACATTTGCAAACGCTATTTCCTTGCAAGGAAGTGTCGCATTTACATTCATTTGAATCGTAGACGAGGAATGCATAACACTTCGCAATGAATATTATATCTTATCATGAAACATAGACATAAGATGCAATATCTCGCTTTAAGAAGCATTTGAACTCTATTGCTTCGAAACGTAGACATCTATGAACGCTACTTCCTTGCAAGGAAGTGTCGCATTTACATTCATTTGAAGTGTAGACGAGGAATTCATGACACTTCGCAAATCATATTAAATCTTACCATAAAACATAGAAATGAGATGCGATATCGCGCTTTAAGAAGCATATGAAATCTATTGCTACGATACGTAGACATCTGCAAACGCTATTTCCTTGCAAGGAAGTGTCGCATTTACATTCATTTGAAGTGTAGACGAGGAATACATAACACTTCGCAAATCATATTATATCTTATCATGAAACATAGAAATGAGATGCGATATCGCGTTTTAAGAAGCATTAGAACACTATTGCTACGATACCTAGACATCTGCAATCGCTATTTCCTAGCGAGGAAGTGTAGCATTCGCATTCATTTGAAGTGTAGACGAGGAATACATAACACTTCGCAAATCATATTATATCTTACCATGAAACATAGAAATGGGATGCGATATCGCGTTTTAAGAAGCATTAGAACTCTATTGCTACGATACCTAGACATCTGCAGACGCTATTTCCTAGCAAGGAAGTGTCGCATTTATATTCATTTGAAGTGTAGACGAGGAATTCATGACACTTCGCAAATCATATTATATCTTACCATAAAACATAGAAATGAGATGCCATATCGCGTTTTAAGAAGCATTAGAACTCTATTGCTACGATACATAGATATCTGCAAACGCTATTTCCTTGCAAGGAAGTGTCGCATTTACATTCTTCTGAAGTGAATACGAGGTATACATAACACCTTACAATGAATATTATATCTTATCATGCAACATAGTAATGAGATGCGATATCGCGTTTTAAGAAGCATTAGAACTCTAATGCTACGATAGGTAGTCATCTGCAAACGCTATTACCTTGCCAGGAAGTGTCGCATTTACATTCATTTGAAGTGTAGACGAGGAATACATAACACTTCGCAAATCATATTATATCTTACCATGAAACATAGAAATGAGATGCAATGTCGCGTTTTAAGAAGCATAAGAAATCTTTTGCTACGATACGTAGACATCTGCAATCGCTATTTCCTAGCGAGGAAGTGTAGCATTCGCATTCATTTGAAGTGTAGACGCGGAATACATAACACTTCGCAAATCATGTTATATCTTACCATGAAACATAGAAATGAGATGCGATATCGCGTTTTAAGAATCATAAGAACTCTATTGCTACGATACGTAGACATCTGCAAACGCTATTTCCTTGCAAGGAAGTGTCGCATTTACATTCATTTGAATCCTAGACGAGGAATGCATAACACTTCGCAATGAATATTATATCTTATCATGAAAGATAGATATGAGATGCTATATCTCGTTTTAAGAAGAATTTGAACTCTATTGCTACGATACCTAGACATCTGCAGAAGCTATTTCCTAGCAAGGAAGTGCCGCATTTACATTCATTTGAAGTGTAGACG
Source organism: Xylocopa sonorina (assembly GCF_050948175.1). Classification (NCBI taxonomy): domain Eukaryota; kingdom Metazoa; phylum Arthropoda; class Insecta; order Hymenoptera; family Apidae; genus Xylocopa; species Xylocopa sonorina. The sequence goes on from NW_027490091.1 coordinate 3,158,133, forward strand.
AGGAATGCACAACACTTCGCAAATCATATTCTATCTTACCATGAACCATAGAAGTGAGTTGCGATATCGCGTTCTAAGAATCATAAGAACTCTATTGCTACGATACGGAGACATCTGCAAACGCTATTTCCTAGCGAGGAAGTGTCGCATTCACATTCATTTGAAGTGTAGACGAGGAATACATAACACTTCGCAAATCATATTATATCATACCATGAAACATAGAAATGAGATGCTTTAACGCGTTTTAAGAAACATTAGAACTCTATGGCTACGATACGTAGACATCTGCAAACGCTATTTCCTAGCAAGGAAGTGTCGCATTTACGTCCATTTCAGTCGTAGATGAGGAATGCATAACACTTCGCAAATCACATTATATCTTACCATGAAACATAGAAATGAGGTGCGATATCGCGTTTTAAGAAGCATTAGAACTCTATTGCTACGATACGTAGACATCTGCAAACGCTATTTCCTTGCAAGAAAGTGTCGCATTTACATTCTTCTGAAGTGAATACGAGGTATACATAACACTTTACAATGAATATTATATCTTATCATGCAACATAGTAATGAGATGCGATATCGCGTTTTAAGAAGCATTAGAACTCTAATGCTACGATAGGTAGTCATCTGCAAACGCTATTACCTTGCCAGGAAGTGTCGCATTTACATTCATTTGAAGTGTAGACGAGGAATACATAACACTTCGCAAATCATATTATATCTTACCATGAAACATAGAAATGAGATGCAATGTCGCGTTTTAAGAAGCATAAGAAATCTTTTGCTACGATACGTAGACATCTGCAATCGCTATTTCCTAGCGAGGAAGTGTAGCATTCGCATTCATTTGAAGTGTAGACGAGGAATACATAACACTTCGCAAATCATATTATATCTTACCATGAAACATAGAAATGAGATGCGATATCGCGTTTTAAGAAGCATTAGAACTCTAGTGCTACGATACCTAGACACCTGCAGACGCTATTTCCTAGCAAGGAAGTGTCGCATTCACATTCATTTGAAGTGTAGACGCGGAATACATAACACTTCGCAAATCATGTTATATCTTACCATGAAACATAGAAATGAGATGCGATATCGCGTTTTAAGAATCATAAGAACTCTATTGCTACGATACGTAGACATCTGCAAACGCTATTTCCTTGCAAGAAAGTGTCGCATTTACATTCTTCTGAAGTGAATACGAGGTATACATAACACTTTACAATGCATATTATATCATACCATGAAACATAGAAATGAGATGCTTTAACGCGTTTTAAGAAACATTAGAACTCTATGGCTACGATACGTAGACATCTGCAAACGCTATTTCCTAGCAAGGAAGTGTCGCATTTACGTCCATTTCAGTCGTAGATGAGGAATGCATAACACTTCGCAAATCACATTATATCTTACCATGAAACATAGAAATGAGATGCGATATCGCGTTTTAAGAAGCATTAGAACTCTATTGCTACGATACGTAGACATCTGCAAACGCTATTTCCTTGCAAGAAAGTGTCGCATTTACATTCTTCTGAAGTGAATACGAGGTATACATAACACTTTACAATGAATATTATATCATATCATGCAACATAGTAATGAGATGCGATATCGCGTTTTAAGAAGCATTAGAACTCTAATGCTACGATAGGTAGTCATCTGCAAACGCTATTTCCTTGCCAGGAAGTGTCGCATTTACATTCATTTGAAGTGTAGACGAGGAATACATGACACTTCGCAAATCATATAACATCTTACCATGAAACATAGAAATGAGATGCAATATCGCGTTTTAAGAAGCATTAGAAAGCTATTGCTACGATACGTAGACATCTGCAATCAGTATTTCCTAGCGAGGAAGTGTAGCATTCGCATTCATTTGAAGTGTAGACGAGGAATACATAACACCTCGCAAATCATATTATATCTTACCATGAAACATAGAAATGAGATGCGATATCGCGCTTTAAGAAGCATATGAAATCTATTGCTACGATACGTAGACATCTGCAAACGCTATTTCCTTGCAAGGAAGTGTCGCATTTACATTCATTTGAAGTGTAGACGAGGAATACATAACACTTCGCAAATCATATTATATCTTATCATGAAACATAGAAATGAGATGCGATATCGCGTTTTAAGAAGCATTAGAACTCTATTGCTACGATACCTAGACATCTGCAGACGCTATTTCCTAGCAAGGAAGTGTCGCATTTACATTCATTTGAAGTGTAGACGAGGAATACATAACACTTCGCAAATCATAATATATCTTACCATGAAACATAGAAATGAGATACGATATCGCGTTTTAAGTATCATAGGAACTATATTGCTACGATACGTAGACATCTGCAAACGCTATTTCCTTGCAAGGAAGTGTCGCATTTACATTCATTTGAAGTGTAGACGAGGAATACATAACACTTCGCAAATCATTGTATATCTTACCATGAAACATAGAAATCAGATGCGATATCGCCTTTTAAGGAGCATTAGAACACTATTGCTACGATACCTAGACATCTGCAATCGCTATTTCCTAGCGAGGAAGTGTAGCATTCGCATTCATTTGAAGTGTGGACGAGGAATACATAACACTTCGCAAATCATATTATATCTTACCATGAAACATAGAAATGGGATGCGATATCGCGTTTTAAGAAGCATTAGAACTCTATTGCTACGATACCTAGACATCTGCAGACGCTATTTCCTAGCAAGGAAGTGTCGCATTTATATTCATTTGAAGTGTAGACGAGGAATTCATGACACTTCGCAAATCATATTATATCTTACCATAAAACATAGAAATGAGATGCCATATCGCGTTTTAAGAAGCATTAGAACTCTATTGCTATGATACCTAGATATCTGCAAACGCTATTTCCTTGCAAGGAAGTGTCGCATTTACATTCTTCTGAAGTGAATACGAGGTATACATAACACTTTACAATGAATATTATATCTTATCATGCAACATAGTAATGAGATGCGATATCGCGTTTTAAGAAGCATTAGAACTCTAATGCTACGATAGGTAGTCATCTGCAAACGCTATTACCTTGCCAGGAAGTGTCGCATTTACATTCATTTGAAGTGTAGACGAGGAATACATAACACTTCGCAAATCATATTATATCTTACCATGAAACATAGAAATGAGATGCAATGTCGCGTTTTAAGAAGCATAAGAAATCTTTTGCTACGATACGTAGACATCTGCAATCGCTATTTCCTAGCGAGGAAGTGTAGCATTCGCATTCATTTGAAGTGTAGACGCGGAATACATAACACTTCGCAAATCATGTTATATCTTACCATGAAACATAGAAATGAGATGCGATATGGCGTTTTAAGAATCATAAGAACTCTATTGCTACGATACGTAGACATCTGCAAACGCTATTTCCTTGCAAGGAAGTGTCGCATTTACATTCATTTGAATCCTAGACGAGGAATGCATAACACTTCGCAATGAATATTATATCTTATCATGAAAGATAGATATGAGATGCTATATCTCGTTTTAAGAAGAATTTGAACTCTATTGCTACGATACCTAGACATCTGCAGAAGCTATTTCCTAGCAAGGAAGTGCCGCATTTACATTCATTTGAAGTGTAGACGAGGAATACACAACACTTCGCAAATCATATTCTATCTTACCATGAACCATAGAAATGAGTTGCGATATCGCGTTCTAAGAATCATAAGAACTCTATTGCTGCGATACGGAGACATCTGCAAACGCTATTTCCTAGCGAGGAAGTGTCGCATTCACATTCATTTGAAGTGTAGACGAGGAATACATAACACTTCGCAAATCATATTATATCATACCATGAAACATAGAAATGAGATGCTTTAACGCGTTTTAAGAAACATTAGAACTCTATGGCTACGATACGTAGACATCTGCAAACGCTATTTCCTAGCAAGGAAGTGTCGCATTTACGTCCATTTCAGTCGTAGATGAGGAATGCATAACACTTCGCAAATCACATTATATCTTACCATGAAACATAGAAATGAGATGCGATATCGCGTTTTAAGAAGCATTAGAACTCTATTGCTACGATACGTAGACATCTGCAAACGCTATTTCCTTGCAAGAAAGTGTCGCATTTACATTCTTCTGAAGTGAATACGAGGTATACATAACACTTTACAATGAATATTATATCTTATCATGCAACATAGTAATGAGATGCGATATCGCGTTTTAAGAAGCATTAGAACTCTAATGCTACGATAGGTAGTCATCTGCAAACGCTATTACCTTGCCAGGAAGTGTCGCATTTACATTCATTTGAAGTGTAGACGAGGAATACATAACACTTCGCAAATCATATTATATCTTACCATGAAACATAGAAATGAGATGCAATGTCGCGTTTTAAGAAGCATAAGAAATCTTTTGCTACGATACGTAGACATCTGCAATCGCTATTTCCTAGCGAGGAAGTGTAGCATTCGCATTCATTTGAAGTGTAGACGAGGAATACATAACACTTCGCAAATCATATTATATCCTACCATGAAACATAGTAATGAGATGCGATATCGCGTTTTAAGAAGCATTAGAACTCTAGTGCTACGATACCTAGACACCTGCAGACGCTATTTCCTAGCAAGGAAGTGTCGCATTCACATTCATTTGAAGTGTAGACGCGGAATACATAACACTTCGCAAATCATGTTATATCTTACCATGAAACATAGAAATGAGATACGATATCGCGTTTTAAGAATCATAAGAACTCTATTGCTACGATACGTAGACATCTGCAAACGCTATTTCCTTGCAAGGAAGTGTCGCATTTACATTCATTTGAATCCTAGACGAGGAATGCATAACACTTCGCAATGAATATTATATCTTATCATGAAAGATAGATATGAGATGCTATATCTCGTTTTAAGAAGAACTTGAACTCTATTGCTACGATACCTAGACATCTGCAGAAGCTATTTCCTAGCAAGGAAGTGCCGCATTTACATTCATTTGAAGTGTAGACGAGGAATACACAACACTTCGCAAATCATATTCTATCTTACAATGAACCATAGAAATGAGTTGCGATATCGCGTTCTAAGAATCATAAGAACTCTATTGCTACGATACGGAGACATCTGCAAACGCTATTTCCTAGCGAGGAAGTGTCGCATTCACATTCATTTGAAGTGTAGACGAGGAATACATAACACTTCGCAAATCATATTATATCATACCATGAAACATAGAAATGAGATGCTTTAACGCGTTTTAAGAAACATTAGAACTCTATGGCTACGATACGTAGACATCTGCAAACGCTATTTCCTAGCAAGGAAGTGTCGCATTTACGTCCATTTCAGTCGTAGATGAGGAATGCATAGCACTTCGCAAATCACATTATATCTTACCATGAAACATAGAAATGAGATGCGATATCGCGTTTTAAGAAGCATTAGAACTCTATTGCTACGATACGTAGACATCTGCAAACGCTATTTCCTTGCAAGAAAGTGTCGCATTTACATTCTTCTGAAGTGAATACGAGGTATACATAACACTTTACAATGAATATTATATCTTATCATGCAACATAGTAATGAGATGCGATATCGCGTTTTAAGAAGCATTAGAACTCTAATGCTACGATAGGTAGTCATCTGCAAACGCTATTTCCTTGCCAGGAAGTGTCGCATTTACATTCATTTGAAGTGTAGACGAGGAATACATGACACTTCGCAAATCATATAACATCTTACCATGAAACATAGAAATGAGATGCAATATCGCGTTTTAAGAAGCATTAGAAAGCTATTGCTACGATACGTAGACACCTGCAGACGCTATTTCCTAGCAAGGAAGTGTCGCATTCACATTCATTTGAAGTGTAGACGCGGAATACATAACACTTCGCAAATCATGTTATATCTTACCATGAAACATAGAAATGAGATGCTTTAACGCGTTTTAAGAAGCATTAGAACTCTATGGCTACGATACCTACACATCTGCAAACGCTATTTCCTTGCCAGGAAGTGTCGCATTTACATTCATTTGAAGTGTAGACGAGGAATACATAACACTTCGCAAATCATATTATATCTTACCATGAAACATAGAAATGAGATGCAATGTCGCGTTTTAAGAAGCATAAGAAATCTTTTGCTACGATACGTAGACATCTGCAATCGCTATTTCCTAGCGAGGAAGTGTAGCATTCGCATTCATTTGAAGTGTAGACGAGGAATACATAACACTTCGCAAATCATATTATATCTTACCATGAAACATAGAAATGAGATGCGGTATCGCGTTTTAAGAAGCATTAGAACTCTATTGCTACGATACCTAGACTTCTGCAGACGCTATTTCCTAGCAAGGAAGTGTCGCATTTACATTCATTTGAAGTGTAGACGAGGAATACATAACACTTCGCAAATCATTTTATATCTTACCATGAAACATAGAAATGAGATGCAATATCGCGTTTTAAGAAGCATTAGAAAGCTATTGCTACGATACGTAGACATCTGCAATCGCTATTTCCTAGCGAGGAAGTGTAGCATTCGCATTCATTTGAAGTGTAGACGAGGAATACATAACACTTCGCAAATCATATTATATCTTACCATGAAACATAGAAATGAGATGCGATATCGCGTTTTAAGAAGCATTAGAACTCTATTGTTACGATACCTAGACATCTGCAGACGCTATTTCCTAGCAAGGAAGTGTCGCATTTACATTCATTTGAAGTGTAGACGAGGAATACATGACACTTCGCAAATCATATAACATCTTACCATGAAACATAGAAATGAGATGCAATATCGCGTTTTAAGAAGCATTAGAAAGCTATTGCTACGATACGTAGACTTCTGCAAACGCTATTTCCTTGCAAGGAAGTGTCGCATTTACATTCATTTGAAGTGTAAGCGAGGAATACATAACACTTCGCAAATCATATTATATCTTACCATGAAACATAGAAATGAGATGCGATATCGCGTTTTAAGAAGCATTAGAACTCTATCCCTACGATACGTAAACATCTGCAAACGCTATTTCCTAGCAAGGAAGAGTCGCATTTACATTCATTTGAATCGTAGACGAGGAATGCATAACTCTTCGCAATGAATATTATATCTTATCATGAAAGATAGATATGAGATGCTACATCTCGTTTTAAGAAGAATTTGAACTCTATTGCTACGATACCTAGACATCTGCAGAAGCTATTTCCTAGCAAGGAAATGCCGCATTTACATTCATTTGAAGTGTAGACGAGGACTACACAACACTTCGCAAATCATGTTATATCTTACCATGAAACATAGAAATGAGATGCTTTAACGCGTTTTAAGAAGCATTAGAACTCTATGGCTACGATACCTACACATCTGCAAACGCTATTTCCTTGCCAGGAAGTGTCGCATTTACATTCATTTGAAGTGTAGACGAGGAATACATAACACTTCGCAAATCATATTATATCTTACCATGAAACATAGAAATGAGATGCAATGTCGCGTTTTAAGAAGCATAAGAAATCTTTTGCTACGATACGTAGACATCTGCAATCGCTATTTCCTAGCGAGGAAGTGTAGCATTCGCATTCATTTGAAGTGTAGACGAGGAATACATAACACTTCGCAAATCATATTATATCTTACCATGAAACATAGAAATGAGATGCGATATCGCGTTTTAAGAAGCATTAGAACTCTATTGCTACGATACCTAGACTTCTGCAGACGCTATTTCCTAGCAAGGAAGTGTCGCATTTACATTCTATTGAAGTGTAGACGAGGAATACATAACACTTCGCAAATCATAATATATCTTACCATGAAACATAGAAATGAGATACGATATCGCGTTTTAAGAATCATAGGAACTCTATTGCTGCGATACGTAGACATCTGCAAACGCTATTTCCTAGCAAGGAAGTGTCGCATTTACATCCATTTGAAGTGTAAGCGAGGAATACATAACTCTTCGCAAATCATATTATATCTTACCATGAAACATAGAAATGAGATGCGATATCGCGTTTTAAGAAGCATTAGAACTCTATCCCTACGATACGTAAACATCTGCAAACGCTATTTCCTAGCAAGGAAGAGTCGCATTTACATTCATTTGAATCGTAGACGAGGAATGCATAACTCTTCGCAATGAATATTATATCTTATCATGAAAGATAGATATGAGATGCTATATCTCGTTTTAAGAAGAATTTGAACTCTATTGCTACGATACCTAGACATCTGCAGAAGCTATTTCCTAGCAAGGAAATGCCGCATTTACATTCATTTGAAGTGTAGACGAGGACTACACAACACTTCGCAAATCATGTTATATCTTACCATGAAACATAGAAATGAGATGCTTTAACGCGTTTTAAGAAGCATTAGAACTCTATGGCTACGATACCTACACATCTGCAAACGCTATTTCCTTGCCAGGAGTGTCGCATTTACATTCATTTGAAGTGTAGACGAGGAATACATAACACTTCGCAAATCATATTATATCTTACCATGAAACATAGAAATGAGATGCAATGTCGCGTTTTAAGAAGCATAAGAAATCTTTTGCTACGATACGTAGACATCTGCAATCGCTATTTCCTAGCGAGGAAGTGTAGCATTCGCATTCATTTGAAGTGTAGACGAGGAATACATAACACTTCGCAAATCATATTATATCTTACCATGAAACATAGAAATGAGATGCGATATCGCGTTTTAAGAAGCATTAGAACTCTATTGCTACGATACCTAGACTTCTGCAGACGCTATTTCCTAGCAAGGAAGTGTCGCATTTACATTCTATTGAAGTGTAGACGAGGAATACATAACACTTCGCAAATCATAATATATCTTACCATGAAACATAGAAATGAGATACGATATCGCGTTTTAAGAATCATAGGAACTCTATTGCTGCGATACGTAGACATCTGCAAACGCTATTTCCTTGCAAGGAAGTGTCGCATTTACATTCATTTGAAGTGTAGACGAGGAATACATAACACTTCGCAAATCATTTTATATCTTACCATGAAACATAGAAATGAGATGCGATATCGCGTTTTAAGAAGCATTAGAACTCTATTGCTACGATACCTAGACATCTGCAGACGCTATTTCCTAGCAAGGAAGTGTCGCATTTACATTCATTTGAAGTGTAGACGAGGAATACATGACACTTCGCAAATCATATTATATCTTACCATGAAACATAGAAATGAGATGCGATATCGCGTTTTAAGAAGCATTAGAACACTATTGCTACGATAGGTAGACATTTGCAAACGCTATTTCCTTGCAAGGAAGTGTCGCATTTACATTCATTTGAACTGTAGTCGAGGAATACATAACACTTCGTAAATCATATTATATCTTACCATGAAACATAGAAATGGGATGCGATATCGCGTTTTAAGAAGCATTAGAACTCTAGTGCTACGATACCTAGACACCTGCAGACGCTATTTCCTAGCGAGGAAGTGTCGCATTCACATTCATTTGAAGTGTAGACGAGGAATACATAACACTTCGCAAATCATATTATATCATACCATGAAACATAGAAATGAGATGCTTTAACGCGTTTTAAGAAGCATTAGAACTCTATGGCTACGATACCTACACATCTGCAGACGCTATTTCCTAGCAAGGAAGTGCCGCATTCACATTCATTTGAAGTGTAGACGCGGAATACATAACACTTCGCAAATCATATTATATCTTACCATGAAACATAGAAATGAGATGCGGTATCGCGTTTTAAGAAGCATTAGAACTCTATTCCTACGATACGTAGACATCTGCAAACGCTATTTCCTTGCAAGAAAGTGTCGCATTTACATTCTTCTGAAGTGAATACGAGGTATACATAACACTTTACAATGAATATTATATCTTATCATGCAACATAGTAATGAGATGCGATATCGCGTTTTAAGAAGCATTAGAACTCTAATGCTACGATAGGTAGTCATCTGCAAACGCTATTTCCTTGCCAGGAAGTGTCGCATTTACATTCATTTGAAGTGTAGACGAGGAATACATAACACTTCGCAAATCATATTATATCTTACCATGAAACATAGTAATGAGATGCGATATCACGTTTTAAGAAGCATTAGAACTCTATCCCTACGATACGTAAACATCTGCAAACGCTATTTCCTAGCAAGGAAGAGTCGCATTTACATTCATTTGAATCGTAGACGAGGAATGCATAACTCTTCGCAATGAATATTATATCTTATCATGAAACATAGATATGAGATGCGATATCTCGTTTTAAGAAGCATTTGAACTCTATTGCTTTGATACATAGACATCTGTAAATGCTATTTCCTTGCAAGGAAGTGTCGCATTTACATACTTTTAAAGTGAATGCGAGGTTTACATAACACTTCGCAATGAATATTATACCTTATCATGAAACATAGAAGTGAGACACGATATCACGTTTTAAGAACCACTAGAACTCTATCCCTACGATACGTAAACATCTGCAAACGCTATTTCCTAGCAAGGAGGTGTCGCATTTACATTCATTTGAATCGTAGACGAGGAATGCATAACACTTAGCGTTGAATATTATATCTTATCATGCAACATAGTAATGAGATGCGATATCGCGTTCTAAGAAGCATTAGAACTCTATTGCTACGATACCTAGTCATCTGCAGACGCTATTTCCTTGCAAGAAAGTGTCGCATTTACATTCTTCTGAAGTAAATACGAGGTATATATAACACTTTACAATGAATATTATGTCTTATCATGCAACATAGTAATGAGATGCGATATCGCGTTTTAAGAAGCATTAGAACTCTATTGCTACGATATACGTAGACACCTGCAAACTCTATTTCCTAGCAAGGAAGTGTCGCATTTACGTCCATTTCATTCGTAGACGAGGAATGCATAACACTTCGCAATGAATATTATATCATACCATGAAACATAGAAATGAGATGCGATATCGCGTTCTAAGAAGCATTAGAACACTATTGCTACGATAGGTAGACATTTGCAAACGCTATTTCCTTGCAAGGAAGTGTCGCATTTGCATTCATTTGTAGTGTAGACGAGGAATACAAATCACTTCGCAAATCATATTATATCTTTCCATGAAACATAGAAATGAGATGCGATATCGCGTTTTAAGAAGCATTAGAACACTATTGCTACGATACGTAGACATCTGCAAACACTATTTCCTTGCAAGGAAGTGTCGCCTTTACATTCATATGAAGTGTAGACGGGGAATACATAACACTTCGCAAATCATATTATATCTTACCATGAAGCATAGAAATGAGATGCGATATCGCGTTTTAAGAAGCATTAGAACTCTATTGCTACGATACCTAGATATCTGCAGACGCTATTTCCTAACAAGGAAGTGTCGCATTTACATTCATTTGAAGTGTAGGCGAGGAATACATTACACTTCGCAAATCATATTATATCTTTCCATGAAACATAGAAATGAGATGCGATATCGCGTTTTGAGAATCATAAGAACTCTATTGCTACGATACGTAGACATCTGCAAACACTATTTCCATGCAAGGAAGTGTCGCATTTACATTCTTTCGAAGTGAATAATAGGTATACATAATACATCGCAGTGAATACTATACCTTGTCATGAAACGTACAAATGAGATGCGATATCGCGTTTTAAGAAGCATTAGAACCCTATTGCTACGATACGTAGACATCTGCAAAAGCTATTTTCTTGCAAGGAAGTGTCGCATTTACATTCTTCTGAAGTGAGTACGAGGTATACATAACACTTTACAATGAATATTATATCTCATCATGCAACATAGTAATGAGATGCGATATCGCGTTTTAAGAAGCATTAGAACTCTATTGCTACGATACGTAGACATCTACAAAAGCTATTTCCTAGCAAGGAAGTGTCGCATTTACGTCCATTTCAATCGCAGACGAGGAATGCATAACACTTCGCAAATCATATTATATCTTACCATGAAACGTAGAAATGAGATGCGATATCGCGTTTTAAGAAGCATTAGAACTCTATTGCTACGATACCTAGACATCTGCAAACTCTATTTCCTAGCAAGGAAGTGTCGCATTTACGTCCATTTCATTCGTAGACGAGGAATGCATAACACTTCGCAATGAATATTATATCTTATCATGAAACATAGTTATGAGATGCAATATCTCGGTTTAAGAAGCATTCGAACTCTATTGCTAGGATACGTAGACATCTGCAAACGCTATTTCCTTGCAAGGAAGTGTCGCATTTACATTCATTTGACGTGTAGACGAGGAATACATGACACTTCGCAAATCATATTATATCTTACCATGAAACATATAAATGAGATGCGATATCGCGTTTTAAGAAGCATTTGAACTCTATTGCTTCGATACGTAGACATCTGCAAACGCTATTTCCTTGCAAGGAAGTGCCGCATTTACATTCATTTGAATCGTAGACGAGGAATGCATAACACTTCGCAATGAATATTATATCTTACCATGAAACATAGAAATGAGATGCGATATCACATTTTTAAGAAGCATTAGAACTCTATCCCTAAGATACGTAAACATCTGCAAACGCTATTTCCTAGCAAGGAAGAGTCGCATTTACATTCATTTGAATCGTAGACGAGGAATGCATAACACTTTGCAATGAAAATTATATCTTATCATGAAACGTAGATATGAGATGCGATATGTCGTTTTAAGAAGCATTTGAACACTATTGCTTCGATACGTAGACATCTGAAAATGCTATTTCCTTGCAAGGAAGTGTCGCATTTACGTCCATTTCATTCGTAGACGAGGAGTGCATAACACTTCGCAATGAATATTATATCTTATCATGAAACATAGTTATGAGATGCAATATCTCGGTTTAAGAAGCATTCCAACTCTATTGCTAGGATACGTAGACATCTGCAAACGCTATTTCCTTGCAAGGAAGTGTCGCATTTACATTCATTTGAGGTGTAGACGAGGAATACATGACACTTCGCAAATCATATTATATCTTACCATGAAACATATAAATGAGATGCGATATCGCGTTTTAAGAAGCATTTGAACTCTATTGCTTCGATACGTAGACATCTGCAAACGCTATTTCCTTGCAAGGAAGTGTCGCATTTACATTCATTTGAATCGTAGACGAGGAATGCATAACACTTCGTAATGAATATTATATCTTACCATGAAACATAGAAATGAGATGCGATATCACATTTTTAAGAAGCATTAGAACTCTATCCCTACGATACGTAAACATCTGCAAACGCTATTTCCTAGCAAGGATGAGTCGCATTTACATTCATTTGAATCGTAGACGAGGAATGCATAACACTTTGCAATGAAAATTATATCTTATCTTGAAACGTAGATATGAGATGCGATATATCGTTTTAAGAAGCATTTGAACTCTATTGCTTCGACACGTAGACATCTGAAAATGCTATTTCCTTGCAAGGAAGTGTCGCATTTACAAACTTTTAAAGTGAATGCGAGGTTTACATAATACTTCGCAATGAATATTATACCTTATCATGAAACACAGAAAGGAGACACGATATCACGTTTTAAGAAGCACTAGAACTCTATCCCTACGATACGTAAACATCTGCAAACGCTATTTCCTAGCAAGGAAGAGTCGCATTTACATTCATTTGAATCGTAGACGAGGAATGCATAAAACTTCGCAATGAATATTATATCTTATCATGAAACATAGATATGAGATGCGATATCTCGTTTTAAGAAGCATTTGAACTCTATTGCTTCGATACTTAGACATCTGTAAATGCTATTTCCTTGCAAGGAAGTGTCGCATTTACATACTTTTAAAGTGAGTGCGAGGTTTACATAACACTTCGCAATGAATATTATACCTTATCATGAAACATAGAAATGAGACACAATATCACGTTTTAAGAAGCAATAGATCTCTATCCCTACGATACGTAAACATCTGCAAACGCTATTTCCTAGCAAGGAGGTGTCGCATTTATATTCATTTGAATCGTAGACGAGGAATGCATAACACTTAGCAATGAATATTATATCTTATCATGAAACATAGAAATGAGACACGATATCACGTTTTAAGAAGCACTAGAACTCTACCCCCTACGATACGTAAACATCTGCAAACGCTATTTCCTAGCAAGGTAGTGTCGCATTTACATTCATTTGAATCGTAGACGAGGAATGCATTACACTTCGCAATGAATATTATATCTTACCATGAAACATAGAAATGAAATGCGATATCACGTTTTAAGAAGCATTAGAACCCTATTGCAACGATACGTAGACATCTGCAAACGCTATTTCCTAGCAAGGAAGTGTCGCATTTACATTCATTTGAAGTGTAGACGAGGAATACATAACACTTCGCAAATCATATTATATCTTACCATGAAACATAGAAATGAGGTGCGATATCGCGTTTTAAGAAGCATTAGAAATCTATTGCTACGATACGTAGACATCTGCGCACGCTATTTCCTTGCAAGGAAGTGTCGCATTTACATTCTTCTGAAGTGAATACGAGGTATACATAACACTTTACAATGAATATTATATCTTATCATGCAACATAGTAATGAGATGCGATATCGCGTTTTAAGAAGCATAAGAACTCTATTGCTCTGATACGTAGACATCTGGAAACGCTATTTCCTAGCAAAGAAGTGTCGCATTTACATTCATTTGAATCGTAGACGAGGAATGCATAACACTTCGCAATGAATATTATATCTTACCATGAAACATAGAAATGAGATGCGATATCACGTTTTAAGAAGCATTAGAACTCTATTGCTTCGATACGTAGACATCTGCAAACGCTATTTCCTTGCAAGGAAGTGTCGCATTTACATTCTTCTGAAGTGAATACGAGGTATACATAACACTTTACAATGAATATTACATCTTATCATGCAACATAGAAATGAAATGCGATATCGCGTTTTATGAAGCATTAGAACTCTATTTCTACGATACGTAGACATCTCCAAACGCTATTTCCTTGCAAGAAAGTGTCGCGTTTACATTCGTCTGAAGTGAATACGAGGTATACATAACACTTTACAATGAATATTATATCTTATCATGCAACATAGTAATGAGATGCGATACCGCGTTTTAAGAAGCATTAGAACAATATTGCTACGATACGTAGACATCTGCAAACGCTATTTCCTAGCAAGGAAGTGTCGCATTTACATTCATTTGAAGTGTAGACGAGGAATACATAACACTTCGCAAATCATATTATATCTTACCATGAAACATAGAAATGAGGTGCGATATCGCGTTTTAAGAAGCATTAGAAATCTATTGCTACGATACGTAGACATCTGCACACGCTATTTCCTTGCAAGGAAGTGTCGCATTTACATTCATTTGAAGTGTAGACGAGGACTACATAACACTTAGCAAATCATATTATATCTTACCATGAAACATAGAAATGCGATGCGATATCGCGTTTTAAGAAGCATTAGAACTCTATTGCTACGATACGTAGACATCTGCAATCGCTATTTCCTAGCAAGGAAGTGTCGCATTTACGTCCATTTCATTCGTAGACGATGAATGCATAACACTTCGCAATGAATATTATATCTTATCATGAAACATAGATATGAGATGCAATATCTCGTTTTAAGAAGCATTTGAACTCTATTGCTTCGATACGTAGACATCTGCAAACGCTATTTCCTTGCAAGGAAGTGTCGCATTTACATTCTTCTGAAGTGAATACGAGGTATACATAACACTTTACAAAGAATATTATATCTTATCATGCAACATAGTGACGAAATGCGATATCGCGTTTTAAGAAGCAATAGAACTCTATTGCAACGATACGTAGACATCTGCAAACGCTATTTCCTAGCAAGGAAGTGTCGCATTTACATTCATTTGAAGTGTAGACGAGGAATACATAACACTTCGCAAATCATATTATATCTTACCATGAAACGTAGAAATGAGATGCGATATCACGTTTTAAGAAGCATTAGAACTCTATCCCTACGATACGTAGACATCTGCAAGCGCTATTTCCTAGTAAGGAAGTGTCGCATTTACATTCATTTGAGGTGTAGACGAGGAATATATAACACTTCGCAAATCATATTATATCTTACCATGAAACATAGAAATGAGATGCGATATCGCGTTTGTAGAATCATTAGAACCCTATCCTTACTAACGTAAACATCTGCAAACGCTATTTCCTAGCAAGGAAGAGTCGCATTTACATTCATTTGAATCGTATTCGAGGAATGCATAACACTTCGCAAATCATATTATATCATACCTTGAAACATAGAAATGACATGCGATATCGCGTTTTAAGGAGCATTAGAACTCTATCCCTACGATACGTAGACATCTGCAAGCGCTATTTCCTAGTAAGGAAGTGTCGCATTTACATTCATTTGAAGTGTAGACGAGGAATGCATAACATTTCGCTATGAATATTATATCTTATCATGAAACATAGAAATGAGACACGATATCACGTTCTAAGAAGCACTAGAACTCTACCCCCTACGATACGTAAACATCTGCAAACGCTATTTCCTAGCAAGGTAGTGTCGCATTTACATTCATTTGAATCGTAGACGAGGAATGCATTACACTTCGCAATGAATATTATATCTTACCATGAAACATAGAAATGAGATGCGATATCACGTTTTAAGAAGCATTAGAACTCTATCCCTACGATACGTAGACATCTGCAAACGCTATTTCCTAGCAAGGAAGTGTCGCATTTACATTCATTTGATGTGTAAGCGAGGAATACATAACACTTTACAATGAATATTATATCTTATCATGCAACATAGTAATGAGATGCGATATCGCGTTTTAAGAAGCATAAGAACTCTATTGCTCTGATACGTAGACATCTGCAAACGCTATTTCCTAGCAAGGAAGTGTCGCATTTACATTCATTTGAATCGTAGACGAGGAATGCATAACACTTCGCAATGAATATTATATCTTACCATGAAACATAGAAATGAGATGCGATATCACGTTTTAAGAAGTATTAGAACTCTATTGCTTCGATACGTAGACATCTGCAAACGCTATTTCCTTGCAAGGAAGTGTCGCATTTACATTCTTCTGAAGTGAATACGAGGTATACATAACACTTTACAATGAATATTACATCTTACCATGAAACATAGAAATGAGATGCGATATCGCGTTCTAAGAAGCATTAGAACTCTATTGCTACGATACCTAGTCATCTGCAGACGCTATTTCCTTGCAAGAAAGTGTCGCATTTACATTCTTCTGAAGTAAATACGAGGTATACATAACACTTTACAATGAATATTATGTCTTATCATGCAACATAGTAATGAGATGCGATATCGCGTTTTAAGAAGCATTAGAACTCTATTGCTACGATATACGTAGACATCTGCAAACTCTATTTCCTAGCAAGGAAGTGTCGCATTTACGTCCATTTCATTCGTAGACGAGGAATGCATAACACTTCGCAATGAATATTATATCTTATCATGAAACATAGTTATGAGATGCAATATCTCGGTTTAAGAAGCATTCGAACTCTATTGCTAGGATACGTAGACATCTGCAAACGCTATTTCCTTGCAAGGAAGTGTCGCATTTACATTCATTTGAAGTGTAGACGAGGAATACATGACACTTCGCAAATCATATTATATCTTACCATGAAACATATAAATGAGATGCGATATCGCGTTTTAAGAAGCATTTGAACTCTATTGCTTCGAAACGTAGACATCTGCAAACGCTATTTCCTTGCAAGGAAGTGTAGCAATTACATTCATTTGAATCGTAGACGAGGAATGCATAACACTTCGCAATGAATATTATATCTTACCATGAAACATAGAAATGAGATGCGATATCATGTTTTAAGAAGCATTAGAACTCTATCCCTACGATACGTAAACATCTGCAAACGCTATTTCCTAGCAAGGAAGAGTAGCATTTACATTCATTTGAATCGTAGACGAGGAATGCGTAACACTTTGCAATGAAAATTATATCTTATCATGAAACGTAGAAATGAGATGCGATATCGCGTTTTAAGAAGCATTAGAACTCTATTGCTACGATACCTAGACATCTGCAAACTCTATTTCCTAGCAAGGAAGTGTCGCATTTACGTCCATTTCATTCGTAGACGAGGAATGCATAACACTTCGCAATGAATATTATATCTTATCATGAAACATAGTTATGAGATGCAATATCTCGGTTTAAGAAGCATTCGAACTCTATTGCTAGGATACGTAGACATCTGCAAACGCTATTTCCTTGCAAGGAAGTGTCGCATTTACATTCATTTGAAGTGTAGACGAGGAATACATGACACTTCGCAAATCATATTATATCTTACCATGAAACATATAAATGAGATGCGATATCGCGTTTTAAGAAGCATTTGAACTCTATTGCTTCGATACGTAGACATCTGCAAACGCTATTTCCTTGCAAGGAAGTGTCGCATTTACATTCATTTGAATCGTGGACGAGGAATGCATAACACTTCGCAATGAATATTATATCTTACCATGAAACATAGAAATGAGATGCGATATCACATTTTTAAGAAGCATTAGAACTCTATCCCTACGATACGTAAACATCTGCAAACGCTATTTCCTAGCAAGGAAGAGTCGCATTTACATTCATTTGAATCGTAGACGAGGAATGCATAACACTTTGCAATGAAAATTATATCTTATCATGAAACGTAGATGTGAGATGCGATATCTCGTTTTAAGAAGCATTTGAACTCTATTGCTTCGATACGTAGACATCTGAAAATGCTATTTCCTTGCAAGGAAGTGTCGCATTTACATTCATTTGAAGTGTAAGCGAGGAATACATGACACTTCGCAAATCATATTATATCTTACCATGAAACATGGAAATGAAATGCGATATCGCGTTTTAAGAAGCATAAGAACTCTATTGCTTTGATACGTAGACATCTGTAAATGCAATTTCCTTGCAAGGAAGTGTCGCATTTACATTCTTCTGAAGTGAATACGAGGTATACGTAACACTTTACAATGAATATTATATCTTATCATGAAACGTAGATATGAGATGCGATATCTCGTTTTAAGAAGCATTTGAACTCTATTGCTTCGATACTTAGACATCTGTAAATGCTATTTCCTTGCAAGGAAGTGTCGCATTTACATTCATTTGAATCGTAGACGAGGAATGCATAACACTTCGCAATGAATATTATATCTTACCATGAAACATAGAAATGAGATGCGATATCACATTTTTAAGAAGCATTAGAACTCTATCCCTACGATAAGTAAACATCTGCAAACGCTATTTCCTAGCAAGGAAGAGTCGCATTTACATTCATTTGAATCGTAGACGAGGAATGCATAACACTTCGCAATGAATATTATATCTTATCATGAAACATAGATATGAGATGCGATATCCCGTTTTAAGAAGCATTTGAACTCTATTGCTTCGATACGTAGACATCCGTAAATGCTATTTCCTTGCAAGGAAGTGTCGCATTTACATTCTTCTGAAGTGAATACGAGGTATACATAACACTTTACAATGAATATTATATCTTATCATGCAACATAGTAATGAGATGCGATATCGCGTTTTAAGAAGCATTAGAACTCTATTGCTACGATACGTAGGCATCTGCAAACTCTATTTCCTAGCAAGGAAGTGTCGCATTTACGACCATTTCATTCGTAGACGAGGAATGCATAACACTTCGCAATGAATATTATATCTTATCATGAAACATAGATATGAGATGCAATATCTCGGTTTAAGAAGCATTCGAACTCTATTGCTAGGATACGTTGACATCTGCAAACGCTATTTCCCTGCAAGGAAGTGTCGCATTTACATTCATTTGAATCGTAGACGAGGAATGCATGACACTTCGCAATGAATATTATATCTTACCATGAAACATAGAAATGAGATGCGATATCGCGTTCTAAGAAGCATTAGAACACTATTGCTACGATAGGTAGACATTTGCAAACGCTATTTCCTTGCAAGGAAGTGTCGCATTTGCATTCATTTGTAGTGTAGACGAGGAATACAAAACACTTCGCAAATCATATTATATCTTTCCATGAAACATAGAAATGAGATGCGATATTGCGTTTTAAGAAGCATTAGAACACTATTGCTACGATACGTAGACATCTGCAAACACTATTTCCATGCAAGGAAGTGTCGCCTTTACATTCATATGAAGTGTAGACGGGGAATACATAACACTTTGCAAATCATATTATATCTTACCATGAAGCATAGAAATGAGATGCGATATCGCGTTTTAAGAAGCATTAGAACTCTATTGCTACGATACCTAGATATCTGCAGACGCTATTTCCTAACAAGGAAGTGTCGCATTTACATTCATTTGAAGTGTAGGCGAGGAATACATTACACTTCGCAAATCATATTATATCTTTCCATGAAACATAGAAATGAGATGCGATATCGCGTTTTAAGAATCATAAGAACTCTATTGCTACGATACGTAGACATCTGCAAACACTATTTCCATGCAAGGAAGTGTCGCATTTACATTCTTTCGAAGTGAATAATAGGTATACATAATACATCGCAGTGAAAACTATACCTTGTCATGAAACGTACAAATGAGATGCGATATCGCGTTTTAAGAAGCATTAGAACCCTATTGCTACGATACGTAGACATCTGCAAAAGCTATTTTCTTGCAAGGAAGTGTCGCATTTACATTCTTCTGAAGTGAGTACAAGGTATACATAACACTTTACAATGAATATTATATCTCATCATGCAACATAGTAATGAGATGCGATATCGCGTTTTAAGAAGCATTAGAACTCTATTGCTACGATACGTAGACATCTACAAAAGCTATTTCCTAGCAAGGAAGTGTCGCATTTACGTCCATTTCAATCGCAGACGAGGAATGCATAACACTTCGCAAATCATATTATATCTTACCATGAAACATAGAAATGAGATGCGATATCGCGTTTTAAGAAGCATTAGAACTCTATTGCTACGATACCTAGACATCTGCAAACTCTATTTCCTAGCAAGGAAGTGTCGCATTTACGTCCATTTCATTCGTAGACGAGGAATGCATAACACTTCGCAATGAATATTATATCTTATCATGAAACATAGTTATGAGATGCAATATCTCGGTTTAAGAAGCATTCGAACTCTATTGCTAGGATACGTAGACATCTGCAAACGCTATTTCCTTGCAAGGAAGTGTCGCATTTACATTCATTTGACGTGTAGACGAGGAATACATGACACTTCGCAAATCATATTATATCTTACCATGAAACATATAAATGAGATGCGATATCGCGTTTTAAGAAGCATTTGAACTCTATTGCTTCGATACGTAGACATCTGCAAACGCTATTTCCTTGCAAGGAAGTGCCGCATTTACATTCATTTGAATCGTAGACGAGGAATGCATAACACTTCGCAATGAATATTATATCTTACCATGAAACATAGAAATGAGATGCGATATCACATTTTTAAGAAGCATTAGATCTCTATCCCTAAGATACGTAAACATCTGCAAACGCTATTTCCTAGCAAGGAAGAGTCGCATTTACATTCATTTGAATCGTAGACGAGGAATGCATAACACTTTGCAATGAAAATTATATCTTATCATGAAACGTAGATATGAGATGCGATATCTCGTTTTAAGAAGCATTTGAACACTATTGCTTCGATACGTAGACATCTGAAAATGCTATTTCCTTGCAAGGAAGTGTCGCATTTACGTCCATTTCATTCGTAGACGAGGAGTGCATAACACTTCGCAATGAATATTATATCTTATCATGAAACATAGTTATGAGAAGCAATATCTCGGTTTAAGAAGCATTCGAACTCTATTGCTAGGATACGTAGACATCTGCAAACGCTATTTCCTAGCAAGGAAGTGTCGCATTTACATTCATTTGAGGTGTAGACGAGGAATACATGACACTTCGCAAATCATATTATATCTTACCATGAAACATATAAATGAGATGCGATATCGCGTTTTAAGAAGCATTTGAACTCTATTGCTTCGATACGTAGACATCTGCAAACGCTATTTCCTTGCAAGGAAGTGTCGCATTTACATTCATTTGAATCGTAGACGAGGAATGCATAACACTTCGTAATGAATATTATATCTTACCATGAAACATAGAAATGAGATGCGATATCACATTTTTAAGAAGCATTAGAACTCTATCCCTACGATACGTAAACATCTGCAAACGCTATTTCCTAGCAAGGATGAGTCGCATTTACATTCATTTGAATCGTAGACGAGGAATGCATAACACTTTGCAATGAAAATTATATCTTATCTTGAAACGTAGATATGAGATGCGATATATCGTTTTAAGAAGCATTTGAACTCTATTGCTTCGATACGTAGACATCTGAAAATGCTATTTCCTTGCAAGGAAGTGTCGCATTTACAAACTTTTAAAGTGAATGCGAGGTTTACATAACACTTCGCAATGAATATTATACCTTATCATGAAACACAGAAAGGAGACACGATATCACGTTTTAAGAAGCACTAGAACTCTATCCCTACGATACGTAAACATCTGCAAACGCTATTTCCTAGCAAGGAAGAGTCGCATTTACATTCATTTGAATCGTAGACGAGGAATGCATAAAACATCGCAATGAATATTATATCTTATCATGAAACATAGATATGAGATGCGATATCTCGTTTTAAGAAGCATTTGAACTCTATTGCTTCGATACTTAGACATCTGTAAATGCTATTTCCTTGCAAGGAAGTGTCGCATTTACATACTTTTAAAGTGAGTGCGAGGTTTACA
This sequence comes from Xylocopa sonorina, assembly GCF_050948175.1. Lineage (NCBI taxonomy): Eukaryota > Metazoa > Arthropoda > Insecta > Hymenoptera > Apidae > Xylocopa > Xylocopa sonorina. Next base: position 3,181,120 of record NW_027490091.1, read on the forward strand.
TAACACTTCGCAATGAATATTATACCTTATCATGAAACATAGAAATGAGACACAATATCACGTTTTAAGAAGCAATAGATCTCTATCCCTACGATACGTAAACATCTGCAAACGCTATTTCCTAGCAAGGAGGTGTCGCATTTACATTCATTTGAATCGTAGACGAGGAATGCATAACACTTAGCAATGAATATTATATCTTATCATGAAACATAGAAATGAGACACGATATCACGTTTTAAGAAGCACTAGAACTCTACCCCCTACGATACGTAAACATCTGCAAACGCTATTTCCTAGCAAGGTAGTGTCGCATTTACATTCATTTGAATCGTAGACGAGGAATGCATTACACTTCGCAATGAATATTATATCTTACCATGAAACATAGAAATGAAATGCGATATCACGTTTTAAGAAGCATTAGAACCCTATTGCAACGATACGTAGACATCTGCAAACGCTATTTCCTAGCAAGGAAGTGTCGCATTTACATTCATTTGAAGTGTAGACGAGGATTACATAACACTTCGCAAATCATGTTATATCTTACCATGAAACATAGAAATGAGGTGCGATATCGCGTTTTAAGAAGCATTAGAAATCTATTGCTACGATACGTAGACATCTGCGCACGCTATTTCCTTGCAAGGAAGTGTCGCATTTACATTCTTCTGAAGTGAATACGAGGTATACATAACACTTTACAATGAATATTATATCTTATCATGCAACATAGTAATGAGATGCGATATCGCGTTTTAAGAAGCATAAGAACTCTATTGCTCTGATACGTAGACATCTGCAAACGCTATTTCCTAGCAAAGAAGTGTCGCATTTACATTCATTTGAATCGTAGACGAGGAATGCATAACACTTCGCAATGAATATTATATCTTACCATGAAACATAGAAATGAGATGCGATATCACGTTTTAAGAAGCATTAGAACTCTATTGCTTCGATACGTAGACATCTGCAAACGCTATTTCCTTGCAAGGAAGTGTCGCATTTACATTCTTCTGAAGTGAATACGAGGTATACATAACACTTTACAATGAATATTACATCTTATCATGCAACATAGAAATGAAATGCGATATCGCGTTTTAAGAAGCATTAGAACTCTATTTCTACGATACGTAGACATCTGCAAACGCTATTTCCTTGCAAGAAAGTGTCGCGTTTACATTCGTCTGAAGTGAATACGAGGTATACATAACACTTTACAATGAATATTATATCTTATCATGCAACATAGTAATGAGATGCGATACCGCGTTTTAAGAAGCATTAGAACAATATTGCTACGATACGTAGACATCTGCAAACGCTATTTCCTAGCAAGGAAGTGTCGCATTTACATTCATTTGAAGTGTAGACGAGGAATACATAACACTTCGCAAATCATATTATATCTTACCATGAAACATAGAAATGAGGTGCGATATCGCGTTTTAAGAAGCATTAGAAATCTATTGCTACGATACGTAGACATCTGCACACGCTATTTCCTTGCAAGGAAGTGTCGCATTTACATTCATTTGAAGTGTAGGCGAGGACTACATAACACTTAGCAAATCATATTATATCTTACCATGAAACATAGAAATGCGATGCGATATCGCGTTTTAAGAAGCATTAGAACTCTATTGCTACGATACGTAGACATCTGCAATCGCTATTTCCTAGCAAGGAAGTGTCGCATTTACATTCTTCTGAAGAAAATACGTGGTATACATAACACTTTACAATGAATATTACATCTTATCATGCAACATAGAAATGAGATGCGATATCGCGTTTTAAGAAGCATTAGAACTCTATTGCTACGATACGTAGACATCTGCAAACGCTATTTCCTTGCAAGGAAGTGTCGCATTTACATTCATTTGAATCGTAGACGAGGAATGCATAACACTTCGTAATGAATATTATATCTTACCATGAAACATAGAAATGAGATGCGATATCACATTTTTAAAAAGCATTAGAACTCTATCCCTACGATACGTAAACATCTGCAAACGCTATTTCCTAGCAAGGATGAGTCGCATTTACATTCATTTGAATCGTAGACGAGGAATGCATAACACTTTGCAATGAAAATTATATCTTATCTTGAAACGTAGATATGAGATGCGATATATCGTTTTAAGAAGCATTTGAACTCTATTGCTTCGATACGTAGACATCTGAAAATGCTATTTCCTTGCAAGGAAGTGTCGCATTTACAAACTTTTAAAGTGAATGCGAGGTTTACATAACACTTCGCAATGAATATTATACCTTATCATGAAACACAGAAAGGAGACACGATATCACGTTTTAAGAAGCACTAGAACTCTATCCCTACGATACGTAAACATCTGCAAACGCTATTTCCTAGCAAGGAAGAGTCGCATTTACATTCATTTGAATCGTAGACGAGGAATGCATAAAACATCGCAATGAATATTATATCTTATCATGAAACATAGATATGAGATGCGATATCTCGTTTTAAGAAGCATTTGAACTCTATTGCTTCGATACTTAGACATCTGTAAATGCTATTTCCTTGCAAGGAAGTGTCGCATTTACATACTTTTAAAGTGAGTGCGAGGTTTACATAACACTTCGCAATGAATATTATACCTTATCATGAAACATAGAAATGAGACACAATATCACGTTTTAAGAAGCAATAGATCTCTATCCCTACGATACGTAAACATCTGCAAACGCTATTTCCTAGCAAGGAGGTGTCGCATTTACATTCATTTGAATCGTAGACGAGGAATGCATAACACTTAGCAATGAATATTATATCTTATCATGAAACATAGAAATGAGACACGATATCACGTTTTAAGAAGCACTAGAACTCTACCCCCTACGATACGTAAACATCTGCAAACGCTATTTCCTAGCAAGGTAGTGTCGCATTTACATTCATTTGAATCGTAGACGAGGAATGCATTACACTTCGCAATGAATATTATATCTTACCATGAAACATAGAAATGAAATGCGATATCACGTTTTAAGAAGCATTAGAACCCTATTGCAACGATACGTAGACATCTGCAAGCGCTATTTCCTAGCAAGGAAGTGTCGCATTTACATTCATTTGAAGTGTAGACGAGGAATACATAACACTTCGCAAATCATGTTATATCTTACCATGAAACATAGAAATGAGGTGCGATATCGCGTTTTAAGAAGCATTAGAAATCTATTGCTACGATACGTAGACATCTGCGCACGCTATTTCCTTGCAAGGAAGTGTCGCATTTACATTCTTCTGAAGTGAATACGAGGTATACATAACACTTTACAATGAATATTATATCTTATCATGCAACATAGTAATGAGATGCGATATCGCGTTTTAAGAAGCATAAGAACTCTATTGCTCTGATACGTAGACATCTGCAAACGCTATTTCCTAGCAAAGAAGTGTCGCATTTACATTCATTTGAATCGTAGACGAGGAATGCATAACACTTCGCAATGAATATTATATCTTACCATGAAACATAGAAATGAGATGCGATACCACGTTTTAAGAAGCATTAGAACTCTATTGCTTCGATACGTAGACATCTGCAAACGCTATTTCCTTGCAAGGAAGTGTCGCATTTACATTCTTCTGAAGTGAATACGAGGTATACATAACACTTTACAATGAATATTACATCTTATCATGCAACATAGAAATGAAATGCGATATCGCGTTTTAAGAAGCATTAGAACTCTATTTCTACGATACGTAGACATCTGCAAACGCTATTTCCTTGCAAGAAAGTGTCGCGTTTACATTCGTCTGAAGTGAATACGAGGTATACATAACACTTTACAATGAATATTATATCTTATCATGCAACATAGTAATGAGATGCGATACCGCGCTTTAAGAAGCATTAGAACAATATTGCTACGATACGTAGACATCTGCAAACGCTATTTCATAGCAAGGAAGTGTCGCATTTACATTCATTTGAAGTGTAGACGAGGAATACATAACACTTCGCAAATCATATTATATCTTACCATGAAACATAGAAATGAGGTGCGATATCGCGTTTTAAGAAGCATTAGAAATCTATTGCTACGATACGTAGACATCTGCACACGCTATTTCCTTGCAAGGAAGTGTCGCATTTACATTCATTTGAAGTGTAGGCGAGGACTACATAACACTTAGCAAATCATATTATATCTTACCATGAAACATAGAAATGCGATGCGATATCGCGTTTTAAGAAGCATTAGAACTCTATTGCTACGATACGTAGACATCTGCAATCGCTATTTCCTAGCAAGGAAGTGTCGCATTTACATTCTTCTGAAGAGAATACGTGGTATACATAACACTTTACAATGAATATTACATCTTATCATGCAACATAGAAATGAGATGCGATATCGCGTTTTAAGAAGCATTAGAACTCTATTGCTACGATACGTAGACATCTGCAAACGCTATTTCCTTGCAAGAAAGTGTCGCATTTACATTCGTCTGAAGTGAATACGAGGTATACATAACACTTTACAATGAATATTATATCTTATCATGCAACATAGTAATGAGATGCGATACCGCGTTTTAAGAAGCATTAGAACTCTATTGCTACGATACGTAGACATCTGCAAACGCTATTTCCTAGCAAGGAAGTGTCGCATTTACGTCCATTTCATTCGTAGACGATGAATGCATAACACTTCGCAATGAATATTATATCTTATCATGAAACATAGATATGAGATGCAATATCTCGTTTTAAGAAGCATTTGAACTCTATTGCTTCGATACGTAGACATCTGCAAACGCTATTTCCTTGCAAGGAAGTGTCGCATTTACATTCTTCTGAAGTGAATACGAGGTATACATAACACTTTACAAAGAATATTATATCTTATCATGCAACATAGTGACGAGATGCGATATCGCGTTTTAAGAAGCATTAGAACTCTATTGCAACGATACGTAGACATCTGCAAACGCTATTTCCTAGCAAGGAAGTGTCGCATTTACATTCATTTGATGTGTAGACGAGGAATACATAACACTTCGCAAATCATATTATATCTTACCATGAAACATAGAAATGAGATGCGATATCGCGTTTTAAGTAGCATTAGATATCTATTGCTACGATACGTAGACATCTGTAAACGCTATTTCCTAGCAAGGAAGTATCGCATTTACATTCATTTGAAGTGTAAACGAGGAATACATGACACTTCGCAAATCATATTATATCATACCTTGAAGCATAGAAATGAGATGCGATATCGCGTTTTAAGGAGCATTAGAACTCTATCCCTACAATACGTAGACATCTGCAAGCGCTATTTCCTAGTAAGGAAGTGTCGCATTTACATTCATTTGAAGTGTAGACGAGGAATACTTAACACCTCGCAATGAATATTACATCTTATCATGAAACATAGAAATGAGATGCGATATCTCGTTTTAAGGAGCAATTGAACTCTATTGCTTCGATACGTAGACGTCTGCAAACGCTATTTCCTAGCAAGGAAGTGTCGCATTTACATTCATTTGATGTGTAAGCGAGGAATACATAACACTTCGCAAATCATATTATATCTTACCATGAAACATAGAAATGAGATGCGATATCGCGTTTTAAGAAGCATTAGATATCTATTGCTACGATACCTAGACATCTGCAAACGCTATTTCCTAGCAAGGAAGTGTCGCATTTACATTCATTTGAAGTGTAGACGAGGACTACATAACACTTAGCAAATCATATTATATCTTACCATGAAACATAGAAATGAGATGCGATATCGCGTTTTAAGAAGCTTTAGAAATCTATTGCTACGATACGTAGACATCTGCAAACGCTATTTCCTTGCAAGGAAGTGTCGCATTTACATTCTTCTGAAGTGAATACGAGGTATACATAACACTTTACAATGAATATTATATCTTATCATGCAACATAGTAATGAGATGCGATATCGCGTTTTAAGAAGCATAAGAACTCTATTGCTCTGATACGTAGACATCTGCAAACGCTATTTCCTAGCAAGGAAGTGTCGCATTTACATTCATTTGAATCGTAGACGAGGAATGCATAACACTTCGCAATGAATATTATATCTTACCATGAAACATAGAAATGAGATGCGAGATTACGTTTTAAGAAGCATTAGAACTCTATTGCTTCGATACGTAGACATCTGCAAACGCTATTTCCTTGCAAGGAAGTGTCGCATTTACATTCTTCTGAAGTGAATACGAGGTATACATAACACTTTACAATGAATATTACATCTTATCATGCAACATAGAAATGAGATGCGATATCGCGTTTTAAGAAGCATTAGAACTCTATTGCTACGGTACGTAGACATCTGCAAACGCTATTTCCTAGCAAGGAAGTGTCGCATTTACATTCATTTGAAGTGTAGACGAGGAATACATAACACTTCGCAAATCATATTATATCTTACCATGAAACATAAAAATGAGGTGGGATATCGCGTTTTAAGAAGCATTAGAACTCTATTGCTACGATACGTAGACATCTGCACACGCTATTTCCTTGCAAGGAAGTGTCGCATTTACATTCGTTTGAAGTGTAGACGAGGACTACATAACACATAGCAAATCATATTATATCTTACCATGAAACATAGAAATGCGATGCGATATCGCGTTTTAAGAAGCATTAGAACTCTATTGCTACGATACGTAGACATCTGCAATCGCTATTTCCTAGCAAGGAAGTGTCGCATTTACATTCTTCTGAAGAGAATACGTGGTATACATAACACTTTACAATGAATATTACATCTTATCATGCAACATAGAAATGAGATGCGATATCGCGTTTTAAGAAGCATTAGAACTCTATTGCTACGATACGTAGACATCTGCAAACGCTATTTCCTTGCAAGAAAGTGTCGCATTTACATTCGTCTGAAGTGAATACGAGGTATACATAACACGTTACAATGAATATTATATCTAATCATGCAACATAGTAATTAGATGCGATACTGCGTTTTAAGAAGCATTAGAACTCTATTGCTACGATACGTAGACATCTGCAAACGCTATTTCCTAGCAAGGAAGTGTCGCATTTACGTCCATTTCATTCGTAGACGAGGAATGCATAACACTTCGCAATGAATATTATATCTTATCATGAGACATAGATATGAGATGCAATATCTCGTTTTAAGAAGCATTTGAACTCTATTGCTTCGATACGTAGACATCTGCAAACGCTATTTCCTTGCAAGGTAGTGTCGCATTTACATTCTTCTGAAGTGAATACGAGGTATACATAACACTTTACAATGAATATTATATCTTATCATGCAACATAGTGACGAGATGCGATATCGCGTTTTAAGAAGCATTAGAACTCTATTGCAACGATACGTAGACATCTGCAAACGCTATTTCCTAGCAAGGAAGTGTCGCATTTACATTCATTTGAAGTGTAGACGAGGAATACATAACACTTCGCAAATCATATTATATCTTACCATGAAACATAGAAATGAGATGCGATATCGCGTTTTAAGTAGCATTAGATATCTATTGCTACGATACGTAGACATCTGTAAACGCTATTTCCTAGCAAGGAAGTATCGCATTTACATTCATTTGAAGTGTAAACGAGGAATACATGACACTTCGCAAATCATATTATATCTTACCATGAAACGTAGAAATGAGATGCGATATCACGTTTTAAGAAGCATTAGAACACTATCCCTACGATACGTAGACATCTGCAAGCGCTATTTCCTAGTAAGGAAGTGTCGCATTTACATTCATTTGAAGTGTAGACGAGGAATATATAACACTTCGCAAATCATATTATATCTTACCATGAAACATAGAAATGAGATGCGATATCGCGTTTGTAGAATCATTAGAACCCTATCCCTACGATACGTAAACATCTGCAAACGCTATTTCCTAGCAAGGAAGAGTCGCATTTACATTCATCTGAATCGTAGTCGAGGAATACATAACACTTCGCAAGTCATATTATATCTTACCATGAAACGTAGAAATGAGATGCGATATCACGTTTTAAGAAGCATTAGAACTCTATCCCTACGATACGTAGACATCTGCAAACGCTATTTCCTTGCAAGGAAGTGTCGCATTTACATTCTTCTGAAGGGAATACGATGTATACATAGCACTTCGCAAAACATATTATATCTTACCATGAAACATAGAAATGAGATGCGATATCGCGTTTTAAGAAGCATTAGAACTCTATTGCTACGATACCTAGACATCTGCAAACGCTATTTCCTAGCAAGGAAGTATCGCATTTACATTCATTTGAAGTGTAGACGAGGAATACATAACACTTCGCAAGTCATATTATATCTTACCATGAAACGTAGAAATGAGATGCGATATCACGTTTTAAGAAGCATTAGAACTCTATCCCTACGATACGTAGACATCTGCAAGCGCTATTTCCTAGTAAGGAAGAGTCGCATTTACATTCATTTGAAGTGTAGACGAGGAATATATAACACTTCGCAAATCATATTATATCTTACCATGAAACATAGAAATGAGATGCGATATCGCGTTTTAAGAAGCATTAGATATCTATTGCTACGATACGTAGACATCTGCAAACGCTATTTGCTAGCAAGGAAGTGTCGCATTTACATTCATTTGAAGTGTAGACGAGGACTACATAACACTTAGCAAATCATATTATATCTTACCATGAAACATAGAAATGAGATGCGATATCGCGTTTTAAGAAGCTTTAGAAATCTATTGCTACGATATGTAGACATCTGCAAACGCTATTTCCTTGCAAGGAAGTGTCGCATTTACATTCTTCTGAAGTGAATACGAGGTATACATAACACTTTACAATGAATATTATATCTTATCATGCAACATAGTAATGAGATGCGATATCGCGTTTTAAGAAGCATAAGAACTCTATTGCTCTGATACGTAGACATCTGCAAACGCTATTTCCTTGCAAGAAAGTGTCGCATTTACATTCGTCTGAAGTGAATACGAGGTATACATAACACTTTACAATGAATATTATATCTTAACATGCAACATAGTAATGAGATGCGATACCGCGTTTTAAGAAGCATTAGAACTCTATTGCTACGATACGTAGACATCTGAAAAACGCTATTTCCTAGCAAGGAAGTGTCGCATTTACATTCATTTGAAGTGTAGACGAGGAATACATAACACTTCGCAAATCATATTATATCTTACCATGAAACATAGAAATGAGGTGCGATATCGCGTTTTAAGAAGCATTAGAAATCTATTGCTACGATACGTAGACATCTGCAAACGCTATTTCCTAGCAAGGAAGTATCGCATTTACATTCATTTGAAGTGTAGACGAGGAATACATAACACTTCGCAAGTCATATTATATCTTACCATGAAACGTAGAAATGAGATGCGATATCACGTTTTAAGAAGCATTAGAACTCTATCCCTACGATACGTAGACATCTGCAAGCGCTATTTCCTAGTAAGGAAGTGTCGCATTTACATTCATTTGAATCGTAGACGAGGAATGCATAACACTTTGCAATGAAAATTATATCTTATCTTGAAACGTAGATATGAGATGCGATATATCGTTTTAAGAAGCATTTGAACTCTATTGCTTCGATACGTAGACATCTGAAAATGCTATTTCCTTGCAAGGAAGTGTCGCATTTACAAACTTTTAAAGTGAATGCGAGGTTTACATAACACTTCGCAATGAATATTATACCTTATCATGAAACACAGAAAGGAGACACGATATCACGTTTTAAGAAGCACTAGAACTCTATCCCTACGATACGTAAACATCTGCAAACGCTATTTCCTAGCAAGGAAGAGTCGCATTTACATTCATTTGAATCGTAGACGAGGAATGCATAAAACATCGCAATGAATATTATATCTTATCATGAAACATAGATATGAGATGCGATATCTCGTTTTAAGAAGCATTTGAACTCTATTGCTTCGATACTTAGACATCTGTAAATGCTATTTCCTTGCAAGGAAGTGTCGCATTTACATACTTTTAAAGTGAGTGCGAGGTTTACATAACACTTCGCAATGAATATTATACCTTATCATGAAACATAGAAATGAGACACAATATCACGTTTTAAGAAGCAATAGATCTCTATCCCTACGATACGTAAACATCTGCAAACGCTATTTCCTAGCAAGGAGGTGTCGCATTTACATTCATTTGAATCGTAGACGAGGAATGCATAACACTTAGCAATGAATATTATATCTTATCATGAAACATAGAAATGAGACACGATATCACGTTTTAAGAAGCACTAGAACTCTACCCCCTACGATACGTAAACATCTGCAAACGCTATTTCCTAGCAAGGTAGTGTCGCATTTACATTCATTTGAATCGTAGACGAGGAATGCATTACACTTCGCAATGAATATTATATCTTACCATGAAACATAGAAATGAAATGCGATATCACGTTTTAAGAAGCATTAGAACCCTATTGCAACGGTACGTAGACATCTGCAAACGCTATTTCCTAGCAAGGAAGTGTCGCATTTACATTCATTTGAAGTGTAGACGAGGAATACATAACACTTCGCAAATCATGTTATATCTTACCATGAAACATAGAAATGAGGTGCGATATCGCGTTTTAAGAAGCATTAGAAATCTATTGCTACGATACGTAGACATCTGCGCACGCTATTTCCTTGCAAGGAAGTGTCGCATTTACATTCTTCTGAAGTGAATACGAGGTATACATAACACTTTACAATGAATATTATATCTTATCATGCAACAAAGTAATGAGATGCGATATCGCGTTTTAAGAAGCATAAGAACTCTATTGCTCTGATACGTAGACATCTGCAAACGCTATTTCCTAGCAAAGAAGTGTCGCATTTACATTCATTTGAATCGTAGACGAGGAATGCATAACACTTCGCAATGAATATTATATTTTACCATGAAACATAGAAATGAGATGCGATATCACGTTTTAAGAAGCATTAGAACTCTATTGCTTCGATACGTAGACATCTGCAAACGCTATTTCCTAGCAAGGAAGTGTCGCATTTACATTCATTTGAAGTGTAGACGAGGAATACATAACACTTCGCAAATCATATTATATCTTACCATGAAACATAGAAATGAGGTGCGATATCGCGTTTTAAGAAGCATTAGAAATCTATTGCTACGATACGTAGACATCTGCAATCGCTATTTCCTAGCAAGGAAGTGTCGCATTTACATTCTTCTGAAGAGAATACGTGGTATACATAACACTTTACAATGAATATTACATCTTATCATGCAACATAGAAATGAGATGCGATATCGCGTTTTAAGAAGCATTAGAACTCTATTGCTACGATACGTAGACATCTGCAAACGCTATTTCCTTGCAAGAAAGTGTCGCATTTACATTCGTCTGAAGTGAATACGAGGTATACATAACACTTTACAATGAATATTATATCTTATCATGCAACATAGTAATGAGATGCGATACCGCGTTTTAAGAAGCATTAGAACTCTATTGCTACGATACGTAGACATCTGCAAACGCTATTTCCTAGCAAGGAAGTGTCGCATTTACGTCCATTTCATTCGTAGACGATGAATGCATAACACTTCGCAATGAATATTATATCTTATCATGAAACATAGATATGAGATGCAATATCTCGTTTTAAGAAGCATTTGAACTCTATTGCTTCGATACGTAGACATCTGCAAACGCTATTTCCTTGCAAGGAAGTGTCGCATTTACATTCTTCTGAAGGGAATACGATGTATACATAGCACTTCGCAAAACATATTATATCTTACCATGAAACATAGAAATGAGATGCGATATCGCGTTTTAAGAAGCATTAGAACTCTATTGCTACGATACCTAGACATCTGCAAACGCTATTTCCTAGCAAGGAAGTATCGCATTTACATTCATTTGAAGTGTAGACGAGGAATACATAACACTTCGCAAGTCATATTATATCTTACCATGAAACGTAGAAATGAGATGCGATATCACGTTTTAAGAAGCATTAGAACTCTATCCCTACGATACGTAGACATCTGCAAGCGCTATTTCCTAGTAAGGAAGTGTCGCATTTACATTCATTTGAAGTGTAGACGAGGAATATATAACACTTCGCAAATCATATTATATCTTACCATGAAACATAGAAATGAGATGCGATATCGCGTTTTAAGAAGCATTAGATATCTATTGCTACGATACGTAGACATCTGCAAACGCTATTTGCTAGCAAGGAAGTGTCGCATTTACATTCATTTGAAGTGTAGACGAGGACTACATAACACTTAGCAAATCATATTATATCTTACCATGAAACATAGAAATGAGATGCGATATCGCGTTTTAAGAAGCTTTAGAAATCTATTGCTACGATATGTAGACATCTGCAAACGCTATTTCCTTGCAAGGAAGTGTCGCATTTACATTCTTCTGAAGTGAATACGAGGTATACATAACACTTTACAATGAATATTATATCTTATCATGCAACATAGTAATGAGATGCGATATCGCGTTTTAAGAAGCATAAGAACTCTATTGCTCTGATACGTAGACATCTGCAAACGCTATTTCCTTGCAAGAAAGTGTCGCATTTACATTCGTCTGAAGTGAATACGAGGTATACATAACACTTTACAATGAATATTATATCTTAACATGCAACATAGTAATGAGATGCGATACCGCGTTTTAAGAAGCATTAGAACTCTATTGCTACGATACGTAGACATCTGAAAAACGCTATTTCCTAGCAAGGAAGTGTCGCATTTACATTCATTTGAAGTGTAGACGAGGAATACATAACACTTCGCAAATCATATTATATCTTACCATGAAACATAGAAATGAGGTGCGATATCGCGTTTTAAGAAGCATTAGAAATCTATTGCTACGATACGTAGACATCTGCAAACGCTATTTCCTAGCAAGGAAGTATCGCATTTACATTCATTTGAAGTGTAGACGAGGAATACATAACACTTCGCAAGTCATATTATATCTTACCATGAAACGTAGAAATGAGATGCGATATCACGTTTTAAGAAGCATTAGAACTCTATCCCTACGATACGTAGACATCTGCAAGCGCTATTTCCTAGTAAGGAAGTGTCGCATTTACATTCATTTGAATCGTAGACGAGGAATGCATAACACTTTGCAATGAAAATTATATCTTATCTTGAAACGTAGATATGAGATGCGATATATCGTTTTAAGAAGCATTTGAACTCTATTGCTTCGATACGTAGACATCTGAAAATGCTATTTCCTTGCAAGGAAGTGTCGCATTTACAAACTTTTAAAGTGAATGCGAGGTTTACATAACACTTCGCAATGAATATTATACCTTATCATGAAACACAGAAAGGAGACACGATATCACGTTTTAAGAAGCACTAGAACTCTATCCCTACGATACGTAAACATCTGCAAACGCTATTTCCTAGCAAGGAAGAGTCGCATTTACATTCATTTGAATCGTAGACGAGGAATGCATAAAACATCGCAATGAATATTATATCTTATCATGAAACATAGATATGAGATGCGATATCTCGTTTTAAGAAGCATTTGAACTCTATTGCTTCGATACTTAGACATCTGTAAATGCTATTTCCTTGCAAGGAAGTGTCGCATTTACATACTTTTAAAGTGAGTGCGAGGTTTACATAACACTTCGCAATGAATATTATACCTTATCATGAAACATAGAAATGAGACACAATATCACGTTTTAAGAAGCAATAGATCTCTATCCCTACGATACGTAAACATCTGCAAACGCTATTTCCTAGCAAGGAGGTGTCGCATTTACATTCATTTGAATCGTAGACGAGGAATGCATAACACTTAGCAATGAATATTATATCTTATCATGAAACATAGAAATGAGACACGATATCACGTTTTAAGAAGCACTAGAACTCTACCCCCTACGATACGTAAACATCTGCAAACGCTATTTCCTAGCAAGGTAGTGTCGCATTTACATTCATTTGAATCGTAGACGAGGAATGCATTACACTTCGCAATGAATATTATATCTTACCATGAAACATAGAAATGAAATGCGATATCACGTTTTAAGAAGCATTAGAACCCTATTGCAACGGTACGTAGACATCTGCAAACGCTATTTCCTAGCAAGGAAGTGTCGCATTTACATTCATTTGAAGTGTAGACGAGGAATACATAACACTTCGCAAATCATGTTATATCTTACCATGAAACATAGAAATGAGGTGCGATATCGCGTTTTAAGAAGCATTAGAAATCTATTGCTACGATACGTAGACATCTGCGCACGCTATTTCCTTGCAAGGAAGTGTCGCATTTACATTCTTCTGAAGTGAATACGAGGTATACATAACACTTTACAATGAATATTATATCTTATCATGCAACAAAGTAATGAGATGCGATATCGCGTTTTAAGAAGCATAAGAACTCTATTGCTCTGATACGTAGACATCTGCAAACGCTATTTCCTAGCAAAGAAGTGTCGCATTTACATTCATTTGAATCGTAGACGAGGAATGCATAACACTTCGCAATGAATATTATATCTTACCATGAAACATAGAAATGAGATGCGATATCACGTTTTAAGAAGCATTAGAACTCTATTGCTTCGATACGTAGACATCTGCAAACGCTATTTCCTAGCAAGGAAGTGTCGCATTTACATTCATTTGAAGTGTAGACGAGGAATACATAACACTTCGCAAATCATATTATATCTTACCATGAAACATAGAAATGAGGTGCGATATCGCGTTTTAAGAAGCATTAGAAATCTATTGCTACGATACGTAGACATCTGCAATCGCTATTTCCTAGCAAGGAAGTGTCGCATTTACATTCTTCTGAAGAGAATACGTGGTATACATAACACTTTACAATGAATATTACATCTTATCATGCAACATAGAAATGAGATGCGATATCGCGTTTTAAGAAGCATTAGAACTCTATTGCTACGATACGTAGACATCTGCAAACGCTATTTCCTTGCAAGAAAGTGTCGCATTTACATTCGTCTGAAGTGAATACGAGGTATACATAACACTTTACAATGAATATTATATCTTATCATGCAACATAGTAATGAGATGCGATACCGCGTTTTAAGAAGCATTAGAACTCTATTGCTACGATACGTAGACATCTGCAAACGCTATTTCCTAGCAAGGAAGTGTCGCATTTACGTCCATTTCATTCGTAGACGATGAATGCATAACACTTCGCAATGAATATTATATCTTATCATGAAACATAGATATGAGATGCAATATCTCGTTTTAAGAAGCATTTGAACTCTATTGCTTCGATACGTAGACATCTGCAAACGCTATTTCCTTGCAAGGAAGTGTCGCATTTACATTCTTCTGAAGTGAATACGAGGTATACATAACACTTTACAAAGAATATTATATCTTATCATGCAACATAGTGACGAGATGCGATATCGCGTTTTAAGAAGCATTAGAACTCTATTGCAACGATACGTAGACATCTGCAAACGCTATTTCCTAGCAAGGAAGTGTCGCATTTACATTCATTTGAAGTGTAGACGAGGAATACATAACACTTCGCAAATCATATTATATCTTACCATGAAACATAGAAATGAGATGCGATATCGCGTTTTAAGTAGCATTAGATATCTATTGCTACGATACGTAGACATCTGTAAACGCTATTTCCTAGCAAGGAAGTATCGCATTTACATTCATTTGAAGTGTAAACGAGGAATACATGACACTTCGCAAATCATATTATATCTTACCATGAAACGTAGAAATGAGATGCGATATCACGTTTTAAGAAGCATTAGAACACTATCCCTACGATACGTAGACATCTGCAAGCGCTATTTCCTAGTAAGGAAGTGTCGCATTTACATTCATTTGAAGTGTAGACGAGGAATATATAACACTTCGCAAATCATATTATATCTTACCATGAAACATAGAAATGAGATGCGATATCGCGTTTGTAGAATCATTAGAACCCTATCCCTACGATACGTAAACATCTGCAAACGCTATTTCCTAGCAAGGAAGAGTCGCATTTACATTCACTTGAATCGTAGTCGAGGAATGCATAACACTTCGCAAATCATATTATATCATACCTTGAAACATAGAAATGAGATGCAATATCGCGTTTTAAGGAGCATTAGAACTCTATCCCTACGATACGTAGACATCTGCAAGCGCTATTTCCTAGTAAGGAAGTGTCGCATTTACATTCATTTGAAGTGTAGACGAGGAATACTTAACACCTCGCAATGAATATTACATCTTATCATGAAACATAGAAATGAGATGCGATATCTCGTTTTAAGGAGCAATTGAACTCTATTGCTTCGATACGTAGACGTCTGCAAACGCTATTTCCTAGCAAGGAAGTGTCGCATTTACATTCATTTGATGTGTAAGCGAGGAATACATAACACTTCGCAAATCATATTATATCTTACCATGAAACATAGAAATGAGATGCGATATCGCGTTTTAAGAAGCATTAGATATCTATTGCTACGATACCTAGACATCTGCAAACGCTATTTCCTAGCAAGGAAGTGTCGCATTTACATTCATTTGAAGTGTAGACGAGGACTACATAACACTTAGCAAATCATATTATATCTTACCATGAAACATATAAATGAGATGCGATATCGCGTTTTAAGAAGCTTTAGAAATCTATTGCTACGATACGTAGACATCTGCAAACGCTATTTCCTTGCAAGGAAGTGTCGCATTTACATTCTTCTGAAGTGAATACGAGGTATACATAACACTTTACAATGAATATTATATCTTATCATGCAACATAGTAATGAGATGCGATATCGCGTTTTAAGAAGCATAAGAACTCTATTGCTCTGATACGTAGACATCTGCAAACGCTATTTCCTAGCAAGGAAGTGTCGCATTTACATTCATTTGAATCGTAGACGAGGAATGCATAACACTTCGCAATGAATATTATATCTTACCATGAAACATAGAAATGAGATGCGAGATTACGTTTTAAGAAGCATTAGAACTCTATTGCTTCGATACGTAGACATCTGCAAACGCTATTTCCTTGCAAGGAAGTGTCGCATTTACATTCTTCTGAAGTGAATACGAGGTATACATAACACTTTACAATGAATATTACATCTTATCATGCAACATAGAAATGAGATGCGATATCGCGTTTTAAGAAGCATTAGAACTCTATTGCTACGGTACGTAGACATCTGCAAACGCTATTTCCTAGCAAGGAAGTGTCGCATTTACATTCATTTGAAGTGTAGACGAGGAATACATAACACTTCGCAAATCATATTATATCTTACCATGAAACATAAAAATGAGGTGGGATATCGCGTTTTAAGAAGCATTAGAACTCTATTGCTACGATACGTAGACATCTGCACACGCTATTTCCTTGCAAGGAAGTGTCGCATTTACATTCGTTTGAAGTGTAGACGAGGACTACATAACACATAGCAAATCATATTATATCTTACCATGAAACATAGAAATGCGATGCGATATCGCGTTTTAAGAAGCATTAGAACTCTATTGCTACGATACGTAGACATCTGCAATCGCTATTTCCTAGCAAGGAAGTGTCGCATTTACATTCTTCTGAAGAGAATACGTGGTATACATAACACTTTACAATGAATATTACATCTTATCATGCAACATAGAAATGAGATGCGATATCGCGTTTTAAGAAGCATTAGAACTCTATTGCTACGATACGTAGACATCTGCAAACGCTATTTCCTTGCAAGAAAGTGTCGCATTTACATTCGTCTGAAGTGAATACGAGGTATACATAACACGTTACAATGAATATTATATCTTATCATGCAACATACTAATTAGATGCGATACTGCGTTTTAAGAAGCATTAGAACTCTATTGCTACGATACGTAGACATCTGCAAACGCTATTTCCTAGCAAGGAAGTGTCGCATTTACGTCCATTTCATTCGTAGACGAGGAATGCATAACACTTCGCAATGAATATTATATCTTATCATGAGACATAGATATGAGATGCAATATCTCGTTTTAAGAAGCATTTGAACTCTATTGCTTCGATACGTAGACATCTGCAAACGCTATTTCCTTGCAAGGAAGTGTCGCATTTACATTCTTCTGAAGTGAATACGAGGTATACATAACACTTTACAATGAATATTATATCTTATCATGCAACATAGTGACGAGATGCGATATCGCGTTTTAAGAAGCATTAGAACTCTATTGCAACGATACGTAGACATCTGCAAACGCTATTTCCTAGCAAGGAAGTGTCGCATTTACATTCATTTGAAGTGTAGACGAGGAATACATAACACTTCGCAAATCATATTATATCTTACCATGAAACATAGAAATGAGGTGCGATATCGCGTTTTAAGAAGCATTAGAAATCTATTGCTACGATACGTAGACATCTGCACACGCTATTTCCTTGCAAGGAAGTGTCGCATTTACATTCTTCTGAAGGGAATACGAGGTATACATAGCACTTCGCAAAACATATTATATCTTACCATGAAACATAGAAATGAGATGCGATATCGCGTTTTAAAAAGCATTAGAACTCTATTGCTACGATACCTAGACATCTGCAGACGCTATTTCCTAGCAAGGAAGTGTCGCATTTACATTCATTTGAAGTGTAGACGAGGACTACATAACACTTAGCAAATCATATTATATCTTACCATGAAACATAGAAATGAGATGCGATATCGCGTTTTAAGAAGCTTTAGAAATCTATTTCTACGATATGTAGACATCTGCAAACGCTATTTCCTTGCAAGGAAGTGTCGCATTTACATTCTTCTGAAGTGCATACGAGGTATACATAACACTTTACAATGAATATTATATCTTATCATGCAACATAGTAATGAGATGCGATATCGCGTTTTAAGAAGCATAAGAACTCTATTGCTCTGATACGTAGACATCTGCAAACGCTATTTCCTAGCAAGGAAGTGTCGCATTTACATTCATTTGAATCGTAGACGAGGAATGCCTAACACTTCGCAATGAATATTATATCTTACCATGAAACATAGAAATGAGATGCGAGATTACGTTTTAAGAAGCATTAGAACTCTATTGCTTCGATACGTAGACATCTGCAAACGCTATTTCCTTGCAAGGAAGTGTCACATTTACATTCGTCTGAAGTGAATACGAGGTATACATAACACGTTACAATGAATATTATATCTTATCATGCAACATAGTAATGAGATGCGATACCGCGTTTTAAGAAGCATTAGAACTCTATTGCAACGATACGTAGACATCTGCAAACGCTATTTCCTAGCAAGGAAGTGTCGCATTTACATTCATTTGAAGTGTAGACGAGGAATACATAACACTTCGCAAATCATATTATATCTTACCATGAAACATAGAAATGAGATGCGATATCGCGTTTTAAGAAGCATTAGATATCTATTGCTACGATACGTAGACATCTGCAAACGCTATTTCCTAGCAAGGAAGTGTCGCATTTACATTCATTTGAAGTGTAGACGAGGACTACATAACACTTAGCAAATCATATTATATCTTACCATGAAACATAGAAATGAGATGCGATATCGCGTTTTAAGAAGCTTTAGAAATCTATTGCTATGATATGTAGACATCTGCAAACGCTATTTCCTTGCAAGGAAGTGTCGCATTTACATTCTTCTGAAGTGAATACGAGGTATACATAACACTTTACAATGAATACTATATCTTATCATGCAACATAGTAATGAGATGCGATATCGCGTTTTAAGAAGCATAAGAACTCTATTGCTCTGATACGCAGACATCTGCAAACGCTATTTCCTAGCAAGGAAGTGTCGCATTTACATTCATTTGAATCGTAGACGAGGAATGCATAACACTTCGCAATGAATATTATATCTTACCATGAAACATAGAAATGAGATGCGAGATTACGTTTTAAGAAGCATTAGAACTCTATTGCTTCGATACGTAGACATCTGCAAACGCTATTTCCTTGCAAGGAAGTGTCGCATTTACATTCTTCTGAAGTGAATACGAGGTATACATAACACTTTACAATGAATATTACATCTTATCATGCAACATAGAAATGAGATGCGATATCGCGTTTTAAGAAGCATTAGAACTCTATTGCTACGATACGTTGACATCTGCAAACGCTATTTCCTTGCAAGAAAGTGTCGCATTTACATTCGTCTGAAGTGAATACGAGGTATACATAACACTTTACAATGAATATTATATCTTATCATGCAACATAGTAATGAGATGCGATACCGCGTTTTAAGAAGCATTAGAACTCTATTGCTACGATACGTAGACATCTGCAAACGCTATTTCCTAGCAAGGAAGTGTCGCATTTACATTCATTTGAAGTGTAGACGAGGAATACATAACACTTCGCAAATCATATTATATCTTACCATTAAACATAGAAATGAGGTGCGATATCGCGTTTTAAGAAGCATTAGAAATCTATTGCTACGATACGTAGACATCTGCACACGCTATTTCCTTGCAAGGAAGTGTCGCATTTACATTCTTCTGAAGGGAATACGAGGTACACATAGCACTTCGCAAAACATATTATATCTTACCATGAAACATAGAAATGAGATGCGATATCGCGTTTTAAGAAGCATTAGAACTCTATTGCTACGATACCTAGACATCTGCTAACGCTATTTCCTAGCAAGGAAGTGTCGCATTTACGTCCATTTCATTCGTAGACGATGAATGCATAACACTTCGCAATGAATATTATATCTTATCATGAAACATATATATGAGATGCAATATCTCGTTTTAAGAAGCATTTGAACTCTATTGCTTCGATACGTAGACATCTGCAAACGCTATTTCCTTGCAAGGAAGTGTCGCATTTACATTCTTCTGAAGGGAATACGAGGTATACATAACACTTCGCAAATCATATTATATCTTACCATGAAACATAGAAATGAGATGCGATATCGCGTTTTAAAGAGCATTAGAACTCTATTGCTACGATACCTAGACATCTGCAGACGCTATTTCCTAGCAAGGAAGTGTCGCATTTACATTCATTTGAAGTGTAGACGAGGAATAAATGACACTTTGCAAATCATATTATATCTTACCATGAAACATAGAAATGAGATGCGATATCGCGTTTTAAGTAGCATTAGATATCTATTGCTACGATACGTAGACATCTGCAAACGCTATTTCCTAGCAAGGAAGTATCGCATTTACATTCATTTGAAGTGTAAGCGAGGAATACATGACACTTCGCAAATCATATTATATCTTACCATGAAACGTAGAAATGAGATGCGATATCACGTTTTAAGAAGCATTAGAACTCTATCCCTACGATACGTAGACATCTGCAAGCGCTATTTCCTAGTAAGGAAGTGTCGCATTTACATTCATTTGAAGTGTAGACGAGGAATATATAACACTTCGCAAATCATATTATATCTTACCATGAAACATAGAAATGAGATGCGATATCGCGTTTTTAGAATCATTAGAACACTATTGCTACGATAGGTAGACATTTGCAAACGCTATTTCCTTGCAGGGAAGTGTCGCATTTACATTCATTTGAAGTGTAGACGAGGAATACATAACACTTCGCAAATCATATTATATCTTACCATGAAACATAGAAATGAGATGCGGTATCGCGTTTTTAGAATCATTAGAACCCTATCCCTACGATACGTAAACATCTGCAAACGCTATTTCCTAGCAAGGAAGAGTCGCATTTACATTCATTTGAATCGTAGTCGAGGAATGCATAACACTTCGCAAATCATATTATATCATACCATGAAACATAGAAATGGGATGCGATATCGCGTTTTAAGAAGCATTAGAACTCTATTGCTACGATACGTAGACATCTGCAAACGCTATTTCCTAGCAAGGAAGTGTCGCATTTACATTCATTTGAAGTGTAGACGAGGAATACATAACACCTCGCGATGAATATTACATCTTATCGTGAAACATAGAAATGAGATGCGATATCTCGTTTTAAGGAGCAATTGAACTCTATTGCTTCGATACGTAGACGTCTGCAAACGCTATTTCCTAGCAAGGAAGTGTTGCATTTACATCCGTTTGAATCGTAGACGAGGAATGCATAACACTTCGCTATGAATATTATATCTTATCGTGAAACATAGATATGAGATGCGATATCTCGTTTTAAGAAGCACTAGAACTCTATCCCTACGATACGTAAACATCTGCAAACGCTATTTCCTAGCAAGGAAGTGTCGCATTTACGTCCATTTCAATCGTAGACGAGGAATGCATAACACTTCGCAATGAATATTATATCTTATCATGAAACATAGTGTCACGTTCTGGCGAATAAATTATTCGTATCCCAGGAGGCTGAATGACACAAGCCTTTTAGTCGCGAATTCGGTCCGGTATAAAACGCGTATGACCGGGTCCGTCGGTTCTGGCAAGACGCGGGCACCGTAAACTATCGCGAACGCGTGTAAGGAGGGATTTTACTTACCTTTCGCTGATTTCCCTCTTCTGCTTTCAGATGTGGCGATCGTCGAGGGTCGTTCTCGGGGAAGGAGTCGACGTACGGCTGGCTGGAATCGGCGTTGTGACGGTGGAAGCTGCGATGAATGTCGCCGTCCGTCGATGAACGAAGAATTCTCGCGTTTTACCAACGTATTCCGCACGAGATAATGGATTAAATTCTTCCTCCCGGCGCGAAGTGTTCGTTTATAAACACCCAAGTTGTTACGAACTTGGAAGAATTTGTATTAAAATATAATTGAATTTAGAAATGGAGTTGGGATGAACTAGAACGTGATGTGGTAGAGAAATAATAAATTATATTCTAAATCAAAGAGTACAAGAACAATTATTTCTAAGTATTAAGACTAGGTTAACTATGAATTAGGAATTAGAACAAAGACTTTAGAACTAGGAACCTCATCGAGGCTGCGCGACGGCCCTAAGGCGCGACTTGGAAGAGACTTGGAATTAGAAGTGCCCGAAGGCGAGATAGAACTGTTTTTGACTGTCTGTAATTGACTGCATCTCCCAAGATGCGTCTGCGACCTCCTCGACTCTCGGAGTGCTTCGGTCGCGTGCGAACGTAGGTGGGAGTATGTGGACGCCCGAGTGGGGTCTCGGCGTTGCGTGGTGGGGTTAGCGGCGCGTGCCGCTGAGGCGGTCGCGATCTCGCGCGTCGCGGCTTACTTAATTAGCGCAACTTATGAATATAGAGGTACAAGTATGAAATTAGAAATTACGCCTTAAATGTAAAATGTGTGTTGTTTGTGTCGTTATAAAGTTGTGTCGTGTAAATTCTATGGGCTAGGAATACAGAGCTTAGAATGTAGGAGTATATATATAATGTTAATTAATAATCTTAGAAATAGTATTTTGGGCATGGCAGATCTGGGATGGTGAAATCGTAGAGTCCTTTGTACGGTGAGGGTTCCCGTCGTCGGATCTCGTAGAGGTTGATTCTCCTGGTACGTCCCTGGAGTGAGCGAGAGGGCGAGTTTCCCTGCAGGTAAGAGTGAGACGGTGGGTGGCTCCTTGAGTGGGAGCGAGACAGCGCACATGGTCCTTGGTGCGAGCGAGATGGCGCACGAGGTCCTCGGTGCGAGTGGGACAGAGTGTGTTGCCCTTGGAGCGAGAGAGGTGGCGAACACCTCTGCGGGTGCGAGTGAGACGGAGGGTATGTCCCTTGGAGTGAGAGAGACGGCGAGCACCTCTGCGGGTGCGAGCGAGTCGATGGTCGTAGCCCTTGGCCTGAGTGAGACGGCGAGTTGCGCCTGGGTGTTGCCTGTGGTGCAGGCGCGTGAGGGTGGTTGCTGTGGTGCGTAGAGAGGGTGGCAGGCGGCACGCCTGACGTCACAATAGATATGAGATGCAATATCTCGTTTTAAGAAGCATTTGATCTCTATTGCTCCGATACGTAGACATCTACAAAAGCTATTTCCTTGCAAGGAAGTGCCGCATTTACATTCATTTGAAGTGTAGACGGGGAATACATAACACTTCGCAAATCATATTATATCTTACCATGAAACATAGAAATGAAGATGCGATATCGCGTTTTAAGAAGCATTAGAACTCTATTGCTCCGATAGGTAGACATCTGCAAACGCTATTTCCTTGCAAGGAAGTGTCGCATTTACATTCATTTGAAGTGTAGACGAGGAATACATAACACTTCACAAGTCATATTATATCTTACCATGAAACATAGAAATGGGATGCGATATCGCGTTTTAAGAAGCATTAGAACTCTACTGCTACGATACCTAGACATCTGCAGACGCTATTTCCTAGCAAGGAAGTGTCGCATTTACATTCATTTGAAGTGTAGACGAGAAATACATGACACTTCGCAAATCATATTATATCTTACCATGAAACATAGAAATGAGATGCGATATTGCGTTTTAAGAAGCATTAGAAATCTATCGCTACGATACGTAGACATCTGCATACGCTATTTCCTAGCAAGGAAGTGTCGCATTTACATTCATTTGAATCGTAGACGAGGAATGCATAACACTTCGCAATGAATATTACATCTTATCATGAAACATAGATATGAGATGCGATATCTCGTTTTAAGAAGCATTTGAACTCTATTGCTTCGATACGTAGACATCTACAAACGCTATTTCCTTGCAAGGAAGTGTCGCATTTACATTCCTTTGAATCGTAAACGAGATGTACATAACGCGTTGTATTGTATATTACAACTTATCATGAGACATAAAAGTGAGATGCGATATCGCGTTTTACGTATCATAAGATCTCCATTGCTTCAATACGTAGACATTTAGAAACGCTGCCGTAGCAAGAAAGTGAGGGATACACATTCTTTCGAAGTGTTCACGAGATATACATAATGCGTTGCATTCATATTACATTTTATCATGAGCCATAAAAAGGAGATGCGACATCGCGTTTTATGAAGAAATAGAATTCTATTGCTTCGGAACGTAGGCATCTAGAATCGCTATTCCGAAGCGTGGAAGAGTGTAATTTACATTCTTCTGAAATGTGGGCGAGAAATACATAACCCGTTGCATTTAATATTACATCTTACGATTAGACATAGAAACGAGATGCGATATCGCGTATTATGAAGTATTAGAACTCTATTTCCTCGAAGCCTAGATTTTCAGAAACGCTATTCCGTAGCAAGGATGTGTAGCAGTTATATTCTTTTGAAGAGGTGTTGAAATATACAAAACACATTCCGTTGAATATTACATCTTATCATGATACATAGAAATGAGATGCGATATCGCGTTTTATGAAGTGTAGAACTCTATTGCT
Organism: Xylocopa sonorina; assembly: GCF_050948175.1. NCBI lineage: Eukaryota > Metazoa > Arthropoda > Insecta > Hymenoptera > Apidae > Xylocopa > Xylocopa sonorina. The sequence goes on from NW_027490091.1 coordinate 3,206,595, forward strand.
TCGATACGGAAGCATCTAGAATCGCTATTCCGTTTCAAGGACGTATGGCATTTACTTTCCTTTGAAGTGTAGGCGAGCTATACATAACGCGTTGCATTGAATATTACATCTTATCATGAGAAATGGAAGTGGGATATGATATCGCGGTCTATGATACATTAGAACTCCATTGCTTCGATTCCGATACATCTAGAAACGCTATTCCGTAGTAAGGATGAGTTACATTTAAATTCTATTGAAGAGTAGACGAGATATACTTAATGTAATATTCAATGCAACGTGTTATTTGTATCTCGTCAACACATCAAAAGAATGTAAATGCCATGCTTCCTAGCTACGGCATTGCGTTTCTAGATGTATCAGGATCGAAGCAATAGAGTTCTAATTCTTCATAAAACGCAATATCGCATCTTATTCCTGTGTCTCATGATAAGATGTAATATTCAATGCAGCGCGTTATGTATATCTCGTCAACATTTCAAAAGAATGTAAAGCCCACACTTCCTCACTACGATATAGCGTCTCTAGATGTCTACGTATCGAAGCAATACGGCTATAGTTCCTCATAAAACTCGATATCGCATCTCATTTCTGCGTTTCATGTTAACAGGTAATATTCAAAGCAACGCGTTATGTATATCTCGTTCACATTTCAAAAAGATGTAATTGCCACACCTCCATAATACGGAATAGCGTTTCTAGATGTGTACGTATCGGAGCGATAGAGTTCTAATTTTACATAAAAAACGAAATCGCAAATCGTTTCTACGTTTCATAATAAGGTGTAACTCAATTTAACGATTTAATTACATCTCTTCTACACTTCATTAGAATGTAAACACCACACTTCCTTGCTACGGAGTAGCGTTTCTAGATTTCTACGTATCGACGCAATACAGTTCTAAATCTTCATAAAACGCGATATCGCATGTCATTTCTACGTCTCATGATCAGATGTATTATGACAGCAACGCGTTATGTAGATCTTGTCTACATTTCAAGAGAATGTAAATGCCACTCTTCCCTTCCACGGAAACGCGTTTCTAGATTTCGACATATTGAAACAACAGGTTTCTAATTATTCATAAATCGCGATATCGCTTCTGATTTCTATGTTACATGTTAAGATGTAATGCAGTGCAACACGATATGTATATCTCGTCAACACTTCAATAGAATGTAAGAGCCACGCTTCGTTGCTACGGAGTAGCGTTTCTAGATGTTTACGTATCGAAGCAATAGTATTTTAATACTTCATTAAACGCGAAGTCGCATCTCATTTTTATGTCTCATGATAAGTTGTAATATACAATACAACTTCCTGGATTCAGGGAACCTGCTGTGCTCGCATACAGCGCCGGCAATTGCAGCGTTCGCGCGCGCACACCTGCACGTGCTCACACGCACCAAATACCGCTGTGTCACTCGAACTGACCGACCGGTACACATGGCTCGTACACACTAAGCATCGCTGTTTCAATCTCACCGGCGAGGACTACTGTCTCACTCCCACTGTCGAGTATATCTGCGTTCGGACTAACGACGAACACCCTTGTCTACCTTGCACCAGTGATTTCGTCCTGCTAAAAGGCGCAGTCGCAGCCCATCACCTCAATGGGAATTCTTTCAATTCAGGGAGCCGACTTTAGTAGAACCTTTTTTTTTTCTTTTAACGTGGGGGAATCCTCATGGATCCCCCGGAGCTGGGGAACTCCGGGGGTATGCCGGACTCTTACCGGCTAAAACCCCACGGTGACCTTCCTCGGCGCTGCTGGGAGGGGACCGGCAACTCTGGATGAGCACGTTCGGTCCCCTCCCGCGCCGGGGTCCTCCATGGTGACTGGAGGACCCCCTTCCCGGAGGGGAGTGTGATCGACGAGACACACTGCCCCGTCCGAGGTAATGAGCGATGGCTGGGTCACGCAGCCACCGCTCCCGCCCCGGGGAACGCGTGCAATGATCGGTACGATCCCCCAATCATACCGACCGCGCCCCCCGGACGACGCCCGTGCAAAGACGTGGGGCATGACCAAATAGTCCACCCCACACGGGCACATCGTCGACGCTTCGGGCCAGGCTTGGCCCGGAGTGACTGGGTGCCCTGGGTGCGTCAGACCCGATACAACGACCCGACAAATGCCCAGTCGTGGACCCTAAGGCACTTTAGCAGAACCTGTATTCTACTTTTAAGCCTCTTACACACACACACACGCACGCACGCACGCACGCACGCACGCACACACACACATATCCGGACTAATGTATTGCTGCATATATGAATTCTTAAATCCAAGTTACACACGTTAAGAATCCAACACGCGAACAACACACGCGTAACTGTAAGTTCATGCTATACTTACTTCATTATACAATTTCATAAGTTAAACGCGAAAGACGCGCCGCTACTCCCACCACGATACGCGAGTCCACACTCGCTGGACCACATGCTTTCATGATTTTTCAAGTAAATGTTTCCAACCGGTGTAAATATTAATAGATATTTTATATTTTAGTTAATTCTAAATACAATATCTCCTTAAGATACTCCATTACATCTAAAATCCTATCTAATTTCATATCATTTCATGATGTTTTAATTAAATATATGAAATTGGTTTATATAATTACATTTATCATATATTTTAGTCACTTAAATATAGATCATCCCCTCTAAATAAAAATAAATATCTATATATTATATAAGTCGATCATTTATTTGTATCGTTCGAGTTCGCTGTCTTTCCAACGAGGCTTGCAAATCCCTCTACGTTATTCTTGTAATTCGTACTTTAGAAGGTATGTAGTACGTATTGATGGTTCAACGCTGAAAATATCTCAAGCACTTCTGCTATACTCAATTTAGCGTATATGCAACCTCCTGTCAACGTTATATCTATTTTTTATCTGTTTCGGTTCTTAAAGTATGTATAGCCTTCTTTCGGATTGGTCGTGATTAGATCGTTTCTTAGAGCCATTTTGATGATCTTTTCCTCTCTATGGTTGTTCGTCTTACTACCCCAGATTACCGATTTTTCGTTCAGGTCACCCCACGATTATTATTCTGTTTGCTTTCTCTCCCTTTTCCATGTTATCCTCAGCTTGGTTTATATATTCTTCGATTTCTTTCCGTTCCTGTTAAGCGAGAAGTAGTAGCTTATAGATTTTGTTCCTTCGACCATTGCATGAACGATTCCGGTCGAGGAATATGTGGTGCCATATGTGAAACATTTTCGATTAACACCGGTTATCCATATCGCAGCGTCACCGTTCTCGTCTTGCAGTCAGTATTCTTCCATTCTGTGTGCTTCCGATATTATTACCACGTCTGTCTCTTGAATTATTCGCATTTGCTGCATGATATTTCGCGAGATTCGGCATCTGTTCAGATAGATTTGTAGGACTTTCAATTCCATATTCGTTTCTCTTTCTTTTCTATCAACGCCTTTCTGTAGGCCGGACAATTAAAGCTCTGGTAACGTGACTGATGTATGGATTCTTTTTCTCCTCTATATTTTCCTATCCTTTGCTGTCATCAACAGCGAGCTCCGAACTGCCTGCCCAACAATTAATTTTCTACCAGGACCCGATGGGACTGATTCCGAAACGCGAGCCAGCAGCACCTTTCGTGGGGGTTAGGGGGGGCTGCAGGCTCCCCACCATCCTACTGCCTGCCCTGATGTGGACGAGGAACGCAGGGCCACTTGAACCGCGACCAGCATCTATCTTATACTCTAACCGATTCGTAGTCGCGTTTTCCATTCGCTTGCCGGAATCAATGATATTGATTCGTTCAATCTAAAGTATTATTTTCTTTTTAAGTTTCTCGATATTTTTATTTTCTCTCGCGATATCGTCTATTTCGTTGTGCCTTGCCCTGACGGTATGGTATATAATCTGTTGTTTGATATTTGTAGGATTTCCTCTTAATAAATGCAATGTTTTCACAGATCTTCTTTTTCTTCCTCTTTAGTTACGTTGTTGTTATTTTATATTCTCTATCCTCCACATTTCCTCTCTGCACCATCCCAGATCCGGCGTCGTACGATTACTTCATGATGGCGCCCCGTTCTCGCTACCCCGAGATCGAGTGTTCTCCCTTGCATCCGTTGATTTGTATATGTCACATATTGGAGAATATTTCCGCTTATTCTTTGTATTTTTCGAATTACGTTTTGGTTAGATGTATATTGGATATGCGTCGAAATATCTGATTTCCGTACGATTTGTTAGTAAAGTTTTATTCTTTTCGGACTGTTTGTTTTCATTTAGCCGAAGGCGTTCCTGTATTCAATGCGGACCCACTCCGATTGAACCCGTCGATTATTATATTATATTACGTGAATAAACGTTCAATCGGAGCGGATTTCTGCCACTCCGTAACTGCGGACTGTCTTACTGCATAGCTTCTTCCATGGGAATGTTGCGGAGGCTGCTTCCGTCCCGAGATGGAAGTGTGATTGTGTTAGATTTAGTTAGGTTACGCTAGGTTAGGTTAGGTTGAAATATGTTTGGGTATATTTGTAGATTGCTCAGTTATGTTGGGTCAGATTTAAGAAAGAGTAGGTTCGATTTGTTTATGTTTAAGGAAGGTAATGTTAGATTGTGTGAGGTTGACTTAGATTTGGGTGCAGGCAGGGTAAGTCACCTTAGGTGTAACTGAGGTTAGCTTGGTTTAAATTAAGTTTCGAGGATGTTAGATTAAGTTAAGCCAAGTAAGAGATGGATAACCGATAGCTGGCAATGCCATTCTTCGATAGTTCTCGAATTCCCGACTATTGGCAATATCAGCCGTTATTATATCATAAGTTATCAACCGCAGTCATTACCCACTGTCGATATATCGTAAGTTACCGACCGCAGGCAACACCAGTCTTTGATAAGTCTTGAATTACCTACTACTAGTTGCACCAGCTGTTTGTGTAAGCATGCGCTATCGGCTGTTGGTAACACCAGTCGTCGGCAATTTATGGATCATTAAGCACAAGCAGCATCACCCGTCGGTCGATTGTGAGTAACCGACCACCAGCAGCACCATCCATCGATAACTTATAAGTTATTCTTAATGAGAACATCCATCCGTAGGCATGTATTGACTCGTTTCGCCATCCCTTCAATCTGTGCTGAAACAGAATTGCGAACAGCTTGAGCAGTTTTCACACAGATGACTTCACCGGTCTGGCAACAACGGGTGCCACATATAGGTTCTCACAAAACCATTTGCCACGCAACTCAGTGCTGAAAGGGTTAATAATGCTAGCGCTATTTCTTTAACCAGGCGTAGAATCCATAGGTATGAAAAATTATGTCCTGGTGAATAATATCAATTTTAGAGGACCATTTCTAATGTAAGTATAAGAGTTCTGTTTTAGTTGTAGAAATAAAATTCTCTGATATGACACTATACTTATTTTCAGATCCAAAGTATCCTTACCATGTTTAAAGAAAGGTACAAATCCTCATATAGTAAACATCAGCCCATCACTAAGTGTAAAAATTAAACGAATATGGTTTCAAACTCGTGTCGATTGTATAATATCCAAGTTTGGAATGTTAATGTGTGCTCTTGGATGGACTGATGAATATGAAAATGATGGTATTGCTGTGAATGCACTCTTGTCAAAGACTGTAGTAACTTATATATATATTTCTAATTTCATTGTTAAGAAAAATAAATCTCTCAATTTGAGATTGCCTTACGCACGCGTTGTTTCAGGTATACATATGGCTGCAATAGAGAGTTCATTGATTCAGAATCACAAAATTATAGTGGGAAGCTAAAAATAATGTGTGATGCAATGTACGCTTTTGTTTTACAAAGACAGTAAATCTGTTACTACTTAATCTTTAATGGATGAGACAATATTAAAAAACTGAAGGAATGTCAGATTTTACCCATTATGCATATAATCCAGGTGTGAATAATTAACTAAAGGTTTACAATTAATACATGAACGTATAATATATATTTTAGTAAACAAATCAATTTATTCTATAGAATACAAATATTATTGATAAGATAAATTGTTGCCTGATTCCTTCTTAGAGGAGAATTTGAAACAGATAGATTTGGATAATTATATATAACAATTGAAAAGAACGAACAAATTATACAGATAATTGAGAGGAAAAGATCATGCAAGTATCAATCGTCATCCAAACTAATTTAAACAGCGAGTTTGTTAACAAGACTGTAAGCACAAATACTATATTGTTCATTATGTTAAAAAAAAATTTATTAGAACTCGTACATTACAGCACATCATAGATCAGTCTGATTAATTGCCCGAGCAATCATAATTCAAGAGTTAATTAACATCACTTTTGCAAAAATTTATAATAAATGTAAATTTCGTAAATTTTAATGGTGACGAAGCTGAAGAATGGTAGAAAGATGCGGCAGGGAGAGGAGAACCTAGTCAACCACTAGGACCAACATTAAAAATGGATTCTCAAAATTTTCTCGCAATGTTTTCTCATAAAAAAATATATCTTTTACGTTCAACTTAATTAGAAGTGCAAAATAATTTTACTAATAACATAATATTATATATCTTTCGGAGAATTAAAACTTGCATCGACAAAGCCGTAGTGGGAAAGTTGAAAATTAGCGGTGATCTACGATAACCAATGAAATTAGAGAAATTAATGGTCAATTTAAAGTCGAAACTTACTTTGAAAAATTACATACCGTCTCCTTAAAATGAACCGACATATTAACTGATTAAGGGAAAGTTATTCCTACTTATAAAAATGTTCTTACACTTTCTAAACGTTTAATATGATAATATAAAATATTTAAAATATTAAAAAATCTAAAGTAAAATATATTTTTATGTATATACTATATTATATTTTGTAATACATTTTGTAACACTAAATGATAAAAATTAAATAAATTACGCTTGAATATATTTATTTATGTAGATTGAACTTTACACATACATTTATAATAAAATGAACATAATTATTCATATTTAATATTTTCTTTGGAAACAATGAGCAAAGATATAAAGTACTTTGTTATTATAGTTCTAGCTGCTTCATAAGTTCCGAAAATGATAAAATAGACCAACGCCAGCAAAAAGTTTAATATCTCATAATTATTTTATAGTTGAAAGATTATTAAGCTTTATGCCTGAATGGATGCTTATATATAAGTATAACTGCCAAAATGAAATAACATAGCAAAGTGATATTTACACACCTGAGTGCTGCAATTTTGACGTATTTAAATTTCTAATAACAGCATAAAAATGTTTATAATCTAATTATCAATTATAAATGGAATTCTACAATTTATCCATGTAATAGTCCTTTCTCTTTGTACGTATTCCCTAATACATACACAGTATCTTTAATCTTGATGGATTTCGCGCCCGCGCGTGTGTGTGTGTGTGTATGGTAGCACCTAAATACCACCTAATACCACCTAATAGGTTTCATACTTTCGATTCTAGTAAATCGAGTAAAATGGCATAAGAATTTCTGTAGAATATCAAGGAGATCTGAAGCTGCTATTGCACTGCGTACAGAATTTTTCACTGGAAGAATTTTTCTTCCAATTTGTCGACACCAGATTTATTTGAATTGTTCTTGTTTAGAAAATTAAAACTGAATGACATATCCCTTACCACAGCGCGTCGGTAACCACGATACCCAACAAATACAAGTTTACTTTATCTGAAATTAAGGTCTGCTTTCCTTGTTTCCATACTTCTTTACATGGCGTTACATTCTTAAGACTCTTTGTAAATTACAAAGAACAGAAGCGCTACATGGATTATAAAAGTGTAATAGTTTAATTTATATAATCTTGACCATTTTAAATCCGTTTACGTTGCTTTGCTTGTTGTACATGTTTATCACTTGGCGCTGAACCAACTACTACTATCATCCCTTTCTAAAATTTGGAAAATCCACCAGATCTAAGGAAACCTTGCTTAGGTTGCAAATGTGTTTTTAATGTATCCAGCAGAAATGAAATTACATTGACAGAAGTACCAGCTAGTTCTCCACACCTATTTGAAACAATATTAAATAACCTTATTAAACAAGAATGTATTAAATGTGACTTGGACTTTTAAATTTGAATTTATAAATATCTAACATATAAATATGTTTTTCTTACTATTCATATCATTATACTTTCAGTGATTTATTATGTGCTGTGATTTGATATATTAACTGCTTGACTATATTTTACAACGAACCTTGCGTACCAAACATTGCTTTTACTCCTGATAAGAGTGGATAATCCTTCGTTTTATATTCTTATATCGCATTGGTTATAAAAGTATATGTTATTGTATTTATGCAGTCATGTATAATTATATACATACAAATTCGCGATTAAGTAGCTATATGTTGAAATTCAATTCCGAATAATGCTCTAAAAAGCATCCCAGATAACAAAGGGCAAGATGGCGGCGACAACATACCGGCACTATATTGCCACTTTCGAGGAAAGTCAGCTGATCCATAGCCATCTGTGGCCGGATTCGTTAGCTAAAATGCCAGAACGTGTTACCAGCACTTTCTAAACAAGCATAACACGCCGTGTGAATCGCGCATTACCAGCACTATCGTGACACACGTGTCATCGCTCCATTCATGAATCTTTTCAGCAATGACGTAGGATCACATTTGGTAATGGGGAACCTGTGCTTTCATACAAATTAGAACCATTAGATGTCACGAGATGTTCAACATGAGTACTGACAGACATTTTGATAGTCGCTTTCGTATATGTATAGTTATTGAGAGAGTCGTATACATTTCTTTCAACCCGTCATAAACTAAAAATATAATTTATAACAACAATATTACTTACAAAATACAAATTCATGCTGTTACATCCCTAACTTCGCCTTGTGTAATTTCTTAAATGACATGCTGTCGTCGTATTTAATATAACCCTCAATTGCATGAATTTGTAACGATGAATTGAAGAAAATATATATAAAGTGAATGTGTATATTTTTATGATAATGTAATTATCATCTTTATGGAAAAAGTCGCCGTATCGAGCTAGTTTATAGAAAATAGTAAAATCGAGTTCTTATATCTTTGTTTCATGCCGTTGTATCTATTTTGGAATCAAAATAAATAAACTGCTTACGTCAGTCATTTTTCATATTCCATTATAATGTTTATGGAAATAGCTTCCTCATTGGTAAATAGCCTACGCCACTACCACGCTTGTAGCCATGGTGAGTTGATAGTGTCATTGCCACGGCCGTGTAGCTCGTTTGCCATATCGCGGTGCATTAATAGTGCCGTGATACGAGTGTCGCCCCAGTACTAAGAGTATGCCGTTACGAGAGCTGCGTAGGAGCACTGTCTTTGCACAGTTCTGCCACGGAATTCGTTCCATCCGTTGTCATTGGTGTGCCAATCGCTGGTTGCTTGGGATATTGTAGTGCATGGGGCCTTGTTTCTGATCGTTGTCAAGGAGATGGATATTCACTCCTCCCTTTTTGAATTTTGTTAATTATTGTTTGGAATTTTTGCCGTTTCTGTATCTCTATGACCGCATTGTGGATTCAACTTATATACGATCTTTTTGGTCTTCATCTTTTGTTACATGTAACATTATATATGTAATGCACTTTTGTTATGTAATGCTCAGATTTGCAATCCTCAGATTTTTTATACTTTGGCAAAGCAACTTATTCGAATAATATATATTTATTAGGCATAGATATAAATAATTAGAAAAATGTTATTAAAACAATATTAAATATGTTGTTGTAATTATATATTTAAGGTCTGAAGGTGTAGATGCAATTGGTATCCGATGTTTTATGTGATCCAATCGACGTATCGAGTGAGACTATGAAATATGAAAACCTTTTACTATTCCTCGACCCCTTTCCATGTTAAATGAATGATTAGTTTTGCAAAACAAGAAGCCTGAATTAGTGAGATCTCTGCGAACAAAAGTAAATTTTAAGTAATACATTTTTTTTATTTGAAATATTTGCCTTTGCATAGAACAGAACGTACAGATATAATTGCCTGTTTTATATCCATTTCGGTTCAATCCTATTATAGCTTTCGATCATTTGTTTGATCATTGATATAGATTTTATATCAACAGTTCGAAGTATGTAAGCAGATTTTAATGCTCAATAAATCTCATTATGCTTATCGGCTTCTACGCTTCAAATGAATGAGATTTCTACACTTCCTTACAAGGGAATAACGTGTCTAGATATCAACATATCGAAGCAATAGAAATCTAATACTTCATAAAACGCGATATCGCATCTTAGTTCTGTGTCTCATGATAAGATGTAATATTCAATGCAACGTTACTAGATGTCTACGTATCGAAGAAATACAGTTCTAATGCCTCATAAAACACGATATCGTAACTCATTTCTATGTCTCATGATAAGATGTAACATCAATGCAACGCATTATGTATGTCTCGTCAACACTTCATAAGAATGTAAATCCCACACTTCCTTGCTACAGAATAGCTTTTCTAGATGTCTACGTTTCGAAGCAATGGAGTTCTAATGCTTCATAAAACGCGATGCTGCATCTCAGTTGCATGACGATTGATAAGAAGTAATATTTAATGCCACGCGTTATGTATATCTCGTCAGCACTTCAAAAGAATGTAAAGTCCACACATCCTTGCGACGGAATAGCGCTACTGGATATGTACATATCGAAGCAATTGTGTTGCAATGCTTCATAAAATGCGAAATCGCATTAAATTTCTATGTCTCATGATAAGATGTAATGTTCAATGAAACACGTTCCGTGGAACTGCGTCTACACTCGAACAGATTGTAAATCCCACACTTCCTTGTTACGGAATAGTGTGTTTAGATGTCTACATATCGAAGCAACAGAGTTATAGTACTCCATTCATCGCGATGTCGCATCTCATTTCAATCCTTAACGTACGAACTAGCATTCACTGCAACGCGTTGCGTTTATCTCTTCTACATTTGAAAGGAATGTGAACTCTACACAGCCATGCAAGGGGATTCAGTTTTTAGATGTCTACCTTCCGAAGCAATAGAGTTTTGTTTGCTTCATTCAACGCGATGTCGCATGTCATTTCAATCCCGCATGAAATGCTATTCCACACTTCCTCGCTACGGGATAGCATTTCCACATGTCTACATATCGATATATCATTCGACGCAATGACGCATCTTATTTCAGTGTTTCGTGATAAGATGTAATGAGAATGTAATTAGAAATAACTGAGAATTTGAGAACTTACTTTGAAACGGACGACACAAAGAACAGCCTAACCAAACGTAACCAAACCGATTTTTCAATACAAATCTTATCATGTTTTACTTATCCTGTAAACTATTAAAATGCCTATCGAACAGTGTTTATTCACAGTGAAAATCCATTTAAAATGCTCTATCGTGTTACGGAAGAATGAACATACCAATTCATTTTAAAAAATGAAGGTAACCATCAAATGTCCAACATATCTACACTTACAAAAAAACTATTTTCATCAATGAATGGGCCCTCTGTACTGTAAAATTTTATATCAGCAATGATGAACAAAGTTAAATTTAATATTACGATGTTTAATATTGTGACGGTGTTCCCGTTACAATAGAACAGTTTTAATCCGGTGTTATGTAGATGTACAAAATATCCGCGTGCTTACACTTTCCGCGGATTCGCCAACGCAAAGTAAAGGAACAAGATAATTGCCTAACCAAGGAGTACTTCGAAGCTGCGAGGCTGGGACTTTTTGGGCGCCAGCTACTCAGGAAGTAGCAAAAACTAATGGACTACGCAACCCGGGGAAACCCGGGGCAGAACAACCCTCGAAACTTCGAAATGCTCCTTCTTTCGGTTACGTCTAGCCGAATGCGCAAATTCGGGTCGCGGGATACTGAACTTACGGCTTCTTTTTACATTGCCTCGACGCGAAATTATTAATAAGGACTACTAACTATTACGCGGTACGCCGCGAATGACCGGGGATCACCACCCGTTATACGATATGAAATACAATACACAATATCAAAAATGCGGCAGAAAAAATGGGATGCTTTAGCGTATAAGGACTCACGCACTCTTTTCCAGGCTCCTGAATGTTGATCCTCTCTCACTCTCTCTCTCTCTCTCTCTCCTTTACTTTCTCTCGTTCTCAAAACCGCTCGCTTATCAAATCCGGCTTGCCGCTTGCTAACTCGCTCGCTCAATGAATCCGCTGATGGTCTTCGGATCTCCTAGATCCGCCTTAGGGCTCCTTGGTGGGGGTAGGCTGTACGCTTCGGTATTGTTCGGGGCATCGATCGGTGGATTTCGGGGATCTTCTCTTCTCGGCCCCTTGGGTGTCTCTAGGGGGGGAGGGGGTCCTCCTGATCATTTGAATTGCGGCGCATATCGCGCTTTCCATGGCTCACTTGCAGGTCCGCTGTACTCTTGAACTTCTCCTTTAGTGTGTTCCCGGGGGGGGGGGGGGGGGGGGGGGTTCTGCTCACACCCAAAAGCCATCCTATGCGTCTCCATCGACGACGGCAGCGGTCATATCTGCGCAGGGCCTTGGATAATATCCCATGGATTTAAGTGTCTTCTTCTCTTACTCACTTTCCGACTCCACCGTCGAGCCCGTCCCGCTACCTTGGCGCACAGCCCTTCCGCGATGCCGCGATTTGCTTATCCGAAGGGACATCTTCTGGGTCGTTTCTTCCATCAGCTCGCCAGTCTAATCCTTAAGATAGAGAGAGAAAAGAAAAAGGGGGAAGGGGAAATGGTTCTACCATCGCGTACCTCACGCTTCTCGCATGGGTGGTGATCAGGGAGCTAAGATAACCGAAGCTGAGGGGGGGGGGGGGGTTTGAAGCGAGCCTTGTGATGTCACCACGTCACAATATATTTCTTATAATATATTTGGTTTTCTGTAATTTAGCCAAGAAAGAGTGTTCACGATATCGGCAGATGAATGTACTTGCCTTAGAATTACAAGACCCGACAATACCGAAAATAGAATATTTTTTTGCTCTGCTGACCGAATCACTGGAAACGTTAAGTAAAGTGCGTGCCTTTCAAAACAGTCAGATGCAAATTACGATACAACTTTTCCAAGGAATGGTACGTGTCACTCTTTTTGCATGTCCGTTTTTTTAATCAAAGGAAATTTAATTGAAATATCCGCAAAATTTAAAGACAAAAAAGTTATTATAATCTTATGCAACATATATGATGGTGATAAAGGATAAGTATATGGAACTGAGAATAGAAAGTAGCGAGCAGAAAAAGAAACTGATAGAACTGCAAAGTAGATCGATACATTCCTCAAATGATGCTTCTGCGTCTATAAAATCTGTTAAATAAACAACTATTGTAAAAATCAGGTATAATCAATATTATTCCTGCTCAATAGCTATAATAGAATTGGATCGAAATGGATATAAAACAGGAATTTATATCTATACATTCTATTCGATGCAAAGGCAAATATTTCAAACAGAAAAAATGTATTACTAACAAATTACTTATGTCCGTAGAGATCTTACTAATTCAGGCTTCTCGTCTTGCAGAACTAATCATTCCTTTAACATGGAAAGGGGTTGTGGAATAGGGAAAGTTTTTCATATTTCATAACCTTACTCGATATGTCGATTGGATCATATAACACGGGATACTAATTCCATCTACACCTTTAGACATTAAATATATAATTGCAAAAATATATTTAATACCGTTTTAATAGCATTGTCTAATTACTTACATCTATGCCCAATAAATATATGTTAATAAAATAGGTTGCTTTACCAAAGAGTAAAAGAATCTGAGGATTACAAATTTGAGCATTACATAACAAAAGTGCATTACATATATAATGTTATATAATGTTTTGTATAACAAAAGATAAAGATCAAAATATCATATGTAAGTAGAATCCATAATGCGGACATAGAGATACTGAAACGGCAAAAATTCCAAACAGTAATTAACAAAATTCAAAAAGGAGGAGTGAAAATCCATCTCCTTGACGATGATAAGAAACAAGTCTGCCTCATGCACTACAATATCCCAAACAACCAGCGATTGGCACGCCAAGGACAACAGATGGAACGAATTCCGTGACAGAACTGTGCAAAGACAATGCCCCTACTCAGTTCTCGTAACGGCATACTCTCAGTACTGTGGCGACACGCGTATCACGGCACTATTAATGCACCCCGATATAGCACACGGGCTACACGGTCATGGCAATGAAACTATCAGCTGACCATAGCTACATGCGTGGTAGTGGCGTAGGCTGACGTTTACCAATGGGAAAACTGATTCCACAAAAATTATAAGCGAATATGAAAAATGACTAAACCAAGCAATTTATTTATTTTGATTTCAAAATAGATACACCGGCACGAAACAAAATTGTAAGAACTCGATTTTATTATTTTCTGTAAACTAGCTCAATACGGCGATTTTATCGATGAAGTCGATAATTACTTTATCATAAAAATATATACATTTATTTTATATGTGTTTTTCTCAACTGATCGCTACAAATTCATGCAATTGAGGGTTATATTAAACACGATGACAACATGTTACTTAAGAAACTGCACAAGATGATGCTAGGGTCGCAACAGCATGTATTTTTATTTTATAAGTAATATTTTATTTTATAAATGATGTTTTTAGTTTATGATAGGTTGAAAGAAATATATGTGACTCTCTCAATAACTATAAATATTGGAAAACAACTATCAAAATGTCTGTCAGTACTTATATGTTGAACATCTCGTGACATCTAACGGTTTTAATTTGTATGAAAGCACAGGTTCCCCATTACCAAATGTGACCCAACGTCATTACTGAGCAGATTCGTGAATTGAGCGATGACACGTGTGTCACGATGGTGCTGGCGCTGTGCGATTCACACGGCGTGTTATGTTAGTCCAGAACGTGCTGGTTACACGTTCTCACATTTTAACTAACGAATCCGGTCATAGATGGTTACGGATCAACTGACACTCCTCGGAAGTGACAATATAGTGCTGGTATGGTGTCGCCACCATTTTGCCGTTTGTTATCTTGGATGCCTTTTAGAGCATTACTCGGAATTGAATTTGAACACATAGCTACTTAATCGCGAATTTGTACGAATGCGTACAATAAGAAAAGACTATTACATGGATAAATTGTGGAATTCCATTTGTGATTGATAAGTAGATTATAAACATTTATATGCTTTTAACAGAAATTTAAATACATCAAGATTGCAGCACGCAGGTGTGTAAATATCACTTTGCGATCTCTTTCAATGAGATCAATTATCTCTTGCGATAATCTTTCAACTATAAAATAATTATAAAACATTAGAGCTTTTCCTGGTATAGGTCTATTTTATCATTTTCGGAACTTGTGAAGCAGGTAGAACTATAACAACAAAATACTTTATATCTTTGCTCATTGTTTCAAAAAAAATATTATATATGAATAACTATGTTCATTTTATTATAAATATATGAGTAAAGATCAATCTACATAATTAAGTATTTTCAAACCTATTTTGTTTAATTTTTATCATTTAACGTTACAAAATATATTAGAAAAATGTATAAAAATATATTTCACTTTAGTTTTTTTAGTATTTAAAATATTTAATATTATCATATTAAACTTTTACGAAAAGCAACAAAATTTTGATAAATAGGAATAATTTTTCCTTAATTAGTTAATATGTCGGTGTTTTTTAAGAAGACGGTATTCAATTTTTCAAAGTAAGTTTCGACTTTAAATTGACCATTAATTTCTCTTATTTCATTGTTTTTCGTAGATCACCGCCAATTTTCAACTTTTCCATTACAACATTGCCGATAAAAGTATTAATTCTCCGAAAGATATATAATATTATATTACTAGTAAACTTATTTTGCATTTCTAATTAATTTGAACGTAAAAAATATATTTCTTTCATGAGAAAGCATTGCGTGAAAATTTTGAGAATTCATTGTTAATGTTGTACCTAGTGGTTGACTAGGTTCTCCTCTCCTTGTCGCACCTTTTTACCATTTTTAAGATCCATTATTAAAATTTACGAATTTTACATATTGTAAATTTTTGCGAATGTGATATTAATAAACTTCTGAATTATGTTGCTTGGACAATAAAGCAGACTGATCTATGACATGCTGTAATGTACGAAGACCAATAAATTTTTTTTAACATAATGAACAATAGATAATATTTGAGCTTACAGTTTTGTTAACGAACTAGCTGTTTAAATTAATTTGGATGACAAGTAATATTTGCATGACCATTTTCTCTGATTTATCTGTACAATTTGTTTGTTCTTTTAAATTGTCATACATAATTATCCAAATCTATCTGTTTCAAATTCTCCTCTAGGAAGAAATCTTATCAATATATATAATTATTTATCTTATCAATAATATTGATATTCTGGAAAACAAATTAATTTGTTTACTAAAATATAAATTATACGTTCATATATTAATTGTAAACCTTTATTTAATTATTCACATTTAGATTACACGCATAATGGGTAAAATCAGACATTACTTCAGTCTTTTGATATCGCCTCATCGATTAAAGACTGATTAGTAACAGATATACTGTCTTCGCAAAATAAAAGTGTACATTGCATCACCCATTATTTCCAGCTTCCCACAATAATTTTGTGATTCTTGCTGGTGTTGCTTGCGATTAATAGTCCATAAATTATCGACGACTGGAGTTACCAACAACCGATAACGTATGCTATCACACACGAGTGGTATAACCAATAGTAGGTAACTCAAGACTTACCAACGACTGGAGTTTCCTGCGGTCGATAACTCACGATATATCGACATTAGGTGATGCGTGAGGGCGATAACTCATGATATTATAACGGCTGGTATTACCAATAGTCGGTAATTCAAGAACTATGGACGGAAGACATTGCCAGCTATCGGTAATCCATCTCTTACTTGGCATAACTTAATCTACCATCCCCTAAAATTAATTTAAACCAAGCTAACCCCAGTTACACCTAATCTGACTTAACCTGCCTTCACTCAAATCTAACCCAATCTAACACAATCGAACTTTCCCTCTTTTAAACATAAACAAATCAAACCTACGCTTTCTTAAATCGAACCCAACATAACCGAGCAACCTAACAATCAGTCCCAAACATAACCCAACTTAAACTAACCTAGCGTAACTTAACTAAATCTAACGTAACCACACTTCCATCTCGGGACGGAAGCAACCTTCGGAACTTTCCCATGGATGAGGCTTTGCAGTAAGCCTTCCGCAGTTTTGGAGTGGCAGAGATCCGATCCGATTGAACGCTTATTCACGTAATGTAATGTAATGATTGGCGGATTCAATCGGAGCGGATCCGCATCGAATAGTCGGAAGAGAATAAAACTTTACTAAAAAATCGTACGGAAATCCGATATTTCGACGCGTTTATAATATACATCTAACTAAAACGTAATTCGAAAAATACAAAGGATAAGCGGAAATATTCTCCAATATGTGACATATACAAATCAACGGATGCAAGGGAGAACACTCAATCTCGGGGTAGCGAAACCGGGGCGCCATCAGGATGTAATCGTATAACGCCGGGGTGGTGTAGAATGGGAATGTGGAGGGTGGGAAGCATAAAATAACAACAATGTAACTAAAGAGAAAGAAAAAGAAAATCTGTGGAAACATTGCATTTATTAAGAGGAAATCCTAGTAATGTCAAACAACAAATTATATACCCTACCGTAAGGGCAAGATACAATGAAATAGACGGTATCGTGAGAGAAAGTAAAAAAATCGAGAAACCTAAAAAGAAAATATTAATTTAGATTGAACGAATCAATGTTACTCATCGCGACAAGCTTAATGGAAAACGCGTGACTACGAATCGGTTAGAGTATAAGATAGATGCTGGTCGCGAGTCGAGTGGCCCTACGAGTTCCTCGCCCGCAGCGGGGCAGACAATAGGACGACAGAGGGTCTGCAGCCCTCACCCCCGTCGTGAGCGAGGCTGCTGGCATATGCTGCTGAAACGTGCTGCTGGCTCGAGATTCGGAATCAGCGCCCTCGGATCCTGGCAGAAGATTAAATGTTGGGCAGGCGGTTCGGAGCCCCCTGTCGATGACACAAAAGGATAGGGAAATAGAAACGAATACGAAAAGTGTATATATAGGAGAAAAAGGAAACCTTGAAAGGAAGCAAAGACACGGAAGGAGAAGCATCAGGAGCCGAAGTAAGTGCAGGATAATGGGAAAGCTACCGATAAGAATAACGCCTACACGTTTAAATAGTCGAATAGGCAGCCACGCATCAGACGTAATGATAGATATTCTGAGCAAGGATACGGCGAAGCTAATGACATATTAGAAAACACATTAGAAATTATATGAAATTAGATAGGATTTTAGATGTAATGGAGTATCTTAAGGAGATATTATATTTACAATTAACTAAAATATAAAATATGTATTAATATTTATACCAATTTGAAATATTTACTTGAGAAATCATGAAAGCTTGTGATCCAGCGAGTGGGGGACTAACGGATCGTTGTGAGGACCATGCGGTCCAGCGAGTAGGGACTCGCTTCTCGTGGTGGGACTAGAGGCGCGTCTTTCGCGTTGAACTTATGAAATAGTATAATGAAGTAGTATATCATGATCTTACAATTACATGTGTGTGTTGTTCCTGTCCTGCATTCATAACGTGTGTAACTTGGATTATATATATATATATATTTATATATATAATTTATATATATATATATATATATATATATATATATATATATATATATATATATATATATATATATATATATATATATATATTATATTATATTATATTATATTATATTATATATATATATATATATTTTATACGAGGTATATATATATACGAGGTAGACAAGGGTGTTCGATTTTGGTCCGAGCGAGGTAGATATACTCGTTAGTGGGAGTGAGGCAGTAGTGCTCGTCGGTGAGATTGAAACAGCGATGACTGGTGTGAACGAGCCATGTATACCGATCGGTTCGAGTGACACAGCGGTACTTGGTGCGTGTGAGCGCGTGGAGGTGTGCGCGCGCGAACGCTGCGATTGTCGGTGCTGTATCCGAGCACGGCAGGTTCCCTGAATCCAGGGATTGATGATGGAAGTGCGAGAAGGCTCATGTTTAGAATGGGTGGCAGAAGCTACGCACGACATTACACTTGGAAGAGCCATCCAATTGCATGAATTTGTAGAACTCACATTCCTTTCAAGAGTAGATGCAGGTAAATATAATGCAATGCATAGAACATTACAAATAACTTACGTTGAAACATTGAAATGAGATGGGCTCTCGTGTTGCATAAAGCATTAGAACTCTCATGCATTGGCACGCAGACACTATGAAAAACCATCACATTGCATGTAACCGTAAGATTCATAGGATTCGGAAGTATCGAAGAAATAGAGTTCTAACGCATCATGTATCACGAAGACACATTTCACTCCAACGTTTCGAAGCAAGTATGTTGTAATCATCTAAGCATATTATTATGCTTATAAATTCCTACGCTTCAAAGGAAAGTGAATTCTACAGTTCCATGCAATCCCATGTATAGCATTATGCTTATCTACTTGTATATTGTAAAATTTTCTTTTTTTCCAAACACCAACTGGCTAGGAAGCCTTTGACAGAGAACGAACTGAACATTTTTAGTGGTGTTCTGCTTACATTGGTTGTATCGCCTCTTCCTGAAATTAGATTATATTGGTTTCAAAAGAAAATGTATACAAACGATCGAATAAAAAACGCGGTGAAGCGCAATCGGTATATATCGATACTTAAATATCGATACTTTTCATTTCAGCATTATTTCCACGGCTACGACTGAGGATCGTTTGTATAAACTCAGAATTATTGTTAACGCAATTCTCTACACTTTCGAAAATACTATTAACACGTTGAGTGCAACGCCGATCTTGCTGTACTTCTCGCTCAGGCGACAGCGCGTAAGCACTTGATGCCGAACGCTTGACTAATGGGTATAAACAAACGTTAACTTTGATACACTGTATCTGTTTCGTTTGGACTGTCGGAATGATATAAGCAATGAATTTGTATACAAGGTATGAACATAAAATAATGGGATGGGAATGCCAGAGAGGCAAAAGAGCAACTACAAGGCGAGTGTCATTCTGAAAAAGCCACAAAAGTACAAAGACCTATTGCAGCAGAGAGAATTCAGTTTTACAGTGACTATTTTGAAAAAGTTTTGGTATCCATCAACTAAAAACGTTGAGAGGACGAACAGATAGTGACACGTCGAGTGAGCCATTTGTACCACGCAAATGTCGGCGTGTAATACCATTACTATCTTCAGATAGTGACAATTCATCTAGTAGTTCACTAAAGAATACTGAAACAAGTGATCCAAATGATTGGTTTGATCCGCGAGACAACAAGCCAAACATTATACCTTTCTCAAGTCCCCATAGTGCCAAACTCGCTAATGAAGAAATGGAAAATTGTAGCACAGTGGAAGATTTTTACGGCCTATATGTGACGGATAAACTACTTTAACATATAACCGAACAAACAAATATTTATGCGACACAAAGAATAATCGCTTCCAAACGTGTTGAAAAGTGGGTGCAGTTAATTAAATGTGCAGTTTAAAATGTTTTAATAAACTTCTTTAAATATTAGCATAAATTTTTTAATTGTCATTATGAATTTAACCCTTTACAATGCCGGCCTGATGCACCGATGTCGACCAAACAAGAAGTTCGCTGTCAGTCCCTAGAATCCACGTTGTCCAAACGAAAAGTCGATTGTCTCTCCCTAGGGACTGACGCCGCCTGAACGGAAAGTTCACTGTCAGTCCCTGGGGACTGACGTAGCACTCAACGTGTTAAGCCCGGTAAAAATATTGTAATCGACGAAATCATGGTTCCATGGCGAGGACGCCACAGTTTTTCTTAGTATATCCCACGAAAGCGGCATAAATATGGTATAAAACTTTGTAAACTGTGCCTTTCGGAAGGATACACACATAATATTCTGATTTACGCCGGAAATAATGCAACCAGAATAGCGAAAGCACATGCGCATGCTGTAGTTATGACGTTGGAGGGTGAATTTTTATTCGAAAGCCGCATATTATAGGCAAATAGTTTATATACTTGTGTCCCTTTGGCCGAGAAACTTCTGCAAAAAGTAACATTTATTTATGGTACAGTAAAAGTTAATACAGAATTTCTTCCGCTGCAGGCAAAACGGGTACTGCAATGGGGTAACTTTATGTATTTTCAAAATCGGAGCGGCTTTAAATTTTTAAAGTGGGCGGATAAGAGGCTGGTATGCATGCTAGCCACTTCTGAAAACCACAAATGTGTTGTTGTCCAGGGTAGTATTAATAAGTTAAAGCTGGTCACAGTGCTCCTTTATAACAAAGTTAAGAAGGGGTTTGACCATCCGACCAGATGTCTTCTTATCACAGTTGATTACGCAGAACAGTAAAGTGGTATAGGAAAATAGTTATCGAATTAGTATGCGGGACTTCTCTCGTCAATGCCTGTTATATACATAGAAAATGGAGTACCACAGGTATGAAAATATTAAACATCCGCGAAAAACTTATTGATTATCTCCTCAGTACAGTGGATCGTCGCAGTGAACAAACGTCATCTGAAACTGAAGCAGTGCCCAAGAAACATATATATTTTCTGCGGTCGTTCCAAGGATGCGCGAGAAAAACGAGA
Organism: Xylocopa sonorina; assembly: GCF_050948175.1. Taxonomy (NCBI): domain Eukaryota; kingdom Metazoa; phylum Arthropoda; class Insecta; order Hymenoptera; family Apidae; genus Xylocopa; species Xylocopa sonorina. The sequence goes on from NW_027490091.1 coordinate 3,228,340, forward strand.
TAACGATGTAATGTTATAGGCGTATGTCTAGAATAAATGATAGCCAGTATGCCACGAATAAGACGATAAAAGTAAAAACCTGTTATAACAGAGGTAAGGGCCAACCGGAACTCTACCCAACATGTTTTGAAAAATTACATAAGAAAATTAAATAATTATGTTAGGTTTATAATATTGATTTGTTATGTTTTAAATATTAATTATATAATTAATGTTAAATATTAATTATAATGTCCGTTTATAATGCTGAGAATCGAAGAATAAACCTATTTTGTACTATCTACTTTGTGAAATATAAGTTCGACCCATCGTGATGCACGCCGGCCCACGAAATAGACGCGCGTGTAACTCACCGGAGATGCACACTGCTTCACGGAACAGACACGTGTGACCTACCTGTGGTGCACGCCGGCGTCAACGTGCTAAACGTAGAAATCAGATGTGCCATTGCATTGTGTGGAGCATTAGATCACTACAGCTTTGACAAGCAGACAATATGAAACCCCAGCCCGGTGTAAGGTATAGTCGAATTTACATTTGTTTGAAGTGTAGAAGCAGATAAGCATAATGCTCTGCGTAGACAATACAGCTCACTTACTTTGAAACGTTGACATAAAATGCGAAATTGTATTGCATGGAGCAATAAGACTCTACTCCTTTGACACGAAGGAACAGTGAAGCGCCATCCCGTTGCATGGAACTGTAGATTTCACATTCCTTAGAAGTATAAAAGCAGATGAGTGTATTGCTTTGCATAGTAGATTACAGATTATCCACCTTGAAACGTTGGAATGAAATTTGCAATGGCATTGCATGGAGCACTAGAACCCTACTGTTTTGGAACGCAGACACTGTAGAGCTCCATCCCGTTGCAAGGAACTGTAGAATTCACATTCTCTTGAAGTTTACAAGCAAAGAAGCACAATGCTATGCATGGAGGAATGCAGTGTACTTAGATTGAAACGTTGGAATGAGATTCACCCCCGTACTGAATGGGGCATTAGAACTCCGTTGCTTTGACACGTAGGCATTATGCAGCTCCTTCCTGTTGCGTGGAACTGTAGAACTTACATTCTTTTAGAGTAGAAGCAGACGGCATAATACCATGCATAGTAAATTACAGCTTACTTACTTCTATACGTTGAAATGAGATGCGCTATCGCATGGCATAGAGCACTAAAACCCTACTTCCTTGACAGGCAGACACTATACAGACAGACTCCGATAACATAATGCTATGCATATAAGGTTACTGCTTACAAAGTCTGTAACGTTGAAAGGAAATGGCCCATTGCATTGCATATAGCATTAGAGCTCTATTGTTATGACACGCAGACAATTCGAAGCGTAATCCCGTTTCAAGAAACTGCAGAATTCACATATCTTTGAAGTATAAAAGCTGACAAGCGTAATCCTATGCATAGAATGTTTGCGCTTACTTATTCGGAAACATTGATGTAAGATTCGCCAGCGCATGTCATGGAGCACTAGGACCCTGCTGTGCCAACAGATAGACTGTATGAAGGGACATCTTCTTGCATGGACATGTAGAATTAACATTCTTTTGAAGTGTAGTGGCAGGTAAGTATAAGGTAAGTATAACACCATGCATAGAAGAATACAAATAACTCATTTTGACATGATGAAATGGGATGTGCCATTGGAGCAACAGTGCTATAATTGTTTCGCGCTCAGACACTATGAAGCGCCAGTCCATTGCATGGATCTGTAGAATACACGTTCTTTAGCATTGAATTATTGGTAACAATAATAAATGAAAAGCTGCCCAGAGTTCTTTACAGTCTTCAGAATTATTCTTAAAGTTTGAAGGCACGTCCGTACGTTTTGAAAGCTCTACTAATTTTGCGGACTCTGCATAGGAAATTTAGGGTCCTCCCTACCAAGAAAGAATTGACAACGCAAAGTCTGCACGTGTTATTCTTTCAGGCCTCTAGGTATAAACAGTCGGGAACCCTAATCGAACTGATAAAACTATTCTACAGTTTATATACTGGATTCTATTTCTTAACACAAAATTCACTTTTGTTCCGTCGTTGGCATGTGAAATAATGCAACACAGACAACCATAGAATCACATTCTTTTCAAATGTAGAAGCACATAAGCATAATGCGATGCATAGAGGATTACAGCTTACTTACTATGATCCGTTGAAAAGAGATGAGCCATCGTTTTGCATGGAGCATTATAAATCTATCATTTTGAGACGCAGACACTGTGAAGCGTCATCCTGTTGCGTGGATATGTAGAATTTACAAACTTATATAGTACAGAAGTAGATAACCGTAATTTTATGCATGGATTACAGCTTACGTACTTTGAAACGTTGGCATGACATCCGCCATCGCGTTGCATGGAGATTAGATCTCCATTGCTTTAAATCACAGAAACTATGAAGCGCCATCCCATTCCAAAAAACTGTAGAATTCACATTCCTTTGAAGTTTGAACACGATAAGCATAATACCATGCTTAGAAGATTACAGCTTACATACTCTGACACGTTGGCATGGGATGCGCCATCGCAATGCATAGAGCAATAGAGCTCCATCGCTTTTACAGGCAGACTTTATGAAGCGCCATCCTGTTGGATGGAACTGTAGAAATCACTTTATTGTGAAGTGCAGAAGCAAACAAGCATAATGTTATGCATAGAAGAATACAGATTACTTACTTCGATACACTGAGATTAGCTGCGTCATTGAGTTGGAGGGAGCAGTAGAAATCTATTGTTTTTACACGCGGACACTATGAAACGCCATTCCTTTGCATGGATTTGTAGAATTCACATTCTTTTGTACTGTAGACGCAGATGATTATAATTCTATGTATAGAAGATTACAGCATACTTACTTTGAAACGATGAAATGGGATAAGCCATTGCGTTGCATGGGGAATTCTAGCTCTATTGCTTTAACAGACACTACGGAGCGCCATGCCGTTGCATGGAATTATAAAATTCACATTCTATTGAAGACCTCTAGCAGTTAAGCATAATGCTATGGATAGATGAGTACAAATTCTTTGCTTTGAAACGTTGAAATAAGAGCGAACATCGCGCTGCATGAAGTATTAGAAATGTGTTACTTGAACACGTAGAGATCTGGAAACGATATTCCGTTGCAAGCAAGTGTAGGATTCACATCCTTCTAAAGTCTAGAGATGACAAATATAACATATTGCATAGAATATTGCAATTTAGCATGATTCATTGAAATGAGTTGTGACATCACGTTGAATGAAGCATTAGATCTCTATTTCATCGACACGTAGACATCCAGATATGCTATCCCTTGAAAGAAACTCTAGGATTTTTATGATTCAATCAATCATCGTATGATTTTGGAATCCGCATCTTCCGTAGGTTTCCTTTTTATCCTTGCAATTTCTGCCGATATGTCCCAGTTTATTGCATATGAAGCATCTATCTACTCTTGGTAGCACTTACCAGGGACAAGAGGTCAATGCTGTTCTGAGTCGTTTTACCTTCTCCAGCTCTTTGCTGTACTCCTGTTCACATTCAACTAACGCGACTTGGTTGCCTCTCTACATTTGTTTTAACAACTTGACATTTATACCGCTACCCTTTCCTTCGATTTCATTCAATGTTCGTCTTGTGTCCTCCTTTATTTCTTCTCTGGTAATCCAACGGGTATTTGTCCCTTAGTTGGGGCATTATACTTGCACTCGTATATTTTACTTCAAATTCTTTTTCCGGAGTTCCTTTTATCCCCTTTATGTCGTTCTCTATACCTGTTTTCTTGTTAAATTCCAGGATTATATCTCCCGTTCTCGATTTTTTTGCATCATCTTTTCATATTTTTGTCATTTTTCCTGCTTTTCCTCATCTCGTTGCTTATCCTCGAATACTTTCTGCTCCTTTAGTTGCTTAATTTTTCTCTGTAATGTTCGCCACTAGGTCAACCAAGTGTTCAATGCCAGTTCTTTTTATATGCCTGATGTTTCCCTTTAACATTTTCTAATATGTCATTAGCTTCGCCGTATCCTCGCTCAGAATATCTGTGATTACGTCTGACGTGTGGCTGCTTATTCTTCTATTTGAGAATTTAGACGTTATTCTTAACGGTAGCTTTTCCATTATCCTGCTTTTTCTTTTTGATTCCCTTACTTCGGCTCTTGATGCTTCTCCTTTCCTGTCTGTGCTTCCTTCCGAGGCTTTCTTTTTCTCCTTTATATTACGTATACTTTTCTATTTCCCTATCCTTTCGTGTCATCGACAGGGGGCTCCGAACCGCCTGCCCAACCTTTAATCTTCTGCAAGGACCCGATGAGGCTGATTTCGAATCATGATTCGCATCCTCCAATACATACACAGTGTCTTTAATCTTGATGGATTTCGTGTGTGCGTTCGCGCGTGTGTGCGTGCGTGCGCGTGTGTGCGTGCGTGCACGTGTGTGTGTATGGTAGCGTTCGCAGAAATACCACCTAATAGGTTTCGTAGTTTCAATTCTAGTCAATCGAGTAAAATGGCATAACATTTTCTGTAGAAAATCAAGCGGATGTGAAGCTGATACTTCACTGCATACAGCATTTTACACTGGAAGAATTTTTCTTCCAATGTGTTGATCCAGATTTTTTTTTAATTGTTCTCGTTTGGATAATTAAAACTGATATCATACACCTTAACACAGCACGCCGGTAACCACGATACCACAGATCCAAGGTTCCTTTATTTAAGATTAAGGACTGCTTTCTTTTTTTCCAAACTTCTTTACATTGCGTTACATTCTTAACACTCTTTTTAAGTTACAAAGAACAGAAACGCTACATGGATTATAGAAGTGTAATAGTTTAATTTATATTATCTTGAACATTTTAAATCAGATTACGTTGCTTTGCTTGTTGTATATGTTTATCACTTGGCGCTGAATCAACTACTACTGGCAGCATCCCATTCTAAAGTTTGGAAAATCTACCAGATCTAATGAAACCTTGCTTAGATTGCAAATGTGTTTTTACTGTATTCAGCAGAAATGAAATTACAGTGACAGAAATACCAGCTAGTACTTCACGCCTATTTGAAACAACATTAAATCACCTTGTTAAACAATAATATATTAAATGTGACTTGGACTTTTAAATTTGAATTTATAAACATCTAACAAATGAAAATGTTTTTCTTACTATTCATATCATTATACTGTCAGTAATGTATTACGTGCTGTCATTTGATATATTAACTGCTTCATTGTATTTTACAACGAACCTTGCATACCAATATGCAATGCATAATGCAGAACTATGGATAGTTCTTCATCTTATATTCTTATAGCCGATTGATTATAAAAGTGTATGATATTGTTTTTATGCAGTCATGTATAATTATCTACATACAAATTTGCGATAAAGTAGCTATGTTTTCAAATTCAATTCCGAATAATGCTCTAAAAAGCATCCCAGATCACAAACGGCAAGATGGTGGCGACACCATACCGGCACTATATTGCTACTTCCGAGGAGTGTCAGCTAATCCATAGCCATCTGTGACCGGCTTCGTTAGCTAATATGCCAGAACGTGTTACCAGCACGTTCTAGACAAGCGTAACACGTCGTGTGAATCGCGCAGCACCAGCACCATCGTGACACGCGTGTCATCGCCCCATTCATGAATCTTCTCAGCAATGACGTAGGGTCACATTTGGTAATAGGGAGCCTGTGCTTTCATGCAAATTAGAACCGTTAGATGTCAGTAGACATTCAAGTTATGAATACTGTTAGACATTTTGATAGTCGTTTTCCTATATTTATAGTTATTGAGAGAGTCGTATATATTTCATTCAACCCGTCATAAACTAAAAATATTATTTATAACAACAATATTACTTATAAAATAAAAATTCATGCTGTTGAGTCCCTAACTTCGCCTTGTGTAATTTCTTAAATAACATGCTGTCATCGTATTTAATATAACCCTCAATTGCATGAATTTGTAACGATGAATCGAAGAAAATATATATAAAGTGAATGTGTATATTTTTATGATAATATAATTATCATCTTTATGGAAAAAGTCGCCGTATCGAGCTAGTTTATAGAAAATAGTAAAATCGAGTTCTTCTACCTTTGTTTCATGCCGTTGTATCTATTTTGGAATAAAAATAAATAAACTGCTTAGGTCAATCATTTTTTATATTCGCTTATAATTTGTATAGAAACAGCTTTCCCATTAGTAAATGTCAGCTTACGCCACTACCACGCGTGTAGCTATGGTGAGCTGATAGTGTCATTGCCACGGCCGTGTAGCCAGTGTGCTATAGCGTGGTGCATTAATAGTGCCGTGATACGCGTGTCGCCACAGTACTGAGAGTATGCCGTTACGAGATCTGAGTAGGGGCATTGTCTTTGCACAGTTCTGTCACGGAATTCGTTCCATCTGTTGTCCTTGGCGTGCCAATCGCTGGCTGCTTGGGATATTGTAATGCATGAGGCAGACTTGTTTGTTATCATCGTCAAGGAGATGGATTTTCACTTCCCCCTCTTTGAATTTTGTTAATTATTGCTTGGAATTTTTGCCGCTTCTGCATCTTTATGACCGCATTGTGGATTTAACTTATGCACGATCTCTTTGGTCTTCATCATTTGTTACATGTAACATTACATATGTAATGCACGTTTGTTATGTAATGCTCAGATTTATAATACTGAGATTCTTTTATTCTATGGTAAAGCAACTTATTCGATTAATATATTTATTAGGCATAGATATAAATAATTAGAAAAATGTTATTAAAATGGAATTAAATATGTTGTTGCAATTATATGTTTAAGATCTGAAGGTGTAGATGCAATTAGTGTCCGATGTTTTACGTGATCCAATCGACGAATTGAGTGAGGCTATGAAATATCAAAACCTCTTACAATTCCACGATTCCTTTCCATGTTAAATGAATGATTATTTCTGCAAAACAAGAAGCCTGAATTAGTGAGATCTCTGCGAACATAAGTAATTTGTAAGTAATACATTTTTTTTCGTTGGAATATTTGCCTTTCCATAGGATAGAACGTTTAGATATTATTGCCTGTTTTATATCCATTTCGGTCCAATTCTATTATAGCTTTTGAGCAGAAGTAATATTTATTATACCTGATTTTTGCAATAGTTTTTTATTTAACAGATTTTATAGACGCAGAAGCATCATTTGAGGAATGTATCGATCTACTTTGCAGTTCTATCGGTTTCTTTTTCTGCTTGCTACTTTCTATTCTCAGTTCCATATACTTATCCTTTATCACCATCATATATGTTGCGTAAGATTATAATAACTTTTTGTCTTTAAATTTTGAGGATATTTCAATTAAGTTTGCTTTGATTACAAAAACAGAAATTAAAAAAGAGTGACATGTACCATTTCTTGGAAACGTTGTATGGTAATTTGCATCTGACTCTTTTGAAAGGCACGTACTTTACTTAACGTTTGCAATGATTCAGTTAGCGCAGAAAATAAATATTCTACATTCTAAACTGTCCGCTCTTGCAATTGTAAGGCAAATACATTCATCTGTCGACATCGTGAACACTGTTTTTTGGCTAAATTCCAGAAAAACAAATATAAGTATTATAATAAACATCGTAATATTAAATTTAACTTTGTTCATCGTTGCCTTGTTGGGTACATCCATAGCAATATACAGGGTTGCGCAGTGATAATTAGCACCTCAGATATTCTCGAAACAGTAAGTTTCGTAGAAATTTTTGCTGATATGAAATTGTACCAAGGGCCTAGACGTTGATGAAAATAGTTTCTTTGTAAGTGGAGGTATGTTGGATATTTGAAGATCACCTTCATTTTTTAAAATGAAATGATATGTTCATTCTTGCACAATACGATAGAGTATTTCAAAATGAGATTAACGACCTGTAACATGAAGCCATTAAAGGTTACAAGAAGTAAAGAAAGACGATAATGCTCACGGTTTTGATAGTAAATGAAACATACGTATTGCAAACAGTGGTGGAAGGAAGTGAGTAAACATTGTTCGAAGGGCATTTTGATAGTTTGCAGAATAAGTTAAACATGATAATATTAGTATTGAAAAATCGGTTTGATTACAATTGGTTTGGCAGTTCGATTGTCGTCCATTTTATAAGTACTGAGCTGCGATTCCTGAGGACAGCTCACACAATTGTTGAACTACGGAAGATTAACATTGTGAATTTGAATCAAAAGGTAATTAAATTCCATTAGATTGTAAACAAATGTTAATGTTTCATTTTAAATAGTGAGATTAAATACTCTTTACAAAACTACAAGAATGGATACATTCCTCTGTTATTATTATTTCATAAAGAATTATAATTGCAATTATATAGTTCATTACGATAAAAAATATTTCTCAGGAAATTCTAAATATTAAATTAAAGAGCCAAGCAAAACATTTTCAATAATTACGAATATGAAAAATAATTGAACATTCCAATGGAAAGATGTTCTAAACAGGAGTTAGAAAAATCAAATAATCACCTTCAATTCCAGAATTCATCTATATGAGGTAAAATATTTTGAAAACTTTAATTACAGTCTTTAATGCAAGCAGTTGGACCGTATGTCGATTTTAAGAGAATTAATGAAAGTCAACTATTTTGAAGTGGTCAGAATCTTTGTCGTTTGAGCAATAAGTGACTAAGAAAAGACTGCATAAATTTCAGACCTATAAACATATGGATTAAATCTTATGTAGACACGTTTATGACTGATTTACTAAATAATAATCAACACTAAGTAATCATTTTAAAACTTAAACGATTACACTTCGCATACATTTAAAAGTATTGCAAACGTGAAAAGTAAGTGGCTTATGAAAAACTCTTCTAAAAGAACGAACGAAGGCAATAGAAATCATTGTTGGAGTAAGCAAGTTCTAAAGTTCTAAGTAACGCGATGGCCCTTATCTGCCTACGTTTCATAGCAAGTGAGTTCTGAAATTCTATGAAATCCGATGGAGCTCTTCACTATCAACGTTTCGAAGGAAGTTCTCAAACCCTCAGTTCTGCGTTTAAAGCTATGTGTGTTCTATATATCTATGTAAAGTGATGTTCCCTATCAGTTGTGACGGATACCTATCTACAGTAAGTCAGGGAAGCTCGAAGTAGTTAATTATTCAAATGCCTTAAAGTGTAATACGTACCTTAGTCTAAAGCAATCTATCGTTACAATATTCACCGAAACGAGGGGTATTTCGAAACTGAGAGACTATAGTTTCTTAGGCGCCAGCTGCTCATAAAGCAGCAAAGAAATAGACTACACGACCCTGGGAAACAAGGGGCGGAACAACCCTCGAAACTTCGAAATGCTCCACCTCTAGCCTACGCCTAACCGAATACACGCACTCGGGTCGCAGGATACTGAAGTCACGGCTTCTTTATTTATGGCCTTGACGTGGGTTTAACTAACAAGGGCTGCGGGAAACTCCGCAACACGCCGCGAATGACCGGGGATCACCACCCGCTGCACGATATAAGGTACAATACACAGTATGTGATACAAGAAATGCGGCATGAAAATGGGATGCTTTAGCGAATAAGCTCCTCGAGGCTCCTTGGTGGGGTGGGCTGTACGCTTTGGTATTGTTCGGGGCCCGAATTTTGGTATTCTCGCCCCTTCGGGTGTCTCTGAGGGGGGTCCTCCTGATCATTTGAATTGCGAAGCGCCTCGCGCACAACGCTCCCATGGCTCTCCTGCAGGGACGATGGACCTTTGACTTCCCTTTTGGCGGTTAAAGGGGGTTTGACGTTCTTCTTACATCCAAAAGCATTATAAAGCATAGAAGCAGAAAAGCATAATGCCATGCACAATTGGTTACAGTTTATTTACTTTGAATCCTTGAAATGAAATGCGCAAACGCATGGTGTAATGCTTTAGGTGTCTACTGCTTTGAGACGCAGACAATATGAAATCCCATTCCGCTGGAAGAAACAGCAGAATTCACAATCGATTGCTGTGTAGGAGCAGACAAGCATAATGACATGAATATAACATAACATGGTAAATGCTTTACCACATTCATAATAAATTCGCCACCTTATTGCATAGACCTAAGGAAATACGTTTGTTTGACACGTAAAAACTATGAAGCGCGAACCAGCTTACGGGGTCCCTTCTATTGACATTCACTAAAACTGTAGAAGCATATTTCTATGCATAGAAGGTTACAGGTTACTTACCTTGAAACGTTGAAATGAGTTGGGCTATCGCATTGAATGTAGCAACAAAACAGAATTACCATGACACGTACAAAATATGAAGCGCTATCGCGTTGCACGAAACAGCAGAATTCACATACTTTTGAAGTGTAGAAGCATAATGAGATGTATAGAGCATGAAAATTCACTGACATACATCGAAGCATTAGAACTCTATTGCTTCAAAAAGTAGACATCTAAAAACGCTAACACGTAGCAGGAAAGTGTGGGACTGACATTCCTTTGAAGCGCTGACGAGATATGCATAACGCGTTTCACCGATATTACATCTTATCATGAAGTATCGAAATGAGATGCGATATCGAATTTTAAGAAGCATTACAACTCTATTGCTTCAATACGCAGACAACTGAAAACGCTATTTACTAGCAAGGACGGGTGACATTTCCATTCTTTTGAAGAGTAGAAGAGGTATACATAACACTTCGCAATGAAGATTATGTCTTATCATGAAACATAGAAATGAGATTCGATATTGCGCTTTAAGAAGCAGTAGAACTATATTGCTTCGATACAAGACATCTGGAAACGCTATTTCCTAGCAAGGAAGTGTGGCGTTTACATTCTTCTGAAGTGTAGACGAGCTACACATAACACTTCGTTGTGAATATTATATATTATCATGAAACATAGAAATGAGATGCTATATCGCATTTTAAGAAGAATTAGAACTCAATTGCTTCGATAGATAGACATCTGGAAACGCTATTTCCTAGCAAGGAAGTGTGGCACTTACACTCTTTAGAAGTGTAGACGAGGTATTCATAACACTTTGCAATGAATAAATATATTTTTATCATGAAACATAGAACTAAAATGCGATATCGCGTTTTAAGAAGCATTTCAAGTCTATTGCTACGATACGTAAACAACAGGAAACGCTATTTTCTTACAAGGAAGTGGGGCATTCACATACTTTTGAGGTGTAGACGAGGTATACATGACACTTCGCAATGAATATTATATCTTATCATGAAACAGAAATGAGATGCGATATCGCGATTTAAGAAGCATTAGAACTCTATTGCTTCGATACGTTGACATCTGCAAACGCTACTTCCTAGCAAGGAAGTAGCGCATTTACATTCATTTGATGTGTATACGAGGTATACATAACACTTCGCAATGAATATTATACCTTATCATGAACCATAGAAATGTGATGCGATATCGCGTTTCAAAAAGCATTAGAACTTTATTGCTTCGATACGTAGACACCTACAAACGCTATTTCCTTGCAAGGAAGTGCGGCATTTACAGACATTTGAAGTGTATACGAGGTATACATGATACTTCGCAATGAACATTATATCTTATCATGAAACATCGAAATAAGATGCGTTATCGCGTTTAGGAAGCATTAGAACACTATTGCTTCGTTACGTACACATCTGGAAACTTATTTCCTAGCAAGGTGGTGTGGCATTTACTTTCTTTTGAATTGTAGATGAGGTATACATAAAACTTCGCAATGAATATTATACCTTATCATGAACCATAGAAATGTGATGCGATATCGCGTTTCAAGGAGCATTAGAACTCCATTGCTTCGATACGTAGACATCTGGAAACGGATATCCTAGCAAGGAAGTGTGGCATTTACATTCTTTTGATGTGTAGACGAGGTATACATAACACTTCGCAATGAATATTATATCTTATCATGATACCTAGAAATGAGATGCGATATCGCGTTTTTAAAGCTTTAGATCTCTATTGATTCGATGCGTACACATCTGGAAGCGCTGTTACTTAGCAAGGTAGCGTGGCACTTACATTCTTTTGGAGTGTAGACGAGATATACATAACGCGTGACATTGATATTACGTCTTATCATGTATCATAGAAATGAGATGCGATATGTCACATTATAAGGCGTAATGTTAATGCAACGCGTTATGTTCATCTCGTCAACACTTCAAAAGGATGTAATTCCCATATTTACTTGCAACGAATTGGCGTTTCTAGATGACTACGTTTCGAAGCAATAGTGATCTAATCCTTCATAGAACGCGATATCGCATCTCATTTCTATGGCTCATGATGAGATGTAATATCCAATGCAACGCGCTATGTATAACTCATCGATGCTACAAATGAATGTAAATGCAGCTCTTCCTTGCTACCAAATAGCGTTTCTAGATGTCTACGTATCGAAGCAATAGTGTTCTATACCTCTATAAAACGCGATATCGCAATTCATTTATATGTTTCATGGTAAGATGTAATATTCAATGCAACGCGTTATGTATATCTCGTCAACACTTTCAGAGAATGTAGATCTCACACATTCTTGAGACGGAATAGCGTTTCTAGATGTCTGCGAGTCGTAGCTATAGAGTTCTAATGCTTCATAAAACGCGATATAGAATCACATTCCTATGTCTCATGATAAGATGTAAATCAACGTCATGCGTTATGTATATCCCGTCAACACTACAAATTAATGTAAATGCCACACTTCCTAGCTACGGAATAGCGTTTCTAGATGTCTACGTTTCGAGGAAATGGAGTCCTAATGCTCCATAAAATGCGAAATCTAATCTCATTTCTATGTTTCATGATAAGATGTAATATCAATGCAACGCGCTATGCATATCCCGTCAACGCATCGAAGGAATGTGAAGCCCACACTTCCTCCCTAAGGAATAGCGTTCCCAGAGGTCCACATATCGAGGCAATAGAATTCAAATGCTACATAAAACGCGGAATCCGTCTCGTGTCTATGATACATGTTAATCTGTAATTAAATGTAACGCGTTATGTATATCTCGTCTATACTTCAAAAGTATGTAAATCCCACACATCTTTGCTACGGTTTAGCGTTTCTAGATGTCTACATATTGAAGCAATAGAGTTCTATTGTTTTACAGAACGTGATATCGCATCTCATTTCTATGTTTCGTGATAAGATGTAATGTTCAGTGCAACGCGTTTTGCGTATCTGCAGCTACAGTTCAAAAGTTTGAACTGTAGTCGGTGGCCCGTATTGCAGCGGCGTACGGCTGGCACGGCCGATCGGTGATTGGAATCAGGCGCCAGGTAGACTGATCCTGGCTAGCTGGTATCGAAGCTGAAATTGGACGATCGTTTGCTTGTACGTGACGTACGGCAGCGAAGACTTCGTATACAGGATCGGGAAGAACTCTGCGGTGGTCCGAATATTCGGGTGCACCAGCCACGTATTCACGCATATGTCGTCGGATATATTCCTTCATCCCCGCGCGTCGTATACGCTTTACCCGAGAAGCGAAGCTCATCACAAGTACTTGCACTTCGGTAAAGCGCGGTACATCTAGGAGCTTGTTCGCTCTAGCCTACCGGATGTCCGTAGGCGCTAGACAGACACAACAGAAATAAAGTAAGAGCGGCCAAGCGTTGATTTGCTCTAACCGTCCAGCTTTAAGACCGTTGAACTTGATTTGTTAGGAATAGTAGTTAATCGTGAGCGTACCCGTGGAATGGAATGTTAAAGGAACTTGTATTTGAAATAGAATAAAAACTTTGAATTCGGTATAAACTAAGATATATTCTTACTTGAATATCCTAATACACTAATTCTAAGTTACTAATTACTATATAATAAGAAAATGGAAGCAGAATAAAATAAGGACTCCACTATGGTAGATGCGAATGAGTCGGATGCATCGAGCTGGGAGCTCGTATACCTGAGAGCCAACTGTTCTGCTCGAGGTGGAGATCGAGACTCCTTAGAGCCAACTGCTCTGTTCGAATCGGTGAATGAGACTGAGACTCGATCGGCGCGTCCGCGATCTCCTCGAGTCGCGCGGCACGCGAATCGCTGGGCCCAGAGTGGGGATGGCGCGTAGACCGAAGAGCGGGCAGACCGTTCGTGGTGGGGTCGCCCGTGTTACGCGGTGAGCCGCGCACGTCGGCAGCTCGCTCGAATGTGAGCACGTCTTAAACTATACCTCATTTATAAGAACATATTTACAAATATTTACTTAATTTTATGTGTGTATGGTTTGTATATGTACATGAATGTGTCGTGTGCTTATTCTAACATCGTCGGTACGCGAATAGCGTGTACGCATACATCATCGTTAGAGATTCGAATCCGTAGCCGTCGTAGACCTCCTCGCCCTCATTACCTGGGGTGGAATCCTCCCTCCGGTGTATGTGGCGTCGCCTCCACGTTCTGTGGCAACGAGTAGGCGGGTTGCCCGCATATAGTGGATCAGGATGCTGGAGGGAATGTCGATGCCGATCTGGGGACCTCGAGGACGATGGCGGTCGTCTGGGAATGGTAGGTGATACGCCTGATGCCACAGTTCACATTCTTTTGCTTTTGGAGTGTAGGAGATATAATCATAAAGCATAGCATTGAACATTACATCTTATTACGAAATATTGAAATGAAAAACGACATCGCGTAGAATGAAGTATTAGAACACTATTACTCAGACACGTAGACATCTAGAAAAGGTATTCTTTTGCAAGGAAGTGTAGGATTCACATTCATCTGAAGTGCAGTAGCAGATGAACATAACGCGTTGCATTGAATATTCTACATTATCATGAAACATTGAAATGAGATGCGACATCGCGTCGATGGAAGTATTAGATCTAGTAGTGTAACACCACTGCATGGACACGCAGAAATTATGGGGCGCCATCCCTTTGCATGGGACTGTATAATACATATTTTTTTGAACGGTAAAAGCAGATACGCATAAGCTACACATAGAAGATTGCATCTTACCCTTTTGGAAACGTTGAAGTGAGATGCGATCGCATTGCACAGAGAATTAGAACTCCGTTACACTGTTACATGGGCACTATGAATCCACTTCCCGATACATAGAACTGTAGAATTAACAATCATTTGAAATGTAGAAGCAGGTATGCATAATGCTATGCATAGAGTGTTACTGCTTACTCAGTTTGGGGCGCTGAAATGAGATGGGATATCGCATTGCATGGATCAATAGGACTTTACTCTAGTGAGACGCACATACAGTGATGCGCCATCCCGTTGCATAGAACTATAAAATTGACATTCTCTAGAAAAGTAGAAGCAGATAAGCATGATGCCATGCATAGAAGATTATAGCTTACTTACTTTGAACCCTTGAAATGAGATAGGCCATCGCAATGCATGGAGCATTATAATTCTATAGCTATGATACATTTAATCGCGATCCTGTTGCATAGATCTGCAGAAGTCACGTTCTTACGAAGTGTAGTAGCAGATAAGAATAGTGCTATTGCTAGAAGATTACAGGTTACTTACTTTGATACGTTGAAATGAGATGTGCCATCGCAATGCATGCAGCACTAGAACTCCAATGCTTTAACACGCAGGAACTATGAAGCGCCATCCCGTTTGAAGGAACTGTATAGTTCACATTCCTTTGCTTTGTAGTAGCATACAAGCTCAATGTTATTGAAGGATAATTAAATTACCTTAATTTAAATGTTAATCAATTATTCATGTTTCAAATTTTATGTACATGGAATATTCTAGATTGCGAGCGAGTGTGCGGAATAAATGAATTTTTCCTGTGAATATTTTAAAACGATGAAGCTGTTGTTCATTAGCATTCTTTGGAGTTATTTCACAGTTGTGAAGAACTATATAATGATTTACAAAATCTTGTAGTTATCTTTAGTTAATAAATTTCCTACAAGTTTTGGGCTCAGGCGTGGTAATTATCGCGAAGACATTCAAGAATTAAATCGGATACGTTCTAAAGATTGGAATATTATCGAGTATTTGAAGACAGAACGTTGGAGAAAATGACTTGACGGTCCAGAACTTTTGAGAAGTTATTCATGCGACTCGAGTGCAGTTTTGAGAGATATTGCGCGGACGAAAATTAAACTTTCATGTAGAGACAATTCGAGTTTATACGCGAGTGTCGAGTAAAAATATTCACCATGAAAGATTAGAGTAAAATCACAATTACTGCGCTAAAAGAGATATTAATGGAGCATAAACTACCAACTGCTGGTTTGAAAGCTAAATTAATTTCCTGTTTGTCGGATATTGGCCCAGACGGAACGTGGATAGATGACAAGCAGAAAGAAGTTCGTGAAGATAATGAAAGGTTGTGTGCTGATATATCATCAAACGTGCAGTCAGCAATGAATCTACAGCAACGAGAAATTAATTTTTTTTAAAGAAAAAGAATTAGCAGAAGGTGAGTTAGCCATATTGCGCCTTGAGTTAGATGCAATACGAAGGTAATTCATTTAATTACAGGTTGAGCATTATTTGGAAAATGAGCAGCGACGATCGACGCGTAATTTTGGAAGCGAACAATATGATGTTGTTAGTGGGGGTGTCAATCTCTTGGCATTGAATAATGGCAATGAATGCAACATTTTATCTCAATTCTGTTAGCCGCGGACGAATATTTCGGCAATTGCAAATTTACTTTTTAATTTGATGGCAAATCTGGTGATAGTGAAATTTGGAAGAAGTAGGTCAAATTGTTGAAGACGATATATAAATTGGAAGATGACGTTGCACCATTACTTATGGGTATGCGATTAAAGGGAAAAGCACTTGAATCGTTTCATTCTAAACGAGAATATATAACTATGCCATTCAACCTACGCGCGAAGAATTAAAAGTTACGTTTTATCATCCACAAAGCAAAATTGAAATATGGAAGAAATTTGAAGTATGAATATGAAAGAGGAACCAGACATTTGATGAATATTTGCACGAGAAGATCATTCTCGGAAATCGAGTAGCAATCAACGACGATGAAATACTTGAGTATCTAATTGACGGCATCCCCGGTTAAATGCTCCGGAATCAGGCGCGTATTCAATAATTTACAACAACCGATCAACTTTCGAAAGCATTTGGAAGGTTAATTTTTCGAGATCAAGGTTTGTCGAGTGTGCAAATGTCAACAATGTTTGAAAAGTGTGAAGACAGTTTCGTTAAAAATGAACGAACAGAGGTGGTCAATGTTGGTAATGAAGGAGTTCGCCGGTAATATTGTACGATGTTATACTTGTGGTGGGCACGATCATATTAGCGTGAATTGTCCAACGAAAGATCGCGGTGTAAAATGTTTTATATGTCAAGAACGTGGACATATTGCGTCGAAATGTCCCAAAAAATTTAAAACGTGTGAAGAGAGCTGCGCGACATTAGGAGCATCGTACCGAAATTATCTCAAGAATGATTTACTTAGCGGATACGAGATCGAAGCTTTAATGGATTCAGGAAGTCATTTTAGTTTAATTCACACAGACGACTTTATTAAGCTCGGTTCTCCGCAACTACGACGCAATGAATTACATTTCGATGGTATAGGTTCAAAGAATGATATAACATTTGGTGAATTTCAAGCAGAAATTACCGTAGATGGGCACTGATATCCGATTTGTATAGAAGTAATCTTTGTTACCATTGTTCGACACAAGCCTTGTTTGGCAAGTTTTGTCATGCCTGAAGAAGCAAGCGACTATTTTCTGTAATCTGCGTCGAATAATTTTTGATAGGGGAAGGGCTTTCAGAGCAAATGATTTCAAGCAATATTGTCAAGAAAAAAATATACAACATGATCTATCTATAACAGGAATTCCTAGAGCTAATGGTCAAGCTGAACGTATTAGTGGAACATTCATACTGTTGTTAGCAAAATTAGCAGCACCTAAGCCCTGTGAATGGTGTAAGTATTTAGAAGTAGATCAATAATGTTTGAAATCAACAATATATCGAAGTACTGGCACGTCACCATTTCATCTTCTCTCTGGGACACGTTCACGTCTTAAAGGTCATATAGAAATTTGAGACATACTTGAAAAGGAATGGATCGCACGATACTTGAAAAGGAATGGATTGCACGTTTTCAAGATAAACGAGATGAAGTATGACTCAAGCAGGCAAAAATATATCCAGGATCCAATAAGAGAATAGGCGAACTTTTAACAAGAGTAGACGAAAAGCTAGAATTTATCGTGAAGGAGATCTAGTAGCAATTGAACGTATGAAACAGAGTCCTGGCCTAAATATAGCTCATAAATATTTTAAACCGTATGAAGTCGCACGAGTTTTACGCAATCAACGATTTGTGGTTCGAAAGGTAGGGGAAGGAGAAGGACCCCTATAAACATCTACGTCAGCAGATTCAACGAAATTGTGGATCGACGAACTCAATGTAGATTTATCTGAAATCGAAGACGACATGAATGAAGACATTCGAGACAAATGTTCATGCAGGGCGGCCGAGTGAAGGATAACGAAATTATCTTAATATAAAAGCTAAGCAATAATTCAAGTTTCAAATGTTGGGTGTGTGGAATATTCTAGAATGCGAGCAAGAGCGAATGTGCGGAATAAAATATATTTCGTGTGTATGTTTTAAAACGATGAAACAGTTGTTCATTAGCAGTCCTTGGAGTAATATCTCAGTTGAAAGGAACTATTTAATGATTTACAAAACCTTGTAATTGTCTGTAATTAATGAGTTTCCTCCAATATACATTGAAGATTACAGCTTACTTAATTCGATACGTACAAATAAAATGCGCCATCGCAATGTATGGAGCATTATAATATCATTGCTTTTACACATAGACAATGTGAAGCGCTATCACGATGCATGGAACTGTGCAATTCACATTCTTTAGAAGTGTAGAAGCAGACAAGTATAATGCTATGTTTAGAAGATTATAGCATTCTTACTTTGAAACATTGGAAAGAGATGCGCCACGGCATTGCATGGAGAATTATAATGCTATTGCTTTGACAGACAGACACTACGGAGCGCACATTCTGTTGAAGAGCTCCAGCAGATAGACATAGTGCTATTCATAGATGATTACAGTTTCTTTGCTTTGAAATGCTGAAGTGAAATGCTACATCACGCTGTATGAAGTATTAGAAATGTATTCCACCGACACGAAGACAACCAGAAATGCTATCCCATTACAAGGTGGTGTAGGTTTCACATTCTTCTGAAGTGTAAAAGCAGATAAATATAACATATTGCATAGAATGTTATATCTTATCATGAAACATTGAAGTGAGGTGCGAAATTGCGTTGAATGAAGCATTAGAACTCTATTGCGTCGAAACGTAGATATCTAGAAACGCTATGCCATTGCAAGGAATGTTGGGATTCACATTGTTTTGAAGTATAGAAGCAGATAAGCATAATCAAGTACACCCTTGTCTACCTCGCACCTGTGATTTCGTTCTGTTGAAAGGCGCAGTTGCAGCCCATCACCTCAATGGGGACTCTTCCAATTCAGGGCTTTACCAGATTCCGAATTTACCTGTATTCTACTTTTAAGTCTCTTACATACATATACATATCAGATACTATATCGGGACTAATATATTGCTGCATGTAAGAATTCATAAATTTAGGTTACACACGTTACGAATGCAAGACACGAACAACACACACGTAATTGTAAGATAATGCTATACTACTTCATTATAATATTTTATAAGTTAAACGCGAATGACGCGCCGCTAGCCCCACCACGAGACACGAGTCCCCACTCGCTGGACCGTATGCTCCTCGCAAGGATCCATTAATCCCCCACTCGCTGGACCATATCCTTTCATGATGTTTCAAGTAAATATTTGAAATTAGTTTATATAATTACACTTATCATATATATTAGTTACTTAAAAATAGATCATCCCTTCTAAATAATAATAAATATCTATATATTATATCAGTCGATCATGTATTTTCATCGTGCCAGTTCGCTTCCTTTCCATCGAGGCTTGCAAATCCGTCTTCGTTATTCTTGTAATTCGTACTTAGGAAGGTATGTAGTACGTATTGAAGGTCCGACGCTGAAAATATCTCAAACACTTCTGCTTTACGCAACTTATGTCTATCTTTGATTTGTTTCCGTTCTTAAAGTATGTATAGTCTTCTTTCGGATTCGTCGCGATTAGATCATTTCCTCCTCTTTCTATGTTAACCTCAGTTTCGTTTATATATTGTTCGATCTCTTTCCGTTTCTATTCGGCGAGAAATAGCAGCTTATAGCTTTTATTCCTTCGACCAGTGCATGAACGATTCCGGTCCAGGAGTATGTGATGCCGTATGTGAAACATTTTCGGGAAACGCCGGTTATCCATATCGCAGCGTTACCGTTCTCGTCTTGCAGTCAATATTCTTCGATCTTGTCTCCCTCCGATATTATTACCACATGTGTCTCTTGAATTATTCGCATTTGCTGCATGATTTCTTGCGCGATTCGGCATCTGTTCCGATCGATTTGTAGGACTTTTAATTCCATATTTGTTTCTCATTCTTTTCTATCAACGGCTTTCTGTAGGCCGGACAATTAATCGGTCATCGTATGATTCTAGAATCCTGATTTTCTGCAGATGCCCTTATTATCCTTGACTCCTTTGCAATTTCCGCCGATATGTCCCAGTTTATGACATTTAAAGCATCTCTCTGTTCTGAGTAGCACTTTGCAGGGACAAGGTATCAATGCTATTCTTAGTCGTTACCTTCTTTAGCTCTTTACTGTATTTCTGTCCAAATTCAACTAACGCGACTTGGTTGCCTCTCCACGTTCCTCTTAAAATCTCGACGTTTATACCGCTATCCTTTCCTTCGATTTTTTCCTCTGTTCGTTTTATGTCCTCCTTCATTTCTTCTCTGGTCACCCAACGGCTATATGTCCCTTAGTTGGGACATTATACTCGCACTCGTATGCTTTACTTCGAATCCTTTTTTTTAGAGATTCTTTGATTTCCTTTATTTTGTCCTCTACACCTGTTTTCTTGTTAAATTCCAGGATTATATCTCCCGCTCTCGATTTTCTTGCGTCATCTTTTCCTATTTCTGTCGTTTCTTCTGCTTTTCCTCATCCCATTGTTTGTCCTCGAATGCTTACTGCTTCTTTAATTGTTTCATTTTTCTTTGTACCGTCCGCAATTAGTTCCATCATGTGTTTGATCTCAGTTTTTTTTATATGCCTGATGTTTCCCATTAATGATTTCTAATATGTCATTAACTTCGTCGTATCCTCGCCCATAATATCTATCATTACGTCTGATGTGTGACTGCCTATTCTTCTATGTGAAAATGAGGACGTTATTCTCATCGGTAGCCTCTCCATTATCCTGATCTTTCTTTTTGGTTCCCTTACTTCGACTCCTGATGCTTCTTCTTTCGTGTCTGTGTCTTACGAGACTTTCTTTTTCTCCTTTATATATGCATTTCGTATCCATTTCTATTTTCCTATATTTTTATGTTATCGACTGGGGGCTCCGAACCGCCTGCTCAATCTTCAATCGCCACGACTCGATGGGGTTGATTCCGTATCCCGAGCCAGCATCACCATTCAGCAGTATATGCACAGCAGCCTCACTCACTTCGGCAGTGGGGCCCGGGGGGGGGGGGGGGGGCTGCAGGCCCTCGACCATCCTACTGCCTGCCCTGATACGGGCGAGGGACACCCAGGACCACTTGAACTGCGACCAGCATCCATCTTATACTCTAACCGATTCGTAGTTATGCGTTTTCCATTAAGCATGCCGGAATCAGTGATACTGATTCGTCCAGTCTAAAGTATTATTTTCTTCTTAAGCTTCTCGATTTTCTTATTTTCTCTCACGATATCGTCTATTTCGTTGTACCTTAACCGGACGGTATGTTATATAATCTGTTGTTCGATATTTGTAGGATTTCCTCTTAATAAATGCAATGCTTCCACAGATTTTCTTTTTCTTTTCTTTAGTTACGTTGTTGTTATTTTATCCTCTCTATCCTCCACATTTCCTTTCTGCACCATCCCGAAACCGGCGTTATACGATTACATCATGATGGCGCCCCGGTCTCGCTACCCCGAGATCGAGTGTTCTCCCTTGTATCTGTTGATTTGTATATGTGACATATTGGAGAATATTTCCACTTATCCTTTGTATTTTTCGAATTACGTTTTAATTAGATGTATATTAGATACGCGTCAAAATATCGGACTTCCGTACGATTTTTTAGTAAAGTCTTATTCTTTTCCGACTGTTCGTTTTCATTTCACGATAGGCGCTCCTGTATTCGATGCAGACCCGCTCCAATTGAACCAGCCGATTACTATATCATATTACGTGAATAAACGTTCAATCGGAGCGGATCTCTGCCACTCCGTAACTATGGAAAGCTTACTGCATAGCCTCATCCCTGTGAAAGTTGCGGAAGTTGCTTCCGCCCCGAGATGGAAGTGTGCTTATGTTAGCTTTAGTTAGGTTACGCTAGGTTATGTTAGGTTGGGTTATGTTTGCGAATGTTTGTAGGTTGCTCAGTTATTTTGGGTTAGATTTAAGAAGGCGTAGGTTTGATTTGTTTATGTTTATGAAAGGTAATGCTAGATTGTGTTAGGTTGGGTTAGATTTGAATGAAGGCAGGTTAAGTCAGATTAGGTGTAACTGAGGTTAGGTTGGTTTAAATTAAGTTTATTGGATGTTAGATTTAGTTAAGTCAAGTAAGAGATGGATTACCAATAGCTGACAATGCCATCCGTTGATAGTTCTTGAATTCCCTGCTATTGGCAACAATATTGTTGCCCGTCATTATATCATAATTTATCGACCACACAGGCATCATCTACTGTCGTTATATCGTGAGTTACCGACCGCAGGCAACACCAGTCGTTCATAAGTCTTGAGTTACCTACTATTGGCTGCTCCAGCTGTATGTGAAAGCATGCGCTGTCGGTTATTGGTAACACCAGTCGTATATAATTTATGTATTATTAAGCACAAGCAGCACCGTCGTTCGATCGCGAGTAACCGACCACCAGCAGCACCATCCATCGGCAACTTATAAGTTATTCTTAATGGGAGCACCCATCCGTAGGAATGTTGTGGATTTGTCGTAGTCCACGATATTTTCTTCTAATTAACTTTCACTGAGGATGGCTTTTATATAAGAATTTTATTTAACAGCAACAAGTCTTTACAATTAAGGTAAACTGAAGTAGGAGCTAAGAAATACAAATCTAGATTTGGCAAAGGCAAATTGTGATGTGTACTCTTTGATGGCGAAGAAATAAGTGAATAATTAATTTGAAAAGCGTAGAAATTTGAAAGACGTCGCAAACGAGAGTCTCTTGTTTATAGATGACGTGAATTAATTTTGAAACAATTTCCTAACGAAAATGTACCCTCCGAGGAGCGGAAGTAGATGGCTGTGAATGTGTCTGCTTATATGCGGAAGTCGGTAACGTCGGTAACGCCACAATGTATTGACTCGTTTCGCCATCTCTTCAATCACTCCTGAAGCAGAATTGCGAACAGCTTGAGCAGTTTTCACAGAGATGACTCCACCGGTCTGACAACAACGAACGCCACATATTTCTCTTGGGTTCTCACAAAACCATTTGCCACGCAACTCAGTGCTGAAAGGGTTAATAATGCTAGCGCTATTACATTAACCAGGCATAGAATCCATAGATATGAAAAATTATAATCTTATGAATAATATCAATTCTAGAGGATCATTTCTAGTGTAAGTATAAAAGTTCTGTTTTAGTTGTAGAAATAAAATTCACTAATATGACACTATACTTATTTTCAGGTCCAAGATATGCTTACCTTTATAAATATCAGCCTACCACTAACTATAAAAATTAAACAAATATGGTTTCAAACTCGTGTCGATTATCTAGTATCCAAGTTTGGAATCTTAATGTGTGCTCTTGTAAGGGCCGATGAATATGAAAATGATGGTATTGCTGTGAATGCAGACTTGTCAAAGACTGCAGTAAATTATATATATTTCTAATTTCATTTTTATGAAAAATAATTCTCTCAATTTAAGATTGCCTTACGCACGTGTTGTTTCAGTTATACATATGGCTGCGATAGAGATGTTAGGTGGTTCAGAATCACAAAATTATAGTGGGAAGCTGGAAATAATGGGTGATGCAATGTACGCATTTATTTTGCAAAGACAGTAAATCTGTTTCTAATCAGTCTTTAATCGATGAGGCAATATTAAAAAACTGAAGGGATGTCTGATTTTACCTATTCTGCGTGTAATACAGGTGTGAATAATTAACAAAAGATTTACAATTAATACATGAATGTATAATTTATATTTTAGTAAACAAATCAATTTATTTTACAGAATAAAAAGATTATTGTAAGATAAATTGTTGCCTGATTCTTTCCTAGAGGAGAATTTGGATAATTATGTATGACAATTGAAAAGAACGAACACTTTATACAGATAAATCAGAGGAAAAGATCATGCAAATATTAACTGTCATCCAAACTAATTTAAACAGCGAGTTTGTTAACAAAACTGTAAGCTCAAATACTATATTGTTCATTATGGTAAAAAAAAAATGTATTAGTCCTCGTACATTACAGCACATCATAGATCAGTCCGATTAATTGCCCAAGCAACCATAATTCAAGAGTTAATTAACATCATTTTTGCAAAAATTTACAATATGTACATATCGTAAATTTTAATGGTGACGAAGCTGGTACACGGTTTTTGGATCTTAAAAATGGTCAAAACCTAGTCCACCACTAGGTACAACATTAACAATGGATTTTCAAAATT
This sequence comes from Xylocopa sonorina, assembly GCF_050948175.1. Taxonomy (NCBI): domain Eukaryota; kingdom Metazoa; phylum Arthropoda; class Insecta; order Hymenoptera; family Apidae; genus Xylocopa; species Xylocopa sonorina. The sequence continues at coordinate 3,253,117 of NW_027490091.1, forward strand.
TTCTCACAATGCTTTCTCATTTAAAAAATATGTTTTTTACGTTCAAATTAATTAGAAATGCAAAATAATTTTACTAATAACATAATATTATATACCTTTCGGAGAATTAAAACTTGCATCGACAATGGGAAACTTGAAAATTAGCGGTGATCTACGAAAAGCAATGAAATTAGAGAAATTAATGGTCAATTTAAAGTCGAAACTTACTTTAAAAAATTAAATACCGTCTTCTTAGAAAGAACCGACATATTAACTATTTAAGGAAAAATTATTCCTACTTATAAAAATTTTGTTACTTTTTTAAAAAGTTTAATATGATATAAAATATTTAAAATATGAAAAAAACTAAAGTAAAATATATTTTTATATATTTTTGTAATTTATTTTCTAACGCTAAATGATAAACATTAAATAAATTACGTTTGAAAATATAAATTTATGGAGATTGAACTTTACTCATATATTTATAATAAAATGAACATAGTTATACATTTTCAATATTTTCTTTCGAAACAATGAGCAAAGATATAACGTACTTTCTTATTATAGTTGTAGCTGCTTCACAAGTTCTGAAAATGATGAAATAGACCAACGCCAGCAAAAAGTCTAATGTTTCATAATTATTTTATAGTTGAAAGATTATCAAGCTTTATGCCTGGATGGTTGCTTATATACAAGTATAACTGCCAAAATGAAATGAGATCACAAAGTGATATTTACAAACCTGCGTGCTGCAATTTTGACGTATTTAAATTTCTGTAGCAGTTGCAGAAGTACCACGTAATAGGTTTCATAGTTAAAAAATGGCATAAGATTTTCTGCAGAATATCAAGTGGATGTAAAGCTGCTATTGCACAGCAGACAGCATTCTTCACTGGAAGAATTTTTCTTCGAATGTGTTGACTCCAGATTTATTTGAATTGTTCTCGTTTAGAACACTAAAACTGAATGACATGTCCCTTGACACAGTAGGCCGTTAACCACGATACCCAGCAGATTCAAGGTTCCTTTATCTGAGATTAAGGCCGGCCTTCTTTGTTTCCAAACTTCTTTACATTGCGTTATATTCTTAAGACTCTTTGTAAGAACAGAAACGCTACATGGATTAAAAAAGTGTAATAGTTTAATTTATATAATGTTGAACATTTTAAATCCGTTTACGTCGCTTTGCTTGTTATATATGTTTATCACCTGGCGCTAAACCAACTACTACTGCCACCATCCCTTTTTAAAATTTGGAAATTACACCAGATCTAATGAAACATGCTTAGATTGCAAATGTGTATTTACTGTATCCAGAAGAAATGAAATTACGTTGACAGAAGTACCAGCTAGTTCTCCACGCCTATCTGAAACAACATTATATCATCTTGTTAAACAATAATATATTAAATGTGACTTGGTCTTTTATATTTGAATTTATAAACATCGAACAAATAAATATGTTTTTCCTGCTATTCATATCATTATACTTTCAGTAATATATTATGTGCTGTCATTTGATATATTAACTGCTTAATTGTATTTTGCAACGAACCTTACGCACTAAACACTGTTTTTACTCCTCATACGAGTGGATAGTTCTTCGTGTTATATTCTTATATCGCTTTGATTATAAGATTGTATGATATTGTTTTTATGCAGTCATGTATAATTATGTACATACAAATTCGCAATTAAGTAGCTATGTGTTCAAATTTAATTCCAAATAATGCTCTAGAAAGCATCCCAGATAACAAACTGCAAGATGGTGGCGACACCTATATCAGCACTATATTGCCACTTCTGAGGAGTGTCATCTGATCCGTAGCCATTTGTGACCGAATTTATTAGCTAAAATGCCAGAACGTGTTACCAGCACGTTCTAGGCAAGCGTAGCAGACCGTATGAATCGCGCAGCACCAGGACCATCATGATATGCGTGTCAGCGCACCATTCATGAATCTTCTCAGCAATGACGTAGGGTCACATTTGGTAATGGGGAACCTCTGCTTCCATACAAATTAGAACCGTTAGATGTCAGTAGATGTTCAACATATGAGTATTGTTAGACATTTTGATAGTCGTTTTCCTATATTTATAGTTATTGAGAGAGTCGTATATATTTCTTTCAACCCGTCATAAACTAAAAATATTATTTATAAAAAAGTATTACTAAGAATATAAAAATTAACGCTGTTGCGTCCCTAACTTCGCCTTGTGTAATTTCTTAAATAACATGCTGTGATCGTATTTAATATAACCCTCAATTGCATGAATTTGTAACGATGAATTGAGGAAAATGTCTGCGCCACTACCACGCGCGTAGCTATGGTGAGCTGATAGTATCATTGACACGGCCGTGTAGCCCGTGTGCTATATCGCGGTGCATTAATAATGCCGTGGTACGAGTGTCGTTCGTTGCTCGTTGTTTACCAAACATAGGTTGTTTGCAAACCTATGACCGGTTACTTTCATTTTTTAAAATGAATTGATATGTTCATTTTTCCGTAATATGATAGAGCGTTTTAAAACGAGTTCAACGACCTGCAACATGAAGCCATTGAAGGTTACAAAAAGTAAAGAAAGGCGATGATGCTTACGGTTTTGATAGTAAATGAGACATACGTATTGTAAACAGTGGTGGAATGCGTAATGTTTACTGTTTACTTCACTGTCAATAAACACTCTTCGAAGGGCATTTTAATAATTTGCAGGATAAGTTAAACATGATAAGATTAGTATTGAAATATCGGTTCGATTACGTTTGCTTAGGCTGTTCTTTGTGTCGTCCATTTTATAAGTACTGAGCTGCGGATACCTGAGGACAGCTCACAAAATTGTTGAACTATGAAAGATTATCATTGTGAAATTGAATCAAAAGGTATTTAAATTCCATTAGATTGCAAACAAATCTTAATATTCCATTTTAAATAGTAAAGTAAAATACTCGTTACAAAACTACAAGAATGGATACATACGTCACTAAGATAAAAAATTATTTACAAGAATTAGATAAGAATATCTCAGCAAATTTTCAATATTAAGTTAGCGAACCAAGCAATACGTTGTCAGTAATTACGAATATGAAAAATTCTTGAACATTTCAACAGAAAGATGATCTAATCAGTAGATAGAAAAATCAAACAGATTTATTGTCTGCCCTACACCAGGACGGTGATCAGGCGTGCTTCCTCACCTAGACGGGTATACGCGACGGAATCTACCATCTAACAACTAGTTACTCCCACCTCACTGAAAGGGGCGATGGAAAAATCCAGATGTGCCGCGGCGCCTTTCCCAGCGGGCGAGTCCTTCAGCTACTCCGTCGGAGAGGACGAATCCTAACCGCCGGAGCACCCACGGGGAACCTCGGGGAGGCGAACTCGCTACGTATACGCGAACACGCTCACTCTGACCCTTTTTGAATTAGGATGCATCAGTTTGGCCAAATTTATAGATGATCCAGACTGCCAGCCCAGTCTATTCATGTTTGCTCTACGAAAGTGTCTCGGACTAGCTTGAGCAAATCGATAATGCACCAAACCTCCGAGTCCAGTTTAATTCGATAACCCCAGAGCCCCGTTAGCCACCGGGCAAGCCCGGCGCCCAGGTTCCACCACGAGGAAGTGGGGATGGGTACTTCCTGGACACCCAGGTTCTGGAACCCAGAAAAATCAAACATTCAATTTCAATTCCAGAATACAACTGTGATGTCCGCCGAACCTCCCGGTACCTCCTACACCCCCCGGCAGAGCCGCATACAGCGCCTGCCGCCATTGCAGAGACGAACATACCGATACACGGTAACACAGTCTGATCACCGAACTAAGGCAGCCACCCTCGCACCAAGGAGTTGAACCACACGATCGCGCCTCGACGCGCATACGTCAGACAGTTGGAGCAGACACCAACCATAGCTTCCGCACGAGGACCATTTCACGCACCACGAGGGTCGCCCGCAGTTACGCACACATATTCGTATTATACTCATGTCTATAACCAAGCGAATTCTAGTATTTAAGCATACGGCACTCTATGTACAAACAGGACGCAACACACAAGTATAGCATAAGTCATTTCATGTGTAATCATAATTTTAGAAAGCGTATTATTCATAATTAGAGCCGCGCCAGCTCACGCCGGCCGCGCACGTCTCACCACGACCGTCCGCACCATCGCGAGTGTCGAGCGTCCGCCCCACTCCAGGGCCTAGCGACTCGCGTTCCCGCGCGATCCGAGGAGGTCGCTGATCCGCGAGTCAACGGAGAGATCAAGCCCAGCGCTCGATGAGTATAGATCGATCCAAGCGCTCATCGCGACCGTACCTATCATGCCTCCGGGCCTTACTCCACCTCACTTGAAGATGTTTGCTATTTCGGTACTATTTTAACTCAGAATTCAAGTTGCTATTTCCAATTCTAACTTTAATTTTATTCTAAATCAATGATTCTAGTACTTAGTCATTCTTAGCATAGGGCAGTAAAGTGTAAGCTTAGGTTTTACTTAGAATATATTTTATTTTTACCAGTATTTACAATCTCTCATTATTCTCGAAGCATTCCTTGCCTTATATTAAATTAAATTCATTACGATACGAAGTTTTTCACGAGTTCACGCGTCTTCCAAAATCATTCAAGGAGTTCTGACCATTAGTCACGCGTAGTTACCGACCAGTTAGAGTGGCCCTCCGCTTAGCTGCACCAATCCACAGTTCGACTAAGGAGAACATATCCATCGTTTTCCATATCTCTGGATCGGCAAACTAGAGCGGTCCCCTCCGCTAGTGGATCCGTATCTGGTGCTTTGGAATCCGATTTGAATGCGCTTTTCCGCTATGAATAAACGAACTCGACGCGTGGGAAGGAAGAACTTCCCGCATTCTCCAGTGCGCGAATACGTAGATACAAGCAGTTACTCCATCGTCGACTACTGTTCCGTCTCATCTCCTGCTGTCTGCCGACCGGACAGCCTTTCTGCATCGCCGCCTCCGTCCCCGATCCGCACCAGAGATCAGCCTGCCTGGGTACTCGTTCCATTGCCGATTCCGCCTCACAGCCCGTACGCAGGGTCCATACAGGGGAAGATCCTCGCCGACGACGATACCTGGAACGAGGTTAGTAATTAGCGGTTTCCAAGATTTCGAAAGTAAATCCCCTTTTTTATATACTTCCTTCCGTGACTTTCGCGCAGTTTTCCGCGTTCCAAAAAGAACCCGGTCTTCGACGCAATTGTGCGAGCCGAATCGCTCGAGGCTGCGTGTTACTCCGAAAACCGGTTAATTTTCCGCGACCCGAGTCGTGACATATCTATAAGAGGTAAAATATTTGGAAAACTTTAATTATAATCTTCAATGCAAGCAGTTGAACAGTATTTCAATTTTTAAGAAAATTGATGAAAGTCAACCATTTTCAAATGGTCAGGATCTTTGCTGTTTGAGCACTAAGTGACTAACAATTAACTGCATAAATTTCAGGTTTATGAACATATTAATTAAAGCTTATGCAGACCCGTTTATAACCGAGTTACTAAATAATAATCAACACTTAGTAATCATTTAAGAACTTAAACGATTACACCTCGCATACATATAAAAATATTGAAAACGTGAAGTGTAAGTGGTTTATCAAAAATTCTTCTAAAAGTACGGACGAAGCCAGTAAGTGTCTTTGTTGAAGTAAGCAAGTTCTAACGTTTTAAGCAGCGCGATGGCCCTTATCTGCCTACGTTTCATAGCAAGTAAGTTCTGAAGTTCTATGAAATATGAATGAGTTCTCAAATTCTCAGTTCAACATTTAAAATTATGTGTGTTCTATATATTTATGTTAAGTTTTGGTCCCTATCAGTTTATACGATTCAGAGTACGTAAGATGCAAAGTTCTATGCAACATGATTTCGCTTCGCATTTCTGCGTTCGATAGTAGGCACTTTCTAAATCTCAATGCAACGCGATGAAACTTCACAGTCCTACGTTTCAAAGTAATTCCTAAAGTTCCACGAAACGGGATGTCGCATATGAGTGTCTACACGTCAGAGTAAGTAGCTAATAACAAATATTTTCTGCTACAAGATGGTGCTTCCCATTTCTACGCTTCAAAGCAAGTATGTAATGTTCTATGCATCGCATTATGTTTACCTGCTTCTACACTTTAGAATAATGTGAATGCTCTAATTCCCTGCAACGGAATGGCCCTACATAGTGTCTACGTTTCAGAGCAATAGAGTTCCTATGCTCCATGCAATGCGATGGCGCATCTCATTTCAGCGTTACAAAGTAAGTAAGCAGTAACATTCTATGCATTGCATTATGCTTATTTGCTACCACACTCCAAACGAATGTGAATTCTACAGTTTCAAGCAACGAGATGGTGCTTCATAATGTCTGCATTTTAAAACAATAGGATTCTAATGCTACATGGATTGCAATGGCATCTCATTTCAAAGTTCCAAAATAAGTAGGCTGCAATTTTCTATGCACTACAATATACCGATCTGCTTCTATATTTCAAAAGAAAGTGAAATCTATAGTTCCTTGCAACGGGATGGTGTTTCAGTGTCTGCGTTTTGAACGAGCAGAGTTCTAATGCATTATGCATCGCGATGGTGCATATCATTTCAACGCTTCAAAGTAATTAGGTTGTAATGTCTTATGTATCACATTATGCCTCTCTGCTACTACGCTTTAACACGTTGACGCCGGCATGACCCACCGGTGGCCCATGCTTGTCTGTTCCATGGGGCGGCCTGACCACCGGTGGCCCATGCTAAATTGTTCTGTGGGGCGGCATGCATCACCGATGGGCCACGCTGAATTGTTCCGTACGGCGGCATGCATCACCGATGGGCCACGTTTGTATATCAAGAAATACGTTGCATAAAATGTTATTTTATTGATTTAACATAATCCATTAATATTTCTACCTTATAATCAAAAATTTAACATAAAATACATAACTTATAATAATCAATACATAAAATATAACAAAATATAACTACTTATATTACCGATGCAATTTTTTAAAACATTCTAAACAAAGTGCTGGCTTATCCGGACAACTGTTACAAAAGGTCGTAACTTTTTTTGTTTTATTTGTGGCGTACTTTGTACCTTTTAGATTTGTTAAGCGTTTGTAACACTCTTTGCACCTTTTCCTCATCTTCCTCGCGGGTCCTTGGTGCGAACTTAAAAAATGTTTACTACGTCTAACTATTATTTCATTACTTGGGGGATTCTCACTTATCAATAAATAATCAATAATTTTTTCCCTAAATTTTAAAATTTTGTAGCGTTTAGTTCCCCACTTTCTATGTATATACCACGCATTTACTAATGAGGTCCCGCATATTAGTTCTATTACAACTTTTCGGTACCATTTTACCGTTTTCCGTAAATTATTATAGTATGAACACATTTGGTCCGATATATCGACTCCCTTTTTCACACTGTTATAAGAAAAAACTGTATCAGGTTTTATCTTGTCATCCTTGCCACGAATTAGGACGCAATTATGAGATTTACAAGTGGTTAACATGCACAGGGGTCTTTTATCAGTCCATTTTAAAAATTTTACGCCGCTCCGATTTTGCAGAGAGATGATGTCGCGCCGTTTCTGTTTTTGCTTAGCCTGTGGTGGTAGAAATTTTCTATTTATTTTTATTGTACCACAAATATATGTTCTTTTGCTGAGGAGATCTTCTGCTAGTGGAATACTTGTATAAAAGCTATCAGTAAATAAAATTCGGCCCTTGAATAATAAATCTCCTATCAATTTCATGACTACATCATGTGCATGGGTTTTTGCAATTCCAGTTTCATTTTTGCCCTAATAAATGTGCATATTATATGTATATCCGTCCGGAAGGCAGAGTTTGTACAATTTTATACCGTACTTGTGTCGCTTACCCGGTATGTATTGACGAAAACTAAGCCGTCCTTTCCACGGAACCATGGTTTCATCGATTACTACATTTTTACCGGGTTTTATTGTATTTTTGAAGGTACCAAGAATTTTATCCACTATATTTCGCAGTTTGTGTAACCGATCCTCGGTTCTGGTTGTAACATTATGGGAAAAATGTAAATACTTCAATATCGCTAAAAATCGATCCCGTTTGATCGCACTCTTTATACGCGCACTCGCATACATTGTATTTTTCGACCAATACAGACGAATTTCGGGTAGCTGCACTACGCCCATTATAAGTAAGATTCCGATAAAGATATTAAATTCAGTTTTTGTCACCGGGTTCCACGTTTGTTGGTGTTGTCTCCTATCATATGCCGCATTCATCAAATACTGTACGGCGTACCTATTAGTTTCTTCTACGATGATATCCAAGATCTCGTCCGTAAAGAATAATATGTACAACGCAACAGGATTGTCGCAGTCCGTCTCTTTCATTAGTAGCTCTTCTTCTTCCTCTTCCTCTTCCTCTTCCTCTTCCTCTTCCTCTGATGCAGGTCTTTCTGCTATTGTCCGCCACTCTGCGTCATCATCTTGGTCCTCTGCGTCAGACTCCAAAACTTCATCCTCCACGGTATTTATATCGGATGCCGTGTCCAATGATGATGATGATGATGATGATGATGATGATGATGATGATGAAACTATTGTATGTCTTCGTCTCCTGGGTATGATTCCAGATACGGATTCATCAGACGAATCACTGAATTCCATATCCATTGTATCTAATATTTAGATGGGCAAAAATGAAAAATGCAAAATAAAAAATGCTAACCACCTTTTTAGAAGGAAAAAAACTTTCTACTACCGTTACACTTACCGAAAGCAATGTGTGTTCAGATAAATCGTTGTATCAGAACTCTATTGACTTCGCAACTCACAAACACTTCACACCGTGCACACCAACAGAACTTTTCCTGTCTTGCCGACAACTCTAAACTCAGTCAAACTCACGTCGTCGTCTAAATGCTCGATAATGGTTCCTCCTTACTAGGTCACGCACTATATATTCAAAAAGTGTCAACTGGAGCGTATTTGTTTCCCAAAAAGTCACACATTTTCTCCACTATGCGTGGGCGGCCCTATACTTCTAATTGGGCCGCCGAAGATCCAGAGGTGGGTCAATGTTCCCCCAACTAAAACCCACCCCGAGGCCCGCGATTTTCCAAAGGAAAAACAAACTGTTCTCTGGAAAACCACGCGACAGTCCTCGGCCACTTAACCGGCAATATATATCTTTTGTTTGTGACCCAGGAAAGCAAGTACTATTGGGGCCTCGAGTGCCTGGTCGCCTGGAAATCGTCAGTCGAAGGTGCGACAAAATCGCCGCTCGCACTCAACATAATTTATGACAAACGCACGACTATTTCTTTTTCTTAGTACGACATTGACCATATGCGCCGTTCGCCCGTCGACCGGGCTTATGGCCATAAAAAACGAATTAGCATTTGTAGCAGCTAGCAGTAAGGTACAATAGAAGACCTTTCGCTACAAACGACTAGCACCGTTTATGGTATGTGCAGCAATCAAGCCATTTTTGAGGAACCGTTTTAAGCTTTTTACATTTTCCAGGCATGCGATAATTAACTTTCTCTAATGGCCTCGATGGTACATGCGGAAGCCATAAACCGGGGATTTCCGAAGGGTCCACTGCCCGTGGCCAAGCTACACTTGGTCACATGGCGCAGGTAATAGCCCCAGCGGAAATCTGGCTACATGACCAAATACAGTAACAACAAAGTCAGACCCCACCAGAAACACCACCACCCTTCTGTAAGAAGGCGGTGGCCTAAAATAGGAAATACTCAGTGATTGGCAAAAGCAGTCAAAACTGAATAACCAATGAAGACGCGCAAGGAATGCATCGCGCCGACGAGGAAAAAACTCTTCACATTGAACAGCACAATTTGGTGCCGCGCCGCCCCACGGGACGGACCGCTAGTTGAAGCGCCGTCCCACGGAACGGACAGCGAATATCCGCGCCGGCGTCAACGTGTTAAAGGAATGTGAATCTTACAGTTGCTTGCATCGGAATGGTAATTCATGGTATTTGCTTTTCAAACCAATAGATCTCTAATACTTTATGCATCGCGAGGGCGCATATCATTTCGGCGCTTCAAAGTAAGTAGGTTGTAATGTCCTATGCATCGCAATTCTCTCATTTGCTTCTATGCTTTAAAAGAATGTGAATCCCTTGCAACGGGGTGGTTTTTCATAGTGTCGTCGTATCAGAGGAATATATTTCTAATGCTTCATGCATCGCGATGGCCCATGTCATTCCAACGTATCTAGATAAGTGGAAAGTAATGCTCCATACGTCGCTTTATGCTTACCTCCTACAACGCTACAGAGGAATGTGAACTCTACAGTACCCTCCAACCAGATGGCGCCTTGCAGTATCTTCGATACAACGCAGTAGGGTTGTATTGCTCTATGCAATGCGATGGCTTCCGACGTTACAAATTAAGTAAGCAGTAATGTTTTCTGCATCGCATTATGCTTATCTGCTTCTACAATTCAAAGGAATGTGAATTATACAGTTGCGTGAAACGGGAGAGAGAACGTTCTACTTCGTAGATACAACGAAGCGCCATTCCGTTGCATGAAACTGAAGAATTCATGGTCGTTTAAAGTATGAAAGCAGAAAACAATATTTCTGCGAATGGAAGATTACAACATACTTGCTTCGAACCATTGCAACGGGATGCGCTTCCGCATTGCAAGGAGCATTAGAACTCTATTGCATTCACTCGTAGACATTCCGGAGCGCCATACCATTGCATGAAACAGTAGAATTCACATTCCGCTGAGGTGTACAAGCAGAAAAGCATAGTACTGTGCATTGAACATTACAGCTTACGTACTTTGAAACGTCGAAACGAATTGTGCTATCGCATTGCGTGGAAAATTTGAACACCATGGATTTGTCATGCAGATAAATTGAAGTGCCATCCCGTTGCATAGAACTGTAGAACTCACATTCTTTTGAAGTATAGATGCATATAAGCATAATGCTGTACGTAGAAGATTACAGCTGAATTACATTGTAACGATTAAATTAGATGCGTCATTGCATTGCACGGAGCAGCGTAACACCACTGCATTGACACGCAGACATTATGGGGCGCCATCCATTTGCAGTGGACTGTATCATACATATTCTTTTGAACAGTAAAGGCAGGTAAGCATAAGCTACGCATAAAAGATTGCATCTTCCTTTTTTTGAAACTTTGAAGTGAGATGCGATCGCATTGCATAGAGTATTAGAACACCGTTGTACTGTTATAGTAGTTATAGTATACTGTTATATAGAAGCAACAACCCGATACATGGAACTGTAGAATTAACATACATTTGAAATCTAGAAGCAGATATATATAAAGCTATGCATAGAATGTTACTGTTTACTCAGTTTGAAGCGCTGAAATGAGATGCGACATCGCATTGCATGGAGAAATAGGATTTTACTCTAGTGATACGCAGGCACTGTCACGCACCATCCCCATTCATGGAACTGTGGAATCCACACTGTTTGGAAGTGTAGGTGCACATAAGCGTAATGCTATGCATAGAAGATTGCAGCTTACTTACTTTGAAGGGTTGAAATGAAATGCGATATCACATTGCATGTAGCATTAGAACTCCGGTGCTTTGACACGCAAACAATATGAAGCCCCATCCTGTTTAATGGAACTGTAGAAGTGACAGTCTTTTGAAGTGTGGAAGCAGATAAGCATCACGCTATGCTTTCATATCTGCAGCTTACTTACTTTGAAACGTTAAAATAAAAAGCGCCATCGCATTACATGAACCACTAGTTCTTCATTGTTTTACACGCAGACAGAGCGAAGCGCCATCCCGTTGCATGAAACTGTAGATTTCACATTCATTAAAAATGTAGAAACAGATATGCATAATGCTATGCACAGAAGATGACAGCTTACTTACTTCGATACGTTGATATGAGATGCGACATCGCTCTACATGGAGCACTAGATCACCATTGCGTTGAAACGCAATACCATTGGCCGGAAGTGTCAAATTCACATTCTGCTAATGAGTGGATGTCGTCAAACATAATACCATACATGTCGGCGTTGCATGGAGCACTAGAATTACACTGCTCTGACACGCAGACAATATGAAGCACCATCTCGTTTGAATGAACTATAGAGTTCACATTTCCTTGATTTGTAGTGGCATATATGCTTAATGTTATTGAAGGATAATTAAATTATCTTAATTTAAAAGTTAATTAATAATTCTAGTTTCAAATGTTATGCAATTGGAATATTCTAAATAGCGAGCGAGAAGTAGCGTGTGGAATAAATGAGTTTTTCGTGTAAATATTTTAAAACGATGAAGCTGTTGTTCATTAGCATTCTTTGGAGTTATATCTCAGTTGAGATGAACTATTTAATGATTTACAAAATCTTGTGGTTGTCTTTAGTTAATAAGATTCCTACAATTTGTGGATCTCAGGCGTGGTAATTATCAAGAAGACATTCTAGATTAAAATGGGATACGTTCTAAGGATTGGAATATTACCAACTATTTGAAGACAGAACGTTGGAGAAAATTTCTTGACGGTCTAGAACGTTCGAGAAGTTATTCATGCGACGCGAGTGTAGTTTTGAGAGATAGTCCGAGAACGGGAATTAAACATTCGTGTAGAGGCAATTCAAGTTTATACGCGGGTGTCGAGTGAAAATTTTCACAATGAAAGATTTGAGTAAAATCACAGTTACTGCGCTAGAAGAGATATTAATGGAGCATAAACTACCTACTGCTGGTTCGAAAGCTAAATTAATTTCCCGTTTGAAGGATGTTGACCCAGACGGAACGTGGATAGATGACAAGCTGAAGGAGGTTCGTGAAGATAATGAAGGGTCGTGTGTTGATGTATCATCAAACATGCAGTCAGCAATGAATTTACAGCAACGAGAAATTGGTTTTTCCATAAAGGAAAAAGAATTAGCAGAAGCTGAGTTAGTTATGTTGCGCCTTGAGTTAGATGCGATGCGTTGTTAGTGAAATTAGTTAGCGGCGAACGAATATTTCGGCAGTTGCAAATGTACTCTGTAAATTTGATGGCAAATCTGGTGTTTGTGAAATTTGGAAGAAGCAGATCAATTTGTTGAAGACGATATATAAAATGGAAGATGACGTTGCACGATTACTTATCGGTATGCGACTGAAGGGAAAAGCACTTGAATGGTTTCATTTGAAACCACAATATATAACTATGCTATTCAACCGACTGCGGGAAGAATTAAGAGTTACGTTTTATCATTCACAAAGCAAGTTTGAAATAAGGAAGGAATTTGAAGAGTGATTATGGAAGAAGAACGTGACATTTCATGAATATTTGCACGAGAAAATCATCCTTAGAAATCGAGTACCAATCAACGACCATGAAATACCTGAATATTTGATTGATGGCTTCCCCGATGAAATGCTCAGGAGCCAAGCGCGTATTCAACAGATTAGAAAAACCGATCAACTTTCGAAAGCGTTTGAAGAGGAAATTCTCCGAGATCAAGGTTTGTCGAGTGTACAAATGTCAACAAAGTTTGAAAAGTGTGAAGACAGTTTCAATAGAAATGAACGAAAAGAGGTGGTCAATGTGGGTGAGATAAAAGAGTACACCGGTAATATTGTACGATGTTGTAATTGTGGTGGGCATGATCATATTAGCATGAATTGTCCAACGACAGATCGTGGTGTAAACTGTTTTATATGTCAAGAACGTGGACATATTGCGTCGAAATGTCCCAAAAAATCTAAAGAGAACTGCGCGACATTAAGAGTATCGCACCGAAAGTATCTCAAAAATATTTTACTTAATAGATACGAGATCGAAGCATTAATCGATTCAGGAAGTGATTTTGTTTAATTCGCGCAGACGAGTATATTAAGCTTGGTTTTCCGCAATTACGACGCAATTACATTTCGATGGTATAGATTCAAAGAATGATACGACATTTGGTGAATTTCAAGTAGAAATTACCGTAGATGGACACTCATATCCGATTTCTATACAAGTAATCTCCGATACCATTGTTCGGCACAAGCTGTTGATAGGAATGAATTTCTTAAATGTAACCAATGTTAGCATTACAGATGGTAAAGTAAACTTTCATACATTATCAAAAGTAACGCGCAAAATTGTTGAAACAGAAAATATTGCACCGGAAATATTTAAAATAGATGTAACGAGTGACGTGTTAGCAGTAAATTAGCGAGTGGCAATAGAATATTTTGTTAGTAATTACAAGCCGAGTAAAACCTTTAAACCTGAAATTGCAATGAAATTAATATTGAAATGTGAAGAGTCTATATATCAATCGACGAGACGATTGTCAGCGTCGCAAAAAGAGATTGTTAATGTGCAGATAGAATAGTGGATTACGGCTGGAGTCGTTCAGTTATCTACTTCTGATTATGCGAGTCCGGTTATTCGCGTTCAGAAGAAAAATGATTCGTTTAGATTATGTGTGGATTATCGACAAATTAATAAGAAGATTATTAAATATAGATATCCGTTACAATTCATTGAATACCAATTAAATTTGTTACAAGTCGCTCGCATTTTTAGTACTCTTGACTTGAAAAACGGTTTCTTTCACGTGCGACAGGATAAATCAAGTCGAAAGTATATAGCATTTATTGTACCAGATGGTCATTCTGAATTCTTACGAGTCCCTTTTGGTCTACGTAATACAGCAGTAGTTTTTCAAAGATTTATAAATACCGTATTTAGAGATCTTATTCGAGACAGAATAGTTGTAGCATACATACATGATTCAATTATTTCATCAAATGATGTTGAAAGTGGGATAAAAAATCTTGAAAGGATTTGAATTTTTGTGAGCGGAGCCGGTTCAATACACAGCTGGGAAAAGTGTTGTTTTCTGCAAACTTCTGTCCAATTTCTCGGGCATGTAATCAACAATGGTTATGTTCGCCTCTCACTAAAATTGATGCAGTCCGACGATTTCCAATGTTAAGCACGTACAAAGTTTTCTTAGACTAATTGGGATTTTCCGTAAATTTATTCGTGAATACCCTGTAATTGCGTGACATTTGTCTAACCTTCTGCGAGCGAATGCTTAATTTTGTTTTGAGCAACTGAAAAGGAAGAATTCACACAACTTAAGCTTTTATTGAGTGAGAAACCAATATTGAATTTGTATCAAGTAGAAGTAAAGACGGAGTTGCATACAAATGCTTCTGCGTTAGGGTACAGATCGATTTTATTTCAAACAAATAACTAAGTTCAACCCTTTCACCCTGAATATTATTTTCTTGTTGTATCGGGTAAATGCTTTTACAACATTTACATGGCTTTATGCTACAAAATCTACTACTACAGCTTAAGTTTTGTCACGCCTGAAGAAGCAAGCGAATATTTTCTGTATTCCGCGTCGTATAATTTCTGATAGGGGAACCGCTTTCAGTGCAAATGTTTTCAAGCAATATTGTCAAGAAGAAAATATAGAATATGTTTCAAATACAACAGGAATTCCTAGAGCTAATGGTCAAGTTGAACGTCTTAATAGTACATTCATACTGTTGTCAGCAAAATTAGCTGCACCTGAGCTCTGTGAATAATGTAAGTACTTAGAAGTAGATCAACAATGTCTGAAATCAACAATACATCGAAGTATTGGTAGGTCACCATATCATCTGCTCTCTGGCTCACATTCGCGTCTTAGAGGTCACCTTGACATCCGACGTATACTTGAAAAGGAATGGATCACACGTTTTCAAGATAAACGCGATGAAGTACGACTTCAAGCAAGGAAAAATATATCCAGGATCCAACAAGAGAATAGGCGAACCTTTAACAAGAGTAGACGAAAGGCTAGAATTTATCGTGAAGGAGATCTAGTAGCAATTAAACGTATGCAACAGAGTCCTGGTCCAAAAATAGCTCATAAATATTTTGGACCGTATGAAGTTACACAAGTTTTACGCAATCAACGATTTGTATTTCGAATGGTATGGGAAGGAGAAGGACCCTTAAAAACATCTACATCAGCAGATTTTTTGAAATTGTAGATCGACGACATCAATGTTGATTTATCTGAAATCGAAGACGATATGAATGAAGACATTCGGGACAAACGTTCATACAGGACGGCCGAGTGAAGGATAACGAAATTATCTAAATCTAAAAGCTAATCTATAATTCAAGTTTCCAATGTTACGTGCATAAGTGCGGAGAATTAGAACGATATTGTTTTGAGATGCAGACATTGTGAAAGACCACCCTGTTGCATGTAAGCGTATAATTCACAACCCTGTGTAGAAGCAGATAAGTATAGTGCTATGCTTAAAGGATTACTGCCTACTTACTTTAAAATGTTGAATTGAGATGCGTTATAACATGCTATGCAGCATTACAACTCTACTGCTTTGACATGCAGGCACTATGAAGCGCCATTCCGCTGCGTGGGACTGTAGAATTTACATTCTGTAGAAATGTAGAAGCAGATACGCATAATGCCATGCATAGAACATAAAACGCTGAAATGTGGTGCACCATCGCAATGGGTGAAATATCAGAGGAAGTTGCATGGAACTGTATAATTCAGATTCTGTAGAAATGTAGAAACAGATAAGCATAATCCGATGCAATGAGCATTATAACTTACTGTACCTATTTTGAACTGTTGGGATGAAATGCGATATCGCGATGCATGAAGCATTAGAAATTAAATGCATCGACACTTAGAAATCTAAAAACGCTATCTCTTAACAAGGAAGTGTAGGATTCACCTTCTATTGACGTTAGAAGTTGCGAGGAAGTATAGAAATCACATTCCTTTGAAGTGCAGAAGCAGAAAGGCATAGTGAGATGTATAGAGGACGAAAACCTGCTTAAGTACTCCGAACTGTTGATATGAAATGCCATATCGCGTTTTATGAAGCATTGGAATTCTATTGCTTCGATACATGGACTTCTACTGACACACTATTCTGTAGCAAGGTAGTATGGGATTTACATCCTTCTCAAGTTCAGATACAGGTACACAATAACGCGTTGCATTGTATATTACATCGTATTGTGAAACAAAGAAGTGAAATGCGTCATCGCTTCGATTGCAGGACTAGAACTCTATTGCTTCGACACGTTGACATCTACAAATCGTATCCCCTCGGAATGATGTGTAGAAATCTCATTCTTTTGAAGCGTAGAAACAAATATGCATAACGAGATGTATAGAGCATAATAATATACTTACATACTACGAACTGTTTGTATGAAATGCGATACCGCGTTTTATGGAGAATTAAAGCTACGTAGCTTCGATGCGTAGACACCTAGAAACGCTACTCAGTAGCAAAGAAGTGTGAGATTTACATTCTTTTGAGGTATAGACGAGATATACATACCGTGTTGCATTGAATATTACATCTTATAATGAGACATAAAAATGAAATACGTTATCGCGTTTTGTAAAGTGCTAGAACTCTATTGCTTCGATACGTAGACATTCAGAAACGCTGTTCCGTAGCGAGGAAGAGCGGCAGTTGGATTCTTTTGAAGTGCAGACGAGGTATACATAACGCCCAGCATCGAATGTTACATCTTTTTATGACACATAGAAGTGGAATGCGAAATAGCGTTTTATGAGAAACTAGAGCTCTATTGCTCCGATACGTAGACATCTAGAAACGCTATTCCGTAGCATGGAAGTGTGGCATTTACATTCGTTTGTAGTGTAGACGAGATATGCATTACGTTTTGCTTTGAATATTACATCTTATCATGAAACATAGAATTGAGATGCGATAACGCGTTTTAAGAAGCATTAGAACAGTATTGCTTCGATACGTGGACATCTGCAAACGCTAGTTCCTAGCAAGTAAGTGTGACATTTACATTCTTTTGAAGTGTAGACGTGGTATTTATTTCACTTAGCACTGAATGTTATATCTTATCATGAAACATACAAATGAGATGCGATATCGCGTTCTAAGAAGCATTAGAACTTCATTGCCTCGATACGTAGACACGTGGAAATGTTATTTCCTAGCAAGGAGGTGTGGCATTTACATTCTTTTGAAGTGTAAATGAGGTACACGTAACACTTCGCAAAGAATATTATATCTTAGCATGAAACTTACAAATGAGGTGCGATATCGGGTTCTAAGAAGCATTCGAACTCTAATGCTTCGGTACGTAGACATCTGGAAACTCATTTCCTAGCAAGGGATTGTGGCATTTACATTCTTTTGAACTGCGGACGAGGTATACATAACACTACGCAATGAATATTATCTCATATCATGAGACACAGAAATGAGATGCGATATCGCGTTTTAAGAAGCATTAGAACTCTATTGCTTCGATACGTAGTCACCAGGAAACGCACTTCCTAGCAAGGAAGTGTGGCATTCACATTCTTTTGAAGTGTAGACGTGGTATACATAACACTTCGCGATGAATATTATATCTTATCATGAAACATAGGAATGAGATGCGATATCGCGATTTAACAATGATTAGAATTCTATTGCTTCGATACGTAGACATCTGCCAACGCTATTTCCTAGCAAGGAAGTGTCGCATTTATATTCATTTGAAGTGTATGCGAGGTGTACATAACACTGCACAATGAATATTATATCTTATCAAGAAACATAGAATTGAGATGCGATATCGCGTTTAAAGAAGCTTTGGAAATCTGCTGCATCGATACGTAGACATCTGGAAACGCTATTTCGTAGCAAGGACGGGCGATATTTACATTAGTTTAATGTGTAGACGAGGCATACATATATGCATAAGATATAATAATAGATAAGATGTAATATTCATTACGAAGTGTTATGTATACCTCGTAAACACTTCAAAGGAATGTAAACGTCACTTGTCCTTGAGTGCAAATAACGTTTCCAGATGTCTACGTGTCGAGGCAAATGAGTTCAAATGCTTCTTAAAACGCGATATTGCATCTCATTTCTGTTACACGATAAGATACAATATTCTTTGCGAAGTGCTATGTATACGTCGCCTGCACTTCAAAAGAATGTAAATGCAACACATCCTAGCTGGGAAATGCGTTTCCAGATGTCTACGTATCGAAGCATTTGAGTTTCAATGCTTCTTAAAACGCGATATCGCTTCACATTTCTATATTTCGCGATACGATATAATATTCATTGCGATGTGTTATGTATACCTCGCCTACACTTCAAAAGAATGTAAATGGCACACTTCCTTGCTAGGAAATGCGTTTCCAGATGTCTACGTATCCAAGCAATGGTGTTCTAATGCGTGTTTAAAATCGCGATATCGCATCTCATTTCTGTGTCTCATGATAAGATATAGTATTCATTGTGGAGTGTTATGTATACCTCGCATACACTTCAAATAAATGTAAGTGCGACACTTCCTTGCTAAGAAGTAGCGTTTGCAGATGTCTACGTATCGAGGCAATAGAGTTCTAATGATTCTTAAAACGCGATATCGCGTCTCATTTCTATGTTTCATGATAAGATATAATATTCATTGCGACGTGTCATGCATACCTCATATTCGCTTCTAAAGAATGTAAATGCAACTCTTCTTTGCTAGGAATTTGCGTTCTCAGGTGTCTACGTATCGAGGCAATAGGTTTCTAATGCTCCTTAAAACGCGATATCGCATCTCATTTCTATGTTTCATGATAAGATATAGTATTCATTGCGAAGTGACATGTATACCTCGTATTCGCTTCAAAAGAATGTAAATGCGACACTTCCTTGCTAGGAATTGGCGTTTGCAGATGTTTACGAATCGAGACAATAGAGTTCTAATGCATCTAAGAACGCGATATCGCAACTCATTTCTATGTTTCGTGATAAGATATAATATTCATTACGAAGTGTCATGTATACCTCGTATTCGCTTCAAAAGAATGTAAATGCGACACTTCCTTGCTAGGAAATAGCGTTTTCAGGTGTCTACGTATCGAGGCAATAGAGTTCTAATGCTTCTTAAAACGCGATATCGTATCTCATTTCTGTGTTTCATGATAAGATACAATATTCATTGCGATGTGTCACTTATACCTCGCATACACTACAAATGAATGGAAATTCGACACTTCCTTGCTAGGGAATAGCGCTTCCAGATATCTACGTATCGTAGCATTAGAGTTCTAATGCATCTAAAAACGCGATATCGCATCCCATTTCTAGGTTTCGTGATAAGATATAATATTCATTGCGAAGTGTCATGTATACCTCGTATTCGCTTCAAAAGAATGTAAATGCGACACTTCCTTGCTAGAAAATAGCGTTTGCAGATGTCTACGTATCGAGGCAATAGAGTTCTAATGATTCTTAAAACGCGATATCGCGTCTCATTTCTATGTTTCATGATAAGATATAATATTCATTGCGACGTGTCATGCATACCTCATATTCGCTTCTAAAGAATGTAAATGCGACACTTCTTTGCTAGGAATTTGCGTTTTCAGGTGTCTACGTATCGAGGCAATAGAGTTCTAATGCTCCTTAAAACGCGATATCGCATCTCATTTCTATGTTTCATGATAAGATATAGTATTCATTGCGAAGTGACATGTATACCTCGTATTCGCTTCAAAAGAATGTAAATGCGACACTTCCTTGCTAGAAAATAGCGTTTGCAGAAGTCTACGTATCGTAGCAACAGAGTTCTAATTCTTTTTGCATCGCGATATTGCATCTCATTTCTAAGTTTCATGATAAGATATAAGAACCATTGCGAAGTGTCATGTATACCTCGTATTCACATCAAAAGAATGTAAATGCGTCACTTCCGTGCTAGGAAGTAGCGTTTGCAGAAGTCTACGTATCGTAGCAATAGAGTTCTAATGCTTCTTAAAACGCGATATCGCATCTCATTTTTTTGTTTCATGATAGGATATAATATTCATTGCGAAGGGTTATGTATATCTCGTCTACACTTAAAAAGAATGTAAATGCGACACTTCCTCGCTAGGAAATTGCGTTTCCAGATGTCTACGCATCGAAGAAGTAGAGTTCTATATCACCATAAAACGCGATATCTCATCTCCTTTCTATGTTAGTTGATAAGATGTAATTCAGTGCATCGCGTTAGTATATCAAATGTATGTAACTGTATTGCTTCAATACGTAGTCTTCTAGAAACGCTATTCCGTTGCAAAGAAGTGTGGGATTTACATTCTCTTGAAGTATGGACGAGATATACACAACGCGGTAAATTGACATTACATCTTATCATGAGACATAGAAATGAGATGCGATATCGCGTTTTAGGAAATATTGGAACTCTATTTCTTCGATACGTAGACGTTTAGAAACGCCATTACGTCGGATGGATGTGTGACATTTACATTCTTTTGAAGTGTTGTCCAGATGTACGTATCGCGTTGCATTGAATATTACATCTTATCATGAGACAATGGAATGAGATACTATGTCGCGTTTTATGAGGAGTTAGAAATCTATTTCCTCGATACGTAGACATCTTGAAAGGCTGTTCCGTATCAAGGAAGAGAGGCATCTGCATTCTTTTGAAGTGTAGCAGCGCATACAGCGCCTGCCGCCATTGCAGAGACGAGCAAACCGACACACGGTAACACAGTCTGATCACCGAGCTATGGCAGCCACCCTCGCACCAAGGAGTTGAACCACACGATCGCGCCTCGATGCGCATACGTCAAACAGTTGGAGCAGACACCAGCCACAGCCTTCGCACGAGGACCATTTCACGCACCACGAGGGTCGCCCGCAGTTACGCACACATATTCGTATTATACTCATGTCTATAACCAAGCGAATTCTAGTATTTATGCATACGGCACTCTATGTACAAACAGGACGCAACACACAAGTATAGCATAAGTCATTTCATGTGTAATCATAATTTTAGAAAGCGTATTATTCATAATTAAAGCCGCGCCAGCTCACGCCGGCCGCGCACGTCTCACCACGACCGTCCGCACCACCGCGAGTGTCTAGCGTCCGCCCCACTCCAGGGCCTAGCGACTCGCGTTCCCGCGCGATCCGAGGAGGTCGCGGTTCCGCGAGTCAACGGAGAGATCAAGCCCAGCGCTCGACGAGTACAGATCGATCCAAGCGCTCATCGCTACCGTACCTATCATGCCTCCGGGCCTTACTCCACCTCAGTTGAAGATGTTTGCTATTTCGTTACTATTCTAACTCAGAATTCAAGGTGCTATTTCCAATTCTAACTTTAACTTTATTCTAAATAAACGATTCTAGTACTTAGTCATTCTTAGCATGGAGCAGTAAAGCCTAGGCTTAGATTTTACTTAGAATATATCTTATTTTTACCAGTATTTACAAACTCTCATTATTCTCAATGTATTCCTTGTCTTATATTACATTAAATTCATTACGGTACGACGTCTTCCACGAGTTCACGCGTCTTCCAAAATCATTCAAGGAGTTCTGACCCTTAGTTACGCTTGGTTACCGACAATTTAGAGCGGCCCTCCGCTTAGCTGCATTGTGCCACAGTTCGACTAAGGAGAAGATATACATCGTTTTCCATATTTCTGGAGCGGCAAACTAGAGCGACCCCCTCCGCTAGTGGACCCGCAGCTGGAGTTTTGGAATCCGATTTGAATGCGCCGTTCGGCTACGAATAAACGAATTCGACGCGTGGGAGGGAAGAACTTCCTGCGTCCTCTAGTGCGTGAATACTTGGGTACAAGTAGCTATTCCATCGTCCACCACTTCACCGTCTCATCTCCTGCTGTCTGCCGACCGGACAGCCATTCCGTATCGCCGCCCCCGTCGTCGATCCGCACCAGAGACAAGCCTGCCTGGGTACTCGTTCCATTGTCGATTCCGCCTCACAGCCCGTATGCAGGAACCATACCAGAGGATGATCCTCGCCGAGGACGATACTTGGAACGACGTTAGTAATTAGCGGCTTCCAAGACTTCGAAAGGTAAGTCCCCTTTTTTATATACTCGCGTCCGTGACTTTCGCGCAGTGTTTCGCGATCCAAAAAGAACCCGCTCTTCCATCCAATTGTGCGAGTCGAACCATTCGAGACTGCGTGCTGCTCCGCCATACGGTTAATTTTCCGCGACCCCAGACGTGATACATCTATGAAAGGAAAAATATTTTGAAAACTTTAATTATAGTCTTTAATACAAGCAGTTGGACAGTATTTCAATTTTTGATGAAATTGATGAAAGTCAACCATCTTCAAATGATCAGAATCTTTGCCGTTTGAACAATAAGTGACTAACAAATAACTGCATAAATTTCAGGCTTATGAACATACTGATTAAGTCTTATGCAGACACGTTTATAACCGAGTTACTAAATAATAATCAACACTAAATAATCATCTTTAAACTTAAACGATTACACCTGGCATATATATAAAAATATTGCAAACGTGAAAATTAAGTGGTTTATCAAGAACTCTTCTAAAAGAACGGACGAAGCCAATAGAAATCTTTGTTGAAGTAAGCAAGTTCTAAAGTTTCAAGCAACGCGATGGCCCTTATCTGTCTACGTTACATAGCAAGTGAGTTCTGAAGTTCTACGAAAGCCGATGGAGCTCCTCACTATCAACGTTTCAAAACAAGTTCACAAATTCTAAGTTCAACGCTTAAAACTTTGTGTGTTCTATATATCTATGTAAAGTGATTGTCCCTATCAGTTTATACGCTTCAGAGTACGTAAGATGCAAAGTTCTATGCAACATGATTTCGCTTCTTATTTCTACGTTTCATAGTAAGCACTTCCTATATCTTCATACAACGCGATGCAGCTTCACAGTCCTGCGTTTCAAAGTAATTCCCAAAGTTCCACGAAAAGGGATGTCGCATCTGAGTGTCTACATGTCAGTATGAGCAGCTTTGAAGATTCCTTGCAACAAGATGGAGCATCTCAGTACTATAATTCGTCGTAAGCAATAAAAAAATATTCTGTGCTACAAGATGGTGCTTCTCAGTTTCACACTTCAAAGCAAGTATGTAATGTTCTATGCATCGCATTGTGCTTACCTGCTTCTACATTTCAGAATAATGTGAATGCTACAATTCCCTCCAACGGAATGGCCCTTCATAGTGCTACGTTTCAGAACAATAGAGTTCCTATGCCCCATGCAATGCCATGGCGCATCTTATTTCAACGTTACAAAGTAAGTAAGCAGTAACATTCTATGCATTGCATTATGCTTATTTGCTCCTACATTCCAAACGATTGTGAAATTTACAGTTTCAAGCAACGAGATGGTGCTTCATAATGTCTGCATTTTAAGGCAATAGAATTCTAATGCTCCATGGAATGCAATGGCGCATCTCATTTCAATGTTCCGAAATAAGTAGGTTGCAATCTTCTATGCACAGCAATATGCCGATCTGCTTCTATATTTCAAAAGAAAGTGAAATCTACAGTTCCTTGCAACGGGATGGTGTTTCAGTGTCTGCGTTTTGAACGAATAGAGTTCTAATGCACTATGCATTGCGATGACGCATATAATTTCAACGCTTCAAGGTAATTAGGTTGTAATGTCTTATGTATCACATTATGCCTAACTTCTACCACGCTTCAAAAGAATGTGAATCTTACAGTCGCTTGCATCGGGATGGCAATTCATAGTATCTGCTTTTCAAACCAATAGATTACTTTGTGCATCGCGAGGGCGCATATCATTTCAGCGCTTCAAAGTAAGTAGGTTGTAATGTTCTACGCATCGAAATCTTCTCATTTGCTTCTATGCTTCAAAATAATGTGAATCCCTCATCACTTCATTGCAACGGAGTGATTTTTTTATAATGTCGTTGTATCAGAGGAATATATTTCTAATGCTTCATGCATCGCGATGGCCCATATCTTTTCAACGTATCTAGATAAGTAGGTAGTAATGCTCCATGCGTCGCATTATGCTTACCTGTTACAACGCTTCAAAAGTATGTGTAATGTACAGTACCCTGCAACCAGATGGCGCCTTGCAGTGTCTTCGATGCAACGCGGTAGTGTTCTATTGCTCCATATAATGCGATGGCTCTCGACGTTACAAAGTGAGCAGTAACATTCTATGCATCATATCATGCTTATTTGCTTCTACATTCCAAAGGAATGTGAATTATACAGTTCCGTGAAACGAGAGAGAGAACGTTATTGCTCTGGAAGGTAGATACTACGAAGTGCCATTCCGTTGCATGGAACTGAAGAATTCACATTCTTTTGAAGTATAGAAGCAGAAAACAATATTTCTGCGAGTAGAAGATTGCAACTTACTTTCTTCGAACCGTTGCAACGGGATGCGCTTCCGCATTGCAAGGAGCATTACATCTTTATTGCTTTTACACGCAGACACTATGATGCGCTATCCCGTTGCAAGTAACTATGTTCTTCATATACTTTTGATGTATAGAGGGAGATGAAATCAATACATTGTATAGAACATTAGAACTTACTAACTTTATAACATTTAATGAGATGTGTCACCGCATTGAATGGAGTGTTAGAACTCTATTGCTTTGACACGTAGGCATAATGATGCGTAATCCACTTGGAAGGAACTGTGAAGCTCAGATTCGTTTAATGTGTAGAAGCAGATAAGAATGAAGCAGTGCATAGAAGATTACAGCTACTGGAGTTTTTATAGTGTCTATTCTGCTTAGATTTAGCGGAGAGTGTAAGTATATATACTAATTAGAAATGTTTATTTAAAACATCCTGAAATGATACACAATTATATGGAATTTAATTGTACTGGAGCAATTGGACGGCGGATTACCTATTTACTCTTGACTAAAGTATATGATAAGTGTGAATATATATACTAATTTGAAATTTTTACTTTGAACATCATGAAGTGTGAATTCAACAGAGACATTTAATTGTAGAACTGAGAAACACTATCGCGTTGCATGGACGTTTGGAACTCAATTACTTTGACAAGTAGACATTATGAAGCTCTATACAGTAACATGGAACTATAGAAATAACATACATAGTAGTGTAGAAACTAGTAAGCACGATTGTATTGTGTAGAACCTTACAACTTACTTACTTTGATACATAGAACTAAGAATTTCCATCGCGTTGCATGGAACATTGGATGTTAATTACATTGACAAGCTGGTATTTAGGAGAGCTATAGAGTAACATGGATATGTAGAAATTGCATGTAATTGTATTATAGAACCAAGTATGCATAGTGGCTTGTATTGAAGCTTACTACTTACTTACGTTGAAAGGAGAAGCCATCACGCTACAAGGAACTGTAGAATTCACATCACTTTGAAGTCCAGAAGCAGATAAGCATAACGCAATGTATAGAACGTTACAGCTTACATGCATTAAAACGTAAGAAGGAGATGCGCCAACGCATTGCAAGTAGCCGCAGAACTTTATTGCCTTGACAACTAGACACTGTGAAGCGCAATCCCCCTGTAAGGAATTGTGGAATTCATATTCTTCTGAAGTGCAGAAGTGGATAAGCATTATGCTATGCATGGAACATTACAACTTACTTACTTTGTATCGTTGAAAAGAAATGTTGCATGGAGCATTAGATGTCAATTACTTTGATAAGTTGAGACTTAGAGAAAATCTTCACATGTGTAGATGCGGTGCCCTCCGTGGCATACTGAACACTTTTGGGTTCTTATGGTTGTCCTGCTTGTTCTGCTTTCGGTGTAATCGTCATCAGAATGTCACCTGATTTCTCCGTAGTACGTTGATTCGTGGAACGTGAATGGTCCGATAGTCTCCCGTCGATCCGACTTGCGGTTGAGCTTGCCCTTGCGTTCATCTCTGGTACACAGTTGGCCCGTTTCTCCAAAAACTCTAGAAGATCCGTGTAAGACGGCATCTTGTTGTCTTTACTGTGAGTCCCATTGGAATAACGTATTAGCATTTATCTTTCCTCGAATGATGGAAAGCAGAAGTGTTCCATTGCGAGATGTTTTCTTTGGAATTTTTCAGTGCGCGCAGAAGTTGGTTGACGGTGTCGACGATATTGCCCAGTGTTTCTGCAGTGTTCCTTGGCGGTTTAAGAATATTCCAGATTGCATCACAATATTTAGTGGCAGCCCGACTTATACAGTCGTATTTACCTTTCAATAACTCAATCGCGTCGAGTTATGATATCGAATCAGAGCGAGTTATGATAGAGAAGTAGTCGTTTTGAATTTTGTAAAGACGTGACGTTTCTGTTTCGTTTTATTCTTCGAGGTCAAATTGGATGCCATCGAATCGTTTCCACGTTTCAGTTAACGCGTAAAGATGGGTTTGTAGTAAACGTATATCCGGTTGTTCTGATGTTTTGCCTGTATTAAGGAGTCGCGTGAAGGTAGTGATTTGACCGAATGTGGTACCACGTTTACGCCGCAGTGAACTGAGAATAATTTCATGGGGAATGGACTGAGCTTTTTCGAGCGATCGGGTTGTCATCGTGGAACATGAATAAGAAAGGAATGGACGAATAAACGAGTCTACCTTTTCAATGTGAAGATATCAGGTTTGTTAAGCTCTGTCATGATGTCTGGATTCCCTGGTATGTCCGACTTGTTGCTGCTGAGAATCTCAATTTGTCCTGGAGCGTTGGCTTGATCACTGGCATGATTCTTCGATCACTGAATGTTGATTGATTGACACTGTAGTTCGGGCACTCACGTCACTGATTTTAACTGTTCGTTTTTATAACTCGCAGCCGACGAGGCTCATTTTCGGTTGATAAGCCTACGAAGGACGTAAATCTTCATTACGTATCTTTTCGTCACAGTTGCAACGTGCGCTCTAATACCTGTTACAGTAATAGGGAAGTAGATAGATATAATTGGAATTGATACGATTCCTTAACAAACAATTATACTTAACTTAAAATGAATTAAAAGGTTTTAGTGTTTTTCATGTTCTCGGATATGTCTGAATCTGAATTTCTACTAAGCTCATCAGTCATGAAGTCAGAGTGTTTTAATGTGAATTTGTATGGAGGGGTGGTCAAGGGTGTGGCAAATCAATGAGACGTTATTGGTGGAAAATCTGTAGATTTGCTTCTTTCTCTGGAACTGGGAGGAGACAAGAAGGCGCGAAGAGTGGGACCAACGGTTGTAGGTTGGTTGCGACAATTGTGAGAAGTGGGAAATAAGACAATAAAACGGCCAGCTGCATGGTGTACACAATTTGAAGAATCACTACGAAGGCTTGATTTTTAAATTTACGATGAGACGACATCTTGTTGCTTTACGAGTTTATTGCTACTATGTGTTTAATAGGGATTTTGCAGAATTTGTGAAATGAGGATGCATGGAGCATGAGAACTGCATTGCATTGGCACGCAAGCATCATGAAGCGCCATTTCGTTGCATGGAATTAAAGAATTTCCATTCTTCGGAAATGTAGGAACAAATAAGTATAGCGATGTGTACAGATGATTACAGCTTATTTATTTTGAAAGGTAGAAATGGGATGTGCTATCACATTGCATAGATTAATAGAGCTCTACTGCTTTGACACTTAAACTCTTTTATGCTCCATGAAATTGCATGGATCTGTAGTATTCACATTCTTATGAAGTGCAAAAGCAGGAAGGCGTAACGCTACGTATAGAGGAGTACAACTTAATTACATCGAAGCGTTGAAATGAGATGCTCCATCGCATTGCATGTAGCATTAGAAATCTACTGCATTGATGCACAGACATTATGAAGTATCATCTCCTTGCAAGAAACTGTGGAATTTACATTCTTTTAAAGCGTAGGAGCAGGCAAACATAATCGTGAGCATAGAAAGTTACATCTTACATCGAAATGATGAAATGTGATGCGCCATCGCATTGCATGCAGCAGTAGAACTCTGCTGCTATAATACGTGAACACTATAATGCCGCAACCCAATGAATGGAACTATAGAATTCACATTCGTTAGAAGTGTATAAGCAGATCAGCATAATGATATGCTTAAAAGATTACAGGATACTTACTTTGAAAAGTTGAAATGAGATGTATTATCGCGTTGCGTGGAACATTAGAACTTCATGGTTTTCACACGCAGATACTGTGAAGCACCATCCCGTTTCAAGGAACTGCAGAGTATACATTCCTTTAATGTGTAGTAGCAGGCAAGCATAATGTTATTGAAGGATAATGAAATAATCTTAATTTAAATGTTAATCAATAACTCAGGTTTAATGTCAATCTTACGTACGTGGAATATTCTAGAATGCGAGTGAGAGCGAATGTGCGAAGCAAATGAGTTTTTCGTGTGAGTGTTTTAAAATAATGAAGCAGTTGTTCATTAGCAGTCTTTGGAGTAATATCTCAGTTGAAAAGAACTATTTAATGATATAAAAAATCTTATAATTGTCTTTTATTAATAAGTTTTCTACAATTTTGGGGTCTCGGGCGTAGTAATTATCAAGAAGACATTCAAGAATTAAATCGGATACGTTCTAAAGATTGAAGTATTATCGAATATTTGAAGACAGAGCGTTCAAGATAATTCCTTGACGGTCTAGAACGTTCGAGAAGATACTCAAGCGATGCGAGTGTAGTTTTTAGAGATAGTGCGAGAACGAAAATTAATTATTCGTGTGGAGACAATTCGAGTTTAAACGCAAGTGTCGAGTAATAATTTTTACAATGATCGATTTGAGTAAAATTATTTTTATTAATTACAGTTACAGCGCTAAGAGAGGTATTAATAGAGCATAAACTACTTACTGCTGGTTCGAAAGCTGAATTAATTTCCCGTTTGATGGAAGTTGACCCAGACGGAACGTGAAGTTCATGAAGATAATGAGGAGTCGTGTGCTGGTGTATTAGCAGAACGTGAGTTAGCCGTGTTGCGCCTTGAGTTAGATCCGGTGCGACAAAAATTACAGGTTGAGTAAAATTCGAAAAATGAGCAACGAAGATCGATGCGTAATTTTGAAGGCGAACTATTTGATGTTGTTAGTAGCGTTGACAATTTCTTAATAGTCTAAAGTAAATCTGGTGATTATAAAATTTGGGAGAAGCAGACCAAATTATTCAAGACGACATATAAATTGGAAGATGACGTTGCACGAATACTTATCGGTATGCTACTGAAGGGAAAAGCACTTGAATGATTTCTTTCTAAACCAGGATATACAACTATGGCATTCAACCGACTGCTGGAAGAATTATGAGTTGTTTTATCATCCGCAAAGCAAAATTGAAACGAAGAAGAAATTTGAAGAGCGGTTATGGAACAGGAACGAGACGTTTCATGAATATTTGCACGAGAAGAACATTCTTGGAAATCGAGTACCAATCAACGACCATGAAATACTTGAATATCTGATTGACGGCATTCCCGATGAAATGCTCCCGAACCACGCGCGTATTCTACAGTTTACAACAACCAATCAACTTTCGAAAGCGTTTGAAAAGGTAATTCTTCGAGATCGAGGTATGTCGAGTGTGCAGAGGTCAACAATGTTTGAGATATGTAATGACAGTTTCGTTAGAAATGAAAGAAAAGAGATTGTCAATGTGGATGAGATAAAAGAATTTATCGGTAATATTGTACGATGTTATAATTGTGGTGAGCACGATCATATTAGCGTGAATTGTCCAACGAAAGATCGCGGTGTAAAATGTTTTATATGTGAAGAACGTGGACATATTGCGTCGAAACGTTCCAAGAAATTTAAAGCGAGTGAAGAGAGCTGCGCGACATTAGGAGTATCGTACCGAAAGTATCTCAAAAATGATTTACTTAACGGATGCGAGATCAAAGCATTAATGGATTCAGGAACTGATTTTAGTTTAATTCGCACAGACGAGTACATTAAGCTTGGTTCCCCGCAATTACGACGCAATGAATTACATTTCGATGGTTCAAGGAATAGTACAACATTAGGTGAGTTTCAAGCAGAAATTTCCGTAGATGGGCACTCATATTGATTTGAATACAAGTAATCTCTGATACCATTGTGCGACACAAGCTGTTAATAGGAACGAATTTCTTAAATGTAACCGATGTCAGCATTACAGATGGTAAAGTAATCATTCGTCCATTATCGAAAGTAACGCGCGAAATTGTTGAAAGAGAAAATATAGTACCGGAAATATTTTAAATAGATGCAACGAGTGACGTGTTAGAAGAAAATCAAGTTGATGTGTCTGGTGTATTAGATCCTAATTAGCGAGTGACGATAGAAAATCTTGTTAGTAGTTACAAGCCAAGTAAAACCTTTAAACGTGAAATTCCATTGAAATTAATACTGAAAGGCGAAGAGTCTGTATATCAATCGGTGAGACAATTGTCAGCGTTGCAAAAAGAGATTGTTAATGCGCAGATAGAACAGTGGATTGTGGCTGGAGTCGCCTAGTTGCCTACTTCTGATTATGCGATTCCGGTTTTCCTTGTTCGGAAGAAAAATGTTTCGTTTGGATTATGTGTGGATTATCGACAAATTAATAAGAAAATTATTAAAGATAGATATCCGTTACAATTGATCGAAGATCAATTAGATTTGTTTCAAGGCACGCGCATTTTTATTACTCTTGACTTGAGAAACGGTTTCTTTCACATGTGACAGGATAAGTCAGGTCGAAAGTATACAGCATTTATTGTATCAGATGGTCATTATGAAGTCTTACGAATCCCTTTTGGTCTATGTAATTCACCAGCAGTTTTTCAAAGGTTTATAAATACTATATTTAGAGATCTTATTCGAGAGAGAATAGTTTTAGCATACATAGATTATTCGATTACTTCATCACATGATATTAAAAGTAGGATCAAAAATCTTGAAAGAGTTTGAATTATAGCAAGCGGAGCCGGTTTAAAATTCAGTTGGGAAAAGTATTGTTTTGTGCAAACTTCTGTCAAATTTCTCGGGCATGTATGGTTATATATATAATGTATATATATAGCAATGGTTATGTTCGCCCCTCGCTAAAACTGATGCAATCCGATGACTTCCAATGTTAAACACATACAAAGTTTTCTTAGACTAATCGGGAATTTTCGTAAATTTACACGTGAATACCCAGTAATTGCGCGACATTTGTCTAACCTTCTGCGAGCGAATACTAAATTTTGTTTTAGAGTGACTGAAAAGGAAGCATTCATACGACTTAAATTTTTACTGAGTGAGAACCGAATAGTGAATTTGTATCAAGTAGAAGTAGAGATGGAGTTGCATACAGATGCTTCTGCGTTAGGGTACGGAGCACTTTTATTTCAAACAAATAACAAAGATCAACCTTTTCACCACGAATATTATTTTTTAGTGGTAAGACAGCTTCTTTTGAATCTAAATGCAGTAGCTATGAGTTTGAGGTTTTAGCAATAGTAAAAGCTTAGAAGAAATTAGGAGTTTATTTACTAGGAATTTCGTTTGTTATTGTTACTTATTGCCGAAATTTTACTCTTGCAATGAATAAGATAAATCTTTGTTTGTGAGTTGCGTGATGGACATTATCGTTAGAAGAATTTGATTACCGGATACAGCATCGTCCAGAGAAGGACATGATACATGTTGCTGCGCTTAGTAGAAATGCACCTCCTGCGATTTTCTTAATCGATGAATCTGATGCAAGCCTTACAGAACGTTTGCAGAAAGCACAGGAAGATGATGAGACTGTTATGAAACTTCGAGATTAGGTACTTCAAAACAAGACGAATGATTATGATCTACGGGG
Organism: Xylocopa sonorina; assembly: GCF_050948175.1. Classification (NCBI taxonomy): domain Eukaryota; kingdom Metazoa; phylum Arthropoda; class Insecta; order Hymenoptera; family Apidae; genus Xylocopa; species Xylocopa sonorina. Next base: position 3,285,704 of record NW_027490091.1, read on the forward strand.
AAATTTTCTGTACAGAGCAAGAAATAAGGCAAGCTTATGAGTGTGGACATTTGTCTATAGTCAAGACTGAGGCTATCGTACGTAAAGATTATTGGATTCCAAATCTTGGGCAGCAAGTGGAAAAGGTGGTAAAGAATTGTGTTACATGCATCTTAGCCGAAAAGATGCAGGGGAAGCAGGAGTGTCATTTAAATCCGATTGAAAACGGGAGTATTCCTTTTAATACATTTCATATCGATTATCTTGGACCGCTGCCATCAGCAAAGAAAACGTATCAGTTCATATTTGTAGTGGTAAATGCTTTTGCAAAATTTACATGGCTTTATACTACAAAACCTACTACTACAGCTTAAGTTTTGTCACGCCTAAAAAAGCTAGCGAATATTTTTTGTAATCCGCGTCGAATAATTTCTGATAGGGGTACGGCTTTCACAGCAAATGGTTTCAAGCAATATTGTCAAGAAAAGAATATAAAACGTGTTTCAACTACAACAGGAATTCCTAGAGCTAGTGGTCAAGTTGAACATCTTAATAGAACATTCATACTGTTGTCAGCAAAATTAGTTGCACCTAAGCCCTGTGAATGATGTAAGTACTTAGAAGTAGGTCAAAAATGTTTGAAATGAACAATACATCGAAGTATTGGCACGTCACCATTTCATCTTCTCTCTGGGACACATTCACTTCTTAATGTCATCTTGGCATCCGAGACATACTTGAAAAGGAATGGATCGCACGTTTTCAAGATAAACGAGATGAAGTACGACTCAAGCACGCAAAAATATATCCAGAATCCAACGAGAGAATAGGCGAACTTTTAACAAGAGTAGACGAAAAGCTAGAATTTATCGTGAAGGAGATCTAGTAGCAATTAAACATGTACAACAGAGTCCTGGTCTAAAAATAGCTCATAAATATTTTGAATCGTATGAAGTTACACGAGTTTTACGCAATCAACGATTTGTAGTTCGAACGGTAGGGGAAGGAAAAGGGCCCCTACAAACATCTACGTCAGCAGATTCTATGAAATCGTGGATCGAAGAAATCTATGACATTTATCTCAAATCAGAGACGATATGAATGAAGACATTCGGGACGAACGTTCATGCAGGATAGGCATGCCAAGTGAAGGATAACGAAATTATCTTAATTTAAAAGCTAATCAATAATTCAAGTTTTAAATGTTAAGTGCGTGGAATATTCTAGAATGCGAGCGAGAGCGAATGTGCGGAAAAAATGAGATTTCGTGTGTACGTTTTAAAGCGATGAAGCAGTTGTTCATTAGCAGTCCATGGTGTAATATCTCAGTTGAAAGGAACTATTTAATGATTTACAAAACCTCGTAATTGTCTTTGATTAATGAGTTTCCTACGTTATGCACAGAAGATTGCAGCTTACTAAATTCGATACGTACAAATGAAATGCACAGTCGCATTGCATGGAGCATTAGAACTTCATTGCTTTGACAAGTAGACACTATAAAACGCCACCCTGTTGCATGGAAGTGTAGAATTCACAACCTTATGAAGTGTAGAAGCAGAATGAGCATAATGCTATGCATACACGATTACACCTTACTTTAAAACGTTGACATGAGGTGCGACATCGCATTGCATGGAGCATTAGGACTCTCCTCATTTGACACGTAGACACTGTGAAGCGCCATCCCGTTGCTTAGAACTGTAGAATTCACTTTCTTTTGAAGTATAGAAGCAGATAAGCATAATGCTATGCATAGAGGATTGCAATTTACTTAGAGTGAAACGTTGGAATGAGATTCGCCCCGGTATTGAATGGGACATTAGAACTCCATTGCTTTGACACGTAGACATTATGAAGCTCCTTCCTGTTGCATGGAACTGTAGAATTCACATTCTTATGAAGTGCATACGCAGATAAGCGTAATCCGCGCATAGAATGTTTCAGCTTACTTACTCGGAAACATTGATGTGAGATTCGTCACCGCATGTTATGTAGCATTAAGACTCTGTTGGTCCAACAGGCAGGCTGTATGAAGGGCCATCTTGTTGCATGAACATGTAGAATTAACATTCTTTTGAAGTGTAGTGGCAGATGAGTATAATGTTATCCATAACAGCTTACTGCTGTTGGATTGTTTCACATGTCAACGGAGAAACAAAAATGAATCTTGAGTTAGGAAATAGAATCCAGTATATAAACTGTGAAAGAGTTATGTCGGTTCGAGTAGGGGTCACGACTGTTTATACCTAGTGGCCTGAAAGGAAAGCACGTGCAGAGTTTGCGTCGTCTATTTCTTTAGGGGGACACTATATTTCCTATGTGGAGTCCTCACAATTATTAGAGTTTTTAAAACGTAAAGATGTACCTTCAGACCTTAAGAATAAAGTTGCAGACTATAAAAAAACTTTGGACAGCTTTTCCTTTATATTTACCCATAATTCAATAGGTTATGGGCCTAGTTTACGGATTTTAATAGTAGTAACACTTTAGTAGATATTCTTTTCAGTGATTACTTTTATGTATGTGACTATGTGATTATATGTGTAATATCAGAAGTATAAATAAGTGATTAAATTGCAGAAGAAACATTGTTAGTGAATATAAACCTTTCTTTAAGAAAAAAAAGGAGAAATATGAAAAGTACAAAAACCAAGAGAAACATTAAACAATTTGATGGTGATTGCTACAGTATGTGGCAATTGAGAATTGGTGCACAGTTAAGCTAATTGAATAATTATTAATGAACCCATTCCAGTAAGAATAACTGCAGATTGGAAGAAAGCAGAGAGGATTGCAAAAGGTGTCATTGCTGAAAATTTGGCAGATTCCTTTTTGAGCTTCGCAAATAATGCGAAGACTGCTGCTGAAATTTTGCACAAAATTGGATGGCATATATGAAAGGGAGAGTTTAGCCACGCAATTGGCTGTTGGAAAAAAATTATTAAGTTTAACTACAGGGAGAGCAGCCCTTGATCAAATGTTTTACAACACTGAACGACATAATCACGGAACTCTTAGCAGCGTGTGTAAAATTAGAAGAAACGGATAAAGCTTTCCATTTACTGCTAACCCTTCCAACGTGCTATGGCGAGTAATTACGGCGATAGAACGTTTTCCGAAGACAACCTAACATTAGCGTTTATAAAAACTGGTTTAGTGGTCCACGATGTAAAATTACGAACAGGCTACTCGACAAGCGAGAATGTATTACATACTCAGAAGATACATACAGATAGAGACAATTTTAATCCAAAAGTACATAAAAGACAAACTAATAGAAACGGCAAAATGGAATAATTTAAATGGCCAAAGAAACAATAAATATAAAATGCCATCATTGTGGAAGAAAGGGAATAAAATAAAAGAACGTTTTTATTATTAAGAACGGTCGAGCACGCGGGATAGAAAAAGGTAATCGCCCAGGCAGCTCAAGAAACAGAAGAATTGAATATTGAAAAGGCTGGGACATCCTCGTTTGCCTTTATGACGGGGTACAATGAAAATGGGGAAGGCCATAGAAAGAAATTAAAGTTTCTGTTGGATTGCGGAGCGTCGGATTACGTTATCGAACGTGACAATGTCTTTCCGACATTCGAGGAGTTGAGTACACCCTTGAAGATTTTAATGGCAAAAAGGTGCTATCCGTTAGAAGGATGCAAGAAGCAGGAATGGACATCGTATTTGTGATAGATGGAAACGTTGAGGTAATGAAAACTGGTCAGAAAATAATGAAAGGTAAGAGAAAAAATAACTTATCTATTACTGATTTTCAAATGGAAAATGGTGAAACATTGATTAATCACCAGATTCATAGTGCAGTAAATAATGACTATGAACTGTGGCATTAGCGTTTGGTCCACATTGGAAGATCAAAATTCGTAGAATTGAAGAATAAAAATGTGGTCAGTGATGTAAGTCATATTGAAATGACAGTGCTGAATGATAATTTATGTGAGGCTCGCATTAAAGGTAGGCAAGCACGATTATCATTCGAAAAGGTAAAGAATATGTAGCATGTAAAGTGACCATTGCTTATTATTTATTCAGATGTATGTGGTTTTATTATTCCCTCAACTATTAACGGAAATAATTATTTTCGCCTATTTGTGGACAAATATACACTTTACTGTGTAACATATCTGATTACATATAAATCAAAAGTACTTTTTGCATTTAAAGATTATGTAACTAGAAGCGAGGCTCATTTTAATTTAAAAGTTGTTCACTTGTGTAGCGATGATGGCAGAGAATATCTGTCAAATGAGATGAAAGATTATACTTTATATATTAGATATAAGATGATATATTACACTTCAAAAGAATATGAATTCTACAGACATATGCATCGGGACGGCGTTTCATAGTGTCTACGTGTAAAAGTAATAGAGTTCTAATGCTGCATGCGGTGCGGTGGTGTATTTCATTTCAACGTTCGGAAGCAATAATGTTGTAATGTTCTATGTATCGCATTATCCTTACCTACTTCTATGCTTCAAAAGATTGTGAATTCGACTGTTCCTTGCATCGTGACGGGGTTTCATATTGTCTGCTTGTCAGAGCAGTAGTTATCTCATGCTCCACGCGATGCGATGGAACATCCAATTTCTACGTTTAGCACATTGACGCCGGCGTGCATCACAGGTGGGTCACACGTGTGTGTTCCGCTGGGCGGTGTGCATCATCGGTGGATCACACGCGTCTGATCCTTGGGGCGGCTTGCATCACTGGTTGGTCACACGCGTCTATTTTGTGATCCGGTGTGCATCACGTTGGGTCGCACTTGTATTTCAGAAAGTAGATAGTACAAAATAGGTTCATTTTTCAATTTTCAACATTATAAGCAGACATTCAATCTTCAAAATATAACAATTCAATATTGTGAACCTAACATAATTATTTAATTTTTTTATGTAATTTTTCAAAACACGATGGGTGGAATTCCGGTTGACCCTTACATCGGTTGCAATAGGTTTTTGCTTTTATCGCCTTATTAGCGGCATACTGCCCACGATTTATTCTAGATATATGTTTATAACATTCTTTACATCGCTGTCTCGTTTTTATCGTGCGTTCTTGAAACGACAGCAGAAAATGTTTAATATTTTCATACCTTTGGTAATTCATTTTCTATGTATACAATAGGAATTAACGAGAGAAGTCGTGCAAACTAATTCGATAACTATTTTCCTATACCACTTTACTGTTCTGCGTAATCAACTGTGATAAGAAGACATCTGGTCGGATGGTCAAACCCCTTCGTAGCTTTGTTATAAACGAACACTCTGACTGGCTTTAACTTATTAGTACTACCCTGGACAATAACACATTTGTGGTTTTCAGAAGTGGCTAGCATGCATACCGGCCTCTTATCCGTCCATTTTAAGAATTTAAAGCCGTTCCCATTTGGAAAATACATAAAGCCACCCCGTTGCTGTTTCCGTTTGGCCTGCAGCGGGAGAAATTTTTTATTAATTTTTACTGTACCAGAAATAGATGTTCCTTTTTGCAAAAGTTCTTTGGCCAATGGGACACTATTATCAAAATTATCTGTGTGTAATACACGGCGTCCAAATGATAATTCAACCTTCAACATCATAACTACAGCATGCACATGTGATCTAACTATTCTGGTTGCATTTTTTCCGGCGTAAATAAGAATGTTGTTGGTGTATCCTTCCGGAAGGTACAGTTTACACTGTCTTACACCATATTTATGCCGCTTTCCTGGGATATATTGGCAAAAACTGAGGCGTCCTCGCCACGAAACCATGGTTTCGTCGATTGCAATATTTTTGCAGAGCTTAACAGTAAATTTGAAAGTGTGGAAAATTTCGTTAACAATAATTCTGAGTTTATACAAACGGTCCTCAGGTTTCCGGTCCTTTTGGTGAACTGAAAATATCTAAGTATCGATATAAACCTATCGATATATACATATCCTTTTGAGACCAATATAATTCTTTTTTAGTTTCTCGATATTTTTATTTTCTCTCGCGATATCGTCATATTTCGTTGTACCAAGGTACAATGGCAAGGCCCTTACAGTATGGTATGTAATCTGTTGTCTGATATTCCTAGGATTTCCTCTTAATGAATGCAATGTTTCCACAGATTTTCCTTTCCTTTCTCTTTAGTTATGTTATTGTTACTTTATGCTCTCAACCCTCTACATTTCCTCACTGCACCATCCCGAAAACGACGTTATACGATTACTTCAGGATGGCGCCCCGGTCTCGCTACCCCGAGATCGAGTGTTCTCTCTTGCATCCGTTGATTTATATATGTCATATATTGGAGAATGTTCCCTCTTATCCTTTGTATTTTTCGAATTATGTTTCAGTTAGATGTATATTAGATACGCGTAGATATATCGGATTTCCGTACGATTTTTTAGTAAAGTTTTATTCTTTTCCGTCTGTTCGTTTTCATTTCACCAAAGGCGCTCTTGTATTCGATGCGGACCCGCTCCGATTGAACCCGCCGATAATTACATTACATTACGTGAATAAACGGAGCGTTCAATCGAAGCGGATCTCTGTCACTCCGTTACTGCGGAAGGCTTACTGCATAGCCTTATCCCTGGGAAAGTTGATTATGTTTGATTTAGTTAGGTTACACTAGGTTAGGTTAGGTTGAGTTATACTTGGAAATGTTTGCATGTAGCTCGGTTATGTTGGATTAGATTTAGGAAAGCGTTGGTTTGATTAGTTTATGTTTAAAAGAGGTAAAGTTAGATTGTGCTAGGTTGGGTTAGATTTGAGTGAAGGCAGGTTAAGTCCGATTACGTGTAACTGAGGTTAGCTTGGTTCAAATTAAGTTTAGATGATGTTAGATTAAGTTATGCCAAGTAAGAGGTGGATTACCGATAGCTGGCAATGCCACCCGTCGATAGTTCTTGAATTTCGGACTATTGACAATAGCAGCCGTCATTATATCATGAGTTATCGACTGCAGGCATCACCTACTGCCGATATATCGTGAGATACCCACCGCAAGCAACACCAGTCGTTGATAAGTGTTGAGTTACCTACTGTTGGTTACACCAGGCGTATGTGAAAGCATACGTTATCGGTTGTTGGTAACTCCAGTCGTCGATTATTCATGGATTATTAACTACAAGTAACACCAGCCAGAATCACAAAATTATAGTAGGAAGCTGGAAATAATGGGTGATGCAATGTACACTTTTATTTTGCAAAGACAGTAAATCTGTTACTAATCAGTCTTTATTCTATGAGGCAATATTGAAAAACTGAAGGAATGTCTGATTTTACCCATTATGCGTGTAATCCAGATGTGAATAATTAACTAAAGGTTCACAATTAATACACGAATGTATAATTTATATTTTAGTAAACAAATCAATTTATTTTACAGAATATAAATATTATAGATAAGTTAACTTGTTGCTTGATTCCTTCCTAGAACATATAGATTTGAATAATTATATATGACAATTGAAAAGAAAGAACAAATTATACAGATAAATCAGAGGAAAAGATCATGCAAATATTAATTGTCATCCAAACTAATTTGAACAGCGAGTTTGTTAACAAAAGTGTAAGCTCAAATACTATAGTATCAGTGCGATTAATCGCCCAAGCAATCACAATTTAAGAGTTAATTAACATCACTTTTGCAAAATTCACAATATGTAAATTTCGTAAATTTTAAAGGTGACAAAGTTGATACACGGTTTTTGGATCTTAAACATAGTAAAGGAGTGCGGCAGCGAGAGGAGAATCTAGTTAACCACTAGGTACAACATTAGCAATGGATTCCCAAAATTTTCTCGCAACGCTTTCTCATAAGAAAAAATATATTTTTTACGTTTCAATTAATTAGAAATGCAAAATAATTTTACTAATAACATAATATTATATATCTTTCGGAGTATTAAAACTTGCATGGACAAAGCTGTAATGGGAAGGTTGAAAATTAACGGTGATCTACGAAAAGCAATGAAATTAGATATATTAAAGGTCAATTTAAAGTCGAAACTCACTTTGAAAAATTAAATACCGTCTTCTTAAAAAGAACCGACATATTAACTAATTAAGAAAAAATTATTCCTACTTTTAAATATAATTTTTATATATATAAAATATATTTTTATATATATACTATATTATATTTTCTAATATATTTTGTAACGCTAAATGACAAAAATTAAATAAATTAAGCTTGAATATATTTATTTATGTAGATTGAACTTTACTCATACATTTATAATAAAATGAACATTATTATTCATATTTAATATTTTCTTTGGAAACAATGAGCAAAGATATAAAGCACTTTGTTATTATAGTTCTAGCTGCTTCACAGGTTCCGAAGATGATAAAATAGACCAACGGCAGCAAAACGTCTAATGTCTCATAATTATTTTATAGTTGAAAGATTATTAAGCTTTATGCCTGAATGGATGCTTATATATAAGTATAACTGCCAAAATGAAATGAGATCGCAAAATGATGTTTACACACCTGAGTGCTGCAATTTTGACGTATATAAATTTCTGATAAAATCATATAAATGTTTATAATCTAATTATCAATTATAAGTGGAATTCTCCAATTTATTTATGTAATAGTCCTTTCTTTTTGTACGCATTCTCCAATACATACACAGTGTCTTCAATCTTGATGGATTTTGTGTGTGTGTGTGTGTGTGTGTGTGTGTGTGTGTGTGTGTGTGTGTGTGCGTGTGCGTGCGTGCGTGTGTGTTTGTGGTAACAGTTGCAGAAATACCACCTAATAGGTTTCATAGTTTCGATTCTAGAATAAAAGGGCATAAGAATTTCTGCAGAATATCAAGGCGATGTGAAGCTACTATTGCACTGCATACAGCATTTTTCACTGGAAGAATTTTGCTTCCAATGTGTCGACTCCAGATTTATTTGAATTGTTCTTGTTTAGAAAATTACAACTGAATGACATATCCCTTACCACAGCGCGTCGGTAACCACGATACCCAACAAATCCAAGTTTACTTTTTGGGAAACCCGTGGGTGTGGTTGAATAACACTCGGAAGTATATAACAAAATAATTTATTTCAACAAAGACAGATTGAAAGTCAACGCTAGAGACGCTAGGTACGTAGCTTCAAGCTCACTCTAAACACACTGATCTTGAGGGCTCCTTTCCCTCACATTTTATCTGCTTGTCACCCCCTCATTTCGATGCCGAAAAGGGGCACGTTCGTACAAATCATCCTCAACCCTCGAAGACGAAGAGAAAGTTTGGAGTCAAACATATGTTTAATGTCTCCAGTCTCTTCGCTTCGAGGGTTAAGTGTGCTCTTCCGCCCTGCGCCACGGGGTGCAAAGGCGACTACGGTGGTCGCCACAACTTTATCTGAGATTAAGGTCTGCTTTCCTTGTTTCCATACTACTTTACATGGCGTTACATTCTTAAGACTCCTTGTAAATTACAAAGAACAGAAACGCTACATGGATTATAAAAGTGTAATAGTTTAATTTATATAATCTTGAACATTTTAAATCCGTTTACGTTGCTGTGCTTGTTGTATATGTTTATCACCTGGCGCTGAACCAACAACTACTACCATCATCCCTTTCTAAAATTTGGAAAATCCACCAGATTTAATGAAACCTTGCTTAGGTTGCAGCAGAAATGAAATTACATTGACAGAAGTACCAGCTAGCTCTACACGCCTATTTGAAAAAACACCAAATCACCTGGTTAAACAAGAATATATTAAATGTGACTTGTACTTTCAAATTTGAATTTATAAACATCTAACAAATTAATATGTTTTTCTGACTATTCATATCATTATACTTTCAGTGATTTATTATGTGCTGTGATTTGATATATTAACTGCTTGATTATATTTTACAACGAACCTTGAGTACCAAACATTGCTTTTACTCCTGATAAGAGTGAATAGTTCTTCGTTTTATATTCCTATATCGCATTGGTAATAAAAGTATGTGATATTGTTTTTATGCAGTCATGCATAATTATGTACATACAAATTCGCAATTAAGTAGCTATGTGTTCAAATTCAATTCCGAATAATGCTCTGAAAAGCGTCCCAGATTACAAAGGGCAAGATGGCGGCGACACCATACCGGCACTATATTGCTACTTCCGAGGAGTTTCAGCTGATCCGTAGCCATCTGCGGCCAGATTCTTTAGCTAAAATACCAGAACATGTTACCAGCACGTTCTAAACAAGCATAACACACCGTGTGAATCACGCAGCACCAGTACTATAGTGACACGCGTATCATCGCTCCATTCATGAATCTTTTCAGCAATGACGTAGGGCCACATATGGTAATGGGGTACCTGTGCTTTCATACAAATTAGAACCGTTAGATGTTCAACATATGAGTACTAATATTTATTTTGATAGTCGTTTTCGTATATGTATAGTTATTGTGAGAGTTGTATATATTTCTTTCAACCCGTCATAAACTAAAAATATTATTTATAAGAACAGTATTATTTACAAAGTACAAATTCATGCTGTTGCGTCCCTAACTTCGCCTCATGTAATTTCTTAAATGACATGCTGTCGTCGTATTTAATATAACCCTCAACTGCGTGAATTTGTAACGATCAATTGAGAAAAATACATATAAAATAAATGTATATATTTTTATGATAAAGTAATTAACGACTTTATCAAAAAAATCGCCGTATTGAGCTAGTTTACAGAGAATAATAATGTCGAGTTTTTACATTTCTGTTTCGTGCCGGTGTATCTATTTTGGAATCAAAATAAATAAACTGCTTGGTTTAGCAATTTTCATATTCGCTTATAATTTTTGTGGAATCAATTTTCCCATTAGTAAATGTCAGCTTACGTCACTACCACGCGTGTAGCTATGGTGTGCTGATAGTGTCATTGCCACGGCCCTGTAGCCAGTGTGCTATAGCGCGGTGTATTAGTAGTGCCGTGATACGAGTGTCGCCCCAGTACTAATAGTATGCCGTTACGAAAGCTGTGTAGGTGCACTGTCTTTGCACAGTTCTGTCACGGAATTCGTTCCATTCGTTGTCATTGGCGTGCCAATCGCTGGCTGCTTGGGATATTGTAGTGCATGAGGCAGACTTGTTTCTTATCATCATCAAGGAGATGAATTTTCACTTTCCCCTCTTTGAATTTTGTTAATTATTGCTTGGAATTTTTGCCGCTTCTGTATCTCTATGACCGCATTGTGGATTTAACTTATGTACGATCTTTTTGGTCTTCATCTTTTGTTACATAAAACATTATATATGTAATGCATGTTCGTTATGTAATGCTCAGATTTGTAATACTCAGATTCTTTTATTCTTTTGTAAAGCAACTTATGCGATTAATATATTTGTTAGGCATAGATATAAATAATTAGAAACATGTTATTAGAATGGAATTAAATATGTTGTTGCAATTATATATTTAAGGTCTGAAGGTGTAGATGCAATTAGTTTCCGATGTTTTATCCAAACGACGTATCGAGTGAGGCTATGAAATATCAAAATCTCTTACAATTCCTCGATTCCTTTCCATGTTAAATGAATGACTAGTTCTGCAAGACAAGAAGCCTGAATTAGTGAGATCTCTGCGAACATAAGTAATTTGTAAGTAATACATTTTTTCTCGTTGAAATATTTGCCTTTCCATAGAATAGAACGTTTAAATATTATTGCCTGTTTTATATCTATTTCGGTCCAATTTTATTATAGCTTTTGAGCAGAAGTAATATTTGTTATACCTGATTTTGTGCAATAGTTTTTTGTTTAACAGATTTCATTGTTCTGTCAGTTTATTTTTCTGCTCGCTACTTTCCACTTTCAGTTCCGTATACTTATCCTTTATCACCATCATATATGTTGCGTAAGATTATAATAACTTTTTGTCTTTAAATTTTGAGGATATTTCAATTAAGTTTGCTCTGATTACAAAAACAGAAATTAAAAAAGAGTGGCATGTACCATTTCTTGGAAACGTTGTATGGTAATTTGCATCTGACTGTTTTGAAAGGCACGTACTTTACTTAACGTTTGCAATGATTCAGTTAGCGCGGAAAATAAATATTCTACATTCTAAACTGTCCGCTCTTGTAATTGTAAGGAAAATATATTCATCTGTCGACATCGTGAACACTGTTTTTTGGCTAAATTCCAGAAAAACAAATATATTATAAGTATTATAATAAACATCGTAATATTAAATTTAACTTTGTTCATCGTTGCCTTGTTGGGTACATCCATAGCAATATACAGGGTTGCCCAGTGATAATTAGCACCTCAGATGTTCTCGAAACAATAAGTTCCATAGAAATTTTTGCTGATATAAAATTGTATCAAGGACCCAGACGTTGATGAAAATAGTCTTTTGTAAGTGGAGGTATGTTGGATATTTGAAGATCACCTTCATTTTTTAAAATGAAATGGTATGTTCATTCTTGCATAATACGATAGAGTATTTCAAAACGAGTTCAACGACCTGTAACATGAAGCCATTAAAGGCTACAAGAAGTAAAGAAAGGCGATAATGCTTACGGTTTTGATAGTGAATGAAACATACGCATTGCAAACAGTGGTGGAAGGAAGTGAGTAAACACTGTTCGAAGAGCATTTTAATAGTTTGCAGGATAAGTTAAACATAATAATATTAGTATTGAAAAATCGGTTTGATTACTTTTGATTAGGCTGTTCGTTTGTCGTCCATTTTATAAGAAGAATTTGAATCAAAAGGTAATTAAATTCCATTAGATTGTAAACAAATCTCAATGTTTCACTTTAAATAGTAAGGAACTACATTCATCGCGATGTTGCGATTTTAAAACAATGTTTAATGTAAGATGTAATATTTAATGCAACGCGTTACGTTTATCTTTTCTACATTGCCAACGAATGTGAACTCCACACTCCCTTGCAAAGGGACAGTGTTTGTAGATGTTTATGTGTCGAAGCAATAGAGTTCTAATACTTCATTCGACGCGATGTCGCATCACAATTCAATGTTACATGATAAGAAGTTCACTGCAACGCGTTTCGTGTATCTGCGTCTACACATCAAAAGAATGTAAATCTCACACTTCTTTGCTACTGGGTAGCGTTTCTAGGTGTCTACGTATCGAAGCTACATATCTTTAATTCTTCATAAATCGCGATATCGCATTTCATACAAACAGTTTGTAGTATGTAAGTATATTATTATGCTCTATACATTTCATTATGCATATTTGTTTCTACGCTTCAAAAAAATGAAATTTCTACACATCCTTCCGAGGGGATACGGTTTGTAGATGTCAACGTGTCGAAGCAGTAGAGTTCTAGTCGTGTATTCGAAGCGATGTCGCATTTCACTTCGTTGTTTCGTGATAAGATGTAATATACAATGCAACGCGTTATTGTGTATCTGCATCTGAACTTGAGAAGAATGTAAATCCCATACTATCTTGCTACGGAATAGTGTGTCTAGCAGTCCATGTATCGAAGCAATAGAATTTCAAAGCTTCATAAACCGCGATATGGCATTTCATATCAACAGTTCGGAATACTTATGTAGATTTTCGTGCTCTATACATCTCACTATGCTTTTCTGCTTCTGCACTTGAAAGGAATGTGATGTATATACTTCCTCGCAACTTCTAACGTCAATAGAAGGTGAATCCTACACTTCCTTGCTAAGAGATAGCGTTTCTAGATTTATAGGTGTCGATGCATTTAGTTTCTAATGCTTCATGCATCGCGATATCGGATTTCATCTCAACAGTTCAAAATAGGTACAGTAAGTTCTAATGCTCATTGCATCGGTTTATGCTTATCTGTTTCTACATTTCTACAGAATCTGAATTATACAGTTCCATGCAACTTCCTCTGATGCTTCATCCATTGCGATGGTGCACCACATTTCAGCGTTTAATCCTTTATGCATGGCATTATGCGTATCTGCTTCTACATTTCTACAGAATGTAAATTCTACAGTTCCACGCAGCGGAATGGCGCTTCATAGTACCTGCATGTCAAAGCAGTAGGGTTCTAATGCTGCATGCCATGTTATAACGCATCTCAATTCAACATTTAGAATAAGTAGGCAGTAATCCTTTAAGCATAGCACTAAGCTTATCTGCTTCTACACATCATAAGGTTGTGAATTATACACTTCCATGCAACAGGGTGATCTTTCACAGTGTCTGCATGTCAAAACAATAGGGTTCTAATTCTCCATGCAATGCGACTGCGCATTTCATTTGTTTGTATCGAATTAAGTTAGCTATAATCTTGTATGCGTAATGTACGAAACTCATTAATTAGAGACAATTACAAGATTTTGAAAATGATTAGATAGTTCCTTTCAACTGAGATATTACTCCTACAACTGCTAATCAACAACTGCTTCATCGTGTCAAAACATATACCAGAAATATCATTTATTCCGCACATTCGCTCTCTCGCATTCTAGAATGTTCCGTGCACGTAACATTTGAAACTTGAATTATTGATTAGCTTTCAGATTTAGATAATTTCGTTATCCTTCACTCGGCCGTCCTGCATGAACGTTTGTCCCGAATGTCTTCATTCATGTCGTCTTTGATTTCAGATAAATCAACATTGATTTCGTCGATCCACAATTTCAAAGAATCTGCTGATGTAGATGTTTGTAAGGGTCCTTCTCCTTCCCATACCATTCGAAATACAAATCGTTGATTGCGTAAAACTTGTGTAACTTCATACGGTCAAAATATTTATGAGCTATTTTTAGACCAGGACTCTGTTGCATACGTTTAATTGCTACTAGATCTCCTTCACGATAAATTCTAGCCTTTCGTCTACTCTTGTTAAAGGTTCGCCTATTCTGTTGTTGGATCCTGGATATATTTTTGCTTGCTTGAAGTCGTACTTCACCGCGTTTATCTTGAAAACGTGTGATCCGTTCCTTTTCAAGTATATGTCGGATGTCAAGATGACCTCTAAGACGCGAATGTGACCCAGAGAGAAAATGATATGGTGACCTACCAATACTTCGATGTATTGCTGATTTCAAACATTGTTGATCTACTTCTAAGTACTTACATTATTCACAGAGCTCAGGTGCAGCTAATTTTGCTGACAATAGTATGAATGTTCTATTAAGACGTTCAACTTGACCATTAGCTCTAGGAATTCCTGCTGTATTTGAAACATATTCTATATTTTCTTCTTGACAATATTGCTTGCAAACATTTGCACTGAAAGCGGTTCCCCTATCAGAAATTATTTGATGGACGCGGAATACAGAAAATAGTTGTTTGCTTCTTCAGGCGTGACAAAACTTAAGCTGTAGTAATAGATTTTGTAGCATAAAGCCATGTAAATTTTGTAAAAGCATTTACCCGATACAATTAGAAAATAATATTCAGGTTGAAAAGGTTGATCTTAGTTATTTGTTTGAAATAAAATCGATCTGTATCCTAACGCAGAAGCATCTGTATGCAACTCCGTCTCTACTTCTACTTGATACAAATTCAATATTGGTTTCTCACTCAATAAAAGCTTAAGTCGTGTGAATGCTTCCTTTTCAGTTGCTCCAAAACAAAATTAAGCATTCGCTCGCAGAAGGTTAGACAAATGTCATGCGATTACAGGGTATTCACGAATAAATTCACGGAAAATCCCGATTAGTCTTAGAAAACTTTGTACGTGTTTAACATTGGAAACCGTCGGACTGCATCAATTTTAGTGAGGGGCGAACATAACCATTGTTGATTACATGCCCGAGAAATTGGACAGAAGTTTGCAGAAAACAACACTTTTCTCAGCTGAGTATTGAACCGGTTCCGCTCGCAAAAATTCAAATCCTTTCAAGATTTTTGATCCCACTATCAATATCATTTGATGAAATAATCGAATCATGTATGTATGCTAGAAATATTCTGTCTCGAATAAGATCTCTAAATATGGTATTTATAAATTTTTGAAAGACTGTTGCTGAATTACATAGACCAAAAGGGACTCGTAAGAATTCATAATGACCATCTGGTACAATAAATGCTGTATACTTTCGACTTGATTTATCCTGTCGCACATTAACAATCACTTTTTGCGACGCTGACAATCGTCTCGTCGATTGATATATAGACTCTTCGCCTTCAATATTAATTTCATTGCAATTTCAGGTTTAAAGGTTTTACTCGGCTTGTAATTACTAACAAGATATTCTATTGCCACTCGCTAATTTACTTCTAACATGTCACTCGTTACATCTATTTTAAATATTTCCGGTATAATATTTTCTCTTTCAACAATTTTGCGCGTTACTTTCGGTAATGGACGAAAGTTTACTTTACCACCTCTAATGCTAACATCGGTTACATTTAAGAAATTCATTCCTATCAACAGCTTGTGCCGAACAATGGTATTGAAGATTACTTGTATACAAATCGAATATGAGTGCCCATCTACGGTAATTTCTACTTGAAATTCACTAAATGTCGTATCATTCTTTGAATCTATACCATCGAAATGTAATTGCGTCGTAATTGCGGAAAACCAAGCTTAATATATTCGTCTGCGCGAATTAAATTAAAATCACTTCCTGAATCGATTAATGTTTCGATCTCGTATCTATTAAGTAAAACATTTTTGAGATACTTTCGGTGCGAACCTCTTAATGTCGCGCAGCTCTCTTCACTCGCTTTAGATTTTTTGGGACATTTGGATACAATATGTCCACGTTCTTGACATATAAAACAGTTTACACCGCGATCTTTCGTTGGACAATTCATGCTAATATGATCATGCCCACCGCAATTATAACATCGTACAGTATTACCGGTAAACTCTTTTATCTCACCCACATTGACCACCTCTTTTCGTTCATTTCTATTGAAACTGTCTTCACACTTTTCAAACTTTGTTGACATTTGTGCACTCGACAAACCTTGATCTCGGAGAATTACCTCTTCAAACGCTTTCGAAAGTTGATGGGTTTTGTAATCTGTTGAATACGCGCCTGGCTCCTGAGCATTTCATCGGGGATGCCGTCAATCAAGTATTCAGGTATTTCATGGTCGTTGATTGGTACTCGATTTCTAAGGATGATTTTCTCGTGCAAATATTCATGAAATGTCACGTTCTTCTTCCACAACTGCTCTTCAAATTCCTTCCTTATTTCAAACTTGCTTTGTGGATGATAAAACGTAACTCTTAATTCTTCCTGCAGTCGGTTGAATAGCATAGTTATATATTCTGGTTTCGAATGAAACCATTCAAGTGCTTTTCCCTTCAGTCGCATACCGATAAGTAATCGTGTAACGTCATCTTCCAATTTATATATCGTTTTCAACAAATTGATCTGCTTCTTCCAAATTTCACAATCACCAGATTTGCCATCAAATTTACAAAGTACATTTGCAACTGCCGAAATATTCGTTCGCCGCTAACTAATTTCAGATAAAACATTACATTCATTGCCATTATTCAATGCCAAGAGATTGTCACCGCCACTAACAACGCATCGCATCTAACTCAAGCCGCAACATAATTAACTCACCTTCTGCTAATTCTTTTTCCTTTATGGAAAAACCAATTTCTCGTTGCTGTAAATTCATTGCTGACTGCACGTTTGATGATACATCAACACACGACCCTTCATTATCTTCACGAACCTCCTTCAGCTTGTCATCTATCCACGTTCCGTCTGGGTCAACATCCTTCAAACGGGAAATTAATTTAGCTTTCGAACCAGCAGTAGGTAGTTTATGCTCCATTAATATCTCTTCTAGCGCAGTAACTGTGATTTTACTGAAATCTTTCATTGTGAAAATTTTCACTCGACACCCGCGTATAAACTCGAATTGCCTCTACACGAATGTTTAATTTCCGTTCTCGCACTATCTCTCAAAACTATACTCGCGTCGCATGAATAACTTCTCGAACGTTCTAGACCGTCAAGGAATTTTCTCCAACGTTCTGTCTTCAAATACTTGGTAATATTCCAATCCTTAGAACGTATCCTATTTTAATCTAGAATGTCTTCTTGATAATTACCACGCCTGAGATCCACAAATTGTAGGAAACTTATTAACTAAAGACAACCACAAGATTTTGTAAATCATTAAATAGTCATCTCAACTGAGATATAACTCCAAAGAATGCTAATGAACAACAACTTCATCGTCTTAAAATATTTACACGAAAAACTCATTTATTCCACACGCTACTTCTCGCTCGCTATTTAGAATATTCCAAATACATAACATTTGAAACTAGAATTATTAATTAACTTTTAAATTAAGATAATTTAATTATCCTTCAATAACATTAAGCATGTATGCCACTACAATTCAAGGGAATGTGAACCCTACAGTTCATTCAAACGGGATGGTGCTTCATATTGTCTGCGTGTCAGAGCAGTGACATTCTAGTGCTCCATGCAACGCCGACATGTATGGTATTATGCTTGACGACATCTACTCAGTAGCAGAATGTGAATTTGACACTTCCGGCCAATGGTATTGCGTTTCAACGCAATGGTGATCTAGTGCTCCATGCAGTGCGATGTCGCATCTCATATCAACGTTTCAAAGTAAGTAAGCTGTTATCTTCTGTGCATAGCATTATGCATATCTGTTTCTATATTTTTAATAAATGTGAAATCTACAGTTTCATGCAACGAGATGGCACTTCGCACTGTCTGCGTGTAAAAACGATGAAGATCTAGTGCTTCATGCATGCGATGGCGCTTTTTATTTTAACGTCTCAAAGTAAGTAAGCTGCAGTCATGAAAGCATAGCGTGATGCTTATCTGCTTCCACACTTCAAAAGAGTGTCACTTCTACAGTTCCATTAAACAGGGTGGGGCTTCATATTGTTTGCGTGTCAAAGCACCGGAGTACTAATGCTACATGCAATGTGATATCGCATTTCATTTCAACCCTTCAAAGTAAGTAAGCTGCAATCTTCTATGCATAGCATTACGCTTATGTGCATCTACACTTCCAAACAATGTGGATTCCACAGTTCCATGAATGGGGATGGTGCGTCACAGTGCCTGCGTATCACTAGAGTAAAATCCTATTTCTCCATGCAATGCGATGTCGCATCTCATTTCAGCGCTTCAAACTGAGTAAACAGTAACATTCTATGCATAGCTTTATACATATCTGCTTCTAGATTTCAAATGTATGTTAATTCTACAGTTCCATGTATCGGGTTGTTGCTTCATAGTGTCTATATAACAGTATACTATAACTACTATAACAGTACAAGGGTGTTCTAATACTCTATGCAATGCGATCGCATCTCACTTCAAAGTTTCAAAAAAAGGAAGATGCAATCTTTTATGCGTAGCTTATGCTTATCTGCTTTTACTGTTCAAAAGAATATGTATTATACAGTCCATTGCAAATGGATGGCGCCCCATAATGTCTGCGTGTCAATGCAGTGGTGTTACGCTGTTCCATGCAATGCAATGACGCATCTAATTTAATCGTTACAATGTAATTCAGCTGTAATCTTCTACGTACAGCATTATGCTTATATGCATCTATGCTTCAAAAGAATGTGAGTTCTACAGTTCTATGCAACGGGATGACACTTCAATTTATCTGCATGTCAAATCCATGGTGTTCAAATTTTCCACGCAATGCGATGGCGCAATTCGTTTCAACGTTTCAAAGTACGTAAGCTGTAATGTTCGATGCACAGTACTATGCTTTTCTGCTTGTACACCTCAGCGGAATGTGAATTCTACTGTTTCATGCAACGGTATGGCGCTCCGGAATGTCTACGAGTGAATGCAATAGAGTTCTAATGCTCCTTGTAATGTGGAAGCGCATCCCGTTGCAATGGTTCGAAGTAAGTATGTTGTAATCTTCCATTCGCAGAAATATTGTTTTCTGCTTTCATACTTTAAACGACCATGAATTCTTCAGTTTCATGCAACGGAATGGCGCTTCGTTGTATCTACGAAGTAGAACGTTCTCTCTCCCGTTTCACGCAACTGTATAATTCACATTCCTTTGAATTGTAGAAGCAGATAAGCATAATGCGATGCAGAAAACATTACTGCTTACTTAATTTGTAACGTCGGAAGCCATCGCATTGCATAGAGCAATACAACCCTACTGCGTTGCATCGAAGATACTGCAAGTCGCCATCTGGTTGCAGGGTACTGTAGAGTTCACATTCCTTTGTAGCGTTGTAGCAGGTATGCATAATGCGACGTATGGAGCATTACTTTCTACTTATCTAGATACGTTGGAATGACATGGGCCATCGCGATGCATGAAGCATTAGAAATATATTCCTCTGATACGACGACACTATGAAAAACCACCCCGTTGCAAGGGAGTGATGAGGGATTCACATTCTTTTGAAGCATAGAAGCAAATGAGAGGATTGCGATGCATAGAACATTACAACCTATTTACTTTGAAGCGCTGAAATGATGTGCGACCTCGCGATGCATAAAGTATTAGAACTCTGCTCGTTCAAAACGCAGACACTGAAACACCATCCCGTTGCAAGGAACTATAGATTTCACTTTCTTTTGAAATATAGAAGCAGATCGGTATATTGTAGTGCATAGAAAATTGCAGCCTACTTATTTTGGAACTTTGAAATGAGATGCCATTGCAATCCATGTAGCATTAGAATCCTATTGTTTTAAAATGCAGACATTATGAAGCACCATCTCGTTGCTTGAAACTGTAGAATTCACATTCGTTTGGAGTGTGGTAGCAAATAAGCATAATGCAATGCATAGAATGTTACTGCTTACTTACTTTGTAACGCTGAAATGAGATGCGCCATCGCATTGCATGGAGCATAGGAACTCTATTGCTCTGAAACGTAGACACTATGTAGGGCCATTCCGTTGCAGGGAATTAGAGCATTCACATTATTCTAAAGTGTAGAAGCAGGTAAACATAATGCGATGCATAGAACATTACATACTTGCTTTGAAGCGTAGAAATGGGAAGCACCATCTTGTAGCACAAAATATTTGTTATTAGCTACTTACTCTGACGTGTAGACACTCATATGCGACATCCCGTTTCGTGGAACTTTAGGAATTACTTTGAAACGTAGGACTGTGAAGTTTCATCGCGTTGCATTGAGATTTAGAAAGTGCCTACTATCGAACGCAGAAATGCGAAGCGAAATCATGTTGCATAGAACTTTGCATCTTACGTACTCTGAATCGTATAAACTGATAGGGACCAAAACTTAACATAAATATATAGAACACACATAATTTTAAATGTTGAACTGAGAATTTGAGAACTCATTCATATTTCATAGAACTTCAGAACTTACTTGCTATGAAACGTAGGCAGATAAGGGCCATCGCGCTGCTTAAAACGTTAGAACTTGCTTACTTCAACAAAGACACTTACTGGCTTCGTCCGTACTTTTAGAAGAATTTTTGATAAACCACTTACACTTCACGTTTTCAATATTTTTATATGTATGCGAGGTGTAATCGTTTAAGTTCTTAAATGATTACTAAGTGTTGATTATTATTTAGTAACTCGGTTATAAACGGGTCTGCATAAGCTTTAATTAATATGTTCATAAACCTGAAATTTATGCAGTTAATTGTTAGTCACTTAGTGCTCAAACAGCAAAGATCCTGACCATTTGAAAATGGTTGACTTTCATCAATTTTCTTAAAAATTGAAATACTGTTCAACTGCTTGCATTGAAGATTATAATTAAAGTTTTCCAAATATTTTACCTCTTATAGATATGTCACGACTCGGGTCGCGGAAAATTAACCGGTTTTCGGAGTAACACGCAGCCTCGAGCGATTCGGCTCGCACAATTGCGTCGAAGACCGGGTTCTTTTTGGAACGCGGAAAACTGCGCGAAAGTCACGGAAGGAAGTATATAAAAAAGGGGATTTACTTTCGAAATCTTGGAAACCGCTAATTACTAACCTCGTTCCAGGTATCGTCGTCGGCGAGGATCTTCCCCTGTATGGACCCTGCGTACGGGCTGTGAGGCGGAATCGGCAATGGAACGAGTACCCAGGCAGGCTGATCTCTGGTGCGGATCGGGGACGGAGGCGGCGATGCAGAAAGGCTGTCCGGTCGGCAGACAGCAGGAGATGAGACGGAACAGTAGTCGACGATGGAGTAACTGCTTGTATCTACGTATTCGCGCACTGGAGAATGCGGGAAGTTCTTCCTTCCCACGCGTCGAGTTCGTTTATTCATAGCGGAAAAGCGCATTCAAATCGGATTCCAAAGCACCAGATACGGATCCACTAGCGGAGGGGACCGCTCTAGTTTGCCGATCCAGAGATATGGAAAACGATGGATATGTTCTCCTTAGTCGAACTGTGGATTGGTGCAGCTAAGCGGAGGGCCACTCTAACTGGTCGGTAACTACGCGTTACTAATGGTCAGAACTCCTTGAATGATTTTGGAAGACGCGTGAACTCGTGAAAAACTTCGTATCGTAATGAATTTAATTTAATATAAGGCAAGGAATGCTTCGAGAATAATGAGAGATTGTAAATACTGGTAAAAATAAAATATATTCTAAGTAAAACCTAAGCTTACACTTTACTGCCCTATGCTAAGAATGACTAAGTACTAGAATCATTGATTTAGAATAAAATTAAAGTTAGAATTGGAAATAGCAACTTGAATTCTGAGTTAAAATAGTACCGAAATAGCAAACATCTTCAAGTGAGGTGGAGTAAGGCCCGGAGGCATGATAGGTACGGTCGCGATGAGCGCTTGGATCGATCTATACTCATCGAGCGCTGGGCTTGATCTCTCCGTTGACTCGCGGATCAGCGACCTCCTCGGATCGCGCGGGAACGCGAGTCGCTAGGCCCTGGAGTGGGGCGGACGCTCGACACTCGCGATGGTGCGGACGGTCGTGGTGAGACGTGCGCGGCCGGCGTGAGCTGGCGCGGCTCTAATTATGAATAATACGCTTTCTAAAATTATGATTACACATGAAATGACTTATGCTATACTTGTGTGTTGCGTCCTGTTTGTACATAGAGTGCCGTATGCTTAAATACTAGAATTCGCTTGGTTATAGACATGAGTATAATACGAATATGTGTGCGTAACTGCGGGCGACCCTCGTGGTGCGTGAAATGGTCCTCGTGCGGAAGCTATGGTTGGTGTCTGCTCCAACTGTCTGACGTATGCGCGTCGAGGCGCGATCGTGTGGTTCAACTCCTTGGTGCGAGGGTGGCTGCCTTAGTTCGGTGATCAGACTGTGTTACCGTGTATCGGTATGTTCGTCTCTGCAATGGCGGCAGGCGCTGTATGCGGCTCTGCCGGGGGGTGTAGGAGGTACCGGGAGGTTCGGCGGACATCACAGTTGTATTCTGGAATTGAAATTGAATGTTTGATTTTTCTGGGTTCCAGAACCTGGGTGTCCAGGAAGTACCCATCCCCACTTCCTCGTGGTGGAACCTGGGCGCCGGGCTTGCCCGGTGGCTAACGGGGCTCTGGGGTTATCGAATTAAACTGGACTCGGAGGTTTGGTGCATTATCGATTTGCTCAAGCTAGTCCGAGACACTTTCGTAGAGCAAACATGAATAGACTGGGCTGGCAGTCTGGATCATCTATAAATTTGGCCAAACTGATGCATCCTAATTCAAAAAGGGTCAGAGTGAGCGTGTTCGCGTATACGTAGCGAGTTCGCCTCCCCGAGGTTCCCCGTGGGTGCTCCGGCGGTTAGGATTCGTCCTCTCCGACGGAGTAGCTGAAGGACTCGCCCGCTGGGAAAGGCGCCGCGGCACATCTGGATTTTTCCATCGCCCCTTTCAGTGAGGTGGGAGTAACTAGTTGTTAGATGGTAGATTCCGTCGCGTATACCCGTCTAGGTGAGGAAGCACGCCTGATCACCGTCCTGGTGTAGGGCAGACAATAAATCTGTTTGATTTTTCTATCTACTGATTAGATCATCTTTCTGTTGAAATGTTCAAGAATTTTTCATATTCGTAATTACTGACAACGTATTGCTTGGTTCGCTAACTTAATATTGAAAATTTGCTGAGATATTCTTATCTAATTCTTGTAAATAATTTTTTATCTTAGTGACGTATGTATCCATTCTTGTAGTTTTGTAACGAGTATTTTACTTTACTATTTAAAATGGAATATTAAGATTTGTTTGCAATCTAATGGAATTTAAATACCTTTTGATTCAATTTCACAATGATAATCTTTCATAGTTCAACAATTTTGTGAGCTGTCCTCAGGTATCCGCAGCTCAGTACTTATAAAATGGACGACACAAAGAACAGCCTAAGCAAACGTAATCGAACCGATATTTCAATACTAATCTTATCATGTTTAACTTATCCTGCAAATTATTAAAATGCCCTTCGAAGAGTGTTTATTGACAGTGAAGTAAACAGTAAACATTACGCATTCCACCACTGTTTACAATACGTATGTCTCATTTACTATCAAAACCGTAAGCATCATCGCCTTTCTTTACTTTTTGTAACCTTCAATGGCTTCATGTTGCAGGTCGTTGAACTCGTTTTAAAACGCTCTATCATATTACGGAAAAATGAACATATCAATTCATTTTAAAAAATGAAAGTAACCGGTCATAGGTTTGCAAACAACCTATGTTTGGTAAACAACGAGCAACGAACGACACTCGTACCACGGCATTATTAATGCACCGCGATATAGCACACGGGCTACACGGCCGTGTCAATGATACTATCAGCTCACCATAGCTACGCGCGTGGTAGTGGCGCAGACATTTTCCTCAATTCATCGTTACAAATTCATGCAATTGAGGGTTATATTAAATACGATCACAGCATGTTATTTAAGAAATTACACAAGGCGAAGTTAGGGACGCAACAGCGTTAATTTTTATATTCTTAGTAATACTTTTTTATAAATAATATTTTTAGTTTATGACGGGTTGAAAGAAATATATACGACTCTCTCAATAACTATAAATATAGGAAAACGACTATCAAAATGTCTAACAATACTCATATGTTGAACATCTACTGACATCTAACGGTTCTAATTTGTATGGAAGCAGAGGTTCCCCATTACCAAATGTGACCCTACGTCATTGCTGAGAAGATTCATGAATGGTGCGCTGACACGCATATCATGATGGTCCTGGTGCTGCGCGATTCATACGGTCTGCTACGCTTGCCTAGAACGTGCTGGGAACACGTTCTGGCATTTTAGCTAATAAATTCGGTCACAAATGGCTACGGATCAGATGACACTCCTCAGAAGTGGCAATATAGTGCTGGTATAGGTGTCGCCACCATCTTGCAGTTTGTTATCTGGGATGCTTTCTAGAGCATTATTTGGAATTAAATTTGAACACATAGCTACTTAATTGCGAATTTGTATGTACATAATTATACATGACTGCATAAAAACAATATCATACAATCTTATAATCAAAGCGATATAAGAATATAACACGAAGAACTATCCACTCGTATGAGGAGTAAAAACAGTGTTTAGTGCGTAAGGTTCGTTGCAAAATACAATTAAGCAGTTAATATATCAAATGACAGCACATAATATATTACTGAAAGTATAATGATATGAATAGCAGGAAAAACATATTTATTTGTTCGATGTTTATAAATTCAAATATAAAAGACCAAGTCACATTTAATATATTATTGTTTAACAAGATGATATAATGTTGTTTCAGATAGGCGTGGAGAACTAGCTGGTACTTCTGTCAACGTAATTTCATTTCTTCTGGATACAGTAAATACACATTTGCAATCTAAGCATGTTTCATTAGATCTGGTGTAATTTCCAAATTTTAAAAAGGGATGGTGGCAGTAGTAGTTGGTTTAGCGCCAGGTGATAAACATATATAACAAGCAAAGCGACGTAAACGGATTTAAAATGTTCAACATTATATAAATTAAACTATTACACTTTTTTAATCCATGTAGCGTTTCTGTTCTTACAAAGAGTCTTAAGAATATAACGCAATGTAAAGAAGTTTGGAAACAAAGAAGGCCGGCCTTAATCTCAGATAAAGGAACCTTGAATCTGCTGGGTATCGTGGTTAACGGCCTACTGTGTCAAGGGACATGTCATTCAGTTTTAGTGTTCTAAACGAGAACAATTCAAATAAATCTGGAGTCAACACATTCGAAGAAAAATTCTTCCAGTGAAGAATGCTGTCTGCTGTGCAATAGCAGCTTTACATCCACTTGATATTCTGCAGAAAATCTTATGCCATTTTTTAACTATGAAACCTATTACGTGGTACTTCTGCAACTGCTACAGAAATTTAAATACGTCAAAATTGCAGCACGCAGGTGTGTAAATATCACTTTGTGATCTCATTTCATTTTGGCAGTTATACTTGTATATAAGCAACCATCCAGGCATAAAGCTTGATAATCTTTCAACTATAAAATAATTATGAAACATTAGACTTTTTGCTGGCGTTGGTCTATTTCATCATTTTCAGAACTTGTGAAGCAGCTACAACTATAATAAGAAAGTACGTTATATCTTTGCTCATTGTTTCGAAAGAAAATATTGAAAATGTATAACTATGTTCATTTTATTATAAATATATGAGTAAAGTTCAATCTCCATAAATTAATATTTTCAAACGTAATTTATTTAATGTTTATCATTTAGCGTTAGAAAATAAATTACAAAAATATATTTTACTTTAGTTTTTTTCATATTTTAAATATTTTATATCATATTAAACTTTTTAAAAAAGTAACAAAATTTTTATAAGTAGGAATAATTTTTCCTTAAATAGTTAATATGTCGGTTCTTTCTAAGAAGACGGTATTTAATTTTTTAAAGTAAGTTTCGACTTTAAATTGACCATTAATTTCTCTAATTTCATTGCTTTTCGTAGATCACCGCTAATTTTCAAGTTTCCCATTGTCGATGCAAGTTTTAATTCTCCGAAAGGTATATAATATTATGTTATTAGTAAAATTATTTTGCATTTCTAATTAATTTGAACGTAAAAAACATATTTTTTAAATGAGAAAGCATTGTGAGAAAATTTTGAAAATCCATTGTTAATGTTGTACCTAGTGGTGGACTAGGTTTTTACCATTTTTAAGATCCAAAAACCGTGTACCAGCTTCGTCACCATTAAAATTTACGATATGTACATATTGTAAATTTTTGCAAAAATGATGTTAATTAACTCTTGAATTATGGTTGCTTGGGCAATTAATCGGACTGATCTATGATGTGCTGTAATGTACGAGGACTAATACATTTTTTTTTTACCATAATGAACAATATAGTATTTGAGCTTACAGTTTTGTTAACAAACTCGCTGTTTAAATTAGTTTGGATGACAGTTAATATTTGCATGATCTTTTCCTCTGATTTATCTGTATAAAGTGTTCGTTCTTTTCAATTGTCATACATAATTATCCAAATTCTCCTCTAGGAAAGAATCAGGCAACAATTTATCTTACAATAATCTTTTTATTCTGTAAAATAAATTGATTTGTTTACTAAAATATAAATTATACATTCATGTATTAATTGTAAATCTTTTGTTAATTATTCACACCTGTATTACACGCAGAATAGGTAAAATCAGACATCCCTTCAGTTTTTTAATATTGCCTCATCGATTAAAGACTGATTAGAAACAGATTTACTGTCTTTGCAAAATAAATGCGTACATTGCATCACCCATTATTTCCAGCTTCCCACTATAATTTTGTGATTCTGAACCACCTAACATCTCTATCGCAGCCATATGTATAACTGAAACAACACGTGCGTAAGGCAATCTTAAATTGAGAGAATTATTTTTCTTAAAAATGAAATTAGAAATATATATAATTTACTGCAGTCTTTGACAAGTCTGCATTCACAGCAATACCATCATTTTCATATTCATCGGCCCTTACAAGAGCACACATTAAGATTCCAAACTTGGATACTAGATAATCGACACGAGTTTGAAACCATATTTGTTTAATTTTTATAGTTAGTGGTAGGCTGATATTTATAAAGGTAAGCATATCTTGGACCTGAAAATAAGTATAGTGTCATATTAGTGAATTTTATTTCTACAACTAAAACAGAACTTTTATACTTACACTAGAAATGATCCTCTAGAATTGATATTATTCATAAGATTATAATTTTTCATATCTATGGATTCTATGCCTGGTTAATGTAATAGCGCTAGCATTATTAACCCTTTCAGCACTGAGTTGCGTGGCAAATGGTTTTGTGAGAACCCAAGAGAAATATGTGGCGTTCGTTGTTGTCAGACCGGTGGAGTCATCTCTGTGAAAACTGCTCAAGCTGTTCGCAATTCTGCTTCAGGAGTGATTGAAGAGATGGCGAAACGAGTCAATACATTGTGGCGTTACCGACGTTACCGACTTCCGCATATAAGCAGACACATTCACAGCCATCTACTTCCGCTCCTCGGAGGGTACATTTTCGTTAGGAAATTGTTTCAAAATTAATTCACGTCATCTATAAACAAGAGACTCTCGTTTGCGACGTCTTTCAAATTTCTACGCTTTTCAAATTAATTATTCACTTATTTCTTCGCCATCAAAGAGTACACATCACAATTTGCCTTTGCCAAATCTAGATTTGTATTTCTTAGCTCCTACTTCAGTTTACCTTAATTGTAAAGACTTGTTGCTGTTAAATAAAATTCTTATATAAAAGCCATCCTCAGTGAAAGTTAATTAGAAGAAAATATCGTGGACTACGACAAATCCACAACATTCCTACGGATGGGTGCTCCCATTAAGAATAACTTATAAGTTGCCGATGGATGGTGCTGCTGGTGGTCGGTTACTCGCGATCGAACGACGGTGCTGCTTGTGCTTAATAATACATAAATTATATACGACTGGTGTTACCAATAACCGACAGCGCATGCTTTCACATACAGCTGGAGCAGCCAATAGTAGGTAACTCAAGACTTATGAACGACTGGTGTTGCCTGCGGTCGGTAACTCACGATATAACGACAGTAGATGATGCCTGTGTGGTCGATAAATTATGATATAATGACGGGCAACAATATTGTTGCCAATAGCAGGGAATTCAAGAACTATCAACGGATGGCATTGTCAGCTATTGGTAATCCATCTCTTACTTGACTTAACTAAATCTAACATCCAATAAACTTAATTTAAACCAACCTAACCTCAGTTACACCTAATCTGACTTAACCTGCCTTCATTCAAATCTAACCCAACCTAACACAATCTAGCATTACCTTTCATAAACATAAACAAATCAAACCTACGCCTTCTTAAATCTAACCCAAAATAACTGAGCAACCTACAAACATTCGCAAACATAACCCAACCTAACATAACCTAGCGTAACCTAACTAAAGCTAACATAAGCACACTTCCATCTCGGGGCGGAAGCAACTTCCGCAACTTTCACAGGGATGAGGCTATGCAGTAAGCTTTCCATAGTTACGGAGTGGCAGAGATCCGCTCCGATTGAACGTTTATTCACGTAATATGATATAGTAATCGGCTGGTTCAATTGGAGCGGGTCTGCATCGAATACAGGAGCGCCTATCGTGAAATGAAAACGAACAGTCGGAAAAGAATAAGACTTTACTAAAAAATCGTACGGAAGTCCGATATTTTGACGCGTATCTAATATACATCTAATTAAAACGTAATTCGAAAAATACAAAGGATAAGTGGAAATATTCTCCAATATGTCACATATACAAATCAACAGATACAAGGGAGAACACTCGATCTCGGGGTAGCGAGACCGGGGCGCCATCATGATGTAATCGTATAACGCCGGTTTCGGGATGGTGCAGAAAGGAAATGTGGAGGATAGAGAGGATAAAATAACAACAACGTAACTAAAGAAAAGAAAAAGAAAATCTGTGGAAGCATTGCATTTATTAAGAGGAAATCCTACAAATATCGAACAACAGATTATATAACATACCGTCCGGTTAAGGTACAACGAAATAGACGATATCGTGAGAGAAAATAAGAAAATCGAGAAGCTTAAGAAGAAAATAATACTTTAGACTGGACGAATCAGTATCACTGATTCCGGCATGCTTAATGGAAAACGCATAACTACGAATCGGTTAGAGTATAAGATGGATGCTGGTCGCAGTTCAAGTGGTCCTGGGTGTCCCTCGCCCGTATCAGGGCAGGCAGTAGGATGGTCGAGGGCCTGCAGCCCCCCCCCCCCCCCCCCCCCGGGCCCCACTGCCGAAGTGAGTGAGGCTGCTGTGCATATACTGCTGAATGGTGATGCTGGCTCGGGATACGGAATCAACCCCATCGAGTCGTGGCGATTGAAGATTGAGCAGGCGGTTCGGAGCCCCCAGTCGATAACATAAAAATATAGGAAAATAGAAATGGATACGAAATGCATATATAAAGGAGAAAAAGAAAGTCTCGTAAGACACAGACACGAAAGAAGAAGCATCAGGAGTCGAAGTAAGGGAACCAAAAAGAAAGATCAGGATAATGGAGAGGCTACCGATGAGAATAACGTCCTCATTTTCACATAGAAGAATAGGCAGTCACACATCAGACGTAATGATAGATATTATGGGCGAGGATACGACGAAGTTAATGACATATTAGAAATCATTAATGGGAAACATCAGGCATATAAAAAAAACTGAGATCAAACACATGATGGAACTAATTGCGGACGGTACAAAGAAAAATGAAACAATTAAAGAAGCAGTAAGCATTCGAGGACAAACAATGGGATGAGGAAAAGCAGAAGAAACGACAGAAATAGGAAAAGATGACGCAAGAAAATCGAGAGCGGGAGATATAATCCTGGAATTTAACAAGAAAACAGGTATAGAGAACAAAATAAAAGAGATAAAAGGAACTCTGGAAAAAGAATTCGAAGAATCGCATACGAATGCGAGTATAATGCTCCAACTAAGGGACATATACCCGTTAGGTGACTAGAGAAGAAATGAAGGAGTACATAAAACGAAGACTGAAAATAATTGAAAGAACGGTCAAGTTGTTAAAACAGATGTGGAGAGGAACCGAGTCGCGTTAGTTGAATTTGGACAGAAATACAGTAAAGAGCTGGAGAAGGTCAAACGACTCAGAATAGCATTAACACCTTGTCCCTGCAAAGTACTACCGAAAATAGAGAGATGCTTCAAATGCCATAAACTGGAACATATCGGCAGAAATTCATATCGAAGAAGTCAAAGATATTAAGGGAATCTGCAGAAGATGCGGATCCCCGATTTATACGATGATCGGTTGCATCGCGAATAAATCGAAATGTATCATCTGCAGCGAGGTAGGAAGAAAGAATCCGCACATCAGACACGTTACCGGAGCTTTAATAGTCCGGCCAACAGAAAGGCGTTGATAGAAATGAACGAGAAACGAATATGGAATTGAAAGTCCTACAAATCGATCTGAACAGATGCTGAATCGCGCAAGATATCATGCAGCAAATGCGAATGATTCAAGAGACAGACGTGGTGATAATATTGGATGCACACAAGATGGAAGAATACTGACTGCAAGACGAGAACGGTGAAACTGCGATATGGATAACCGGCTTTAATCAAAAATGTTTCACATAAGGCACCACATACTCATCGACCGGAATCGCTCATGCAATGGTCGAAGGAACGAAAGCTATAACCTGCTACTTCTCGCCAAACAGGAACGGAAAGAAATCGAAGAATATATAAACTAAACTGAGGTTAACATGGAAAAGGAAGAGAAAACAAATAGAATAATAATCACGGGGGACCTGATCGAAAAAATCGGTAATCTGGGATAGTAAGAAGAACAACCATAGAGTGGAAAAGATCATTAAAATGACTGTAAAAAACGATCTAATCGCGACGAATCCGAAAGAAGACTATACATAGTTTAAGAACCGAAGAAAATAAAAAATAGACATAAGTTTGATAGGAGACTGCATGTACGCTAAGCTGCGTAATGCAGAAGTGTTTGAGGTATTTCCAGCGTCGGACAATCAATACGTACTACATACCTTCTAAAGTACGAATTATAAGAATAACGAAGAGGGATTTGCAAGCCTCGATGGAGAAAAAGCGAATTGAATGATTTATTTTTAAGTAACTAAAATATATGGTAAGTTTAATTATATAAACCAATTTCAAATATTTAATTAAAACATTATAAAATGATATGAAATTAGATAGGATTTTAGATGTAATGGACTATCTTAAGGGGATATTGTATTTAGAATTAACTAAAATATAAAATGTGTATTAATATTTATACTAATTTGAACTATTTACTAGAAAAATCATGAAAGCATGTGGTCTAGCGAGTGGGGGATTAAGGGATCGTTGCGAGGAGCATGCGGCCCAGCGAGTGGGGACTCGCGTCTCCTGGTGGGATTAGTGGCGCGTCTTTCGCGTTTAACTTATGAAACAGTATAATGAAGTAGTATAGTATGAACTTACAATTACGTGTGTGTTATTCGTGTCTTGCATTCTCAACGTGTGTAACTTCGATATATGAATTCTTATATGCAGGAATACATTAGTCCGGATATAGTATATATATGTATATAAGAGGCTCAAAAGTAGAATACAGGTTCTGTTAAAGTCATCTCCCTGAATTGGAATAATTCCCATCGAGGTTATGGGCTGCGACTGTCCCTTTCAGCAAGACGAAGTCACCCGTGCGAGGTAGACAAGGGTGTTTGTCTTTGGTGCGAGCGAGGCAGATATACTCATTAGTGGGAGTGAGACAGTAGTGCTTGTCGTTGAGATTGAAACAGCGATGCCAGAGCGAAACAGAGATTGAATCGCGATGTTGCATCTCAATTCAGTGTTTAATGTAAGATGTAATAATCAATTCAAAGCGTTATGTTTGTCTCTTCTACACTTCAAAAGAATGTGAGCACTACTCTCCCTTATAGAGGAATGGCATTATAAGATGTATACTTTTCGATGCAATAGAGTCCTATTGCATCATTCAATGCGAAGTCGCATCTTATTTCAATGCCGCATGATAAGATGTAATATTCAATGTAACGCGTTTTGTATATCTGCATCTACTGTCAGGTCCGGCGAAATAACTTTCCGTTTATCCGGAAGATTCACGACACTAGCCTTTTTGTTTGAGATTTGGTCTGCGGAAACGCAATACGACCGGGTCCGACTAATTCAGCTTACGCGGTAGGGGCAAAACACCTGCGATTCGCGGATAATAGTAGTAGTAAATCCTACCTTTCGCTGGTGTCGTATTCGATACCATGGTAGTACTTTCGCCGTGGATCGTTGGCTGTTATCGAAGTAGATGTTGGCCTGTTGATGGAGGCTGATATATCAGCTTCCAGTGATGCTGGAAACAGCGGCTCGGATGCGAAGCGGATGCATCAGGGACCGTGGATAACGCAGCAATCTCTGCTACGGAAACAGGAGACTTCGGAGATCTGCGGCTGAAGCGGTGCGAAGAAGACATGTCGGTGGTATATGGGGACCCGGGGTACGTTACCCACGTACGGGAACGAAGGAAATTTTTCCTACCAGCGCGTCGTGTGCTTCGCGAACCGGGATCACGTCCCATTCACCAAGTTTTTCTGTACTAACAGACAATGCTCGGAAGGATATGCGGCGGTCCGCTCTATCGCAACTCTGCAATGCAGAGTTCTATACCCATTCGAGCTGATGGAAAGCAACCCAGCAGTATGGAAGAGACACGTGGAAGCATTCGTACTTAAGCATTACTTTAAACGCGAGAAATAGTATTTAGGTATACTAGATTTACGAACTAGTAGATATGGGAATGAACTTGTAAACATTGATGTGGTTAATGGCTCGAGCATATGAAATGGTACTGGAGGACTCAACTCCTCGGAGTGTAATCTTGATGTAATCTGACTCTCTGGAGTCGCGTCTCAGACCTCCTCGGTTCGCGATGCGCTTCGGTCGCGGTCGCTCGTAGTGGGGACCGCGTGGTACAGCGAGTGGGGACTCGCGGCTCGTGGTGGCGCTAACTGCGCATGTCGCTTGCGCAGGTGCGCCTTAATATCTAATCTTATACGTACCGACATAGAATTACGTGTGTGTTGAAGTGTGATACAATATGTGTCATGAGTACTTACATCTGGGAGTACAATAAAAGTGGATAGATATAACACTAGAAATAATATATAGGTCTTGGCAATGTAGGTTCCTTGAACTGGAACAGTTTCCATTCCAGTGATGAGCTGCGTCTTCATACATCTGGACAGAGACCTCTATGCAAGGGAGGCGTGGATACTCGTGGCTGGGGCGAGAATGTGATGCGTATAGGAGCGAGTGGGACAGAGCTGTTCTTTGGTGCGAGCGAGACAGAGCTGCTCGTTGGAAGAAGCGAGACAGCGATACTTATTGGCGCGAATAAGACAGAGGTGCCCGTTGATGCGAGCGAGACAGCGGCGCGTATTAGCGCGAGCAAGACAGACGTGCTCGTAGGTGCGAAAGAGCGCGTGCACCTGTGGGCGCGCGATCACTGCTAGTTGCTGGATCTGCAGGCGTG
The DNA here is from genome assembly GCF_050948175.1 of Xylocopa sonorina. NCBI lineage: Eukaryota > Metazoa > Arthropoda > Insecta > Hymenoptera > Apidae > Xylocopa > Xylocopa sonorina. The sequence goes on from NW_027490091.1 coordinate 3,320,146, forward strand.
CAGCAGGTTGCTTGCGTGCAGGGATTGATGCTGAAGACGGCGAAGAGGCTGATGGGTGGCAGGCGCTACGTCTGATGTCACACTACACTTCGAAAGAATGTAAATTCTAAAAATAGAGTTCTAATACTACATTTGTGGCGATGACGCATTTGATTTCAATGTTTCATGATAAGTTGCAATGCTCGATGCAACGCGCTTTTGTATCTACATCTACACGTCAAAAGAATGTATATCCCAACTTTCCTTGCTACGGAATAGCGTTTCTAGATGTCTACGTGACGAAGCAATAGAGTTCTGGTGCTTCAGAGAACGCGATATCGCTTTTCGTTCCTATGTCTCATGATAAGATGTAGTATTCAATGCAACGCGTTATGTAGATCTCGTCTACAACTCAAAAGAATGTAAATCCCTCACTTCCTTGCAACGGAATAGCGTTTCTATATGTGTAAGTATCGAAGTAAAACATTCCTAATTTTTCATAAAACGCGATATTGCATCTCATGTCTATGTCTCATGATATGATGTAATACCAATGGAATAGCGTCTCTAGATGGCTACGTGTGGAAGCAATATAGATCTAATACTTCATAAAATGCAATAGCGCAACTCATTTATTTGTTTCACGATAAGATGTAATATTCAACGCAACGCCTTACGTATATCTCGTCAACACTTCAAAAGAATGTAAAGCCCACAATTCCTTGTTATGGAATAGCGTTTCTGGATATCTACATATCGTAGCAACAGAGTTCAAATGCTTCATAATACACGATATCGCATCTCGTTTCTACGTTTCGTGACAAGATGTGATGGAAAGACTGGATTGCTTCGATACGTAGACATCTAGAGACGCTATTCTCTAGTAAGGAAGTGTGGGATTTATGTTATTTAGAAGTGTTGACGTGGTATACATGACGCGTTGCATTGAATATTACATTTTATCATGATACATACAGATCAGATGGTATGTCGCGTTTTATGAATGACTAGAACTGTATTGCTTCGATGTATAGAAATCTAGATTCGCTATTCAGTAGCAAGGTAGTATGAGCTTTACATTCTATTGATGTATTGACGAGATATAGCAACGCGTTGCATTGATATTATATCTTATCGTGAGAAATGGAAATGTTATACGACATCGCGTTTTATGAAACATTGGAACTGGATTGCTTCGATACGTAGACATTTAGAAATGTGATTCTGTCGAAAGAAAGTGTCGCATTTACATTCGTTTGAATTGTATACGAGGTATACATAGCACTTCGGAATGAATATTATATCTTATCACGAACATAGAAATGAGATGCGATATCGTGTTTTAAGCAGCATTAGAACTCTCTTGCTTCGATACGTAGATATCTGGAAACGCAATTTCATAGCAAGGAAGTGTTGCACATACATTCTTTTGAAGTGTAGACGATGAATACATAACACATCGCAATGAATATTGTATCTTATCATGAAACATAAAAGTGAAATGCGATATCGCGTTTTAAGAAGCATTAGAACTCTATTGCTTCGATACGCAGACATCTGGAAGCGCTATTTCCTAGCAAGGAAGTGCCACATTTACATTCATTTGTAGTGTAGACGAGGAATACATAAACACATACATTCTAAAAATGTTGAGAGGGCGAACAGATAATGACTCGTCGTGTAAGCCATTTGTACCACGCAAATTTCGGCGTGTAATACCACTAGCATTTTCAGATAGTTACAGTTCATCTAGTGGTTCACTAAAAAATACTGAAACAAGTGATCCAAGTCATTGGTTTGATCGGTGATGCAACCAGCCAAACATTATACCTTTTTCAAGTCCCCGTGGTACCAAACTCGCTCATGAACGAATGCAAAATTATAGCACAGTGGAAGATTTTTACGCCCTTTATGTGACGGTTAAACTATTTCAACATATAAGCGAACAAACAAATATTTATGCGACACAAAGTACAATCGCTTCCAAACATGTTGAAAAGTAGGTGCCAACAGATGAGGACGAAATAAAGAAGTTTTTTGGAGTGGTTTTGTGAATGATTTTGGTAAAGCTCCGATCTTTGTATCTGTATTGGTTTAAGGATCCATTGTTTATTCAAACATTCCCGCGGAAAGTTATGAGTAAAAACAGATTTCAAATTCAGTTAAGAATGTTGCATATTGTCGACAATACAAAAGTGGATGCTTCCAATCGTCTCTCAAAGGTTGAATTTTTAATGAAAGAATTAAATATAAATTTTAAGAAGTATTATGATCCAGTTGAAATATTATGCATCGACGAGACAGTAATACCATTCCGTGGACGGATCATATTCAGACAGTACATGAAACAAAAAAAGCATAGATATGGGATAAAAATACTTTGAAGCAGCTGCGCTGCTTCGGTTTGCTGTGGTGTAAAGATGTAGGAAGAAAGAAGGAAGGAGAAGAGAGGGGAAGAACGTTTCGTCCTGGGCCTGCTAGTGGACTCATCAGTAAGGCTACCTAGCAGGCTCTGCCTTAGACGCTGGGATATTAGGGACAGTTCAGAACTTCTATATACTGGAAAGGATGTGTCATCGGCTACATTCAGGAAAGTGTAAACGGTGCTGTCCCTCTAGTGACGAGTGCCGCCACATCTTAAATTGTGCTGTGATAATCATTGCACATATAATCTTTGCATTTACACCGGCAAATCATTGGATAAAAAAATACAACACCCACAAATGTTGTCATGAATTTATGTGAAAATGTGTTTCACAAAGGCCATACTTTATACACGGATAATTATTATACGGGTGTGGATTTATCAAACAAACTCATAACAAAAAATACGCATTTGGTTGGTATTCTTCCACCAAATCGAAGAGGCAATCCAAATAGAGCTGTGACAGGCAAACTGCGACGCGGAGAAGTCATTGCTCAAGACAACAGTAGAGAGATTACAATCAAGAAATGGAAAGACAAGAGGGATGCTTTAGTTCTTTCGATCAAGCATTCTGACGAAATGAAATCCGTAATAACAAGAACAGGGGTATCCTGCAAACCAAAAATTATTATTGATTATAATAAAGGTAAAATAGCGATTGATCTGTCTGATCAAATGGGTGCTTACAGCAGTACACTTAGAAGGTTACTAAAATGGTATAGAAAATTGGCATTCGACCTTCTTTTGAATATTGCAATGCGTTACATATGTTCCAAAATGTAACAGGAAGAAAGATATCAATTACAACATTTCGAAACCAATTGGTAAATGTTCTCACACGACGTTCACATTAGAAGACTCCAATTAGGGCCGATACAAGTAGACGAATTCACAAATTTCATTAGAAGGAAGGAAAGGCGCATGAAGTACGAAAATATTGTGTTGAGTGTTACAGCATAAGCACAAAAATGTTCGGACGCCAGTTAGCGAGGAAAATGACAAAGAAATTTACTATATACTGTAATATGTGCAAATCACAGCCACATCTTTGTTTAACATGTTTTAATAAACTTCATTAAATATTGGCAAAAATATTTAATTGCTATTAATAATTTACAATGTCAGTCTCATGCATCGATGTCGATCAAACAAGAAGTTCGCTGTCAGTCCTTAGAATCCACGTTGTTCAAACGAAAAGTTGATTGTTAGTCCCCAGGGACTTACGCCGCCTGAACGGGAAGTTCACTGTCAGTCCCTGGGGCTGACGTAGCATTCTACGTGTTAAATCCGGTAAAAATATTGTAATTGACAAAATCATGATTCCAAAGCGGCATAAATATAGTATAAAACTTTGTAAACTGTGCCTTCTGGAAGGATACACACATAACATTCTTATTTACGCCGGAAATAATGCAACCAGATTAGCGAAAACACATGAGCATGATGTATTTATGATGTTGGAGGATGAATTATTATTTGAGAGCCGCGTATTATACGCAAATAGTTTATATACTTGTGTCCCTTTGGCCGAGAATCTTCTGCAAAAAATAACATTTATTTATGGTAAAGTTAAAATTAATAAAAAATTTCTTCCACTGCAGGCCAAACGGAAACTGCAGCGGAGTGACTTTATGTATTTTCAAAATCGGAGAGGCCTTAAATTTTTAAAGTGACCGGATAAGAGGCCGGTATGCATGCTAGCCACTTCTGAAAACCACAAATGTGTTATTTTCCAGATTAGCAAAAATAAGTTAAAGCCGGACGCAGTGTTCCTTTATAACAAAATTACGAAGGGGTTTGACCATCCGACCAGATGTCTTCTTATCACAGTTGATTACGCAGAACAGTAAAGTGGTATAGAAAAATAGTTATCGAATTAGTATGCGGGGCTTCTCTCGTCAATGCCTGTTATATACATAGAAAATGAAGTACCAAAGATATGAAAATATTAAACTTCCGCGAAAAAATTATTGATTATCTCCTTAGTATAGTGGATCATCACGGTGAACAAACGTCATCTGAAACTGAAGCAGTGCCCAAGAAACGTACACATTTTCTGCGGTCATTCCAAGAACGTGCGAGAAAAACGAGATAGCGATGTAAAGAATGTTATAAATGTATGTCTAGAATAAATGGTAGCCAGTATGCCACGAATAAGGCGATAAGAGTTGAAGCCTGTTTTAACCGATGTAAGGGCCATCCAGAATTATACCTAACATGTTTTGAAAAATTAGATAAAAATATTAAATAATTATGCTAGGTTTATATGAATGAATGTCTGTTTATAATACTGAGAATTGAAAAATAATACTATTTTGTACTATCTACTTTCTGAAATATGAGTTCGACCCATCGTGATGCACGCCGGCCCACGAAATAGACACGTGTGACCCACCTGTGGTGCAGGCAGGCGTCAACGTGCTAAACGTAGAAATTATATGTGCCATAGCATTGCGTGGAGCAGTAGCTCACTACAGTTTTGACAAGCAGACAATATGAAACCCCAGCCCGGTGCAAGGAACAGTTGAACTTACATTCGTTTGAAGTGTCGAAGTATGTAATGATAATGCGATACATAGAGCATTACAACATTCTTGCTTTCGAACGTTGAAATGAGACACTTCACCACAGAGCATGTAGCATTAGGACTCTATTGCTTATACACGTAGCACTATGAAACGCCACCCCGATGCATTTATCTGTAAAATTCGCATTCTTTTGATCTGTATAAACAGATCAACAAAATGCAAAGCGTACAAATTTAGAGCTAACTCACTTTGAATCGTGGAAATGGTTTACGCCGTCGCATTGCAAGGAGAAATAGAACACCATTGCTTTGACACACGGACACTTTAAACCGCCATCCTGTTGCATGGAACTGCATAATTCACATTCATTTCAAGAGCTCCAGCAAATAAGCATAGTGCTATGCATAGAAGATTATAGCTTACTTTCTTCGAAATGTTGAAATGAAATGCACCATCTCATTGCATGCAGCCTTAGAACACCATTGCTTTTGATCAGCAGACACTACGAAGCACCATACCGTGCATGGAACTGTCGAATTCACATTATTTTGATGTGTAGAAGAGGACAAGCATAATGATATGCTTAGAAGATTACAGCTTACTTGCTTTGAACCATTGAAATGAGATACGCCATCGCAATGCATGGAGTACTAGAACTCCAATGTGTTAACACGAGGGCACCGTGAAGCGCCATCCCGTTTGAAGGAACTGCAGAGTTCACATCCCTTTGATTTGTAGTAGCATACAAGCTTAATGTTATTGAAGGATAATTAAATTATCTTAATTTAAAAGTTAATGAATAATTCTTGTTTCAAATGTTATGTACCTGGAATATTCCAGATTGCGAGCGATACCGAGTGTACGGAATAAATGAGTTTTTCGTGTGAATATTTTAAAACGATGAAACTGTTGTTCATTAGCATTCTTTGGAGTTATATCTCAGTTGAGAAGAACTGTTTAATAATATACTAAATCTTGTAGTTGTCTTTAGTTAGTAAGTTTCCTACAATTTGTGGACCTCAGGCGTGGTAATTATCAAGAGGACATTCTAGAATTAAATCGGATACGTTCTAAAGATTGGAATATTATCGAGTATTTGAAGACAGGACGTTGGAGAAAATTCCTTGAAGGTCTAGAACGTTCGAGAAGTTATTCATGCGACGTGAGTGCAGTTTGGAGAGATAGTGCGAGAACGAAAATTAAACTTTTGTGTAGAGACAATTCGAGTTTATACGCGAGTATCGAGTGAAAATTTTCACAATGAAAGATTTGAGTAAAATCACAGATACTGCGCTAAAAGAGATATTAATGGAGCATAAACAACCTTCTGCTGGTTCCGCAGCTAAATTAATTTCCCGTTTGATGGATGTTGACTCAGACGGAACGTGGATAAATGACAAGCTAAAAGAAGTTCATGAAAAAAATGAGGATCGGGTGTTGATGTATCATCAAACGTGCAATCAGCAATGAATCTACTGCAACGAGAAATTGATTTCTTTTTAAAAGAAGAAGAATTAGCACAAGGTGAGTTAGCCACGTTGCGCCTTGAGTTAGATGCGATGCGAATTCATTCAATTACAGGTTGAGCAACATTTGGAAAATGAGCAGCGAAGATCGACGCGTAATTTTCGAAGTGAACAATATGATGTTGATAGTGGCGGTGACAATCTCTTGGCATTGAATAATGGCAATGAATGCAGTGTTTTATCTCAATTTAGTTAGCCGCGAACGAATATTTCGGCAGTTTCAAATTTACTTCGTAACTTTTATGGTAAATCTAGTGATAGTGAAATTTGGAGGAAGCAGATCAAATTGTTGAAGACGATATATAAATTGGAAGATGACATTGCACGATTACTTATCGGTATGCGACTGAAGGGAAAAGCACTTGAATGGTTTCATCCTAAACCAGAATATATAACTATGCCATTCAACCGACGCAGGAAGAATTAAAAGTTACGTTTTATCATCCACAAAGCAAAATAGAAATAAGCAAGGAATTTGACGGGCGATTATGGAAGAGGAACGAGACATTTCATGAATATTTTTACGAGAAGATGATTCTTCGAAGTCGAGTACCAATCAACGACCATGAAATGCTTGAATACCTGATTGACGGCATCCCCAATGAAATGCTCCGGAACCAGGCCCGTATTCAACAGTTTACAACAACCGATCAACTTTCGATAACGTTTGAAAAGGTAATTCTTCGAGATCAAGGTTTGTTGGGTGTGCAGATGTCAACAAAGTTTGAGAAGTGTGAAGACAGTTTCGATAGAAATGAACGAAAGGAGGTAGTCAATGTGGGTGAGATAAGCGAGTTTACCGGTAATATTGTACGATGTTATAGTTGTGGTGGGCACGATCATATTAGCGTGAATTGTCTGACGAAAGATCGTGATGTAAAATATTTTATATGTCAAGAACGTGTACATATTGCGTCAAATGTCCCAAGAAATTTAAAGTGAGTGAAAGGAGCTGCGTGACATTAGGAGTATCGTACCGAAATTGTCTCAAAAATGTTTTACTTAACGGATGCGAAAATCAAAGCATTAATGGATTCAGGAAGTGATTTTAGTTTAATTCGCACAGACGAGTATATTAAGCTTGGTTCTCCGCAATTACGATGCAATGAATTACTTTTCAAAGGTTCAAGGAATAATACAACATTAGGTGAGTTTCAAGCAGAAATTACCGCAGATGGACACTCATATCCGATTTGTATACAAGTAATCTCTGATACCATTGTTCGACACAAGCTGTTAATAGGAACGAATTTCTTAAATGTAACCGATGTCAGCATTAAAGGTGCTAAAGTAAACATTCGTCCATTACCGAAAGTAACGCGCCAAATTGTTGAAAGAGAAAATATTATACCGGAAATATTTAAAATAGATGTAACGAGTGACGTGTTATAAGTAAATCAAGTTGATGTGACTCATGTATTAGATCCTAATTAGTGAGTGACGATAGAATATCTTGTTAGTAATTACAAGCCAAGCAAAACCTTTGAACGTGAAATTGCAATGAATTTAATATTGAAAGGCGATATCTGTATATTAATCGGCGATACAATTGCCAGCGTTGCAAAAAGAGATTGTTAATGCGCAGATAGAACAGTGGATAGCGGCTGGAGTCGCTCAGTTATCTACTTCTGATTATGCGAGTCCGGTTGTTCTCGTTCGGAAGAAAAGTGATTCGTTTAGATTATGTGTGGATTATCGACAAATTAAGAAGAAGATTCTTAAAGATAGGTATCCGTTACAATTGAAGATCAATTAGATTTGTCACAAGTCGCGCGCATTTTCAGTACTCTTGACTTGAAAAACGGTTTCTTTCACGTGCGATAGGATAAAGCAAGTCGAAAGTATACAGCATTTATTGCACCAGATGATCACTATGAATTTTTACGCGTCCCTTTTGATTCATGTAATTCTCCAGCAGTTTTTCAAAGATTTATAAATACCATATTTAGAGATCTTATTTGAGAGAGAATAGTTTTAGCATACATAGATGATTCGATTGTTTCATGAAATGATATTGAAAGTGGGATCAAAAATCTTGAAAGGCTTTGAATTATAGCGAGCGGAGCAGGCTTAATATTTTGTTGGGAAAAGTGTTGTTTTTTGCAAACTTTTGTCGAATTCCTCGGGAATGTAATCAACAATGGTTATGTTCGCCCCTCACTAAAACTGATACAGTCCGACGATTTCCAGAGCCGACAAATGTTAAACAAATACAAAGTTTTCTTGGACTTATCTGGTATTTTCGTAAATTTATTCATGAATACCCTGTAATTGCGCGACCTTTATCTAACCTTCTGCAAGCGAATGTTAATTCTGTTTTCGAACGTCTGAAATGGAAGCATTCATATGACTTAAACTTTTAGTGAGTGAGAAACCAATGGTGAATATGTATCAAATAGAAGTAGAGATGGAGTTGCATACAGATGCTTCTGCGTTAGGGTACGGAGCGATTTTATTTCAAAGAATAACGAAGATCAACCTTTTCAGCCTGTATATTATTTTCTATTGGTAGGACAACTTCTGCTGAATCTAAATACAGTAGCTATAAACTTGAAGTTTTAGCAATGGTAAAAGCATTGAAGAAATTAGGAGTTCATTTATTAGGAATTTCGCTTGTTATTGTTACTGATTGCCGAGCTTTTACTCTTACAATGAATAAGAAATATCTTTGTGTGTGAGTTTCGTGATGGGCATTATCGTTAGGAGAATTTGATTACCGGATAGAGCCTCGTCCAGGAAACAACATGATACATGTAGATGCGCTTAGTAGAAATCCTCCTCCTACAAATTTCCTAATTAGTGAATCTGATGCAAGTCTTACAGCACATTTGTATAAAACACAGGAAGAATATGAGACTGTAATGAAACTTCGAGATTTGGTACTACAATACAAGACGAATGATTATGTTCTACGGGGAAATTTTCGGTACAGAAAGTCTGGAGGTTCAACTAGTAGTGTCATGTCGGATGCAGATATATGAAATAAGGCAATAAGGAAATAAGGAAAAAGTCAAGACTGAAGCTATCGTACGTAAAGGTTATTGGATTCCAAATCTTCGGCAGCAAGTTGGAAAGGTGGTAAGAAATTGTGTTGCATGCATCTTAGCCGAAAGGATACAGGGAAAGTAGGAGTGTAATTTAAATACGATTGAAAAGTGGAGTATTCCTTTTGATACATTTCATATCGATCATCTTGGATCACTGCCATCAAGAAAAAAAAAAGGTATCAGTACATATTTGTAGTGGTAGATGCTTTTACAAAATTTACATGGCTCTATGCTACAAGATCTACTACTACAGCTGAAGTTTTGTTACGCCTGAAGAAGCAAGCGTGACTTAGCTGCACCTAAGCCCTGTGAGTGATGTAAGCATTTAGATGTAGATCAACAATGTTTGAAATTAACAATACATCGAAGTATTGGCACGTCACCATTTCATCTTCTCTCTGGGACACATTCACGTCTTAAAGGTCATCTTGGCATCCGTTTTACGCAATCAACAATTTGTAGTTCGAAAGGTAGGGGAAGGAGAAGGACCCCTACAAACATCTACGTCAGCAGATTCTATGAAATTGTGGATCGAAGATATGTATGATATTTATCTCGAATCGAAGACGATATGAATGAAGACATTCTGGACGAATGTTCATGCAGGGCGGCCGAGTGAAGGCTAACGAAATTATCTTAATTTAAAAACTAATCAATAATTCAAGTTTCAAATGTTAGGTGCGTGGAATATTCTAGAATGTGCGGAATAAATGAGATTTCGTGTGTATGTTTTAAAACGATGCAGCAGTTATTCATTAGCAGTCCATGGAGTAATATCTCAGTTGAAAGGAACTATTTAATGATTTAAAAAACCTTGCAATTGTCTGTAATTAATGAGTTTCCTACATTATGCATAGAAGATTACAGCTTATTAAGATCGATACGTACAAATGAAATGCACAGTCGCATTGCATGGAGCATTAGAACTCCATGGTTTTGACAAGAAGACACTATGAAACGCTACCCTGTTGCATGGAACTGTAGAATTCAGATTCTTTTGAAGTGCAGAGGCAGATAAGCATAATGCTATCCATAGAAGATTACAGCTTACTTACTTCGAATTGTTGACATCAGGTGGGCCATTGCAATGCATGATGCTTTTTAGAACACCGTTTATTTGCCACACAGACACTGTGAGGCGCAATTAAGTTGCAAGGAACTCTAGCATTTACTTTCTCTTAAAATTCAGATAAGCATAATGCTATGCATCGAAGTATACTCCTTACTTACCTCGATACGATGAAATGCTATGCACCATCGTATTGTGATAACGCGGGTTTTTGAGTATGTCACTTGAGCGCTAGCCCCGCGAAAACGTGGGTTTCTGAGTCTGACGCTTGTGCGCTGATCCCACGATGATGTGCAATTTTTTTGCTGGTTTGTGTATCTTGTACATCGATTTGTATGTACTTGCCATGGTTATGTCGATCTTCATTTTTTATGCCCAAAATATAAAACTTATACGATAGTTTAGAAACAATCAAAGCAAGAATTCTTCTGGAACAGTTCATTCCATAGTCATTTTCTGTTTCGTACGCTTACGCTTCTAGTTTACCAGTATAACAAGGTTTATTATTTTGTAACTTTTTACCCACATAATATGAGTGATATTATTGATGAGTATATTGCTGACTCTCTATCCTACATTCGGTATATTCAGAAGATTCTGATATAAAAGTCGAGGACAGCGATAGTGATGTGGGTTCAAGAATAAGATTAAGAGCCATTTCACTACAGCATTCAAGCGATTCCGATGATTCCATCGATTGTGTCAGATGTTGATAAAATTCCTACCGCATCAGATTTTACAGGTGTGTCAGGCCCAAAAATTTTTCCTATTGATAAGAAAAGCGTAAAAGAAATCGTCGAATTGTTTATTGGCAATGATTTGTTTCAATTAATGATCAATGAATCCAACATGTTTTACCAGAAAGATAAGGACAAGATGAGCGAGAGGAAAAAATATCAAAGTGATGTGATATTACTCTAGCCGAGAAGAAAAAATTTCTTGGTATAATTATAATGATGGGTCAGATAAAGAAAGATGTAAGAAATAATTACTGGTTCTCCGAATTTTACATGAGAACACCATCGTTCTCCACAATAATGCCATGCAAGAGATTTCGCCAGATTTGTAGGATGTGGCATTTTTCAAAGAATCAAACAATAAACGATTCTAATAAGCTCGCTAAGATTCAGGCCATTTTGAGCTACTTATTAGATAAATTTAAATCTGTATACACACCCAGGAAAGAACTTTCGCTTGATTAATCCATTATTCCATGGCGTGAAAAATTGTCTATAAAAACATACAATCCGGCAAAAATAATAAAGTACGACCTACTTTGCCGTACGCTTTGCGAAGCTAGAACCAGATATGTTACCAATATAGAAATGTACTGTGCGGAAGGCAATAAATTGGGCCAGATATATTATTAGTATTATGTCATTATTAAGTATTATGTCATTACTTGATAAAAATATATGTTTGAGACACCACTTATACATGGACAACTATTATAATAGCTTTAAAACTGCAGAATTGCTCATGATAAATGGTACAGGAGTTTGTGGTACAATTAGAGCAAATAGGGGTGTTCCTGAGTCTTTACTGCATTTCAGATTGAAAACTGGAGATTATAAATGTAAAAGAATAGGTGAAGTTATAGTAAAGGCGTGGAAACCGGAACAGAATGTCGTACACATGGTTTCCACGATACATTCGGGAAAATTAATTAAAACAAATAAAATATACAGGAAAACAAAACAAGAAATTATAAAACCTTATTCCGTCATAGAATATAATAAATATATGATGGCTGCAGATTTGGCAGATCATTATTTATCATATTATTCCATCATGAGAAAAACGGTGAAGTGGACAAAGAAGACAGTCTTGTTTCTTTTAAATTGCGCACTGTTTATTGCATTTAGATTATATATTGAATTGAATGGCAACATTATAAAATATAAACAATTTTTACATATTGATAGACGTTCTTGGATCGAGGGAAACGCAAATATACAAGATGTACTAACTGATACCTCTATTACTACTCTTTCTAACAATTCAAGTACTTCTGTACATATTCCTACACCTCGCACACCAATATTTGACAGCCCCAGGGACTTTCGGATCATATGAAGGATAATAAAGTTACCAGAATTTTTGGATAAGGGAAAAAACTGATTCGTACGACGTCCTTTAAAGTTTGCTCTGCTGGTAAAAAAAGAAGCGAAAGCAACTTTATGTGTGCTGAATGCATAGTACCTTCACATCTTGGACATTGTAAATACTTGCTTCAAGTATTAAAACATTTGCCTTCTGTTTACGTTATGTATATGCATTAATCCACCATGAAATAAGAAACTGTACTTTTCTCCATTAATATAAATTAAAAATTTCCATCTTCTTTTTCTAATTACCGTTAAATTGTATATGATGAATATGCAAATAAAATGTTCTATTTAACAAAAATATATAACGTTTTAAATATTTTATTTCGTTATTCAGTGACCTAAAACAAACGAATATGACCGGCGGGGAACTGGGATTTAAGATGCCAATTCGTTGCAGGTGCTCAGGCTTCAAATGTCTCTTAGGTCGCCGCTTATCAATGCATTAAGCGTAATGCTATGCATAAAAGATTACACCTTTCATTCTTTGAATGGTTGGAATGATATGCACAATCCCATTACATGGAACTGTATAATTCACATTCTTTTGAGGTGTAGAAGCAGATGAGCATAATGCTATTCATAGAAGAACACAGCTTACTTACTTTGATACAATGAAATGAGGTGCGCCATCGCATTGCATAGTACATTAGAAGTCTATTGTATTGACACCCAGACACTATAAAGCGCCATCCGGTTGCATGGAACTTTATAGTGCATATTCTTTGGAGGAATTGAAGGAGCTAAGCATAATTCTATACATACAGAATTAAACCTTGATTGCTTTGAAAGGCTGAAATGAGATGTGCTATCGCATTGCGTGGAATATTAAACTCTATTGCTTTGACACGCAGATACTATGAATTGCCACCCCGCTGAATGTAACTGTAAAATTGACATTCATTTGTGGAGCAAAGCAGATAAGTGTAGCGCTAAGCATGGAGGATTACAGCTTACTTACTTTAGAACGACAGAATGAGATGCACCACCGCATTGCATGGAGCATTACAACTATGAAGAACGTTACAGATTACTTATTTTGAAATAATGAAATGAGACACGCTATCGCATGGCATGAAGCATTAGAACTATATTGCATCGATACTTATGAATCCTACAGTTGCTCGCAATGTGATGGCGTTTCGCAGTGTCTGCGTGCCAATGCATTAGAGTTCTAATGCATCATGCAACACAACAGCCCATCTAAAGAGATTCAACGATTCAAGGTAAGTTATTTGCAATGTTCTATGCACTGCATTATCCTTATCTGCTTCTGCTCCTGAAAGGAATGGGAGTTCTACAAATTCATGCAACGGTATAGCCTTCTAAGTAACCATTCCACACATGAGCCTGTGTGCACCCCCAGCATCAACCCTTGGACTCAGGCAACCTGCCACGCTCGCCTGCAGAACCGGCAACAGGCAGCGTTCACGCAAGCACTTCTGCACGCGCTCACAAGCACCAAGTACCGCTGTGTCACTCGGACCGACCAGTATACATGGCTCGTTCACACCAGGCATCGCTGTTTAACTCTCACCAACGAGCACTACTGTCTCAGTCGTACTAATGAGTATATCTGCCTCGCTCGCACCAAAGATGAACACACTTGTCTACCTCGCACGGGGGATTCCGTCCTGCTAACAGGCGCAGCCGCAGCCCATCACCTCAATGGGGACCCTTCCAATTCAGGGAGCTGACTTTACCTGAACCTGTATTCTAGTTTTAAGCCTCTTGCATATATATCCGGACTCATGTATTGCTACATATAAGAATTCATAAATCCATGTTACACACGTTATGAATGTAAGACACGAACAACACACGTAATTGTAAGTTCATGCTGTACTAGTTCAGTATACTATTTCATATGTTAAAGGCGAAAGACGCGCCGCTAGCCTCACCTCGATACGCGAGTTCCCACTCGCTGGACCACATGCTTTCATAATTTTTCAAGTAAATATTTCAAATTGGTACAAATATTATATTAATACATATTTTATATTTTAGTTAATTCAAAATACAATATCTCTTATCTATCTAATAATTATCTATCTAATTTCATATCATTTCATGATGTTTTAATTAAATATTTGAAACTGGTTTATATAATTATACTTATCATAAGTTTTAGTTACTTAAAAATGGATCATCCGCTCCAAACGAAAATAAATATCTATATGTTATATAAGTCGATCATTTATTTGGTTTGCCCCAGTTCGCTTTCTTTCCATCGAGGCTTGCAAATCCATCTTCGTTGTTCTTGAAATTCGTACTTTGGAAGGTAAGTAGTATGTATTGATGGTCCGACGCTGAAAATATCTCAAACAGTTCTGCTTTACTCAACTCAGCGTATATACAACCTCCTATCAACGTTATGTCTATTTTTTATTTGTTTTGGTTCTTAAAGTATGTATAGCCTTCTTTCGGATTCGTCGCGATTAGGTCGTTTCTTCGAGCCACTTTGATAATCTTTTCCTCTCTATGGTTGTTCTTCTTACTACCCCTGACTACCGATTTTTCGTTCAGGTCACCAGCGATTATTTTTCTGGTTGCTTTCTTTCCCTTTTCTATGTTAACCTCAGTTTCGGTTATATATTCTTCGATTGCTTTCCGTTCCTATTCGGCGAGAAGTAGCAACTTCTAACTTTTGTTTCTTCGAACATAAACGGTACCGGTCGACGAGTACGTGGTGCCATATGTGCAACATTTTCGATTAACGCCGGTTATCCATATCGGAGCGTCACCGTTCTCGTCTTACAGTCAGTATTCTTACATTTTCTGCATGATTTTTTGCGCAATTCGGCATCTGTTCAGATCGACTTGTGGGACTTTCAATTCCATATTCATTTCTCGTTTTTTTCTATCAAGGCCTTTCTGTAGACCGGACAATTAAAGCTCCGGTAACGTATCTGGTGTACGGATTGTTTCTTCCTGCCTCGCTACAAATGATACATTTCGGTTTGTTCGCGATGCAATCAATCATCGTATGATTCTGGAATCCGCATCTTCTGCAGGTTTCCTTATTATCCTTGACTTCTTCGCAATTTCTACCGATATGTCCCAGTTTATGGCACTTGCAGCATCTCTCTACTCTTGGTAGCACTTAGCAGGGACAAGAGGTCAATGCTGTTCTGAGTAGTTTTACCTTCTTCTGCTCGTTGCTGTATTTCTGTTCACATTCAACTAACGCGAATTGGTAGCCTTTTCACTTTTGTTTTAACAACTTGACGTTTATACCGCCATGCTTTCCTTCGATTTCATTCAATGTTCGTCTTATGTCCTCCTTTATTCCTTCTCTGGTAATCCAACGGGTATATGTCCCTTAGTTGGGACATTATACTCGCACTCGTAGGCTTTATACCGAATCCTTTTTTCAGAAATCCTTTTACCTCCATTACTTTGTTCTCTACACCTGCTTTCTTGTTAAACTCCAGAATTATATCTCCCACTCTCGATTTTCTTGCGTCATCTTTTCGTATTTCTGTCATTTTTTCTGCGTTTCCTCATCTCGTAGCTTGTCCTCGAATGCTTCCTGCTCCTTTAATTGCTTCATTTTTTTTCTGTAAACGTTCGCCACTAGTTTCATCAAGTGTTTGATGTCAGTTTTTTTTATATGCCTGATGTTTCCCGTTAACGTTTCCTAATATGTCATTAGCTTTGCTGTATCCTCCCTCATAATATCAATCATTACGTCTGATGTGTGGCTACCTATTCTTCTATTCGAAAGTGTAGACGTTATTCTTATCGGTCTATCGGTTCTTATCAACTATTCCATTATCCTGCTCTTTCTTCTTGGTTCCCTTATTTCGGCTCCTGATGCTTGTCCTTTCGTGTCTGTACTTCCTTCCGGGGCTTTCTTTTTCTCCTTTATATACGCTTTTATTATCCTTCTCTATTTCCCTGTCTTTCTGTGTCATCGACAAGGGGCTTCGAACCGCTTGCTCAACCTTGAATCTTCTGCCAGGACTCGACAGGGCTGATTCCGAATCGCGAGCCGGCAGCTCCTCACAGCAGCATATGCACAGCAGCCTCGCTCACGCTGGGGGTGGGAGTTGGGGGGGGGGGGGGCTGCAGGCCCTCTACCATCCTACTGCCTGCCCTAATGCGGGCGGGGGATTCCCAGGGCCACTCGAACCGCGACCAGCATCTATCTTATACTCTAGCCGATTCGTAGTCATGCGTTTTCCATTAAGCTTGCCGGGATCAGTGATATTGATTCATTCAATCTAATTTATTATTTTCTCTTTAAGTTTCTCGATTTTTTATTTTCTCTCACGATGTCGTCTATTTCGTTGTACCTTGCCCTTATGGTATGGTATGTAATCTGTTGTTTGATATTTCTAGGATTTCCTCTCAATTAATGCAATGTTTCCACAGTTTTCCTTTTTTTTCTCTCTAGTTACGTTGTTGTTATTTTTTGCTCTCTACCCATCACATTTCCTCTCTGCACCATCCCGGAACCAGCGTTATGCGATTACTTCAGGCTAGCGCCCCGGTCTCGCTACCCCAAGATCAAGTGTTCTCCTTACATCCGTTGATTTATATATGTCAAATATTGGAGAATATTTTCTCTTATCTTTCGTATTTTTCGAGTTACGTTTTAGTTAGATGTACATTATATGCGCGTCGAAATATCGGATTTCCATATGATTTTTTAGTAAAGATTTATTCTTTTCCGACTGTTTGTTTTCATTTCGCCGAAGGCGCTCCTGTATAAGATGCGGAACCGCTCCGCTTGATCCCGCCGATCATTACATTACATTTCGTGAATAAGCGTTCAATTGAATTGGATTTCTGCTATTCCGTAACTGCGGAAGGCTTACTACATAGCCTCATCCCTGGGAAAGTTGCGAAGGTTGCTTGCGTCCCGAGATGGAAAAGTGGTTACGATAGATTTAGTTAGGTTACGCTAGATTAGGTTAGGTTGGGTTATGTTTGGGAATGTTTGTAGGTTGCTCGGTTATGTTGGGTTAGATATAAGAAAGCGTAGGTTTGAATTGTTTATGTTTAAAACAGGTAAAGTTAGATTGTGTTAGGTTGAGGTAGATTTGAGTGAAGGCAGGTTAAGTCAGATTAGGTGTAACTAGGGTTAGCTTGGTTTAAATTAAGTTTGGAGGATGTTAGACTAAGTTAAGACAACTAAGAGATGGATTACCGATAGCTGGCAATGCCATCTGTCGACACTTCATGAATTACCGACTATTGGCATTACCAGCCGTTATAGTACCATGAGTTATCGACCGCATGCATCACCTACTGTCGACATATCGTGAGTTACCGACCGCAGGCAACTCCAGTCGCTGATATGTCTTGAGTTACCTACTATTGGTTACACCAGCCGTGTGTGATTGCATACGTTATCAGTTGTTGGTAACTCCAGTCATCGATAATTTATGGATTATTAACCACAAGCAACACTAGCTAGAATCACAAAATTATTGTGGGAAGCTGGAAATAATGGGTGATGCAATGTACACTTTTATTTTGCAAAGACAGTAAATCTGTTACTAATGAGTCTGTATTCTATGAGGGAGTATTAAAAAACTGAAGGAGTGTCGGATTTCACTCATTGTGCGTGTAATCCTTACCTTGTAATTGCTTACCTTGAAACGTTGAAACGATATGCGCTGTCGCAATGCATGTAGCAATAAAACTGCATTGCCTTGACATGCACAGAATATGAAGCGCCATCGCGTTGTATGGATAAGTAGAATCCACATTCTTTTGAAATGCAGAAGCAGAAAAGCACAATGGGACGTATAGAGCATTAAAATCTACTTACATACTTCGCACTGATGAATGAAATACGACATCACGTTTAATGAAGAATTGCAAGTAAGTGTGGGAGTTACATTCTTTTGAAGTCTAGATGCAGTTACACAAAACACGTTGCATTGAATATTACATCCTATCACGAAACATTGAAATGAGATGCGATACCGCGTTGAATAAAGTATTCGAGTTCTAGTAGAAGTATTGCATCGGCACTTTGTGCATCTGGGAACGCCATACCTTTGCAAGGAAGTGTAGAACCAACATACTTTTGAAGGATTGAAGCATCATAGAACGCTATCCCTCTGCAAGGAAGAGTAAGGTTCACATTCCTTTGAAGTGTAGAAGAGATAAGCCTAACGTGTTGAATTGGATACTACATCTTCCACTAAGCATTGAAATGAGAAACGCAGCGCGTTGAATGAAGCAGTAGATCACTATTGCTACGAAAAGTAAACATGTGAAAATGCTATCCCTCTGCAAGGGAGTGTAGGGTTCACATTCTTTTGAATTGTAGGAGAGATAAGCATAACGCATTGAATTGAATATCACATCATACAGTAAACTTTGAAATGAGTTGTGACATCACGTTGAATGAAGTATTCGAACTCTACTGCATCGCCTCGTTGTGCACCTAGAAACTTTATGCCTTTGGGAGGACGCCACCCAGACACCCAGAAATGCGATTACGTAGATAGGATGTGTGGGATTTACATTCTCTTGAAGTGTCGACTAGATATACATAACGCGTTGCAATGAATATTAAACCTTATCATGAAACACAGAAATGAGATGCGACATCGCGTTACATGAAGCAACAAAACTATATTGCTTCGATTCGTAGACCTCTGGTGACGCTATCCCGTAGCAAGGAAGTGTGGGATTTACAATCCTTCGAAGTGTAGACGATATAAACATAACGCATAACGGTGGTGGATTCGGAAAATTGGACAGTGAAGGAGACCCATCAATCAGATGAACACTAGAATATATCCTGCAGTGACGTGACCGCTGGCCGCCGTCCACTACCATGAAGAGAATGTCCTTTAGGATGTAAGAAGAATCTCAGCCCCTCTTAACCCTCTAATGAAAAGTTAAAGTTCCAGCGGCCCTGCAGTTGAGCAACGGGAGCGCGGCGCGTTAGGCGCGCCGCAATTCAGACGATCAGGTGAACCTCCCTCAGAGACACCCGGGGGGGGGGGGGGGGGAGGTAGCGAGAAGAGGTAACCGACGAAATCCACTGATCGATACCCCGAACAATACCGGAGCGTACAGCCCCACCCCATCAAGCAGCCCCGGAGGAGGATTCAAGAAGCCTGAGGACCGAAGAAAGATCAATTAGCAAGCAAATTGGCGAGCAAGCAGAGCAAGCGATTATACCCAATGAACGATTGTGAAAGTGAGAGAGATAGGGAAAGGGAAAATGTGCGAGAGGAATAGCCAGACAGGTCAGCCTGGAAAAGAAACCGTGAGTCCTTATTCGATAAAGCGTCCCATTTTCCTGCCGCATTTCTTTTGTTGTGTACGATATATCGTATTTTGTATCGCGAAACGGGTGGTGACGCCCGTTCATTCACGGCGTGTTGCGTAATTCCCTTAGCCCTTATTTGTTAAACCCGTGTCGAGGCTATAAACACAGAAGCCGTGACTTCAGTATCCCGCTAACCGAATTTGCGTACTCGGCTGGACGTGATCAAGAGAAGGAGCATTTCGAAGTTTCGAGAGTTGTACTGTCCCGGGTACCCCGGGTCGTGTAGTCCATCTCCTTGCTCCTTTGTGAGTAGCTGGCGTCCAAGAAACTCTAGACTCGCAGCTTCGAAATACCCCCATTCCGTTGATTATTTTTGCGATCGTGAGCCTATGAAGAGTTTTACGTGATCGATTAAATTGTACTTATTGTGTATCCTGTATTAAAAATACGTTTTCAGTTCACCGTGCTAAATAATAATCCTTTCATCGAGCTTTCCTGACTTACTGTAGACGGGTTTCTGTCACACTGTATAGCGCTTGTATGTGTCAACTTATCAAAGCAATTGGCTTCCAGAGATCCATGCAACGCGATGGTGTATCTTAGTTTTACTATTCAAAGTTCACAATTATCAACAGAAATCACACCTCAGGATGTTCTAAGTAAATATTTCAAATTAGCATATATATTTATTCTTATTATATATTTTAGATGATTGTCAATAGATTGCCTTCACCAAATAACCCATTATATTCAAAATTCTATTTAATTTTACACCATTTCATGACGTTCTAAGAAAAGGTTCCGTATTCGTATGTATACTTACAGTCTTCGTATATTATAAATACGCCCCTATAAATACGCCAATAACTGTAATTTTCTGTGCATTGCATTATGCTTACCTGCACCTACACATCAATGGAATGTGAGTTTAACAGTTTCCTCCAACAGGATTGAGCTTCGTGGTGTCTACGTTTCAAAGCATTAGAGTTCTAATGCTCCATAAAATGTGGTGGCCCATCTCGTTTCATAGATTCTACATAAGTAAGTTATAATGTTCTAAGCAACGCATTATACTTACCTGCTTATAGAGTTCAAAGGAATGTGAATTCCACAGGACCTTGCAACGGCGTTTTGTAGTACCTACGCTAAGCTAAGTACAGCTTTGGAAGTCAATTTGTTTGACAAGTTGGCTCTTCGAAGCGCTATACAGTCACATGCATCTGTAAAAATTAAATATATAGTAATGTAGAACCCAGGGAGCAAATTGTATTGTATAGAACCTTACAACTTACTTACTTAAACGTAGACCTGAGAAGCGCCATTGCGTTACATGGACCATTGGAAATCAATTACATGGACAATTTCACATTCAGAAGCGCCATACAATTACATAGATATGTAGAAATTACATTCATTGTAATTATACCTTAATAGTTGCATAGAACCTAGTAACTATATTTACGTTGTACAGAACCTTACAACATTCTTACCTTGAAACGTAGAATTGAGAATCGTTATCGGGTTGCATGGACATTTGGATGTCAATTACATTGGCAAGTTTATACTTAGAAGTGGACACTTAGAATTGTCTTCGAAAGGTCAATGCAACTAGATGGCGCATCTTATTTCCACGTTTCAAAGTAAGTAAAATATATGGTCTTATGCGACACAATTATGGTTACCAGGTTCTATGTTACTGTTTACGTAATTTATACAGATCAACGTTATTATATAGCTCTTCTAAGTATCAACTTGTTAAAATCTTGACATCCAAATGTCAATGCAACGCGATAGCGCTTTTCAGTTCTACGTTTCGAAGTAAGTTGTAAAGTTTTATACTACGCAGTCATGCTTATCTTGTGCTGCATTATACAGTATGTATTTTATACAGATCAATGTAACTGTACCGTTCTTCTAAGTGTTAACTTGTCGAAGTAATTAACATCCGAAGGTCCACGAAACACAATGGCGCTTCTCAGTTCAACGTTTCAATGTAAGAAAGTAGTAAGCTTCTATACAAACAAAAACGATTACTTGGTACTACATTACTATTGCATGCAATTTCTACAGATCCATGTAACTGTTAGCTCATCTAACTGTCAACTTAGCAAAATACTTTATTTTCAAAGGTCCATGCAACGCGATGACACTTCATAGTTCTACGTTTCAGCGTAAGTAGGCAAATTTCTATACAACGCTGTTATGCTTATGTGATGTTAAACTACCAAGTATGTAATTTCTACAGATCCGTATAACTGTATAGCACTTCTAAGTGCCATCTTGTCAAAGTATTTGTCTTCCAAATATTGGTGCAACGCGATGACGCTACTCAGTTCAACGTGTCAATGTAAGCGTCACGAAAAATATTATAAAGTGACTTAAAAAAATACGAGTGCGCAATTATACACTCGACTCTTCATTTAATGTTTGAAATATAAAGTTTATTACAATATCGCAACGACACTTATGCAAAGTTTCACAGTATAGACCGAAAGATTAATCAAGACTGAAGACTAGTTCCCAGGACTATGTAGTTCTTAGGTGGTGGGGCAAAGACTTCAATCTTATTTCTTGGGAATCAGGGTGTCAGCAGGATGCGTGCCAGTGAGGTAATGACTCTGATCCTATTAATTGGGAACAATATCGTCAATCTTATTTCTTGAAAATAAAGTATCAACAGGATGCGTGCTAGTAAGGCGACGCTAGTTGCAAGGATGCTCCATCTTGTTGCAAGGAATCTTCGAAGCTACTTACACTGACATGTAGACACTCATATGCGACATCCATTTTCGTAGAACTTTAGGAATTACTTTGAAACGTAGGACTGTGAAGCTGCATCGCGTTGTATGGAGAATTAGAAAGTGCCTATTATCGAACGTAGAAATGAGAAACGAAATCATGTTGCATGGAACTTTGCATCTTACGTACTCTGAATCGTATAAACTGATAGGGACCAAAACTATACATGAATATATAGAACACACATAGTTTTAAACGTTGAACTGAGAATTTGAGAACTTATTCATATTTCATAGAACTTCAGAACTTACTTGCTATGAAACGTAGGCAGATAAGGGACATCGCGCTGCTTAAAACGTTAGAACTTGCTTACTTCAACAAAGACACTTATTCCGTACTTTTAGAAGAATTTTTGATAAACCACTTGCATTTCACGTTTTCAATATTTTTATATGTATGCGAGGTGTAATTGTTTAAGTTCTTAAATGATAACTTAGTGTTGATTATTATTTGGTAACTCGGTTATAAACGGGTCAGCATAAGCTTCAATCAATATGTTCATAAACCTGAAATTTATGCAGTTAGTTGTTAGTCACTTAGTGCTCAAACAGCAAAGATCCTGACCATTTGAAAATGGTTGACTTTCATCAATTTTCTTAAAAATTGAAATATTGTCCAACTGCTTGCATTGAAGACTATAATTAAAGTTTTCCAAATATTTTAGCTCTTATAGACGTGTCACGTCTCGGGTTGCGGAAAATTAACCGTTTTTCGGAGTAACACACAGCCTCGAACGGTTCGACTCGCACAATTGCGTCGAAGACCGGGTTCTTTTTGGAACGCGGAAAACTGCGCGAAAGTCACGAAAGCGAGTATATATAAAAGGGGATTTACCTTTCGAAGTCTTGGAAACCGCTAATTACTAACCTCGTTCCAGGTATCGTCGTCGGCGAGGATCTTCCCCTGTATGGTCCCTGCGTACGGGCTGTGAGGCGGAATCGACAATGGAACGAGTACCCAGGCAGGCTGATCTCTGGTGCGGATCGGCGACGAAGGCGGCGATGCGGAAAGGCTGTCCGGTCGGCAGACAGTAGGAGATGAGACGGAGCAGTGGTCGACGATGGAGTAGCTGCTTGTATCTACGTATTCGCGCAGGAAGTTCTTCCTTCCCACGCGTCGAGTTTCGTTTATCCATTGCGGAAAGGCGCATTCAAATCGGATTCCAAAACACCAGATACGGATCCACTAGCGGAGAGGGCCGCTCTAGTTTGCCGATCCAGAGATATGGAAAACGGTGGATATCTTCTCCTTAGTCGAACTGTGGCTTGGTGCAGTTAAGCGGAGGGCCACTTTAACTGGTCGGTAACTAAGCGTGACTAATGGTCAGAACTCCTTGAATGATTTTGGAAGACGCGTGAAATCGTGAAACACTTCGTATCGTAATGAATTTAATTTAATTTAAGGCAAGGAATGCTGTGGTAATAATGAGAGTTTGTAAATACTGGTAAAAATAAAATATATTCTAAGTAAAACCTAAGCTTACACTTTACTGCGCTATGCTAAGAATGGCTAAGTACTAGAATCGTTGATTTAGAATAAAGTTAAAGTTAGAATTGGAAATAGCAACTTGAATTCTGAGTTAGAATAGTAACGAAATAGCAAACATCTTCAAGTGAAGTGGAGCAAGGCCCGGAGGCATGATAGGTACGGTCGCGATGAGCGCTTGGATCGATTTGTACTCATCGAGCGCTGGGCTTGATCTCTTCGTTGACTCGCGAATCCGCGACCTCCTCGGATCGCGCGGGAACGCTAGGATCTGGAATGGGGAGGACTCTCGACACTCGTGGTGGTGCGGACGGTCGTGATGAAGCGTGCGCGGCCGGCGTGAACTGGCACGGCTCTAATTATGAATAATACGCTTTCTAAAATTATGATTACACATGAAATGACTTATGCTATACTTGTGTGTTGCGTCCTGTTTGTACATAGAGTGCCGTATGCTTAAATACTAGAATTCGCTTGGTTATACACATGAGCATAATACGAATATGTGTGCGTAACTGCGGGCGACCCTCGTGGTGCGTGAAATGGTCCTCGTGCGGAGGCTGTGGTTGGTGTCTGCTCCAACTGTCTGACGTATGCGCGTCGAGGCGCGATCGTGTGGTTCAACTCCTTGGTGCGAGGGTGGCTGCCTTAGTTCGGTGATCAGACTGTGTTACCGTGTATCGGTATGTTCGTCTCTGCAATGGCGGCAGGCGCTGTATGCGGCTCTGCCGGGGGGTGTAGGAGGTACCGGGAGGTTCGGCGGACATCACAGTTGTATTCTGGAATTGAAATTGAATGTTTGATTTTTCTGGGTTCCAGAACCTGGGTGTCCAGGAAGTACCCATCCCCACTTCCTCGTGGTGGAACCTGGGCGCCGGGCTTGCCCGGTGGCTAACGGGGCTCTGGGGTTATCGAATTAAACTGGACTCGGAGGTTTGGTGCATTATCGATTTGCTCAAGCTAGTCCGAGACACTTTCGTAGAGCAAACATGAATAGACTGGGCTGGCAGTCTGGATCATCTATAAATTTGGCCAAACTGATGCATCCTAATTCAAAAAGGGTCAGAGTGAGCGTGTTCGCGTATACGTAGCGAGTTCGCCTCCCCGAGGTTCCCCGTGGGTGCTCCGGCGGTTAGGATTCGTCCTCTCCGACGGAGTAGCTGAAGGACTCGCCCGCTGGGAAAGGCGCCGCGGCACATCTGGATTTTTCCATCGCCCCTTTCAGTGAGGTGGGAGTAACTAGTTGTTAGATGGTAGATTCCGTCGCGTATACCCGTCTAGGTGAGGAAGCACGCCTGATCACCGTCCTGGTGTAGGGCAGACAATAAATCTGTTTGATTTTTCTATCTACTGATTAGATCATCTTTCTGTTGAAATGTTCAAGAATTTTTCATATTCGTAATTACTGACAACGTATTGCTTGGTTCGCTAACTTAATATTGAAAATTTGCTGAGATATTCTTATCTAATTCTTGTAAATAATTTTTTATCTTAGTGACGTATGTATCCATTCTTGTAGTTTTGTAACGAGTATTTTACTTTACTATTTAAAATGGAATATTAAGATTTGTTTGCAATCTAATGGAATTTAAATACCTTTTGATTCAATTTCACAATGATAATCTTTCATAGTTCAACAATTTTGTGAGCTGTCCTCAGGTATCCGCAGCTCAGTACTTATAAAATGGACGACACAAAGAACAGCCTAAGCAAACGTAATCGAACCGATATTTCAATACTAATCTTATCATGTTTAACTTATCCTGCAAATTATTAAAATGCCCTTCGAAGAGTGTTTATTGACAGTGAAGTAAACAGTAAACATTACGCATTCCACCACTGTTTACAATACGTATGTCTCATTTACTATCAAAACCGTAAGCATCATCGCCTTTCTTTACTTTTTGTAACCTTCAATGGCTTCATGTTGCAGGTCGTTGAACTCGTTTTAAAACGCTCTATCATATTACGGAAAAATGAACATATCAATTCATTTTAAAAAATGAAAGTAACCGGTCATAGGTTTGCAAACAACCTATGTTTGGTAAACAACGAGCAACGAACGACACTCGTACCACGGCATTATTAATGCACCGCGATATAGCACACGGGCTACACGGCCGTGTCAATGATACTATCAGCTCACCATAGCTACGCGCGTGGTAGTGGCGCAGACATTTTCCTCAATTCATCGTTACAAATTCATGCAATTGAGGGTTATATTAAATACGATCACAGCATGTTATTTAAGAAATTACACAAGGCGAAGTTAGGGACGCAACAGCGTTAATTTTTATATTCTTAGTAATACTTTTTTATAAATAATATTTTTAGTTTATGACGGGTTGAAAGAAATATATACGACTCTCTCAATAACTATAAATATAGGAAAACGACTATCAAAATGTCTAACAATACTCATATGTTGAACATCTACTGACATCTAACGGTTCTAATTTGTATGGAAGCAGAGGTTCCCCATTACCAAATGTGACCCTACGTCATTGCTGAGAAGATTCATGAATGGTGCGCTGACACGCATATCATGATGGTCCTGGTGCTGCGCGATTCATACGGTCTGCTACGCTTGCCTAGAACGTGCTGGTAACACGTTCTGGCATTTTAGCTAATAAATTCGGTCACAAATGGCTACGGATCAGATGACACTCCTCAGAAGTGGCAATATAGTGCTGGTATAGGTGTCGCCACCATCTTGCAGTTTGTTATCTGGGATGCTTTCTAGAGCATTATTTGGAATTAAATTTGAACACATAGCTACTTAATTGCGAATTTGTATGTACATAATTATACATGACTGCATAAAAACAATATCATACAATCTTATAATCAAAGCGATATAAGAATATAACACGAAGAACTATCCACTCGTATGAGGAGTAAAAACAGTGTTTAGTGCGTAAGGTTCGTTGCAAAATACAATTAAGCAGTTAATATATCAAATGACAGCACATAATATATTACTGAAAGTATAATGATATGAATAGCAGGAAAAACATATTTATTTGTTCGATGTTTATAAATTCAAATATAAAAGACCAAGTCACATTTAATATATTATTGTTTAACAAGATGATATAATGTTGTTTCAGATAGGCGTGGAGAACTAGCTGGTACTTCTGTCAACGTAATTTCATTTCTTCTGGATACAGTAAATACACATTTGCAATCTAAGCATGTTTCATTAGATCTGGTGTAATTTCCAAATTTTAAAAAGGGATGGTGGCAGTAGTAGTTGGTTTAGCGCCAGGTGATAAACATATATAACAAGCAAAGCGACGTAAACGGATTTAAAATGTTCAACATTATATAAATTAAACTATTACACTTTTTTAATCCATGTAGCGTTTCTGTTCTTACAAAGAGTCTTAAGAATATAACGCAATGTAAAGAAGTTTGGAAACAAAGAAGGCCGGCCTTAATCTCAGATAAAGGAACCTTGAATCTGCTGGGTATCGTGGTTAACGGCCTACTGTGTCAAGGGACATGTCATTCAGTTTTAGTGTTCTAAACGAGAACAATTCAAATAAATCTGGAGTCAACACATTCGAAGAAAAATTCTTCCAGTGAAGAATGCTGTCTGCTGTGCAATAGCAGCTTTACATCCACTTGATATTCTGCAGAAAATCTTATGCCATTTTTTAACTATGAAACCCATTATGTGGTATTTCAGCAACTGCTACAGAAATTTAAATACGTCAAAATTGCAGCACGCAGGTGTGTAAATATCACTTCGTGATCTCATTTCATTTTAGCAGTTATACTTGTATGTAAGCAACCATCCAGGCATAAAGCTTGATAATCTTTCAACTATAAGATAATTATGATACATTAGACTTTTTGCTGGAGTTGGTCTATTTTATCATTTTCGGAACTTGTGGAAATGTTGAATATGAATAACTACGTTCATTTTATTATAAATGTATGAGTAAAGTTCAATCTACATAAATAAATATTTTCATACGTAACTTATTTAATTTTTATCATTTAGCGTTACAAAATATATTACAAAAATATATAAAAATATATTTTACTTCAGTTTTTTTTAATATTTTAAATAATTTATATTATCGTATTAAGCTTTTACAAAAAGTAACAAAACTTTTATAAGTAGGAATAATTTTTCCTTAATTAGTTAATATGTCGGTTCTTTTTAAGAAAACGCTATTTAATTTTTCAAAGTAAGTTTCGACTTTTAATTGACCATTAATTTCACTAATTTTATTGCTTTTCGTAGATCACCGCTAATTTTCAACTTTCCCATTACGGCTTTGTCGATGCAAATTTTAATTCTCCGAAAAATATATAATACTATGTTATAAGTAAAATTATTTTGCATTTCTAATTGATTGAACGTAAAAAATATATTTTTTTCATGAGAAAGCATTGCGAGAAAATTTTGAAAATCCATTGTTAATGTTGTACCTAGTGGTTGACTAGGTTCTCCTCTCCCTGCCGCACATTTCCACCATTTTTAAGATCCAAGAATCGTGTAGCTGCTTCGTCACTATTAATGTTTACGAAATTTACATATTGTAAATTTCTGCAAAAGTGATATTAATTAAATCTTTAATTATGTTTGTTCGGGCAATTAATCAGACTGATCTATGATGTGCTGTAATGTACGAGATCTAATAAATTTTTTTTTAACATATAATTTTTTAACAATATAATATTTGAGCTTACAGTCTTGTTAACGAACTCGCTGTTTAAATTAGTTTGGATGACAATTAATATTTGCATGATCTTTTCCTCTGATTTATCTGTATAATTTGTTCGTTCTTTTCAATTGTCTTATTTAATAATCCAAATATATATCGGAAGGTATCAGGCAACAATTTATCTTATCAATAATATTTATATTCTGCAAAATAAATTGATTTGTTTACTAAAATATAAATTATACATTCATGTATTAATTCTAAACCTTCAGTTAATTATTCACACCTGGATTATACGCATAATGGGTAAAATCAGACATTCCTTCAGCTTTTTAATATTGCCTCATCGATTAAAGACTGATTAGTAATAAATTTACTGTCTTTGTAAAATAAAAGCGTACATTGCATCACCCATTATTTCCAGCTTCCCACTATAATTTTGTGATTCTGAACCAACAAACATCTCTATCGCAGCCATATGTATACCTGAAACAACGCGTGCGTAAGGCAATCTCAAAATGAGAGAACTATTTTTCTTAACAATGAAATTAGAAATATATATAATTTACTGCTGTCTTTGACAAGACTGCATTCACAGCAATACCATAATTTTCATATTCATCGGCCCTTTCAAGAGCACACATTAACATTCTAAACTTGGATATTATATAATCGACACAAGTTTGAAACCATATTCGTTTAAGTTTTATAATTAGTGGTGGACTGATATTTATTACATGAGGATTTGCACCTTTCTTTAAATATGGTAAGCATACCTTGGACCTGAAAATAAGTATTGTGCCATATTACTGAATTTTATTTCTACAACTAAAACCTGTTCCTCTAGAATTGATATTATTCACAAGATTATAATTTTTCATACCTATGGATTCCATGCCTGGTTAAAGTAACAGGGCTAGCATTATTAACACTTTCAGGACTGAGTTGTGTGGCAAATGGTTTTGTGAGAACCCATATGTGGCGTTCGTTATTGTGTGAATTAGTCGTTGGCCACAATATTTTCTTCTAATTAACTTTCACGTTGGATGGCTTTTATACAACAATTTTATTTAACAACAACAAGTCTTTACAATTAAGGTAAACTGAAGTAGAAGCTAAGAAATACAAATCTAGATTTGGCAAAGGCAAATTGTGATGTGTACTCTTTGATGGCGAAGAAATAAGTGAATAATTAATTTGAAAAGCGTAGAAATTTGAAAGGCGTCGCAAACGAAAGTCTTTTTTTTATAGATGGCGTGCATTAATTTTGAAACAATTTCCTAACGAAAATGTACCCTCCGAGGAGCGGAAGTAGATGGCTGTGAATGTGTCTGCTTAGATGCGGAAGTCGGTAACGTCGGTAACGCCACAATTGTCAGGCCGGTGGAGCCATCTCTGTGAAAATTGCTCAACCTGTTCGCAATTCTGTTTCAGCATTGTTTGAAGAGATGGCGAAACAAGTCAATATATGCCTACGGATGGATGTTCCCATTAAGAATAACTTATAAGTTACCGATGGATGGTGCTGTTGGCGGTCGGTTACTCACATCCGACCGACGGCTGGTGCTACTTGTGCTTAATAATCTATAAATTATCGACGACTGATGTGACCATCAACCGATAAAGCATGTTTTCATATACAGCTGGTGTAACCAATAGTAGGTAATTCAAAATTTATCAACAACTGGTGTTGCCTGCGGTCCGTAACTCACGATACAACGACAGTAGGTAATCCCCGCGGTAGATAACTTATGATATAATAACGGCTAGTATTGCGAATAGTCTGGAATTCAAGATCTATCAACGGATGGCATTGCCAGCGATCGGTAATACATCTCTTATGTGGCTTAATTTAATCTAACATCCTCTAAACTTAATTTAAACCTAGCTAACCTCAGTTACACATAATCTGACTTAACCTGCCTTCACTCAATTCTAACCCAATCTAACACAATGTAACATTACCTTTCTTAAACATTATCAAATCAAAACTACGCTTTCTTAAATCTAACACAACATAATATTATGATCGACGGGTTCAAACAGAGTGGGGCCGCATTGAATACAGTAGCGCCTTCGGTTAAATGAAAACGAACAGTCGGAGAAGAATAAAACATTACTAACAAATCGTATGGAAATCAGATATTTCGACGCGTGTCCAATATACATCTAACTAAACCGTAATTCGAAGAATACAGAGGATAAGTGGAAATATTCTCCAATATGTGACATATACAAATCAGCCGATGCAAGGGAGAACACTCGATCTCGGAGTAGCGAGACCGGGGCGCCATCATGAAGTAATCGTATAACGCTGGTTCCGGGATGGCGCAGGGAGGAAATGTGGAGGATAGAAAGCATAAAATAACAACAACATAACTAAAGAGGAAGAAAAAGAAAATCTGTGGAAACATTGCATTTATTAAGGGGAAATCCTACAAATATCAAACAACTGATTATATACCATACCGTCAAGCAAGGTACAACGAAATAGACCATATCGTGAGATAAAATAACAAAATCGAGAAACTTAAAAAGAAAATAATACTTCAGATTGAACGAATCACTGATTCTGGCAAGCTTAATGGAAACCACGACAACGAATCGGTTATAGTATAAGATAGATGCTGGTCGCGGTTTAAGTGGACCGGGGGGTCCCTCGCCCGCATCAGGGCAGGAAGTAGGATGCTGGAGGCGTATATTAAGAAGAAGAAGAAAGCCTCGGGTAGCACAGACATAAAAAGAGAAGCATTAGGAGCCGAAGTAAGGGAACCAAAAAGAAGAGCAGGATAATGGAAAAGCTACTGATAAGAATAACGTCCTCACTTTCAAATAGAAGAGTAGGCAACCACATATCAGACGTAATGATAGATATTATGAGCGAGAATACGACGAAGGTAATGACATATTAGAAAACGTTAATGGGAGACATGAGGCATATAAAAAGAACTGGGATCGAACACTTGATGGAACTAGTGGCGAACGGTACAGAGAAAAATGAAGCAATTAAAGGAGCAGTAAGCATTCGAGGACAAACAATGGGATGAGGAAAAGCAGGAGAAATGACAGAAATACGAAAAGATGACGCAAGAAAATCGAGAGCGGGAGATATAATCCTGGAATTTAACAAGAAAAAAGGTGTAGAAAACATAATAAAGGAGATAAAAGGAACTCTAAAAAAAGAATTCGAAGAGAAACGTACGAGTGCGAGTATAATGCTCCAACTAAGGGACATATACCCGTTAGGTGACCAGAGAAGGAATGAATGATTACATAAAACGAACACTAAAAATAATCGAAGGAAAGGAGAGCGGTATAAACGTCAAGTTGTTGAAACAAATGTGGAGAGGCTACCGAGTCGCGTTAGTTGAATTTGGACAGGAATACAGTAAAAAGCTGGAGAAGGTCCAACGACTCAGAATAGCATTAACACCTTGTCTCTGCAAAGTGCTACCGAGAATAGAGAGATGCTTCAAATGTCATAAACTGGGACATATCGGCAGATATTGCGAAGAAGTGAAAGATAATAAGAGAATCTGCAGAAGATGCGGATCTGAGATTTATACGATGATCGGTTGCATCGCGAATAAACCGAAGTGTATCATGTGCAGCAAGGCAGCAAAAAGGAATCCGTACATTAGACACGTTACCGGACTTTTAATGGTCCGGCCTACAGAAAGGCGTTGATAGAAAAGAACGGGAAACGAATATGGAATTGAAAGTCCTACAAATCTATCTGAACCTATTCCGAATCTCGTAAAATATCATGCAGCAAATGCGAATGATTCAAGAGACAGACGTGGTAATAATATCGGAAGCATACAAGTTGGAAGAATACTGACTGCAAAAGGAGAACCGTGACGCTGCGACATGGATAACCGGTATTAATCGAAAATGTTTCACATATGGCACCACATATTCCTCGACCGGAATCGTTCATGCAATGGTCGAAGGAACAAAAGCTATAAGCTGCTACTTCTCACTGAACAGGAACGGAAAGAAATCGAAGAATATATAAATCAAGCTGGGGTTAACATAGAAAAGGGAGAGAAAGCAAACAGAATACTAATCGCGGGTGACCTGAACGAAAAATCAGTAATCTTGAGTAGTAAGGAGAACAACCATAGAGAGGAAAAGATCATCAAAATGACTCCAAGAAACGATCTAATCGCGACCAATCCGAAAGAAGACTATACATACTTTAAGAACCGAAACAAATAAAAAATAGACATAATGTTGACAGGAAGTTGCATATACGCTAAGTTGAGTACAGCAGAAGTGTTTCAGATATTTTTAGCGTCGGACCATCAATACGTACTACATACCTTCTAAAGTACGAATTACAGGAATAACAAAGAGGGATTTGCATACCTCGATGGAAAGAAAGCGAACTGTGACGATGCAAATAAATGATCGACTTATATAATATATAGATATTTATTTTTATTTAGAGGGGATGGTCTATTTTTAAGTAACTAAAATATATTATAAGTGTAATTATATAAACCAATTTCAAATATTTAATTAAAACATCATGAAATAATATGAAATTAGATAAGATTTTAGATATAATGGAGTATCTTAAGGAGATATTGTATTTAGAATTAACTAATATATCCAGCGAATGGGCGATTAACGGATCGTTGCGAGGAGCATGCGGTGCAGCGAGTGGGGACTCGCGTCTCATGGTGGTACCAGCGGCGCGTCTTTCGTGTTTAACTTATGAAATATTATAATGATGTATGTATAGCATGAACTTACAATTACGCGTGTGTTGTTCGTGTCTTGGATTCTTAATGTGTATAACTTGGATTTATGGATTCTTATATGCAGCAGTACATTAGTCCGGATATAGTATATATATGTATGTAAGGATCTTAAAAGTAGAATACAGGTTCTGGTAAAGTCGGATCCCTGAATTGGAAGAATCCCCATTGCGGTGATGGGCTGCAACTGCGCACTTTAGCAGGACGAAATCACTGGTGCGAGGTAGACAAGGGTATTCGTCTTTGGT
Organism: Xylocopa sonorina; assembly: GCF_050948175.1. Lineage (NCBI taxonomy): Eukaryota > Metazoa > Arthropoda > Insecta > Hymenoptera > Apidae > Xylocopa > Xylocopa sonorina. The sequence continues at coordinate 3,354,048 of NW_027490091.1, forward strand.
CCAAACGAGGCAGACATACTCGACAGTGGGAGCCAGACAGTAGTGCTCGCCGGTGGGACTGAAACAGCGATGCCTGGTGTCATTTACTGTTAATCCTATACCATAATCCTATACCTCGCCCGAGCGGGCATATGCCAATAGGTTTGCCCTCTGCGAACTAGTTCTTCTATGTCACTGAAAGGGGCGATGGAAAAATCCAGATGTACCGCGGCGCCTATCCAGCGGGTCAGTCCTTTAGCTACTCCGTCGGGGGGGGGGGGGGGGGGGGGGGACGAATTCCAACCGCCGGAGTACCCACGGAGAACCTCCGGGAGGCGAACTCAATACGTGTACGCGAACACGCTCACTCTATCCCTTTTTGAATTAGGATGGATTAGTTTGGTCAAATTTTTGATGTTCCAGACTACCAGCCTCAGTCTTATTCAATTTTGCTCTACGAAAGTGTCTCAGACTAGCTTGGGCAAATTAATAATGCACCAAACCTCCGAGTCCCAGTTTAATTCGATAGCCCCGTTCCAGAGCCCCGTTAGCCATCGGGCAAGCCTGACGCCTACGTTCCAGCACGAGGAGGTTGGGATGGGTACTTTCTGGACACCCAGGTTCTGGAACGCATGTCTGGTGTGAACGAGCCATGTACACCGGTCGGTTCGAGTGACATAGCGGTACTTGGTGCGTGTAAGCGCGTGCAGGTGTGCGCGCGCGAACGCTGCCGGTTGCCGGTGCTGTAGGCGAGCGCGGCAGATTGCCTGAGTCCAGGGGTTGATGATCGAAGTGCGAGAAGGCTCATGTGTGGAATGGGTGGCAGGCGCTACGCACGACGTTACTTGAATTTGTTGCATGAATTTGTAGAACTCACATTCCTTTCAAGAGCAGAAGCAGATAAGCAGAATGCAATGCAGAGAACATTACAAATAACTTACATTGAAACGTTAAAATGAGATGGGCTATCGGGTTGTGTGAAGCATTAGAACTCTCATGCATTGGCAGGTAGACACTATAAAGCGCCATTACATTGCATGCAACCGTAGGATTCATAGAATTCGTAAGTATGGAAGAAATTGAGTTCTAACGTTTCATGTATCGCAATGACACATTTTATTCCAACGTTTCAAAGCAAGTAAGATTGCAATGTCCAATGCAATGCAATATGCTCGTCTGCTAGTCCTCTTCAGAAGAATCAGATTACGAATAACGAACGCGTCATAGATCGCGATAGTGCATTTTATTTCAACGTTTCAAAGTAGGTGAGTTGTAACGTATTTTGCAATGAATTATGCTTATCTGCTTCTACAATTCAAAACAATGTGTTCTAGTATTTCATTCAGCGCAATGTCTCATCTCATTCCAATGTTACATGCTCAGATGTAATATTCTGTGCAACGCATTATGTTTATCTGCATCTACACTTCAAAAGAATGTGAAACCTGGACCACCTTGCAAGGGGATAGCGTTTCTAGATGTTTTCGTGTCGATGCGATAGATTTCTAATACCCTAACCTTCTAAACATAGCATTATGCTCTTCTGCTTCTATACTTGCAAAGAATGTGAATTCTACGGTTCAATGCAAAATGATGGCGCTTCACATTGTTTTCGTGTCAATACAGTAGATGTCCAATGCTCTAACGTTCAAAGTAAGCAAGCTGAAATCTTCTATGCATAACATTATACTTATCTTGTTCTACGTTTTAAAGAGTGTGTATTCTACAGGTCCGTGCAAAGGGAAGGTGCTTCATGGCGTCTGCGTTTCATAGTGGTAGGGTTCAAATGGTTGATGCAATGCGATGGCGCATCTCATTCCATTGTTTCAAGATAAGCAAGTTGTTATTTTCTATGTATAGCATTATGCTTATTTGCTTGTACACTTTAAACACCCACTGGCCAGGAAGCCTGTGACAGAGAACAAACTGAACATTATTAATGGAGTCCTGCTTATACTGATTGTAGCGCCCCTACCTGAAATTAGATTATGTTGGTTTCAAAAGGAAATGTATACAAACAATTGAAAAAAAACGCGATGAAGCGCGATCGGTTTATATCGATACTTAGATATTTTCATTTCACCATTATTTCTACGGCTAGGACTGAGGATCTTTTGTATAAACTTAGAATTATTGTTAACGCAATTGTCTACACTTTCGAAAATAATGTTAACACGTTGAGTGCTACGCCAATTTTTGCTATATCTCTCGCTCAGGCGGCAGCGCGTGAGCACTTGATGGCGAACGCTTGACTGATGGGTATAAACATACAATAACTTTGATACCTGTATTCGTTTCGTTTGGACTGTCGGAATGATACAAGCAATGTATTTGTATATAATGTATAAGCATAAGATAATGGGATTGGGAATGAAGGTGATTGAAGGTGAGAGTCATTCTGAAAAAGCCACGGGAGTATAAAGACCTACTGCAGCAGAGAGAATTCAGTTTTATAGTGAACATTTTGAAAAAGTTTTGGTATCGACCAAATAAAAATGTTGAGAGGACGAACAGATAGTGACACGTCGAGTGAGCCATTTGTACCACGCAAATGTCGGCGTGTAATACAACTACCATCTTCAGATAGTGACAATTCATCTAGTAGTTACTAAGGAATACTGAAACAAGTGATCCAAATGATTGGTTTGATCCGCGAGACAACCAGCCAAACATTATAAATTCCTCAAGTCTCCATAGTGCTAAACTCGCTCATGAAGAAATGCAAAATTGGTGCACAATGGAAGATTTTTACGGCCTTTATGTGACAGATAAACTATTTTAACATATAAGCCAACAAACAGATATTTATGCGACACAAAGAACAATCGCTTCCAAACGTGTTGAAAAGTAGGTGCCAACAGATAAGGACGAAATAAAGAGGTTTTTTGGAGTGGTTTTGTGGATGGGATTGGTAAAGCTTCCATCTTTGTATCTGTATTGGTCTAAGGATCCATTGTTTATTCAGACATTCCCGCGGAAAATTATGAGTAGAGACAGATTTAAAATTCTGTTGAGAATGTTGCATGTTTAATAAACGTGAATTTTTAATACAAGAATTAAATATAAATTTTAAAAAATATTATGATCCCGTTGAAATGTTATGCATCGACGAGATGGTAATACCATTCCGTGGACGGATCATAGTTAGACAGTATATGAAACAAAAAAAGCATAGATATGCAATAAAATACTTAAATTGTGCTGTGATAATCATTACACATATAATCTTTGCATTTACATCGGCAAATCATTGGATAAAAAAATACAACAAATGTTGTCAGGAATTTATGTGAAAATGTGTTTCACGAAGGCCATACTTTATACACAGATAATTATTATAGGAGTGTGGATTTAGTAACCAAACTTATAACAAAAAATACGCATTTGGTTGGTACTCTTCGACCAAATCGAAGAGGCAATCCAAGTAAAGTTGTGACAGACAAACTGCGACGCGGAGAAGTCATTGCCCAAGAGAACAGTAAAGGGATTACAATCATGAAATGGAAACACAAGAGGGATGTTTTAGTTCTTTCGATCAAGCATTCTGACGAAATGAAATCTATAATAACAAGAACAGGCGTATCCTGCAAACCAAAAATTATTATTGATCATAATAAAGGTAAAACAGCGATTGTTCTGTCTGATCAAATGGGTGCTTACAGCAGTCCACTTAGAAGGTCTCTAAAATGGTATAGAAAACTGCCATTCGACCTTCTTTTGAATATTGTCGTCGTGAATGCGTTACGTATGTCCCAAAATGTAACAGGAAGAAAGATGTCAATTACAACATTCCAAAAACAATTGGTAAATGCTCTCACACGACATTCACATGACAAAACCTCAATTAGGGCCGATACAAGTAGACGAATTCACAAATTTCATAAGAAGGAAGGAAAGGAGCATGAAGTACGAAAATATTGTGTTGAATGTTACAGCACAAACACAAAAATGTTCGGACGCCAGTTAGCGAGGAAAATGACAAAGGAAGTTACTACATACTGTAAAATGTACAAATCGCAGTCACATCTTTGTTTAAAATGTTTTAATAAACTTCATTAAATATTAGTATAAATTTGTTAATTGTCATTAATAATTTAACCCTTTACAATGCCAGTCTGATGCACCGATGTCGACCAAACAAGAAGTTCGCTGTCAGTCCCTAGAATCCACGTTATCCAAACGAAAAGTCGATTGTCAGTCCCTGGGGACTGACGCCGCATGAACGGAAAGTTCACTGTTAGTTCCTGGGGACTGACGTAGCACTCAACGTGTTAAGCCCCGTAAAAATATTGTAATCGACGAAATCATGGTTCCATGGCGAGGACGCTACAGTTTTTGTCAATATATCCCAGGAAAGCGGCATAAACATGGTATAAAACATTGTAAACTGTGCCTTCCGGAAGGATACGCACATAATATTCTTATTTATGCCGGAAATAATGCAACCAGAATAGCGAAAGCACATGCGCATGCTGTAGTTATGACGTTGGAGGGTGCATTATTATTTGAAAGCCGCATATTACAGGCAAATAGTTTATATACTTGTGTCCCTTTGGCCGAGAAACTTCTGCAAAAAGTAACATTTATTTATGGTACAGTAAAAGTTAATACACAATTTCTTCCGCTGTAGGCTAAACGGAAACTGCAACGGGGTAGCTTCATGTATTTTCAAAATCGGAGCGGCTTTAAGTTTTTAAAGTGGGCGTATAAGAAGCCGGTATGCATGCTAGCCACTTCTGAAAACCGCAAATGTGTTATTGTCCAGTGTAGAAATAATAAGTTAAAGCCGGATACAGTGTTCCTTTATAACAATGCTAAGAAGTGATTTGACCATCCGACCAGATGTCTTCTTATCACAGTTGATTACGCAGAACAGTAAAGTGGTATAGGAAAATAGTTATCGAATTAGTATGCGGGACTTCTCTCGTCAATGTCTATTATATGCATAGAAAATGGAGTACCAAAGGTATGAAAATATTAAACTTCCGCGAAAAAATTATTGATTATCTCCTCAGTACAGTGGATCATCACGGTGAACAAACGTCATCTGAAACTGAAGCAGTGCCCAAGAAGCGTACACATTTTCTGCGGTCATTCCAAGGACGCGCGAAAAAAACTAGACATGTAAAGAATGTTATAAACGTATGTCTAGAATAAATGGTAAACAGTATGCCGCGAGTAAGGCGATAAACGTAAAAATCTGTTGTAACTGATGTAAGGGCCGACCGGAACTTTACCCAACATGATTTCAAAAATTAAATAATTAAGTTAGGTTTATAATATTGGTTTGTTATGTTTTAAATATAGAATGTCTGTTTATTATGCTGAGAATTGAAAAATAAACCTATTTTGTACTATCTACTTTGTGAAATATAAGTTCGACCCATCGTGATGCACGCCAGCCCACGAAATAGACGCGTGTGACCCACCGGAGATGCACACTGCCTCACGGAACAGACACGTGTGACTCACATGTGATGCACGCCGGCGTCAACGTGCTAAACGTAGAAATTAAATGTGCCATCGCATTGCGTGGAGCATTAGATCACTACAGCTTTGTTAAGCAGACAATACGAAACCCCAGCCCCGTGCAAGCAACAGTTGAATTTCCATTCGTTTGAAGTGTAGACGTAGGTAAGGATAATGCGATACAGAGAACATTACAACATTCTTGCTTTCGAACGTTGAATTGAGACAGCCCACCACACAGCATGTAGCATTAGAACTCTATTGCTTATACACGTAGACACCATGAAACGGCATCCCGATGCATTTATCTGTAGAATTCGCATTCTTCTGAAATGTAGAAACAGATCAACAAAATGCAAAGCGTACAAAGTTACAGCTAACTTACTATGAATCGTTGAAATGATTTGCGCTATCGCATTGCATAAAGCATTAGAACTCTATTGCATTGGCACAAAGACACAATCATGAATCGTACAGTCGCTTGTAACTACATTACGATTCACATTCATTTGACGCATAGAAGCTTATATGGATAATAAGATGTATAGAACATTACACACATACTTTCGAACGTTGAAAAGAGATGAGCCAACACCATACATATAGCACTAGAACTGCATTGCTTTGACACGCCGAAGCTATGAAGCAGCTTCCCGTTACATGGAACTGTGGAAGTCACATTCTTTTGAAGTGTATAAACAGATAGGTATTAGAAGAAGCATTGAGAGTTACAGGTAACATACATTGAAATTTTGAAATGCGACGAACGCTCGTGATGCACATAAGATTTTGAACTCCATTGCTTTTACAGGTAGACAATATGAAGCACTAACCAGTGGCAAGGAAATTTGGAATTGCTATTATTTTTAAGTGTAAAAGCTGATAAGTATAATGCGATGTAGAGATCCTTAAAACTTACTTAGTTTGAATCGTTGAAATGAGTCGCGCCATTGAGACACATGGAGCATTTAGATCTCAATAGCTTTAACATGAAGACACAATGTAGCGAGATCCCATAGCAAGGAACTGTAGAGTTCACATTCTTTTCAAGTGTACAAACAGACAAGAATAATGCTACGCACAAAAGATTACAGTCTCGTTGGATTGAACCATTGAAATGAAAAGCGCCATCAGATTGCATGGATCATCAGGCATCAATTACTTTGACACGCAGGCAATACGAACCGCCATCCCGTTGCTTGGAACTGAAGAATTCACATTCTTATGATGCGCTGAATCAGATAAACATAATGCTAATCATATAAATTAATAGCTTACTAACTTTGAAACGTTGAATTGAAATGTGCCATTGCATTACTTGGAGCAATAGATCTCTATTGCAATGAGACACAGATATTATGAAGCGCCATCTGGTTGCAGCGAACTGCAAATTCATATTCTTCTGAATCGTACAAAGCGATAAGTTTCAGAGTATGAAAGCTGTACCGTTCTGTGCATCGCATTATACTTATCTGTTTCTGCACTTCAAAAGAATGTGAATTCTACAATTCCTTGAAACGAAATGGCGCTTTATAGTGTTTACGTGTCAGAGCAAGAGAGTTCCGATGCTCCATGCAATGCGTTGGCGCAACGCATTTCAACGTTTCAATGTAAGCAAGCTGTAATCCCCTATGAATAACATTATGCTTAACTGCTTCTAGTCATCAAATGAATGTGAATTATACAGCTTCATGCAACGGGATGGCGCTTCGTATTGTCTACGTGTCAAAGCAGTATAGTGCTAGTTCTACATGCAATGCGATGGTATTTCTCATTTCAACGTTTTAAAGTGAGAAAGCTATAGCCTTCAATGCATAGCATTATGCTTATCTGCTGGAGCTCTTCAAAAGAATGAGAAATATACAATTCAAGATGGCGCTCCATATTATCTGCATGCCAATGAAATATACTTCTACTGCTCCATTCAACGCAATGTTGCGTCTCATTACAAGGTTTCATGGTAGGATGTAATTTCAATGCAACGCGTTATGTCTATCTGCTTCTAAACGTGAACAGAATGTGAATCCTAAACTGACCTTTAACGGAATAGCGTTTCTAGATGTCTACGTGTCGAAGCAATAGAGTTTAAATGCTTCATTCAACGCGATCTCGCATCTCACTTCGATGTTTCATAATAAGGTGTAATATTCAATGCATAGCGTTATGTTTATCTGCCACTACACTTCAAGAAAATGTAAATCCTACACTTCCTGGCAACGCGATAGCATTTCTAGATGTCTACTTGTCGAAGAAATGGAGTTCCAATACTTCATTCAACGCAATGTCGCATCTCATTTCAGTGATTCATGACAAGTTGTAATATTCAATGCAACGCATTATGTTTATCTGCTTTCAGACTTCAAAAGATTGTGGATCATAAACTGATTTGCAAAGGTATGGCATTTCTAGACGTCTACGTGTGGAAGCAATGGATTTCTAATACTTCATTCAAAGCGGTGTCGCAGCTCATTCCAATGTGTCATGATATGATGTAATATTCAGTGCAACGCGATATGTTTATTAGCTTCTACACTTCAAAAGAATGTGAATACATACTACATTACAATGTGTGTAATTTATACAGACTCGTGTATCTACATAGCGCTTATTGTGTCAAGTTGACACTTAGAAGCTCTATACAGTTACATTGGTCTGTACAAATTACGTGCCTTATAACGTACAACCAAAATAAGCATATTTGCTTCGTATAAAACCTTTAAAATTACTTACCTTGTAACGTAAATCTAAGAAGAGTCATCGCGTTGCACGTAGCTTTGGAATTCAATTGCTTTGATAAGATGCCACTTAGAAACAATGTCCTGTTACATGGATCTATAGAAATTGCATACTTTGTGACGTGAATCACAGTGTGCATAATTAAGTTGTATACAAACTAACAACTCATTTCCTTCAAACGCAGGACTGAGAAGCACCCTTGCGTTGCATAAAATTTTGGAATTCAATTGCTTTGACATGTTCAAAAGAATGTACATTTTACAGTTCCATGCATTGGGATGACGCATCTCATATCAGCATTTCAAAGTAAGTAAGGTCCTTGCAATAGGATAACGCATATCATTTCATCGTTTCAAAGTATGTAGGTTGTAATGTTCTACTCATCACATTATTATTATCTGCTTCTAAGCTTGAAAAGAATGTTAATCCTACGTTTGCTTGCAACAAGATGGCACTCCATTGTCTCTACATGTAAAAGCAATGGTTTTCTGATGCTACATGCAATGCGAAGGTGCACATCATTTCAACGTTTCAAAGTAAGTAAGCTGTAATGATCTACGCATAGCATTATGCTTATCTTCTTCCACATTTCTAAAGAATCTGAAATCTACAGTTCAATTCAACGAGATGGCGCTTAACAGTGTCTGCGTGGCAATACAGTTGAATCCTTCTGGTACATGCAATACGAAGTCACATCTCATTCTAACGCTTCAAATTAGATAAGCTGTAATCTTCTATACAAAGCATAATGCTTATCCGCTTCTACATTTCAAAAGTATGTGAATTCTACAGTACTATGCAACGAAATGTCTCCTCTGCAGTATATGCGTCAAAGCAGTAAAATTCTAATGCTCCGTGCAATGCGATGGCTCATTTCATTTCAATGTTTCCACGTAAGGATACTGTAATCATCAATGCACTGCATTTTGCTTATCTGCTTCAACTCTACAAAAAATATGAATTATACGGTTCCATGCAGCAGGATAGTGTTTCATAGTGTCTGCGTGTCAAAACAAATTCCCAACGTTCAACGCAATGCGATGGCGCATACTATTTTAACATCTCAAAGTAAGTGAGCTGTAACCTTCTGTGCACAGCACTATACTTACCCGCAAGGAACTGTAAAATTCACATTCGTTTGAAGTGAATGAGCAGATGAGCATAATGATATGCTTAGAAGATTACAGGTTACTTACTTTGAAACGTTAAAATGAGATGTATTATTGCGTTGCGCGGAGCATTAGAACTTCATGGTTTTCACACGCAGATACTGTGAAGCACCATCCCGTTCCAAGGAACTGCAGAGTTTACATTCCTTTAAAGAAGTAAAAGAGATCTAATGCTTCTTGAAACGCGATATTGCATCTCATTTTTATGTTCCATGATAAGATATAATATTCATTGCGAAGTGTAATGTATAACTCGACTACACTTCAGAAGAATGTAAATGCCACACATCCTTGCTAGGAAATCCGATTCCAGATGTCTACGTATCGAAGCAATAGAGTTCTAATGCTTCTTAGAACGCGATATCGTGTCTCATTTCTATGTTTCATAATAAGGTATAATATTCATTGCGAAGTGTTATGTAAACCTCGCATTCACTTTAAAAGTATGTAAATGCGACACTTCCTTGCAAGGAAATAGCATTTACAGATGTCTACGTATCGAAGCAATAGTGTTCAAATGCGTCTTGAAACGAGATATCGCATCTCATATTTATGATTCATGATAAGATATAATATTCATTGCGAAGTGTTATGCATTCCTCGTCTACGATTCAAATGAATGTAAATGCGACACTTCCTTGCCAGGAAATGCGACTCCAGATGTCCACGTATTGAAGCAATAGAGTTCTAATGCCTGTTAAAACGCGACATCGCACCACATTTCTATGTTTCAGGATAAGATATAATATTCATTGCGAAGAGTTACGTATACCTCGTCAACACTTCAAAAGAATGTAAATGCATCACTTCCTTGCTAGGGAATAGAGCTTCCCGATGTCTACGTATCGAAGCAATAGAGCTGTAATGCTTCTCAAAACGCGATATCGCATCTCAGGTCTATGTTTCATGAAGTGTCATGTATTCATCGTATTCACTACAAACGAATGTAAACGCGACACTCCCTTGCTAGGAAATAACGTTTGCAGATGTCAACGCATCGAAGCAAATGAGTTCTAATGCTTCTTAAAACGTGATATCGCATCTAACTTCTATGTTTCATGATAAGATATAATATCCATTGCGAAGTGTCATGTATACCTCGTATTCACTTCAAAAGAATGTAAATGCGACACTTCCTTGCTAGGAAACGCGTTTCCAGGTGTCTACGTATCGAAGCAATAGAGTCGCAATACTTCTTAGAACGCGATATCACATCTCAATTCTACGTTTCGGTACTAGATATAATATTCAATGCGAAGTGTTATGTATACCTCGTCTACACTACAAAGTAATGTAAATGCCACACTTCCTTGCTGGGAAAAGCGTTACCAGATGGATACGTATCGAAGCAATAAAGTTTTAATGCTCCTTATAACGCGATATCGCATCTCATTCCCATGTTTCATGATAAGATATAATATTCATTGCGACATATTATGTATACCTCGTCAACACATCAAAAGAATGTAAACGCCAGACTTCCTTGCTAGGAAATGCGACTCCAGATGTCTACGTATCGAAGCAATAGAGTTCTAATGCTTCTTAAAACGGGATATCGCTTCTCATTTCTATGTTTCATGATAAGATATATTATTGTTTGCGAAGTGTTATGTATACCTCGTCTACTCTTCAAAAGAATGTAAATGTAACATTTGCTAGCTAGGAAATAGCGTTTCCAAATGTCTACGTTTTCGAAGCAATAGAGTTCTAATGCGTCTTGATACGCGATTTCGCATGTCAGTTCTATGATTCATGATAATATATAATATTATTTGCGAAGTGTTAAGTATACCTCGCCTGCACTTAGAAAGATTGTAAATGCAACACTTCCTTGTATTCCTCGTCTGCACTTCAACCGATTGTAAATGCCACACTTTCATGCTAGGACATAGCGTATCCAGATGTCTACGCTATCGAATAGAGTTCTAATGCACCGTAAGAAGCGATATCGAATCTCATTTCCATGTTTCATGATAAGATATGATATTCATTGCGAAGTGTTATGTATGCCTCGTCTACACTTCAAAGGAATGTAAATGCCACACTTCCTTGCTATTAAGTGCGTTTCCATGTGTCTACATATCGAAGTAATAGAGTTCTAATGCTTCTTAAAACGCGATATCGCATCTCATTTGTTTGTTTCATGATAAGATAAAATATTCATTGCGAAGTGTTATGTATACCTCGTCTACACTTCAAAGGAATGCAAATGCCACACTTCCTTGCTAGGAAATACCGTTTCCAGATGTCTACGTATCGAAGCAATAGAATTCTAATGCTTCATAGAACGCGATATCCCATCACATTTCTATGTTTCATGATAAGATATAATATTCATTGCGAAGTGTTATGTCTAACTCGTCTACACTTCAAAAGAATGTAAATGCCACACTTACTTCCTACGAAATAGCGTTTCCAGATGTCTACGTATCGAAGCAATAGAGTTTTAATGCAGCTTAAAACACGATATCGCATCCCTTTTCTATGTTTCAGGATAGGATCTAATATTCATTGCGAAGAGTTATGTATACCTCGTCTACTCTTCAAATGAATGTAAATGCCACACTTCTTTGCTAGGAAATAGCGTTTCCTGATGCCTACGTATTGAAGCAATAGATTTCTAATGCTTCTTAAAGTGCGATACCGCATCTCATTGCTATATTTCATGATAAGATATAATATTCATTGCGATAGGTTATGTATACCTCATCTAGACATCAAAAGAATGAAAATACCGCACTTCCTTGCGAGGAAATAGCGTTTCCAGATGTCTACGTATGGAAGTAATAGAGTTGTAATGCTTCTTAACCCTTTGCACTCCACTGTCCCCTCTCAGGGGACATCGTAAGTCTAGCATATCACTCGGATGTCCCCTCTCAGGGGACATTCAAGTTTATTAGTGATTACGGGGAATTGAGTTATTTCAGCGCAACTTTTTGGGACATGCATGTTTCCCTGTAGCTTTTCCTTGAAATGACACCAGAAATCAAATCGAAATATCGTAAAATTACTAAGATATATACAAGAAATGTCAGCGGGTTTTGTGTCAGACGAGAACGTGAGAGGCGTGCTCACGACGATCCGAGCACTTCTCGGTGCCACTTGAAAAGAGCGATAAGGGAAGATTGTAGAAGAAAGGTCGGTATGCGAACATAGCACGCACTATATAGTAAGATTTATAATTATAAATAAACAAATCTAAATCTGGAGGAAAATATTTCTAAAGCTGAGCTCAGTCTAGTTTGAAGCTTCGAGCAGTACACATAGATCTAACGAGTGAGAAAATCGAAAAAGTTATTCTTTTCTTAGTGAATGACGTTCCTGAATGACAATCAATGACACGCCACAAGTTTGTCATAACACTAATTGACCAATTGAGGGGCGATTTTCGTGTGTCGAGAACGCGTCCATCCACATCTTCTGCGGACAATAAAATGGACAACAAATTACATATTCCCAATATGGGACAAAGAAAACGAGACTGTGTTGTGTGCTCTAACAGGAAAACACCTGGTGGCAGGCGTTAAACAAATTATTATTGTGAAACATGCACTAATCAGCCTGCAATGCATATTGGGGAGTGTTTCAAACTTTATCAAACTATACAAAATTATAAACAATAAAATATTGATTTTTTGCAAATATGCATTCCTCGATCTCAACCAATTCAATTAAGCCCAATATCATTATAATACGTTATTTAGTTTCAAAATTATAACAAATAATACGAGGGTCTGTAAATGTTCGATTCTGCCGCAAAGTGGCGCTGAGTAGCTGATAGCCGATGTCCAGAATCGTGCGGAGTGCAAAGGGTTAAATCGCGATATAGCATCTCAGTTCTATGTTCGATGGTAAGATATAATATTCATCACGAAGTGTTATGTATACCTCGTCTACACTTCAAAAGATGGTAAACGCCACACTTCCTTGCGACGGAATAGCGTTTCTAGATGTCTACGCATCAAAGCAATTTGATTTCTATCTCTTTATAAAACGCGATATCGCATATCAGTTCTATGTCTCATGATAAGATGTAATGTCAATGCTATGCGTTATGTATATCTCCTGTACACTTCAAATGAATGTAAATGCATCACTTCCTTGCTACGGAATATCATTTCTATATCTGAAGGTTTAGAAGCAATAGAGTTCTAATGCTTCGTAAAACGCGGCTGCGCATCTTACTTCTATATTTTATGATAAGATGTAATATTCATAGCATCGCGTTATGTTTATCTGCTTCTGCACATGAGTTGAGTGTGAACCCTACACTTTCTTGCCCGGGGATAGCGTTTCTAGATGTCCAGGTGCCGAAGCATTTAATTTGTCATGCTTCTTGCACGGCAATATCGCATTTCATATAAACAGTTGAAAGTAAGTTAGAAGGTTGTAAAGCTCTATGCATCGCATTATGCTTATCTGCTTCGGTGCTTTATAATGCTCTGGGATGTGAGAAAGTCCTCAACCATCCTTAACCCCCTAAAGAGAAGTCAAAAGTTCAGCGGCCCTGCAGGTGGGCCATGGGAGCGCGGCGCGCGAGGCGCTACGCAATTTAAATGATCAGGAGGATCCCCTGAGGGACACCCAGCGAATTCAAGGAACCTGAAGAAGAGAACGTGAGAGCTTATTCGCTAAAGCTTCCCATTTCTTGTGTCGCATATTGTATATTGTATCTTTTATCGTGAAGCGAGTTAAGGTACGCGGTAATTCGCGGCGTGTTGCGTAGTTTCCCGTAGCCCTTGTTAGTTAAACCCACGCCGAGACCATAAATAAACATGCCGTGACTTCAGTATCTCCCGACCTGAGTGTGTGTACTTGGCTAGGCGTAGTCGAGAGGAGGAGCATTTCGATGTTTCAAGGGTTGTTCCGCCTCAGGGTTCCCGGGGTCGTGTAGTCTATCCCTTTGCTACTTTCTGAGCAGCTGGCGCCCAAGAAAAGTTACGTTAGATTAAAGTACGTTTTACACCTTAAAGCATTTAGATAATTAACCCCTTCGAGCTTCCCTGACTTACTATATATAGGTTTCCGTCACAACTAATAGGAACCATCACTTTACATAGATATATAGAACACACATAGTTTTAAACGTAGAACTGAGAATTTGAGATCTTACTTTGAAACGTTAGTAGTGAGGAATTCCATCGGATTTCATAGAAATTCAGAACTTACTTGCTATGAAACATAGGCACATAAGGGCCATCGCGTTGCTTAGAACTTTAGAACTTGCTTACTTCAACAAAAATTTCTATTGGCTTCGTCCGTTCTTTCAGAAGAGTTTTTGATAAACCACATACTTTTCACGCTTCTGATATCTTTGAAAGTTCGCGAGATGTAATGGTTTAAGTTTTAAAATGATTACTTAGTGTGGATTATTATTTAGTATCTCGCTCATAAACGAGTCTGCATAAGACTTAATCCATAAGTTTTTAAGCCTGGAATTTATGCAGTTATTTGTTATTTACTTATTTCTCAAACGACAAAGATTCTGACCACTTCAAAATGGTTGACTTTCATCAATTTTTTTAAAAATTGAAATACTGCCCAACTGCTTGCATTAAAGACTGTAATTAAAGCTTTCAAAACATTTTACCTCTTATAGATGAATTCTGGAATTGAAATTGAATGTTTGACTTTTCTAACTCCTGTTTAGTCATCTTTCTATGAATGTTCAATATTCGTAATTATTAAAAATGTTTTACTTGATTCTTTAATTTAATATTTAGAATTTTCTGAGAAATATTTTTTATCGTAATGAACTATATAATTGCAATTATAATTCTTTATGAAATAATGATAACAGAAAGATATGTATCCATTCTTGTAGTTTTGTAAAGAGTATTTAATCTTACTATCTAAAATGAAACATTGAGATCTGTTTACAATCTAATGGAATTTAATTACCTTTTGATTAAAATTCACAATGATAATCTTCCATAGTTCAACAATTTTGTGAGCTGCCCTCAGGAATCCCCAGCTCAGTACTTATAACATGAACGACACAAAGAACAGCCTAACCAAACGTATTCGAACCGATTTTTCAATACTAATCTTATCATGTTTAACTTATGCTGCAAACTATTGAAATGCCCTTCGAAAAGTGTTTATTCACAGTGAAGTAAACGGTAAGTATTACGCCTTCCACCACTGTTTACAATACGTATGTTTCACTTACTATCAAAACCATGAGTATTATCGCCTTTCTTTACTTTCTGTAACCTTCAATGCCTTCATGTTACAGATCGTTAAACTTGCTTTAAAATGCTCTATCGTATTACGGAAGAATGGACATACCAATTCATTTTAAAAAATGAAGGTAACCTTCATATGTCCAACATAACTCCACTTACAAAAAAACTATTTTCATCAACGGATGGGCCCTTTGTACTATGCAATTTTATATTAGCAAAAACTTCTATGAAACTTATAGTTTCGTGGATATCTGAGGTGCTAATTATTACTGCTCCACCCTGTATATTGTTATGGATGTGTCCAACAAGACAACAGAGTTAAATTTAATATTATGATGTGTATTATTTTACTTGTAGTATAATTGTTTTTCTGGAATTTTGCCAAAAAACAAAGTTCACGATGTCGACAGATGAATATATTTGCCTTAGAATTACAAGAGCCAACAATTTCGAAAGTAGAATATTTCTTTACTTCGCTAACCGAATCATTGCAAACGTTAAGTAAAGTGCGTGCCTTTCAAAACAGTCAGATGCAAATTAGGATACAACGTTTACAAGAAATGGTACGTGCCACTGTTTTTTAATTTCCATTTATTTAATCAAAGGAAATTTAATTGAAATGTCCGCAAAATTTGAGGACAAAAAGTTATTGTAATTTTACGCAACATATATGATGGTGATAAAGGATAAGTATACGGAACTGAAAATGGAAAGTAGCGAGCAGAAAAAGGAACCGATGGAGCTACAAAGTAGACTGATACATCCGTCAAATGATGATTCTAGATTAATAAAATCTGTTAATCAAAGAACTATTGCAAAAATCAAGTATAATCAATATTACTTCTGCTCAAAGGCTATAATAGAATTGGACCGAAATGGGTACAAAACAGGCAATTATATCTATACGTTCTATTCTATGCAAAGGCAAATATTTCAAAGAGAAAAGATGTGTTACTTACAAGTTACTTATGTTCCTAGATATCTCACTAATTCAGGCTTCTTGTCTTGCAGAACTAATCATTCACTTAACATGTAAAGTGGTCGAAGGATAGTAAAAGATTTTTATATTTCATAGCCTCACTCGATACGTCGATTGGATCACGTAAAATATCGGACATTAATTGCATCTACATCTTCAGACCTTAAATATATAATTGCAACAACATATTTAATACCGTTTTAATAACATTTTTCTAATTGTTTATGTTTATGCCTCATGAATATATATTAATCGAATAAGTTGCTTTACCAAAGAATAAAAGAACTCGAGGATTACAAATCTGAGCATTTCATAACAAAACTGCGTTACTTATATAATGTTAAATGTAAAAAAAGATGAAGACCAAAAAGATCGTACATAAGTAGAATCCACAATGCGGTCATAGAGATACAGGAACGGCAAAAATTCCAAACAATAATTTAAAAAATTCAAAAAGGGGGGAGTGAAAATCCATCTCCTTGACGATGATAAGGAACAAGTCTGCCTCATGCACTACAATATCCCAAACAGCCAGCGATTGGTACGCCAATGACAACGGATCGAACGAATTCCGTGACAGAAACTGTGCTAACAAAGTGCTCCTACTCAGCTTTCGAAATGGCATACTGGGGCGGCATTCGTATCACGACACTATTAAAGCACCGAGATATAGCACACGGGCTACACGGCCGTGACAATGACACTATCAGCTCACCATAGCTACACGCGTGGTTGTGGCGTAGGTTGACATTTACTAATGGGGAAGCTGTTTCCATAAAAATTATAAGCAAATATAAGAAATGACTAAACTGCGCAATTTATTTATTTTGATTCCAAAATAGATACACCGGCACAAAACAAAGATATAAGAACTCGATTTTATTATTTTCTATAAACTAGATCGTTAGGGCGATTTTTTCCATAAAGTCGATAATTACCTTGTCATAAATATATATACACTTATTTTATATATATTTTCTTCAATTTATTGTTACAAATTCATGCAATTGAGGGTTACATTAAATACGATGAGAGCATGTTATTTGAAGAATTACACAAGGCGAAGTTAGGGACGCAACAGCATGAATTTTTATTTTATAAGTAATATTTTTATTATAAATAATATTTTTAGTCTATGATGGATTGAAAGAAATATATACGACTCGCTCAATAACTATAAATATAGGAAAACGACCATCAAAATATCTATCAATACTCATATGCTGAATATCTACTGTCATCTAACGGTTCTAATTTGTATGAAAGCACAGGTTCCCCATTGCCAAATGTGATCCTGCGTCATTGCTGAGGAGATTCACGAATGGAGCGATGATACGCATGTCACCATGGTGCTGGTGCTGCGCGATTCGCTTGTCTAGAACGTGCTGGTAATACGTTCTGGCATTTTAGTTAACGAATCCGGTCACAGATGACTACGAATCAGTTGACACTCCTCGGAAGTGGCAATACAGTGCCGGCATGGTGTCGCTACCATCTTGCCGTTTGTTATCTGGGATGCTTTTTAGTGCATTATTCGGAATTGAATTTGAGCACATAGTTACTTAATCGCGAACTTGTATGTACTGTGACGTGGTGACGTCACAAGGCTCGCTCCCCCCCCCCCCCTGCTTCGGTTAGACTAGCTCGCAGATCACCACCCACGCGAGAAGCGCGACACGGACCATCGCGATAGCTGTATTTGCGAGGAGCGTGAAATACACGATGGTAGAACCTTCCACCCTCCCCCCTTCTTTTCTCTCTCTCCGTTCTACGGATTAGACTGGCGAGCTGATGGAAGAAGCGACCCACAAGACGCCTCTTCGGCGGATAAGAAGACCGCAGGTTCGCGGAAGGGCTGTGCGCCGAAGTAGCGTGACGGGCTCGACGGTGGAGGAGTCGGGGAGTGAGCAAGAAGAGACCGAAGCCCGAAGCCCGAAGGATACGATCCAGAGCCCTGCAACGATAAGACTGCTGCCATAGTCCATGGAGACGAACAGGATGGTTCTCGGGTGTGAGAAGGACCTCCACCCCTCCCCTGAGCCCATGGAGAGGAAAACTCAAGATGCGCAGCGGAATTGCAGGTGAGCCGTGGAAAGCGCGGCGCGCGACACGCGTCGCAGATCAAATAATCCAGAGGACCCCCTCTAGACACACCAGAGGGGGCGATCAGGGAAGATCGCCGAAATCCACCGATCGATGCCTCGAACAATACCGAAGCGTATGGCCCTACCCCACCAAAGAGCCCTAAGGAGGATCTAAGGGGATCCGAAGACTCCCAGCAAACCTATATAATGAGCTAGCCAGCACGAAGACAGCCTCTTATTCTTCTCAACGACTTAGCGACTACTTAGCGAGCAACCGAGCAAGCGATTATACGGAGCGATTCGGAGGAGAGAGAGAGAGAGAGAGAGAGAGAGAGAGGGAGAGAGAGAGAGGTAGACGGACTGAACGAGATCAATACTTGTTGGAAACGAGAACGTGAGTCCTTATACGCTAAAGCGTCCCATTTGTTCCCTGCCGCAATTGTGATATCGCATATTGTAATTTGTATTGTATAACGGGTGGTGATCTCCGGTCGTTCGCGTCGAGGCACTCTAGAAAGAAGCCGTGAGTTCAGTATCCCGCGACCCTAATTTGCGCACTCGGCTAGAAGCAGTCGAGCGAAAGAGTATTTCGAAATTTCGAGGGTTTCCCCGGGTTGCGTGGTTTACTAGTTTTTGCTACTTCTTGAGTAGCTGGCGCCCAGAAAGTCCCAGCCTCGCAGCTTCGAAGTACTCGCTGGATAGGAAATTTATTGTTCTGTACTTCGCGTTGCCGAATCAGGCGGATATTCTGTACCCCGATATAACCCCGGATTAAACTTCTGGATACCCCGTTATTATTGGTTCCATATACCCTTTTCTTGCGGATTGTAACGGAAAAAACCGTCACAGTACATAATTACACATGACTGCATAAAAGGGATATCATATACTTTTATAATCAATGCGATATAAGAATATAAAACGAAGAACTATCCACTCCCATCAAGTCACATTTAATATATTATTGTTCAACAAGGTGATTTAATGTTGTTTCAAATAGGCGTGCAGAACTAGCTCGTACTTCTGTCAATGTAATTTCATTCGAAAAATACAAAGGATAAGAGGAAATATTCTCGAATATATAACATATATAAATCAACGGATGCAAGAGAGAACACTCGATCTCGGTGTAACGAAACCGGGGCGTCATCCTGCAGTAATCGTATAACGCCTGTTCCGAGATGGTGTAGAGAGGGAATGTGGAGGGTAAAAAGCATAAAATAACAACAATGTAACTAAAGAGAAAGAGAAAGAAAATATGTGGAAGCATTGCATTTATTAAGAGGAAATCCTAGAAATATCAAACAACAGATTATATACCATACTGTAAGGGTAAGGTACAACGAAATAGATGATATCGTGAGAGAAACTAATAAAATCGGGAAACTTAAAAAGAAAATAATAATTTAGATTGAGCGAATCAATATCACTGATCCCGGCAAGCTTAATGGAAAACGCATAACGATGAATCGGTTAGAGTATAAGATAGATGTTGGTCGCGGTTTGAGTGGCCCTAGGAATCCTTTGCCCGCATCAGGGCAGGCTGTAAGATGGTGGAGGACCTGCCCTCCTGTTGCTTGGATCTATAGAATTCACATTCTATTGTAGAATAGAAGCAGATAATTATAATACTTTTCATAGAAGATTACAGCTTACTTAATTCGAAAGGTTGAAATTAGATGAGTCATGGCATCGTATAATACATTAGTACTCTATTGTCTCGACATGTAGACACTACGAAGGGCAATCCTGTTGCATGGAGCTGTAGAATTTACATTCTTATGAAGTTTTAAAGCAGATAAGCATAGAGCTATGCATAAGAGATTACTGCATTCTTACTTTGAAACGTTGAAATGAGATGCGACATCGAGCTGCATGAAGTATTATAAATGTCTTGCTTGGAAACGTAGAGATCTGGAAACGATATTCTGTTGCAAGTAAGTATAGAATTCACATCCTTCTAAGGTCTAGATGCAAACAAATGTAACATATTGCATAGAACATAGCAATTTACCATGAATCATTGATATGACTTGCGACATCGCGTTGAATGAAGCAATAGAACTCCATTGCTCCGATAAGTAAACAACTGGAAACGCTATATCCTAGCAAGGAAGTGTTGCATTTACATTCTTTTGAAGTGCAGACGAGGTATGCATAACACTTCGCAATGAATATTAAATCTTACCATGCAACATAGAAATGAGATGCGATATGGCGTTTTAAGAAGCATTAGAACTCTATTGCTTCGATACGTAGACATCTGCCAACGCTGTTTCCTAGCAAGGATATGTCGAATTTACATTCATTTGAAGTGTATGCGAGGTATACATGACACTTCGCAATGAATATTATATATTATCATGAAACATAGCAATGTGTTGCCATATCACGTTTTAAGAAGCATTACATTCATTTGAATTGAATACGGGGTATACATAATACTCCACAATGAATATTATACCTAATCACGGAAATAGAGATGAGGAGCGGTATCGCGATTTAAGAAGAATTAGAACTCAATTGCTTCGATATGAAGACATCTGCAAACGCTATTTCCTAGCAAGGAAGTGTCGCATTTACATTTATTTATAGTGAATACAAGGTATACATGACACTTCGCATTGAATATCATATCTTATCATGAAACGTAGAAATGAGATGCGATACCGCGTTTTAAGGGGCACTAGTACTCTATTCCCTCGATACGTAGACATCTGCAGACGCTAATTCCTAGCAAGGAGATGCCGCGTTTACATTCATTTGAAGTGAATGCAAGGTATAAGTGACACTTCGCAATGAATATTATGTCTTATCATGAAACATAGAAATGAGATGCCGTATCGCGTTTTAAGAAGTTTTAGAACTCTATTGCTGCGATATGTAGACATCTGCAAACGCTATTTCCTAGTAAGTAAGTGTCGCATTTACATTCCTTTGAAGTGTATGCGAGGTATACATGACACTTCGCAATGAATATTATATCTTATCATGAAACATAGAAATGAGATGCGATATTGCAATTTAAGAAGTATTAGAACTCTATTGCTTCGATATGTAGACATCTGTAAAGGATATTTCCTAGAAAGAAAGTGTCGCATTTACATTCTTTTCAAGCGAATACGAGGTATATATGACTCTTCGCAATGAATATTATACCTTATCATGAAACATAAAAATGATTTGCCATATCGCGTTTTAAGAAGCTTTAGAACTCTATTGCTGCGATACGTAGACTTCTGCAAACGCTATTTCTTAGCAAGGAAGTGTCGCGTTTACATTCATTTGAAGTGAATGCAAGGTATAAGTGACACTTCGCAATGAATATTATTTCTTATCATGAAACGTAGGAATGAGATGCGATATCGCGTTTTAAGAAGCATTAGATCTCTATTGCTACGATGCGTAGACATCTGCAAACACTATTCAATGGCAAGGAAGTCTCGCTCTTACATTCTTCTGAAGTGTATGCGAGGTATACGTAACAATTCGCAGTGAATATTATATTTCATCATGAAACATAGAACTGAGATGCGATATCGCGTTTCAAGATGCATTAGAACTCTATTGCTACAATACGTAGACATCTGTAAACGATATTTCCTAGAAAGAAAGTGTCGCATTTATATTCGTCTGAAGCGAGTACGAGGTATACATGACACTTCGCAATGAATATTATTTCTTATCATGAGACATAGAACTGAGATGCGATATCGCGTTTTAAGAAGCAGTAGAACTCTATTGCTTCTATACGTAGACATCTGGAAACGCTATTTCCTAGTAAAGAAGTGTGGCATTTACATTCTTTTGAAGTATAGACCAGGCATAGATAACACTCGCGATGAATATTATAACTTATCATAAAACATAGAATTGAGATACGATATCGCGTTCAAAGAAGCATTAGAACACTATTACTTCGATACGTAGACATCTGGAAACGCTGTTTCCTAGCATGGACGTGTGACATTTGCATTCTGTTGAAGTGTAGACGAGCTGTACGTAACACATCGCATTGAACATTATATCTTACCATGAAACATAGAATTGAGTTGCGATATCGCGTTTTAAGAAGCATTACAACTCTATTGTTTCGAAACGTAGTCATCTTGAAACAATATTTCCTAGCAAGGACGTGTGAAAGTTACATTCGGTTGAAGTGTAGACGAGGTATACGTGACACTTCGCGATGAATATTATATCTTATCATGGGACATAGAAATGGGATACGATTTCGCGTTTTAAGGAGCATTAGAAGTTTATTACTTCCATACGTAGAAATCTGGAAACGCTATTTCTTAGCAAGGAAGTGTGTTATTTACATTCTTTTGAAGTGTAGGCGAGATAAACATAACACTTCGCAGTGTGTATTATATCTTATAATGAAACATAGAAATGGGTTGCGATATTGCGTTATAAGTAGCAATATAACTCTATTGCTTCGCTACGAAGGCATCAGGGAACGCTATATCCTGGTAAGGAAGTGTGGCGTTTACATTCTTTTGAAGTGCAGACGAGGTATACATAACACTTCGCAATGAATGTTACGTTTTATCATGAAACATAGAATTGAGATGCGATATCGCGTTTTATGAAGCATTAGAACTCTATTGCTTCGATAAGTAGGCATCTGGAAACGCTATTTCCTAGCAAGAACGTGTGACATTTAGATTCTCTTGTACTGTAGACGAGGTATACATGACACTTAGCGATGAATATTATATCTTATCATGATACATAGAAATGGGATGGGATATCGCGTTTTCAGAAGTATTAGAACTCTATTGCTTCGATACGTACACGTCTGGAAACGCTATTTCCTAGGACAGACGTGTCACATTTAGATTCCTTTGATTTGTTGACCAGTCATACATGACTCTTCGCTATGAATATTGTATCTCATCATGAAACATAGAATTGAGATGCGATATCGTGTTTAAAGAAGCATTATAACTCTATTTCTCCGATACGTAAACATCTGGAATAGCTATTTCCTAGCAAGGATGTGTGGCATTTACATTCTCTTGAGGTGCAGACGAGGTACAAATAACACTTCGCAATGAATATTATGTCTTGTCATGAAACATACAAATGAGGTGCAATATTGCGTTTTAGGTATCATTTCAGCTCTATTGCTTCGATATGTAGATATCTGGAAACGCATTTCCTGGCAAGGAAGTGTGGCATTTACATTCTTTTGAAGTAAGGGCGCGGTATACATAACAGATCGCAATGAATACTATATCTCATTATGAAACATGGAAATGAGATGCGATATCGCGTTTTAGAAGTTTGAGAAGTCTATTGCTTCGATACGTAGACATCTGGAAACGCTATTTGCTAGCAAGGAAGCGTGGCATTTACATTCTTTTGAAGTGTAGACGTGGTATACGCAACACTTTGCACTGTATATTATTGTATACTATATCTTATCCTGAAACATAGAATTGAGATGCGATATCGCGCACTAAGAAGCATTAGAACTCAGTTGCTTCGATACGTAAACATCTGGAAATGTATTTTCGATCAAGGATGTGTGGCATTTACATTCTCTTGAAGTGCAGACCTGATATACATAACTCTTCGCAATGAATATTATATGTTGTCGTGAAACGTAGATATGAAATGCGATATCGCGTTTCAAGAGGCACTAGAACTCTATTGCTTCGATAGGTAGACATCTGGAAACGCACATCCTAGCAAGGAAGTGTGGCATTTACATTCCTTTCAAGTGTAGACGAGGTATACATAACACTTCGCAATGAATATTATATCTTATCATGAAACACAGAAATCAGAAGCTATATCGCGTTTTAAGAAGCATTAGCTCTATATTGCTTCGATACGTAGACATCTGGAATCGTATTTCCTATCAAGAAAATGTAGCACCTACATTCTTTTGAAGTGTAGACAAGGTATTCATTACACCTCGCAATGAATATAATATCTTATAATGAAAAATAGAAATTAGATGCGATATCGCGTTTTAAGAAGCATTACAACTCAATTGCATCGATACGTAGACATGTGGAATCGCTATTTCCTTGCAAGTAAGTGTGGCATTTACATTCTTTTGAAGTGTAAACGAGGTATACATAACACTTCGCAATGTATATTATATCTTATCATGACACATAGAATTCAGAGACGATATCGCGTGTAAAGAAGCTTAAGAACTCAATTGCTTCGACACGTAGACATATGGAAACGTTATTTCCTAGCAAGGAAGTGCGGCATTTACATTCACTTGAAGTGTATGCTAGGTATACATGACACTTCGCAGTGAATATTACATTTTATCATGAAACATAGAAATGAGAAGCGATATGGCGATTTATGAAGCATTAGATGTCTATTGCTTCGATACGTAGACAACTGCAAACGCAATTTCCTAGCACGGAAGTGTCGCATTTACATTCTTCTGATTGGAATACGAGGTATACATGACACTTCGCAATGAATATTACATCTTATCATGAAACATAGAAATGAGATGCGATATGGCGATTTATGAAGCATTAGATATCTATTGCTTCGATACGTAGACATCTGCAAACGGCATTTCCTAGCAAGGAATTGTAGCATTTACATTCTTTTGAAGTGAATACGAGGTATACATGAAAGTTCGCACTGAATATTATATATTATCATGAAACATAGAAATGAGTTGCGATCTCGCGTTTGAAGAAGCGTTAGAACCCTACTGCCAAGATACATGGTCACCTGCAAACGCTATTTCCTATGAAGGAAGTGTCGCTATTACATTCATTTGAAGTGTATGCGAGGTATAGGTGACACTTCGCAATGAATATTATAACTTGTCACGAAACATAGAAATGAGATGTGATATAGCGATTTAAGAAGAATTAGAACACTATTGCTCCGATACGAAGACATCTGCAAACGCCATTTCCTAGCAAGGTATTGTAGCATTTACATTCTCTTGAAGTGAATACGAGGTATACATAACACTGCACAATGAATATTGTATATTATCACGAAACATAGAAATGAGATGCGATATCGCGATTTAAGAAGCATTAGAACACTATTGCTTCAATACGTAGACACCTAAAAACGCTATTTCCTAGCAAGGAAGTGTCGCATTTACATTCTCTTGAAGTGAATACGAGGTATATATAACACTCCACAATGAATATTATATATTATCATGAAACATAGTAATGAGTAGCGATATCGCGTTTTGAGAAGCATAGGAACTCTAATGCTACGATACGTAGACATTTGCAAACGCTATTTACTGGCAAGAAAGTGTCGCGTTTACATTCCTTTCAAGTGAATACGAGGTATACATAACACTCCACAATGAATATTATATCTTATCATGAAACATAGGAATGAGATGCGATATCGCGATTTAAGAAGCATTAGAACACTATTGCTTCAGAACGTAGACATCTGCAAACGCTATTTCCTAGCAAGGAAGTGTCGCATTTACATTCTTCTGAATGGAATACGAGGTATACATGACACTTCGCAATGGATATTACATCTTATCATAAAACATAGAAATGAGATGCGATATGGCGATTTATGAAGCATTAGATGTCTATTGGTTCGATACGTAGACATCTGCAAACGCCATTTCCTAGCACGGAATTGTAGCATTTACATTCTTTTGAAGTGAATGCGAGGTATACATAACACTGCACAACTTAAATTACATATTATCATGAAACATAGAAATGAGATGCGATATCGCGATATAAGAAGCATTAGAACACTATTGCTTCGATACGTAGACATCTGCAAACGCTATTTCCTAGCAAGGAAGTGTCGCATTTACATTCTTCTGAATGGAATACGAGGTATACATGACACTTCGCAATGGATATTACATCTTATCATAAAACATAGAAATGAGATGCGATATGGCGATTTATGAAGCATTAGATATCTATTGCTTCGATAAGTAGACATCTGCAAACGGCATTTCCTAGCAAGGAATTGTAGCATTTACATTCTTTTGAAGTGAATACGAGGTATACATGAAAGTTCGCAATGAATATTATATATTATCATGAAACATAGAAATGAGTTGCGATCTCGCGTTTGAAGAAGCGTTAGAACCCTACTGCCATGATACATGGTCACCTGCAAACGCTATTTCCTATGAAGGAAGTGTCGCTATTACATTCATTTGAAGTGTATGCGAGGTATCGGTGACATTTCGCAATGAATATTATAACTTGTCGCGAAACATAGAAATGAGATGTGATATAGCGATTTAAGAAGAATTAGAACACTATTGCTTCGATACGAAGACATCTGCAAACGCCATTTCCTAGCAAGGAATTGTAGCATTTACATTCTGTTGAAGTGAATACGAGGTATACATAACACTGCACAATGAATATTATATCTTATCATGAAACATAGGAATGAGATGCGATATCGCGATTTAAGAAGCATTAGAACACTATTGCTTCAGAACGTAGACATCTGCAAACGCTACTTCCTAGAAAGCAAGTGTCGCATTTACATTCTTTTGAAAGGAATACGAGGTATACATGACACTTCGCAATGAATATTAAATCTTACCATGCAACATAGAAATGAGATGCGATATGGCGTTTTAAGAAGCATTAGAACTCTATTGCTTCGATACGTAGACATCTGCCAACGCTGTTTCCTAGCAAGGATATGTCGAATTTACATTCATTTGAAGTGTATGCGAGGTATACATGACACTTCGCAATGAATATTATATATTATCATGAAACATAGCAATGTGTTGCCATATCACGTTTTAAGAAGCATTACATTCATTTGAATTGAATACGGGGTATACATAATACTCCACAATGAATATTATACCTAATCACGGAAATAGAGATGAGGAGCGGTATCGCGATTTAAGAAGAATTAGAACTCAATTGCTTCGATATGAAGACATCTGCAAACGCTATTTCCTAGCAAGGAAGTGTCGCATTTACATTTATTTATAGTGAATACAAGGTATACATGACACTTCGCATTGAATATCATATCTTATCATGAAACGTAGAAATGAGATGCGATACCGCGTTTTAAGGGGCACTAGTACTCTATTCCCTCGATACGTAGACATCTGCAGACGCTAATTCCTAGCAAGGAGATGCCGCGTTTACATTCATTTGAAGTGAATGCAAGGTATAAGTGACACTTCGCAATGAATATTATGTCTTATCATGAAACATAGAAATGAGATGCCGTATCGCGTTTTAAGAAGTTTTAGAACTCTATTGCTGCGATATGTAGACATCTGCAAACGCAATTTCCTAGTAAGTAAGTGTCGCATTTACATTCCTTTGAAGTGTATGCGAGGTATACATGACACTTCGCAATGAATATTATATCTTATCATGAAACATAGAAATGAGATGCGATATTGCAATTTAAGAAGTATTAGAACTCTATTGCTTCGATATGTAGACATCTGTAAAGGATATTTCCTAGAAAGAAAGTGTCGCATTTACATTCTTTTCAAGCGAATACGAGGTATACATGACTCTTCGCAATGAATATTATACCTTATCATGAAACATAAAAATGATTTGCCATATCGCGTTTTAAGAAGCTTTAGAACTCTATTGCTGCGATACGTAGACTTCTGCAAACGCTATTTCTTAGCAAGGAAGTGTCGCGTTTACATTCATTTGAAGTGAATGCAAGGTATAAGTGACACTTCGCAATGAATATTATTTCTTATCATGAAACGTAGGAATGAGATGCGATATCGCGTTTTAAGAAGCATTAGATCTCTATTGCTACGATGCGTAGACATCTGCAAACACTATTCAATGGCAAGGAAGTCTCGCTCTTACATTCTTCTGAAGTGTATGCGAGGTATACGTAACAATTCGCAGTGAATATTATATTTCATCATGAAACATAGAACTGAGATGCGATATCGCGTTTCAAGATGCATTAGAACTCTATTGCTACAATACGTAGACATCTGTAAACGATATTTCCTAGAAAGAAAGTGTCGCATTTATATTCGTCTGAAGCGAGTACGAGGTATACATGACACTTCGCAATGAATATTATTTCTTATCATGAGACATAGAACTGAGATGCGATATCGCGTTTTAAGAAGCAGTAGAACTCTATTGCTTCTATACGTAGACATCTGGAAACGCTATTTCCTAGTAAAGAAGTGTGGCATTTACATTCTTTTGAAGTATAGACCAGGCATAGATAACACTCGCGATGAATATTATAACTTATCATAAAACATAGAATTGAGATACGATATCGCGTTCAAAGAAGCATTAGAACACTATTACTTCGATACGTAGACATCTGGAAACGCTGTTTCCTAGCATGGACGTGTGACATTTGCATTCTGTTGAAGTGTAGACGAGCTGTACGTAACACATCGCATTGAACATTATATCTTACCATGAAACATAGAATTGAGGTGCGATATCGCGTTCTGCGAATCATTAGATCTCTATTGCTACGAGACGTAGACATCTGCAAACGCTATTTCCTAGCAAGGTAGGGTCGCATTTACATTCATTTGAAGTGTATGCGAGGTATACGTGACACTGCGCAATTAATATTATATCTTATCGTGAAACATAGGAAGGAGATGCGATGTCTCGTTCTAAGAAGCATTAGAACTATATTCCTTCGATACTTAGACATCTCGAAACGCTACTTCCTAGCAAGGAAGTGTCGCACTTCCATTCATTTGAGGTGTGTACGAGGTATGCGTAACTCTTCGCATTGACTATTATATCTTATCATGGAACATAGAAATGAGATGCGATATCGCGTTTCAGGAAGCATTAGAACTCTATTGCTACGATACGCAGGCATCTGCAAACGCTATTTCATAGCAAGGAAGTGTCGCATTTACATTCATTTGAAGTGAGTACGAGGTATACACATCGCAATGAATATTATATCATATGATGAAACATAGAAATGAGATGCGATATCTTGATTTACGAATTTCCTACTTCCTAGCAAGGAAGTGTCGCATTTACATTCTTTTGAAAGGAAAACGAGGTATACATGACACTTCGCAATGAATACTACATCTTATCATGAAACGTAGATATGAGATGCGATATGACGATTTAAGAGGCATTAGAAAACTATTGCTTCGATACGTAGACATCTGCAAACTCTATTTCCAAGCAAGGAAGTGTCGCATTTACATTCTTTTGAGGTGTATACGAGGTATACATAACACTACACAATGAATATTATATCTTATCATGAAACATAGAAATGAGATGCAATATGGCGATTTATGAAGCATTAGATGTCTATTGGTTCGATACGTAGACATCTGCAAACGCTATTTCCTAGTAAGGAAGTGTCCCATTTACATTCATTTGAAGTGTATGCGAGGTATACATGACACTGCACAGTGAACATTATATCTTATCATAAAACATAGAAATGGGATGCGATATCGCGATTTAAGAGGCATTAGAACACTATGGCTTCGATACGTAGACATCTGCAAACGCTACTTCCTAGCAAGGAAGTGTCGCATTTACATTCATTTGAAGTGTACGCTAGGAATACATGACACTTCGCAGTAAATATTATATTTTATCATAAAACATAGAAATGAGAAGCGATATGGCGATTTAAGAAGCACTAGATCCCTATTGCTTCGATACGTAGACATCTGCAAACGCTACTTCCTAGCAAGGAAGTGCCTCGTTTACATTCCTTTGAAAGGAGTACGAGGTATACATGACACTTCGCAAGGGATATTATATCTTATCATGAAACGTAGATATGAGATGCGATATGACGATTAGGAAGCATTAGAAAACTATTACTTCGATACGTAGACATCTGCAAACCCTATGTTCAAGCAAGGAAGTGTCGTATTTACATTCTTTTGAAGTGAATACGAGGTATTCGTAACACTGCACAATGAATATTATATCTTATCATGAAACATAGAAATGTGATGCGATATGGCGATTTAAGAAGCAATAGAAACCTATTGGTTCGATACGTAGACATCTGCAAACGCTATTTCCTAGCAAGGAAGTGTCACATTTACATTCTTTTGAAGTGAATACGAGGTATTCATAACACTGCAAAATGAATATTATATCTTATCATGTAACATAGGAATGAGATGCAATATGGCGATTTAAGAAGCATTAGAACTCTATTGCTTCGATACGTAGACATCTGCAAACGCTATTTCCAAGCAAGGAAGTGTCGCATTTACATTCATTTCAGGTGTATGCGAGGTATACATGACATTACGCAATGAATATTATATACTATCATGAAAAATAGAAAGGAGAAACGATGTCGCGTTTTGAGAACCATTAGAGCACTAATGCTACGATACGTAGACATCTGCAAACGCTATTTCCTAGCAAGGAAGTGTCGCATTTACATTCTTCTCAAGTGAATACGAGGTATACATAACACTGCACAGTGAACATTATATCTTATCATAAAACATAGAAATGGGATGCGATATCGCGATTTAAGAGGCATTAGAACACTATTTCTTCGATACGGAGACATCTGCAAACGCTATTTCCTAGCAAGGAAGTGTCGCATTTAAATTCTATTGAAAGCAATACGAGGTATACATGACACTTCGCAATGAATATTATATCTCATCATGAAACGTAGATATGAGATGCGATATGACGATTTAAGAAGTGTCACGTCACGGGTCGCGAAAACTTATCGTTTACCGAGAGCGACACGCAGCCTCGAACGGTTCGGCTCGCGGAATTGCGACGAAGACCGGGTTCTTTCTGGCTCGCGAAACACGTATCAAAAGGCACGAACGCGGACAAGATAATATGATCTTACCTTTTATCCCTTGACAGCTGCTGATATTTAGTACCCTTGTTGCAGGTATCGTCGTGGGCGCGGATCGCCCTCAGGTATGATCACTGCGTACGGTCGGTGAGGCGTGATTGTCAGCGGGACGAGTACCCAGGTGGACTGACCTCGGGGATGGATCGGCTCGGTCAAGCGGAACGGCGATGGATGCGGCGATGCGGGACGGCTGTCCGATCGGTGTGCGGCGGAAGATGAGACGTTGCAGTGGTATATGCACACGGATGTACCAACGTATCCGCGCACAAGTGAACGCAAGAAGTTCTTCCTTCCCGCGCGGCGAGTTCGTTTAGTTGCACCGGAATGACGCATTCGCGTCGGTTTCCAAAAGTCCGGAAACGGGTCCACTAAGCGGCGGTCCGCTCTAGTTTACCGGTCCAGAAATATGGAAAATCGACGAGTGTCCTTGCTCTAGCCTCGCTGTGGGTCGATGCAGCTAAGCGGCGGTCCGCTCTAACTGATCGATTACCAAGTTTGACTAAAGTTCGGAGCTTGTGAATGTTCTTGAAGACGCGTGAACTCGTGGAAGACTTCGCAATGAATGAATTTATAATAATAATAAGGCAAGGAATATTTAGAATGATGAGAATTGTAGTACTGGTAAAAATAAAGTATATTCTAAATAAAACTAAGCTTACACTGATACTTCCCTATGCTAAAGTTGACTAAGTACTAGGATACGATAATTAGAGTTTAGAATTAGGACTTGAATTGAACTAGAGTTTAAATTGAAATAGTAAGATTGGATTATGTTAAAGGAGTGCTCGCTTGGAGCGAATGGCTCGAACTAGAGATTGGATTTCAGGGAGGTCCGCTCGCTTGGAGCGGATGACTCGTACTGCCTCTCAGCTCGCGGGCCCGCGACCTCCTCGGATCGCGGGGCGCGCGAGTCGCGGGTCCCAGAGCCGCGCGCGTCGGGCACTCGCTCGGGCGCTTCGCTTACTTATTACGGTTAATTATGATCTTAAAAATTAGGATAACACATGAAACGCCTTACGCTAGGTTGTGTGTGTTGTGTCGTGTACGTACATGGAGTGTCGTGTGCTTAAAATCTAGGATTCGCTTAATTACAATTATAATGGTATGCAAGGTATGGACACGGGTGCGTAACGGCGGGCGACTCTTCCTGATACGTGGAATGGTCCCCGTGCGGAGGCTGTGGCTCGGTCGTGCTCCAGCTGTCTGGAAGGCACGTGTCGTAGCGCGGTCGTGTGGTCCAACTCCTGGTTGCGGGGGTGGCTGCCTTAGCTCGGCGATCGTATACTCGGTAAGCTCGTCTTTGTGGTGGCGACAGGCGATGCGTGTGGCTCTGGCGGGGGGTGAAGGAGGTACCGCGAGGTTCGGCGGACGTTACAGAAGCATTAGAACTCTATTGCTTCGATACGTAGACATCTGCAAACGCTACATCCCAGCAAGGATGTGTCGCATTTACATTCTTTTCAAGTGAATACGAGGTATACATAACACTGCACATTGAATATTATATCTTATCATGAAACATAGAAATGGGATGCGATATCGCGATTTAAGAGGCATTAGAACACTATTGCTTCGATACGTAGACATCTGCCAACGCTATTTCCTAGCAAGGAAGTGTCGCATTTACATTCTTTTGAGAGGAATACGAGGTATACATGACACTTCGCAATGAATATTATATCATATCATGAAATGTAGATATGAGATGCGATATGACGATTTAAGAAGCATTAGAACTCTATTGCTTCGATACGTAGATATCTGCAAACACTATTTCCTAGCAAGGAATTGTAGCATTTACATTCTTTTGAAAGGAAAACGAGGTATACATAGCACTTCACAATGAATATTTTATCTTATCAAGAAATGTAGATATGAGATGCGATATCGCGATTTAAGAAGCATTAGAACACTATTGCTTCGATACGTAGACATCTGCAAACGCAATTTCCTAGCAAGAAAGTATCGCATTTACATTCTTTTCAAGTGGATACGAGGTATACATAACACTGCACAATGAATATTATATCTTATCATGAAACATAGAAATGAGATGCGATATCGCGATTGAAGAAGTATTAGAACTCTATTGCTTCGATACGTAGACATCTGCCAACTCTCTTTTCTAGCAAGGAAGTGTCGAATTTACATTCTTTTGAAGTGAATACGAAGTATACATAACTCTGCACAGTGAATATTATATCTTATCATGAAACATAAAAATGATATGCGATATGGCGATTTAAGAAGGATTAGAAATCTATTGGTTCAATAGGTAGACATCTGCAAACGCTACTTCCTAGCAAGGAAGTGTCGCATTATTCCTTTGAAAGGAATACGAGGCATACATGACACTTCGCAATGAATATTATATCTTATCATGAAACATAGAAATGAGATGCGATATGGCGAATTATGAAGCCTTAGTTGTCTAGAGCTCCGATACGTAGACATCTGCAAACGCTATTTCCTAGCAAGGAAGTGTCGCATTTACATTCATTTTAAGTGTATGCGTGGAATACATGACACTTCGCAATGAATATTATATATTATCATGATACATAGAAATGAGATGCGATATCGCGTTTGTAGAAGCATTAGAGATCTAATGCCACGATAGGTAGACACCTGCAAACGCTATTTCCGAGCAAGGAAGTGTCGAATTTACATTCATTTTAAGTGTATGCGAGGTATACGTGGCACTTCGCAATGAATATTATATATTATCATGAAACATAGAAATGTGTTGCGATCTCGCGTTTGAAGGAGCGTTACAACTCCATTGCCATGATATATAGACACCTGCAAACGCTATTTCCTGGGAAGGAAGTGTCGCAGTTACATTCATTTGAAGTGTATGCGAGGTATACATGACACTTCGCAGTGAATATTATATATTATCATGAATCATAGAAATGAGATGCGATATCGCGATTTGAGAAGCATTAGAGCACTAATGCTACGATACGTAGGCATCTGCAAACGCTATTTCCTAGCAAGGAAGTGTCGCATTTACATTCATTTGAAGTGTATGCGAGGTATACATGACACTACGCAATGAATATTATATACTATCATGAAACATAGAAAGGATAAACGATGTCGCGTTTTGAGTAGCATTAGAGCACTAATACTATGATACGTAGACATCTGCAATTGCTATTTCCTAGCAAGGAAGTGTCGCATTTACATTCATTTGAAGTATAGACGAGATATACATAACACTGCACAATGAATATTATATCTTATCATGAAACATAGAAATGATATGCGATATCGGTATTTAAGAAGCATTAGAACTCTATTGCTTCGATACGTAGACATCAGCAAACGCTATTTCCTAGCAAGGATGTGTCGCATTTACATTCATTTGAGGTATAGACGAGATATACATAACACTGCACAATGAATATTATATCTTATCATGAAACATAGAAATGAGTTGCGATATCGCTATTTAAGAAGCATTAGAACTCTATTGCTTCGATACGTAGACATCTGCTAACGCTTCTTCCTAACAAAGAAGTGTCGCATTTACATTCTTTTGAAAGGAATACGAGGTATACATAGCACTTCGCAATGTATATTATATCTTATCAAGAAACGTAGATATGAGATGGGATATGACGATTTAAGAAGCATTAGAACTCTATTGCTTCGATACGTAGGCATCTGCAAATGCTACTTCCTAGCAAGGAAGTGTCGCATTTACATTCTATTGAAGTGAATACGAGGTATACATAACACACCACAATTAATATTATATATTATCATGAAACATAGTAATGAGTAGCGATATCGCGTTTTGAGAAGCATTGGAACTCTATTGCTTCGATACGTAGACATCTGCTAACGCTTCTTCCTAACAAAGAAGTGTCGCATTTACATTCTTTTGAAAGGAATACGAGGTATACATAGCACTTCGCAATGAATATTATATCTTATCAAGAAACGTAGATATGAGATGCGATATGGCGATTTAAGAAGCATTAGAAATCTATTGCTTCTCATACGTAGACAATTGCAAACGCTATTTCCTAGCAAGGAAGTGTCGCATGTACATTCAATTAAAGTGTATGCGAGGTATACATGACACTTCCCAATGAATATTATATCTTATCAAACACGTAGATATGAGAAGCGGTATGACGATATAAGAAGCATTAGAACTCTATTGCTTCGATACGTAGACATCTGCAAAGGCTATTTCCTGGCAAGGAAGTGTCGCGTTTACATTCTTTTGAAGTGAATACGAGGTATACATAACACTCCACAATGAATATTACACCTTATCATGAAACATAGAAATGAGATGCGATATGACGATTTAAGAGGCTTTAGATTTGTAGTGCTTCGATACGTAGATATCTGCAAACACCGTTTCCTAACAAGGAACTGTCGCATTCACATTCATTTCAAGTGTATGCGGGGTATACATAACACTCCACAATGAGTATTATATATTATTAGGAAACATTGTAATGAGTAGCGATATCGCGTTTTGAGAAGCATTAGAACTCTAATGCCACGATACGTAGACATCTGCAAACGCTATTTCCTAGCAAGGAAGTGTCGCGTTTGCATCCATTTGAAGTATAGGCGAGATATACGTAACACTGCACAATGAATATTATATGTCATCATGAAAATAGGAATGTAATGCGATATCGCGATTTAAGAAGCATTAGAACTCTATTGCTTCGATACGTAGACATCTGCAATCGCCATTTCCTAGCAAGGAAATGTCGCATTTACATTCTTCTGAAAGGAATACGAGGTATACATGACACTTCGCAAAGAATATTATATCTTATCATGAAACATAGAAATGAGATGCGATATGACGATTTAAGAAGCATTAGAATTCTATTGCTTCGATACGTAGACATTTGCAAACGCTATTTCCTAGCAAGGAAGTGTCGCACTTACATTCTTCTGAAAGGAATACGCGGTATACATGGCACTTCGCAATGAATATTACATCTTATCATGAAACACAGAAATCAGATGTGATACCGCGTTTTGAGGAGCATTAGAAATCCACTGCTACGATACGTAGACATCTGCAAACGCCATTTCCTAGAAAGGGAGTGTCAGATTTACATTCAATTGAAATGAAGAGGAGGAATACATAATACTTCGCAATGAATATTATATCTTATCATGAGACATGGTAATGATTAGCGATATCGCGTTTTGAGAAGCATAGGAAATCTAATGGTACGATACGTAGACATCTGCAAACGCTATTTCCAGGCAACGAAGTGTCGCGTTTACATTCTTTTGAAGAGAATACGAGGTATTCATAACACTGCACAATGAATATTATATCTTATCATGAAACATAGAAATGAGATGCGATGTCGCGTCTTAAGAAGCATTAGAACTCTATTGCTACGACACTTAGATTTTTGCAAACGCCATGTCCTAGCATGAAAGTGTCACATTTACATTCTTTTGGTGTGAAATCGAGGTATACATGACACTTCGCAATGAATATTATATGTTATCATGAGACATAGAAATGAGATGCGATATCTCGCTTTAAGAAGCACTAGAACTCTATTGCTTCGATACGTAGTCATCTGCAAACGCTATTTCCTAGCAAGGAAGTGTCGCATTTAAATTCTTTTAAGGTGAATACGAGGTATACAGAACACTCCGCAATCAATATTATATCTTATCATGAAACATGGAAATGAGATGCTATATCTCGATCTAAGAAGCATTAGAACTCTATTGCTACGATACGTAGACATCTGCAAACGCCATTTCCTAGGAAGGAAGTGTCGCATTTACACTCTTTTGAAGTGAATACGAGGTGTACGTAACACTCCACAATGAATATTATAACTTATCATGAAACATAGAAATGAGATGCGATATGACGATTTAAGAAGCACTATTATTCTATTGCTTCGATACGTAGACATCTGCAAACGCTATTTCCTAGCAAGGAAGTGTCGCATTTACATTCATTTTAAGTGTATGCGAGGTATACATGACACTTCGCAATGAATATTATATATTATCATGAAACATAGAAATGAGAAGCGATATCGCGTTTTGAGAAGCATTAGAACTCTAATGACACGATACGTAGACATCTGCAAACGCTATTTCCTAGCAAGGAAGTGTCGCATTTACATTCATTTGAAGTATAGACTAGATACACATAACACTCCACAGTGAATATTATATCTTATTATGAAACAAAGAAATGAGATGCAATATGGCGATATAAGAAGCATTAAACTCTATTGCTTCGATACGTAGACATCTGGAAACGCCATTTCCAAGCAAGGAAGTGTCGCATTTACATTCATTTGAAGTATAGACTAGATACACATAACACTCCACAGTGAATATTATATCTTATTATGAAACAAAGAAATGAGATGCAATATGGCGATATAGGAAGCATTAAACTCTATTGCTTCGATACGTAGACATCTGGAAACGCTATTTCCAAGCAAGGAAGTGTCGCATTTACATTCTTTGGAAGTGAATACGAGGTATACATAACACTCCACAATGAATATTATATATTATCATGAAACATAGAAATGAGATGCGATATGACGATTTAAGAAGCATTAGAACTCTATTCCTTCGATACGTAGACATCTGCAAACGCTATTTCCTGGCAAGGAAGTGTCGCGTTTACATTCTTTTGATGTGAGTACGGGGTATACATAACACTCCACAATGAATATTATAACTCATCATGAAACATGGAAATGAGATGCGATATGACGATTTAAGAAGCATTAAACTCTATTGCTTCGATACGTAGACATCTGGAAACGCTATTTCCAAGCAAGGAAGTGTCGCATTTACATTCTTTGGAAGTGAATACGAGGTATACATAACACTCCACAATGAATATTATATCTTATCATGAAACATAGAAATGATATGCGATATGGCGATTTATGAAGCATTAGATGTCTATCGGTTCGACACGTAGACATCTGCAGACGCTACATCCTAGCAGGGAAGTGTCGCATTTATATTCATTTTAAGTGTATGCGAGGTATAGATGACACTTCGCAATGAATATAATATATTATCGTGAAACATAGATATGAGATGCGATATCGCGTATTAGCAATCTTTAGAAATCTATTGCTTCGATACGTAGACATCCTCAAACGCTATTTCCTGGCAAGGAAGTGTCGCGTTTACATTCTTTTGAAGTGAATACGAGGTATACATGACACTCCACAATGAATATTATATCTTACCATGAAACATAGAAATGAGATGCGATATCGCGTTTTAAGAAGCATTAGATCTCTATTCGTACGATACGTAGGCATATGCAAACGCTATTTCCTATCATGGAAGTGTCGTATTTACATTCTTTTGAAGTGAATACGAGGTATACATGACACTTCGCTATGAATATTATATCTTATCATGAAACCTAGAAATGAGATGCAATATGGCGATTTAAGAAGCATTAGAATTCTATTGCTCCGATACGTAGACATCTGCAAACGCTATCCCTAACAAGGAAGTGTCGCATTTACATTCTCTTGAAAGGAATACGAGGCATACACGACACTTCGCAATGAATATTATATCTTATCATGAAACATAGAAATGAGATGCGATATGACGATTTAAGAAGCATTAGAATTCTATTGCTTCGATACGTAGATATCTGCAAGCGCTATTTCCTAGGAAGGAAGTGTCGCATGTACATTCAATTGAAGTGTATGCGGGGTCTACATGGCACTTCGCTATGAATATTATATCTTATCATGAAACATAGAAATGAGATGCGATATGGCGATATAAGAAGCATTAGAACTCTATTGCTTCGATACGTAGAAATCTGCAAACGCTATTTCCTAGGTTGGAAGTGTCGCATGTACATTCAATTGAAGTGTATGCAAGGTATACATGGCACTTCGCTATGAATATTATATCTTATCATGAAACATAGTAATGAGATGCGATATGGCGATTTAAGAAGCATTAGAACTCTATTGCTTCGATACGTAGACATCTGCAAACGCTACTTCCTAGCAAGGAAGTGTCGCTTTTACATTCTTTTGAAAGGAATACGAGGTATACATGACACTTCGCAATGAATATTATATCTCGTCATGAAACGCAGAAATGAGATGCAATATGGCGATTTATGAAGCATTGGATGTCTATTTCTTCGATACGTAGACATCTGCAAACGCTATTTCCTAGGAAGGAAGTGTCGCATTTACATTCATTTTATGTGTTTGCGAGGTATACATGACACTCCACAATTAATATTATATATTATCATGAAACATGGTAATGAGTAGCGATATCGCGTTTTGAGAAGCATTAGAACTCTGATGCTACGATACGTTAACATCTGCAAACGCTATTTCTTGGCAAGGAAGTGTCACGTTTACATTCTTTTGAAGTGAATACGAGGTATACATAACACTCTACAATGAATATTATATCTTATCATGAAACATAGGAATGAGATGCGATATGGCGATTTATGAAGCATTAGATGTCTATTTCTTCGATACGTAGACATCTGCAAACGCTATTTCCTAGCAAGGAAGTGTCGCATGTACATACATTTGAAGCGAATACGAGGTATTCATAACACTGCACAATGAATATTATATCTTATCATGAAACGTAGAAATAAGATGCGATATCGCGATTTATGAAGCTTTAGAACTCTATTGCTTCGATACGTAGACATCTGCAAACGCTATTTCCTAGCAAGGAACTGTCGCATTCACATTCATTTGAAGTGTATGCGAGGTACACATGACACTTCGCAATGAATATTATATCTTATCATGAAACCCAGAAATGAGATGCAATATGGCGATTTAAGAAGCATTAGAATTCTATTGCTCCGATACGTAGACATCTGCAAACGTTATTCCCTAGCAAGGAAGTGTCGCATGTACATTCAATTGAAGTGTATGCGAAGTACACATGACATTTGGCAATGAATATTATATCTTATCATGAAACATAGAAATGATATGCGATATGGTGATTTATGAAGCATTAGATGTCTATCGGTTCGATACGTAGACATCTGCAGACGCTACATCCTAGCAGGCAAGTGTCGCATTTATATTCATTTTAAGTGTATGCGAGGTATAGATGACACTTCGCAATGAATATTATATATTATCGTGAAACATAGATATGAGATGCGATATCGCGTATTAGCAAGCTTTAGAAATCTATTGCTTCGATACGTAGACATCCTCAAACGCTATTTCCTGGCAAGGAAGTGTCGCGTTTACATTCTTTTGAAGTGAATACGAGGTATACATGACACTCCACAATGAATATTATATCTTACCATGAAACATTGAAATGAGATGCAATATGGCGATTTAAGAAGCATTAGAAATCTATTGCTTCGATACGGAGATATCTGCAAACACTATGTCTTAGCAAGGAACTGTCGCATTCACTTTCATTTGAAGTGTATGCGAGGTATACATGACACTCCACAATGAATATTATATATTATCATGAAACATGGTAATGAGTAGCGATATCGCGTTTTGAGAAGCATTAGAACTCTGATGCTACAATACGTAGACATCTGCAAACGCTATTTTTTGGCAAAGAAGTGTCACGTTTACATTCTTTTGATGTGAATACGAGGTATACATAACACTCCACAATGGAAACTATATCTTATCATGAAACATAGAAATGAGATGTTATATGGCGATTTAAGAAGCATTAGAACTCTATTGCTTCGATACGTAGGCATCTGCAAATGCTACTTCCTAGCAAGGAAGTGTCGCATTTACATTCTATTGAAGTGAATACGAGGTATACATAACACACCACAATTAATATTATATATTATCATGAAACATAGTAATGAGTAGCGATATCGCGTTTTGAGAAGCATTGGAACTCTATTGCTTCGATACGTAGACATCTGCTAACGCTTCTTCCTAACAAAGAAGTGTCGCATTTACATTCTTTTGAAAGGAATACGAGGTATACATAGCACTTCGCAATGAATATTATATCTTATCAAGAAACGTAGATATGAGATGCGATATGGCGATTTAAGAAGCATTAGAAATCTATTGCTTCTCATACGTAGACAATTGCAAACGCTATTTCCTAGCAAGGAAGTGTCGCATGTACATTCAATTAAAGTGTATGCGAGGTATACATGACACTTCCCAATGAATATTATATCTTATCAAACACGTAGATATGAGAAGCGGTATGACGATATAAGAAGCATTAGAACTCTATTGCTTCGATACGTAGACATCTGCAAAGGCTATTTCCTGGCAAGGAAGTGTCGCGTTTACATTCTTTTGAAGTGAATACGAGGTATACATAACACTCCACAATGAATATTACACCTTATCATGAAACATAGAAATGAGATGCGATATGACGATTTAAGAAGCTTTAGATTTGTAGTGCTTCGATACGTAGATATCTGCAAACACCGTTTCCTAACAAGGAACTGTCGCATTCACATTCATTTCAAGTGTATGCGGGGTATACATAACACTCCACAATGAGTATTATATATTATTAGGAAACATTGTAATGAGTAGCGATATCGCGTTTTGAGAAGCATTAGAACTCTAATGCCACGATACGTAGACATCTGCAAACGCTATTTCCTAGCAAGGAAGTGTCGCGTTTGCATCCATTTGAAGTATAGGCGAGATATACGTAACACTGCACAATGAATATTATATGTCATCATGAAAATAGGAATGTAA
Organism: Xylocopa sonorina; assembly: GCF_050948175.1. Classification (NCBI taxonomy): domain Eukaryota; kingdom Metazoa; phylum Arthropoda; class Insecta; order Hymenoptera; family Apidae; genus Xylocopa; species Xylocopa sonorina. Next base: position 3,396,228 of record NW_027490091.1, read on the forward strand.
TGCGATATCGCGATTTAAGAAGCATTAGAACTCTATTGCTTCGATACGTAGACATCTGCAATCGCCATTTCCTAGCAAGGAAATGTCGCATTTACATTCTTCTGAAAGGAATACGAGGTATACATGACACTTCGCAAAGAATACTATATCTTATCATGAAACATAGAAATGAGATGCGATATGACGATTTAAGAAGCATTAGAATTCTATTGCTTCGATACGTAGACATTTGCAAACGCTATTTCCTAGCAAGGAAGTGTCGCACTTACATTCTTCTGAAAGGAATACGCGGTATACATGGCACTTCGCAATGAATATTACATCTTATCATGAAACACAGAAATCAGATGTGATACCGCGTTTTGAGGAGCATTAGAAATCCACTGCTACGATACGTAGATATCTCCAAACGCCATTTCCTAGAAAGGGAGTGTCAGATTTACATTCAATTGAAATGAAGAGGAGGAATACATAATACTTCGCAATGAATATTATATCTTATCATGAGACATGGTAATGATTAGCGATATCGCGTTTTGAGAAGCATAGGAAATCTAATGGTACGATACGTAGACATCTGCAAACGCTATTTCCAGGCAACGAAGTGTCGCGTTTACATTCTTTTGAAGAGAATACGAGGTATTCATAACACTGCACAATGAATATTATATCTCATCATGAAACATAGAAATGAGATGCAATGTCGCGTCTTAAGAAGCATTAGAACTCTATTGCTACGACACTTAGATTTTTGCAAACGCCATGTCCTAGCATGAAAGTGTCACATTTACATTCTTTTGGTGTGAAATCGAGGTATACATGACACTTCGCAATGAATATTATATGTTATCATGAAACATAGAAATGAGATGCGATATCTCGCTTTAAGAAGCACTAGAACTCTATTGCTTCGATACGTAGTCATCTGCAAACGCTATTTCCTAGCAAGGAAGTGTCGCATTTAAATTCTTTTAAGGTGAATACGAGGTATACAGAACACTCCGCAATCAATATTATATCTTATCATGAAACATGGAAATGAGATGCTATATCTCGTTCTAAGAAGCATTAGAACTCTATTGCTACGATACGTAGACATCTGCAAACGTCATTTCCTAGGAAGGAAGTGTCGCATTTACACTCTTTTGAAGTGAATACGAGGTGTACGTAACACTCCACAATGAATATTATAACTTATCATGAAACATAGAAATGAGATGCGATATGACGATTTAAGAAGCACTATTATTCTATTGCTTCGATACGTAGACATCTGCAAACGCTATTTCCTAGCAAGGAAGTGTCGCATTTACATTCATTTTAAGTGTATGCGAGGTATACATGACACTTCGCAATGAATATTATATATTATCATGAAACATAGAAATGAGAAGCGATATCGCGTTTTGAGAAGCATTAGAACTCTAATGACACGATACGTAGACATCTGCAAACGCTATTTCCTAGCAAGGAAGTGTCGCATTTACATTCATTTGAAGTATAGACTAGATACACATAACACTCCACAGTGAATATTATATCTTATTATGAAACAAAGAAATGAGATGCAATATGGCGATATAAGAAGCATTAAACTCTATTGCTTCGATACGTAGACATCTGGAAACGCTATTTCCAAGCAAGGAAGTGTCGCATTTACATTCATTTGAAGTACAGACTAGATACACATAACACTCCACAGTGAATATTATATCTTATTATGAAACAAAGAAATGAGATGCAATATGGCGATATAGGAAGCATTAAACTCTATTGCTTCGATACGTAGACATCTGGAAACGCTATTTCCAAGCAAGGAAGTGTCGCATTTACATTCTTTGGAAGTGAATACGAGGTATACATAACACTCCACAATGAATATTATATATTATCATGAAACATAGAAATGAGATGCGATATGTCGATTTAAGAAGCATTAGAACTCTATTCCTTCGATACGTAGACATCTGCAAACGCTATTTCCTGGCAAGGAAGTGTCGCGTTTACATTCTTTTGATGTGAGTACGGGGTATACATAACACTCCACAATGAATATTATAACTTATCATGAAACATAGAAATGAGATGCGATATGACGATTTAAGAAGCATTAAAGTCTATTGCTTCGATACGTAGACATCTGGAAACGCTATTTCCAAGCAAGGAAGTGTCGCATTTACATTCTTTGGAAGTGAATACGAGGTATACATAACACTCCACAATGAATATTATATCTTATCATGAAACATAGAAATGATATGCGATATGGCGATTTATGAAGCATTAGATGTCTATCGGTTCGATGCGTAGACATCTGCAGACGCTACATCCTAGCAGGGAAGTGTCGCATTTATATTCATTTTAAGTGTATGCGAGGTATAGATGACACTTCGCAATGAATATAATATATTATCGTGAAACATAGATATGAGATGCGATATCGCGTATTAGCAATCTTTAGAAATCTATTGCTTCGATACGTAGACATCCTCAAACGCTATTTCCTGGCAAGGAAGTGTCGCGTTTACATTCTTTTGAAGTGAATACGAGGTATACATGACACTCCACAATGAATATTATATCTTACCATGAAACATAGAAATGAGATGCGATATCGCGTTTTAAGAAGCATTAGATCTCTGTTCGTACGATACGTAGGCATATGCAAACGCTATTTCCTATCATGGAAGTGTCGTATTTACATTCTTTTGAAGTGAATACGAGGTATACATGACACTTCGCTATGAATATTATATCTTATCATGAAACCTAGAAATGAGATGCAATATGGCGATTTAAGAAGCATTAGAATTCTATTGCTCCGATACGTAGACATCTGCAAACGCTATCCCTAACAAGGAAGTGTCGCATTTACATTCTCTTGAAAGGAATACGAGGCATACACGACACTTCGCAATGAATATTATATCTTATCATGAAACATAGAAATGAGATGCGATATGACGATTTAAGAAGCATTAGAATTCTATTGCTTCGATACGTAGATATCTGCAAGCGCTATTTCCTAGGAAGGAAGTGTCGCATGTACATTCAATTGAAGTGTATGCGGGGTCTACATGGCACTTCGCTATGAATATTATATCTTATCATGAAACATAGAAATGAGATGCGATATGGCGATATAAGAAGCATTAGAACTCTATTGCTTCGATACGTAGACATCTGCAAACGCTATTTCCTAGGTTGGAAGTGTCGCATGTACATTCAATTGAAGTGTATGCAAGGTATACATGGCACTTCGCTATGAATATTATATCTTATCATGAAACATAGTAATGAGATGCGATATGGCGATTTAAGAAGCATTAGAACTCTATTGCTTCGATACGTAGACATCTGCAAACGCTGTTTCCTATCAAGGAACTGTTGCATTTACATTCTTTTGAAGTGAATACGAGGTATACATAACACTGAACAATGAATATTATATCTTATCATGAAACATAGAAATGAGATGTGATATCGCAATTTAAGAAGCATTAGATCTCTATTGCTACGACACGTAGATATCTGCAAACGCTATTTCCTAGCAAGGAAGTGTCGCATTTACATTCTTTTGTAGTGAATACGAGGTATACATGACACTTCAAAATGAATAATATACCTTATCACGAAACATAGAAATGAGATGCGCTATCGCGTTTTAAGAAGCATTAGAACACTTTCGCTATGATACGCAGACATCTGCAAACGCTATTTCCTAGAAAAGAAGTATCTCATTTACATTCTTTTGAGGTGATTACGAGATATACATAACACTCCACAATGAATATTACATCTTATCATGAAACATAGAAATGAGGAGCTATATCGCGTTTATGATGCAATAGAACTCTATTGCTCTGATACGTAGGCATTTGCAAACGCTTTTTCCTAGCAGGGAAGTGTCGCATTTACATTCATTTGAAGTTTATGCGAGGTATACATAACACTGCACAATGAATATTATATCTTATCATGAAACATAGAAATCAGATGCGATATCTCGTTTTAAGAAGCACTAGAACAGTATTGCTTCGTTACGGAGTCATCTGCAAACGCTATTTCCTAGCAAGGAAGTGTGGCATTTACATTCTTTTGAAGTAAGGGCGCGGTATACATAACAGATCGCAATGAATACTATATCTCATTATGAAACATGGAAATGAGATGCGATATCGCGTTTTAGAAGTTTGAGAAGTCTATTGCTTCGATACGTAGACATCTGGAAACGCTATTTGCTAGCAAGGAAGCGTGGCATTTACATTCTTTTGAAGTGTAGACGTGGTATACGCAACACTTTGCACTGTATATTATTGTATACTATATCTTATCCTGAAACATAGAATTGAGATGCGATATCGCGCACTAAGAAGCATTAGAACTCAGTTGCTTCGATACGTAAACATCTGGAAATGTATTTTCGATCAAGGATGTGTGGCATTTACATTCTCTTGAAGTGCAGACCTGATATACATAACTCTTCGCAATGAATATTATATGTTGTCGTGAAACGTAGATATGAAATGCGATATCGCGTTTCAAGAGGCACTAGAACTCTATTGCTTCGATAGGTAGACATCTGGAAACGCACATCCTAGCAAGGAAGTGTGGCATTTACATTCCTTTCAAGTGTAGACGAGGTATACATAACACTTCGCAATGAATATTATATCTTATCATGAAACACAGAAATCAGAAGCTGTATCGCGTTTTAAGAAGCATTAGCTCTATATTGCTTCGATACGTAGACATCTGGAATCGTATTTCCTATCAAGAAAATGTAGCACCTACATTCTTTTGAAGTGTAGACAAGGTATTCATTACACCTCGCAATGAATATAATATCTTATAATGAAAAATAGAAATTAGATGCGATATCGCGTTTTAAGAAGCATTACAACTCAATTGCATCGATACGTAGACATGTGGAATCGCTATTTCCTTGCAAGTAAGTGTGGCATTTACATTCTTTTGAAGTGTAAACGAGGTATACATAACACTTCGCAATGTATATTATATCTTATCATGACACATAGAATTCAGAGACGATATCGCGTGTAAAGAAGCTTAAGAACTCAATTGCTTCGACACGTAGACATATGGAAACGTTATTTCCTAGCAAGGAAGTGCGGCATTTACATTCACTTGAAGTGTATGCTAGGTATACATGACACTTCGCAGTGAATATTACATTTTATCATGAAACATAGAAATGAGAAGCGATATGGCGATTTATGAAGCATTAGATGTCTATTGCTTCGATACGTAGACAACTGCAAACGCAATTTCCTAGCACGGAAGTGTCGCATTTACATTCTTCTGATTGGAATACGAGGTATACATGACACTTCGCAATGAATATTACATCTTATCATGAAACATAGAAATGAGATGCGATATGGCGATTTATGAAGCATTAGATATCTATTGCTTCGATACGTAGACATCTGCAAACGGCATTTCCTAGCAAGGAATTGTAGCATTTACATTCTTTTGAAGTGAATACGAGGTATACATGAAAGTTCGCACTGAATATTATATATTATCATGAAACATAGAAATGAGTTGCGATCTCGCGTTTGAAGAAGCGTTAGAACCCTACTGCCAAGATACATGGTCACCTGCAAACGCTATTTCCTATGAAGGAAGTGTCGCTATTACATTCATTTGAAGTGTATGCGAGGTATAGGTGACACTTCGCAATGAATATTATAACTTGTCACGAAACATAGAAATGAGATGTGATATAGCGATTTAAGAAGAATTAGAACACTATTGCTCCGATACGAAGACATCTGCAAACGCCATTTCCTAGCAAGGTATTGTAGCATTTACATTCTCTTGAAGTGAATACGAGGTATACATAACACTGCACAATGAATATTGTATATTATCACGAAACATAGAAATGAGATGCGATATCGCGATTTAAGAAGCATTAGAACACTATTGCTTCAATACGTAGACACCTAAAAACGCTATTTCCTAGCAAGGAAGTGTCGCATTTACATTCTCTTGAAGTGAATACGAGGTATATATAACACACCACAATGAATATTATATATTATCATGAAACATAGTAATGAGTAGCGATATCGCGTTTTGAGAAGCATAGGAACTCTAATGCTACGATACGTAGACATTTGCAAACGCTATTTACTGGCAAGAAAGTGTCGCGTTTACATTCCTTTCAAGTGAATACGAGGTATACATAACACTCCACAATGAATATTATATCTTATCATGAAACATAGGAATGAGATGCGATATCGCGATTTAAGAAGCATTAGAACACTATTGCTTCAGAACGTAGACATCTGCAAACGCTATTTCCTAGCAAGGAAGTGTCGCATTTACATTCTTCTGAATGGAATACGAGGTATACATGACACTTCGCAATGGATATTACATCTTATCATAAAACATAGAAATGAGATGCGATATGGCGATTTATGAAGCATTAGATGTCTATTGGTTCGATACGTAGACATCTGCAAACGCCATTTCCTAGCACGGAATTGTAGCATTTACATTCTTTTGAAGTGAATACGAGGTATACATAACACTGCACAACTTAAATTACATATTATCATGAAACATAGAAATGAGATGCGATATCGCGATATAAGAAGCATTAGAACACTATTGCTTCGATACGTAGACATCTGCAAACGCTATTTCCTAGCAAGGAAGTGTCGCATTTACATTCTTCTGAATGGAATACGAGGTATACATGACACTTCGCAATGGATATTACATCTTATCATAAAACATAGAAATGAGATGCGATATGGCGATTTATGAAGCATTAGATATCTATTGCTTCGATAAGTAGACATCTGCAAACGGCATTTCCTAGCAAGGAATTGTAGCATTTACATTCTTTTGAAGTGAATACGAGGTATACATGAAAGTTCGCAATGAATATTATATATTATCATGAAACATAGAAATGAGTTGCGATCTCGCGTTTGAAGAAGCGTTAGAACCCTACTGCCATGATACATGGTCACCTGCAAACGCTATTTCCTATGAAGGAAGTGTCGCTATTACATTCATTTGAAGTGTATGCGAGGTATCGGTGACATTTCGCAATGAATATTATAACTTGTCGCGAAACATAGAAATGAGATGTGATATAGCGATTTAAGAAGAATTAGAACACTATTGCTTCGATACGAAGACATCTGCAAACGCCATTTCCTAGCAAGGAATTGTAGCATTTACATTCTGTTGAAGTGAATACGAGGTATACATAACACTGCACAATGAATATTATATCTTATCATGAAACTTAGGAATGAGATGCGATATCGCGATTTAAGAAGCATTAGAACACTATTGCTTCAGAACGTAGACATCTGCAAACGCTACTTCCTAGAAAGCAAGTGTCGCATTTACATTCTTTTGAAAGGAATACGAGGTATACATGACACTTCGCAATGAATATTAAATCTTACCATGCAACATAGAAATGAGATGCGATATGGCGTTTTAAGAAGCATTAGAACTCTATTGCTTCGATACGTAGACATCTGCCAACGCTGTTTCCTAGCAAGGATATGTCGAATTTACATTCATTTGAAGTGTATGCGAGGTATACATGACACTTCGCAATGAATATTATATATTATCATGAAACATAGCAATGTGTTGCCATATCACGTTTTAAGAAGCATTACATTCATTTGAATTGAATACGGGGTATACATAATACTCCACAATGAATATTATACCTAATCACGGAAATAGAGATGAGGAGCGGTATCGCGATTTAAGAAGAATTAGAACTCAATTGCTTCGATATGAAGACATCTGCAAACGCTATTTCCTAGCAAGGAAGTGTCGCATTTACATTTATTTATAGTGAATACAAGGTATACATGACACTTCGCATTGAATATCATATCTTATCATGAAACGTAGAAATGAGATGCGATACCGCGTTTTAAGGGGCACTAGTACTCTATTCCCTCGATACGTAGACATCTGCAGACGCTAATTCCTAGCAAGGAGATGCCGCGTTTACATTCATTTGAAGTGAATGCAAGGTATAAGTGACACTTCGCAATGAATATTATGTCTTATCATGAAACATAGAAATGAGATGCCGTATCGCGTTTTAAGAAGTTTTAGAACTCTATTGCTGCGATATGTAGACATCTGCAAACGCAATTTCCTAGTAAGTAAGTGTCGCATTTACATTCCTTTGAAGTGTATGCGAGGTATACATGACACTTCGCAATGAATATTATATCTTATCATGAAACATAGAAATGAGATGCGATATTGCAATTTAAGAAGTATTAGAACTCTATTGCTTCGATATGTAGACATCTGTAAAGGATATTTCCTAGAAAGAAAGTGTCGCATTTACATTCTTTTCAAGCGAATACGAGGTATACATGACTCTTCGCAATGAATATTATACCTTATCATGAAACATAAAAATGATTTGCCATATCGCGTTTTAAGAAGCTTTAGAACTCTATTGCTGCGATACGTAGACTTCTGCAAACGCTATTTCTTAGCAAGGAAGTGTCGCGTTTACATTCATTTGAAGTGAATGCAAGGTATAAGTGACACTTCGCAATGAATATTATTTCTTATCATGAAACGTAGGAATGAGATGCGATATCGCGTTTTAAGAAGCATTAGATCTCTATTGCTACGATGCGTAGACATCTGCAAACACTATTCAATGGCAAGGAAGTCTCGCTCTTACATTCTTCTGAAGTGTATGCGAGGTATACGTAACAATTCGCAGTGAATATTATATTTCATCATGAAACATAGAACTGAGATGCGATATCGCGTTTCAAGATGCATTAGAACTCTATTGCTACAATACGTAGACATCTGTAAACGATATTTCCTAGAAAGAAAGTGTCGCATTTATATTCGTCTGAAGCGAGTACGAGGTATACATGACACTTCGCAATGAATATTATTTCTTATCATGAGACATAGAACTGAGATGCGATATCGCGTTTTAAGAAGCAGTAGAACTCTATTGCTTCTATACGTAGACATCTGGAAACGCTATTTCCTAGTAAAGAAGTGTGGCATTTACATTCTTTTGAAGTATAGACCAGGCATAGATAACACTCGCGATGAATATTATAACTTATCATAAAACATAGAATTGAGATACGATATCGCGTTCAAAGAAGCATTAGAACACTATTACTTCGATACGTAGACATCTGGAAACGCTGTTTCCTAGCATGGACGTGTGACATTTGCATTCTGTTGAAGTGTAGACGAGCTGTACGTAACACATCGCATTGAACATTATATCTTACCATGAAACATAGAATTGAGGTGCGATATCGCGTTCTGCGAATCATTAGATCTCTATTGCTACGAGACGTAGACATCTGCAAACGCTATTTCCTAGCAAGGTAGGGTCGCATTTACATTCATTTGAAGTGTATGCGAGGTATACGTGACACTGCGCAATTAATATTATATCTTATCGTGAAACATAGGAAGGAGATGCGATGTCTCGTTCTAAGAAGCATTAGAACTATATTCCTTCGATACTTAGACATCTCGAAACGCTACTTCCTAGCAAGGAAGTGTCGCACTTCCATTCATTTGAGGTGTGTACGAGGTATGCGTAACTCTTCGCATTGACTATTATATCTTATCATGGAACATAGAAATGAGATGCGATATCGCGTTTCAGGAAGCATTAGAACTCTATTGCTACGATACGCAGGCATCTGCAAACGCTATTTCATAGCAAGGAAGTGTCGCATTTACATTCATTTGAAGTGAGTACGAGGTATACACATCGCAATGAATATTATATCATATGATGAAACATAGAAATGAGATGCGATATCTTGATTTACGAATTTCCTACTTCCTAGCAAGGAAGTGTCGCATTTACATTCTTTTGAAAGGAAAACGAGGTATACATGACACTTCGCAATGAATACTACATCTTATCATGAAACGTAGATATGAGATGCGATATGACGATTTAAGAGGCATTAGAAAACTATTGCTTCGATACGTAGACATCTGCAAACTCTATTTCCAAGCAAGGAAGTGTCGCATTTACATTCTTTTGAGGTGTATACGAGGTATACATAACACTACACAATGAATATTATATCTTATCATGAAACATAGAAATGAGATGCAATATGGCGATTTATGAAGCATTAGATGTCTATTGGTTCGATACGTAGACATCTGCAAACGCTATTTCCTAGTAAGGAAGTGTCCCATTTACATTCATTTGAAGTGTATGCGAGGTATACATGACACTGCACAGTGAACATTATATCTTATCATAAAACATAGAAATGGGATGCGATATCGCGATTTAAGAGGCATTAGAACACTATGGCTTCGATACGTAGACATCTGCAAACGCTACTTCCTAGCAAGGAAGTGTCGCATTTACATTCATTTGAAGTGTACGCTAGGAATACATGACACTTCGCAGTAAATATTATATTTTATCATAAAACATAGAAATGAGAAGCGATATGGCGATTTAAGAAGCACTAGATCCCTATTGCTTCGATACGTAGACATCTGCAAACGCTACTTCCTAGCAAGGAAGTGCCTCGTTTACATTCCTTTGAAAGGAGTACGAGGTATACATGACACTTCGCAAGGGATATTATATCTTATCATGAAACGTAGATATGAGATGCGATATGACGATTAGGAAGCATTAGAAAACTATTACTTCGATACGTAGACATCTGCAAACCCTATGTTCAAGCAAGGAAGTGTCGTATTTACATTCTTTTGAAGTGAATACGAGGTATTCGTAACACTGCACAATGAATATTATATCTTATCATGAAACATAGAAATGTGATGCGATATGGCGATTTAAGAAGCAATAGAAACCTATTGGTTCGATACGTAGACATCTGCAAACGCTATTTCCTAGCAAGGAAGTGTCACATTTACATTCTTTTGAAGTGAATACGAGGTATTCATAACACTGCAAAATGAATATTATATCTTATCATGTAACATAGGAATGAGATGCAATATGGCGATTTAAGAAGCATTAGAACTCTATTGCTTCGATACGTAGACATCTGCAAACGCTATTTCCAAGCAAGGAAGTGTCGCATTTACATTCATTTCAGGTGTATGCGAGGTATACATGACATTACGCAATGAATATTATATACTATCATGAAAAATAGAAAGGAGAAACGATGTCGCGTTTTGAGAACCATTAGAGCACTAATGCTACGATACGTAGACATCTGCAAACGCTATTTCCTAGCAAGGAAGTGTCGCATTTACATTCTTCTCAAGTGAATACGAGGTATACATAACACTGCACAGTGAACATTATATCTTATCATAAAACATAGAAATGGGATGCGATATCGCGATTTAAGAGGCATTAGAACACTATTTCTTCGATACGGAGACATCTGCAAACGCTATTTCCTAGCAAGGAAGTGTCGCATTTAAATTCTATTGAAAGCAATACGAGGTATACATGACACTTCGCAATGAATATTATATCTCATCATGAAACGTAGATATGAGATGCGATATGACGATTTAAGAAGTGTCACGTCACGGGTCGCGAAAACTTATCGTTTACCGAGAGCGACACGCAGCCTCGAACGGTTCGGCTCGCGGAATTGCGACGAAGACCGGGTTCTTTCTGGCTCGCGAAACACGTATCAAAAGGCACGAACGCGGACAAGATAATATGATCTTACCTTTTATCCCTTGACAGCTGCTGATATTTAGTACCCTTGTTGCAGGTATCGTCGTGGGCGCGGATCGCCCTCAGGTATGATCACTGCGTACGGTCGGTGAGGCGTGATTGTCAGCGGGACGAGTACCCAGGTGGACTGACCTCGGGGATGGATCGGCTCGGTCAAGCGGAACGGCGATGGATGCGGCGATGCGGGACGGCTGTCCGATCGGTGTGCGGCGGAAGATGAGACGTTGCAGTGGTATATGCACACGGATGTACCAACGTATCCGCGCACAAGTGAACGCAAGAAGTTCTTCCTTCCCGCGCGGCGAGTTCGTTTAGTTGCACCGGAATGACGCATTCGCGTCGGTTTCCAAAAGTCCGGAAACGGGTCCACTAAGCGGCGGTCCGCTCTAGTTTACCGGTCCAGAAATATGGAAAATCGACGAGTGTCCTTGCTCTAGCCTCGCTGTGGGTCGATGCAGCTAAGCGGCGGTCCGCTCTAACTGATCGATTACCAAGTTTGACTAAAGTTCGGAGCTTGTGAATGTTCTTGAAGACGCGTGAACTCGTGGAAGACTTCGCAATGAATGAATTTATAATAATAATAAGGCAAGGAATATTTAGAATGATGAGAATTGTAGTACTGGTAAAAATAAAGTATATTCTAAATAAAACTAAGCTTACACTGATACTTCCCTATGCTAAAGTTGACTAAGTACTAGGATACGATAATTAGAGTTTAGAATTAGGACTTGAATTGAACTAGAGTTTAAATTGAAATAGTAAGATTGGATTATGTTAAAGGAGTGCTCGCTTGGAGCGAATGGCTCGAACTAGAGATTGGATTTCAGGGAGGTCCGCTCGCTTGGAGCGGATGACTCGTACTGCCTCTCAGCTCGCGGGCCCGCGACCTCCTCGGATCGCGGGGCGCGCGAGTCGCGGGTCCCAGAGCCGCGCGCGTCGGGCACTCGCTCGGGCGCTTCGCTTACTTATTACGGTTAATTATGATCTTAAAAATTAGGATAACACATGAAACGCCTTACGCTAGGTTGTGTGTGTTGTGTCGTGTACGTACATGGAGTGTCGTGTGCTTAAAATCTAGGATTCGCTTAATTACAATTATAATGGTATGCAAGGTATGGACACGGGTGCGTAACGGCGGGCGACTCTTCCTGATACGTGGAATGGTCCCCGTGCGGAGGCTGTGGCTCGGTCGTGCTCCAGCTGTCTGGAAGGCACGTGTCGTAGCGCGGTCGTGTGGTCCAACTCCTGGTTGCGGGGGTGGCTGCCTTAGCTCGGCGATCGTATACTCGGTAAGCTCGTCTTTGTGGTGGCGACAGGCGATGCGTGTGGCTCTGGCGGGGGGTGAAGGAGGTACCGCGAGGTTCGGCGGACGTTACAGAAGCATTAGAACTCTATTGCTTCGATACGTAGACATCTGCAAACGCTACATCCCAGCAAGGATGTGTCGCATTTACATTCTTTTCAAGTGAATACGAGGTATACATAACACTGCACATTGAATATTATATCTTATCATGAAACATAGAAATGGGATGCGATATCGCGATTTAAGAGGCATTAGAACACTATTGCTTCGATACGTAGACATCTGCCAACGCTATTTCCTAGCAAGGAAGTGTCGCATTTACATTCTTTTGAGAGGAATACGAGGTATACATGACACTTCGCAATGAATATTATATCATATCATGAAATGTAGATATGAGATGCGATATGACGATTTAAGAAGCATTAGAACTCTATTGCTTCGATACGTAGATATCTGCAAACACTATTTCCTAGCAAGGAATTGTAGCATTTACATTCTTTTGAAAGGAAAACGAGGTATACATAGCACTTCACAATGAATATTTTATCTTATCAAGAAATGTAGATATGAGATGCGATATCGCGATTTAAGAAGCATTAGAACACTATTGCTTCGATACGTAGACATCTGCAAACGCAATTTCCTAGCAAGAAAGTATCGCATTTACATTCTTTTCAAGTGGATACGAGGTATACATAACACTGCACAATGAATATTATATCTTATCATGAAACATAGAAATGAGATGCGATATCGCGATTGAAGAAGTATTAGAACTCTATTGCTTCGATACGTAGACATCTGCCAACTCTCTTTTCTAGCAAGGAAGTGTCGAATTTACATTCTTTTGAAGTGAATACGAAGTATACATAACTCTGCACAGTGAATATTATATCTTATCATGAAACATAAAAATGATATGCGATATGGCGATTTAAGAAGGATTAGAAATCTATTGGTTCAATAGGTAGACATCTGCAAACGCTACTTCCTAGCAAGGAAGTGTCGCATTATTCCTTTGAAAGGAATACGAGGCATACATGACACTTCGCAATGAATATTATATCTTATCATGAAACATAGAAATGAGATGCGATATGGCGAATTATGAAGCCTTAGTTGTCTAGAGCTCCGATACGTAGACATCTGCAAACGCTATTTCCTAGCAAGGAAGTGTCGCATTTACATTCATTTTAAGTGTATGCGTGGAATACATGACACTTCGCAATGAATATTATATATTATCATGATACATAGAAATGAGATGCGATATCGCGTTTGTAGAAGCATTAGAGATCTAATGCCACGATAGGTAGACACCTGCAAACGCTATTTCCGAGCAAGGAAGTGTCGAATTTACATTCATTTTAAGTGTATGCGAGGTATACGTGGCACTTCGCAATGAATATTATATATTATCATGAAACATAGAAATGTGTTGCGATCTCGCGTTTGAAGGAGCGTTACAACTCCATTGCCATGATATATAGACACCTGCAAACGCTATTTCCTGGGAAGGAAGTGTCGCAGTTACATTCATTTGAAGTGTATGCGAGGTATACATGACACTTCGCAGTGAATATTATATATTATCATGAATCATAGAAATGAGATGCGATATCGCGATTTGAGAAGCATTAGAGCACTAATGCTACGATACGTAGGCATCTGCAAACGCTATTTCCTAGCAAGGAAGTGTCGCATTTACATTCATTTGAAGTGTATGCGAGGTATACATGACACTACGCAATGAATATTATATACTATCATGAAACATAGAAAGGATAAACGATGTCGCGTTTTGAGTAGCATTAGAGCACTAATACTATGATACGTAGACATCTGCAATTGCTATTTCCTAGCAAGGAAGTGTCGCATTTACATTCATTTGAAGTATAGACGAGATATACATAACACTGCACAATGAATATTATATCTTATCATGAAACATAGAAATGATATGCGATATCGGTATTTAAGAAGCATTAGAACTCTATTGCTTCGATACGTAGACATCAGCAAACGCTATTTCCTAGCAAGGATGTGTCGCATTTACATTCATTTGAGGTATAGACGAGATATACATAACACTGCACAATGAATATTATATCTTATCATGAAACATAGAAATGAGTTGCGATATCGCTATTTAAGAAGCATTAGAACTCTATTGCTTCGATACGTAGACATCTGCTAACGCTTCTTCCTAACAAAGAAGTGTCGCATTTACATTCTTTTGAAAGGAATACGAGGTATACATAGCACTTCGCAATGTATATTATATCTTATCAAGAAACGTAGATATGAGATGGGATATGACGATTTAAGAAGCATTAGAACTCTATTGCTTCGATACGTAGGCATCTGCAAATGCTACTTCCTAGCAAGGAAGTGTCGCATTTACATTCTATTGAAGTGAATACGAGGTATACATAACACACCACAATTAATATTATATATTATCATGAAACATAGTAATGAGTAGCGATATCGCGTTTTGAGAAGCATTGGAACTCTATTGCTTCGATACGTAGACATCTGCTAACGCTTCTTCCTAACAAAGAAGTGTCGCATTTACATTCTTTTGAAAGGAATACGAGGTATACATAGCACTTCGCAATGAATATTATATCTTATCAAGAAACGTAGATATGAGATGCGATATGGCGATTTAAGAAGCATTAGAAATCTATTGCTTCTCATACGTAGACAATTGCAAACGCTATTTCCTAGCAAGGAAGTGTCGCATGTACATTCAATTAAAGTGTATGCGAGGTATACATGACACTTCCCAATGAATATTATATCTTATCAAACACGTAGATATGAGAAGCGGTATGACGATATAAGAAGCATTAGAACTCTATTGCTTCGATACGTAGACATCTGCAAAGGCTATTTCCTGGCAAGGAAGTGTCGCGTTTACATTCTTTTGAAGTGAATACGAGGTATACATAACACTCCACAATGAATATTACACCTTATCATGAAACATAGAAATGAGATGCGATATGACGATTTAAGAGGCTTTAGATTTGTAGTGCTTCGATACGTAGATATCTGCAAACACCGTTTCCTAACAAGGAACTGTCGCATTCACATTCATTTCAAGTGTATGCGGGGTATACATAACACTCCACAATGAGTATTATATATTATTAGGAAACATTGTAATGAGTAGCGATATCGCGTTTTGAGAAGCATTAGAACTCTAATGCCACGATACGTAGACATCTGCAAACGCTATTTCCTAGCAAGGAAGTGTCGCGTTTGCATCCATTTGAAGTATAGGCGAGATATACGTAACACTGCACAATGAATATTATATGTCATCATGAAAATAGGAATGTAATGCGATATCGCGATTTAAGAAGCATTAGAACTCTATTGCTTCGATACGTAGACATCTGCAATCGCCATTTCCTAGCAAGGAAATGTCGCATTTACATTCTTCTGAAAGGAATACGAGGTATACATGACACTTCGCAAAGAATATTATATCTTATCATGAAACATAGAAATGAGATGCGATATGACGATTTAAGAAGCATTAGAATTCTATTGCTTCGATACGTAGACATTTGCAAACGCTATTTCCTAGCAAGGAAGTGTCGCACTTACATTCTTCTGAAAGGAATACGCGGTATACATGGCACTTCGCAATGAATATTACATCTTATCATGAAACACAGAAATCAGATGTGATACCGCGTTTTGAGGAGCATTAGAAATCCACTGCTACGATACGTAGACATCTGCAAACGCCATTTCCTAGAAAGGGAGTGTCAGATTTACATTCAATTGAAATGAAGAGGAGGAATACATAATACTTCGCAATGAATATTATATCTTATCATGAGACATGGTAATGATTAGCGATATCGCGTTTTGAGAAGCATAGGAAATCTAATGGTACGATACGTAGACATCTGCAAACGCTATTTCCAGGCAACGAAGTGTCGCGTTTACATTCTTTTGAAGAGAATACGAGGTATTCATAACACTGCACAATGAATATTATATCTTATCATGAAACATAGAAATGAGATGCGATGTCGCGTCTTAAGAAGCATTAGAACTCTATTGCTACGACACTTAGATTTTTGCAAACGCCATGTCCTAGCATGAAAGTGTCACATTTACATTCTTTTGGTGTGAAATCGAGGTATACATGACACTTCGCAATGAATATTATATGTTATCATGAGACATAGAAATGAGATGCGATATCTCGCTTTAAGAAGCACTAGAACTCTATTGCTTCGATACGTAGTCATCTGCAAACGCTATTTCCTAGCAAGGAAGTGTCGCATTTAAATTCTTTTAAGGTGAATACGAGGTATACAGAACACTCCGCAATCAATATTATATCTTATCATGAAACATGGAAATGAGATGCTATATCTCGATCTAAGAAGCATTAGAACTCTATTGCTACGATACGTAGACATCTGCAAACGCCATTTCCTAGGAAGGAAGTGTCGCATTTACACTCTTTTGAAGTGAATACGAGGTGTACGTAACACTCCACAATGAATATTATAACTTATCATGAAACATAGAAATGAGATGCGATATGACGATTTAAGAAGCACTATTATTCTATTGCTTCGATACGTAGACATCTGCAAACGCTATTTCCTAGCAAGGAAGTGTCGCATTTACATTCATTTTAAGTGTATGCGAGGTATACATGACACTTCGCAATGAATATTATATATTATCATGAAACATAGAAATGAGAAGCGATATCGCGTTTTGAGAAGCATAGGAAATCTAATGACACGATACGTAGACATCTGCAAACGCTATTTCCTAGCAAGGAAGTGTCGCATTTACATTCATTTGAAGTATAGACTAGATACACATAACACTCCACAGTGAATATTATATCTTATTATGAAACAAAGAAATGAGATGCAATATGGCGATATAGGAAGCATTAAACTCTATTGCTTCGATACGTAGACATCTGGAAACGCTATTTCCAAGCAAGGAAGTGTCGCATTTACATTCTTTGGAAGTGAATACGAGGTATATATAACACTCCACAATGAATATTATATCTTATCATGAAACATAGAAATGATATGCGATATGGCGATTTATGAAGCATTAGATGTCTATCGGTTCGATACGTAGACATCTGCAGACGCTACATCCTAGCAGGGAAGTGTCGCATTTATATTCATTTTAAGTGTATGCGAGGTATAGATGACACTTCGCAATGAATATAATATATTATCGTGAAACATAGATATGAGATGCGATATCGCGTATTAGCAATCTTTAGAAATCTATTGCTTCGATATGTAGACATCCTCAAACGCTATTTCCTGGCAAGGAAGTGTCGCGTTTACATTCTTTTGAAGTGAATACGAGGTATACATGACACTCCACAATGAATATTATATCTTACCATGAAACATAGAAATGAGATGCGATATCGCGTTTTAAGAAGCATTAGATCTCTATTCGTACGATACGTAGGCATATGCAAACGCTATTTCCTATCATGGAAGTGTCGTATTTACATTCTTTTGAAGTGAATACGAGGTATACATGACACTTCGCTATGAATATTATATCTTATCATGAAACCTAGAAATGAGATGCAATATGGCGATTTAAGAAGCATTAGAATTCTATTGCTCCGATACGTAGACATCTGCAAACGCTATCCCTAACAAGGAAGTGTCGCATTTACATTCTCTTGAAAGGAATACGAGGCATACACGACACTTCGCAATGAATATTATATCTTATCATGAAACATAGAAATGAGATGCGATATGACGATTTAAGAAGCATTAGAATTCTATTGCTTCGATACGTAGATATCTGCAAGCGCTATTTCCTAGGAAGGAAGTGTCGCATGTACATTCAATTGAAGTGTATGCGGGGTCTACATGGCACTTCGCTATGAATATTATATCTTATCATGAAACATAGAAATGAGATGCGATATGGCGATATAAGAAGCATTAGAACTCTATTGCTTCGATACGTAGAAATCTGCAAACGCTATTTCCTAGGTTGGAAGTGTCGCATGTACATTCAATTGAAGTGTATGCAAGGTATACATGGCACTTCGCTATGAATATTATATCTTATCATGAAACATAGTAATGAGATGCGATATGGCGATTTAAGAAGCATTAGAACTCTATTGCTTCGATACGTAGACATCTGCAAACGCTACTTCCTAGCAAGGAAGTGTCGCTTTTACATTCTTTTGAAAGGAATACGAGGTATACATGACACTTCGCAATGAATATTATATCTCGTCATGAAACGCAGAAATGAGATGCAATATGGCGATTTATGAAGCATTGGATGTCTATTTCTTCGATACGTAGACATCTGCAAACGCTATTTCCTAGGAAGGAAGTGTCGCATTTACATTCATTTTATGTGTTTGCGAGGTATACATGACACTCCACAATTAATATTATATATTATCATGAAACATGGTAATGAGTAGCGATATCGCGTTTTGAGAAGCATTAGAACTCTGATGCTACGATACGTTAACATCTGCAAACGCTATTTCTTGGCAAGGAAGTGTCACGTTTACATTCTTTTGAAGTGAATACGTCTTCTAATTTCGTTCTATTCTAATAAAACGTTTCTAATCTATTCTAATCTAAACGTTCTATTCTAATGAAGTGAACACTCTACAATGAATATTATATCTTATCATGAAACATAGGAATGAGATGCGATATGGCGATTTATGAAGCATTAGATGTCTATTTCTTCGATACGTAGACATCTGCAAACGCTATTTCCTAGCAAGGAAGTGTCGCATGTACATACATTTGAAGCGAATACGAGGTATTCATAACACTGCACAATGAATATTATATCTTATCATGAAACGTAGAAATAAGATGCGATATCGCGATTTATGAAGCTTTAGAACTCTATTGCTTCGATACGTAGACATCTGCAAACGCTATTTCCTAGCAAGGAACTGTCGCATTCACATTCATTTGAAGTGTATGCGAGGTACACATGACACTTCGCAATGAATATTATATCTTATCATGAAACCCAGAAATGAGATGCAATATGGCGATTTAAGAAGCATTAGAATTCTATTGCTCCGATACGTAGACATCTGCAAACGCTATTCCCTAGCAAGGAAGTGTCGCATGTACATTCAATTGAAGTGTATGCGAAGTACACATGACATTTGGCAATGAATATTATATCTTATCATGAAACATAGAAATGATATGCGATATGGCGATTTATGAAGCATTAGATGTCTATCGGTTCGATACGTAGACATCTGCAGACGCTACATCCTAGCAGGGAAGTGTCGCATTTATATTCATTTTAAGTGTATGCGAGGTATAGATGACACTTCGCAATGAATATTATATATTATCGTGAAACATAGATATGAGATGCGATATCGCGTATTAGCAAGCTTTAGAAATCTATTGCTTCGATACGTAGACATCCTCAAACGCTATTTCCTGGCAAGGAAGTGTCGCGTTTACATTCTTTTGAAGTGAATACGAGGTATACATGACACTCCACAATGAATATTATATCTTACCATGAAACATTGAAATGAGATGCAATATGGCGATTTAAGAAGCATTAGAAATCTATTGCTTCGATACGGAGATATCTGCAAACACTATGTCTTAGCAAGGAACTGTCGCATTCACTTTCATTTGAAGTGTATGCGAGGTATACATGACACTCCACAATGAATATTATATATTATCATGAAACATGGTAATGAGTAGCGATATCGCGTTTTGAGAAGCATTAGAACTCTGATGCTACAATACGTAGACATCTGCAAACGCTATTTGTTGGCAAAGAAGTGTCGCGTTTACATTCTTTTGAAGTGAATACGAGGTATACATAATACTCCACAATGAATATTACACCTTATCATGAAACATAGAAATGAGATGCGATATGACGATTTAAGAAGCTTTAGATTTGTAGTGCTTCGATACGTAGATATCTGCAAACACCGTTTCCTAACAAGGAACTGTCGCATTCACATTCATTTCAAGTGTATGCGGGGTATACATAACACTCCACAATGAGTATTATATATTATTAGGAAACATTGTAATGAGTAGCGATATCGCGTTTTGAGAAGCATTAGAACTCTAATGCCACGATACGTAGACATCTGCAAACGCTATTTCCTAGCAAGGAAGTGTCGCGTTTGCATCCATTTGAAGTATAGGCGAGATATACGTAACACTGCACAATGAATATTATATGTCATCATGAAAATAGGAATGTAATGCGATATCGCGATTTAAGAAGCATTAGAACTCTATTGCTTCGATACGTAGACATCTGCAATCGCCATTTCCTAGCAAGGAAATGTCGCATTTACATTCTTCTGAAAGGAATACGAGGTATACATGACACTTCGCAAAGAATATTATATCTTATCATGAAACATAGAAATGAGATGCGATATGATGATTTAAGAAGCATTAGAATTCTATTGCTTCGATACGTAGACATTTGCAAACGCTATTTCCTAGCAAGGAAGTGTCGCACTTACATTCTTCTGAAAGGAATACGCGGTATACATGGCACTTCGCAATGAATATTACATCTTATCATGAAACACAGAAATCAGATGTGATACCGCGTTTTGAGGAGCATTAGAAATCCACTGCTACGATACGTAGACATCTCCAAACGCCATTTCCTAGAAAGGGAGTGTCAGATTTACATTCAATTGAAATGAAGAGGAGGAATACATAATACTTCGCAATGAATATTATATCTTATCATGAGACATGGTAATGATTAGCGATATCGCGTATTGAGAAGCATAGGAAATCTAATGGTACGATACGTAGACATCTGCAAACGCTATTTCCAGGCAACGAAGTGTCGCGTTTACATTCTTTTGAAGAGAATACGAGGTATTCATAACACTGCACAATGAATATTATATCTTATCATGAAACATAGAAATGAGATGCGATGTCGCGTCTTAAGAAGCATTAGAACTCTATTGCTACGACACTTAGATTTTTGCAAACGCCATGTCCTAGCATGAAAGTGTCACATTTACATTCTTTTGGTGTGAAATCGAGGTATACATGAAACTTCGCAATGAATATTATATGTTATCATGAAACATAGAAATGAGATGCGATATCTCGCTTTAAGAAGCACTAGAACTCTATTGCTTCGATACGTAGTCATCTGCAAACGCTATTTCCTAGCAAGGAAGTGTCGCATTTAAATTCTTTTAAGGTGAATACGAGGTATACAGAACACTCCGCAATCAATATTATATCTTATCATGAAACATGGAAATGAGATGCTATATCTCGTTCTAAGAAGCATTAGAACTCTATTGCTACGATACGTAGACATCTGCAAACGCCATTTCCTAGGAAGGAAGTGTCGCATTTACACTCTTTTGAAGTGAATACGAGGTGTACGTAACACTCCACAATGAATATTATAACTTATCATGAAACATAGAAATGAGATGCGATATGACGATTTAAGAAGCACTATTATTCTATTGCTTCGATACGTAGACATCTGCAAACGCTATTTCCTAGCAAGGAAGTGTCGCATTTACATTCATTTTAAGTGTATGCGAGGTATACATGACACTTCGCAATGAATATTATATATTATCATGAAACATAGAAATGAGAAGCGATATCGCGTTTTGAGAAGCATTAGAACTCTAATGACACGATACGTAGACATCTGCAAACGCTATTTCCTAGCAAGGAAGTGTCGCATTTACATTCATTTGAAGTATAGACTAGATACACATAACACTCCACAGTGAATATTATATCTTATTATGAAACAAAGAAATGAGATGCAATATGGCGATATAAGAAGCATTAAACTCTATTGCTTCGATACGTAGACATCTGGAAACGCCATTTCCAAGCAAGGAAGTGTCGCATTTACATTCATTTGAAGTATAGACTAGATACACATAACACTCCACAGTGAATATTATATCTTATTATGAAACAAAGAAATGAGATGCAATATGGCGATATAGGAAGCATTAAACTCTATTGCTTCGATACGTAGACATCTGGAAACGCTATTTCCAAGCAAGGAAGTGTCGCATTTACATTCTTTGGAAGTGAATACGAGGTATACATAACACTCCACAATGAATATTATATATTATCATGAAACATAGAAATGAGATGCGATATGACGATTTAAGAAGCATTAGAACTCTATTCCTTCGATACGTAGACATCTGCAAACGCTATTTCCTGGCAAGGAAGTGTCGCGTTTACATTCTTTTGATGTGAGTACGGGGTATACATAACACTCCACAATGAATATTATAACTCATCATGAAACATGGAAATGAGATGCGATATGACGATTTAAGAAGCATTAAACTCTATTGCTTCGATACGTAGACATCTGGAAACGCTATTTCCAAGCAAGGAAGTGTCGCATTTACATTCTTTGGAAGTGAATACGAGGTATACATAACACTCCACAATGAATATTATATCTTATCATGAAACATAGAAATGATATGCGATATGGCGATTTATGAAGCATTAGATGTCTATCGGTTCGACACGTAGACATCTGCAGACGCTACATCCTAGCAGGGAAGTGTCGCATTTATATTCATTTTAAGTGTATGCGAGGTATAGATGACACTTCGCAATGAATATAATATATTATCGTGAAACATAGATATGAGATGCGATATCGCGTATTAGCAATCTTTAGAAATCTATTGCTTCGATACGTAGACATCCTCAAACGCTATTTCCTGGCAAGGAAGTGTCGCGTTTACATTCTTTTGAAGTGAATACGAGGTATACATGACACTCCACAATGAATATTATATCTTACCATGAAACATAGAAATGAGATGCGATATCGCGTTTTAAGAAGCATTAGATCTCTATTCGTACGATACGTAGGCATATGCAAACGCTATTTCCTATCATGGAAGTGTCGTATTTACATTCTTTTGAAGTGAATACGAGGTATACATGACACTTCGCTATGAATATTATATCTTATCATGAAACCTAGAAATGAGATGCAATATGGCGATTTAAGAAGCATTAGAATTCTATTGCTCCGATACGTAGACATCTGCAAACGCTATCCCTAACAAGGAAGTGTCGCATTTACATTCTCTTGAAAGGAATACGAGGCATACACGACACTTCGCAATGAATATTATATCTTATCATGAAACATAGAAATGAGATGCGATATGACGATTTAAGAAGCATTAGAATTCTATTGCTTCGATACGTAGATATCTGCAAGCGCTATTTCCTAGGAAGGAAGTGTCGCATGTACATTCAATTGAAGTGTATGCGGGGTCTACATGGCACTTCGCTATGAATATTATATCTTATCATGAAACATAGAAATGAGATGCGATATGGCGATATAAGAAGCATTAGAACTCTATTGCTTCGATACGTAGAAATCTGCAAACGCTATTTCCTAGGTTGGAAGTGTCGCATGTACATTCAATTGAAGTGTATGCAAGGTATACATGGCACTTCGCTATGAATATTATATCTTATCATGAAACATAGTAATGAGATGCGATATGGCGATTTAAGAAGCATTAGAACTCTATTGCTTCGATACGTAGACATCTGCAAACGCTACTTCCTAGCAAGGAAGTGTCGCTTTTACATTCTTTTGAAAGGAATACGAGGTATACATGACACTTCGCAATGAATATTATATCTCGTCATGAAACGCAGAAATGAGATGCAATATGGCGATTTATGAAGCATTGGATGTCTATTTCTTCGATACGTAGACATCTGCAAACGCTATTTCCTAGGAAGGAAGTGTCGCATTTACATTCATTTTATGTGTTTGCGAGGTATACATGACACTCCACAATTAATATTATATATTATCATGAAACATGGTAATGAGTAGCGATATCGCGTTTTGAGAAGCATTAGAACTCTGATGCTACGATACGTTAACATCTGCAAACGCTATTTCTTGGCAAGGAAGTGTCACGTTTACATTCTTTTGAAGTGAATACGAGGTATACATAACACTCTACAATGAATATTATATCTTATCATGAAACATAGGAATGAGATGCGATATGGCGATTTATGAAGCATTAGATGTCTATTTCTTCGATACGTAGACATCTGCAAACGCTATTTCCTAGCAAGGAAGTGTCGCATGTACATACATTTGAAGCGAATACGAGGTATTCATAACACTGCACAATGAATATTATATCTTATCATGAAACGTAGAAATAAGATGCGATATCGCGATTTATGAAGCTTTAGAACTCTATTGCTTCGATACGTAGACATCTGCAAACGCTATTTCCTAGCAAGGAACTGTCGCATTCACATTCATTTGAAGTGTATGCGAGGTACACATGACACTTCGCAATGAATATTATATCTTATCATGAAACCCAGAAATGAGATGCAATATGGCGATTTAAGAAGCATTAGAATTCTATTGCTCCGATACGTAGACATCTGCAAACGTTATTCCCTAGCAAGGAAGTGTCGCATGTACATTCAATTGAAGTGTATGCGAAGTACACATGACATTTGGCAATGAATATTATATCTTATCATGAAACATAGAAATGATATGCGATATGGTGATTTATGAAGCATTAGATGTCTATCGGTTCGATACGTAGACATCTGCAGACGCTACATCCTAGCAGGCAAGTGTCGCATTTATATTCATTTTAAGTGTATGCGAGGTATAGATGACACTTCGCAATGAATATTATATATTATCGTGAAACATAGATATGAGATGCGATATCGCGTATTAGCAAGCTTTAGAAATCTATTGCTTCGATACGTAGACATCCTCAAACGCTATTTCCTGGCAAGGAAGTGTCGCGTTTACATTCTTTTGAAGTGAATACGAGGTATACATGACACTCCACAATGAATATTATATCTTACCATGAAACATTGAAATGAGATGCAATATGGCGATTTAAGAAGCATTAGAAATCTATTGCTTCGATACGGAGATATCTGCAAACACTATGTCTTAGCAAGGAACTGTCGCATTCACTTTCATTTGAAGTGTATGCGAGGTATACATGACACTCCACAATGAATATTATATATTATCATGAAACATGGTAATGAGTAGCGATATCGCGTTTTGAGAAGCATTAGAACTCTGATGCTACAATACGTAGACATCTGCAAACGCTATTTTTTGGCAAAGAAGTGTCACGTTTACATTCTTTTGATGTGAATACGAGGTATACATAACACTCCACAATGGAAACTATATCTTATCATGAAACATAGAAATGAGATGTTATATGGCGATTTAAGAAGCATTAGAACTCTATTGCTTCGATACGTAGGCATCTGCAAATGCTACTTCCTAGCAAGGAAGTGTCGCATTTACATTCTATTGAAGTGAATACGAGGTATACATAACACACCACAATTAATATTATATATTATCATGAAACATAGTAATGAGTAGCGATATCGCGTTTTGAGAAGCATTGGAACTCTATTGCTTCGATACGTAGACATCTGCTAACGCTTCTTCCTAACAAAGAAGTGTCGCATTTACATTCTTTTGAAAGGAATACGAGGTATACATAGCACTTCGCAATGAATATTATATCTTATCAAGAAACGTAGATATGAGATGCGATATGGCGATTTAAGAAGCATTAGAAATCTATTGCTTCTCATACGTAGACAATTGCAAACGCTATTTCCTAGCAAGGAAGTGTCGCATGTACATTCAATTAAAGTGTATGCGAGGTATACATGACACTTCCCAATGAATATTATATCTTATCAAACACGTAGATATGAGAAGCGGTATGACGATATAAGAAGCATTAGAACTCTATTGCTTCGATACGTAGACATCTGCAAAGGCTATTTCCTGGCAAGGAAGTGTCGCGTTTACATTCTTTTGAAGTGAATACGAGGTATACATAACACTCCACAATGAATATTACACCTTATCATGAAACATAGAAATGAGATGCGATATGACGATTTAAGAAGCTTTAGATTTGTAGTGCTTCGATACGTAGATATCTGCAAACACCGTTTCCTAACAAGGAACTGTCGCATTCACATTCATTTCAAGTGTATGCGGGGTATACATAACACTCCACAATGAGTATTATATATTATTAGGAAACATTGTAATGAGTAGCGATATCGCGTTTTGAGAAGCATTAGAACTCTAATGCCACGATACGTAGACATCTGCAAACGCTATTTCCTAGCAAGGAAGTGTCGCGTTTGCATCCATTTGAAGTATAGGCGAGATATACGTAACACTGCACAATGAATATTATATGTCATCATGAAAATAGGAATGTAATGCGATATCGCGATTTAAGAAGCATTAGAACTCTATTGCTTCGATACGTAGACATCTGCAATCGCCATTTCCTAGCAAGGAAATGTCGCATTTACATTCTTCTGAAAGGAATACGAGGTATACATGACACTTCGCAAAGAATACTATATCTTATCATGAAACATAGAAATGAGATGCGATATGACGATTTAAGAAGCATTAGAATTCTATTGCTTCGATACGTAGACATTTGCAAACGCTATTTCCTAGCAAGGAAGTGTCGCACTTACATTCTTCTGAAAGGAATACGCGGTATACATGGCACTTCGCAATGAATATTACATCTTATCATGAAACACAGAAATCAGATGTGATACCGCGTTTTGAGGAGCATTAGAAATCCACTGCTACGATACGTAGATATCTCCAAACGCCATTTCCTAGAAAGGGAGTGTCAGATTTACATTCAATTGAAATGAAGAGGAGGAATACATAATACTTCGCAATGAATATTATATCTTATCATGAGACATGGTAATGATTAGCGATATCGCGTTTTGAGAAGCATAGGAAATCTAATGGTACGATACGTAGACATCTGCAAACGCTATTTCCAGGCAACGAAGTGTCGCGTTTACATTCTTTTGAAGAGAATACGAGGTATTCATAACACTGCACAATGAATATTATATCTCATCATGAAACATAGAAATGAGATGCAATGTCGCGTCTTAAGAAGCATTAGAACTCTATTGCTACGACACTTAGATTTTTGCAAACGCCATGTCCTAGCATGAAAGTGTCACATTTACATTCTTTTGGTGTGAAATCGAGGTATACATGACACTTCGCAATGAATATTATATGTTATCATGAAACATAGAAATGAGATGCGATATCTCGCTTTAAGAAGCACTAGAACTCTATTGCTTCGATACGTAGTCATCTGCAAACGCTATTTCCTAGCAAGGAAGTGTCGCATTTAAATTCTTTTAAGGTGAATACGAGGTATACAGAACACTCCGCAATCAATATTATATCTTATCATGAAACATGGAAATGAGATGCTATATCTCGTTCTAAGAAGCATTAGAACTCTATTGCTACGATACGTAGACATCTGCAAACGTCATTTCCTAGGAAGGAAGTGTCGCATTTACACTCTTTTGAAGTGAATACGAGGTGTACGTAACACTCCACAATGAATATTATAACTTATCATGAAACATAGAAATGAGATGCGATATGACGATTTAAGAAGCACTATTATTCTATTGCTTCGATACGTAGACATCTGCAAACGCTATTTCCTAGCAAGGAAGTGTCGCATTTACATTCATTTTAAGTGTATGCGAGGTATACATGACACTTCGCAATGAATATTATATATTATCATGAAACATAGAAATGAGAAGCGATATCGCGTTTTGAGAAGCATTAGAACTCTAATGACACGATACGTAGACATCTGCAAACGCTATTTCCTAGCAAGGAAGTGTCGCATTTACATTCATTTGAAGTATAGACTAGATACACATAACACTCCACAGTGAATATTATATCTTATTATGAAACAAAGAAATGAGATGCAATATGGCGATATAAGAAGCATTAAACTCTATTGCTTCGATACGTAGACATCTGGAAACGCTATTTCCAAGCAAGGAAGTGTCGCATTTACATTCATTTGAAGTACAGACTAGATACACATAACACTCCACAGTGAATATTATATCTTATTATGAAACAAAGAAATGAGATGCAATATGGCGATATAGGAAGCATTAAACTCTATTGCTTCGATACGTAGACATCTGGAAACGCTATTTCCAAGCAAGGAAGTGTCGCATTTACATTCTTTGGAAGTGAATACGAGGTATACATAACACTCCACAATGAATATTATATATTATCATGAAACATAGAAATGAGATGCGATATGTCGATTTAAGAAGCATTAGAACTCTATTCCTTCGATACGTAGACATCTGCAAACGCTATTTCCTGGCAAGGAAGTGTCGCGTTTACATTCTTTTGATGTGAGTACGGGGTATACATAACACTCCACAATGAATATTATAACTTATCATGAAACATAGAAATGAGATGCGATATGACGATTTAAGAAGCATTAAAGTCTATTGCTTCGATACGTAGACATCTGGAAACGCTATTTCCAAGCAAGGAAGTGTCGCATTTACATTCTTTGGAAGTGAATACGAGGTATACATAACACTCCACAATGAATATTATATCTTATCATGAAACATAGAAATGATATGCGATATGGCGATTTATGAAGCATTAGATGTCTATCGGTTCGATGCGTAGACATCTGCAGACGCTACATCCTAGCAGGGAAGTGTCGCATTTATATTCATTTTAAGTGTATGCGAGGTATAGATGACACTTCGCAATGAATATAATATATTATCGTGAAACATAGATATGAGATGCGATATCGCGTATTAGCAATCTTTAGAAATCTATTGCTTCGATACGTAGACATCCTCAAACGCTATTTCCTGGCAAGGAAGTGTCGCGTTTACATTCTTTTGAAGTGAATACGAGGTATACATGACACTCCACAATGAATATTATATCTTACCATGAAACATAGAAATGAGATGCGATATCGCGTTTTAAGAAGCATTAGATCTCTGTTCGTACGATACGTAGGCATATGCAAACGCTATTTCCTATCATGGAAGTGTCGTATTTACATTCTTTTGAAGTGAATACGAGGTATACATGACACTTCGCTATGAATATTATATCTTATCATGAAACCTAGAAATGAGATGCAATATGGCGATTTAAGAAGCATTAGAATTCTATTGCTCCGATACGTAGACATCTGCAAACGCTATCCCTAACAAGGAAGTGTCGCATTTACATTCTCTTGAAAGGAATACGAGGCATACACGACACTTCGCAATGAATATTATATCTTATCATGAAACATAGAAATGAGATGCGATATGACGATTTAAGAAGCATTAGAATTCTATTGCTTCGATACGTAGATATCTGCAAGCGCTATTTCCTAGGAAGGAAGTGTCGCATGTACATTCAATTGAAGTG
Organism: Xylocopa sonorina; assembly: GCF_050948175.1. Taxonomy (NCBI): domain Eukaryota; kingdom Metazoa; phylum Arthropoda; class Insecta; order Hymenoptera; family Apidae; genus Xylocopa; species Xylocopa sonorina. Next base: position 3,426,701 of record NW_027490091.1, read on the forward strand.
TATGCGGGGTCTACATGGCACTTCGCTATGAATATTATATCTTATCATGAAACATAGAAATGAGATGCGATATGGCGATATAAGAAGCATTAGAACTCTATTGCTTCGATACGTAGACATCTGCAAACGCTATTTCCTAGGTTGGAAGTGTCGCATGTACATTCAATTGAAGTGTATGCAAGGTATACATGGCACTTCGCTATGAATATTATATCTTATCATGAAACATAGTAATGAGATGCGATATGGCGATTTAAGAAGCATTAGAACTCTATTGCTTCGATACGTAGACATCTGCAAACGCTGTTTCCTATCAAGGAACTGTTGCATTTACATTCTTTTGAAGTGAATACGAGGTATACATAACACTGAACAATGAATATTATATCTTATCATGAAACATAGAAATGAGATGTGATATCGCAATTTAAGAAGCATTAGATCTCTATTGCTACGACACGTAGATATCTGCAAACGCTATTTCCTAGCAAGGAAGTGTCGCATTTACATTCTTTTGTAGTGAATACGAGGTATACATGACACTTCAAAATGAATAATATACCTTATCACGAAACATAGAAATGAGATGCGCTATCGCGTTTTAAGAAGCATTAGAACACTTTCGCTATGATACGCAGACATCTGCAAACGCTATTTCCTAGAAAAGAAGTATCTCATTTACATTCTTTTGAGGTGATTACGAGATATACATAACACTCCACAATGAATATTACATCTTATCATGAAACATAGAAATGAGGAGCTATATCGCGTTTATGATGCAATAGAACTCTATTGCTCTGATACGTAGGCATTTGCAAACGCTTTTTCCTAGCAGGGAAGTGTCGCATTTACATTCATTTGAAGTTTATGCGAGGTATACATAACACTGCACAATGAATATTATATCTTATCATGAAACATAGAAATCAGATGCGATATCTCGTTTTAAGAAGCACTAGAACAGTATTGCTTCGTTACGGAGTCATCTGCAAACGCTATTTCCTAGCAAGGAAGTGTGGCATTTACATTCTTTTGAAGTAAGGGCGCGGTATACATAACAGATCGCAATGAATACTATATCTCATTATGAAACATGGAAATGAGATGCGATATCGCGTTTTAGAAGTTTGAGAAGTCTATTGCTTCGATACGTAGACATCTGGAAACGCTATTTGCTAGCAAGGAAGCGTGGCATTTACATTCTTTTGAAGTGTAGACGTGGTATACGCAACACTTTGCACTGTATATTATTGTATACTATATCTTATCCTGAAACATAGAATTGAGATGCGATATCGCGCACTAAGAAGCATTAGAACTCAGTTGCTTCGATACGTAAACATCTGGAAATGTATTTTCGATCAAGGATGTGTGGCATTTACATTCTCTTGAAGTGCAGACCTGATATACATAACTCTTCGCAATGAATATTATATGTTGTCGTGAAACGTAGATATGAAATGCGATATCGCGTTTCAAGAGGCACTAGAACTCTATTGCTTCGATAGGTAGACATCTGGAAACGCACATCCTAGCAAGGAAGTGTGGCATTTACATTCCTTTCAAGTGTAGACGAGGTATACATAACACTTCGCAATGAATATTATATCTTATCATGAAACACAGAAATCAGAAGCTGTATCGCGTTTTAAGAAGCATTAGCTCTATATTGCTTCGATACGTAGACATCTGGAATCGTATTTCCTATCAAGAAAATGTAGCACCTACATTCTTTTGAAGTGTAGACAAGGTATTCATTACACCTCGCAATGAATATAATATCTTATAATGAAAAATAGAAATTAGATGCGATATCGCGTTTTAAGAAGCATTACAACTCAATTGCATCGATACGTAGACATGTGGAATCGCTATTTCCTTGCAAGTAAGTGTGGCATTTACATTCTTTTGAAGTGTAAACGAGGTATACATAACACTTCGCAATGTATATTATATCTTATCATGACACATAGAATTCAGAGACGATATCGCGTGTAAAGAAGCTTAAGAACTCAATTGCTTCGACACGTAGACATATGGAAACGTTATTTCCTAGCAAGGAAGTGCGGCATTTACATTCACTTGAAGTGTATGCTAGGTATACATGACACTTCGCAGTGAATATTACATTTTATCATGAAACATAGAAATGAGAAGCGATATGGCGATTTATGAAGCATTAGATGTCTATTGCTTCGATACGTAGACAACTGCAAACGCAATTTCCTAGCACGGAAGTGTCGCATTTACATTCTTCTGATTGGAATACGAGGTATACATGACACTTCGCAATGAATATTACATCTTATCATGAAACATAGAAATGAGATGCGATATGGCGATTTATGAAGCATTAGATATCTATTGCTTCGATACGTAGACATCTGCAAACGGCATTTCCTAGCAAGGAATTGTAGCATTTACATTCTTTTGAAGTGAATACGAGGTATACATGAAAGTTCGCACTGAATATTATATATTATCATGAAACATAGAAATGAGTTGCGATCTCGCGTTTGAAGAAGCGTTAGAACCCTACTGCCAAGATACATGGTCACCTGCAAACGCTATTTCCTATGAAGGAAGTGTCGCTATTACATTCATTTGAAGTGTATGCGAGGTATAGGTGACACTTCGCAATGAATATTATAACTTGTCACGAAACATAGAAATGAGATGTGATATAGCGATTTAAGAAGAATTAGAACACTATTGCTCCGATACGAAGACATCTGCAAACGCCATTTCCTAGCAAGGTATTGTAGCATTTACATTCTCTTGAAGTGAATACGAGGTATACATAACACTGCACAATGAATATTGTATATTATCACGAAACATAGAAATGAGATGCGATATCGCGATTTAAGAAGCATTAGAACACTATTGCTTCAATACGTAGACACCTAAAAACGCTATTTCCTAGCAAGGAAGTGTCGCATTTACATTCTCTTGAAGTGAATACGAGGTATATATAACACACCACAATGAATATTATATATTATCATGAAACATAGTAATGAGTAGCGATATCGCGTTTTGAGAAGCATAGGAACTCTAATGCTACGATACGTAGACATTTGCAAACGCTATTTACTGGCAAGAAAGTGTCGCGTTTACATTCCTTTCAAGTGAATACGAGGTATACATAACACTCCACAATGAATATTATATCTTATCATGAAACATAGGAATGAGATGCGATATCGCGATTTAAGAAGCATTAGAACACTATTGCTTCAGAACGTAGACATCTGCAAACGCTATTTCCTAGCAAGGAAGTGTCGCATTTACATTCTTCTGAATGGAATACGAGGTATACATGACACTTCGCAATGGATATTACATCTTATCATAAAACATAGAAATGAGATGCGATATGGCGATTTATGAAGCATTAGATGTCTATTGGTTCGATACGTAGACATCTGCAAACGCCATTTCCTAGCACGGAATTGTAGCATTTACATTCTTTTGAAGTGAATACGAGGTATACATAACACTGCACAACTTAAATTACATATTATCATGAAACATAGAAATGAGATGCGATATCGCGATATAAGAAGCATTAGAACACTATTGCTTCGATACGTAGACATCTGCAAACGCTATTTCCTAGCAAGGAAGTGTCGCATTTACATTCTTCTGAATGGAATACGAGGTATACATGACACTTCGCAATGGATATTACATCTTATCATAAAACATAGAAATGAGATGCGATATGGCGATTTATGAAGCATTAGATATCTATTGCTTCGATAAGTAGACATCTGCAAACGGCATTTCCTAGCAAGGAATTGTAGCATTTACATTCTTTTGAAGTGAATACGAGGTATACATGAAAGTTCGCAATGAATATTATATATTATCATGAAACATAGAAATGAGTTGCGATCTCGCGTTTGAAGAAGCGTTAGAACCCTACTGCCATGATACATGGTCACCTGCAAACGCTATTTCCTATGAAGGAAGTGTCGCTATTACATTCATTTGAAGTGTATGCGAGGTATCGGTGACATTTCGCAATGAATATTATAACTTGTCGCGAAACATAGAAATGAGATGTGATATAGCGATTTAAGAAGAATTAGAACACTATTGCTTCGATACGAAGACATCTGCAAACGCCATTTCCTAGCAAGGAATTGTAGCATTTACATTCTGTTGAAGTGAATACGAGGTATACATAACACTGCACAATGAATATTATATCTTATCATGAAACTTAGGAATGAGATGCGATATCGCGATTTAAGAAGCATTAGAACACTATTGCTTCAGAACGTAGACATCTGCAAACGCTACTTCCTAGAAAGCAAGTGTCGCATTTACATTCTTTTGAAAGGAATACGAGGTATACATGACACTTCGCAATGAATATTAAATCTTACCATGCAACATAGAAATGAGATGCGATATGGCGTTTTAAGAAGCATTAGAACTCTATTGCTTCGATACGTAGACATCTGCCAACGCTGTTTCCTAGCAAGGATATGTCGAATTTACATTCATTTGAAGTGTATGCGAGGTATACATGACACTTCGCAATGAATATTATATATTATCATGAAACATAGCAATGTGTTGCCATATCACGTTTTAAGAAGCATTACATTCATTTGAATTGAATACGGGGTATACATAATACTCCACAATGAATATTATACCTAATCACGGAAATAGAGATGAGGAGCGGTATCGCGATTTAAGAAGAATTAGAACTCAATTGCTTCGATATGAAGACATCTGCAAACGCTATTTCCTAGCAAGGAAGTGTCGCATTTACATTTATTTATAGTGAATACAAGGTATACATGACACTTCGCATTGAATATCATATCTTATCATGAAACGTAGAAATGAGATGCGATACCGCGTTTTAAGGGGCACTAGTACTCTATTCCCTCGATACGTAGACATCTGCAGACGCTAATTCCTAGCAAGGAGATGCCGCGTTTACATTCATTTGAAGTGAATGCAAGGTATAAGTGACACTTCGCAATGAATATTATGTCTTATCATGAAACATAGAAATGAGATGCCGTATCGCGTTTTAAGAAGTTTTAGAACTCTATTGCTGCGATATGTAGACATCTGCAAACGCAATTTCCTAGTAAGTAAGTGTCGCATTTACATTCCTTTGAAGTGTATGCGAGGTATACATGACACTTCGCAATGAATATTATATCTTATCATGAAACATAGAAATGAGATGCGATATTGCAATTTAAGAAGTATTAGAACTCTATTGCTTCGATATGTAGACATCTGTAAAGGATATTTCCTAGAAAGAAAGTGTCGCATTTACATTCTTTTCAAGCGAATACGAGGTATACATGACTCTTCGCAATGAATATTATACCTTATCATGAAACATAAAAATGATTTGCCATATCGCGTTTTAAGAAGCTTTAGAACTCTATTGCTGCGATACGTAGACTTCTGCAAACGCTATTTCTTAGCAAGGAAGTGTCGCGTTTACATTCATTTGAAGTGAATGCAAGGTATAAGTGACACTTCGCAATGAATATTATTTCTTATCATGAAACGTAGGAATGAGATGCGATATCGCGTTTTAAGAAGCATTAGATCTCTATTGCTACGATGCGTAGACATCTGCAAACACTATTCAATGGCAAGGAAGTCTCGCTCTTACATTCTTCTGAAGTGTATGCGAGGTATACGTAACAATTCGCAGTGAATATTATATTTCATCATGAAACATAGAACTGAGATGCGATATCGCGTTTCAAGATGCATTAGAACTCTATTGCTACAATACGTAGACATCTGTAAACGATATTTCCTAGAAAGAAAGTGTCGCATTTATATTCGTCTGAAGCGAGTACGAGGTATACATGACACTTCGCAATGAATATTATTTCTTATCATGAGACATAGAACTGAGATGCGATATCGCGTTTTAAGAAGCAGTAGAACTCTATTGCTTCTATACGTAGACATCTGGAAACGCTATTTCCTAGTAAAGAAGTGTGGCATTTACATTCTTTTGAAGTATAGACCAGGCATAGATAACACTCGCGATGAATATTATAACTTATCATAAAACATAGAATTGAGATACGATATCGCGTTCAAAGAAGCATTAGAACACTATTACTTCGATACGTAGACATCTGGAAACGCTGTTTCCTAGCATGGACGTGTGACATTTGCATTCTGTTGAAGTGTAGACGAGCTGTACGTAACACATCGCATTGAACATTATATCTTACCATGAAACATAGAATTGAGGTGCGATATCGCGTTCTGCGAATCATTAGATCTCTATTGCTACGAGACGTAGACATCTGCAAACGCTATTTCCTAGCAAGGTAGGGTCGCATTTACATTCATTTGAAGTGTATGCGAGGTATACGTGACACTGCGCAATTAATATTATATCTTATCGTGAAACATAGGAAGGAGATGCGATGTCTCGTTCTAAGAAGCATTAGAACTATATTCCTTCGATACTTAGACATCTCGAAACGCTACTTCCTAGCAAGGAAGTGTCGCACTTCCATTCATTTGAGGTGTGTACGAGGTATGCGTAACTCTTCGCATTGACTATTATATCTTATCATGGAACATAGAAATGAGATGCGATATCGCGTTTCAGGAAGCATTAGAACTCTATTGCTACGATACGCAGGCATCTGCAAACGCTATTTCATAGCAAGGAAGTGTCGCATTTACATTCATTTGAAGTGAGTACGAGGTATACACATCGCAATGAATATTATATCATATGATGAAACATAGAAATGAGATGCGATATCTTGATTTACGAATTTCCTACTTCCTAGCAAGGAAGTGTCGCATTTACATTCTTTTGAAAGGAAAACGAGGTATACATGACACTTCGCAATGAATACTACATCTTATCATGAAACGTAGATATGAGATGCGATATGACGATTTAAGAGGCATTAGAAAACTATTGCTTCGATACGTAGACATCTGCAAACTCTATTTCCAAGCAAGGAAGTGTCGCATTTACATTCTTTTGAGGTGTATACGAGGTATACATAACACTACACAATGAATATTATATCTTATCATGAAACATAGAAATGAGATGCAATATGGCGATTTATGAAGCATTAGATGTCTATTGGTTCGATACGTAGACATCTGCAAACGCTATTTCCTAGTAAGGAAGTGTCCCATTTACATTCATTTGAAGTGTATGCGAGGTATACATGACACTGCACAGTGAACATTATATCTTATCATAAAACATAGAAATGGGATGCGATATCGCGATTTAAGAGGCATTAGAACACTATGGCTTCGATACGTAGACATCTGCAAACGCTACTTCCTAGCAAGGAAGTGTCGCATTTACATTCATTTGAAGTGTACGCTAGGAATACATGACACTTCGCAGTAAATATTATATTTTATCATAAAACATAGAAATGAGAAGCGATATGGCGATTTAAGAAGCACTAGATCCCTATTGCTTCGATACGTAGACATCTGCAAACGCTACTTCCTAGCAAGGAAGTGCCTCGTTTACATTCCTTTGAAAGGAGTACGAGGTATACATGACACTTCGCAAGGGATATTATATCTTATCATGAAACGTAGATATGAGATGCGATATGACGATTAGGAAGCATTAGAAAACTATTACTTCGATACGTAGACATCTGCAAACCCTATGTTCAAGCAAGGAAGTGTCGTATTTACATTCTTTTGAAGTGAATACGAGGTATTCGTAACACTGCACAATGAATATTATATCTTATCATGAAACATAGAAATGTGATGCGATATGGCGATTTAAGAAGCAATAGAAACCTATTGGTTCGATACGTAGACATCTGCAAACGCTATTTCCTAGCAAGGAAGTGTCACATTTACATTCTTTTGAAGTGAATACGAGGTATTCATAACACTGCAAAATGAATATTATATCTTATCATGTAACATAGGAATGAGATGCAATATGGCGATTTAAGAAGCATTAGAACTCTATTGCTTCGATACGTAGACATCTGCAAACGCTATTTCCAAGCAAGGAAGTGTCGCATTTACATTCATTTCAGGTGTATGCGAGGTATACATGACATTACGCAATGAATATTATATACTATCATGAAAAATAGAAAGGAGAAACGATGTCGCGTTTTGAGAACCATTAGAGCACTAATGCTACGATACGTAGACATCTGCAAACGCTATTTCCTAGCAAGGAAGTGTCGCATTTACATTCTTCTCAAGTGAATACGAGGTATACATAACACTGCACAGTGAACATTATATCTTATCATAAAACATAGAAATGGGATGCGATATCGCGATTTAAGAGGCATTAGAACACTATTTCTTCGATACGGAGACATCTGCAAACGCTATTTCCTAGCAAGGAAGTGTCGCATTTAAATTCTATTGAAAGCAATACGAGGTATACATGACACTTCGCAATGAATATTATATCTCATCATGAAACGTAGATATGAGATGCGATATGACGATTTAAGAAGTGTCACGTCACGGGTCGCGAAAACTTATCGTTTACCGAGAGCGACACGCAGCCTCGAACGGTTCGGCTCGCGGAATTGCGACGAAGACCGGGTTCTTTCTGGCTCGCGAAACACGTATCAAAAGGCACGAACGCGGACAAGATAATATGATCTTACCTTTTATCCCTTGACAGCTGCTGATATTTAGTACCCTTGTTGCAGGTATCGTCGTGGGCGCGGATCGCCCTCAGGTATGATCACTGCGTACGGTCGGTGAGGCGTGATTGTCAGCGGGACGAGTACCCAGGTGGACTGACCTCGGGGATGGATCGGCTCGGTCAAGCGGAACGGCGATGGATGCGGCGATGCGGGACGGCTGTCCGATCGGTGTGCGGCGGAAGATGAGACGTTGCAGTGGTATATGCACACGGATGTACCAACGTATCCGCGCACAAGTGAACGCAAGAAGTTCTTCCTTCCCGCGCGGCGAGTTCGTTTAGTTGCACCGGAATGACGCATTCGCGTCGGTTTCCAAAAGTCCGGAAACGGGTCCACTAAGCGGCGGTCCGCTCTAGTTTACCGGTCCAGAAATATGGAAAATCGACGAGTGTCCTTGCTCTAGCCTCGCTGTGGGTCGATGCAGCTAAGCGGCGGTCCGCTCTAACTGATCGATTACCAAGTTTGACTAAAGTTCGGAGCTTGTGAATGTTCTTGAAGACGCGTGAACTCGTGGAAGACTTCGCAATGAATGAATTTATAATAATAATAAGGCAAGGAATATTTAGAATGATGAGAATTGTAGTACTGGTAAAAATAAAGTATATTCTAAATAAAACTAAGCTTACACTGATACTTCCCTATGCTAAAGTTGACTAAGTACTAGGATACGATAATTAGAGTTTAGAATTAGGACTTGAATTGAACTAGAGTTTAAATTGAAATAGTAAGATTGGATTATGTTAAAGGAGTGCTCGCTTGGAGCGAATGGCTCGAACTAGAGATTGGATTTCAGGGAGGTCCGCTCGCTTGGAGCGGATGACTCGTACTGCCTCTCAGCTCGCGGGCCCGCGACCTCCTCGGATCGCGGGGCGCGCGAGTCGCGGGTCCCAGAGCCGCGCGCGTCGGGCACTCGCTCGGGCGCTTCGCTTACTTATTACGGTTAATTATGATCTTAAAAATTAGGATAACACATGAAACGCCTTACGCTAGGTTGTGTGTGTTGTGTCGTGTACGTACATGGAGTGTCGTGTGCTTAAAATCTAGGATTCGCTTAATTACAATTATAATGGTATGCAAGGTATGGACACGGGTGCGTAACGGCGGGCGACTCTTCCTGATACGTGGAATGGTCCCCGTGCGGAGGCTGTGGCTCGGTCGTGCTCCAGCTGTCTGGAAGGCACGTGTCGTAGCGCGGTCGTGTGGTCCAACTCCTGGTTGCGGGGGTGGCTGCCTTAGCTCGGCGATCGTATACTCGGTAAGCTCGTCTTTGTGGTGGCGACAGGCGATGCGTGTGGCTCTGGCGGGGGGTGAAGGAGGTACCGCGAGGTTCGGCGGACGTTACAGAAGCATTAGAACTCTATTGCTTCGATACGTAGACATCTGCAAACGCTACATCCCAGCAAGGATGTGTCGCATTTACATTCTTTTCAAGTGAATACGAGGTATACATAACACTGCACATTGAATATTATATCTTATCATGAAACATAGAAATGGGATGCGATATCGCGATTTAAGAGGCATTAGAACACTATTGCTTCGATACGTAGACATCTGCCAACGCTATTTCCTAGCAAGGAAGTGTCGCATTTACATTCTTTTGAGAGGAATACGAGGTATACATGACACTTCGCAATGAATATTATATCATATCATGAAATGTAGATATGAGATGCGATATGACGATTTAAGAAGCATTAGAACTCTATTGCTTCGATACGTAGATATCTGCAAACACTATTTCCTAGCAAGGAATTGTAGCATTTACATTCTTTTGAAAGGAAAACGAGGTATACATAGCACTTCACAATGAATATTTTATCTTATCAAGAAATGTAGATATGAGATGCGATATCGCGATTTAAGAAGCATTAGAACACTATTGCTTCGATACGTAGACATCTGCAAACGCAATTTCCTAGCAAGAAAGTATCGCATTTACATTCTTTTCAAGTGGATACGAGGTATACATAACACTGCACAATGAATATTATATCTTATCATGAAACATAGAAATGAGATGCGATATCGCGATTGAAGAAGTATTAGAACTCTATTGCTTCGATACGTAGACATCTGCCAACTCTCTTTTCTAGCAAGGAAGTGTCGAATTTACATTCTTTTGAAGTGAATACGAAGTATACATAACTCTGCACAGTGAATATTATATCTTATCATGAAACATAAAAATGATATGCGATATGGCGATTTAAGAAGGATTAGAAATCTATTGGTTCAATAGGTAGACATCTGCAAACGCTACTTCCTAGCAAGGAAGTGTCGCATTATTCCTTTGAAAGGAATACGAGGCATACATGACACTTCGCAATGAATATTATATCTTATCATGAAACATAGAAATGAGATGCGATATGGCGAATTATGAAGCCTTAGTTGTCTAGAGCTCCGATACGTAGACATCTGCAAACGCTATTTCCTAGCAAGGAAGTGTCGCATTTACATTCATTTTAAGTGTATGCGTGGAATACATGACACTTCGCAATGAATATTATATATTATCATGATACATAGAAATGAGATGCGATATCGCGTTTGTAGAAGCATTAGAGATCTAATGCCACGATAGGTAGACACCTGCAAACGCTATTTCCGAGCAAGGAAGTGTCGAATTTACATTCATTTTAAGTGTATGCGAGGTATACGTGGCACTTCGCAATGAATATTATATATTATCATGAAACATAGAAATGTGTTGCGATCTCGCGTTTGAAGGAGCGTTACAACTCCATTGCCATGATATATAGACACCTGCAAACGCTATTTCCTGGGAAGGAAGTGTCGCAGTTACATTCATTTGAAGTGTATGCGAGGTATACATGACACTTCGCAGTGAATATTATATATTATCATGAATCATAGAAATGAGATGCGATATCGCGATTTGAGAAGCATTAGAGCACTAATGCTACGATACGTAGGCATCTGCAAACGCTATTTCCTAGCAAGGAAGTGTCGCATTTACATTCATTTGAAGTGTATGCGAGGTATACATGACACTACGCAATGAATATTATATACTATCATGAAACATAGAAAGGATAAACGATGTCGCGTTTTGAGTAGCATTAGAGCACTAATACTATGATACGTAGACATCTGCAATTGCTATTTCCTAGCAAGGAAGTGTCGCATTTACATTCATTTGAAGTATAGACGAGATATACATAACACTGCACAATGAATATTATATCTTATCATGAAACATAGAAATGATATGCGATATCGGTATTTAAGAAGCATTAGAACTCTATTGCTTCGATACGTAGACATCAGCAAACGCTATTTCCTAGCAAGGATGTGTCGCATTTACATTCATTTGAGGTATAGACGAGATATACATAACACTGCACAATGAATATTATATCTTATCATGAAACATAGAAATGAGTTGCGATATCGCTATTTAAGAAGCATTAGAACTCTATTGCTTCGATACGTAGACATCTGCTAACGCTTCTTCCTAACAAAGAAGTGTCGCATTTACATTCTTTTGAAAGGAATACGAGGTATACATAGCACTTCGCAATGTATATTATATCTTATCAAGAAACGTAGATATGAGATGGGATATGACGATTTAAGAAGCATTAGAACTCTATTGCTTCGATACGTAGGCATCTGCAAATGCTACTTCCTAGCAAGGAAGTGTCGCATTTACATTCTATTGAAGTGAATACGAGGTATACATAACACACCACAATTAATATTATATATTATCATGAAACATAGTAATGAGTAGCGATATCGCGTTTTGAGAAGCATTGGAACTCTATTGCTTCGATACGTAGACATCTGCTAACGCTTCTTCCTAACAAAGAAGTGTCGCATTTACATTCTTTTGAAAGGAATACGAGGTATACATAGCACTTCGCAATGAATATTATATCTTATCAAGAAACGTAGATATGAGATGCGATATGGCGATTTAAGAAGCATTAGAAATCTATTGCTTCTCATACGTAGACAATTGCAAACGCTATTTCCTAGCAAGGAAGTGTCGCATGTACATTCAATTAAAGTGTATGCGAGGTATACATGACACTTCCCAATGAATATTATATCTTATCAAACACGTAGATATGAGAAGCGGTATGACGATATAAGAAGCATTAGAACTCTATTGCTTCGATACGTAGACATCTGCAAAGGCTATTTCCTGGCAAGGAAGTGTCGCGTTTACATTCTTTTGAAGTGAATACGAGGTATACATAACACTCCACAATGAATATTACACCTTATCATGAAACATAGAAATGAGATGCGATATGACGATTTAAGAGGCTTTAGATTTGTAGTGCTTCGATACGTAGATATCTGCAAACACCGTTTCCTAACAAGGAACTGTCGCATTCACATTCATTTCAAGTGTATGCGGGGTATACATAACACTCCACAATGAGTATTATATATTATTAGGAAACATTGTAATGAGTAGCGATATCGCGTTTTGAGAAGCATTAGAACTCTAATGCCACGATACGTAGACATCTGCAAACGCTATTTCCTAGCAAGGAAGTGTCGCGTTTGCATCCATTTGAAGTATAGGCGAGATATACGTAACACTGCACAATGAATATTATATGTCATCATGAAAATAGGAATGTAATGCGATATCGCGATTTAAGAAGCATTAGAACTCTATTGCTTCGATACGTAGACATCTGCAATCGCCATTTCCTAGCAAGGAAATGTCGCATTTACATTCTTCTGAAAGGAATACGAGGTATACATGACACTTCGCAAAGAATATTATATCTTATCATGAAACATAGAAATGAGATGCGATATGACGATTTAAGAAGCATTAGAATTCTATTGCTTCGATACGTAGACATTTGCAAACGCTATTTCCTAGCAAGGAAGTGTCGCACTTACATTCTTCTGAAAGGAATACGCGGTATACATGGCACTTCGCAATGAATATTACATCTTATCATGAAACACAGAAATCAGATGTGATACCGCGTTTTGAGGAGCATTAGAAATCCACTGCTACGATACGTAGACATCTGCAAACGCCATTTCCTAGAAAGGGAGTGTCAGATTTACATTCAATTGAAATGAAGAGGAGGAATACATAATACTTCGCAATGAATATTATATCTTATCATGAGACATGGTAATGATTAGCGATATCGCGTTTTGAGAAGCATAGGAAATCTAATGGTACGATACGTAGACATCTGCAAACGCTATTTCCAGGCAACGAAGTGTCGCGTTTACATTCTTTTGAAGAGAATACGAGGTATTCATAACACTGCACAATGAATATTATATCTTATCATGAAACATAGAAATGAGATGCGATGTCGCGTCTTAAGAAGCATTAGAACTCTATTGCTACGACACTTAGATTTTTGCAAACGCCATGTCCTAGCATGAAAGTGTCACATTTACATTCTTTTGGTGTGAAATCGAGGTATACATGACACTTCGCAATGAATATTATATGTTATCATGAGACATAGAAATGAGATGCGATATCTCGCTTTAAGAAGCACTAGAACTCTATTGCTTCGATACGTAGTCATCTGCAAACGCTATTTCCTAGCAAGGAAGTGTCGCATTTAAATTCTTTTAAGGTGAATACGAGGTATACAGAACACTCCGCAATCAATATTATATCTTATCATGAAACATGGAAATGAGATGCTATATCTCGATCTAAGAAGCATTAGAACTCTATTGCTACGATACGTAGACATCTGCAAACGCCATTTCCTAGGAAGGAAGTGTCGCATTTACACTCTTTTGAAGTGAATACGAGGTGTACGTAACACTCCACAATGAATATTATAACTTATCATGAAACATAGAAATGAGATGCGATATGACGATTTAAGAAGCACTATTATTCTATTGCTTCGATACGTAGACATCTGCAAACGCTATTTCCTAGCAAGGAAGTGTCGCATTTACATTCATTTTAAGTGTATGCGAGGTATACATGACACTTCGCAATGAATATTATATATTATCATGAAACATAGAAATGAGAAGCGATATCGCGTTTTGAGAAGCATAGGAAATCTAATGACACGATACGTAGACATCTGCAAACGCTATTTCCTAGCAAGGAAGTGTCGCATTTACATTCATTTGAAGTATAGACTAGATACACATAACACTCCACAGTGAATATTATATCTTATTATGAAACAAAGAAATGAGATGCAATATGGCGATATAGGAAGCATTAAACTCTATTGCTTCGATACGTAGACATCTGGAAACGCTATTTCCAAGCAAGGAAGTGTCGCATTTACATTCTTTGGAAGTGAATACGAGGTATATATAACACTCCACAATGAATATTATATCTTATCATGAAACATAGAAATGATATGCGATATGGCGATTTATGAAGCATTAGATGTCTATCGGTTCGATACGTAGACATCTGCAGACGCTACATCCTAGCAGGGAAGTGTCGCATTTATATTCATTTTAAGTGTATGCGAGGTATAGATGACACTTCGCAATGAATATAATATATTATCGTGAAACATAGATATGAGATGCGATATCGCGTATTAGCAATCTTTAGAAATCTATTGCTTCGATATGTAGACATCCTCAAACGCTATTTCCTGGCAAGGAAGTGTCGCGTTTACATTCTTTTGAAGTGAATACGAGGTATACATGACACTCCACAATGAATATTATATCTTACCATGAAACATAGAAATGAGATGCGATATCGCGTTTTAAGAAGCATTAGATCTCTATTCGTACGATACGTAGGCATATGCAAACGCTATTTCCTATCATGGAAGTGTCGTATTTACATTCTTTTGAAGTGAATACGAGGTATACATGACACTTCGCTATGAATATTATATCTTATCATGAAACCTAGAAATGAGATGCAATATGGCGATTTAAGAAGCATTAGAATTCTATTGCTCCGATACGTAGACATCTGCAAACGCTATCCCTAACAAGGAAGTGTCGCATTTACATTCTCTTGAAAGGAATACGAGGCATACACGACACTTCGCAATGAATATTATATCTTATCATGAAACATAGAAATGAGATGCGATATGACGATTTAAGAAGCATTAGAATTCTATTGCTTCGATACGTAGATATCTGCAAGCGCTATTTCCTAGGAAGGAAGTGTCGCATGTACATTCAATTGAAGTGTATGCGGGGTCTACATGGCACTTCGCTATGAATATTATATCTTATCATGAAACATAGAAATGAGATGCGATATGGCGATATAAGAAGCATTAGAACTCTATTGCTTCGATACGTAGAAATCTGCAAACGCTATTTCCTAGGTTGGAAGTGTCGCATGTACATTCAATTGAAGTGTATGCAAGGTATACATGGCACTTCGCTATGAATATTATATCTTATCATGAAACATAGTAATGAGATGCGATATGGCGATTTAAGAAGCATTAGAACTCTATTGCTTCGATACGTAGACATCTGCAAACGCTACTTCCTAGCAAGGAAGTGTCGCTTTTACATTCTTTTGAAAGGAATACGAGGTATACATGACACTTCGCAATGAATATTATATCTCGTCATGAAACGCAGAAATGAGATGCAATATGGCGATTTATGAAGCATTGGATGTCTATTTCTTCGATACGTAGACATCTGCAAACGCTATTTCCTAGGAAGGAAGTGTCGCATTTACATTCATTTTATGTGTTTGCGAGGTATACATGACACTCCACAATTAATATTATATATTATCATGAAACATGGTAATGAGTAGCGATATCGCGTTTTGAGAAGCATTAGAACTCTGATGCTACGATACGTTAACATCTGCAAACGCTATTTCTTGGCAAGGAAGTGTCACGTTTACATTCTTTTGAAGTGAATACGTCTTCTAATTTCGTTCTATTCTAATAAAACGTTTCTAATCTATTCTAATCTAAACGTTCTATTCTAATGAAGTGAACACTCTACAATGAATATTATATCTTATCATGAAACATAGGAATGAGATGCGATATGGCGATTTATGAAGCATTAGATGTCTATTTCTTCGATACGTAGACATCTGCAAACGCTATTTCCTAGCAAGGAAGTGTCGCATGTACATACATTTGAAGCGAATACGAGGTATTCATAACACTGCACAATGAATATTATATCTTATCATGAAACGTAGAAATAAGATGCGATATCGCGATTTATGAAGCTTTAGAACTCTATTGCTTCGATACGTAGACATCTGCAAACGCTATTTCCTAGCAAGGAACTGTCGCATTCACATTCATTTGAAGTGTATGCGAGGTACACATGACACTTCGCAATGAATATTATATCTTATCATGAAACCCAGAAATGAGATGCAATATGGCGATTTAAGAAGCATTAGAATTCTATTGCTCCGATACGTAGACATCTGCAAACGCTATTCCCTAGCAAGGAAGTGTCGCATGTACATTCAATTGAAGTGTATGCGAAGTACACATGACATTTGGCAATGAATATTATATCTTATCATGAAACATAGAAATGATATGCGATATGGCGATTTATGAAGCATTAGATGTCTATCGGTTCGATACGTAGACATCTGCAGACGCTACATCCTAGCAGGGAAGTGTCGCATTTATATTCATTTTAAGTGTATGCGAGGTATAGATGACACTTCGCAATGAATATTATATATTATCGTGAAACATAGATATGAGATGCGATATCGCGTATTAGCAAGCTTTAGAAATCTATTGCTTCGATACGTAGACATCCTCAAACGCTATTTCCTGGCAAGGAAGTGTCGCGTTTACATTCTTTTGAAGTGAATACGAGGTATACATGACACTCCACAATGAATATTATATCTTACCATGAAACATTGAAATGAGATGCAATATGGCGATTTAAGAAGCATTAGAAATCTATTGCTTCGATACGGAGATATCTGCAAACACTATGTCTTAGCAAGGAACTGTCGCATTCACTTTCATTTGAAGTGTATGCGAGGTATACATGACACTCCACAATGAATATTATATATTATCATGAAACATGGTAATGAGTAGCGATATCGCGTTTTGAGAAGCATTAGAACTCTGATGCTACAATACGTAGACATCTGCAAACGCTATTTGTTGGCAAAGAAGTGTCGCGTTTACATTCTTTTGAAGTGAATACGAGGTATACATAATACTCCACAATGAATATTACACCTTATCATGAAACATAGAAATGAGATGCGATATGACGATTTAAGAAGCTTTAGATTTGTAGTGCTTCGATACGTAGATATCTGCAAACACCGTTTCCTAACAAGGAACTGTCGCATTCACATTCATTTCAAGTGTATGCGGGGTATACATAACACTCCACAATGAGTATTATATATTATTAGGAAACATTGTAATGAGTAGCGATATCGCGTTTTGAGAAGCATTAGAACTCTAATGCCACGATACGTAGACATCTGCAAACGCTATTTCCTAGCAAGGAAGTGTCGCGTTTGCATCCATTTGAAGTATAGGCGAGATATACGTAACACTGCACAATGAATATTATATGTCATCATGAAAATAGGAATGTAATGCGATATCGCGATTTAAGAAGCATTAGAACTCTATTGCTTCGATACGTAGACATCTGCAATCGCCATTTCCTAGCAAGGAAATGTCGCATTTACATTCTTCTGAAAGGAATACGAGGTATACATGACACTTCGCAAAGAATATTATATCTTATCATGAAACATAGAAATGAGATGCGATATGATGATTTAAGAAGCATTAGAATTCTATTGCTTCGATACGTAGACATTTGCAAACGCTATTTCCTAGCAAGGAAGTGTCGCACTTACATTCTTCTGAAAGGAATACGCGGTATACATGGCACTTCGCAATGAATATTACATCTTATCATGAAACACAGAAATCAGATGTGATACCGCGTTTTGAGGAGCATTAGAAATCCACTGCTACGATACGTAGACATCTCCAAACGCCATTTCCTAGAAAGGGAGTGTCAGATTTACATTCAATTGAAATGAAGAGGAGGAATACATAATACTTCGCAATGAATATTATATCTTATCATGAGACATGGTAATGATTAGCGATATCGCGTATTGAGAAGCATAGGAAATCTAATGGTACGATACGTAGACATCTGCAAACGCTATTTCCAGGCAACGAAGTGTCGCGTTTACATTCTTTTGAAGAGAATACGAGGTATTCGTAACACTGCACAATGAATATTATATCTTATCATGAAACATAGAAATGAGATGCGATGTCGCGTCTTAAGAAGCATTAGAACTCTATTGCTACGACACTTAGATTTTTGCAAACGCCATGTCCTAGCATGAAAGTGTCACATTTACATTCTTTTGGTGTGAAATCGAGGTATACATGAAACTTCGCAATGAATATTATATGTTATCATGAAACATAGAAATGAGATGCGATATCTCGCTTTAAGAAGCACTAGAACTCTATTGCTTCGATACGTAGTCATCTGCAAACGCTATTTCCTAGCAAGGAAGTGTCGCATTTAAATTCTTTTAAGGTGAATACGAGGTATACAGAACACTCCGCAATCAATATTATATCTTATCATGAAACATGGAAATGAGATGCTATATCTCGTTCTAAGAAGCATTAGAACTCTATTGCTACGATACGTAGACATCTGCAAACGCCATTTCCTAGGAAGGAAGTGTCGCATTTACACTCTTTTGAAGTGAATACGAGGTGTACGTAACACTCCACAATGAATATTATAACTTATCATGAAACATAGAAATGAGATGCGATATGACGATTTAAGAAGCACTATTATTCTATTGCTTCGATACGTAGACATCTGCAAACGCTATTTCCTAGCAAGGAAGTGTCGCATTTACATTCATTTTAAGTGTATGCGAGGTATACATGACACTTCGCAATGAATATTATATATTATCATGAAACATAGAAATGAGAAGCGATATCGCGTTTTGAGAAGCATTAGAACTCTAATGACACGATACGTAGACATCTGCAAACGCTATTTCCTAGCAAGGAAGTGTCGCATTTACATTCATTTGAAGTATAGACTAGATACACATAACACTCCACAGTGAATATTATATCTTATTATGAAACAAAGAAATGAGATGCAATATGGCGATATAAGAAGCATTAAACTCTATTGCTTCGATACGTAGACATCTGGAAACGCTATTTCCAAGCAAGGAAGTGTCGCATTTACATTCATTTGAAGTATAGACTAGATACACATAACACTCCACAGTGAATATTATATCTTATTATGAAACAAAGAAATGAGATGCAATATGGCGATATAGGAAGCATTAAACTCTATTGCTTCGATACGTAGACATCTGGAAACGCTATTTCCAAGCAAGGAAGTGTCGCATTTACATTCTTTGGAAGTGAATACGAGGTATACATAACACTCCACAATGAATATTATATATTATCATGAAACATAGAAATGAGATGCGATATGACGATTTAAGAAGCATTAGAACTCTATTCCTTCGATACGTAGACATCTGCAAACGCTATTTCCTGGCAAGGAAGTGTCGCGTTTACATTCTTTTGATGTGAGTACGGGGTATACATAACACTCCACAATGAATATTATAACTCATCATGAAACATGGAAATGAGATGCGATATGACGATTTAAGAAGCATTAAACTCTATTGCTTCGATACGTAGACATCTGGAAACGCTATTTCCAAGCAAGGAAGTGTCGCATTTACATTCTTTGGAAGTGAATACGAGGTATACATAACACTCCACAATGAATATTATATCTTATCATGAAACATAGAAATGATATGCGATATGGCGATTTATGAAGCATTAGATGTCTATCGGTTCGACACGTAGACATCTGCAGACGCTACATCCTAGCAGGGAAGTGTCGCATTTATATTCATTTTAAGTGTATGCGAGGTATAGATGACACTTCGCAATGAATATAATATATTATCGTGAAACATAGATATGAGATGCGATATCGCGTATTAGCAATCTTTAGAAATCTATTGCTTCGATACGTAGACATCCTCAAACGCTATTTCCTGGCAAGGAAGTGTCGCGTTTACATTCTTTTGAAGTGAATACGAGGTATACATGACACTCCACAATGAATATTATATCTTACCATGAAACATAGAAATGAGATGCGATATCGCGTTTTAAGAAGCATTAGATCTCTATTCGTACGATACGTAGGCATATGCAAACGCTATTTCCTATCATGGAAGTGTCGTATTTACATTCTTTTGAAGTGAATACGAGGTATACATGACACTTCGCTATGAATATTATATCTTATCATGAAACCTAGAAATGAGATGCAATATGGCGATTTAAGAAGCATTAGAATTCTATTGCTCCGATACGTAGACATCTGCAAACGCTATCCCTAACAAGGAAGTGTCGCATTTACATTCTCTTGAAAGGAATACGAGGCATACACGACACTTCGCAATGAATATTATATCTTATCATGAAACATAGAAATGAGATGCGATATGACGATTTAAGAAGCATTAGAATTCTATTGCTTCGATACGTAGATATCTGCAAGCGCTATTTCCTAGGAAGGAAGTGTCGCATGTACATTCAATTGAAGTGTATGCGGGGTCTACATGGCACTTCGCTATGAATATTATATCTTATCATGAAACATAGAAATGAGATGCGATATGGCGATATAAGAAGCATTAGAACTCTATTGCTTCGATACGTAGAAATCTGCAAACGCTATTTCCTAGGTTGGAAGTGTCGCATGTACATTCAATTGAAGTGTATGCAAGGTATACATGGCACTTCGCTATGAATATTATATCTTATCATGAAACATAGTAATGAGATGCGATATGGCGATTTAAGAAGCATTAGAACTCTATTGCTTCGATACGTAGACATCTGCAAACGCTACTTCCTAGCAAGGAAGTGTCGCTTTTACATTCTTTTGAAAGGAATACGAGGTATACATGACACTTCGCAATGAATATTATATCTCGTCATGAAACGCAGAAATGAGATGCAATATGGCGATTTATGAAGCATTGGATGTCTATTTCTTCGATACGTAGACATCTGCAAACGCTATTTCCTAGGAAGGAAGTGTCGCATTTACATTCATTTTATGTGTTTGCGAGGTATACATGACACTCCACAATTAATATTATATATTATCATGAAACATGGTAATGAGTAGCGATATCGCGTTTTGAGAAGCATTAGAACTCTGATGCTACGATACGTTAACATCTGCAAACGCTATTTCTTGGCAAGGAAGTGTCACGTTTACATTCTTTTGAAGTGAATACGAGGTATACATAACACTCTACAATGAATATTATATCTTATCATGAAACATAGGAATGAGATGCGATATGGCGATTTATGAAGCATTAGATGTCTATTTCTTCGATACGTAGACATCTGCAAACGCTATTTCCTAGCAAGGAAGTGTCGCATGTACATACATTTGAAGCGAATACGAGGTATTCATAACACTGCACAATGAATATTATATCTTATCATGAAACGTAGAAATAAGATGCGATATCGCGATTTATGAAGCTTTAGAACTCTATTGCTTCGATACGTAGACATCTGCAAACGCTATTTCCTAGCAAGGAACTGTCGCATTCACATTCATTTGAAGTGTATGCGAGGTACACATGACACTTCGCAATGAATATTATATCTTATCATGAAACCCAGAAATGAGATGCAATATGGCGATTTAAGAAGCATTAGAATTCTATTGCTCCGATACGTAGACATCTGCAAACGTTATTCCCTAGCAAGGAAGTGTCGCATGTACATTCAATTGAAGTGTATGCGAAGTACACATGACATTTGGCAATGAATATTATATCTTATCATGAAACATAGAAATGATATGCGATATGGCGATTTATGAAGCATTAGATGTCTATCGGTTCGATACGTAGACATCTGCAGACGCTACATCCTAGCAGGCAAGTGTCGCATTTATATTCATTTTAAGTGTATGCGAGGTATAGATGACACTTCGCAATGAATATTATATATTATCGTGAAACATAGATATGAGATGCGATATCGCGTATTAGCAAGCTTTAGAAATCTATTGCTTCGATACGTAGACATCCTCAAACGCTATTTCCTGGCAAGGAAGTGTCGCGTTTACATTCTTTTGAAGTGAATACGAGGTATACATGACACTCCACAATGAATATTATATCTTACCATGAAACATTGAAATGAGATGCAATATGGCGATTTAAGAAGCATTAGAAATCTATTGCTTCGATACGGAGATATCTGCAAACACTATGTCTTAGCAAGGAACTGTCGCATTCACTTTCATTTGAAGTGTATGCGAGGTATACATGACACTCCACAATGAATATTATATATTATCATGAAACATGGTAATGAGTAGCGATATCGCGTTTTGAGAAGCATTAGAACTCTGATGCTACAATACGTAGACATCTGCAAACGCTATTTTTTGGCAAAGAAGTGTCACGTTTACATTCTTTTGATGTGAATACGAGGTATACATAACACTCCACAATGGAAACTATATCTTATCATGAAACATAGAAATGAGATGTTATATGGCGATTTAAGAAGCATTAGAACTCTATTGCTTCGATACGTAGGCATCTGCAAATGCTACTTCCTAGCAAGGAAGTGTCGCATTTACATTCTATTGAAGTGAATACGAGGTATACATAACACACCACAATTAATATTATATATTATCATGAAACATAGTAATGAGTAGCGATATCGCGTTTTGAGAAGCATTGGAACTCTATTGCTTCGATACGTAGACATCTGCTAACGCTTCTTCCTAACAAAGAAGTGTCGCATTTACATTCTTTTGAAAGGAATACGAGGTATACATAGCACTTCGCAATGAATATTATATCTTATCAAGAAACGTAGATATGAGATGCGATATGGCGATTTAAGAAGCATTAGAAATCTATTGCTTCTCATACGTAGACAATTGCAAACGCTATTTCCTAGCAAGGAAGTGTCGCATGTACATTCAATTAAAGTGTATGCGAGGTATACATGACACTTCCCAATGAATATTATATCTTATCAAACACGTAGATATGAGAAGCGGTATGACGATATAAGAAGCATTAGAACTCTATTGCTTCGATACGTAGACATCTGCAAAGGCTATTTCCTGGCAAGGAAGTGTCGCGTTTACATTCTTTTGAAGTGAATACGAGGTATACATAACACTCCACA
The DNA here is from genome assembly GCF_050948175.1 of Xylocopa sonorina. NCBI lineage: Eukaryota > Metazoa > Arthropoda > Insecta > Hymenoptera > Apidae > Xylocopa > Xylocopa sonorina. The sequence goes on from NW_027490091.1 coordinate 3,450,663, forward strand.
ATGAATATTACACCTTATCATGAAACATAGAAATGAGATGCGATATGACGATTTAAGAAGCTTTAGATTTGTAGTGCTTCGATACGTAGATATCTGCAAACACCGTTTCCTAACAAGGAACTGTCGCATTCACATTCATTTCAAGTGTATGCGGGGTATACATAACACTCCACAATGAGTATTATATATTATTAGGAAACATTGTAATGAGTAGCGATATCGCGTTTTGAGAAGCATTAGAACTCTAATGCCACGATACGTAGACATCTGCAAACGCTATTTCCTAGCAAGGAAGTGTCGCGTTTGCATCCATTTGAAGTATAGGCGAGATATACGTAACACTGCACAATGAATATTATATGTCATCATGAAAATAGGAATGTAATGCGATATCGCGATTTAAGAAGCATTAGAACTCTATTGCTTCGATACGTAGACATCTGCAATCGCCATTTCCTAGCAAGGAAATGTCGCATTTACATTCTTCTGAAAGGAATACGAGGTATACATGACACTTCGCAAAGAATACTATATCTTATCATGAAACATAGAAATGAGATGCGATATGACGATTTAAGAAGCATTAGAATTCTATTGCTTCGATACGTAGACATTTGCAAACGCTATTTCCTAGCAAGGAAGTGTCGCACTTACATTCTTCTGAAAGGAATACGCGGTATACATGGCACTTCGCAATGAATATTACATCTTATCATGAAACACAGAAATCAGATGTGATACCGCGTTTTGAGGAGCATTAGAAATCCACTGCTACGATACGTAGATATCTCCAAACGCCATTTCCTAGAAAGGGAGTGTCAGATTTACATTCAATTGAAATGAAGAGGAGGAATACATAATACTTCGCAATGAATATTATATCTTATCATGAGACATGGTAATGATTAGCGATATCGCGTTTTGAGAAGCATAGGAAATCTAATGGTACGATACGTAGACATCTGCAAACGCTATTTCCAGGCAACGAAGTGTCGCGTTTACATTCTTTTGAAGAGAATACGAGGTATTCATAACACTGCACAATGAATATTATATCTTATCATGAAACATAGAAATGAGATGCGATGTCGCGTCTTAAGAAGCATTAGAACTCTATTGCTACGACACTTAGATTTTTGCAAACGCCATGTCCTAGCATGAAAGTGTCACATTTACATTCTTTTGGTGTGAAATCGAGGTATACATGACACTTCGCAATGAATATTATATGTTATCATGAAACATAGAAATGAGATGCGATATCTCGCTTTAAGAAGCACTAGAACTCTATTGCTTCGATACGTAGTCATCTGCAAACGCTATTTCCTAGCAAGGAAGTGTCGCATTTAAATTCTTTTAAGGTGAATACGAGGTATACAGAACACTCCGCAATCAATATTATATCTTATCATGAAACATGGAAATGAGATGCTATATCTCGTTCTAAGAAGCATTAGAACTCTATTGCTACGATACGTAGACATCTGCAAACGTCATTTCCTAGGAAGGAAGTGTCGCATTTACACTCTTTTGAAGTGAATACGAGGTGTACGTAACACTCCACAATGAATATTATAACTTATCATGAAACATAGAAATGAGATGCGATATGACGATTTAAGAAGCACTATTATTCTATTGCTTCGATACGTAGACATCTGCAAACGCTATTTCCTAGCAAGGAAGTGTCGCATTTACATTCATTTTAAGTGTATGCGAGGTATACATGACACTTCGCAATGAATATTATATATTATCATGAAACATAGAAATGAGAAGCGATATCGCGTTTTGAGAAGCATTAGAACTCTAATGACACGATACGTAGACATCTGCAAACGCTATTTCCTAGCAAGGAAGTGTCGCATTTACATTCATTTGAAGTATAGACTAGATACACATAACACTCCACAGTGAATATTATATCTTATTATGAAACAAAGAAATGAGATGCAATATGGCGATATAAGAAGCATTAAACTCTATTGCTTCGATACGTAGACATCTGGAAACGCTATTTCCAAGCAAGGAAGTGTCGCATTTACATTCATTTGAAGTACAGACTAGATACACATAACACTCCACAGTGAATATTATATCTTATTATGAAACAAAGAAATGAGATGCAATATGGCGATATAGGAAGCATTAAACTCTATTGCTTCGATACGTAGACATCTGGAAACGCTATTTCCAAGCAAGGAAGTGTCGCATTTACATTCTTTGGAAGTGAATACGAGGTATACATAACACTCCACAATGAATATTATATATTATCATGAAACATAGAAATGAGATGCGATATGTCGATTTAAGAAGCATTAGAACTCTATTCCTTCGATACGTAGACATCTGCAAACGCTATTTCCTGGCAAGGAAGTGTCGCGTTTACATTCTTTTGATGTGAGTACGGGGTATACATAACACTCCACAATGAATATTATAACTTATCATGAAACATAGAAATGAGATGCGATATGACGATTTAAGAAGCATTAAAGTCTATTGCTTCGATACGTAGACATCTGGAAACGCTATTTCCAAGCAAGGAAGTGTCGCATTTACATTCTTTGGAAGTGAATACGAGGTATACATAACACTCCACAATGAATATTATATCTTATCATGAAACATAGAAATGATATGCGATATGGCGATTTATGAAGCATTAGATGTCTATCGGTTCGATGCGTAGACATCTGCAGACGCTACATCCTAGCAGGGAAGTGTCGCATTTATATTCATTTTAAGTGTATGCGAGGTATAGATGACACTTCGCAATGAATATAATATATTATCGTGAAACATAGATATGAGATGCGATATCGCGTATTAGCAATCTTTAGAAATCTATTGCTTCGATACGTAGACATCCTCAAACGCTATTTCCTGGCAAGGAAGTGTCGCGTTTACATTCTTTTGAAGTGAATACGAGGTATACATGACACTCCACAATGAATATTATATCTTACCATGAAACATAGAAATGAGATGCGATATCGCGTTTTAAGAAGCATTAGATCTCTGTTCGTACGATACGTAGGCATATGCAAACGCTATTTCCTATCATGGAAGTGTCGTATTTACATTCTTTTGAAGTGAATACGAGGTATACATGACACTTCGCTATGAATATTATATCTTATCATGAAACCTAGAAATGAGATGCAATATGGCGATTTAAGAAGCATTAGAATTCTATTGCTCCGATACGTAGACATCTGCAAACGCTATCCCTAACAAGGAAGTGTCGCATTTACATTCTCTTGAAAGGAATACGAGGCATACACGACACTTCGCAATGAATATTATATCTTATCATGAAACATAGAAATGAGATGCGATATGACGATTTAAGAAGCATTAGAATTCTATTGCTTCGATACGTAGATATCTGCAAGCGCTATTTCCTAGGAAGGAAGTGTCGCATGTACATTCAATTGAAGTGTATGCGGGGTCTACATGGCACTTCGCTATGAATATTATATCTTATCATGAAACATAGAAATGAGATGCGATATGGCGATATAAGAAGCATTAGAACTCTATTGCTTCGATACGTAGACATCTGCAAACGCTATTTCCTAGGTTGGAAGTGTCGCATGTACATTCAATTGAAGTGTATGCAAGGTATACATGGCACTTCGCTATGAATATTATATCTTATCATGAAACATAGTAATGAGATGCGATATGGCGATTTAAGAAGCATTAGAACTCTATTGCTTCGATACGTAGACATCTGCAAACGCTGTTTCCTATCAAGGAACTGTTGCATTTACATTCTTTTGAAGTGAATACGAGGTATACATAACACTGAACAATGAATATTATATCTTATCATGAAACATAGAAATGAGATGTGATATCGCAATTTAAGAAGCATTAGATCTCTATTGCTACGACACGTAGATATCTGCAAACGCTATTTCCTAGCAAGGAAGTGTCGCATTTACATTCTTTTGTAGTGAATACGAGGTATACATGACACTTCAAAATGAATAATATACCTTATCACGAAACATAGAAATGAGATGCGCTATCGCGTTTTAAGAAGCATTAGAACACTTTCGCTATGATACGCAGACATCTGCAAACGCTATTTCCTAGAAAAGAAGTATCTCATTTACATTCTTTTGAGGTGATTACGAGATATACATAACACTCCACAATGAATATTACATCTTATCATGAAACATAGAAATGAGGAGCTATATCGCGTTTATGATGCAATAGAACTCTATTGCTCTGACACGTAGGCATTTGCAAACGCTTTTTCCTAGCAGGGAAGTGTCGCATTTACATTCATTTGAAGTTTATGCGAGGTATACATAACACTGCACAATGAATATTATATCTTATCATGAAACATAGAAATCAGATGCGATATCTCGTTTTAAGAAGCACTAGAACAGTATTGCTTCGTTACGGAGTCATCTGCAAACGCTATTTCCTAGCAAGGAAGTGTCGCATTTACATTTTTTTGAAGTGTCACGTTCTGCAGTCGCGAAAGCGCTCGTCACGTGGACACTTTTCGTAGCCGTTCCCGAAATCGACGCGAATTGCGCAGAACTGTGTTGTAGAGAACACTCTAATGCTTCATAAATCGCGATATCGCATCTCATTTCAATGTTTCAGGATGAGATATAATATTCATTGTGCAGTGTTATGTATACCTCGTATTCACCTCAAAAGAATGTAAATGCGACACTTCCTTGCTAGGATATAGCGTTTGCAGATGTCTACGTATCGTGGCATTAGGGTTCTAATGCTTCTCAAATGCGATATCGCATCTCATTTCTATGTTTCATGATTAGATATAATATTCATTGCGAAGTGCCATGTATACCTCGCATACACTTCAATTGAATGTACATGCGACACTTCCTTGCTAGGATATAGCGATTGCAGATGTCTACGTATCGAGGCAATAGAGTTCTAATGCTTCTTAAATCGTCATATCGCATCTCACATCTACGTTTCCTGATAAGATATAATATTCATTGCGTAGTGTCATGTATACCTAGTATTCCTTCCAAAAGAATGAAAATGCGACACTTCCTTGCTAGGAAGTAGCGTTTGCAGATGTCTACGTATCGAAGCAATAGTGATCTAATGCTTCATAAATCGCGATATGGCATCTCATTTCAATGTTTCAGGATGAGATATAATATTCATTGTGCAGTGTTATGTATACCTCGTATTCACCTCAAAAGAATGTAAACGCGACATTTCCTTGCTAGGAAATAGCGTTTGCAGATGTCTACGTATCGTGGCTATAGGGTTCTAATGCTTCTCAAAATGCGATATCGCTTCTCATTTCTATGTTTCATGATAATATATAATATTCATGGCGAAGTGTCATGTATACCTCGCGTACATTTAAAATGAATGTAAATGCGGCACTTCCTTGCTAGGGAATAGCGTTTGCAGATGTCTACGTATCGATGCAATAGTGTTCTAACGCTTCTTAAATCGCGATATCTCATCTCATTCCTATGTTTCATGATAAGATATAATATTCATTGCGAAGTGTCATGTATACCTCGTAAACACTTCAAAAGAATGTAAATGCGACACTTCCTTCCTAGGATATAGCGTTTGCAGATATATACGTATCGTAGCAATAGACATCTAATGCTTCTCAATACGCGATATCGCTACTCATTACTATGTTTCATGATAATATATGATATTCATTGTGGAGTGTTATGTATACCTCGTATTCACTTCAAAAGGATGTAAATGCGACACTTCCTTGCTAGGAAATAGCGTTTGCAGATGTCTACGTATCGGAGCAATAGTTTTCTATTGCTTCTTAAATCGTCATATCGCATCTCATATCTACGTTTCATGATAAGATATAATATTCACTGCGAAGTGTCATGTATACCTCGCATACACTTCAACTGAATGTAAATGCGACACTTCCTTGCTAGGAAATAGCGTTTGCAGATGTCTATGTATCGAAGCAATAGTGTTCTAATGCTTCTTAAATCGCGATATCGCATCTCATATCTATGTTTCATGATAATATACAATATTCATTGCGAAGTGTCATGTATACCTCGCATACACTTCAAATGAATGTAAATGCGACACTTGCTTGCTAGGAAATAGCGTTTCCAGATGTCTACGTATCGAAGCAATAGACATCTAATGCTTCATAAATCGCCATATCGCATCACATTTCTATATTTCATGATAAGATATAATATTCATTGTGCAGTGTTATGTATACCTCGTATTCACCTCAAAAGTATGTAAATGCGACACTTCCTTGCTAGGCAATAGCGTTTGCAGATATCTTCGTATCGAAGCAATAGTGTTCTAATGCATCTTAAATCGCGATATCGCATCTCATATCTATGTTTCGTGATAATATATAATATTCATTGCGAAGAGTCATGTATACCTCGCATACACTTCAAATGAATGTGAATGCGACAGTTCCTTGCTAGGAAATAGTGTTTGGAGATATCTAGTATCGAAGCAATAGAGTTCTAATGCTTCTTAAATCGCGATATCGCATCTTATTTCTATGTTTCTTGATAAGATATAACATTCATGGTGCAGTGTTATGAATACCTCGTATTCACTTCAAAAGAATGTAAATGCGACACTTCCTTGCTTGGAAATAGCGTTTGCAGATGTCTACGTATCGAAGCAATAGTTATCTATTGCTTCTTAAATCGGCATATCGCATCTCATATCTACGTTTCACGATAAGATATAGTATTCATGGCGAAGTGTCATGTATACCTCGTATTCCTTTCAAAAGAATGTAAATGCGACACTTCCTTGCTAGGAAGCAGCATTTACAGATGTCTACGTATCGAAGCAATAGGGATCTAATGCTTCTTAAATCGCCATATCGCTTCTCATTTCTATGTTTCATGATAATATATAATATTCACTGCGAAGTGTCATGTATACCTCGCATACACTTCAAATGAACGAAAATGCGACAGTTCCTTGCTGGGAAATAGTGTTTGCAGATATCTACGTATCGAAGCAATAGAATTCTAATGCTTCTCAAAACGCGATATCGCTACTCAATGCTATGTTTCATGATAATATATAATATTCATTGTGGAGTGTTATGTATACCTTGTATTCACTTCAAAAGAATGTAAATGCAACACTTCCTTGCTTGGAAAATGCGTTTGCAGATGTCTACGTATCGAAGCAGTAGATTTCTGATGCTTCTTAACTCGCCATATCGCATCTCATTTCTATGTTTCATGATAAGATATAATATTCATTGTGCAGTGTTATGTATACCTCGTATTCACCTCAAAAGTATGTAAATGCGACACTTCCTTGCTAGGCAATAGCGTTTGCAGATATCTTCGTATCGAAGCAATAGTGTTCTAATGCATCTTAAATCGCGATAACGCATCTCATATCTATGTTTCGTGATAATATATAATATTCATTGCGAAGAGTCATGTATACCTCGCATACACTTCAAATGAATGTGAATGCGACAGTTCCTTGCTAGGAAATAGTGTTTGGAGATATCTAGTATCGAAGCAATAGAGTTCTAATGCTTCTTAAATCGCGATATCGCATCTTATTTCTATGTTTCTTGATAAGATATAACATTCATGGTGCAGTGTTATGAATACCTCGTATTCACTTCAAAAGAATGTAAACGCGACACTTCGGTGCTAGGAAATAGCGTTTGCAGATGTCTACGTATCGTACCATTAAAAATCTGATGCTTCGCAAAACGCGATATCGCTACTAATTACCATGTTTCATTATAATATATAATATTCATTGTGGAGTGTTATGTATACCTCGTATTCACTTCAAAAGGATGTAAATGCGACACTTCCTTGCTAGGAAATAGCGTTTGCAGATGTCTACGTATCGGAGCAATAGTTTTCTATTGCTTCTTAAATCGTCATATCGCATCTCATATCTACGTTTCATGATAAGATATAATATTCACTGCGAAGTGTCATGTATACCTCGCATACACTTCAACTGAATGTAAATGCGACACTTCCTTGCTAGGAAATAGCGTTTGCAGATGCCTATGTATCGAAGCAATAGAGTTCTAATGCTTCTTAAATCGCGATATCGCATCTCATATCTATGTTTCATGATAATATACAATATTCATTGCGAAGTGTCATGTATACCTCGCATACACTTCAAATGAATGTAAATGCGACACTTGCTTGCTAGGAAATAGCGTTTCCAGATGTCTACGTATCGAAGCAATAGACATCTAATGCTTCATAAATCGCCATATCGCATCACATTTCTATATTTCATGATAAGATATAATATTCATTGTGCAGTGTTATGTATACCTCGTATTCACCTCAAAAGTATGTAAATGCGACACTTCCTTGCTAGGCAATAGCGTTTGCAGATATCTTCGTATCGAAGCAATAGTGTTCTAATGCATCTTAAATCGCGATATCGCATCTCATATCTATGTTTCGTGATAATATATAATATTCATTGCGAAGAGTCATGTATACCTCGCATACACTTCAAATGAATGTGAATGCGACAGTTCCTTGCTAGGAAATAGTGTTTGGAGATATCTAGTATCGAAGCAATAGAGTTCTAATGCTTCTTAAATCGCGATATCGCATCTCATTTCTATGTTTCATGATAAGATATAATATCCATTATGCAGTGTTATGTATACCTCGTATTCGCATGAGAAGAATGTAAACGCGATACTTCCTTGCCAGGAAATAGCGTTTGCAGATGTCTACGTATCGTGGCATTAGTGTTCTTATGCTTCTCAATACGCGATATCGCTACTCATTACTATGTTTCATGATAATATATAATATTCATTGTGGAGTGTTATGTATTCCTCGTATTCACTTCAAAAGAATGTAAATGCGACACTTCCTTGCTAGGAAATAGCGTTTGCAGATATCTACGTATAGAAGCAAAAGATTTCTAAAGCTTGTTAATTCGGTATATCGCATCTCATACCTATGTTTCATGATAATATGTAATATTCATTGCGAAGTGTCATGTATACCTCGCATACGCTTCAAATGAATGTGAATGCGACACTTCCTTGCTAGGAAAAAGCGTTGGCAGATGTCTACCAATCGAAGCAATAGGGTTCTAATGCTTCTTAAATCGCCCTATCGCATCTCATTTCAATGTTTCATGGTAAGGTATAATATTCTTTGCGAAGTGCCATGTCTACCTCGTACTCACTTCAAAGGAATGTAAATGCGACTCTTCCTTGCTAGGAAATAGCGCTTGCAGATGTCTACGTATCGAAGCAATAGTGTTCTAATGCTTCTAAAATCGCGATATCGCATCCCATTTCTATGTTTCATGATTAGATATAATATTCATTGTGCAGTGTTATGTGTACCCCGTATTCACTTCAAAAGAATGTAAATGCGACACTTCCTTGGTATTAAATAGCGTTTGCAGGTGTCTACGTATCGTAGCAATAGAGTTCTAATGCTTCTTAAAAGGACATAACGCACCTAATTTCTATGTCTCATGATAAGATATAATATTCATTGCGAAGTGTTATGTATAATTCGCATACACTAGAAATGCATGTAAATGCACTTTCTTGCTAGGAAATAGCGTTTCCAGATGTCTACGTATCGAAGAAACAGAGTTCTAATGCATCTTAAAACGGGATATCGCATCTCACTTCTATGTTTCACGATAAAATATAATATCCATTGCGAAGTGTTATGTATACCTCGCATACACTTCAAATAAATGTAAATGCGACACTTCCTTGCTTGGAAATAACGTTTGCAGATATCTCCGTATCGTAGCAATAAATTTCTAACGCTTCTTATAGCTCGATATCGCATCTCATTTCTATGATTCATGATAAGATACAATATTCATTGCGAAGTGTTATGTACTCCTCGTATCTACTCCAAATGAATGCAACTGCGACACTTTTTTGCTAGGAAGTAGCGTTTCCAGATGTCTACATATCGAAGCAATAGAGTTCCAATGCTTCCTAAAACGAGATATCGCAAACCAATCATATGTTTCATGATAAGATATTATATTCATTGCGAATTGTCATGTATACCTCGTACTCACTTCAAATGAATGTAAATGGGATACTATCATGCTAGGAAATAGCGTTTGCAGATGTCTACGTATCGAAGAAATAGAGTTCTAAAGCTTCCTAAAACGGGATATTGCATCTCCTTTCTATCTCTCACGATAAGATATAATATATATTGCGAGGTGTCATGTATAAATCGTAATCACTTCAAAAGAATGTAAATGCGACACTTCCTTGCTAGGATGTAGCGAATGCAGATGTCCCCGTATCGAAGAAATAGTGTTCTAATGCTTCTTAAATCGCGAAATCGCATCTCATTTCTATGTTTCGTGATAGGATATAATATTCATTGCGAAGTGTCACGTATACCTCGTATTCCGTTCAAAAGAATACAAATGCGACATTTCCATGCTAGGAAATAGCGTTTGCAGATGTCTCCGTATCGAAGCAATAGAGTTCTAATGCTTGTGAAATCGCCATATTACATCTCATTTCTATGTTTTATAATAAGATATAATATTCATTGCGGAGTGTTATGTATACCTCGAATTCACTTCAAAGGAATGTAAACGCGACACTTCCTTGCCAGGAAATAGCGTTTGTAGATGTCTACGTATCGTAGCATTAGAGATCTAATGCTTCTCAATACGCGATATCGCATCTCATATCTATGTTTCATGATAATATATAATATTCATTGCGAAGTGTTACGTATACCTCGCATACACTTCAAATGAATGTGAATGCGACAGTTCCTTGCTGGGAAATAGTGTTTGCAGATATCTACGTATCGAAGCAGTAGAGTTCTAAAGCTTCTTCAATCGCGATATCGCATAACATTTCTATGTTTCATGGTAAGATATAATATTCATTGTGCAGTGTTATGAATACCTCGTATTCACTTCAAAAGAATGTAAATGCGACACCTCCTTGCTAGGAAGTAGAGTTTGCAGATGTCTACGTATCGAAGCAATTGTGATCTAATGCTTCTTAAATCGTCATATCGATTCTCATTTCTATGTTTCATGATAAGATATAATATTCAGTGTGCAGTGTTATGAATACCTCGTATTCACTTCAAAAGAATGGGAACGCGACACTTCGGTGCTAGGAAATAGCGTTTGCAGATGTATCGTACCATTAAAAATCTGATGCTTCGCAAAACGCGATATCGCTACTCATTACCATGTTTCATTATAATATATAATATTCATTGTGGAGTGTTATGTATACCTCGTATTCACTTCAAAAGGATGTAAATGCGACACTTCCTTGCTAGGAAATAGCGTTTGCAGATGTCTACGTATCGGAGCAATAGTTTTCTATTGCTTCTTAAATCGTCATATCGCATCTCATATCTACGTTTCATGATAAGATATAATATTCACTGCGAAGTGTCATGTATACCTCGCATACACTTCAACTGAATGTAAATGCGACACTTCCTTGCTAGGAAATAGCGTTTGCAGATGTCTATGTATCGAAGCAATAGTGTTCTAATGCTTCTTAAATCGCGATATCGCATCTCATATCTATGTTTCATGATAATATACAATATTCATTGCGAAGTGTCATGTATACCTCGCATACACTTCAAATGAATGTAAATGCGACACTTGCTTGCTAGGAAATAGCGTTTCCAGATGTCTACGTATCGAAGCAATAGACATCTAATGCTTCATAAATCGCCATATCGCATCACATTTCTATATTTCATGATAAGATATAATATTCATTGTGCAGTGTTATGTATACCTCGTATTCACCTCAAAAGTATGTAAATGCGACACTTCCTTGCTAGGCAATAGCGTTTGCAGATATCTTCGTATCGAAGCAATAGTGTTCTAATGCATCTTAAATCGCGATATCGCATCTCATATCTATGTTTCGTGATAATATATAATATTCATTGCGAAGAGTCATGTATACCTCGCATACACTTCAAATGAATGTGAATGCGACAGTTCCTTGCTAGGAAATAGTGTTTGGAGATATCTAGTATCGAAGCAATAGAGTTCTAATGCTTCTTAAATCGCGATATCGCATCTTATTTCTATGTTTCTTGATAAGATATAACATTCATGGTGCAGTGTTATGAATACCTCGTATTCACTTCAAAAGAATGTAAATGCGACACTTCCTTGCTTGGAAATAGCGTTTGCAGATGTCTACGTATCGAAGCAATAGTTATCTATTGCTTCTTAAATCGTCATATCGCATCTCATATCTACGTTTCACGATAAGATATAGTATTCATGGCGAAGTGTCATGTATACCTCGTATTCCTTTCAAAAGAATGTAAATGCGACACTTCCTTGCTAGGAAGCAGCATTTACAGATGTCTACGTATCGAAGCAATAGGGATCTAATGCTTCTTAAATCGCCATATCGCTTCTCATTTCTATGTTTCATGATAATATATAATATTCACTGCGAAGTGTCATGTATACCTCGCATACACTTCAAATGAACGAAAATGCGACAGTTCCTTGCTGGGAAATAGTGTTTGCAGATATCTACGTATCGAAGCAATAGAGTTCTAATGCTTCTCAAAACGCGATATCGCTACTCAATGCTATGTTTCATGATAATATATAATATTCATTGTGGAGTGTTATGTATACCTTGTATTCACTTCAAAAGAATGTAAATGCGACACTTCCTTGCTTGGAAAATGCGTTTGCAGATGTCTACGTATCGAAGCAGTAGATTTCTGATGCTTCTTAACTCGCCATATCGCATCTCATTTCTATGTTTCATGATAAGATATAATATTCATTGTGCAGTGTTATGTATACCTCGTATTCACCTCAAAAGTATGTAAATGCGACACTTCCTTGCTAGGCAATAGCGTTTGCAGATATCTTCGTATCGAAGCAATAGTGTTCTAATGCATCTTAAATCGCGATAACGCATCTCATATCTATGTTTCGTGATAATATATAATATTCATTGCGAAGAGTCATGTATACCTCGCATACACTTCAAATGAATGTGAATGCGACAGTTCCTTGCTAGGAAATAGTGTTTGGAGATATCTAGTATCGAAGCAATAGAGTTCTAATGCTTCTTAAATCGCGATATCGCATCTTATTTCTATGTTTCTTGATAAGATATAACATTCATGGTGCAGTGTTATGAATACCTCGTATTCACTTCAAAAGAATGTAAACGCGACACTTCGGTGCTAGGAAATAGCGTTTGCAGATGTCTACGTATCGTACCATTAAAAATCTGATGCTTCGCAAAACGCGATATCGCTACTAATTACCATGTTTCATTATAATATATAATATTCATTGTGGAGTGTTATGTATACCTCGTATTCACTTCAAAAGGATGTAAATGCGACACTTCCTTGCTAGGAAATAGCGTTTGCAGATGTCTACGTATCGGAGCAATAGTTTTCTATTGCTTCTTAAATCGTCATATCGCATCTCATATCTACGTTTCATGATAAGATATAATATTCACTGCGAAGTGTCATGTATACCTCGCATACACTTCAACTGAATGTAAATGCGACACTTCCTTGCTAGGAAATAGCGTTTGCAGATGCCTATGTATCGAAGCAATAGTGTTCTATATGCTTCTTAAATCGCGATATCGCATCTCATATCTATGTTTCATGATAATATACAATATTCATTGCGAAGTGTCATGTATACCTCGCATACACTTCAAATGAATGTAAATGCGACACTTGCTTGCTAGGAAATAGCGTTTCCAGATGTCTACGTATCGAAGCAATAGACATCTAATGCTTCATAAATCGCCATATCGCATCACATTTCTATATTTCATGATAAGATATAATATTCATTGTGCAGTGTTATGTATACCTCGTATTCACCTCAAAAGTATGTAAATGCGACACTTCCTTGCTAGGCAATAGCGTTTGCAGATATCTTCGTATCGTAGCAATAGTGTTCTAATGCATCTTAAATCGCGATATCGCATCTCATATCTATGTTTCGTGATAATATATAATATTCATTGCGAAGAGTCATGTATACCTCGCATACACTTCAAATGAATGTGAATGCGACAGTTCCTTGCTAGGAAATAGTGTTTGGAGATATCTAGTATCGAAGCAATAGAGTTCTAATGCTTCTTAAATCGCGATATCGCATCTTATTTCTATGTTTCTTGATAAGATATAACATTCATGGTGCAGTGTTATGAATACCTCGTATTCACTTCAAAAGAATGTAAATGCGACACTTCCTTGCTTGGAAATAGCGTTTGCAGATGTCTACGTATCGAAGCAATAGTTATCTATTGCTTCTTAAATCGTCATATCGCATCTCATATCTACGTTTCACAATAAGATATAGTATTCATGGCGAAGTGTCATGTATACCTCGTATTCCTTTCAAAAGAATGTAAATGCGACACTTCCTTGCTAGGAAGCAGCATTTACAGATGTCTACGTATCGAAGCAATAGGGATCTAATGCTTCTTAAATCGCCATATCGCTTCTCATTTCTATGTTTCATGATAATATATAATATTCACTGCGAAGTGTCATGTATACCTCGCATACACTTCAAATGAACGAAAATGCGACAGTTCCTTGCTGGGAAATAGTGTTTGCAGATATCTACGTATCGAAGCAATAGAGTTCTAATGCTTCTCAAAACGCGATATCGCTACTCAATGCTATGTTTCATGATAATATATAATATTCATTGTGGAGTGTTATGTATACCTTGTATTCACTTCAAAAGAATGTAAATGCGACACTTCCTTGCTTGGAAAATGCGTTTGCAGATGTCTACGTATCGAAGCAGTAGATTTCTGATGCTTCTTAACTCGCCATATCGCATCTCATTTCTATGTTTCATGATAAGATATAATATTCATTGTGCAGTGTTATGTATACCTCGTATTCACCTCAAAAGTATGTAAATGCGACACTTCCTTGCTAGGCAATAGCGTTTGCAGATATCTTCGTATCGAAGCAATAGTGTTCTAATGCATCTTAAATCGCGATATCGCATCTCATATTTATGTTTCGTGATAATATATAATATTCATTGCGAAGAGTCATGTATACCTCGCATACACTTCAAATGAATGTGAATGCGACAGTTCCTTGCTAGGAAATAGTGTTTGGAGATATCTAGTATCGAAGCAATGGAGTTCTAATGCTTCTTAAATCGCGATATCGCATCTTATTTCTATGTTTCTTGATAAGATATAACATTCATGGTGCAGTGTTATGAATACCTCGTATTCACTTCAAAAGAATGTAAATGCGACACTTCCTTGCTTGGAAATAGCGTTTGCAGATGTCTACGTATCGAAGCAATAGTTATCTATTGCTTCTTAAATCGTCATATCGCATCTCATATCTACGTTTCACGATAAGATATAGTATTCATGGCGAAGTGTCATGAATACCTCGTATTCCTTTCAAAAGAATGTAAATGCGACACTTCCTTGCTAGGAAGCAGCATTTACAGATGTCTACGTATCGAAGCAATAGGGATCTAATGCTTCTTAAATCGCCATATCGCTTCTCATTTCTATGTTTCATGATAATATATAATATTCACTGCGAAGTGTCATGCATACCTCGCATACACTTCAAATGAACGAAAATGCGACAGTTCCTTGCTGGGAAATAGTGTTTGCAGATATCTACGTATCGAAGCAATAGAGTTCTAATGCTTCTCAAAACGCGATATCGCTACTCAATGCTATGTTTCATGATAATATATAATATTCATTGTGGAGTGTTATGTATACCTTGTATTCACTTCAAAAGAATGTAAATGCGACACTTCCTTGCTTGGAAAATGCGTTTGCAGATGTCTACGTATCGAAGCAGTAGATTTCTGATGCTTCTTAACTCGCCATATCGCATCTCATTTCTATGTTTCGTGATAAGATATAATATTCATTGTGCAGTGTTATGTATATCTCGTCTATACTTCAAATGAATGTAAATGCGACACTTCCTTACTAGGAAATAGCGTTTGCAGATGCATACGTATCGTGGCATTAGAGTTCTAATTCTACTCAAAACACGATATCGCTTCTCATTTCTATGTATCATGATGATATATAATATTCATTGCAAAGTGTCATGTATACCTCGCATACACCTAAAATGAATATAAATTCGACACTTCCTTCCTAGGAAATAGCGTTTGCAGATGTCTACGTATCGAGGCACTAGACATCTAATGCTTCATAAATCGCCATATCGCATCTCATTTCTATGTTTCATGATAAGATATAATATTCGTCGTGCAGTGTTATGTATACCTCGTATTCACCTCAAAGGAGTGTAAACGCGACACTTCCTTCCTAGGAAAAAGCGCTTGCAGATGTCGACGTATCGAAGCAATAGAGTTCTAATGCCTCTTAAATCATCATATCGCATCTCATATCTACGTTTCCTGATAAGATATAATATTTATTTCGAAGTGTCATGTATACCTCGTATTACTTTCAAAAGAATGTAAATGCGGCACTTCCTTGCTTTGCAGATGTCAACGTATCGAAGCAATGGAGTTCTAATGCTTCTTAAATCGCCATATCGCATCTCATTTCTATGTTTCATGATAAGATATAATATTCACTGTGCAGTGTTATGTATGCCTCGTATTCACTTCAAATGAATGTAGATGCGACACTTCCTTGCTAGGAAATAGCGTTTGCAGATGTCTACGTATCGAAGCAATAGAGTTCTAAAGCTTCATAAATCGCGATATCGCATCTCATTTCAATGTTTCATGATGAGATATGATATTCATTGTGCAGTGTTATGAATACCTCGTAATCACTTCAAAAGTATGTAAATGCGACACTTCCTTGCTAGGAAATAGCGTTTGCAGATGTCTACGTATCGAAGCAATAGGTATCCAATGCTTCTTAAATCGTCGTTTCGCATCTCATATCTACGTTTCATGATAAGATATAATATTCATTTCGAAGTGTCATGTATACCTCGTATTTCTTTCAAAAGAATGTAAATTCGACACTTGCTTGCTAGGAAATAGCGTTTGCAGATGTCTACGTATAGAAGCAATAGGAATCTAATGCTTCTTAAATAGCGATATCGCATCTCATTTCTATGTTTCATGATAAGATATAATATCCATTGTGCAGTGTTATGTATATCTCGTCTATGCTTCAAATGAATGTAAATGCGACACTTCCTTGCTAGGAAATAGCGTTTGCAGATGTCTACGTATCGAAGCAATAGAGTTCTAATGCTTCTTAAATCGCGATATCGCCTCTCATTTCTATGTTTCATGATAAGATATATTATTCATTGGGCAGTGTTATGTATACCTCGTATTCACTTCAGAAGAATGTAAATGCGACACTTCCTTGCTAGGAAATAGCGTTTGCAGGTGTCTACGCATCGTAGCATTAGTGCTCTAATGCTTCTCAAAACGCGACATCGTTTCACATTTCTATGTCTCATGATAGTATATAATATTCATTGCGTAGTGTCATGTATACCTCGCATACACTTCAAGTGAATGTAAATGCGACACTCCCTTGCTAGGAAGTAGCGTTTGCAGATGTCTACGCATCGAAGCAATAGAGATCTAATGCTTCTTATATCGTCATATCGCATCTCATTTCTATGTTTCATGATAAGATATAATATTCGCTGTGTAGTGTTATGTATACCTCGTATTCACTACAAAAGAATGTAAATGCGACACTTCCTTGCTAGGAAATAGCGTTTGCAGATGTCTACGTATTGAAGCAATAGTTTTCTAATGCTTCTTAAATCGTCATATCGCATCTCATATCTACGTTTCATGATAAGATATAATATTCATTGCGAAGTGTCATGTATACCTCGTATTCCTTTCAAAAGAATGTAAATGCGACACTTCCTTGCTATGCAGTAGCGTTTGCAGATGTCTACGTATCGAAGCAATAGTTTTCTAATGCATCTTAAAACGTCATATTGCATCTCATATCTATGTTTCATGATAATATATAATATTCACTGTGCAGTGTTATGTATATCTCGTATTCACTTCAGAAGAATGTAAATGCGACACTTCCTTGCTAGGAAATAGCGTTTGCAGGTGTCTACGTGTCGTAGCATTAGTGCTCTAATGCTTCTCAAAACGCGACATCGTTTCACATTTCTATGTTTCATGATAGTATATAACATTCATTGCGTAGTGTCATGTATACCTCGCATACACTTCAAATGAATGCAAGTGCGACACTTCCTTGCTAGGAAATAGCGTTTGCAGATGTCTACGTATCGAAGCAATAGATATCTAAAGCTACATAAATCGCGATATCGCATCTCATTTTAATGTTTCATGATGAGATATAATATTCATTGTGCAGTGTTATGAATACCTCGTATTCACTTCAAAAGAATGTAAATGCGACACTTGCTTGCTAGGAAATAGCGTCTGCAGATGTCTACGTATAGAAGCAATAGGGATCTAATGCTTCTTAAATCGCGATATGGCTTCTCATTTCTATGTTTCATGATAATATATAATATTCACTGCGAAGTACCATGTATACCTCGCATACACTTCAAATGAATGTAAATGCGACACTTCCTTGCTAGGAAGTAGCGTTTGCAGATGTCTACGCATCGAAGCAATAGAGATCTAATGCTTCTTAAATCGTCATATCGAATCTCATTTCTATGTTTCATGATAAGATATAATATTCATTGTGCAGTGTTATGTATATCTCGTCTACGCTTCAAATGAATGTAAATGCAACACTTCCTGGCTAGGAAATAGCGTTTGCAAATGCCTCCGTTTCGAAGCAATAGTGTTCTGACTACTCTCAAAACACTATATCGCATCTCACTCCTATGTTTCATGATAAGATATAATATTCATTGCGAAGTGGCATGTATACCTCGCATTCACTTCAAATGAATGTAAATGCGACACTACCTTGCTTGGAAATTGCGTTTGCAGATGTCTACGCATCGAAGCAATAGAGTTCTAGTGCTTCTTAAAACGCGATATCGCATCTCATTTCTATGTCTCGTGATAAGATATAATGCTCATTGTGGAGTGCTATGTATATCGCGAATTAACTTCAGAAGAATGTAAATGTGACACTTCCTTGCCAGAAAATAGCGTTTGCAGATATCTAGGTATCGAAGCACTAGAGTTCTTATGCTTCTCAAAACGCGGTATCGCATCTCATTTCTATGTTTCATGATGAGATGTAATAATCATTGCGAAGTGTCATGTATACCTCGTCTACACTTCAAATAAATGTAAATGCGACACTTCCTTGCTAGGAAATAGCGTTTGCAGATGTCTTCGTATCGAAGCAATGGAGTTCTAATGCTTCTTAAATCGCGATATCGCATCTCATTTCTATGTTTCACGTTAAGATATAATATTCATTGTGCAGTGTTATGTATATCTCGTCTATACTTGAAATGAATGTGAATGCGACACTTCCTTGTTAGGAAATAGCGTTTGTAGATGTCTACGTATCGTAGCAATAGAGTTATAACGCTTGTTAAATCGCGATATCGCATCTCATTTCTATGTTTCACGATAAGATATAATATTCATTGCGAAGTGTCATGTATACCAGGCAAACACTGAAAATGAATGTAAATGCGATACTTCCTTGCTTGGAAATAGCGTTTGCAGATGTCTACGTATCGAAGAAATAGAGTTCTAATGCTTCTTAAATCGCCATATTGTATCTCATTTCTATGTTTCATGATAAGATATAATATTCATTGTGGAGTGTTATGTATACCTCGTATTCGCTTCAAAAGAATGTAAACGCAGCACTTTCTTTCCATTAAATAGCGTTTGCAGATGTCTTCGTATCGAAGCAATAGTGTTCTAATGCTTCATAAATCGCGATATCGCATCTCATTTCTATATTTCGTGACAAGATATAATATTCATTGCGAAATGTCACTTATACCTCGCATACACTTCAAATGAATTTAACTGCTACACTTCCTTCCTAGGAAATAGCATTTGCAGGTGTCTATGTGTCATGGCAAAAGAGTTCTAACGCTTCTTCAAACGCGAGATCTCAATTCATTTCTATGTTTCATGATAAGATATAGTATTCACTGTGCAGTGTCATGTATACCTCGTATTCACTTCAAAAGAATGTAAATGCGACACTTCCTTGCTAGGAAATAGCGTTTGCAGATGTCTATGTATCGTAGCATTAGTGCTCTAATGCTTCTCAAAACCCTACATCGTTGCTCCTTTCTATGTTTCATGATAGTATATAATATGCATTGCGTAGTGTCATGTGTACCTCGCATACACTTCAAATGAATGTAAATGCGACAATTCCTTGCTTGGAAATAGCGTTTGCAAATGTCTACATATCGAAGCAATGGAGTTCTAATGCTTCTTAAATCGCCATATCGAATCTCATTTCTATGTTTCATGATAAGATATAATATTTATTCTGGAGTGTTATGTATACCTCGTATTCACATCAAATGTATGTAAATGCGACACTTCCTTGCCAGGAAATAGCGTTTGCAGATGTCTACGTATCGTAGCATTAGAGTTCTAATGCATCTCAAAACGCGATATAGCTATTCGTTACTATGTTTCATGATAATATATAATATTCCCTGTGGAATGCTACGTATACCTCGTATTCATTTCAAAAGAATGTAAATGCGACACTTCTTTGCTAGGAAATACCGTTTGCAGATGTCTACGCATCGTAGAGTTAGTGCTCTAATGCTTCTCAAAACGCCACAGCGTTTCTCATTTCTATGTTTCATGATAGCATATAATATTCATCTAGTAGTGTCATGTATACCTTGCATACACTTCAAATGATTGTAAATGCGACACTTCCTTGCTAGGATATAGCGTTTGCAGATGTCTACGTATCGTGGCATTAGAGTTCTATATCTTCTAAAAACGCGATATCGCTTCTTATTTCTATGTTTCTTTATAATATATAGAATTCATTGCGACGTGTCATGTATACCTTGTATTCCTTTCAAAAGAATGTAAATGCGACACTTGCTTGCTTGGAAGTAGCGTTTGCAGATGTCTACGTATCGAAGCAATAGTGTTCTAATTCTTCCTAAATGGCGATATCGCCTCTCATTTCTATGTTTCATGATGAGCTATAATATTCACTGTGCAGTGTTATGTATATCTGATCTATACTTCAAATGAATGTAAATGCGACACTTCCTTGCTAGGAAATAGCGTTTGCAGATGTCTGCGAATCGTGGCATTAGAGTTCTAATGCTTCTCAAAACGCAGTATCGCTACTCATTTCTATGTTTCGTGATAATATATAATATTCATTGCGAAGTGCCATGTGTATCTCGTATTCACTTCAAAACAATGTAAATGCGACCCTTCCTTGCTAGGAAGTTGCGTTTGCAGATGTCTACGTATCGAAGCAATAGATTCCTAATGCTTCTTAAATCGTCATATCGCACCTCATTTCTATGTTTTATGATAAGATATAATATTCATTGCGAAGTGCCATGTATACCTCGTATTCCTTTCAAAAGAATGTTAATGCGACACTACCTTGCTAGGAAGTAGCGTTTGCAGATATCTACGTATCGAACCAATAGATTTCTAATGCTTCTTAGATCGCCATATCGCATTTCATTTCTATGTTTCATGATATGATATAATATTCATTGTGCAGTGTTGTGTATATCTCGTCTATACTTCAAATGAATGTAAATGCGACACTTCTTTGCTAGGAAATAGGGTTTGCAGATGTCTACGTATCGAAGCAATAGAGTTCTAATTCTTCTTAAATCGTCATATCACATCCCGTTCTACGTTTCCTGATAAGATATAATATTCATTGCGAAGTGCCATGTATACCTCGTTTTCCTTTCAAAAGAATGTAAATGCGACACTTCCTGGCTAGGAAGAAGAGTCTGCAGATTTCTACGTATCGAAGCAATAGAGTTCTAATGCTTCTTAAATCGCCATATCGCATCTCATTTCTATGCTTCATGATAAGATATAATATTCATTGTGCAGTGTTACGTATATCTCGTCTATACTTCAAATGGATGTAAATGCGACACTTCCTTGCCAGGAAATAGCGTTTGCAGATGTCTACGTATCGTGGCATTAGAGTTCTAAATCTTTCGAATTCGCGATATCGCATCTCATTTCCATGTTTCATGATAAGATATAATATTCATTGCGAAGTGTCACCTATACCTCGTATTCACTTCAAAACAATGTAAATGCGACACTTCCTTGCTAGGAAGTTGCGTTTGCTGATGTCTACGTATCGAAGCAATATCTATTAGGAATATTTCTAATGCTTCTTAAATCGCGATATCGCATCTCATTTCAATGTTTCATGATAAGATATAATATTCATTGTGCAGTGTTATGTATACCTCGTATTCATTTGAAAAGAATGTAAATGCGACACTACCTTGCTAGGAAGTAGCGTTTGCAGATGTCTACGTACCGAAGAAATAGTGTTCTAATGCTTCTTAAATCGTCATATCGCATCTCATTTCTATGTTTCATGATAAGATATAATATTCTTTGTGATGTGTCATGTATACCTCGTACTCCTTTCTAAAGAATGTAAATGCGACACTTCCTTGCTAGGAAGTAGCGTTGGCAGATATCTACGTATCGAAGCAATAGTGTTCTAATGCTTCCCAAAAAGCGATATCGCATTTCATGCCTACGCTTCATGATAAGATATAATATTCATTGCGAAGTGACATGTATACCTCGTATTCCTTACAAAAGAATGTAAGTGCTACACTTCCTTGCCAGGAAGTAGCGTTTGCAGATGTCTACGTATCGAAGCAATAGAGTTCTAATGCTTCTTAAATAGCCATATCGCATCTCATATCTAAGTTTCATGATAAGATATAATATTCATTATGTAGTGTTATGTTTATCTCATCTATGCTTCAAATGAATGTAAATGCGACACTTCCTTGCTAGGAAGTTGCGTTTGCAGATGTCTGCGTATAGAAACAATAGATTCCTAATGCTTCTTAAATCGTCATATCGCACCTCATTTCTATGTTTTATGATAAGATATAATATTCATTGCGAAGTGCCATGTATACCTCGTATTCCTTTCAAAAGAATGTTAATGCGACACTAACTTGCTAGGAAGTAGCGTTTGCAGATATCTACGTATCGAACCAATAGATTTCTAATGCTTCTTAGATCGCCATATCGCATTTCATTTCTATGTTTCATGATAAGATATAATATTCATTGTGCAGTGTTATGTATATCTCGTCTATACTTCAAATGGATGTAAATGCGACACTTCCTTGCTAGGAAGTAGCGTTGGCAGATGTCTACGTATCGAAGCAGTAGGGTTCTAATGCTTCTTAGATCGCCATATCGCATCTCATTTCTATGTTTCATGGTAAGATATAATATTCACTGTGCAGTGTTATGTATACCTCGTATTCACTTGAAAATAATGTAAATGCGTCACTTCCTTGCCAGGAAATAGCGTTTGCAGATGTCTACGTATCGTTGCATTAGTGATCTAATGCTTCTCAAAACGCGATATCGATTCTCCTTTCAATGTTTCATGATAGTATATAATATTCATTGCGTAGTGTCATGTATACCTCGCATACACCTGAAATGAATGTAAATGCGAAACTTCCTTGCTAGGAAATAGCGTTTGCAGATATCTGCGTATCGTGGCATTGGAGTTCTAATGCTTCTCAAAACGCGATATCGCATCTCATTTCTATGTTTCATGATAAGATGTAATA
Organism: Xylocopa sonorina; assembly: GCF_050948175.1. Taxonomy (NCBI): domain Eukaryota; kingdom Metazoa; phylum Arthropoda; class Insecta; order Hymenoptera; family Apidae; genus Xylocopa; species Xylocopa sonorina. The sequence continues at coordinate 3,474,437 of NW_027490091.1, forward strand.
CTCATTGTGGAGTGTTATGTATACCTCGTATTCACTTCAAAGGAATGTAAATGCGACACTTCTTTGCTAGGAAATAGGGTTTGCAGATGTCTACGTATCGAAGCAATAGAGTTCTAATTCTTCTTAAATCGTCATATCACATCCCGTTCTACGTTTCCTGATAAGATATAATATTCATTGCGAAGTGCCATGTATACCTCGTTTTCCTTTCAAAAGAATGTAAATGCGACACTTCCTGGCTAGGAAGAAGAGTCTGCAGATTTCTACGTATCGAAGCAATAGAGTTCTAATGCTTCTTAAATCGCCATATCGCATCTCATTTCTATGCTTCATGATAAGATATAATATTCATTGTGCAGTGTTACGTATATCTCGTCTATACTTCAAATGGATGTAAATGCGACACTTCCTTGCCAGGAAATAGCGTTTGCAGATGTCTACGTGTCGTGGCATTAGAGTTCTAATGCTTCTCAAAACACGATATCGCTACTCATTAACTTGTTTCATTATAATATATAATATTCATTGTGGAGTGTTCTGTATACCTCGTATTCTTTTCAATAGAATGTAAATGCGACACTTCCCTGCTAGGAAATAGCGTTTGCAGATGTCTACGTATCGAGGTTATAGACATCAAGTACTTCATATATCGCCATATCGCATCTCATTTCTATGTTTCATGATAAGATATAATATTCATTGCGGAGTGTCATGTATACCTCGTATTCCTTTCAAAAGAATGTAAATGCGACACTTCCTTGCTAGGAAGTAGCGTTTGCAGATATCTACGTATCGAACCAATAGATTTCTAATGCTTCTTAGATCGCCATATCGCATTTCATTTCTATGTTTCATGATAAGATATAATATTCATTGTGCAGTGTTATGTATATCTCGTCTATACTTCAAATGGATGTAAATGCGACACTTCCTTGCCAGGAAATAGCGTTTGCTGATGTCTACGTATCGTGGCATTAGAATTCTAATGCTTCCCAAAACACGATATCGCTACTCATTACCTTGTTTCATGATAATATATAATATTCATTGTGGAGTGTTCTGTATACCTCGTATTCTTTTCAAAAGAGTGTAAATGCGACACTTCCTTGCTAGGAAATAGCGTTTGCAGATGTCTACGTATCGAAGTTATAGACATCAAGTGCTTCATATATCGCCATATCGCATCTCATTTCTATGTTTCATAATAAGATATAATATTCACAGTGCAGTGTTATGTATACCTCGTATTCACTTCAAAGGAATGTAAATGCGACACATCCTTGCTAGGAAATAGCGTTTGCAGATGTCTACGTATCAAAGCAATAATGTTCTAATGTTTCTTATATCGCCATATTACATCACATTTCTATGTTTCATGATAAGATATAATATTCAGAGTGTAGTGTTACGTATACCTCGTATTCACTTCAAAAGAACGTAAGTGCGGCACCTCCTTGCTAGGAAGTAGCGTTTTCAGATGTCTACGTATCGAAGCAGTAGAGTTCTAATGCTTCTTATATCGTCATATCGCATCTCATTTCTATGTTTCATGATAAGATATAATATTCATTGCGAAGTGTCATGTATACCTCGTATTCACTTGAAAAGAATGTAAATGCGACACTTCCTTGCTAGGAAATAGCGTTTGCAGATGTCTACGTATCGTTGCATTAGTGCTCTAATGCTTCTCAAAACGCTATATCTTTTCTCCTTTCTATGTTTCATGATAGTATATAATATCCATTGCGTAGTGTCATGTATACCTCGCATACACTTGAAATGAATGTAAATGCGACACATCCTTGCTAGGAAATAGCGTTTGCAGATGTCTGCGTATCGTGGCATTAGAGTTCTAATGCTTCTCAAAACGCGATATCGCATCTCATTTCTATGTTTCATGATAAGATATAATACTCATTGTGGAGTGTTATGTATACCTCGTATTTACGTCAAAAGAATGTAAATGCTACAATTTCTTGCTAGGAAGTAGCGTTTGCAGATGTCTACGTATCGAAGTAATAGACATCAAATGCTTCATATATCGCCATATCGCACCTCATTTCTATGTTTCATGATAAGATATAATATTCATTATGTAGTGTTACGTTTATCTCATCTATACTTCAAATGAATGTAAATGGGACACTTCCTTGCTAGGAAATAGCGTTTGCAGATGTCTACGTATCGAAGCAATAGATTTCTAAAGCTTGCTAATTCGCGGTATCGCATCTCATATATATGTTTCATGATAATATATAACATTCATTGCGAAGTGTTATGTATACCTCGCATACACTTCAAATGAATCTGAATGCGACAGTTCCATGCTAGGAAATAGTGTTTGCAGATATCTACGTTTCGAAGCAATAGAGTTCTAAAGCTTCTTAATTTGCGATATCGCATATCATTTCTATATTTCACGATAACATATAATATACATTGTGGAGTGTTATGTATACCTCGTATTCACTTCAAACGAATGTATACTTCCTTGCTAGGAAATAGCGTTTGCAGATGTCTACGTATCGAAGCAATAGATTTCTAATGCTTGCTAGTTCGCGATATCGCATCTCATATCTACGTTTCATGATAAGATATAATATTCATTGTGCAGTGTTATGTATACCCCTTATTCACTTCAAAAGAATGTAAATGCTACAATTTCTTGCTAGGAAATAGCGTTTGCAGATGTCTACGTATCGAAGCAACAGACATCTAATGCTTCATAAATCGCGATATCGCTTCTCATTTCTATGTTTCATGATAAGATATAATATTCATTGCGAAATGTCTCATGTATACCTCGCATACACTTCAAATGATTGTAAAGGCGACACTTCCTTGCTAGGAAATAGCGCTTTCAGATGTCTACGTATCGAAGCAATAGTTTTGTAATGCTTCTTAATTCGTCATATCGCATCTCATATCTACGTTTCATGATAAGATATAATATCCATTGCGAAGTGTCATGTATACCACGTATTCCTTTCAAAAGAATGTAAATGCGACACTACCTTGCTAGGAAATAGCGTTTGCAGATGTCTACGTATCGAAGCAATAGGGATCTAATGCTTCTTAAATCGCCATATTGCATCTCATTTCTATGTTTCATGATAAGATATAATATTCATTGTGCAGTTTTATGTATACCTCGTATTCACCTCAAAAGAATATAAATGCGACACTTCCTTGCTAGGAAATAGCGTTTGCAGATATCTACGTATCGAAGCAATAGTGTCCTAAAGCTTCTTAAATCGCGATATCGCATCTCATTTCTATGTTTCATGATAAGATATAGCATTCATTGTGCAGTGTTATGTATACCTCGTATTCACTTCAAAAGAATGTAAATGTGACAATACCCTGCTAGGAAATAGCGATTGCAGATATCTACGTATTGTAGCAACAAAGATCTAATGCTTCTTCAAACGCGATATCGCAACTCATTTCTATGTTTCATGATAAGATATAATATTCATTGTGGAGTGTTCTGTATACCTCGTATTCTTTTCAATAGAATGTAAATGCGACACTTCCCTGCTAGGAAATAGCGTTTGCAGATGTCTACGTATCGAAGTTATAGACATCAAGTACTTCATATATCGCCATATCGCATCTCATTTCTATGTTTCATGATAAGATATAATATTCATTGCGAAGTGCCATGTATACCTCGTTTTCCTTTCAAAAGAATGTAAATGCGACACTTCCTGGCTAGGAAGAAGAGTCTGCAGATTTCTACGTATCGAAGCAATAGAGTTCTAGTGCTTCTTAAATCGCCATATCGCATCTCATTTCTATGCTTCATGATAAGATATAATATTCATTGTGCAGTGTTACGTATATCTCGTCTATACTTCAAATGGATGTAAATGCGACACTTCCTTGCCAGGAAATAGCGTTTGCAGATGTCTACGTATCGTGGCATTAGAGTTCTAATGCTTCTCAAAACACGATATCGCTACTCATTACCTTGTTTCATTATAATATATAATATTCATTGTGGAGTGTTCTGTATACCTCGTATTCTTTTCAATAGAATGTAAATGCGACACTTCCCTGCTAGGAAATAGCGTTTGCAGATGTCTACGTATCGAAGTTATAGACATCAAGTACTTCATATATCGCCATATCGCATCTCATTTCTATGTTTCATGATAAGATATAATATTCATTGCGGAGTGTCATGTATACCTCGTATTCCTTTCAAAAGAATGTAAATGCGACACTTCCTTGCTAGGAAGTAGCGTTTGCAGATATCTACGTATCGAACCAATAGATTTCTAATGCTTCTTAGATCGCCATATCGCATTTCATTTCTATGTTTCATGATAAGATATAATATTCATTGTGCAGTGTTATGTATATCTCGTCTATACTTCAAATGGATGTAAATGCGACACTTCCTTGCCAGGAAATAGCGTTTGCTGATGTCTACGTATCGTGGCATTAGAATTCTAATGCTTCCCAAAACACGATATCGCTACTCATTACCTTGTTTCATGATAATATATAATATTCATTGTGGAGTGTTCTGTATACCTCGTATTCTTTTCAAAAGAGTGTAAATGCGACACTTCCTTGCCAGGAAATAGCGTTTGCAGTTGTTAACGTATCGTGGCATTAGAGTTCTAATGCTTCTCAAAACACGATATCGCTACTCATTACCTTGTTTCATGATAATATATAATATTCAATGCGGAGTGTTCTGTATACATCGTATTCTTTTCAATAGAATGTAAATGCGACACTTCCTTGCTAGGAAATAGCGTTTGCAGATGTCTACGTATCGAAGTTATAGACATCAAGTGCTTCATATATCGCCATATCGCATCTCATTTCTATGTTTCATAATAAGATATAATATTCACAGTGCAGTGTTATGTATACCTCGTATTCACTTCAAAGGAATGTAAATGCGACACATCCTTGCTAGGAAATAGCGTTTGCAGATGTCTACGTATCAAAGCAATAATGTTCTAATGTTTCTTATATCGCCATATTACATCACATTTCTATGTTTCATGATAAGATATAATATTCAGAGTGTAGTGTTACGTATACCTCGTATTCACTTCAAAAGAACGTAAGTGCGGCACCTCCTTGCTAGGAAGTAGCGTTTTCAGATGTCTACGTATCGAAGCAGTAGAGTTCTAATGCTTCTTATATCGTCATATCGCATCTCATTTCTATGTTTCATGATAAGATATAATATTCATTGCGAAGTGTCATGTATACCTCGTATTCACTTGAAAAGAATGTAAATGCGACACTTCCTTGCTAGGAAATAGCGTTTGCAGATGTCTACGTATCGTTGCATTAGTGCTCTAATGCTTCTCAAAACGCTATATCTTTTCTCCTTTCTATGTTTCATGATAGTATATAATATCCATTGCGTAGTGTCATGTATACCTCGCATACACTTGAAATGAATGTAAATGCGACACATCCTTGCTAGGAAATAGCGTTTGCAGATGTCTGCGTATCGTGGCATTAGAGTTCTAATGCTTCTCAAAACGCGATATCGCATCTCATTTCTATGTTTCATGATAAGATATAATACTCATTGTGGAGTGTTATGTATACCTCGTATTTACGTCAAAAGAATGTAAATGCTACAATTTCTTGCTAGGAAGTAGCGTTTGCAGATGTCTACGTATCGAAGTAATAGACATCAAATGCTTCATATATCGCCATATCGCACCTCATTTCTATGTTTCATGATAAGATATAATATTCATTATGTAGTGTTACGTTTATCTCATCTATACTTCAAATGAATGTAAATGGGACACTTCCTTGCTAGGAAATAGCGTTTGCAGATGTCTACGTATCGAAGCAATAGATTTCTAAAGCTTGCTAATTCGCGGTATCGCATCTCATATCTATGTTTCATGATAATATATAACATTCATTGCGAAGTGTTATGTATACCTCGCATACACTTCAAATGAATCTGAATGCGACAGTTCCATGCTAGGAAATAGTGTTTGCAGATATCTACGTTTCGAAGCAATAGAGTTCTAAAGCTTCTTAATTTGCGATATCGCATATCATTTCTATATTTCACGATAACATATAATATACATTGTGGAGTGTTATGTATACCTCGTATTCACTTCAAACGAATGTATACTTCCTTGCTAGGAAATAGCGTTTGCAGATGTCTACGTATCGAAGCAATAGATTTCTAATGCTTGCTAGTTCGCGATATCGCATCTCATATCTACGTTTCATGATAAGATATAATATTCATTGTGCAGTGTTATGTATACCCCTTATTCACTTCAAAAGAATGTAAATGCTACAATTTCTTGCTAGGAAATAGCGTTTGCAGATGTCTACGTATCGAAGCAACAGACATCTAATGCTTCATAAATCGCGATATCGCTTCTCATTTCTATGTTTCATGATAAGATATAATATTCATTGCGAAATGTCTCATGTATACCTCGCATACACTTCAAATGATTGTAAAGGCGACACTTCCTTGCTAGGAAATAGCGCTTTCAGATGTCTACGTATCGAAGCAATAGTTTTGTAATGCTTCTTAATTCGTCATATCGCATCTCATATCTACGTTTCATGATAAGATATAATATCCATTGCGAAGTGTCATGTATACCACGTATTCCTTTCAAAAGAATGTAAATGCGACACTACCTTGCTAGGAAATAGCGTTTGCAGATGTCTACGTATCGAAGCAATAGGGATCTAATGCTTCTTAAATCGCCATATTGCATCTCATTTCTATGTTTCATGATAAGATATAATATTCATTGTGCAGTTTTATGTATACCTCGTATTCACCTCAAAAGAATATAAATGCGACACTTCCTTGCTAGGAAATAGCGTTTGCAGATATCTACGTATCGAAGCAATAGTGTCCTAAAGCTTCTTAAATCGCGATATCGCATCTCATTTCTATGTTTCATGATAAGATATAGCATTCATTGTGCAGTGTTATGTATACCTCGTATTCACTTCAAAAGAATGTAAATGTGACAATACCCTGCTAGGAAATAGCGATTGCAGATATCTACGTATTGTAGCAACAAAGATCTAATGCTTCTTCAAACGCGATATCGCAACTCATTTCTATGTTTCATGATAAGATATAATATTCATTGTGCAGTGTTATGTATACCTCGTATTCACCTCAAAAGAATATAAATGCGACACTTCCTTGCTAGGAAATAGCGTTTGCAGATATCTACGTATCGAAGCAATAGTGTCCTAAAGCTTCTTAAATCGCGATATCGCATCTCATTTCTATATTTCATGATAAGATATAGCATTCATTGTGCAGTGTTATGTATACCTCGTATTCACTTCAAAAGAATGTAAATGTGACAGTACCCTGCTAGGAAATAGCGATTGCAGATATCTACGTATTGTAGCAACAAAGATCTAATGCTTCTTCAAACGCGATATCGCAACTCATTTCTATGTTTCATTATAAGATATAATATTCATTGTGGAGTGTTCTGTATACCTCGTATTCTTTTCAAAAGAGTGTAAATGCGACACATCCTTGCCAGGAAATAGCGTTTGCAGTTGTCTACGTATCGTGGCATTAGAGTTCTAATGCTTCTCAAAACACGATATCGCTACTCATTACCTTGTTTCATGATAATATATAATATTCATTGCGGAGTGTTCTGTATACATCGTATTCTTTTCAATAGAATGTAAATGCGACACTTCCTTGCTAGGAAATAGCGTTTGCAGATGTCTACGTATCGAAGTTATAGACATCAAGTGCTTCTTATATCGTCATATCGCATCTCATTTCTATGTTTCATGATAAGATATAATATTCATTGCGAAGTGTCATGTATACCTCGTATTCACTTGAAAAGAATGTAAATGCGACACTTCCTTGCTAGGAAATAGCGTTTGCAGATGTCTACGTATCGTTGCATTAGTGCTCTAATGCTTCTCAAAACGCTATATCTTTTCTCCTTTCTATGTTTCATGATAGTATATAATATTCATTGCGTAGTGTCATGTATACCTCGCATACACTTGAAATGAATGTAAATGCGACACTTCCTTGCTAGGAAATAGCGTTTGCAGATGTCGGCGTATCGTGGCATTAGAGTTCTAATGCTTCTCAAAACGCGATATCGCATCTCATTTCTATGTTTCATGATAAGATATAATACTCATTGTGGAGTGTTATGTATACCTCGTATTTACGTCAAAAGAATGTAAATGCTACAATTTCTTGCTAGGAAGTAGCGTTTGCAGATGTCTACGTATCGAAGTAATAGACATCAAATGCTTCATATATCGCCATATCGCACCTCATTTCTATGTTTCATGATAAGATATAATATTCATTATGTAGTGTTACGTTTATCTCATCTATACTTCAAATGAATGTAAATGGGACACTTCCTTGCTAGGAAATAGTGTTTGCAGATGTCTACGTATCGAAGCAATAGATTTCTAAAGCTTGCTAATTCGCGGTATCGCATCTCATATCTATGTTTCATGATAATATATAACATTCATTGCGAAGTGTTATGTATACCTCGCATACACTTCAAATGAATCTGAATGCGACAGTTCCATGCTAGGAAATAGTGTTTGCAGATATCTACGTTTCGAAGCAATAGAGTTCTAAAGCTTCTTAATTTGCGATATCGCATATCATTTCTATATTTCATGATAACATATAATATACATTGTGGAGTGTTATGTATACCTCGTATTCACTTCAAACGAATGTATACTTCCTTGCTAGGAAATAGCGTTTGCAGATGTCTACGTATCGAAGCAATAGGGATCTAATGCTTCTTAAATCGCCATATTGCATCTCATTTCTATGTTTCATGATAAGATATAATATTCATTGTGCAGTGTTATGTATACCTCGTATTCACCTCAAAAGAATATAAATGCGGCACTTCCTTGCTAGGAAATAGCGTTTGCAGATATCTACGTATCGAAGCAATAGTGTCCTAAAGCTTCTTAAATCGCGATATCGCATCTCATTTCTATGTTTCATGATAAGATATAGCATTCATTGTGCAGTGTTATGTATACCTCGTATTCACTTCAAAAGAATGTAAATGTGACAATACCCTGCTAGGAAATAGCGATTGCAGATATCTACGTATTGTAGCAACAAAGATCTAATGCTTCTTCAAACGCGATATCGCAACTCATTTCTATGTTTCATGATAAGATATAATATTCATTGTGGAGTGTTCTGTATACCTCGTATTCTTTTCAATAGAATGTAAATGCGACACTTCCCTGCTAGGAAATAGCGTTTGCAGATGTCTACGTATCGAAGTTATAGACATCAAGTACTTCATATATCGCCATATCGCATCTCATTTCTATGTTTCATGATAAGATATAATATTCATTGCGAAGTGCCATGTATACCTCGTTTTCCTTTCAAAAGAATGTAAATGCGACACTTCCTGGCTAGGAAGAAGAGTCTGCAGATTTCTACGTATCGAAGCAATAGAGTTCTAGTGCTTCATAAATCGCCATATCGCATCTCATTTCTATGCTTCATGATAAGATATAATATTCATTGTGCAGTGTTACGTATATCTCGTCTATACTTCAAATGGATGTAAATGCGACACTTCCTTGCCAGGAAATAGCGTTTGCAGATGTCTACGTATCGTGGCATTAGAGTTCTAATGCTTCTCAAAACACGATATCGCTACTCATTACCTTGTTTCATTATAATATATAATATTCATTGTGGAGTGTTCTGTATACCTCGTATTCTTTTCAATAGAATGTAAATGCGACACTTCCCTGCTAGGAAATAGCGTTTGCAGATGTCTACGTATCGAAGTTATAGACATCAAGTACTTCATATATCGCCATATCGCATCTCATTTCTATGTTTCATGATAAGATATAATATTCATTGCGGAGTGTCATGTATACCTCGTATTCCTTTCAAAAGAATGTAAATGCGACACTTCCTTGCTAGGAAGTAGCGTTTGCAGATATCTACGTATCGAACCAATAGATTTCTAATGCTTCTTAGATCGCCATATCGCATTTCATTTCTATGTTTCATGATAAGATATAATATTCATTGTGCAGTGTTATGTATATCTCGTCTATACTTCAAATGGATGTAAATGCGACACTTCCTTGCCAGGAAATAGCGTTTGCTGATGTCTACGTATCGTGGCATTAGAATTCTAATGCTTCCCAAAACACGATATCGCTACTCATTACCTTGTTTCATGATAATATATAATATTCATTGTGGAGTGTTCTGTATACCTCGTATTCTTTTCAAAAGAGTGTAAATGCGACACTTCCTTGCCAGGAAATAGCGTTTGCAGTTGTTAACGTATCGTGGCATTAGAGTTCTAATGCTTCTCAAAACACGATATCGCTACTCATTACCTTGTTTCATGATAATATATAATATTCAATGCGGAGTGTTCTGTATACATCGTATTCTTTTCAATAGAATGTAAATGCGACACTTCCTTGCTAGGAAATAGCGTTTGCAGATGTCTACGTATCGAAGTTATAGACATCAAGTGCTTCATATATCGCCATATCGCATCTCATTTCTATGTTTCATAATAAGATATAATATTCACAGTGCAGTGTTATGTATACCTCGTATTCACTTCAAAGGAATGTAAATGCGACACATCCTTGCTAGGAAATAGCGTTTGCAGATGTCTACGTATCAAAGCAATAATGTTCTAATGTTTCTTATATCGCCATATTACATCACATTTCTATGTTTCATGATAGGATATAATATTCAGAGTGTAGTGTTACGTATACCTCGTATTCACTTCAAAAGAACGTAAGTGCGGCACCTCCTTGCTAGGAAGTAGCGTTTTCAGATGTCTACGTATCGAAGCAGTAGAGTTCTAATGCTTCTTATATCGTCATATCGCATCTCATTTCTATGTTTCATGATAAGATATAATATTCATTGCGAAGTGTCATGTATACCTCGTATTCACTTGAAAAGAATGTAAATGCGACACTTCCTTGCTAGGAAATAGCGTTTGCAGATGTCTACGTATCGTTGCATTAGTGCTCTAATGCTTCTCAAAACGCTATATCTTTTCTCCTTTCTATGTTTCATGATAGTATATAATATCCATTGCGTAGTGTCATGTATACCTCGCATACACTTGAAATGAATGTAAATGCGACACATCCTTGCTAGGAAATAGCGTTTGCAGATGTCTGCGTATCGTGGCATTAGAGTTCTAATGCTTCTCAAAACGCGATATCGCATCTCATTTCTATGTTTCATGATAAGATATAATACTCATTGTGGAGTGTTATGTATACCTCGTATTTACGTCAAAAGAATGTAAATGCTACAATTTCTTGCTAGGAAGTAGCGTTTGCAGATGTCTACGTATCGAAGCAACAGACATCTAATGCTTCATAAATCGCGATATCGCTTCTCATTTCTATGTTTCATGATAAGATATAATATTCATTGCGAAATGTCTCATGTATACCTCGCATACACTTCAAATGATTGTAAAGGCGACACTTCCTTGCTAGGAAATAGCGCTTTCAGATGTCTACGTATCGAAGCAATAGTTTTGTAATGCTTCTTAATTCGTCATATCGCATCTCATATCTACGTTTCATGATAAGATATAATATCCATTGCGAAGTGTCATGTATACCACGTATTCCTTTCAAAAGAATGTAAATGCGACACTACCTTGCTAGGAAATAGCGTTTGCAGATGTCTACGTATCGAAGCAATAGGGATCTAATGCTTCTTAAATCGCCATATTGCATCTCATTTCTATGTTTCATGATAAGATATAATATTCATTGTGCAGTTTTATGTATACCTCGTATTCACCTCAAAAGAATATAAATGCGACACTTCCTTGCTAGGAAATAGCGTTTGCAGATATCTACGTATCGAAGCAATAGTGTCCTAAAGCTTCTTAAATCGCGATATCGCATCTCATTTCTATGTTTCATGATAAGATATAGCATTCATTGTGCAGTGTTATGTATACCTCGTATTCACTTCAAAAGAATGTAAATGTGACAATACCCTGCTAGGAAATAGCGATTGCAGATATCTACGTATTGTAGCAACAAAGATCTAATGCTTCTTCAAACGCGATATCGCAACTCATTTCTATGTTTCATGATAAGATATAATATTCATTGTGCAGTGTTATGTATACCTCGTATTCACCTCAAAAGAATATAAATGCGACACTTCCTTGCTAGGAAATAGCGTTTGCAGATATCTACGTATCGAAGCAATAGTGTCCTAAAGCTTCTTAAATCGCGATATCGCATCTCATTTCTATATTTCATGATAAGATATAGCATTCATTGTGCAGTGTTATGTATACCTCGTATTCACTTCAAAAGAATGTAAATGTGACAGTACCCTGCTAGGAAATAGCGATTGCAGATATCTACGTATTGTAGCAACAAAGATCTAATGCTTCTTCAAACGCGATATCGCAACTCATTTCTATGTTTCATTATAAGATATAATATTCATTGTGGAGTGTTCTGTATACCTCGTATTCTTTTCAAAAGAGTGTAAATGCGACACATCCTTGCCAGGAAATAGCGTTTGCAGTTGTCTACGTATCGTGGCATTAGAGTTCTAATGCTTCTCAAAACACGATATCGCTACTCATTACCTTGTTTCATGATAATATATAATATTCATTGCGGAGTGTTCTGTATACATCGTATTCTTTTCAATAGAATGTAAATGCGACACTTCCTTGCTAGGAAATAGCGTTTGCAGATGTCTACGTATCGAAGTTATAGACATCAAGTGCTTCTTATATCGTCATATCGCATCTCATTTCTATGTTTCATGATAAGATATAATATTCATTGCGAAGTGTCATGTATACCTCGTATTCACTTGAAAAGAATGTAAATGCGACACTTCCTTGCTAGGAAATAGCGTTTGCAGATGTCTACGTATCGTTGCATTAGTGCTCTAATGCTTCTCAAAACGCTATATCTTTTCTCCTTTCTATGTTTCATGATAGTATATAATATTCATTGCGTAGTGTCATGTATACCTCGCATACACTTGAAATGAATGTAAATGCGACACTTCCTTGCTAGGAAATAGCGTTTGCAGATGTCGGCGTATCGTGGCATTAGAGTTCTAATGCTTCTCAAAACGCGATATCGCATCTCATTTCTATGTTTCATGATAAGATATAATACTCATTGTGGAGTGTTATGTATACCTCGTATTTACGTCAAAAGAATGTAAATGCTACAATTTCTTGCTAGGAAGTAGCGTTTGCAGATGTCTACGTATCGAAGTAATAGACATCAAATGCTTCATATATCGCCATATCGCACCTCATTTCTATGTTTCATGATAAGATATAATATTCATTATGTAGTGTTACGTTTATCTCATCTATACTTCAAATGAATGTAAATGGGACACTTCCTTGCTAGGAAATAGTGTTTGCAGATGTCTACGTATCGAAGCAATAGATTTCTAAAGCTTGCTAATTCGCGGTATCGCATCTCATATCTATGTTTCATGATAATATATAACATTCATTGCGAAGTGTTATGTATACCTCGCATACACTTCAAATGAATCTGAATGCGACAGTTCCATGCTAGGAAATAGTGTTTGCAGATATCTACGTTTCGAAGCAATAGAGTTCTAAAGCTTCTTAATTTGCGATATCGCATATCATTTCTATATTTCATGATAACATATAATATACATTGTGGAGTGTTATGTATACCTCGTATTCACTTCAAACGAATGTATACTTCCTTGCTAGGAAATAGCGTTTGCAGATGTCTACGTATCGAAGCAATAGATTTCTAATGCTTGCTAGTTCGCGATATCGCATCTCATATCTACGTTTCATGATAAGATATAATATTCATTGTGCAGTGTTATGTATGCCCCTTATTCACTTCAAAAGAATGTAAATGCTACAATTTCTTGCTAGGAAATAGCGTTTGCAGATGTCTACGTATCGAAGCAACAGACATCTAATGCTTCATAAATCGCGATATCGCTTCTCATTTCTATGTTTCATGATAAGATATAATATTCATTGCGAAATGTCTCATGTATACCTCGCATACACTTCAAATGATTGTAAAGGCGACACTTCCTTGCTAGGAAATAGCGCTTTCAGATGTCTACGTATCGAAGCAATAGTTTTGTAATGCTTCTTAATTCGTCATATCGCATCTCATATCTACGTTTCATGATAAGATATAATATTCATTGCGAAGTGTCATGTATACCTCGTATTCACTTGAAAAGAATGTAAATGCGTCACTTCATTGCTAGGAAGTAGCGTTTCCAAATGTCTACGTATCGAAACTATAGGTTTCTATTGCTTCTTAAAACGAGATGTTGCATTATATTTCTATGTTTCATGATAAGATATAATATTCATTGCTAAGCGTCATGTATACCTCCTATTCACTTGAAAAGAATGTAAATGCGACACTATCTTGTAGGGAAAAGCGTTTCCAGATGCCTACGTATCGAAACAATAGGCTTCTATTGCATCTTAATGCGAGATGTTGCATCCTATTTCTATGTTTCATGATAAGATATGATATTCATTGCGAAGCGTCATGTATTCCTCGTATTCACTTCGAAAGGTGGTAAGTGCGGCACTTCCATGCTAGGAAATAGCGTTTGCAGTTGTCTCCGTGTCGAAGCAGTAGTGTTCCAATGCATTTTAAATCGCGATATTGCATCCCATTTCTATGTTCCATGATGATATATAATATTCATTGCGAAGTGTCATGTATACCTCGCACACCCTTCAAACGAATGTAAATGCAACACTTCCTTGCTAGGAAATAGCGTTTGCAGATGCCTTCGTATCGTGGCAGTAGGGTTCTAATGCTTCTCAAAACCCGATATCGCATCTCATTTCTATGTTTCATGATAAGATATAATATTCAGAGTGCAGTGTTATGTATACCTCGTATTCACATCAAAAGAATGTAAATGCGACACTTCCTTGCTAGGAAATAGCGTTTGCAGATGTCTACGTATCGAAGCAATAGGGATCTAATGCTTCTTAAATCGCCATATTGCATCTCATTTCTATGTTTCATGATAAGATATAATATTCATTGTGCAGTGTTATGTATACCTCGTATTCACCTCAAAAGAATATAAATGCGGCACTTCCTTGCTAGGAAATAGCGTTTGCAGATATCTACGTATCGAAGCAATAGTGTCCTAAAGCTTCTTAAATCGCGATATCGCATCTCATTTCTATGTTTCATGATAAGATATAGCATTCATTGTGCAGTGTTATGTATACCTCGTATTCACTTCAAAAGAATGTAAATGTGACAATACCCTGCTAGGAAATAGCGATTGCAGATATCTACGTATCGTAGCAACAAAGATCTAATGCTTCTTCAAACGCGATATCGCAACTCATTTCTATGTTTCATGATAAGATATAATATTCATTGCGATATGTCTCATGTATACCTCGCATACACTTCAAATGATTGTAAAAGCGACACTTCCTTGCTAGGAAATAGCGCTTTCAGATGTCTACGTATCGTAACAATAGAGTTCTAACGCTTCTCAAAATGCGATATCGCATGCCATTTCCATGCTTCATGATAAGATATAATATTCATTGCTAAGTGTCATGTATACATTGTATTCACTTCAAAAGTATGTAAATGCGACACTTCCTTGCAAGGTAGTAGCGTTTGCAGATGTCTACGAATCGAAGCAATAGAGATCAAATGCTTCTTAAATAGCGATATCGCATCTCATTTCAATGTTTCATGGTAAGATATAATATTCATTGCGTCTACGTATCGAAGCAATAGAATTCTAATGCTTCTCAAAACATGATATCGCATCTCATTTTTATGTTTCATGATAAGATATAATATTCAATGTGCAGTGTTATGTACTCCTCGCATTCACATCAATAGAAAGTAAATGCGACAATACATTGCTAGGAAATAGCGTTTGCAGATGTCTCCGTAACGAAGAAATAGTGTTCTAATGCTTCTTAAATCATGATATCGCGTCTCATTTCTATGTCTCATGATAAGATATAAAATTCATTGCGAAGTGTCGCTTATACCTCGCATACACTTCAAATGAATGTAAATGCGACACTTCCTTGCAAAGAAATAGCGTTTGCAGATGTCTACGTATCCAAGCAATAGAGTCCTAGTGCTTCTCAAAACGCGATATCGGATCTCATTTCTATATTTCATGATAAGATATAATATCCATTGCGAAGTGTCATGTATTCCTCGCATGCGCTTCAAGTGAATGTAAATGCGACACTTCCTTGCTAGCAAATAGCGTTTGCATATGTCTACTTATTGAAGAAATAGTGTTGTAATGCTTCCTAAACGAGATATCGCATCTCATTTCTATGTTTCATGATATGACATAATATCCATAGCGAATTGTCATGTATAGCTCATATTCACTTCAAATGAATGTAAATGTGACACTTCCTTGCTAGGAAGTAGAGTTTGCAGATGTCTACGTATCGTGACAATAGGGTTCTTATGCTCTTTATATCGCGATATCGCATCTCATTTGTATGTTACATGATAAGATACAATATTCATTGCGAAGTGTCATGTATACCTCGTATTCACTTGAAAAGAATGTAAATGCGTCACTTCATTGCTAGGAAGTAGCGTTTCCATATGTCTACGTATCGAAACTATAGGTTTCTATTGCTTCTTAAAACGAGATGTTGCATTATATTTCTATGTTTCATGATAAGATATAATATTCATTGCTAAGCGTCATGTATACCTCCTATTCACTTGAAAAGAATGTAAATGCGACACTATCTTGTAGGGAAAAGCGTTTCCAGATGCCTACGTATCGAAACAATAGGTTTCTATTGCATCTTAATGCGAGATGGTGCATCCTATTTCTATGTTTCATGATAAGATATAATATACATTGCGAAGCGTCATGTATTCCTCGTATTCACTTCAAAAGGTGGTAAGTGCGGCACTTTCATGCTAGGAAACAGCGTTTGCAGATGTCTACGTATCGTAGCATCAGAGTTCTAATGCTTCTTAAAACGCAATATCTCATCTCATTTCTATGTTTCATGATAAGATATAATATTCATTGCGAAGCGTCACTTGTACCTCGAATTCACTTCAGACGAATGTAAATGCGACACTTCCTTGCTAGGAAATAACGTTTGCAGATGTCTACGTATCGGGGTAATGGAGTTTTAATGCTCCTTAAAACGCGATATCGCATCTCATTTCTATGTTTCATGATGTGATATAATATCCGTAGCGAAGTGTCATGTATACCTCGTATTCACTTCAAGTGAATGTAAATACGACACTTCCTTGCTAGGAAATAGCGCTCCCAGATGTCTACGTATCGTAGCAATAGAGTTCTAATACTTCCTAAAACGCGATATCGCATCTCTCTACTATGTTTCCTGATAAGATATCATATTCACTGTGGACCGTTATGCATACCTCGTATTCACTTCAAAAGAATGTAAATGCGACACTATCTTGCAGGAAAAAGCGTTTCCAGATGCCTACGTATCGAAACAATAGGTTATTCATTGTGGACTGTTATGTATACCTCGTATTCACTTCAAAAGAATGTAATTGCGACCCTATCGTGCAGGAAAAAGCGTTTCCAGATGCCTACGTATCGAAATAATAGGTTTCCATTGCATCTTAAAGCGAGATGTTGCATTATATTTCGATGTTTCATGATAAAATATAATATTCATTGCGAAGCATCATGTATACCTCCTATTCACTTGAAAAGAATGTAAATGCGACACTATCTTGTAGGAAAAAGCGTTTCCAGATGCCTACGTATCGAAACAATAGGTTTCTATTGCATCTTAAAGCGAGATGTTGCATCCTATTTCTATGTTTCATGATAAGATATAATATTCATTGCGAAGCGTCATGTATTCCTCGTATTCACTTCGAAAGGTGGTAAGTGCGGCACTTCCATGCTAGGAAATAGCGTTTGCAGTTGTCTCCGTATCGAAGCAGTAGTGTTCCAATGCATTTTAAATCGCGATATCGCATCCCATTTCTATGTTCCATGATGACATATAATATTCATTGCGAAGTGTCATGTATACCTCGCACACCCTTCAAACGAATGTAAATGCAACACTTCCTTGCTAGGAAATAGCGTTTGCAGATGCCTTCGTATCGTGGCAGTAGGGTTCTAATGCTTCTCAAAACCCGATATCGCATCTCATTTCTATGTTTCATGATAAGATATAATATTCAGAGTGCAGTGTTATGTATACCTCGTATTCACTTCAAAAGAATGCAAATGCGACACTTCCTTGCTAGGAATTAGCGTTTGCAGATATGTACGAATCGAAGCAATAGAGTTCTAATGCTTCTTATATAGCCATATCGCATCTCATTTCTATGTTTCATGATAAGATATAATATTCGTTGTGCAGTGTTATGTATATCTCGTCTATACTTCAAATGGATGTAAATGCGACACTTCCTTGCTAGGAAATAGCGTTTGCAGAAGTCTACGTATCGTGGCATCGGAGTTCTGATGCTTCTCAAAACGCGATATCGCATCTCATTTCTATGTTTCATGATAAGATACAATATTCATTGTGGAGTGTTATGTATACCTCGTATTCGTTTCAAAAGAATGTAAATGCGACACTTCTTTGCTAGGAAGTAGCGTTTGCAGATGTCTACGTATCGAAGCAATAGAGTTCTAATGCTTCTTAAACCGTCATATCGCATCTCATGTTTATGTTTCATGATAAGATATAATATTCATTGCGAAGTGTCATGTATACCTCGCATTCCTTTCAAAAGAATGTAAATGCGACACTTCCTAGCTAGGAAGTAGCGTTTGCAGATGTCTACGTATCGAAGCAATAGATTTCTAAAGCTTGCTAATACGCGATATCGCATCTCATATCTAGGTTTCATGATAATATATAATATTCATTGCGAAGTTTCATGTATACCTCGCATACAATTCAAACGAATGTGAATGCGACAGTTCCTTGCTGGGAAATAGTGTTTGCAGATGTCTACGTATCGAAGCAATAGAGTTCTAATGCTTCTTAAATCGTCATATCGCATCTCCTTTCTATGATTCATGATAAGATATAATAGTCATTGCGAAGTGTCATGTATACCTCCCATACACTTAAAATGTATGTAAATGCGACACTTCCTTCCTAGGAAATAGCATTTGCAGATGTCTACGTATCGAAGCAATAGTGTTCTAATGCTTCTTAAATTGCGATATCGCATCTCATTTCTAAGTTTCACGATATGATATAATATTCATTGTGCAGTGTTATGTATACCTCTTATTCACTTCAAAAGAATGTAAATGCTACAATTTCTTGCTAGGAAGTAGCGTTTGCAGATGTCTACGTATCGAAGTAATAGATTTCTAAAGCTTGCTAATTCGCGGTATCGCATCTCATATCTATGTTTCATGATAATATATAACATTCATTGCGAAGTGTTATGTATACCTCGCATACACTTCAAATGAATGTGAATGCGACAGTTCCATGCTAGGAAATAGTGTTTGCAGATATCTACGTTTCGAAGCAATAGAGTTCTAAAGCTACTTAATTTGCGATATCGCATATCATTTCTATGTTTCATGATAACATATAATATACATTGTGGAGTGTTATGTATACCTCGTATTCACTTCAAACGAATGTATACTTCCTTGCTAGGAAATAGCGTTTGCAGATGTCTACGTATCGAAGCAATAGATTTCTAATGCTTGCTAGTTCGCGATATCGCATCTCATATCTACGTTTCATGATAAGATATAATATTCATTGTGCAGTGTTATGTATACCCCTTATTCACTTCAAAAGAATGTAAATGCTACAATTTCTTGCTAGGAAATAGCGTTTGCAGATGTCTACGTATCGAAGCAACAGACATCTAATGCTTCATAAATCGCGATATCGCTTCTCATGTTTATGTTTCATGATAATATATAATATTCACTGCGAAGTGTCATGTATACCTCGCATACACTTCAAATGAACGTAAATGCGACACTTCCTTGCTTGGAAAAAGCGTTTGCAGATGTCTACGTATCGAAGCAATAGTTTTCTAATGCTTCTTAATTCGTCATATCGCATCTCATATCTACGTTTCATGATAAGATATAATATCCATTGCGAAGTGTCATGTATACCTCGTATTCCTTTCAAAAGAATGTAAATGCGACACTTCCTTGCAAGGTCGTAGCGTTTGCAGATGTCTACGAATCGAAGCAATAGAGATCAAATGCTTCTTAAATAGCGATATCGCATCTCATTTCAATGTTTCATGGTAAGATATAATATTCATTGCGTCTACGTATCGAAGCAATAGAATTCTAATGCTTCTCAAAACATGATATCGCATCTCATTTTTATGTTTCATGGTAAGATATAATATTCAATGTGCAGTGTTATGTACTCCTCGCATTCACATCAAATGAAAGTAAATGCGACAATACATTGCTAGGAAATAGCGTTTGCAGATGTCTCCGTAACGAAGAAGTAGTGTTCTAATGCTTCTTAAATCATGATATCGCGTCTCATTTCTATCGCTCATGATAAGATATAAAATTCATTGCGAAGTGTCGCTTATACCTCGCATACACTTCAAATGAATGTAAATGCGACACTTCCTTGCAAAGAAATAGCGTTTGCAGATGTCTACGTATCCAAGCAATAGAGTTCTAGTGCATCTTAAAACTGCGATATCGCATCACATTTCTATGTCTCATGATAAGATATAATATTCATTGCGAAGTGTTACGTATTCCTCGTCTACACTTCAAATGAATGTAAATGCGACAATTCCTTGCTAGGAAGTAGCGTTTGGCAGATGTCTACGTAACGAGGCAATAGATTTCAAGTGCATTTTAAAACGCGATACCGCATCTCATTTCTATGATGCATGATAAGACATAATATTCATTGCTTAGCGTTATGCATACATCGTATTCACTCCAAAAGAATGTAAATGCGAAACTTACTTGCTAGGATATAGCGATGGCAGATGTATACGTATCGAAGTAATAGAGTTCTAATGCTTCTTAAAACGAGATATCGCGTCTCATATCTATGTCTCATGATAAGATATAAAATTCATTGCGAAGTGTCGCTTATACCTCGCATACACTTCAAATGAATGTAAATGCGACACTTCCTTGCAAAGAAATAGCGATTGCAGATGTCTACGTATCCAAGCAATAGAGTCCTAGTGCTTCTCAAAACGCGATATCGGATCTCATTTCTATATTTCATGATAAGATATAATATCCATTGCGAAGTGTCATGTATTCCTCGCATGCGCTTCAAGTGAATGTAAATGCGACACTTCCTTGCTAGCAAATAGCGTTTGCATATGTCTACTTATTGAAGAAATAGTGTTGTAATTCTTCCTAAACGAGATATCGCATCTCATTTCTATGTTTCATGCTAAGATATAATATTCGTTGCGAAGTGTCATGTATACCACGTATTCCTTTCAAAAGAATGTAAATGCGACACTTCCTTGCTAAGAAGTTGCATTTGCAGATGTCTACGTATCGAAGCAATTGGTTTCTAGTGCTTCTTAATACGCGAAATCGTTCCACATTTCTATGTTTCGTGATAAGGTATAATATTAATTGCGAAGTGTCATGTATACCTCGCATGCGCTTCAAGTGAATGTGAATGCAACACTCCCTTGGTAGGGAATAGCGTTTGCAGATACCTACGTTTCCAAGCCATAGAGTTCTAATGCTTCTCAAAACGCGATATCGCATCTCATTTCTATGTTTCATGATATGACATAATATCCATAGCGAATTGTCATGTATAGCTCATATTCACTTCAAATGAATGTAAATGTGACACTTCCTTGCTAGGAAGTAGAGTTTGCAGATGTCTACGTATCGTGACAATAGGGTTCTTATGCTCTTTATATCGCGATATCGCATCTCATTTGTATGTTACATGATAAGATATAATATTCATTGCGAAGTGTCATGTATACCTCGTATTCACTTGAAAAGAATGTAAATGCGTCACTTCATTGCTAGGAAGTAGCGTTTCCAAATGTCTACGTATCGAAACTATAGGTTTCTATTGCTTCTTAATTCGTCATATCGCATCTCATATCTACGTTTCATGATAAGATATAATATTCATTGCTAAGCGTCATATATACCTCCTATTCACTTGAAAAGAATGTAAATGCGACACTATCTTGTAGGGAAAAGCGTTTCCAGATGCCTACGTATCGAAACAATAGGTTTCTATTGCATCTTAATGCGAGATGGTGCATCCTATTTCTATGTTTCATGATAAGATATAATATTCATTGCGAAGCGTCATGTACTCCTCGTATTCACTTCAAAAGGTGGTAAGTGCGGCACTTCCATGCTAGGAAACAGCGTTTGCAGATGTCTACGTATCGTAGCATCAGAGTTCTAATGCTTCTTAAAACGCAATATCTCATCTCATTTCTATGTTTCATGATAAGATATAATATTCATTGCGAAGCGTCACTTGTACCTCGAATTCACTTCAAACGAATGTAAATGCGACACTTCCTTGCTAGGAAATAACGTTTGCAGATGTCTACGTATCGGGGTAATGGAGTTTTAATGCTCCTTAAAACGCGATATCGCATCTTATTTCTATGTTTCATGATGTGATATAATATCCATAGCGAAGTGTCATGTATACCTCGTATTCACTTCAAGTGAATGTAAATACGACACTTCCTTGCTAGGAAATAGCGCTCCCAGATGTCTACGTATCGTAGCAATAGAGTTCTAATACTTCCTAAAACGCGATATCGCATCTCTCTACTATGTTTCCTGATAAGATATCATATTCACTGTGGACCGTTATGTATACCTCGTATTCACTTCAAAAGAATGTAAATGCGACACTATCTTGCAGGAAAAAGCGTTTCCAGATGCCTACGTATCGAAACAATAGGTTATTCATTGTGGACTGTTATGTATACCTCGTATTCACTTCAAAAGAATGTAAATGCGACCCTATCGTGCAGGAAAAAGCGTTTCCAGATGCCTACGTATCGAAACAATAGGTTTCTATTTCATCTTAAAGCGAGATGTTGCATCCTATTTCTATGTTTCATGATAAGATATAATATTAATTGCGAAGCGTCATGTATTCCTCGTATTCACTTCGAAAGGTGGTAAGTGCGGCACTTCCATGCTAGGAAATAGCGTTTGCAGTTGTCTCCGTATCGAAGCAGTAGTGTTCCAATGCATTTTAAATCGCGATATCGCATCGCATTTCTATGTTCCATGATGACATATAATACTCATTGCGAAGTGTCATGTATACCTCGCACACCCTTCAAACGAATGTAAATGTAACACTTCCTTGCTAGGAAATAGCGTTTGCAGATGCCTTCGTATCGTGGCAGTAGGGTTCTAATCCTTCTCAAAACCCGATATCGCATCTCATTTCTATGTTTCATGATAAGATACAATATTCACTGTGGAGTGTTATGTATACCTCGTATTCGTTTCAAAAGAATGTAAATGCGACACTTCCTTGCTAGGAAGTAGCGTTTGCAGATGTCTACGTATCGAAGCAATAGAGTTCTAATGCTTCTTAAACCGTCATATCGCATCTCATGTTTATGTTTCATGATAAGATATAATATTCATTGCGAAGTGTCATGTATACCTCGCATTCCTTTCAAAAGAATGTAAATGCGACACTTCCTAGCTAGGAAGTAGCGTTTGCAGATGTCTACGTATCGATGCAATAGTTTTCTAATGCTTCTTAAATCGTCATATCGCATCTCATATCTACGTTTCATGATAAGATATAGTACTCATTGCGAAGTGTCATGTATACCTCGTATTCCTTTCAAAAGAATGTAAATGCGACACTTCCTTGCTAGGAAGTAGCGTTTGCAGATGTCTACGTATCGAAGCAATAGTGTTCTAATGCTTCTTAAATCGCCATATCGCTACGCATTACTATGTTTCATGATAACATATAATATTCATTGTGGAGTGTTATGTATACCTCGTATTCACTTCAAAAGAATGTAAATGCGACACTTCCTTGCTAGGAAATAGCGTTTGCAGATGTCTACGTATCGAAGCAATAGGGATCTAATGCTTCTTAAATCGCCATATTGCATCTCATTTCTATGTTTCATGATAATATATAATATTCATTGCGAAGTGTCATGTATACCTCGCATTCCTTTCAAAAGAATGTATATGCGACACTTCCTTGCTAGGAAGTAGCGTTTGCAGATGTCTACGTATCGAAGCAATAGGGATCTAATGCTTCTTAAATCGCCATATTGCATCTCATTTCTATGTTTCATGATAAGATATAATATTCATTGTGCAGTGTTACGAATACCTCGTATTCACTTCAAAAGAATGTAAATGCGACACTTCCTTGCATGGAAATTGCGTTTGCAGATGTC
Organism: Xylocopa sonorina; assembly: GCF_050948175.1. Lineage (NCBI taxonomy): Eukaryota > Metazoa > Arthropoda > Insecta > Hymenoptera > Apidae > Xylocopa > Xylocopa sonorina. The sequence goes on from NW_027490091.1 coordinate 3,498,920, forward strand.
TACGTATCGTAGAAAGAGTTTTCTAATGCTTCTTAAATCGTCATATCGCATCTCATATATACGTTTCATAATAAGATATAGTATTCATTGCGAAGTGTCATGTATACCTCGTATTCCTTTCAAAAGAATGTAAATGCGACACTTCCTTGCTTGGAAATAGCGTTTGCAGATGTCTACGTATCGAACCAATAGATTTCTAATGCTTGCTAGTTCGCGATATCGCTTCTCATATCTGTGTTTCATGATAATATGTAATATTCATTGCGAAGTGTTATGTATACCACGCATACACTTCAAATGAATGTGAATGCGACAGTTCCTTGCTAGGAAATAGTGTTTGCAGATATCTACGTTTCGAAGCAATGGTGTTCTAATGCTTCTTAAATGGCGATATCGCATCTCATTTCTATGTTTCATGACAATATATAACATTCATTGCGTAGTGTCATGTATACCTGGTATTCACTTCAAAGGAATGTAAATGCGACACTTCCTTGCTAGGAAATAGCGTTTGCAGATGTCTACGTATCGAAGCAATAGATTTCTAATGCTTGCTAGTTCGCGATATCGCATCTCATATCTACGTTTCATGATAAGATATAGTACTCATTGCGAAGTGTCATGTATACCTCGTATTCCTTTCAAAAGAATGTAAATGCGACACTTCCTTGCTAGGAAGTAGCGTTTGCAGATGTCTACGTATCGAAGCAATAGTGTTCTAATGCTTCTTAAATCGCCATATCGCTACACATTACTATGTTTCATGATAACATATAATATTCATTGTGGAGTGTTATGTATACCTCGTATTCACTTCAAAGGAATGTAAATGCGACAATTCCTTGCTAGGAAATAGCGTTTGCAGATGTCTACGTATCGAAGCAATAGAGTTCTAATGCTTCATAAATCGCGATATCGCACCCCATTTCTATATTTCATGATAAGATATAATATTCAGAGTGTAGTGTTACGTATACCTCGTATTCACTTCAAAAGAACGTAAATGCGACACTACCTTGCTAGGAAGTAGCGTTTTCAGATGTCTACGTATTGAAGCAATAGAGTTCTAATGCTTCTTAAATCGCCATATCGCATCTCATTTCTATGTTTTATGATAAGATATAATATTCATTTTGCAGTGTTATGTATACCTCGCATACACTTAAAATGAATGTAAATGCGACACTTCCTTGCTAGGAAATAGCGATTGCAGATGTCTATGTATCGAAGCAATAGTTTTCTAATGCTTCCTAAATCGTCATATCGCATCTCATTTCTATGTTTCATGATAAGATGTAATATTCATTGCGAAGTGTCACGTATACCTCGTATTCACTTCAAAACAATGTAAATGCGACACTTCCTTGCCAGGAAATAGCGTTTGCAGTTATCTACGTATCGTGGCATTAGAGTTCTAATGCTTCTCAAAACACGATATCGCTACTCATTACCTTGTTTCATGATAATATATAATATTCATTGCGGAGTGTCATGTATACCTCGTATTCCTTACAAAAGAATGTAAATGCGACACTTCCTTGCTAGGAAGTAGCGTTTGCTGATGTCTACGTATCGAAGCAATAGGGATCTAATGCTTCTTAAATCGCCATATCGCTTTTCATTTGTACGTTTCATGATAATATATAATATTCACTACGAAGTGTCATGTATACATCGCATACACTCCAAATGAATGTAAATGCGACAATTCCTTCCTAGGAAATAGCGTTTGCAGATGTCTACGTATCGTTGCATTAGTCCTCTAATGCTTCTCAAAACGCGATATCTTTTCTCCTTTCTATGTTTCATGATAGTATATAATATTCATTGCGTAGTGTTATGTTTATCTCATCTATACTTCAAATGAATGTAAATGGGACACTTCCTTGCTAGGAAATAGCGTTTGCAGATGTCTGCGTATCGTGGCATTAGAGTTCTAATGCTTCTCAAAATGCGATATCGCATCTCATTTCTATGTTTCATGATAAGATATAATACTTATTGTGGAGTGTTATGTATACCTCGTATTTACGTCAAAGGAATGTAAATGCGACACTTCCTTCCTCGGAAATAGCATTTGCAGATGTCTACGTATCGAAGCAATAGTGTTCTAATGCTTCTTAAATGGCGATGTCGCATCTCATTTCTATGTTTCATGACAATATGTAACATTCATTGCGAAGTGTCATGTATACCTCGCATACACTTAAAATGAATGTAAATGCGACACTTCCTTGCTAGGAAGTAGCGTTTGCAGATGTCTACGTATCGAAGCAATAGTGTTCTAATGCTTCTTAAATCGCGATATCGCATCTCATTTCTAAGTTTCATGATATGATATAATATTCATTGTGCAGTGTTATGTATACCTCTTATTCACTTCAAAAGAATGTAAATGCTACAATTTCTTGCTAGGAAGTAGCGTTTGCAGATGTCTACGTATCGAAGTAATAGACATCTAATGCTTCATAAATCGCGATATCGCTTCTCATTTCTATGTTTCATGATAATATATAATATTCACTGCGAAGTGTCATGTATACCTCGCATACACTTCAAATGAACGTAAATGCGACACTTCCTTGCTTGGAAATAGCGTTTGCACATGTCCACGTATCGAAGCAATAGTTTTCTAATGCTTCTTAATTCGTCATATCGCATCTCATATCTACGTTTCATGATAAGACATAATATCCATTGCGAAGTGTCATGTATACCTCGTATTCCTTTCAAAAGAATGTAAATGCGACACTTCCTTGCTAGGAAGTAGCGTTTGCAGATGTCTACGTATCGAAGCAATAGGGATCTAATGCTTCTTAAATCGCCATATTGCATCTCATTTCTATGTTTCATGATAAGATATAATATTCATTGTGCAGTGTTATGTATACCTCGTTTTCACCTCAAAAGAATATAAATGCGACACTTCCTTGCTAGGAAATAGCGTTTGCAGATATCTACGTATCGAAGCAATAGTGTCCTAAAGCTTCTTAAATCGCGATATCGCATCTCATTTCTATGTTTCATGATAAGATATAGCATTCATTGTGCAGTGTTATGTATACCTCGTATTCGCTTCAAAAGAATGTAAACGTGACAATACCCTGCTAGGAAATAGCGATTGCAGATATCTACGTGTCGTAGCAACAAAGATCTAATGCTTCTTCAAACACGATATCGTAACTCATTTCTATGTTTCATGATAAGATATAATATTCATTGCGAAATGTCCCATGTATACCTCGCATACACTTCAAATGATTGTAAAAGCGACACTTCCTTGCTAGGAAATAGCGCTTTCAGATGTCTACGTATCGAAGCAATAGTTTTGTAATGCTTCTTAATTCGTCATATCGCATCTCATATCCACGTTTCATGATAAGATATAATATCCATTGCGAAGTGTCATGTATACCTCGTATTACTTTCAAAAGAATGTAAATGCGACACTTCCTTGCTAGGAAATAGCGTTTGCAGATGTCTACGTATCGTTGCATTAGTTCTCTAATGCTTCTCAAAACGCGATATCTTTTCTCCTTTCTATGTTTCATGATAGTATATAATATTCATTGCGTAGTGTTATGTTTATCTCATCTATACTTCAAATGAATGTAAATGGGACACTTCCTTGCTAGGAAGTAGCGTCTGCAGATGTCTACGTATCGAAGCAATAGTGTTCTAATGCTTCTTAAATCGCGATATCGCATCTCATTTCTACGTTTCATGATATGATATAATATTCATTGTGCAGTGTTATGTATACCCCTTATTCACTTCAAAAGAATGTAAATGCTACAATTTCTTGCTAGGAAATAGCGTTTGCAGATGTCTACGTATCGAAGTAATAGACATCAAATGCTTCATATATCGCCATATCGCATCTCATTTCTATGTTTCATGATAAGATATAATATTCATTGCGAGGTGTCATGTATACCTCGTATTCCTTTCAAAGGAATGTAAATGCGACACCTCCTTGCTAGGAAATAGCGTTTGCAGATGTCTTCGTATCGAAGCAACAGACACCTAGTGCTTCATAAACCGCGATAGCGCATCTCAATTCTATGTTTCATGATAATATACAATATTCATTGTGGAGTGTTATGTATACCTCGTATTCACTTCAAAAGAATGTAAATGCGACTCTTCCTTGCTTGGAAATAGCGTTTGCGATGTCTACGTATCGAAGCAATAGTTTTCTAATGCCTCTTAAATCGTCATATCGCATCTCATATCTACGTTTCATGATAAGATATAATATTCATTGCGAAGTGTCATGTATACCTCGCATACACTTCAAATGAACGTAAATGCGACACTTCCTTGCTTGGAAATAGCGTTTGCAGATGTCTACGTATCGAAGCAATAGTTTTCTAATGCTTCTTAGTTCGTCATATCGCATCTCATATCTACGTTTCATGATAAGATATAGTATTCATTGCGAAGTGTCATGTATACCTCGCATACACTTCAAATGAACGTAAATGCGACACTTCCTTGCTTGGAAATAGCGTTTGCAGATGTCTATGTATCGAAGCAATAGTTTTCCAATGCTTCTTAATTCGTCATATCGCATCTCATATCTACGTTTCATGATAAGATATAGTATTCATTGCGAAGTGTCATGTATACCTCGTATTCCTTTCAAGAGAATGTAAATGCGACACTTCCTTGCTAGGAAGTAGCGTTTGCAGATGTCTATGTATCGAAGCAATAGTGTTCTAATGCTTCTTAAATCGCCATATCGCTACACATTAATATGTTTCATGATAACATATAATATTCATTGTGGCGTGTCATGTATATCTTGTATTCACTTCAAAAGTATGTAAATGTGTCACTTCCTTGCACGGTAGTAGTGTTTGCAGATGTCTACGAATCGAAGCAATAGAGATCAAATGCTTCTTAAATAGCGATATCGCATCTCATTTCTATGTCTCATGATAAGATATAGCATTCATTGTGCAGTGTTATGTATACCTCGTATTCACTTCAAAAGAATGTAAATGTGACAATACCCTGCTAGGAAATAGCGATTGCAGATATCTACGTATCGTAGCAACAAAGTTCTAATGCTTCTTCAAACGCGATATGGCAACTCATTTCTATGCTTCATGATAAGATATAATATTCATTGCGAAATGTCATGTATACCTCGCATACACTTCAAATGATTGTAAAAGCGACACTTCCTTGCTAGGAAATAGCGCTTTCAGATGTCTACGTATCGTAGCAATGGAGTTCTAATGCTTCTTAAATCGTCATTTCGCATCTCATGTTTATGTTTCATGATAAGATATAATATTCATTGCGAAGTGTCATGTATACCTCGCATTCCTTTCAAAAGAATGTATATGCGACACTTCCTTCCTAGGAAGTAGCGTTTGCAGATGTCTACGTATCGAAGCAATAGGGATCTAATGCTTCTTAAATCGCCATATTGCATCTCATTTCTATGTTTCATGATAAGATATAATATTCATTGTGCAGTGTTATGTATACCTCGTATTCACCTCAAAAGAATATAAATGCGACACTTCCTTGCTAGGAAATAGCGTTTGCTGATATCTACGTATCGAAGAAATAGTGTCCTAAAGCTTCTTAAATCGCGATATTGCATCTCATTTCTATGTTTCATTATAAGATATAATATTCATTGTGCAGTGTTACAAATACCTCGTATTCACTTCAAAGGAATGTAAATGCGACACTTCCTTGCATGAAAATTGCGTTTGCAGATGTCTATGTATCGTAGAAATAGTTTTCTAATGCATCTTAAATCGTCATATCGCATCTCATATATACGTTTCATGATAAGATATAGTATTCATTGCGAAGTGTCATGTATACCTCGTATTCCTTTCAAAAGAATGTAAAGCCGACACTTCCTTGCTTGGAAATAGCGTTTGCAGATGTCTACGTATCGAAGCAATAGTTTTCTAATGCTTCTTAAATCGTCATATCGCATCTCATATCTACGTTTCATGATACGATATAGCATTCATTGCGAAGTGTCATGAATACCTCGTGTTCCTTTCAAAAGAATGTAAATGCGACACTTCCTTGATTGGAAATAGCGTTTGCAGATGTCTACGTATCGAAGTAATAGATTTCTAGTGCTTGCTAGTTCGCGATATCGCATCTCATATCTACGTTTCATGATAAGATATAATATTCATTGCGAAGTTTCATGTATACCTCGCATGCGCTTCAAGTGAATGTGAATGCAACACTTCCTTGGTAGGGAATAGCGTTTGCAGATACCTACGTATCCAAGACATAGAGTTCTAATGCTTCTTAAATCGCGATATCGCATCTCATTTCTATGTTTCATGACAATATATAATATTCATTGCGAAGTGTCATGTATACCTCGCATACACTTAAAATGAATGTAAATGCTACACTTCCTTGCTAGGAAATAGCGTTTGCAGATGTCTACGTATCGAAGCAATAGATTTCTAAAGCTTGCTAATTCGCGATATCGCACCTCATATCTATGTTTCATGATAATATATAATATTCATTGCGAAGTTTCATGTATACCTCGCGTACAATGCAAACGAATGTGATTGCGACAGTTCCTTGCTGGGAAATAGTGTTTGCAGATGTCTACGTATCGAAGCAATAGAGTTCTAATGCTTCTTAAATCGTAATATCTCATCTCATTTCTATGTTTCATGATAAGATATAATATTCATTGCGAAGCGTCACTTGTACCTCGAATTCACTTCAAACGAATGTAAATGCGACACTTCCTTGCTAGGAAATAACGTTTGCAGATGTCTACGTATCGGGGTAATGGAGTTTTAATGCTCCTTAAAACGCGATATCGCATCTCATTTCTATGTTTCATGATGTGATATAATATCCATAGCGAAGTGTCATGTATACCTCGTATTCACTTCAAGTGAATGTAAATACGACACTTCCTTGCTAGGAAATAGCGCTCCCAGATGTCTACGTATCGTAGCAATAGAGTTCTAATACTTCCTAAAACGCGATATCGCATCTCTCTACTATGTTTCCTGATAAGATATCATATACACTGTGGACCGTTATGTATACCTCGTATTCACTTCAAAAGAATGTAAATGCGACACTATCTTGCAGGAAAAAGCGTTTCCAGATGCCTACGTATCGAAACAATAGGTTATTCATTGTGGACTGTTATGTATACCTCGTATTCACTTCAAAAGAATGTAAATGCGACCCTATCGTGCAGGAAAAAGCGTTTCCAGATGCCTACGTATCGAAACAATAGGTTTCTATTTCATCTTAAAGCGAGATGTTGCATCCTATTTCTATGTTTCATGATAAGATATAATATTCATTGCGAAGCGTCATGTATTCCTCGTATTCACTTCGAAAGGTGGTAAGTGCGGCACTTCCATGCTAGGAAATAGCGTTTGCAGTTGTCTCCGTATCGAAGCAGTAGTGTTCCAATGCATTTTAAATCGCGATATCGCATCCCATTTCTATGTTCCATGATGACATATAATACTCATTGCGAAGTGTCATGTATACCTCGCACACCCTTCAAACGAATGTAAATGCAACACTTCCTTGCTAGGAAATAGCGTTTGCAGATGCCTTCGTATCGTGGCAGTAGGGTTCTAATCCTTCTCAAAACCCGATATCGCATCTCATTTCTATGTTTCATGATAAGATACAATATTCACTGTGGAGTGTTATGTATACCTCGTATTCGTTTCAAAAGAATGTAAATGCGACACTTCCTTGCTAGGAAGTAGCGTTTGCAGATGTCTACGTATCGAAGCAATAGAGTTCTAATGCTTCTTAAACCGTCATATCGCATCTCATGTTTATGTTTCATGATAAGATATAATATTCATTGCGAAGTGGCATGTATACCTCGCATTCCTTTCAAAAGAATGTAAATGCGACACTTCCTAGCTAGGAAGTAGCGTTTGCAGATGTCTACGTATCGAAGCAATAGTTTTCTAATGCTTCTTAAATCGTCATATCGCATCTCATATCTACGTTTCATGATAAGATATAGTACTCATTGCGAAGTGTCATGTATACCTCGTATTCCTTTCAAAAGAATGTAAATGCGACACTTCCTTGCTAGGAAGTAGCGTTTGCAGATGTCTACGTATCGAAGCAATAGTGTTCTAATGCTTCTTAAATCGCCATATCGCTACGCATTACTATGTTTCATGATAACATATAATATTCATTGTGGAGTGTTATGTATACCTCGTATTCACTTCAAAAGAATGTAAATGCGACACTTCCTTGCTAGGAAATAGCGTTTGCAGATGTCTACGTATCGAAGCAATAGGGATCTAATGCTTCTTAAATCGCCATATTGCATCTCATTTCTATGTTTCATGATAATATATAATATTTATTGCGAAGTGTCATGTATACCTCGCATTCCTTTCAAAAGAATGTATATGCGACACTTCCTTGCTAGGAAGTAGCGTTTGCAGATGTCTACGTATCGAAGCAATAGGGATCTAATGCTTCTTAAATCGCCATATTGCATCTCATTTCTATGTTTCATGATAAGATATAATATTCATTGTGCAGTGTTACGAATACCTCGTATTCACTTCAAAAGAATGTAAATGCGACACTTCCTTGCATGGAAATTGCGTTTGCAGATGTCTACGTATCGTAGAAAGAGTTTTCTAATGCTTCTTAAATCGTCATATCGCATCTCATATATACGTTTCATAATAAGATATAGTATTCATTGCGAAGTGTCATGTATACCTCGTATTCCTTTCAAAAGAATGTAAATGCGACACTTCCTTGCTTGGAAATAGCGTTTGCAGATGTCTACGTATCGAACCAATAGATTTCTAATGCTTGCTAGTTCGCGATATCGCTTCTCATATCTGTGTTTCATGATAATATGTAATATTCATTGCGAAGTGTTATGTATACCACGCATACACTTCAAATGAATGTGAATGCGACAGTTCCTTGCTAGGAAATAGTGTTTGCAGATATCTACGTTTCGAAGCAATGGTGTTCTAATGCTTCTTAAATGGCGATATCGCATCTCATTTCTATGTTTCATGACAATATATAACATTCATTGCGTAGTGTCATGTATACCTGGTATTCACTTCAAAGGAATGTAAATGCGACACTTCCTTGCTAGGAAATAGCGTTTGCAGATGTCTACGTATCGAAGCAATAGATTTCTAATGCTTGCTAGTTCGCGATATCGCATCTCATATCTACGTTTCATGATAAGATATAGTACTCATTGCGAAGTGTCATGTATACCTCGTATTCCTTTCAAAAGAATGTAAATGCGACACTTCCTTGCTAGGAAGTAGCGTTTGCAGATGTCTACGTATCGAAGCAATAGTGTTCTAATGCTTCTTAAATCGCCATATCGCTACACATTACTATGTTTCATGATAACATATAATATTCATTGTGGAGTGTTATGTATACCTCGTATTCACTTCAAAGGAATGTAAATGCGACAATTCCTTGCTAGGAAATAGCGTTTGCAGATGTCTACGTATCGAAGCAATAGAGTTCTAATGCTTCATAAATCGCGATATCGCACCCCATTTCTATATTTCATGATAAGATATAATATTCAGAGTGTAGTGTTACGTATACCTCGTATTCACTTCAAAAGAACGTAAATGCGACACTACCTTGCTAGGAAGTAGCGTTTTTAGATGTCTACGTATTGAAGCAATAGAGTTCTAATGCTTCTTAAATCGCCATATCGCATCTCATTTCTATGTTTTATGATAAGATATAATATTCATTTTGCAGTGTTATGTATACCTCGCATACACTTAAAATGAATGTAAATGCGACACTTCCTTGCTAGGAAATAGCGATTGCAGATGTCTATGTATCGAAGCAATAGTTTTCTAATGCTTCCTAAATCGTCATATCGCATCTCATTTCTATGTTTCATGATAAGATGTAATATTCATTGCGAAGTGTCACGTATACCTCGTATTCACTTCAAAACAATGTAAATGCGACACTTCCTTGCCAGGAAATAGCGTTTGCAGTTATCTACGTATCGTGGCATTAGAGTTCTAATGCTTCTCAAAACACGATATCGCTACTCATTACCTTGTTTCATGATAATATATAATATTCATTGCGGAGTGTCATGTATACCTCGTATTCCTTACAAAAGAATGTAAATGCGACACTTCCTTGCTAGGAAGTAGCGTTTGCTGATGTCTACGTATCGAAGCAATAGGGATCTAATGCTTCTTAAATCGCCATATCGCTTTTCATTTGTATGTTTCATGATAATATATAATATTCACTACGAAGTGTCATGTATACATCGCATACACTCCAAATGAATGTAAATGCGACAATTCCTTCCTAGGAAATAGCGTTTGCAGATGTCTACGTATCGTTGCATTAGTCCTCTAATGCTTCTCAAAACGCGATATCTTTTCTCCTTTCTATGTTTCATGATAGTATATAATATTCATTGCGTAGTGTTATGTTTATCTCATCTATACTTCAAAAGAATGTAAATGCTACAATTTCTTGCTAGGAAGTAGCGTTTGCAGATGTCTACGTATCGAAGTAATAGACATCTAATGCTTCATAAATCGCGATATCGCTTCTCATTTCTATGTTTCATGATAATATATAATATTCACTGCGAAGTGTCATGTATACCTCGCATACACTTCAAATGAACGTAAATGCGGCACTTCCTTGCTTGGAAATAGCGTTTGCACATGTCCACGTATCGAAGCAATAGTTTTCTAATGCTTCTTAATTCGTCATATCGCATCTCATATCTACGTTTCATGATAAGACATAATATCCACTGCGAAGTGTCATGTATACCTCGTATTCCTTTCAAAAGAATGTAAATGCGACACTTCCTTGCTAGGAAGTAGCGTTTGCAGATGTCTACGTATCGAAGCAATAGGGATCTAATGCTTCTTAAATCGCCATATTGCATCTCATTTCTATGTTTCATGATAAGATATAATATTCATTGTGCAGTGTTATGTATACCTCGTTTTCACCTCAAAAGAATATAAATGCGACACTTCCTTGCTAGGAAATAGCGTTTGCAGATATCTACGTATCGAAGCAATAGTGTCCTAAAGCTTCTTAAATCGCGATATCGCATCTCATTTCTATGTTTCATGATAAGATATAGCATTCATTGTGCAGTGTTATGTATACCTCGTATTCGCTTCAAAAGAATGTAAACGTGACAATACCCTGCTAGGAAATAGCGATTGCAGATATCTACGTGTCGTAGCAACAAAGATCTAATGCTTCTTCAAACACGATATCGTAACTCATTTCTATGTTTCATGATAAGATATAATATTCATTGCGAAATGTCCCATGTATACCTCGCATACACTTCAAATGATTGTAAAAGCGACACTTCCTTGCTAGGAAATAGCGCTTTCAGATGTCTACGTATCGAAGCAATAGTTTTGTAATGCTTCTTAATTCGTCATATCGCATCTCATATCCACGTTTCATGATAAGATATAATATCCATTGCGAAGTGTCATGTATACCTCGTATTACTTTCAAAAGAATGTAAATGCGACACTTCCTTGCTAGGAAATAGCGTTTGCAGATGTCTACGTATCGTTGCATTAGTTCTCTAATGCTTCTCAAAACGCGATATCTTTTCTCCTTTCTATGTTTCATGATAGTATATAATATTCATTGCGTAGTGTTATGTTTATCTCATCTATACTTCAAATGAATGTAAATGGGACACTTCCTTGCTAGGAAGTAGCGTCTGCAGATGTCTACGTATCGAAGCAATAGTGTTCTAATGCTTCTTAAATCGCGATATCGCATCTCATTTCTACGTTTCATGATATGATATAATATTCATTGTGCAGTGTTATGTATACCCCTTATTCACTTCAAAAGAATGTAAATGCTACAATTTCTTGCTAGGAAATAGCGTTTGCAGATGTCTACGTATCGAAGTAATGGACATCAAATGCTTCATATATCGCCATATCGCATCTCATTTCTATGTTTCATGATAAGATATAATATTCATTGCGAGGTGTCATGTATACCTCGTATTCCTTTCAAAGGAATGTAAATGCGACACCTCCTTGCTAGGAAATAGCGTTTGCAGATGTCTTCGTATCGAAGCAACAGACACCTAGTGCTTCATAAACCGCGATAGCGCATCTCAATTCTATGTTTCATGATAATATACAATATTCATTGTGGAGTGTTATGTATACCTCGTATTCACTTCAAAAGAATGTAAATGCGACTCTTCCTTGCTTGGAAATAGCGTTTGCGATGTCTACGTATCGAAGCAATAGTTTTCTAATGCCTCTTAAATCGTCATATCGCATCTCATATCTACGTTTCATGATAAGATATAATATTCATTGCGAAGTGTCATGTATACCTCGCATACACTTCAAATGAACGTAAATGCGACACTTCCTTGCTTGGAAATAGCGTTTGCAGATGTCTACGTATCGAAGCAATAGTTTTCTAATGCTTCTTAAACCGTCATATCGCATCTCATGTTTATGTTTCATGATAAGATATAATATTCATTGCGAAGTGGCATGTATACCTCGCATTCCTTTCAAAAGAATGTAAATGCGACACTTCCTAGCTAGGAAGTAGCGTTTGCAGATGTCTACGTATCGAAGCAATAGTTTTCTAATGCTTCTTAAATCGTCATATCGCATCTCATATCTACGTTTCATGATAAGATATAGTACTCATTGCGAAGTGTCATGTATACCTCGTATTCCTTTCAAAAGAATGTAAATGCGACACTTCCTTGCTAGGAAGTAGCGTTTGCAGATGTCTACGTATCGAAGCAATAGTGTTCTAATGCTTCTTAAATCGCCATATCGCTACGCATTACTATGTTTCATGATAACATATAATATTCATTGTGGAGTGTTATGTATACCTCGTATTCACTTCAAAAGAATGTAAATGCGACACTTCCTTGCTAGGAAATAGCGTTTGCAGATGTCTACGTATCGAAGCAATAGGGATCTAATGCTTCTTAAATCGCCATATTGCATCTCATTTCTATGTTTCATGATAATATATAATATTTATTGCGAAGTGTCATGTATACCTCGCATTCCTTTCAAAAGAATGTATATGCGACACTTCCTTGCTAGGAAGTAGCGTTTGCAGATGTCTACGTATCGAAGCAATAGGGATCTAATGCTTCTTAAATCGCCATATTGCATCTCATTTCTATGTTTCATGATAAGATATAATATTCATTGTGCAGTGTTACGAATACCTCGTATTCACTTCAAAAGAATGTAAATGCGACACTTCCTTGCATGGAAATTGCGTTTGCAGATGTCTACGTATCGTAGAAAGAGTTTTCTAATGCTTCTTAAATCGTCATATCGCATCTCATATATACGTTTCATAATAAGATATAGTATTCATTGCGAAGTGTCATGTATACCTCGTATTCCTTTCAAAAGAATGTAAATGCGACACTTCCTTGCTTGGAAATAGCGTTTGCAGATGTCTACGTATCGAACCAATAGATTTCTAATGCTTGCTAGTTCGCGATATCGCTTCTCATATCTGTGTTTCATGATAATATGTAATATTCATTGCGAAGTGTTATGTATACCACGCATACACTTCAAATGAATGTGAATGCGACAGTTCCTTGCTAGGAAATAGTGTTTGCAGATATCTACGTTTCGAAGCAATGGTGTTCTAATGCTTCTTAAATGGCGATATCGCATCTCATTTCTATGTTTCATGACAATATATAACATTCATTGCGTAGTGTCATGTATACCTGGTATTCACTTCAAAGGAATGTAAATGCGACACTTCCTTGCTAGGAAATAGCGTTTGCAGATGTCTACGTATCGAAGCAATAGATTTCTAATGCTTGCTAGTTCGCGATATCGCATCTCATATCTACGTTTCATGATAAGATATAGTACTCATTGCGAAGTGTCATGTATACCTCGTATTCCTTTCAAAAGAATGTAAATGCGACACTTCCTTGCTAGGAAGTAGCGTTTGCAGATGTCTACGTATCGAAGCAATAGTGTTCTAATGCTTCTTAAATCGCCATATCGCTACACATTACTATGTTTCATGATAACATATAATATTCATTGTGGAGTGTTATGTATACCTCGTATTCACTTCAAAGGAATGTAAATGCGACAATTCCTTGCTAGGAAATAGCGTTTGCAGATGTCTACGTATCGAAGCAATAGAGTTCTAATGCTTCATAAATCGCGATATCGCACCCCATTTCTATATTTCATGATAAGATATAATATTCAGAGTGTAGTGTTACGTATACCTCGTATTCACTTCAAAAGAACGTAAATGCGACACTACCTTGCTAGGAAGTAGCGTTTTTAGATGTCTACGTATTGAAGCAATAGAGTTCTAATGCTTCTTAAATCGCCATATCGCATCTCATTTCTATGTTTTATGATAAGATATAATATTCATTTTGCAGTGTTATGTATACCTCGCATACACTTAAAATGAATGTAAATGCGACACTTCCTTGCTAGGAAATAGCGATTGCAGATGTCTATGTATCGAAGCAATAGTTTTCTAATGCTTCCTAAATCGTCATATCGCATCTCATTTCTATGTTTCATGATAAGATGTAATATTCATTGCGAAGTGTCACGTATACCTCGTATTCACTTCAAAACAATGTAAATGCGACACTTCCTTGCCAGGAAATAGCGTTTGCAGTTACCTACGTATCGTGGCATTAGAGTTCTAATGCTTCTCAAAACACGATATCGCTACTCATTACCTTGTTTCATGATAATATATAATATTCATTGCGGAGTGTCATGTATACCTCGTATTCCTTACAAAAGAATGTAAATGCGACACTTCCTTGCTAGGAAGTAGCGTTTGCTGATGTCTACGTATCGAAGCAATAGGGATCTTATGCTTCTTAAATCGCCATATCGCTTTTCATTTGTATGTTTCATGATAATATATAATATTCACTACGAAGTGTCATGTATACATCGCATACACTCCAAATGAATGTAAATGCGACAATTCCTTCCTAGGAAATAGCGTTTGCAGATGTCTACGTATCGTTGCATTAGTCCTCTAATGCTTCTCAAAACGCGATATCTTTTCTCCTTTCTATGTTTCATGATAGTATATAATATTCATTGCGTAGTGTTATGTTTATCTCATCTATACTTCAAAAGAATGTAAATGCTACAATTTCTTGCTAGGAAGTAGCGTTTGCAGATGTCTACGTATCGAAGTAATAGACATCTAATGCTTCATAAATCGCGATATCGCTTCTCATTTCTATGTTTCATGATAATATATAATATTCACTGCGAAGTGTCATGTATACCTCGCATACACTTCAAATGAACGTAAATGCGGCACTTCCTTGCTTGGAAATAGCGTTTGCACATGTCCACGTATCGAAGCAATAGTTTTCTAATGCTTCTTAATTCGTCATATCGCATCTCATATCTACGTTTCATGATAAGACATAATATCCACTGCGAAGTGTCATGTATACCTCGTATTCCTTTCAAAAGAATGTAAATGCGACACTTCCTTGCTAGGAAGTAGCGTTTGCAGATGTCTACGTATCGAAGCAATAGGGATCTAATGCTTCTTAAATCGCCATATTGCATCTCATTTCTATGTTTCATGATAAGATATAATATTCATTGTGCAGTGTTATGTATACCTCGTTTTCACCTCAAAAGAATATAAATGCGACACTTCCTTGCTAGGAAATAGCGTTTGCAGATATCTACGTATCGAAGCAATAGTGTCCTAAAGCTTCTTAAATCGCGATATCGCATCTCATTTCTATGTTTCATGATAAGATATAGCATTCATTGTGCAGTGTTATGTATACCTCGTATTCGCTTCAAAAGAATGTAAACGTGACAATACCCTGCTAGGAAATAGCGATTGCAGATATCTACGTGTCGTAGCAACAAAGATCTAATGCTTCTTCAAACACGATATCGTAACTCATTTCTATGTTTCATGATAAGATATAATATTCATTGCGAAATGTCCCATGTATACCTCGCATACACTTCAAATGATTGTAAAAGCGACACTTCCTTGCTAGGAAATAGCGCTTTCAGATGTCTACGTATCGAAGCAATAGTTTTGTAATGCTTCTTAATTCGTCATATCGCAT
Source organism: Xylocopa sonorina (assembly GCF_050948175.1). Taxonomy (NCBI): domain Eukaryota; kingdom Metazoa; phylum Arthropoda; class Insecta; order Hymenoptera; family Apidae; genus Xylocopa; species Xylocopa sonorina. The sequence goes on from NW_027490091.1 coordinate 3,515,094, forward strand.
CTCATATCCACGTTTCATGATAAGATATAATATCCATTGCGAAGTGTCATGTATACCTCGTATTACTTTCAAAAGAATGTAAATGCGACACTTCCTTGCTAGGAAATAGCGTTTGCAGATGTCTACGTATCGTTGCATTAGTTCTCTAATGCTTCTCAAAACGCGATATCTTTTCTCCTTTCTATGTTTCATGATAGTATATAATATTCATTGCGTAGTGTTATGTTTATCTCATCTATACTTCAAATGAATGTAAATGGGACACTTCCTTGCTAGGAAGTAGCGTCTGCAGATGTCTACGTATCGAAGCAATAGTGTTCTAATGCTTCTTAAATCGCGATATCGCATCTCATTTCTACGTTTCATGATATGATATAATATTCATTGTGCAGTGTTATGTATACCCCTTATTCACTTCAAAAGAATGTAAATGCTACAATTTCTTGCTAGGAAATAGCGTTTGCAGATGTCTACGTATCGAAGTAATAGACATCAAATGCTTCATATATCGCCATATCGCATCTCATTTCTATGTTTCATGATAAGATATAATATTCATTGCGAGGTGTCATGTATACCTCGTATTCCTTTCAAAGGAATGTAAATGCGACACCTCCTTGCTAGGAAATAGCGTTTGCAGATGTCTTCGTATCGAAGCAACAGACACCTAGTGCTTCATAAACCGCGATAGCGCATCTCAATTCTATGTTTCATGATAATATACAATATTCATTGTGGAGTGTTATGTATACCTCGTATTCACTTCAAAAGAATGTAAATGCGACTCTTCCTTGCTTGGAAATAGCGTTTGCGATGTCTACGTATCGAAGCAATAGTTTTCTAATGCCTCTTAAATCGTCATATCGCATCTCATATCTACGTTTCATGATAAGATATAATATTCATTGCGAAGTGTCATGTATACCTCGCATACACTTCAAATGAACGTAAATGCGACACTTCCTTGCTTGGAAATAGCGTTTGCAGATGTCTACGTATCGAAGCAATAGTTTTCTAATGCTTCTTAGTTCGTCATATCGCATCTCATATCTACGTTTCATGATAAGATATAGTATTCATTGCGAAGTGTCATGTATACCTCGCATACACTTCAAATGAACGTAAATGCGACACTTCCTTGCTTGGAAATAGCGTTTGCAGATGTCTATGTATCGAAGCAATTGTTTTCCAATGCTTCTTAATTCGTCATATCGCATCTCATATCTAAGTTTCATGATAAGATATAGTATTCATTGCGAAGTGTCATGTATACCTCGTATTCCTTTCAAGAGAATGTAAATGCGACACTTCCTTGCTAGGAAGTAGCGTTTGCAGATGTCTATGTATCGAAGCAATAGTGTTCTAATGCTTCTTAAATCGCCATATCGCTACACATTAATATGTTTCATGATAACATATAATATTCATTGTGGCGTGTCATGTATATCTTGTATTCACTTCAAAAGTATGTAAATGTGTCACTTCCTTGCACGGTAGTAGTGTTTGCAGATGTCTACGAATCGAAGCAATAGAGATCAAATGCTTCTTAAATAGCGATATCGCATCTCATTTCTATGTCTCATGATAAGATATAGCATTCATTGTGCAGTGTTATGTATACCTCGTATTCACTTCAAAAGAATGTAAATGTGACAATACCCTGCTAGGAAATAGCGATTGCAGATATCTACGTATCGTAGCAACAAAGTTCTAATGCTTCTTCAAACGCGATATGGCAACTCATTTCTATGCTTCATGATAAGATATAATATTCATTGCGAAATGTCATGTATACCTCGCATACACTTCAAATGATTGTAAAAGCGACACTTCCTTGCTAGGAAATAGCGCTTTCAGATGTCTACGTATCGTAGCAATGGAGTTCTAATGCTTCTTAAATCGTCATTTCGCATCTCATGTTTATGTTTCATGATAAGATATAATATTCATTGCGAAGTGTCATGTATACCTCGCATTCCTTTCAAAAGAATGTATATGCGACACTTCCTTCCTAGGAAGTAGCGTTTGCAGATGTCTACGTATCGAAGCAATAGGGATCTAATGCTTCTTAAATCGCCATATTGCATCTCATTTCTATGTTTCATGATAAGATATAATATTCATTGTGCAGTGTTATGTATACCTCGTATTCACCTCAAAAGAATATAAATGCGACACTTCCTTGCTAGGAAATAGCGTTTGCTGATATCTACGTATCGAAGAAATAGTGTCCTAAAGCTTCTTAAATCGCGATATTGCATCTCATTTCTATGTTTCATTATAAGATATAATATTCATTGTGCAGTGTTACAAATACCTCGTATTCACTTCAAAGGAATGTAAATGCGACACTTCCTTGCATGAAAATTGCGTTTGCAGATGTCTACGTATCGTAGAAATAGTTTTCTAATGCATCTTAAATCGTCATATCGCATCTCATATATACGTTTCATGATAAGATATAGTATTCATTGCGAAGTGTCATGTATACCTCGTATTCCTTTCAAAAGAATGTAAAGCCGACACTTCCTTGCTTGGAAATAGCGTTTGCAGATGTCTACGTATCGAAGCAATAGTTTTCTAATGCTTCTTAAATCGTCATATCGCATCTCATATCTACGTTTCATGATACGATATAGCATTCATTGCGAAGTGTCATGAATACCTCGTGTTCCTTTCAAAAGAATGTAAATGCGACACTTCCTTGATTGGAAATAGCGTTTGCAGATGTCTACGTATCGAAGTAATAGATTTCTAGTGCTTGCTAGTTCGCGATATCGCATCTCATATCTACGTTTCATGATAAGATATAATATTCATTGCGAAGTTTCATGTATACCTCGCATGCGCTTCAAGTGAATGTGAATGCAACACTTCCTTTGTAGGGAATAGCGTTTGCAGATACCTACGTATCCAAGACATAGAGTTCTAATGCTTCTTAAATCGCGATATCGCATCTCATTTCTATGTTTCATGACAATATATAATATTCATTGCGAAGTGTCATGTATACCTCGCATACACTTAAAATGAATGTAAATGCTACACTTCCTTGCTAGGAAATAGCGTTTGCAGATGTCTACGTATCGAAGCAATAGATTTCTAAAGCTTGCTAATTCGCGATATCGCACCTCATATCTATGTTTCATGATAATATATAATATTCATTGCGAAGTTTCATGTATACCTCGCGTACAATGCAAACGAATGTGATTGCGACAGTTCCTTGCTGGGAAATAGTGTTTGCAGATGTCTACGTATCGAAGCAATAGAGTTCTAATGCTTCTTAAATCGTAATATCTCATCTCATTTCTATGTTTCATGATAAGATATAATATTCATTGCGAAGCGTCACTTGTACCTCGAATTCACTTCAAACGAATGTAAATGCGACACTTCCTTGCTAGGAAATAACGTTTGCAGATGTCTACGTATCGGGGTAATGGAGTTTTAATGCTCCTTAAAACGCGATATCGCATCTCATTTCTATGTTTCATGATGTGATATAATATCCATAGCGAAGTGTCATGTATACCTCGTATTCACTTCAAGTGAATGTAAATACGACACTTCCTTGCTAGGAAATAGCGCTCCCAGATGTCTACGTATCGTAGCAATAGAGTTCTAATACTTCCTAAAACGCGATATCGCATCTCTCTACTATGTTTCCTGATAAGATATCATATACACTGTGGACCGTTATGTATACCTCGTATTCACTTCAAAAGAATGTAAATGCGACACTATCTTGCAGGAAAAAGCGTTTCCAGATGCCTACGTATCGAAACAATAGGTTATTCATTGTGGACTGTTATGTATACCTCGTATTCACTTCAAAAGAATGTAAATGCGACCCTATCGTGCAGGAAAAAGCGTTTCCAGATGCCTACGTATCGAAACAATAGGTTTCTATTTCATCTTAAAGCGAGATGTTGCATCCTATTTCTATGTTTCATGATAAGATATAATATTCATTGCGAAGCGTCATGTATTCCTCGTATTCACTTCGAAAGGTGGTAAGTGCGGCACTTCCATGCTAGGAAATAGCGTTTGCAGTTGTCTCCGTATCGAAGCAGTAGTGTTCCAATGCATTTTAAATCGCGATATCGCATCCCATTTCTATGTTCCATGATGACATATAATACTCATTGCGAAGTGTCATGTATACCTCGCACACCCTTCAAACGAATGTAAATGCAACACTTCCTTGCTAGGAAATAGCGTTTGCAGATGCCTTCGTATCGTGGCAGTAGGGTTCTAATCCTTCTCAAAACCCGATATCGCATCTCATTTCTATGTTTCATGATAAGATACAATATTCACTGTGGAGTGTTATGTATACCTCGTATTCGTTTCAAAAGAATGTAAATGCGACACTTCCTTGCTAGGAAGTAGCGTTTGCAGATGTCTACGTATCGAAGCAATAGAGTTCTAATGCTTCTTAAACCGTCATATCGCATCTCATGTTTATGTTTCATGATAAGATATAATATTCATTGCGAAGTGTCATGTATACCTCGCATTCCTTTCAAAAGAATGTAAATGCGACACTTCCTAGCTAGGAAGTAGCGTTTGCAGATGTCTACGTATCGAAGCAATAGTTTTCTAATGCTTCTTAAATCGTCATATCGCATCTCATATCTACGTTTCATGATAAGATATAGTACTCATTGCGAAGTGTCATGTATACCTCGTATTCCTTTCAAAAGAATGTAAATGCGACACTTCCTTGCTAGGAAGTAGCGTTTGCAGATGTCTACGTATCGAAGCTATAGTGTTCTAATGCTTCTTAAATCGCCATATCGCTACACATTACTATGTTTCATGATAACATATAATATTCATTGTGGAGTGTTATGTATACCTCGTATTCACTTCAAAAGAATGTAAATGCGACACTTCCTTGCTAGGAAATAGCGTTTGCAGATGTCTACGTATCGAAGCAATAGGGATCTAATGCTTCTTAAATCGCCATATTGCATCTCATTTCTATGTTTCATGATAATATATAATATTCATTGCGAAGTGTCATGTATACCTCGCATTCCTTTCAAAAGAATGTATATGCGACACTTCCTTGCTAGGAAGTAGCGTTTGCAGATGTCTACGTATCGAAGCAATAGGGATCTAATGCTTCTTAAATCGCCATATTGCATCTCATTTCTATGTTTCATGATAAGATATAATATTCATTGTGCAGTGTTACGAATACCTCGTATTCACTTCAAAAGAAAGTAAATGCGACACTTCCTTGCATGGAAATTGCGTTTGCAGATGTCTACGTATCGTAGAAAGAGTTTTCTAATGCTTCTTAAATCGTCATATCGCATCTCATATATACGTTTCATAATAAGATATAGTATTCATTGCGAAGTGTCATGTATACCTCGTATTCCTTTCAAAAGAATGTAAATGCGACACTTCCTTGCTTGGAAATAGCGTTTGCAGATGTCTACGTATCGAACCAATAGATTTCTAATGCTTGCTAGTTCGCGATATCGCTTCTCATATCTGTGTTTCATGATAATATGTAATGTTCATTGCGAAGTGTTATGTATACCTCGCATACACTTCAAATGAATGTGAATGCGACAGTTCCTTGCTAGGAAATAGTGTTTGCAGATATCTACGTTTCGAAGCAATGGTGTTCTAATGCTTCTTAAATGGCGATATCGCATCTCATTTCTATGTTTCATGACAATATATAACATTCATTGCGTAGTGTCATGTATACCTGGTATTCACTTCAAAGGAATGTAAATGCGACACTTCCTTGCTAGGAAATAGCGTTTGCAGATGTCTACGTATCGAAGCAATAGATTTCTAATGCTTGCTAGTTCGCGATATCGCATCTCATATCTACGTTTCATGATAAGATATAATATTCATTGCGAAGTGTCATGTATACCTCGTATTCCTTTCAAAAGAATGTAAATGCGACACTTCCTTGCTAGGAATTAGCGTTTGCAGATGTCTACGTATCGAAGCAATAGAGTTCTAATGCTTCTTAAACCGTCATATCGCATCTCATGTTTATGTTTCATGATAAGGTATAATATTCATTGCGAAGTGTCACGTATACCTCGCATTCCTTTCAAAAGAATGTAAATGCGACACTTCCTTGCTAGGAAGTAGCGTTTGCAGATGTCTACGTATCGAAGCAATAGTTTTCTAATGCTTCTTAAATCGTCATATCGCATCTCATATCTACGTTTCATGATAAGATATAGTACTCATTGCGAAGTGTCATGTATACCTCGTATTCCTTTCAAAAGAATGTAAATGCGACACTTCCTTGCTAGGAAGTAGCGTTTGCAGATGTCTACGTATCGAAGCAATAGTGTTCTAATGCTTCTTAAATCGCCATATCGCTACACATTACTATGTTTCATGATAACATATAATATTCATTGTGGAGTGTTATGTATACCTCGTATTCACTTCAAAGGAATGTAAATGCGACAATTCCTTGCTAGGAAATAGCGTTTGCAGATGTCTACGTATCGAAGCAATAGAGTTCTAATGATTCATAAATCGCGATATCGCACCCCATTTCTATATTTCATGATAAGATATAATATTCAGAGTGTAGTGTTACGTATACCTCGTATTCACTTCAAAAGAAAGTAAATGCGACACTACCTTGCTAGAAAGTAGCGTTTTCAGATGTCTACGTATTGAAGCAATAGAGTTCTAATGCTTCTTAAATCGCCATATTACATCACATTTCTATGTTTCATGATAAGATATAATATTCATTGTGGAGTGTTATGTATACCTCGTATTCACTTCAAAAGAATGTAAATGCTACACTTCCTTGCTAGGAAGTAGCGTTTGCAGATGTCTAGGTATCAAACCAGTATATTTCTAGTGCTTCTTAAATCGCCATATCGCATCTCATTTCTATGTTTTATGATAAGATATAATATTCATTTTGCAGTGTTATGTATACCTCGCATACACTTAAAATGAATGTAAATGCGACACTTCCTTGCTAGGAAATAGCGATTGTAGATGTCTATGTATCGAAGCAATAGTTTTCTAATGCTTCCTAAATCGTCATATCGCATCTCATTTCTATGTTTCATGATAAGATGTAATATTCATTGCGAAGTGTCACGTATACCTCGTATTCACTTCAAAACAATGTAAATGCGACACTTCCTTGCCAGGAAATAGCGTTTGCAGTTATCTACGTATCGTGGCATTAGAGTTCTAATGCTTCTCAAAACACGATATCGCTACTCATTACCTTGTTTCATGATAATATATAATATTCATTGCGGAGTGTCATGTATACCTCGTATTCCTTACAAAAGAATGTAAATGCGACACTTCCTTGCTAGGAAGTAGCGTTTGCTGATGTCTACGTATCGAAGCAATAGGGATCCAATGCTTCTTAAATCGCCATATCGCTTTTCATTTGTATGTTTCATGATAATATATAATATTCACTGCGAAGTGTCATGTATACATCGCATACACTCCAAATGAATGTAAATGCGACAATTCCTTCCTAGGAAATAGCGTTTGCAGATGTCTACGTATCGTTGCATTAGTCCTCTAATGCTTCTCAAAACGCGATATCTTTTCTCCTTTCTATGTTTCATGATAGTATATAATATTCATTGCGTAGTGTTATGTTTATCTCATCTATACTTCAAATGAATGTAAATGGGACACTTCCTTGCTAGGAAATAGCGTTTGCAGATGTCTGCGTATCGTGGCATTAGAGTTCTAATGCTTCTCAAAATGCGATATCGCATCTCATTTCTATGTTTCATGATAAGATATAATACTTATTGTGGAGTGTTATGTATACCTCGTATTTACGTCAAAGGAATGTAAATGCGACACTTCCTGCCTCGGAAATAGCATTTGCAGATGTCTACGTATCGAAGCAATAGTGTTCTAATGCTTCTTAAATGGCGATGTCGCATCTCATTTCTATGTTTCATGACAATATGTAACATTCATTGCGAAGTGTCATGTATACCTCGCATACACTTAAAATGAATGTAAATGCGACACTTCCTTGCTAGGAAATAGCGTTTGCAGATGTCTACGTATCGAAGCAATAGTGTTCTAATGCTTCTTAAATCGCGATATCGCATCTCATTTCTAAGTTTCATGATATGATATAATATTCATTGTGCAGTGTTATGTATACCTCTTATTCACTTCAAAAGAATGTAAATGCTACAATTTCTTGCTAGGAAGTAGCGTTTGCAGATGTCTACGTATCGAAGTAATAGACATCTAATGCTTCATAAATCGCGATATCGCTTCTCATTTCTATGTTTCATGATAATATATAATATTCACTGCGAAGTGTCATGTATACCTCGCATACACTTCAAATGAACGTAAATGCGACACTTCCTTGCTTGGAAATAGCGTTTGCACATGTCTACGTATCGAAGCAATAGTTTTCTAATGCTTCTTAATTCGTCATATCGCATCTCATATCTACGTTTCATGATAAGATATAATATCCATTGCGAAGTGTCATGTATACCTCGTATTCCTTTCAAAAGAATGTAAATGCGACACTTCCTTGCTAGGAAGTAGCGTTTGCAGATGTCTACGTATCGAAGCAATAGGGATCTAATGCTTCTTAAATCGCCATATTGCATCTCATTTCTATGTTTCATGATAAGATATAATATTCATTGTGCAGTGTTATGTATACCTCGTTTTCACCTCAAAAGAATATAAATGCGACACTTCCTTGCTAGGAAATAGCGTTTGCAGATATCTACGTATCGAAGCAATAGTGTCCTAAAGCTTCTTAAATCGCGATATCGCATCTCATTTCTATGTTTCATGATAAGATATAGCATTCATTGTGCAGTGTTATGTATACCTCGTATTCGCTTCAAAAGAATGTAAATGTGACAATACCCTGCTAGGAAATAGCGATTGCAGATATCTACGTGTCGTAGCAACAAAGATCTAATGCTTCTCCAAACACGATATCGCAACTCATTTCTATGTTTCATGATAAGATATAATATTCATTGCGAAATGTCCCATGTATACCTCGCATACACTTCAAATGATTGTAAAAGCGACACTTCCTTGCTAGGAAATAGCGCTTTCAGATGTCTACGTATCGAAGCAATAGTTTTGTAATGCTTCTTAATTCGTCATATCGCATCTCATATCCACGTTTCATGATAAGATATAATATCCATTGCGAAGTGTCATGTATACCTCGTATTACTTTCAAAAGAATGTAAATGCGACACTTCCTTGCTAGGAAATAGCGTTTGCAGATGTCTACGTATCGTTGCATTAGTTCTCTAATGCTTCTCAAAACGCGATATCTTTTCTCCTTTCTATGTTTCATGATAGTATATAATATTCATTGCGTAGTGTTATGTTTATCTCATTTATACTTCAAATGAATGTAAATGGGACACTTCCTTGCTAGGAAGTAGCGTCTGCAGATGTCTACGTATCGAAGCAATAGTGTTCTAATGCTTCTTAAATCGCGATATCGCATCTCATTTCTACGTTTCATGATATGATATAATATTCATTGTGCAGTGTTATGTATACCCCTTATTCACTTCAAAAGAATGTAAATGCTACAATTTCTTGCTAGGAAATAGCGTTTGCAGATGTCTACGTATCGAAGTAATAGACATCAAATGCTTCATATATCGCCATATCGCATCTCATTTCTATGTTTCATGATAAGATATAATATTCATTGCGAGGTGTCATGTATACCTCGTATTCCTTTCAAAGGAATGTAAATGCGACACCTCCTTGCTAGGGAATAGCGTTTGCAGATGTCCTCGTATCGAAGCAACAGACACCTAGTGCTTCATAAACCGCGATAGCGCATCTCAATTCTATGTTTCATGATAATATACAATATTCATTGTGGAGTCTTATGTATACCTCGTATTCACTTCAAAAGAATGTAAATGCGACTCTTCCTTGCTTGGAAATAGCGTTTGCGATGTCTACGTATCGAAGCAATAGTTTTCTAATGCCTCTTAAATCGTCATATCGCATCTCATATCTACGTTTCATGATAAGATATAATATTCATTGCGAAGTGTCATGTATACCTCGCATACACTTCAAATGAACGTAAATGCGACACTTTCTTGCTTGGAAATAGCGTTTGCAGATGTCTACGTATCGAAGCAATAGTTTTCTAATGCTTCTTAGTTCGTCATATCGCATCTCATATCTACGTTTCATGATAAGATATAGTATTCATTGCGAAGTGTCATGTATACCTCGCATACACTTCAAATGAACGTAAATGCGACACTTCCTTGCTTGGAAATAGCGTTTGCAGATGTCTATGTATCGAAGCAATAGTTTTCCAATGCTTCTTAATTCGTCATATCGCATCTCATATCTACGTTTCATGATAAGATATAGTATTCATTGCGAAGTGTCATGTATACCTCGTATTCCTTTCAAGAGAATGTAAATGCGACACTTCCTTGCTAGGAAGTAGCGTTTGCAGATGTCTATGTATCGAAGCAATAGTGTTCTAATGCTTCTTAAATCGCCATATCGCTACACATTAATATGTTTCATGATAACATATAATATTCATTGTGGCGTGTCATGTATATCTTGTATTCACTTCAAAAGTATGTAAATGTGTCACTTCCTTGCACGGTAGTAGTGTTTGCAGATGTCTACGAATCGAAGCAATAGAGATCAAATGCTTCTTAAATAGCGATATCGCATCTCATTTCTATGTCTCATGATAAGATATAGCATTCATTGTGCAGTGTTATGTATACCTCGTATTCACTTCAAAAGAATGTAAATGTGACAATACCCTGCTAGGAAATAGCGATTGCAGATATCTACGTATCGTAGCAACAAAGTTCTAATGCTTCTTCAAACGCGATATGGCAACTCATTTCTATGCTTCATGATAAGATATAATATTCATTGCGAAATGTCATGTATACCTCGCATACACTTCAAATGATTGTAAAAGCGACACTTCCTTGCTAGGAAATAGCGCTTTCAGATGTCTACGTATCGTAGCAATGGAGTTCTAATGCTTCTTAAATCGTCATTTCGCATCTCATGTTTATGTTTCATGATAAGATATAATATTCATTGCGAAGTGTCATGTATACCTCGCATTCCTTTCAAAAGAATGTATATGCGACACTTCCTTCCTAGGAAGTAGCGTTTGCAGATGTCTACGTATCGAAGCAATAGGGATCTAATGCTTCTTAAATCGCCATATTGCATCTCATTTCTATGTTTCATGATAAGATATAATATTCATTGTGCAGTGTTATGTATACCTCGTATTCACCTCAAAAGAATATAAATGCGACACTTCCTTGCTAGGAAATAGCGTTTGCAGATATCTACGTATCGAAGCAATAGTGTCCTAAAGCTTCTTAAATCGCGATATTGCATCTCATTTCTATGTTTCATTATAAGATATAATATTCATTGTGCAGTGTTACAAATACCTCGTATTCACTTCAAAGGAATGTAAATGCGACACTTCCTTGCATGAAAATTGCGTTTGCAGATGTCTGCGTATCGTAGAAATAGTTTTCTAATGCTTCTTAAATCGTAATATCGCATCTCATTTCAATGTTTCATGATAAGATATAATATTCATTGCGAAGTGTCGCGTATACCTCGTATTCCATTCAAAAGAATGTAAATGCGGCACTTCCGTGCTAGGAAGTAGCGTCTGCAGATGTCTACGTATCGAAGCAATAGTGTTCTAATGCTTCTTAAATCGCGATATCGCATCCCATTTCTATGTTCCATGATGACATATAATATTCATTGCGAAGTGTCATGTATACCTCGCACACCCTTCAAATGAATGTAAATGCGACACTTCTTTGCACGGAAATAGCGTTTACAGATGTCTACGTATCGTGGCAATGGAGGTCTAATGCTTCTTAAAACGCGATATCGCATCTCGTTTCTATGTTTGATGATAGGATACAACAGTCATTGCGAAGTGTCACATATGCCTCGTATTCACTTCAAAAGAAAGTAAATACGACACTTCTCTGCTAGGAAGTAGCGTTTACTGATGTCTACGTATCGTAGCAATAGAGTTCTAATGCTTCTCAAAACGCAATATCTCATTTCATTTCTATGTTTCTTGATAAGATATAATATTCATTGCGAAGTGTCACTTGTACCACGTATTCACGTCAAAAGAATGTAAATGCGACACCTCCTTGCTAGGAAATAGCGTTTGCAGATGTCTACGTATAGAAGCAATAGTGTCCTAAAGCTTCTTGTATCGCGATATTGCATCCCATTTCTACGTTTCATGATATGATATAATATTCATTGTGCAGTGTTATGTATTCCTCTTATTCACTTCAAAAGAATGTAAATGCTACAATTTCTTTTTAGGAAATAGCGTTTGCAGATGTCTACGTATCGAAGCAATAGATTTCTAATGCTTGCTAGTTCGCGATATCGCATCTCATATCTGTGTTTCATGATAATATATAATATTCATTGCGAAGCGTTATGTATACCCCGCATACACTTCAAATGAATGTGAATGCGACAGTTCCATGCTAGGAAATAGTGTTTGCAGATATCTACGTTTCGAAGCAATAGAGTTCTAAAGCTTCTTAAATTGCGATATCGCATATCATTTCTATGTTTCATGATAAGATATAATATTCATTGTGCAGTGTTATGTATACCTCGTATTCACTTCAAAAGAATGTAAATGCGACACTTCCTTTCTAGGAAATAGCGTTTGCTGATGTCTACGTATCGAAGCAATAGATTTCTAATACTTGCTAGTTCGCGATATCGCATCTCATTTCTACGTTTCATGATATGATATAATATTCATTGTGCAGTGTTATGTATACCCCTTGTTCACTTCAAAAGAATGTAAATGCTACAATTTCTTGCTAGGAAATAGCGTTTGCAGATGTCTACGTATCGAAGTAATAGACATGAAATGCATCATATATCGCCATACCGCATCTCATTTCTATGTTTCATGATAAGATATAATATTCATTGCAAAGTGCCATGTATACCTCGTATTCCTTTCAAAGGAATGTAATTGCGACACCTCCTTGCTAGGAAATAGCGTTTGCAGATGTCTACGTATCGAAGCAACAGACATCTAATGCTTCATAAATCGCGATATCGCATCTCAGTTCTATGTTTCATGATAATATATAATATTCATTGCGAAGTGTTATGTATACCTCGCATACACTTCAAATGAATGTGAATGCGACAGTTCCTTGCTAGGAAATAGTGTTTGCAGATATCTACGTTTCGAAGCAATAGAGTTCTAAAGCTTCTTAAATTGCGATATCGCATATCATTTCTATGTTTCATGATAACATATAATATTCATTGCGAAGTTTCATGTATACCTCGCATACAATGCAAACGAATGTGAATCCGACAGTTCCTTGCTGGGAAATAGTGTTTGCAGATGTCTACGTATCGAAGCAATAGAGTTCTAATGCTTCTTAAATCGTCATATCGCATCTCATTTCAATGTTTCATGATAAGATATAATATTCATTGCGAAGTGTCGCATATACCTCGTATTCCTTTCAAAAGAATGTAAATGCGGCACCTCCCTGCTAGGAAATAGCGTTTGCAGTTGTCTCCGTATCGAAGCAGTAGTGTTCCAATGCTTTTTAAATCGCGATATCGCATCCCATTTCTATGTTCCATGATGACATATAATATTCATTGCGAAGTGTCATGTATACCTCGCACACCCTTCAAATGAATGTAAATGCGACACTTCTTTGCACGGAAATAGCGTTTACAGATGTCTACGTATCGAAGCAATAGAGTTCTAATACTTCTTAAAACGCGATATCGCATCTCATTTCTATGTTTCATGATAAGATATAATATTCATTGCGAAATGTCACGTATACCTCGTATTCCTTTCAAAAGAATGTAAATGCGTCACTTCCTTGCTAGGAAGTAGCGTTTGCAGATGTCTACGTATCGAAGCAATAGTGTTCTAATGCTTCCTAATTCGCGATATCGCATCTCATTTCTATGTTTCATGATATGATATAATATTCATTGTGCAGTGCTATCTATACCTCTTATTCACTTCAAAAGAATGTAAATGCTACAATTCCTTGCTAGGAAATAGCGTTTGCAGATGTCTACGTATCGTGGCAATGGAGTTCTAATGCTTCTTAAAACGCGATATCGCATCTCATTTCTATGTTTGATGATAGGATATAATATCCATTGCGAAGTGTCATGTATACCTCGTATTTACTTCAAAAGTATGTAAGTGCGACACTTCCTTGCTAGGAAATAGCGCTTGCGGTATAACTACGTATCCAAGCAATAGAGATCTAACACTTCTTATAACGCGATATCGCATCTCGCTTCTATGTTTCATGATAAGATATCATATTCATTGTGGACTGTTATGTATACCTCGTATTCACTTCAAAGGAATGTAAATGTGACACTATCTTGTAGCAGAAAGCGTTTCCAGATACCTACGTATCGAAACAATAGGTTTCTATTGCATCTTAAAGCGAGATGTTGCATCCTATTTCTATGTTTCATGATAAGATATAATATTCATTGCGAAGCCTCATGTATTCCTCGTATTCACTTCAAAAGGTGGTAAGTGCGACACTTCCATGCTAGGAAATAGCGTTTGCAGTTGTCTCCGTATCGAAGCAGTAGAGTTCCAATGCATTTTAAATCGCGATATCGCATCCCATTTCTATGTTCCATGATGACATATAATATTCATTGCGAAGCGTCATGTATACCTCCTATTCACTTGAAAAGAATGTAAATGCGACACTATCTTGTAGGAAAAAGCGTTCCCAGATGCCTACGTATCGAAACAATATGTTTCTATTGCATCTTAAAGCGAGATGTTGCATCCTATTTCTATGTTTCATGATAAGATATAATATTTATTGCGAAGCGTCATGTATTCCTCGTATTAACTTCAAAAGGTGGTAAGTGCGACACTTCCATGCTAGGTAATAGCGTTTGCAGTTGTCTCCGTATCGAAGCAGTAGTGTTCCAATGCATTTTAAGTCGCGATATCGTATCCCATTTCTATGTTCCATGATGACATATAATATTCATAGCGAAGTGTCATGTATACCTCGCACACCCTTCAAATGAATGTAAATGCGACACTTCCTTGCTAGGAGGTAGCGTTTGCAGATGTCTACGTATCGAAGCAATAGTGTCCTAATGCTTCTTAAATCGCCATATCGCTACACATTACTATGTTTCATGATAACATATAATATTCATTGTGGAGTGTTATGTTTACCTCGTATTCACTTCAAAAGAATGTAAATGCGACACTTCCTTGCTAGGAAATTGCGTTTGCAGATGTATACGTATCGAAGCAATAGATTTCTAATGCTTGCTAGTTCGCGATATCGCATCTCATATCTGTGTTTCATGATAATATATAATATTCATTGCGAAGTGTTATGTATACCTCGCATACACTTCAAATGAATGTGAATGCGAAAGTTCCTTGCTAGGAAATAGTATTTGCAGATATCTACGTTTCGAAGCAATAGAGTTCTAAAGCTTCTTAAATCGCGATATCGCATCTAATTTCTATGTTTCATGATAAGATATAATATTCATTGCGAAGTGTCATGTATACCTCGCATATACTTAAAATGAATGTAAATGAGACACTTCCTTGCTAGGAAATAGCGTTTGCAGATGTTACCTATCGAAGCAATAGAGTTCTAATGCATCTTAAAACTGCGATATCGCATCACATTTCTATGACTCATGATAAGATATAATATTCATTGCGAAGTGTTACGTATTCCTCGTCTACACTTCAAATGAATGTAAATGCGACAATTCCTTGCTAGGAAGTAGCGTTGGCAGATGTCTACGTAACGAGGCAATAGATTTCAAGTGCATATTAAAACGCGATACCGCATCTCATATCTATGATGCATGATAAGACATAATATTCATTGTTTAGTGTTATGTATACATCGTATTCACTTCAAAAGAATGTAAATGGGAAACTCACTTGCTAGGATATAGCGTTGGCAGATGTTTACGTATCGAAGCAATAGAGTTCTAATGCTTCTTAAAACGAGATATCGCGTCTCATTTCTATGTCTCATGATAAGATATAAAATTCATTGCGAAGTGTCGCTTACACCTCGCATACACTTCAAATGAATGTAAATGCGACACTTCCTTGCAAAGAATTGGCGTTTGCAGATGTCTACGTATCCAAGCAATAGAGTTCTAATGCTTCTTAAATCCCGATATCGCATCTCATTTCTATATTTCATGATAAGATATAATATCCATTGCGAAGTGTCATGTATACCTCGCATGCGCTTCAAGTGAATGTAAATGCGACACTTCCTTGCTAAGAAGTTGCATTTGCAGATGTCTACGTATCGAAGCAATTGGTTTCTAGTGCTTCTTAATACGCGAAATCGTTCCACATTTCTATGTTTCGTGATAAGGTATAATATTCATTGCGAAGTGTCATGTATACCTCTTATTCACTTCTAAAGAATGTAAATGCGACACTTCCTTGCTAGGACGTAGAGTTGCAGATGTCTACGTATCGAAGCAACAGTGTTCTAACGCTTGTTACATCGAGATATCGCATCCCATTACTATGTTTCATGATAGGATATAATATTAATTGCGAAGTGTCATGTATACCTCGCACGCGCTTCAAGTGAATGTAAATGCAACACTTCCCTGGTAGGGAATAGCGTTTGCAGTTGTCTCCGTATCGAAGCAGTTGTGTTCCAACGCTCTTTAAGTCGTGATATCGCATCTCATTTCTATGTGCCATGATGACATATAATATTCATTGCAAAGTTTCATCTATACCTCGCACACACTTCAAGTGAATGTAAATGCGACACTTCCATGCAAGGAAATAGCGTTTGCAGATGTCTACGTATCGAAGCAATAGAGTTCTAATACTTCTTAAAACGCGATATCGCATCTCACTTCTATGTTTCATGATAAGATATCATATTTATTGTGGACTGTTATGTATACCTCGTGTTCACTGCATATGAATGTAAATGCGACACTTCCTTGCTAGGAAATAACGTTTGCAGATGTCTACATATCGGGGTAATAGATTATTAATGCTTCTTAAATCGCGATATCGCATCTCATCTCTATGTTTCATGATATGATATATTATCCATTGCAAAGTGTCTTGTATACCTCGTATTTACTTCAAAAGAATGTAAGTGCGAGACTTCCTTGCTAGGAAATAGCGCTTGCAGATAACCACGTATCCAAGCAATAGAGTTCTAGTGCTTCTCAAAACGCGATATCGCATCTCATTTCTATGTTTCATGATATGATATAATATTCATTGCGAAGTGTCATGTATACCTCGTATTTACTTCAAAAGAATGTAAATGCGACACTTCCTTGCTAGGAAATAGCGCTTGCAGATAACTACGTATCCAAGCAATAGAGTTCTAATGCTTCTCAAAACGCGATATCGCATCTCATTTCTATGTTTCATGATATGATATAATATCCATAGCGAAGTGTCATGTATACCTCGCACACCCTTCAAATGAATGTAAATGCGACACTTCTTTGCTAGGAAATAGCGTTTACAGATGTCTACGTATCGTGGCAATGGTGTTCTATTGCTTCTTAAAACGAGATGTTGCATTATATTTCTATGCTTCATGATAAGATATAATATTCATTGCGAAGCGTCATGTATACCTCCTATTCACTTGAAAAGAATGTAAATGCGACACTTCCTTGCTGGGAAATAGCGTTTGCAGATGCCTACGTATCGAAGCAATAGTGTTCTAATGCCTCTTAAATCGTCATATCGCATCTCATATCTACGTTTCATGATAAGATATAATATTCATTGCGAAGTGTCGCTTATACCTCGCATACACTTCAAATGAATGTGAATGCGACAGTTCCTTGCTAGGAAATAGTGTTTGCAGATATCTACGTTTCGAAGCAATAGAGTTCTAAAGCTTCTTAAATTGCGATATCGCATATCACTTCTATGTTTCATGATAACATATAATATTCATTGTGGAGTGTTATGTATACCTCGTATTCACTTCAAAAGAATGTAAATGCGACACTTCCTTGCTAGGAAATAGCGTTTGCAGATACCTACGTATCCAAGACATAGAGTTCTAATGCTTCTTAAATCGCGATATCGCATCTCATTTCTATGTTTCATGACAATATATAATATTCATTGCGAAGTGTTATGTATACCTCGCTTAAACTTCAAATGAATGTAAATGCGACACTTCCTTGCTAGGAAGTAGCGTTTCCAGATGTCTACGTATCGCAGCAATAGAGTTCTAATGCTTCTCAAAACGCGATATCGCATCTCATTTCTATGTTTTATGATAAGATATAATATCCATTGCGAAATGTCATGTATACCCCGTATTCACTTCAAAATAATGTAAATGCGACACTTCCTTGCTAGGAAATTGCGTTTCCAGATGTCTACGTACCAAAACAATAGGGTTCTAATGCTTCTTAAAACGAGATGTCGCACCTCAATTCCATGTTTCATGATAAGATATAATGTTCATTGCGAAGTGTCATGTATAGCTCGTATTCACTTCAAGAGAATGTAAATGCGACTCTTCCTTGCGTGGAATTAGCGTTTCCAGATGACTACTTACCGAGACAATAGAGTTCTAATGCTTCTTAATACGAGATGTCGCACCACAATTCTACGTTTCATGATAAGATATAATAATCATTGCGAAGTGTCATGTATAGCTCGTATTCACTTCAAAAGAATGTAAATGCGACTCTTCCTTGCTAAGAAATAGCGTATCCAGATGTCTACGTAACGAAATAATGGTGTTCTATTGCTTCCTAAAACGAGATGTCGCATATCATTTCTATGTTTCATGATAAGATATAATATTCAATGCGAAGTGTCATGTATACCTCGTATTCACTTCAAAAGAATGTAAATTCGGCACTTCCTCCCTAGGAAATAGCGTTTGCAGATGTCTACGTATCGTAGCAATAGAGATCTAATGCATCTTAAAACAAGATGTCGCATTCCATTCCTATGTTTCGTGATAAGAAATAGTATTCATTGCGAAATGTCAGGTATGCCGCGTAATCACTTCAAAAGAATGTAAGTGGACACTTCCATGCTAGGATATAGCGTTTGCAGATGTCTACGTATCGTAGCAATAGTGTTCTAATACTGCTTAAAACGCGATATCACATCTCAGTTCTATGTTTCATAATAAGATATAATATCCATTTGCGAAGTGTCATGTATACCTCGTACTCACTTCAAAAGTATGTAAATGCGAAACTTCCTTGCTGGGAAATAGCGTTTGCGGATGTCTACGTATCGTAGCAATAGAGTTCTAACGCTTATTAACACTCGATATCGCACCCAATTTCTATGTTCCATGATAAGATATAATTTTCATTGCGAAGTGTCATGTATACCTCGCATACACTTCAAATGAATGTGAACGCGACAGTTCCTTGCTAGGAAATAGCATTTGCAGATGTCTACGCATCGAAGCAATAGTGTTCTAATGCTTCTAAAATCGCGATATCGCATCTCATTTCTATGTTTCATGATAATATATAATACTCATTGTGAAGTGTCATGTATACCTCGTATTCCTTTCAAAAGAATGTAAATGCGACACTTCCATGCTAGGAAGTAGCGCTTGCAGATTTCATCGTATGGAACCAATAGACTTCTAACGCTTCTTAAATCGCAATGTCGCATATCATTTCTGTGCTTCATGATAAGATATAATATTCATCGCGAAGTGTCATGTATACCTCATATTCTCTTCAAAATAATGTAAATGCGACACTTCCATTCTATTAAATAGCGTTTCCAGATGTTACCGTATCGAAGCAGTAGAGATCTAATGCTTCATAAATCGCGTTATCGCATTGCATATCTATGTTTCGTGATGAGGTATAATATTCATTGTGAAGTGCTATGTGTACCCCGTATTCACTTCAAAAGAATGTAAATGCGACACTTCCTTGGTATTAAATAGCGTTTGCAGGTGTCTACGTATCGTAACAATAGAGTTCTAATGCTTCTTAAATGGACATAACGCACCTAATTTCTATGTCTCATGATAAGATATAATATTCATTGCGAAGTGTTATGTATACCTCGCATACACTTCAAATAAATGTAAATGCGACACTTCCTTGCTTGGAAATAGCGTTTGCAGATATCTACGTATCGTAGCAATAAATATCTAACGCTTCTTATAGCTCGATATCGCATCTCATTTCTATGATTCATGATAAGATATAATATTCATTGCGAAGTGTTATGTACTCCTCGTATCTACTCCAAATGAATGTAACTGCGACACTTTTTTGCTAGGAAGTAGCGTTTCCAGATGTCTACGTATCGAAGCAATAGAGTTCCAATGCTTCCTAAAACGAGATATCGCAAACCAATCCTATGTTTCATGATAAGATATAATATTCATTGCGAAGTGTCATGTATACCTCGTACTCACTTCAAAAGAATGTAAATGCGACACTTCCTTGCTAGGATGTAGCGTTTGCAGATGTCTACGTATCGAAGCAATAGTGTTCTAATGCTTCTTAAATCGCCATATCGCATCTCATTTCTAAGTTTCATGATAAGATATAATAATCATTGTGCAGTGTTATGTATACCTCGTATTCACTTCAAAAGAATGTAAATGCGACACTTCCTTGCTAGGTAGTAGTTTTGCAGATGTCTACGTATCGAAGCAATAGGGTTCTAATGCTTCTTAAATCGTCATATCGCATCTTATTTCTATGTTTCATGATAAGATATAATATTCATTGCGAATTGACATGTATACCTCGTATTCCTTCCAAAAGAATGTAAATGCGACACTTCCTTGTTAGGAAGTAGCGTCTGCAGATGTCTACGTACCGAAGCAATAGAGCTCTAATGCTCCTTAAATCGCCATATTACATCGCATTTCTATGTTTCATAATAAGATATAATTTCCATTGTGCAGTGTTGTGTATACCTCGTATTCACTTCAAAGGGATGTAAATGCGACACTTCGTTACCAGGAAATAGCGTTTGCAGATGTCTACGTATCGAAGCAATAGTGTTCTAATGCTTCTTAAATCGTCATATCGCATCTCATTTCTATGTTTCATGACAGGATATAATATTCATTGCGAAGTGTCATGTATACCTCGTATTCCCTTCAGAAGAATGTAAATGCGACACTTCCTTCCTAGGAACTAGCGTTGGCAGATGTCTACGTATCGAAGCAATAGATTTCCAAAGCCTGCTAATTCGCGATATCGCATGTCATATCTATATTTCATGATAATATATAATATTCATTGGGAAGTGTCTTGTATACCTCGCATACACTTTAATTGAATGTGCATGCGACACTTCCTTGCTAGAAAATAGCGTTTGCAGATGTCTACGTATCGAAGCATTAGATTTCCAATGCTTCTTAAAACGACATATTGCATCTCATTTCTATGTTTCATGATAAGATATATTATTCATTGTGCAGTGTTATGTATATCTCGTCTATACTTCAAATGTATGTAATTGCGATACTTGCTTGCTAGGAAATAGCGTTTGCAGATGTCTACGTATCGTAGCAATAGATTTCTAAAGCTTGCTAATTCGCCATATCGCATCTCATTCCTATGTTTCATGATAAGGTATAATATTCATTGTGCAGTGTTATGTATATCTAGTCTATACTTCAAATGAATGTAAATGCGACACTCCCTTGCTAGGAAATAGCGTCTGCAGATGCCTACGTATCGATGCAATAGAGTTCTAATGCTTCTCAAATCGCCATATTGCATCTCATTCCTATGTTTCATGATAAGATATAATATTTATTGTGGAGTGTTATGTATACCTCGTATTCACATCAGAAGAATGTGAATGCGACACTTCCTTGCTAGAAAGTAGCGTTTGCAGATGCCTACGTATCGAAGCAATAGAGTTCTAATGCTTCTTAAATCGCCATATCGCATCTCATTTCAATGTTTCATGATAAGATATAATATTCAATGTGCAGTTTTATGTATACCTCGTATTCACTTCGAAAGAATGTAAATGCGACACTTCCTTGCTAGGAAATAGCGTTTGCAGATGTCTACGTATCGTAGCATTAGTGCTCTAATGCTTCTCAATACGCGACATCGTTTCTCCTTTCTATGTTTCATGATAGTATATAATATTCATTGCGTAGTGCCATGTATACCTCGCATACACTTCAAATGAATGTAAATGCGACACTTCCTTGCCAGGAAATAGCGTCTGCAGATGTCTACGTATCGTAGCATTAGAGTTCTAATGCTTCTCAAAACGCGATATCGCTACTCATTACTATGTTTCATGATAATATATAATATTCACTGTGGAGTGTTATGTATACCTCGTATTCATTTCAAAAGAATGTAAATGCGACACTTCCTTGCTAGGAAATAGCGTTTGCAGATCTCTACGTATCGAAGCAATAGATTTCTAAAGCTTGCTAATTCGCCATATCGCATCTCATTTCTATGTTTCATGATACGATATAATATTCATTGTGCAGTGTTATGTATATCTCGTCTATACTTCAAATTAATGTAAATGCGACACTTCCTTGCTAGGAAATAGCGTTTGCAGATGTCTGCGTATCGTGGCATTAGAGTTCTAATGCTTCTCAAAACGCGGTATCGCTTCTCATTTCTATGTTTCGTGATAATATATAATATTCATTGCGAAGTGCCATGTATATCTCGCATACACTTCAAATGAATGTAAATGCGACACTTCCTTGCTAGGAAATAGCGTTTGCAGATGTCTACGTATCGTAGCATTAGGGTTCTAATGCTTCTCAAAACGCGATATCGCTACCCACTAGTATGTTTCATGATAATATATAATATTCACTGTGGAGTGTTATGTATACCTCGTATTCATTTCAAAAGAATGTAAATGCGACACTTCCTTGCCAGGAAATAGCGTTTGCAGATTTCTAGGTAACGTAGCAATAGAGTTCTAATGCTTCTCAAAACGCGATATCGCATTTCATTTCTATGTTTCATGATAAGATATAATATTCATAGCGAAGTGTTATGTATACCTCGCATACACTTTAAATGGATGTAAATGCGACACTTCCTAGCTAGGAAGTAGCGTTCGCAGATATCCACGTATCGAAGAAATAGAGTTCTAATGCTTCTTAAAGCACGATATCTCATCTCATTTATATGTTTCAAGATAAGATATAATGTTCATTGTGGAGCGTTATTTATACACCGTATTCACTTCAAACGAATGTAAATGCGACACTTCCTTGCTAGGATGTAGCGATTGTAGATGTCTACGTATAGAAGCAAGAGAGTTCTAATGCTTGTTCAAATGAGATATCGCATTTCATTTCTATGTTTCATGATACGATATAATATTCATTGCGAAGTGTCATGTATACCTAGTATTCACTTCAAAAGAATGTAAATGCGACACTTCCTTGCTAGGAAATAACGTTGGCAAATGTCTACGTATCGTAGCAAAAGCGTTCTAATGCTTCTTAAAACGCGATATCGCATCTCATTTCTATGTTTCATGAAAAGATATAATATTCACTGCGGAGTGTCATGTATACCTCGTATTCACTTCGACAGAATGTAAATGCGACACTTCCTTGCTAGGAAGTAGCGTTTGCAGATGTATATGTATTGAAGCAAGGGAGTTCTAATGCTCCATCATTCGCGGTATCGCATCCCATTTCCATGTTTCATGATAAGATATAATATTCATTGTGCAGTGTTATGTATATCTCGTCTATACGTCAAATGAATGTAAATGCGACACTTCCTTGCTAGGAAAAGCGTTTGCAGATGTCTACGTATCGAAGCAATAGAGTTCTAATGCTTCTTAAATCGCCATATTGCATCTCATTCCTATGTTTCATGATAAGATATAATATTTATTGTGGAGTGTTGTGTATACCTCGTATTCACTTCAAATGTATGTAAATGCGACACTTCCTTGCCAGGAAATAGCGTTTGCAGATGTCTACGTATCGTAGCATTAGGGTTCTAATGCTTCTCAAAACTATATATAGCTATTCGTTACTATGTTTCATGATAATATATAATATTCACTGTGGAGTGTTATGTATACCTCGTATTCATTTCAAACGAATGTAAATGCGACACTTCCTTGCTAGGAAATACCGTTTGCAGATGTCTACGTATCGTAGCGTCAGTGCTCTAATGCTTCTCAAAACGCGACAGCGTTTCTCATTTCTATGTTTCATGATAATATATAATATTCATCGAGTAATGTCATGTATAACTTGCATATACTTCAAATGATTGTAAATGCGACACTTCCTTGCTAGGAAATAGCGTTTGCAGATGTCTACGTATCGTGGCATTAGAGTTCTATATCTTCTAAAAACGCGATATCGCTTCTCATTTCTATGTTTCTTTATAATACATAGTATTCATTGCGAAGTGTCATGTATACCTTGTATTCCAATCAAAAGAATGTAAATGCGACACTTTCTTGCTTGGACGTAGCGTTTGCAGATGTCTACGTATCGAAGCAATAAAGTTCTAATGCCTCTTAAATCGCCATATCGCATCTCATTTATATGTTTCATGATAAGAAATAATATTCATTGTGCAGTGTTATGTATACCTCGTATTCACATCAGAAGAATGTAAATGCGACACTTCCTTGCTAGGAAGTAGCGTTTGCAGATGTCTACGTATGGAAGCCATACAATTCTAGTACTACTTAAAACGAGATATCGTATCTGGTATCTATGTTTCATGATAAGATATAATGTTCATTGCAAAGTGTCATGTATACCTCGTATTCACTTCAAAAGAATGTAAATGCGACACTTCCATGGTAGAAAATAGCGTTTGCAGGTATCTAAGTATCGTAGCAATAGTGTTCTAATGCTTCTTTAGACGCGATATCGCACCTCATATATATGTTTCATGATAATATATAATATTCATTGCGAAGTGTCATGTATAGTTCGCATAAACTTCAAATGAATGAAAATGCGACACTTCCATGCTAGGAAATATCGTTTGCAAATTTCTAATTATCGTAGCAGTAGAGTTCTAATGCTTCTTAAAAGGCGCTATCGCATCTCATTTCTATGTTTCGTGATAAGATACAATATTCATTGCGAAGTGTCATGTATACCTCGCATACACATCAAATGAATGTAAATGCGACACATCCTTGCTAGGATATAGCGTTTCCAGATGTCTACGTATCGAAGCAACAGAGTTCTAATGCTTCCAAAAACGCGATATCGCATCACATTTCTATGTTTCATGATAAGAGATAATATTCATTGCGGAGAGTAATGTATAACTCGTATTCACTTCAAAGGAATGGAAATGCGACTCATCTTTGATAGGAAATAGCGTTTCCAGATGCCTACGTATCGAAGCAATAGTTATAATGCTTCTTAAAGCGGGATCTCGCATCTAATTTCTAGGTTTCATGATAAGATACAATATTCATAGCTAAGTGTCATGTATACGTCGTATTCTTTTCAAAATAGTGTAATTGCGACACTTCCATGCTAGGATATAGCGTTTGCAGATGTCTCCGTTTCGAAGCAGTAGATTTCTAATGCTTTTCAAATCGCGATATCGCATTTCATTTATATGTATCGCTATAAGGTATAATATCCATTGTGCAGTGATATGTATACCTCGTATTCACTTCAAAAGAATGTAAATGCGACACTTCCTTGCAGGGAAATAGCGCTTGCAGATATCTGCGTATCGAAGCAAAAGAGTTCTAATGCTTCCAAAAACGCGATATCGCATCGCATTTCTATGTTTCATGATAAGAGATAATATTCATTGCGGAGAGTAATGTATAACTCGTATTCACTTCAAAGAAATGGAAATGCGACTCATCTTTGATAGGAAATAGCGTTTGCAGATGTCTACGTATCGAAGCAATAGTTATAATGCTTCTTAAAGCGGGATCTCGCATCTCATTTCTATGTTTCGTGATAAGATATAATATTCATTGCGAAGTGTCATGTATACCTCGCATACACTTCAAATGAATGTGAATGCGACAGTTCCTTGCTAGGAAATAGTGTTTGCAGATATCTAGGTATCGAAGCAATAGAGTTCTAAAGCTTCTTAAATCGCGATATCGCATCTCATTCCTATGTTTCATGATAAGATATAATATTCATTGCGAAGTGTCATGTCTACCTCGTATTCCTATCAAAAGAATGTAAATGCGAAACTTCCTTGCTAGGTAGTAGCGTTTGCAGATGTCTACGTATCGAACCAATAGATTTCTAATGCTTCTTAAATCGCGATATCGCATCCCGTTTCTATGTTTCATGATAATATATAATATTCATTGTGGAGTGTTATGTATACCTCGTATTCACCTCAAAAGAATGTAAATGCGACACTTCCTTGCTAGGAAGTAGCGTTTGCAGATGTCTACGTATCGAAGCAATAGATTACTAATGCTTCTTAAATCGTCATATCGCATCTCATTTCTATGTTTCATGATAAGATATAATATTCATTGCGAAGTGTCATGTATACCTCGTATTTCTTTCAAAAGAATGTAAACGCGACACTTCCTTGCCAGGAAATAGCGTTTGCAGATGTCTACGTATGGTAGCATTAGGGTTCTAATGCTTCTCAAAACGCGATATCGCTCCTCATTACTATGTTTCATGATATTATATAATACTCATTGTGGAGTGTTATGTATACCTCATATTCACTTCCAAAGAATGTAAATGCGACACTTCCTTGCTTGGAAATAGCGTTTGCAGATGTCTACGTATCGAAGCAATAGATTTCTAAAGCATGCTAATTCGCAATATCGCATCTCTTATATATGTTTCATGATAATATATAATATTCATTGCGAAGTGGCATGTATACCTCGTATTCTCCTCAAGAGGATGTAAATGCGACACTTCCTTGCTAGGAAATAGCGCTTGCAGATATCTACGTATCGAAGCAATAGATTTCTAAAGCTTGCTAATTCGCGATATCGCATCTCATATATATGTTTGATGATAATATATAATATTCATTGCGAAGTGTCAGGTATACCTCGAATTCCATTCAAAAGAATGTAAATACGACACTTCGTTGCTAGGAAGTAGCGTTTGCAGATGTCTACGTATCGAAGCAATAGAATTCTAATGCTTCTTAAATCGTCATATCGCATCTCATTTCTATGTTTCATGTTAAGATATAATATTCATTGTGGAGTGTTATGTATACCTCGTATTCACTTCCAAAGAATGTAAACGCGACACATGCCTGGCAGGAAATAGCGTTTGCAGATGTCTACGTATCGAAGCAATAGAATTCTAATGCTTCTTAAATCGTCATATCGCATCTCATTTCTATGTTTCATGTTAAGATATAATATTCATTGTGGAGTGTTATGTATACCTCGTATTCACTTCCAAAGAATGTAAACGCGACACATCCTTGGCAGGAAATAGCGTTTGCAGATGTCTACGTATGGTAGCATTAGAGTTCCAATGCTTCTCAAAACGCGATATCGCTACTCATTACTATGTTTCATGATAATATATAATACTCATTGTGGAGTGTTATGTATACCTCGTATTCACTTCCAAAGAATGTAAATGCGACACTTCCTTGCTTGGAAATAGCGTTTGCAGATGTCTACGTATCTAAGCAATAGATTTCTAAAGCTTGCTAATTCGCGATATTGCATCTCATATTTATGTTTCATGATAATATATAATATTCATTGCGAAGTGTCATGTATCCCTCGTATTCACCCCAAGTGAATGTAAATGCGACACTTCCTTGCTAGGAAATAGCGTTTGCAGATGTCTACGTATCGAAGCAATAGGTTACTAAAGCTTGCTAATTCGCGATATCGCATCACATATCTGTGTTTCATGATAATATATAATATTCATTGCGAACTGTCATGTATACCTCGCATACACTTCAAATGAATGTGAATGCGACAGTTCCTTGCTAGGAAATAGTGATTGCAGATATCTACGTATCGAAGCAATAGGGTTCTAATGCTTCTTAAATCGTCATATCGCATCTCATATCTACGTTTCTTGATAAGATATAATATTCATTGCGAAGTGTCATGTATACCTCGTATTCCATTCAAAAGAACGTAAGTACGACACTTCCTTGCTAGGAAGTAGCGTTTGCAGATGTCTACGTATCGAAGCAATAGGGATCTAATGCTTCTTAAATCGCCAGATCGCTTCTCATTTCTATGTTTCATGATAATATATAACATTGACAGCGAAGTGTCATGTATACGTCGCATACACTTCAAATGAATGTAAATGCGACACTTCCTTGCTAGGAAATAGCGTTTGCAGATGTCTACGTATCGAAGCAATAGAATTCTAATGCTTCTTAAGTCGTCATATCGCATCTCATTTCTAGGTTTCATGTTAAGATATAATATTCATTGTGGAGTGTTATATATACCTCGTATTAACATCAGAAGAATGTAAATGCGACACTTCCTTGCTAGGAAGTAGCGTTTGCAGATGACTACGTATCGAAGCAATAGAGTTCTAATGCTTCTTAAATCGCCATATCGCATCTCATTTCAATGTTTCATGATAAGATATAATATTCATTGTGCAGTGTTATGTATATCTGATCTATACTTCAAATGAATGTAAATGCGACACTTCCTTGCTAGGAAATAGCGTTTGCAGATGTCTACGTATCGTAGCATTAGAGTTCTTATGCTTCTCAAAACGCGATATAGCTATTCGTTACTATGTTTCATGATAATATATAATATTCACTGTGGAGTGTTATGTATACCTCGTATTCACATCAGAATAATGTAAATGCGACACTTCCTTGCTAGGAAGTAGCGTTTGCAGATGTCTACGTATCGAAGCAATAAAGTTCTAAAGCTTCTTAAATCGCGATATCGCATCTCATTTCTATGTTTCATGATAAGATATAATATTCATTGTCCAGTGTTATGTACACCTCGCATACACTTCAAATGAATATAAATGCGACACTTCACTTGCTAGGAAATAGCGTTGGCAGATGTCTACGTATCGAAGCAATAGATGCTTCTTAAATCGCCATATCGCATCTCATTCCTATGTTTCATGATAAGATATAATATTCACTGTGCAGTGTTATGTATACCTCGTATTCACTTCAAAGGAATGTAAATGCGACACTTCCTTGCTAGGAAATAGCGTTTGCAGATGTCTATGTATCGTAGAGTTAGTGCTCTAATGCTTCTCAAAACGCGACAGCGTTTCTCATTTCTATGTTTCATGATAGTATATAATATTCATCGAGTAGTGTCATGTATACCTTGCATTCACTTCAAATGAATGTAAATGCGACACTTCCTTGCTAGGAAATAGCGTTTGCTGATGTCTTCGTATCGAAGCAATAACGTTCTAAAGCTTCTTAATACGCCTTATCGCATCTCATTTCTATGTTTCATGATAAGAAATAATATTCACTGTGCAGTGTTATATATACCTCGTATTAACATCAGAAGAATGTAAATGCGACACTTCCTTGCTAGGAAGTAGCGTTTACAGATGACTACGTATCGCAGCAATAGAGTTCTAATGCTTCTTAAATCGCCATATCGCATCTCATTTCAATGTTTCATGATAAGATATAATATTCATTGTGCAGTGTTATGTATATCTGATCTATACTTCAAATGAATGTAAATGCGACACTTCCTTGCTAGGAAATAGCGTTTGCAGATGTCTACGTATCGTAGCATTAGAGTTCTTATGCTTCTCAAAACGCGATATAGCTATTCGTTACTATGTTTCATGATAATATATAATATTCACTGTGGAGTGTTATGTATACCTCGTATTCACATCAGAATAATGTAAATGCGACACTTCCTTGCTAGGAAGTAGCGTTTGCAGATGTCTACGTATCGAAGGAATAAAGTTCTAAAGCTTCTTAAATCGCGATATCGCATCTCATTTCTATGTTTCATGATAAGATATAATATTCATTGTCCAGTGTTATGTACACCTCGCATACACTTCAAATGAATATAAATGCGACACTTCCTTGCTAGGAAATAGCATTGGCAGATGTCTACGTATCGAAGCAATAGAATTCTAATCATTTTTAAATCGCGATATCGCATCTAATTCCTATGTTTCATTATATGATATAATATTCATTGTGCAGTGTTATGTATATCTCGCATACACTTCAATTGAATGTAAATGCGACACTTCCTCGCTAGGAAATAGCGTTTGCAGATGTCTGCGTATCGTGGCATTAGAGTTCTGATGCTTCTCAAAACGCGGTATCGCTTCTCATTTCTATGTTTCGTGATAATATATAATATTCATTGCGAAGTGCCATGCATATCTCGCAAACACTTCAATTGAATGTACGTGCGACACTTCCTTGCTAGGAAATAGCGTTTGCAGATGTCTATGTATCGTAGAGTTAGTGCTCTAATGCTTCTCAAAACGCGACAGCGTTTCTCATTTCTATGTTTCATGATAGTATATAATATTCATCGAGTAGTGTCATGTATACCTTGCATACACTTCAAATGATTGTAAATGCGACACTTCCTTGCTAGGAAATAGCGTTTGCAGATGTCTACGTATCGAAGCAATAGAGTTCTAATACTTCTTAAATCGCCATATCGCATCTCATTTCTATGTTTCATGATACGATATAATATTCATTGTGCAGTGTTATGTATATCTCGCCTATACTTCAAATTAATGTAAATGCGACACTTCTTTGCTAGGAAATAGCGTTTGCAGATTTCTACGTATCGAAGCATTAGTGTTCTAATTCTTCTTAAATCGCGATATCGCCTCTCATTTCTATGTTTCATGATAAGATATAATATTCATTGTGCAGTGTTATGTATATCTGATCTATGCTTCAAGTGAATGTAAATGCGACACTTCCTTGCTAGGAAATAGCGTTTGCAGATGTCTGCGAATCGTGGCATTAGAGTTCTGTATCTTCTCAAAACGCGATATCGCTTCTCATTTCTATGTTTTTTTATAATATATAATTTTCATTGCGAAGTGTCATGTATACCTCGTATTCCTTCCAAAATAATGTAAATGCGACACTTCCTTGCTAGGAAGTAGCGTTTGCAGATGTCTACGTATCGAAGCAATTGTGTTCTAATTCTTCTTAAATCGCGATATCGCATCTCATTTCTATGTTTCATGATAAGATACAATATTCATTGTGCAGTGTTATTCTTACCTCGTATTCACTTCAAAAGAATGTAAATGCGACACTTCCTTGCTAGGAAATAGCGTTTGCAGATGTCTACGCAAAGAAGCAATAGATTTCTAAAGCTTGCTAATTCGCGATATCGAATCTCATATCTGTGTTTCATGATAATATATAATATTCATTGCGAAATTTCATGTGTACCTCGCATACAATTGAAACGAATGTGAATGCGACAGTTCCTTGCTAGGAAACAGTGATTGCCGATGTGTACGTATCGAAGCAACGGAGTTCTAATGCTTCTTAAATCGCGATATCGCATCTCATTTCTATGTTTCATGATAAGATATTATATTCATTGTGCAGTGTCATGTATATCTCGTCTATACTACAAATGAATGTAAATGCGACACTTCCCACTTGGGAAATTTCGTTTGCAGATGTCTACGTATCGTGGCATTGGAGGTCTAATGCTTCTCAATACGCGATATCGCTTCGCATTACTATGTTTCATGATAATATATAATATTCATTGCCAAGTGTCATGTATACCTCGTATTCCTTACAAAAGAATGTAAATGCGACACTTCCTTGCTAGGAAGTAGCGTTTGCAGATGTCTACGTATCGAAGCAATAGAGTTCTAATGCTTCTCAAAACGCGATATCGCTACTCGTTACTACGATTCATGATAATATATAATATTCATTGTGGAGTGTTATGTATACCTCGTATTCACTTCAAAAGAATGTAAATGCGACACTTCCATGCTAGGAAGTAGCGTTTGCAGATGTCTACGTATCGAAGCAATAGTGTTCTAATGCTTCTTAAATCGCCATATTACATCACATTTCTATGTTTCATGATAAGATATAATATTCATTGTGGAGTGTTATGTATACCTCGTATTCACTTCAAAAGAATGTAAATGTGACACTTCCTTGCTAGGAAATAGCGTTTGCAGATGTCTGCGTATCGTGGCATTAGAGTTCTAATGCTTCTCAAAACGCAATGTCGCATCTCATTTCTATGTTTCATGACAATATATAATATTCATTGCGAAGGGTCGTGTATACCTCGCATACACTTAAAATGAATGTAAAATGCGACACTTCCTTGCTAGGAAATAGCGTTTGCAGATGTCTACGTATCGAAGCAATAGATTTCTAAAGCTCGCTAACTCGCGATATCGCATCTCATATCTATGTTTCATGATAATATATAATACTCATTGCGAATTTTCATGTATTCCTCGCATACAATTCAAACGAATGTGAATGCGACAGTTCCTTGCTGGGAAATAGTGTTATCAGATGTCTACGTATCGAAGCAATAGAGTTCTAATGCTTCTTAAATCGTCATATCGCATCTCATTCCTATGTTTCATGATAAGATATAATATTCATTGCGAAGTGTCATGTATACCTCGTATTCCTTTCAAAAGAATGTAAATGCGACACTTCCTTGCTAGGAAGTAGCGTTTGCAGATGTCTACGTATCGAAGCAATTGTGTTCTAATTCTTCTTAAATCGCGATATCGCATCTCATTTCTATGTTTCATGATAAGATATAATATTCATTGTGCAGTGTTATTCTTACCTCGTATTCACTACAAAAGAATGTAAATGCGACACTTCCTTGCTAGGAAATAGCGTTTGCAGATGTCTACGCATAGAAGCAATAGATTTCTAAAGCTTGCTAATTCGCGATATCGAATCTCATATCTGTGTTTCATGATAATATATAATATTCATTGCGAAGTTTCATGTGTACCTCGCATACAATTTAAACGAATGTGAATGCGACAGTTCCTTGCTAGGAAACAGTGATTGCCGATGTGTACGTATCGAAGCAACGGAGTTCTAATGCTTCTTAAATCGCGATATCGCATCTCATTTCTATGTTTCATGATAAGATATAATATTCATTGTGCAGTGTTATGCTTACCTCGTATTCACTTCAAAAGAATGTAAATGCGAAACTTCCTTGCTAGGAAGTAGCGTTTGCAGATGTCTACGTATCGAACCAATAGATTTCTAATGCTTCTTAAATCGCCATATCGCATCTCATTTCTATGTTTCATGATAAGATATAATATTCATTGTGCAGTGTCATGTATATCTCGTCTATACTACAAATGAATGTAAATGCGACACTTCCCACCTGGGAAATTTCGTTTGCAGATGTCTACGTATCGTGGCATTGGAGGTCTAATGCTTCTCAATACGCGATATCGCTTCGCATTACTATGTTTCATGATAATATATAATATTCATTGCCAAGTGTCATGTATACCTCGTATTCCTTACAAAAGAATGTAAATGCGACACTTCCTTGCTAGGAAGTAGCGTTTGCAGATGTCTACGTATCGAAGCAATAGAGTTCTAATGCTTCTCAAAACGCGATATCGCTACTCATTACTACGATTCATGATAATATATAATATTCATTGTGGAGTGTTATGTATACCTCGTATTCACTTCAAAAGTATGTAAATGCGACACTTCCATGCTAGGAAGCAGCGTTTGCAGATGTCTACGTATCGAAGCAATAGTGTTCTAATGCTTCTTAAATCGCCATATTACATCACATTTCTATGTTTCATGATAAGATATAATATTCATTGTGGAGTGTTATGTATACCTCGTATTCACTTCAAAAGAATGTAAATGCGACACTTCCTTGCTAGGAAATAGCGTTTGCAGATGTCTACGTATCGAAGCAGTAGAGTTCTAATTCTTCTTAAATCGCCATATCGCATCTCATTTCTATGTTTCATGATAAGATATAATATTCATTGTGGAGTGTTATGTATACCTCGTATTCGTTTCAAAAGAATGTAAATGCGACACGTCCTTGCTAGGAAGTAGCGTTTGCAGATGTCTACGTATCGAAGCAATAGTGTTCTAGTGATTCTTAAATCGCGATACCGCATCTCATTTCTATGTTTAATGACAATATATAATATTCATTGCGAAGGGTCATGTGTACCTCGCATACACTTAAAATGAATGTAAATGCGACACTGCCTTGCTAGGAAATAGCGTTTGCAAATGTCTACGTATCGAAGCAATAGATTTCTAACGCTTGCTAATTCGCGATATCGCATCTCATATCTATGTTTCATGATAATATATAATATTCATTGCGAAGTTTCATGTATACCTCGCATATAATTCCAACGAATGTGAATGCAACAGTTCCTTGCTAGGAAATAGTGTTTGCAGATGTCTACGTATCGGAGCAACGGAGTTCTAATGCTTCTTAAATCGCGATATCGCATCTCATTTCTATGTTTCATGATAAGATATTATATTCATTGTGCAGTGTCATGTATATCTCGTCTATACTACAAATGAATGTAAATGCGACACTTCCCACTTGGGAAATTTCGTTTGCAGATGTCTACGTATCGTGGCATTGGAGGTCTAATGCTTCTCAATACGCGATATCGCTTCGCATTACTATGTTTCATGATAATATATAATATTCATTGCCAAGTGTCATGTATACCTCGTATTCCTTACAAAAGAATGTAAATGCTACACTTCCTTGCTAGGAAGTAGCGTTTGCAGATGTCTACGTATCGAAGCAATAGAGTTCTAATGCTTCTCAAAACGCGATATCGCTACTCGTTACTACGATTCATGATAATATATAATATTCATTGTGGAGTGTTATGTATACCTCGTATTCACTTCAAAAGAATGTAAATGCGACACTTCCATGCTAGGAAGTAGCGTTTGCAGATGTCTACGTATCGAAGCAATAGTGTTCTAATGCTTCTTAAATCGCCATATTACATCACATTTCTATGTTTCATGATAAGATATAATATTCATTGTGGAGTGTTATGTATACCTCGTATTCACTTCAAAAGAATGTAAATGTGACACTTCCTTGCTAGGAAATAGCGTTTGCAGATGTCTGCGTATCGTGGCATTAGAGTTCTAATGCTTCTCAAAACGCAATGTCGCATCTCATTTCTATGTTTCATGACAATATATAATATTCATTGCGAAGGGTCGTGTATACCTCGCATACACTTAAAATGAATGTAAAATGCGACACTTCCTTGCTAGGAAATAGCGTTTGCAGATGTCTACGTATCGAAGCAATAGATTTCTAAAGCTCGCTAACTCGCGATATCGCATCTCATATCTATGTTTCATGATAATATATAATACTCATTGCGAATTTTCATGTATTCCTCGCATACAATTCAAACGAATGTGAATGCGACAGTTCCTTGCTGGGAAATAGTGTTATCAGATGTCTACGTATCGAAGCAATAGAGTTCTAATGCTTCTTAAATCGTCATATCGCATCTCATTCCTATGTTTCATGATAAGATATAATATTCATTGCGAAGTGTCATGTATACCTCGTATTCCTTTCAAAAGAATGTAAATGCGACACTTCCTTGCTAGGAAGTAGCGTTTGCAGATGTCTACGTATCGAAGCAATTGTGTTCTAATTCTTCTTAAATCGCGATATCGCATCTCATTTCTATGTTTCATGATAAGATATAATATTCATTGTGCAGTGTTATTCTTACCTCGTATTCACTTCAAAAGAATGTAAATGCGACACTTCCTTGCTAGGAAATAGCGTTTGCAGATGTCTACGCATCGAAGCAATAGATTTCTAAAGCTTGCTAATTCGCGATATCGAATCTCATATCTGTGTTTCATGATAATATATAATATTCATTGCGAAGTTTCATGTGTACCTCGCATACAATTTAAACGAATGTGAATGCGACAGTTCCTTGCTAGGAAACAGTGATTGCCGATGTGTACGTATCGAAGCAACGGAGTTCTAATGCTTCTTAAATCGCGATATCGCATCTCATTTCTATGTTTCATGATAAGATATAATATTCATTGTGCAGTGTTATGCTTACCTCGTATTCACTTCAAAAGAATGTAAATGCGAAACTTCCTTGCTAGGAAGTAGCGTTTGCAGATGTCTACGTATCGAACCAATAGATTTCTAATGCTTCTTAAATCGCCATATCGCATCTCATTTCTATGTTTCATGATAAGATATAATATTCATTGTGCAGTGTCATGTATATCTCGTCTATACTACAAATGAATGTAAATGCGACACTTCCCACCTGGGAAATTTCGTTTGCAGATGTCTACGTATCGTGGCATTGGAGGTCTAATGCTTCTCAATACGCGATATCGCTTCGCATTACTATGTTTCATGATAATATATAATATTCATTGCCAAGTGTCATGTATACCTCGTATTCCTTACAAAAGAATGTAAATGCGACACTTCCTTGCTAGGAAGTAGCGTTTGCAGATGTCTACGTATCGAAGCAATAGAGTTCTAATGCTTCTCAAAACGCGATATCGCTACTCATTACTACGATTCATGATAATATATAATATTCATTGTGTAGGGTTATGTATACCTCGTATTCACTTCAAAAGAATGTAAATGCGACACTTCCATGCTAGGAAGCAGCGTTTGCAGATGTCTACGTATCGAAGCAATAGTGCTCTAATGCTTCTTAAATCGCCATATTACATCACATTTCTATGTTTCATGATAAGATATAATATTCATTGTGGAGTGTTATGTATACCTCGTATTCACTTCAAAAGAATGTAAATGCGACACTTCCTTGCTAGGAAATAGCGTTTGCAGATGTCTGCGTATCGTGGCAGTAGAGTTCTAATGCTTCTCAAAACGCAATGTCGCATCTCATTTCTATGTTTCATGACAATATATAATATTCATTGCGAAGGGTCGTGTATACCTCGCATACACTTAAAATGAATGTAAAATGCGACACTTCCTTGCTAGGAAATAGCGTTTGCAGATGTTTACGTATCGAAGCAATAGATTTCTAAAGCTCGCTAACTCGCGATATCGCATCTCATATCTATGTTTCATGATAATATATAATATTCATTGCGAAGTTTCATGTATTCCTCGCATACAATTCAAACGAATGTGAATGCGACAGTTCCTTGCTGGGAAATAGTGTTAGCAGATGTCTACGTATCGAAGCAATAGAGTTCTAATGCTTCTTAAATCGTCATATCGCATCTCATTCCTATGTTTCATGATAAGATATAGTATTCATTGCGAAGTGTCATGTATACCTCGTATTCCTTTCAAAAGAATGTAAATGCGACACTTCCTTGCTAGGAAGTAGCGTTTGCAGATGTCTACGTGTCGAAGCATTTGTGTTCTAATTCTTCTTAAATCGTCATATCGCATACCACTTCTATGTTAAATGATAGGTTATAATATTCATTGCGAAGTGTCATGTGTACCTCGTATTCTCTTCATAAGAATGTAAATGCGACACTTCCTTGCTAGGAAGTAGCGTTTGCAGATGTCTACGTATCGAACCATTAGATTTCTGATGCTTCTTAAATCGCCATATCGCATCTCATTTCTATGTTTCATGATAAGATATAATATTCATTGTGCAGTGTTATGTATACCTCGCATACACATTAAATGAATGTGAATGCGACAGTTCCTTGCTGGGAAATAGTGTTTGCAGATGTCTACGTATCGGAGCAATAGACATCTAATGCTTCATAAATCGCCATATCGCATCACATTTCTATGTTTCATGATCAGATATAATATTTATTGCGAAGTGTTATGTATACCTCGTATTCACTTCAAAAGAATGTAAATGCGACACTTCCTTGCTAGGAAATAGCGTTTGCAGATGTCTACGTATCGAACCAATAGATTTCTAATGCTTCTTATATCTCCATATCGCATCTCATTTCTATGTTTCATGATAAGATATAACATTCATTGTGCAGTGTCATGTAAACCTCGCATACACTTAAAACGAGTGTAAATGAGACACTTCCTTGCTATGAAATAGCGTTTGCAGATGTCTACGTATCGAAGCAATAGACACATAATGCTACATAAATCGCCATATCGCATCTCATTTCTATGTTCCTAGATAAGATATAATATTCATTGCGAAGTGTCATGTATACCCCGTATTCCTTTCAGAAGAATGTAAATGCGACACTTCCTTGCTAGGAAGTAGCGCTTGCAGGTGTCTACGTATCGTAGCAATAGTGCTCTAATGCTTCTCAAAACGCGACATCGTTTATCCTTTCTATGTTTCATGATAGTATATAATATTCATTGCGTAGTGTCATTTACACCTCGCATGCACTTGAAATGAGTGTAAACGCGACACTTCCTTGCTTGGAAATAGCGTTTGCGGATGTCTACGTATCGAAGAAATAGACATCTAATGCTTCATACATCGCCATATCGCATAACATTTCTATGCTTCATGATCAGATATAATATTCATTGCGAAGTGTTATGTATACCTCGTATTCACTTCAAATGAATGTGAATGCGACTGTTCCTTGCTAGGAAATTGTGTTTCCAGATATCTACGTATCGAACCAATAGATTTCTAATGCTTCTAAAACCGCCATATCGCATCCCATTTCTATGTTTTATGATAAGATATAATATTCATTGTGCAGTGTTATGTATACCTCGCATACACTTAAAATGAATGTAAATGCGACACTTCCTTGCAATGAAATAGCGTCTGCAGATTTCTACGTATCGAAGCAATAGTTTTCTAATGCTTCTTAAATCGTCATATCGCATTTCATTTCTATGTTTCATGATAGTATATAATATTCATTGCGTAGTGTCATGCATACTTCGCATACACTTCAAAAGAATGTAAATGCGACACTTCCATGCTAGGTAATAGCGTTTGCAGATGTCTACGTATCGTAGCAGTAGAGTTCCAATGCTTCTTAAATCGCGATATCGCATCTGATTTCTATGTTTCGTTATAAGATATAATTTTCACTGTGAAGTGTCAGTTATACCTCGTATTCACTTCAAATGAATGAAAATGCGACACTTCCTTCCTAGGAAATAGCATTTGCAGAGGTCTGCGGATCGAGGCAATAGAGTTCTAATGCTTCTTACAACGCCAAATCGCATGTCATTTCTATGTTTCATGATAAGTTATAATATTCATTGCGAAGTGTCATGTATACCTCGTATTCACTTCAAATGAATGTAAATGCGATACTTGCTTGCTAGGTAATAGCGTTTGCAGATGTCTACGTATCGAAGCAATAGAGTTCTAATGCTTCTCAAATCGCCATATCGTATCTCATTTCTATGTTTCATGATAAGATATAATATTCACTGTGCAGTGTTATGTATACCTCGTACTCACTTCAAAAGAATGTATATGCGACACTTCCTTGCTAGGAAATAGCGTTTGCAGATGTCTACGTATCGTAGCATTAGTGCTCTAATGCTTCTCAAAACGCGACATCGTTGCTCATTTCTATGCTTCACGATAGTATATGATATTCATTGCGTAGTGTGATGTATATATCGCATACACTTCAAATGAATGTAAATGCGACACTTCCTTGCTAGGAAATAGCGTTTGCAGATGTGTACGTATCGAAGCAATAGAAATCTAATGCTTCATAAATCGCCATATCGCATCTCATTTCTATGTTTCTTGATAAGATATAATATTC
This sequence comes from Xylocopa sonorina, assembly GCF_050948175.1. Lineage (NCBI taxonomy): Eukaryota > Metazoa > Arthropoda > Insecta > Hymenoptera > Apidae > Xylocopa > Xylocopa sonorina. Next base: position 3,554,901 of record NW_027490091.1, read on the forward strand.
ATTGTGCAGTGTTATGTATACCTCGTATTCACTTCAAAAGAATGTAAATGCGACAGTTCCTTGCTAGCAAATAGTGTTTGCAGATATCTACGTATCGAAGGAATAGAGTTCTAAAGCTTCATAAATCGCGATATCGCATCTCATTTCTATGTTTCATGGTGAGATATAATATTCATTGTGCAGTGTTATGAATACCTCGTGTTCAATTCAAAAGAATGTAAATGCGACACTTCCTTGCTAGGAAATAGCGATTGCAGATATCTACGTATCGAAGCAATAGTTTTCTAATGATTCTTAAATCGTCATATCGCATCACATTTCTATGTAATATGATAAGATATAATATTCATTGCGAAGTGTCATGTGTACCTCGTATTCACTTCAAAAGAATGTAAATGCGACACATCCTTGCTAGGAAGTAGCGTTTGCAGATGTCTACGTATCGAAACAATAGATTTCTAATCCTTCTTAAATCGCCATATCGCATCTCATTTCTATGTTTCATTGTAAGATATAATATTTATTGTGCAGTGTTATGTATACCTCGCATACACTTCAAATAAATGTGAATGCGACAGTTCCTTGCTAGGAAATTATGTTTGCAGATATCTACGTATCGAACCAATAGATTTCTAATGCTTCTTAAATCGCCATATCGCATCTCATTTCTGTGCTTTATGATAAGATATAATATTCATTGTGCTGTGTTATGCATACGTCGCATACACTTAAAATGAATGTAAGTGCGACACTTCCTTGCTATGAAATAGCGTTTGAAGATGTCTACGTATCGAAGCAATAGAGTTCTAATGCTTCTTAAATCGCCATATTGCATCTCATTCCTATGTTACGTGATAAGATGTAATATTCATTGTGGAGTGTTATGTATACCTCGTATTCACTTCAAAAGAATGTAAATGCGACAGTTCCTTGCTAGCAAATAGTGTTTGCAGATATCTACGTATCGAAGGAATAGAGTTCTAAAGCTTCATAAATCGCGATATCGCATCTCATTTCTATGTTTCATGGTGAGATATAATATTCATTGTGCAGTGTTATGAATACCTCGTGTTCAATTCAAAAGAATGTAAATGCGACACTTCCTTGCTAGGAAATAGCGATTGCAGATATCTACGTATCGAAGCAATAGTTTTCTAGTGCTTCTTAAATCGTCATATCGCATCACATTTCTATGTTTCATGATAAGATATAATATACATTGCGAATTGTCATGTGTACCTCGTATTCCTTTCAAAAGAATGTAAATGCGACACTTCCTTGCTAGGAAGTATCGTTTGCAGATGTCTACGTATCGAAGCAATAGGGTTCTAATGCTTCTTAAATCGTCATATCGCATACCACTTCTATGTTAAATGATAGGATATAATATTCATTGCGAAGTGTCATGTGTACCTCGTATTCTCTTCATAAGAATGTAAATGCGACACTTCCTTGCTAGGAAGTAGCGTTTGCAGATGTCTACGTATCGAACCACTAGATTTCTGATGCTTCTTAAATCGCCATATCGCATCTCATTTCTATGTTTCATGATAAGATATAATATTCATTGTGCAGTGTTATGTATACCTCGCATACACATTAAATGAATGTGAATGCGACAGTTCCTTGCTGGGAAATAGTGTTTGCAGATGTCTACGTATCGGAGCAATAGACATCTAATGCTTCATAAATCGCCATATCGCATCACATTTCTATGTTTCATGATCAGATATAATATTTATTGCGAAGTGTTATGTATACCTCGTATTCACTTCAAAAGAATGTAAATGCGACACTTCCTTGCTAGGAAATAGCGTTTGCAGATGTCTACGTATCGAACCAATAGATTTCTAATGCTTCTTATATCTCCATATCGCATCTCATTTCTATGTTTCATGATAAGATATAACATTCATTGTGCAGTGTTATGTAAACCTCGCATACACTTAAAACGAGTGTAAATGCGACACTTCCTTGCTATGAAATAGCATTTGCAGATGTCTACGTATCGAAGCAATAGACACATAATGCTACATAAATCGCCATATCGCATCTCATTTCTATGTTCCTAGATAAGATATAATATTCATTGCGAAGTGTCATGTATACCCCGTATTCCTTTCAGAAGAATGTAAATGCGACACTCCCTTGCTAGGAAGTAGCGCTTGCAGGTGTCTACGTATCGTAGCAATAGTGCTCTAATGCTTCTCAAAACGCGAATTCGTTTATCCTTTCTATGTTTCATGATAGTATATAATATTCATTGCGTAGTGTCATTTACACCTCGCATGCACTTGAAATGAATGTAAACGCGACACTTCCTTGCTTGGAAATAGCGTTTGCAGATGTCTACGTATCGAAGCAATAGACATCTAATGCTTCATAAATCGCCATATCGCATCACATTTCTATGTTTCATGATCAGATATAATATTCATTGCGAAGTGTTATACTTACCTCGTATTCACTTCAAAGGAATGTAAACGCGACACTTCCTTGCTTGGAAATAGCGTTTGCGGATGTCTACGTATCGAAGAAATAGACATCTAATGCTTCATACATCGCCATATCGCATAACATTTCTATGCTTCATGATCAGATATAATATTCACTGCGAAGTGTTATGTATACCTAGTATTCACTTCAAATGAATGTGAATGCGACTGTTCCTTGCTAGGAAATTGTGTTTCCAGATATCTACGTATCGAACCAATAGATTTCTAATGCTTCTAAAACCGCCATATCGCATCCCATTTCTATGTTTTATGATAAGATATAATATTCATTGTGCAGTGTTATGTATACCTCGCATACACTTAAAATGAATGTAAATGCGACACTTCCTTGCAATGAAATAGCGTTTGCAGATTTCTACGTATCGAAGCAATAGTTTTCTAATGCTTCTTAAATCGTCATATCGCATTTCATTTCTATGTTTCATGATAGTATATAATATTCATTGCGTAGTGTCATGCATACTTCGCATACACTTCAAAAGAATGTAGATGCGACAGTTCCTTGCTAGGAAATAGCGTTTGCAGATGTCTACGTATCGAAGCAATAGAGTTCTAATGCTTCTTAAATCGTCATATCGCATCTCATATCTACGTTTCCTGATAAGATATAATATTCATTGCGAAGTGTCATGTATACCTCGTATTCCTTTCAAAAGAAGGTAAATGCACCACTTCCATGCTAGGAAGTAGCATTTGCAGATGTCTACGTATCGAAACAATAGTGTTTTAATGCTTCTAAAATCGCGATAACGCACCTCATTTCTATGTTTCATTATAAGGTATAATATTCATTGCGAAGTGTTATGTATTCCTCGTCTACACATCAAAAGAATGTAAATGCGACACTTCCTTGGAAGGAAATAGCGTTAGCAGATGTCTACGTATCGAAGCAGTAGATTTCTAATGATTCTTAAAACGCGATATCGCACCTCAATTCCAATTTCGTGATAAGGTACAATATTCATTCCGGAGTATAATGTATACCTCGTATTCACTTCAAAAGAATGTAAATGCGACACTACCTTGCTGGGAAATGGCGTTTGCACATGTCTACGTATCGTAGCAATAGAATACTAATGCTTCTTAAATCGCGATATCGCATCCCATTTCTATATTTCATGGTAAGATATAATATTCATTGCGAAGCGTCATGTATACCTCGTATTCCTTGCAAAAGAATGTAAATGCGACATGTCCTTGGAAGGAAATAGCGTTTGCAGATGTCTACGTATCGAAGCAATAGATTTCTAATGCTTCTTAAAACGCGATATCGCACCTCAATTTCAATTTCGTGATAAGGTACAATATTCATTGTGGAGTATTATGTATACCTCGTATTCACTTCAAAAGAATGAAGATGCGACACTTCCTTGCTAGGAAGTTGCGTTTGCAGATGTCAACGTATCGAACCAATAGATTTCTAATGCATCTTAAAACACAATATAGCATCTCATCCCTATGTCTCACGATAAGATATAATATTCATTGTGAAGTGTTATGTATACCTCGTATTCACCACAAAAGAATGTAAATGCGACTCCTCCTTGCTAGGAAATAGCGTTTGCAGATGTCTACGTATCGAGGCAATAGTGTTCTAATGCTTCTTAAATCGCGATATCACATCCCATTTCTATGTTTCATGATAAGATATAATATTCAATGTGCAGTGTTATGTACTCCTCGTATTCACTTCAAAGGAAAGTAAATGCGACAATACCTTGCTAGGAAATAGCGTTTGCAGATGTCTCCGTAACGAAGAAATAGTGTTCTGATACTTCTTAAATCGTCATTTCGCATCTCATACTTACGTTTCATGATAAGATATAATATTCATTGCGAAGTGTCATGTATACCTCGTATTCCTTACAAAAGAATGTAAATGCGACACTTCCTTGCTAGGAAGTAGCGTTTGCAGATGTCTACGTATCGAAGCAATAGAGTTCTAATGCTTCATAAATCGTCATATCGCATCTCATATCTACGTTTCATGATAAGATATAATATTCATTGCGAAGTGTCATGTATACCTCGTATTCCTTACAAAAGAATGTAAATGCGACACTTCCTTGCTAGGAAACAGCGTTTGCAGATGTCTACGTATCGAAGCAATAGAGTTCTAATGCTTCTTAAATCGCGATATCGCATCTCGTTTCTATGTTTCATGATAAGATATAATATTCATTGCGAAGTGTCATGTATACCTCGCATACACTTCAAATGAATGTAAATGCGACACTTCCTTGCTAGGAAATAGCGTTTGCAGATGTCTACGTATCGAAGCAATAGTGTTCTAATGCTTCTTAAATCGTCATATCGCATCTCATTTCTATGTTTCATGATAGGATATAATATTCATTGCGAAGTGTCATGTATACCTCGCATACACTTCAAATGAATGTAAATGCGACACTTCCTTGCTTGGAAATAGCGTTTGCAGATGTCTACGTATCGAAGCAATAGATTTCTAAAGCATGCTAATTCGCAATATCGCATCTCTTATATATGTTTCATGATAATATATAATATTCATTGCGAAGTGGCATGTATACCTCGTATTCTCCTCAAGAGGATGTAAATGCGACACTTCCTTGCTAGGAAATAGCGCTTGCAGATATCTACGTATCGAAGCAATAGATTTCTAAAGCTTGCTAATTCGCGATATCGCATCTCATATATATGTTTCATGATAATATATAATATTCATTGCGAAGTGTCAGGTATACCTCGAATTCCATTCAAAAGAATGTAAATACGACACTTCCTTGCTAGGAAGTAGCGTTTGCAGATGTCTACGTATCGAAGCAATAGAATTCTAATGCTTCTTAAATCGTCATATCGCATCTCATTTCTATGTTTCATGTTAAGATATAATATTCATTGTGGAGTGTTATGTATACCTCGTATTCACTTCCAAAGAATGTAAACGCGACACATCCCTGGCAGGAAATAGCGTTTGCAGATGTCTACGTATCGAAGCAATAGAATTCTAATGCTTCTTAAATCGTCATATCGCATCTCATTTCTATGTTTCATGTTAAGATATAATATTCATTGTGGAGTGTTATGTATACCTCGTATTCCCTTCAGAGGAATGTAAATGCGACACTTCCTTGCTAGGAACTAGCGTTGGCAGATGTCTACGTGTCGAAGCAATAGAGTTCTAATCCTTCTCAAAAAGCGATATCGCATCTCATTCCTATGTTTCATGATAAGATATAATATTCAATGTGCAGTGTTATGCACTCCTCGTATTCACTTCAAAAGAAAGTAAATGCGACAATACCTTGCTAGGAAATAGCGCTTGCAGATGTCTCCGTAACGAAGAAATAGTGTTCTGATACTTCTTAAATCGCGATATCGCATCTCATTTCTATGTTTCGTGATAATATATAATATTCACTACGAAGTGTCATGTATACCTCGCATACACTTCAAATGAATGTAAATGCGACACTTCCTTGCTAGGAAATAGCGTTTACAGATATCTACGTATCGTAGCAATAGAGTTCTAATGCATCTCAAAACGCGATGTCGCATCTCATATCCTTGCTTCATGTTAAGATATAATATTCACTGCGGAGAGTCATGTATACCTCGCATACACTTCAAATGAATGTAAATGCGACACTTCCTTGCTAGGAAATAGCGTTTGCAGATTGCTTCTTATCGAAGCAATGGTTTTCTAATGCTTCTTAAATCGCGATATTGCATCTCATTTCTATGTTTGGTGACAACATATAATATTCATTGTGCAGTGTTATGTATATCTCGTCTATACTTCAAATGAATGTAAATGCGGCACTTCCTTGCTAGGAAGTAGCATTGGCAGATGTCTACGTATCGAAGCAATAGACATCAAATGCTTCATACATCGCCATATCGCATCCCATTTCTAGGTTTCATGATAAGATATAATATTCATTGCGAAGTGTTATGTATACCTCGTACTCACTTCAAAAGAATGTAAATGCGACACTTCCTTGCTAGGAACTAGGGTTGGCAGATGTCTACGTATCGAAGCAATAGAGTTTTAATGCTTCTTAAATCGTCATATCGCATATTATATCAACGTTTCCTGATAAGATATAATATTCATAGGGAAGTGTCATGTATACCTCGTATTCCTTTCAAAAGAATGTAAATGCGACACTTCCTTGCTAGGAAGTAGTTTTGCAGATATCTACGTATCGAAGCAATAGTGTTCATATGCTTCTTAAATCGTGATACCGCATCCCATTTCTATGTTTCATGATAAGATATAATGTTCAATGTGCAGTGTTATGTACTCCTCGTATTCACTTCAAAAGAAAGTAAATGCGACAATACCTTGCTAGGAAATAGCGTTTGCAGATGTCTACGTATGGAAGCAATAGAGTTCTAATGCTTCTGAAATCGTCATATCGCATCTCATATCAAAGTTTCCTGATAAGATATAATATTCATTTCGAAGTGTCATGTATAGCTCGTATTCCTTTCAAAAGAATGTGAATGTGGCAGTTCCTTGCTAGGAAATAGTGTTTGCAGATATCTACGTATCGAAGCAATAGAATTCCAAAGCTTCTTAAATCGCGATATCGCATCTCATTTTTATGTTTCATGATAAGATATAATATTCATTGTGCAGTGTTACGAATATTTCGTATTCACTTCAAAAGAATGAAAATGCGACACCTCCTTGCTAGGCAATAGCGTTTGCAGATGTCTACGTATCGAAACAATAGTTTTCTAATGCTTCTTAAGTCGTCATATCGCATCTCATATCTACGTTTCATGACAAGGTATAATATTCACTGCGAAGTGTCATGTATACCTCGTATTCCTTTCAAAAGAATGTAAATGCGACACTTCCTTGCTAGGAAATAGCGTTTGCAGATGTCTATGTTTCGTGGCATTAGAGTTCTAATGCTTCTCAAAACGCGATATCGCTTCTCATTTCTATGTTTCATGTTAATTTATAATATTCATTGCGAAGTGTCATGTATACCTCGCATACACTTCAAATGAATGTGAATCCGTCACTTCCTTGCTAGGAAATAACGTTTGCAGATGTCTACGTATCGAAGAAATAGACATCTAATGCTTCATAAATCGCCATATCGCATCACATTTCTATGTTTCATGATCAGATATAATATTCATTGCGAAGTGTTATACTTACCTCGTATTCACTTCAAAGGAATGTAAACGCGACACTTCCTTGCTTGGAAATAGCGTTTGCGGATGTCTACGTATCGAAGAAATAGACATCTAATGCTTCATACATCGCCATATCGCATAACATTTCTATGCTTCATGATCAGATATAATATTCACTGCGAAGTGTTATGTATACCTAGTATTCACTTCAAATGAATGTGAATGCGACTGTTCCTTGCTAGGAAATTGTGTTTCCAGATATCTACGTATCGAACCAATAGATTTCTAATGCTTCTAAAACCGCCATATCGCATCCCATTTCTATGTTTTATGATAAGATATAATATTCATTGTGCAGTGTTATGTATACCTCGCATACACTTAAAATGAATGTAAATGCGACACTTCCTTGCAATGAAATAGCGTTTGCAGATTTCTACGTATCGAAGCAATAGTTTTCTAATGCTTCTTAAATCGTCATATCGCATTTCATTTCTATGTTTCATGATAGTATATAATATTCATTGCGTAGTGTCATGCATACTTCGCATACACTTCAAAAGAATGTAGATGCGACAGTTCCTTGCTAGGAAATAGCGTTTGCAGATGTCTACGTATCGAAGCAATAGAGTTCTAATGCTTCTTAAATCGTCATATCGCATCTCATATCTACGTTTCCTGATAAGATATAATATTCATTGCGAAGTGTCATGTATACCTCGTATTCCTTTCAAAAGAAGGTAAATGCACCACTTCCATGCTAGGAAGTAGCATTTGCAGATGTCTACGTATCGAAACAATAGTGTTTTAATGCTTCTAAAATCGCGATAACGCACCTCATTTCTATGTTTCATTATAAGGTATAATATTCATTGCGAAGTGTTATGTATTCCTCGTCTACACATCAAAAGAATGTAAATGCGACACTTCCTTGGAAGGAAATAGCGTTAGCAGATGTCTACGTATCGAAGCAGTAGATTTCTAATGATTCTTAAAACGCGATATCGCACCTCAATTCCAATTTCGTGATAAGGTACAATATTCATTCCGGAGTATAATGTATACCTCGTATTCACTTCAAAAGAATGTAAATGCGACACTACCTTGCTGGGAAATGGCGTTTGCACATGTCTACGTATCGTAGCAATAGAATACTAATGCTTCTTAAATCGCGATATCGCATCCCATTTCTATATTTCATGGTAAGATATAATATTCATTGCGAAGCGTCATGTATACCTCGTATTCCTTGCAAAAGAATGTAAATGCGACATGTCCTTGGAAGGAAATAGCGTTTGCAGATGTCTACGTATCGAAGCAATAGATTTCTAATGCTTCTTAAAACGCGATATCGCACCTCAATTTCAATTTCGTGATAAGGTACAATATTCATTGTGGAGTATTATGTATACCTCGTATTCACTTCAAAAGAATGAAGATGCGACACTTCCTTGCTAGGAAGTTGCGTTTGCAGATGTCAACGTATCGAACCAATAGATTTCTAATGCATCTTAAAACACAATATCGCATCTCATCCCTATGTCTCACGATAAGATATAATATTCATTGTGAAGTGTTATGTATACCTCGTATTCACCACAAAAGAATGTAAATGCGACTCCTCCTTGCTAGGAAATAGCGTTTGCAGATGTCTACGTATCGAGGCAATAGTGTTCTAATGCTTCTTAAATCGCGATATCACATCCCATTTCTATGTTTCATGATAAGATATAATATTCAATGTGCAGTGTTATGTACTCCTCGTATTCACTTCAAAGGAAAGTAAATGCGACAATACCTTGCTAGGAAATAGCGTTTGCAGATGTCTCCGTAACGAAGAAATAGTGTTCTGATACTTCTTAAATCGTCATTTCGCATCTCATACTTACGTTTCATGATAAGATATAATATTCATTGCGAAGTGTCATGTATACCTCGTATTCCTTACAAAAGAATGTAAATGCGACACTTCCTTGCTAGGAAGTAGCGTTTGCAGATGTCTACGTATCGAAGCAATAGAGTTCTAATGCTTCATAAATCGTCATATCGCATCTCATATCTACGTTTCATGATAAGATATAATATTCATTGCGAAGTGTCATGTATACCTCGTATTCCTTACAAAAGAATGTAAATGCGACACTTCCTTGCTAGGAAACAGCGTTTGCAGATGTCTACGTATCGAAGCAATAGAGTTCTAATGCTTCTTAAATCGCGATATCGCATCTCGTTTCTATGTTTCATGATAAGATATAATATTCATTGCGAAGTGTCATGTATACCTCGCATACACTTCAAATGAATGTAAATGCGACACTTCCTTGCTAGGAAATAGCGTTTGCAGATGTCTACGTATCGAAGCAATAGTGTTCTAATGCTTCTTAAATCGTCATATCGCATCTCATTTCTATGTTTCATGATAGGATATAATATTCATTGCGAAGTGTCATGTATACCTCGCATACACTTCAAATGAATGTAAATGCGACACTTCCTTGCTTGGAAATAGCGTTTGCAGATGTCTACGTATCGAAGCAATAGATTTCTAAAGCATGCTAATTCGCAATATCGCATCTCTTATATATGTTTCATGATAATATATAATATTCATTGCGAAGTGGCATGTATACCTCGTATTCTCCTCAAGAGGATGTAAATGCGACACTTCCTTGCTAGGAAATAGCGCTTGCAGATATCTACGTATCGAAGCAATAGATTTCTAAAGCTTGCTAATTCGCGATATCGCATCTCATATATATGTTTCATGATAATATATAATATTCATTGCGAAGTGTCAGGTATACCTCGAATTCCATTCAAAAGAATGTAAATACGACACTTCCTTGCTAGGAAGTAGCGTTTGCAGATGTCTACGTATCGAAGCAATAGAATTCTAATGCTTCTTAAATCGTCATATCGCATCTCATTTCTATGTTTCATGTTAAGATATAATATTCATTGTGGAGTGTTATGTATACCTCGTATTCACTTCCAAAGAATGTAAACGCGACACATCCCTGGCAGGAAATAGCGTTTGCAGATGTCTACGTATCGAAGCAATAGAATTCTAATGCTTCTTAAATCGTCATATCGCATCTCATTTCTATGTTTCATGTTAAGATATAATATTCATTGTGGAGTGTTATGTATACCTCGTATTCCCTTCAGAGGAATGTAAATGCGACACTTCCTTGCTAGGAACTAGCGTTGGCAGATGTCTACGTGTCGAAGCAATAGAGTTCTAATCCTTCTCAAAAAGCGATATCGCATCTCATTCCTATGTTTCATGATAAGATATAATATTCAATGTGCAGTGTTATGCACTCCTCGTATTCACTTCAAAAGAAAGTAAATGCGACAATACCTTGCTAGGAAATAGCGCTTGCAGATGTCTCCGTAACGAAGAAATAGTGTTCTGATACTTCTTAAATCGCGATATCGCATCTCATTTCTATGTTTCGTGATAATATATAATATTCACTACGAAGTGTCATGTATACCTCGCATACACTTCAAATGAATGTAAATGCGACACTTCCTTGCTAGGAAATAGCGTTTACAGATATCTACGTATCGTAGCAATAGAGTTCTAATGCATCTCAAAACGCGATGTCGCATCTCATATCCTTGCTTCATGTTAAGATATAATATTCACTGCGAAGAGTCATGTATACCTCGCATACACTTCAAATGAATGTAAATGCGACACTTCCTTGCTAGGAAATAGCGTTTGCAGATTGCTTCTTATCGAAGCAATGGTTTTCTAATGCTTCTTAAATCGCGATATTGCATCTCATTTCTATGTTTGGTGACAACATATAATATTCATTGTGCAGTGTTATGTATATCTCGTCTATACTTCAAATGAATGTAAATGCGGCACTTCCTTGCTAGGAAGTAGCATTGGCAGATGTCTACGTATCGAAGCAATAGACATCAAATGCTTCATACATCGCCATATCGCATCCCATTTCTAGGTTTCATGATAAGATATAATATTCATTGCGAAGTGTTATGTATACCTCGTACTCACTTCAAAAGAATGTAAATGCGACACTTCCTTGCTAGGAACTAGGGTTGGCAGATGTCTACGTATCGAAGCAATAGAGTTTTAATGCTTCTTAAATCGTCATATCGCATATTATATCAACGTTTCCTGATAAGATATAATATTCATAGGGAAGTGTCATGTATACCTCGTATTCCTTTCAAAAGAATGTAAATGCGACACTTCCTTGCTAGGAAGTAGTTTTGCAGATATCTACGTATCGAAGCAATAGTGTTCATATGCTTCTTAAATCGTGATACCGCATCCCATTTCTATGTTTCATGATAAGATATAATGTTCAATGTGCAGTGTTATGTACTCCTCGTATTCACTTCAAAAGAAAGTAAATGCGACAATACCTTGCTAGGAAATAGCGTTTGCAGATGTCTACGTATGGAAGCAATAGAGTTCTAATGCTTCTGAAATCGTCATATCGCATCTCATATCAACGTTTCCTGATAAGATATAATATTCATTTCGAAGTGTCATGTATAGCTCGTATTCCTTTCAAAAGAATGTGAATGTGGCAGTTCCTTGCTAGGAAATAGTGTTTGCAGATATCTACGTATCGAAGCAATAGAATTCCAAAGCTTCTTAAATCGCGATATCGCATCTCATTTTTATGTTTCATGATAAGATATAATATTCATTGTGCAGTGTTACGAATATTTCGTATTCACTTCAAAAGAATGAAAATGCGACACCTCCTTGCTAGGCAATAGCGTTTGCAGATGTCTACGTATCGAAACAATAGTTTTCTAATGCTTCTTAAGTCGTCATATCGCATCTCATATCTACGTTTCATGACAAGGTATAATATTCACTGCGAAGTGTCATGTATACCTCGTATTCCTTTCAAAAGAATGTAAATGCGACACTTCCTTGCTAGGAAATAGCGTTTGCAGATGTCTATGTTTCGTGGCATTAGAGTTCTAATGCTTCTCAAAACGCGATATCGCTTCTCATTTCTATGTTTCATGTTAATTTATAATATTCATTGCGAAGTGTCATGTATACCTCGCATACACTTCAAATGAATGTGAATCCGTCACTTCCTTGCTAGGAAATAACGTTTGCAGATGTCTACGTATCGAAGAAATAGACATCTAATGCTTCATAAATCGCCAAATCGCACCTCATTTCTATGTTTCATGATAAGATATAATATTCATTGTGCAGTATACCTCGTATTCACATCAAAAGAATGTAATTGCGACACTTCCTTGCTAGGAAATAGCGTTTGCAGATGTCTACGTATCGAAGCAATAGAGTTCTAATGCTTCTTAAATCGCCATATCGCATCTCATTTCTATGTTTCATGATAAGATATAATATTCATTGCGGAGTGCCATGTATATCTTGCATACACTTCAATTGAATGTACATGCGACACTTCCTTGCTAGGAAATAGCGTTTGCAGATGTCTACGTATCGAAGCAAAAGAATTCTAATGCTTCTCAAATCGTCATATGGCATCCCATTTCTATGTCTCATGATAAGATATAATATTCATTGCGAAGTGTCATGTATGCCTCGTATTCCTTTCAAAGGAATGTAAATGCGACACTTCCTTGCTAGGAAGTAGCGTTTGCAGATGTCTACGTATCGAAGAAATAGAGTTCTAATGCCTTTTAAATCGCCATATCGCATCTTATTTCTATGTTTCATGTTAAGATATAATATTCATTGTGCAGTGTTATGTATATATCGTATTCACTTCAAAAGAATGTAAACGCGACACTTCTTTGCCAGGAAATAGCGTTTGCAGATGTCTACGTATCGAAGCAACTGTTTTCTAATGCTCCTCAAATCGTCATATCGCATCTCATTTCTGTGTTTCAGATAAGATATAATATTCATTGCAAAATGTTAGGTTTTCCTCGTCTACACTACAAATCAATGTAAATGCGTCACTTCCTTCCTAGGAAATAGCGTATGCTGATGTCTTCGTATCGTAGCAATAGAGTTCTAATGCTTCTTAAAACGCAATATCGCATCACATTTCTATGTTTCATGATAAGATATAATATTCATTGTGGAGTGTTATGAATACCTCGTATTCACTTCAAAAGAATGTAAATGCGACACTTCCTTGCTTGGAAATAGCGTTTGCAGATGTCTACGTATCGAACCAAGAGATTTCTAATGCTTCTTAAATCGCCATATCGCATCTCATTTCTATGTTTCATGATAAGATATAATATTCATTGTGGAGTGTTATGTATACCTCGTATTCCTTTCAAAAGAATGTAAACGCGACACTTCCTGGCTAGGAAGTAGCGTTTGTAGATGTCTACGTATCGAAGCAATAGATTTCTAGTGCGTCTTAAATCGCCATATCGCATCTCATTTCTATGTTTCATGATGAGATATAATATTCATTGTGCAGTGTTATGTATACCTCGTATTCACTTCAAAAGAATGTAAATGAGACACTTCCTTGTAGGAAATAGCGTTTGCAGATGTCTCCGTATCGAAGCAATATGTTTCTAAAGCTTGCTAATTCGCGATATCGCATCTCACATCTATGTTTCATGATAATATATAATATTCATTGCGAAGTGTCATGTATACCTCGCATACACTTCAAATGGATGTGAATGAGACAGTTCCTTGCTAGGAAATAGTGTTTGCGGATATCTACGTATCGAAGCAATAGAGTTCTAATGCTTCTTAAATCGCGATATCTCATCTCATTTCTATGTTTCATGATAAGATATAATATTCATTGTGCAGTGTTATGAATACCTCGTATTCACTTCAAAAGAATGTAAATGCGACACTTCCTTGCTTGGAAATAGCGTTTGCAGATGTCTACGTATCGAAGCAATAGTGTTCTAATGCTTCTTAAATCGTCATTTCGCATCCCATTTCTACGTTTCCTGACAAGATATAATATTCATTGCGAAGTGCCATGTTTACCACGTATTCCTTTCAAAAGAATGTAAACGCGACACTTCCTTGCTAGGCAATAGCATTTGCAGATGTCTACGTATCGAACCAATAGATTTCTAGTGCTTCTTAAATCGCCATATCGCATCTCATTTCTATGTTTCATGATAAGATATAATATTCATTGTGCAGTGTTATGTATACCTAATATTCACCTCAAAAGAATGTAAATGCGACACTTCCTTGCTAGGATATAGCGTTTGCAGATATCTACGTGTCGAAGCAATATTGTTCCAATGCTTCTTAAATCGCGATATCGCATCTCATTTCTACGTTTCATGATAAGATATAATATTCATTGCGAAGTGTCATATATACCTCGTATTCCTTTCAAAAGAATGTAAATGCGACACTTCCTTGCTAGGAAGTAGTGTTAGCAGATGTCTACGTATCGAACCAATAGACTTCTAATGCTTCTTAAATCGCCATATCGCATCTCATTTCTATGTTTCATATCAAGATATAATATTCATTGTGCAGTGTTATGTATATCTCGTCTATACTTCAAAAGGATGTAAATGCGACTCTCCCTTGCTAGGAAATAGCGTTTGCAGACGTCTACGTATCGTGGCATTAGAGTTCTATGGCTTCTCAATACGCGATACCGATACTCATTACTATGTTTCATGATAATGTATAATATTCATTGTGGTGTGTTATGTATACCTCGTATTCACTTCAAAAGAATGTAAATGCGACACTTCCTTGATTGGAAATAGCGTTTGCAGGTGTCTACGTATTGAAGCAATAGGGATCTAATGGTTCTTAAATCGCCATATCGCTTCTCATTTCTATGTTTCATGATAATATATAATATTCACTGCGAAGTGTCATGCGTACCTCGCATACACTTCAAATGAATGTAAATGCGACACTTCCTTGCTAGGAAATAGCGTTTGCAGATGTCTACGTATCGAAGCAACAGTGTTCTAATGCTTCTTAAATCGCGATATGAAATCTCATTTCTATGGTTCATGATAAGATATAATATTCATTGTGCTGTGTTATGTATACCTCGTATTCACTTCAAAAGAATGTAAATGCGACACTTCCTTGCTTGGAAATAGCGTTTGCAGATGTCTACGTATTGAAGCAATAGGGATCTAATGGTTCTTAAATCGCCATATCGCTTCTCATTTCTATGTTTCATGATAATATATAATATTCACTGCGAAGTGTCATGCGTACCTCGCATACACTTCAAATGAATGTAAATGCGACACTTCCTTGCTAGGAAATAGCGTTTGCAGATGTCTACGTATCGAAGCAACAGTGTTCTAATGCTTCTTAAATCGCGATATGAAATCTCATTTCTATGGTTCATGATAAGATATAATATTCATTGTGCTGTGTTATGTATACCTCGTATTCACTTCAAAAGAATGTAAATGCGAAACTTCCTTGCTAGGAAGTAGCGTTTGCAGATGTCTACGTATCGAAGCAATAGAGTTCTAATGCTTCTTAAATCGTCATATCGCATCTCATTTTCTTGTTTCAGAATAAGATATAATATTCATTGTGGAGTGTTATGTATTCCTCGTATACACTTCAAAAGAATGAAAATGCGACACTATCCTGCTAGGAAATAGCTGGTCCAGATGTCGATGTATCGAAACAATAGAGATCCAATGCTTCTTAATACGCGCTATCGCATCTCATTTCTGTGTTTCATGATAAGATGTAATATTCATTGCGGAGTGTTACGTATTCGTCGTCTACACTTCAAATGAATGTAAATGCAACACTTCCTTGCTAGGAAATAGCTGGTCCAGATGTCGATGTATCGAAACAATAGAGTTCTAATGCTTCTTAGAGCGCGATATCGCATCTCATATCTGCGTTCCTTGAAAAGATATAATATTCATTGCGAAGTGTCATGTATACCTCGTATTCCTTTCAAAAGAACGTAAGTTCGACACTTCCGTGCTAGGAAGTAGCGTTTGCAGATGTCTACGTATCGAAGCAATAGGGATCTAATGGTTCTTAAATCGCCATATCGCTTCTCATTTCTATGTTTCATGATAATATATAATATTCACTGTGAAGTGTCATGCGTACCTCGCATACACTTCAAATGAATGTAAATGCGAAACTTCCTTGCTAGGAAGTAGCGTTTGCAGATGTCTACGTATCGAAGCAATAGAGTTCTAATGCTTCTTAAATCGTCATATCGCATCTCATTTTCTTGTTTCAGAATAAGATATAATATTCATTGTGGAGTGTTATGTATACCTCGTATACGCTTCAAAAGAATGAAAATGCGACACTTTCCTGCTAGGAAATATTGTTTTCAGATGTCTTGGTATCGAAGCAATAGAGTTCTAATGCTTCTAAAAACGAGATATCGCATCTCATATCTATATTTCATGATAAGACATAATATTCAATGCGAAGTGTCATGTATACCTCGAGTTCACTTCAAAAAAATGTAAATGCGATACTTCCTTGCTAGGAAGTAGCGTTTGCAGATGTCTACGTATCGAAGCAATAGATTTCTAATGCTTCTTAAAACGCGATATCGCATCTCCTTTCTATGTTTCATGATAAGATATAATATTCAATGTGGAGTGTTATGTTTTTCTCGCCTACGCTTCAAATGAATGTAAATCCGACACCTCCTTGCTAGGAAATAGCGTTTGCAGATGTCCACGCATCGAAGCAATAGATTTCGAATGCTTCTTAAATCACGATATCGCATCTCATTTCTATGTTTCATGATAAGATATAATATTGATTGCGAAGTGTTACGTATTCCTCGTAAACACTTCAAAGGAATGTAAATGCGACACTTCCTTGCTAGGAAATAGCTGGTCCAGATGTAGACGTATCGAAACAATAGTGTTCTAATGCTTCATAAAATGAGATATACCGCATCTCATTTATATGTTTCATGATAAGGTATAAGTTTCATTGTGATGTGTTATGTATTTGTCGTCTACACATCAAAGGAATGTAAATGCAACACATCCTTGCTAGGAAATAGCGTTTCCAGATGTCTAAGTATCGTTGCAATATGGATCTATTGCATCCTAAATCGCGATGTCGCATCTCATTTCTATGTTTCGCGATAAGATATAATGTTCATTGCGAAGTGTTATGTATACCTCGCATACACTTCAAATGAATGTAAATGCGACACTTCCTTGCTAGGAAATAGCGATTGCAGATGTCTACGTATCGAAGCAATAGAATTCTAATGCTTCTTAAGACGCGATATCGCATCTCACTTCTATGTTTCATTATAAGATCTAATATTCATTGCGAACTGTCATGTATAGCTCGCAAACACTTCAAATGAATGTAAAAGCGTCACTTCCTTGCTAGGAAATAGCGTTTGCAGATGTCTACGAATCGAAGCAATAGAGTTGTAATGCTTCTTAAATCGTCATATCGCATCTCATATCTACGTTTCGTGATAAGATATAATATTCATTGCGAAGTGTCATGTATACCTCGTATTCTTTTCAAAAGAATGTAAATGTGACACTTCCGTGCTAGGAAGTAACGTTTGCAGATGTCTACGTATCGAAGCAATAGGGTTCTAATGCTTCTTAAATCGCCATATTGCATCTCATTTCTATGTTTCATGATAAGATATATTATTCATTGCGAAGTGTCATGTATACCTCGTATTCCTTTCAAAAGAATGTAAATGCGACACTTC
Source organism: Xylocopa sonorina (assembly GCF_050948175.1). NCBI lineage: Eukaryota > Metazoa > Arthropoda > Insecta > Hymenoptera > Apidae > Xylocopa > Xylocopa sonorina. The sequence goes on from NW_027490091.1 coordinate 3,573,217, forward strand.
CTTGCTAGGAAGTAGCGTTTGCAGATGTCTACGTATCGAAGCAATAGAGTTCTAATGCTTCTTAAACCGCCATATTACATCTCATTTCTATGTTTCATGATAAGATATAATATTCATTGCGAAGTGCCATGTATACCTCGCATACACTTCAATTGAATGTATATGCGACACTTCCTTCCTAGGAAATAGCGCTTCCAGATGTCTACGTATCGAAGCAATAGAAATCTAATGCTTCTTAAATCGTCAATTCGCATCTCATTTCTATGTTTCATGATAAGATATAATTTTCATTGCGAAGTGTCATGTATACCTCGCATACACTTCAAAAGAATGTAAATGCGACACTTCCTTGCTAGGAAATAGCGTTTGCAGATGTCTGCGTATCGAAGCAGTAGATTTCTAATGCTTCTTAAATCGCCATATTGCATCTCATTTCTATGTTTCATGACAACATATAATATTCATTGCGAAGGGTCATGTATACCTCGCATACACTTAAAATGAATGCAAATGCGACACTTCCTTGCTAGGAAATAGCGTTTGCAGATGTCTGCGTATAGTGGCATTAGAGTTCTAATGCTTCTCAAAACGCGATATCGCATCTCATTTCTATGTTTCATGATAAGATATAATAATCATTGTGCAGTGTTATGTATATCTCGTCTATACTTCAAATGGATGTAAATGCGACACTTCCTTGCTAGGAAATAGCGTTTGCAGATGTCTACGTATCGTGGCATTAGAGTTCTAATGCTTCTCAAAACGCGATATCGCTACTCATTACTTTGTTTCATTATAATATATAATATTCATTGTGGAGTGTTATGTATACCTCGTATTCTCTTCAATAGAATGTAAATGCGACACTTCCTTGCTAGGAAATAGCGTTTGCAGATGTCTACGTACCGAAGCAATAGATTTCTAAATCTTTCTAATTCGCGATATCGCATCTCATTTCTATGTTTCATGATAAGATATAATATTCATTGTGGAGTGTCAGGTATACCTCGTATTCGTTTCAAAAGAATGTAAATGCGACACTTTCTTGCTAGGAAGTAGCGTTTGCAGATGTCTACTTATCGAAGCAATAGTGTCCTAATACTTCTTAAATCGCCATATTGCATCTCATTTCTATGTTTCATGATAAGATATATTATTCATTGCGAAGTGTCATGTATACCTCACATGAACTTAAAATGAATGTAAATGCGACACTTTCTTGCTAGAAAATAGCGTTTGCAGATGTCTACGTACCGAAGCACTAGATTTCTAAAGCTTGCTGATTCGCGATATCGCATCTCATATCTATGTTTCATGATAATATATAATATTCATTGCGAAGTTTCATGTATACCTCGCATACGATTCAAACGAATGTGAATGCGACAGTTCCTTGCTGGGAAATAGCGTTTCCAGATGTCTACGTATCGAAACAATAGAGTTCTAATGCTTCTTAAATCGTCATATCGCATCTCATTTTTATGTTTCATGATAGGATATAATATTTATTGCGAAGTGTCATGTATACCTCGTATTCCTCTTAAAAGAATGTAAATGCGACACTTCCTTGCTAGGAAATGGCGTTTGCAGATGTCTGCGTATCGTGGCATTAGTGTTCTAATGCTTCTCAAAACGCGATATCGCTTCACATCTCTATGTTTCATGATAAGATATAATATTCATTGTGGAGTGTTATGTATTCCTCGTATTCACTTCAAAAGAATGTAAATGCGACACTTTCTTGCTAGGAAGTAGCGTTTGCAGATGTCTACTTATCGAAGCAATAGTGTCCTAATACTTCTTAAATCGCCATATTGCATCTCATTTCTATGTTTCATGATAAGATATATTATTCATTGCGAAGTGTCATGTATACCTCACATGAACTTAAAATGAATGTAAATGCGACACTTTCTTGCTAGAAAATAGCGTTTGCAGATGTCTACGTATCGAAGCAATAGTGTTCTAATGCTTCTTAAATCGCGATGTCGCATCTCATTTCTATGTTTCGCGATAAGATATAATGTTCATTGCGAAGTGTTATGTATACCTCGCATACACTTCAAATGAATGTAAATGCGACACTTCCTTGCTAGGAAATAGCGATTGCAGATGTCTACGTATCGAAGCAATAGATTTCTAATGCTTCTTAAGGCGCGATATCGCATCTCACTTCTATGTTTCATTATAAGATATAATATTCATTGCGAACTGTCATGTATAGCTCGCAAACACTTCAAATGAATGTAAAAGCGTCACTTCCTTGCTAGGAAATAGCGTTTGCAGATGTCTACGAATCGAAGCAATAGAGTTGTAATGCTTCTTAAATCGTCATATCGCATCTCATATCTACGTTTCGTGATAAGATATAATATTCATTGCGAAGTGTCATGTATACCTCGTATTCTTTTCAAAAGAATGTAAATGTGACACTTCCGTGCTAGGAAGTAACGTTTGCAGATGTCTACGTATCGAAGCAATAGGGTTCTAATGCTTCTTAAATCGCCATATTGCATCTCATTTCTATGTTTCATGATAAGATATATTATTCATTGCGAAGTGTCATGTATACCTCGTATTCCTTTCAAAAGAATGTAAATGCGACACTTCCTTGCTAGGAAGTAGCGTTTGCAGATGTCTACGTATCGAAGCAATAGAGTTGTAATGCTTCTTAAACCGCCATATTACATCTCACATCTATGTTTCATGATAATATATAATATTCATTGCGAAGTGTCATGTATACCTCGCATACACTTCAAATGGATGTGAATGAGACAGTTCCTTGCTAGGAAATAGTGTTTGCGGATATCTACGTATCGAAGCAATAGAGTTCTAATGCTTCTTAAATCGCCATATCTCATCTCATTTCTATGTTTCATGATAAGATATAATATTCATTGTGCAGTGTTATGTATACCTAATATTCACCTCAAAAGAATGTAAATGCGACACTTCCTTGCTAGGATATAGCGTTTGCAGATATCTACGTATCGAAGCAATATTGTTCTAGTGCTTCTAAAATCGCGATATCGCATCTCATTTCTACGTTTCATGATAAGATATAATATTCATTGCGAAGTGTCATATATACCTCGTATTCCTTTCAAAAGAATGTAAATGCGAAACTTCCTTGCTAGGAAGTAGTGTTAGCAGATGTCTACGTATCGTGGCATTAGAGTTCTATGGCTTCTCAATACGCGATACCGATACCCATTACTATGTTTCATGATAATGTATAATATTCATTGTGGAGTGTTATGTATACCTCGTATTCACTTCAAAAGAATGTAAATGCGACACTTCCTTGCTTGGAAATAGCGTTTGCAGATGTCTACGTATTGAAGCAATAGGGATCTAATGGTTCTTAAATCGCCATATCGCTTCTCATTTCTATGTTTCATGATAATATATAATATTCACTGCGAAGTGTCATGCGTACCTCGCATACACTTCAAATGAATGTAAATGCGACACTTCCTTGCTAGGAAATAGCGTTTGCAGATGTCTACGTATCGAAGCAACAGTGTTCTAATGCTTCTTAAATCGCGATATGAAATCTCATTTCTATGGTTCATGATAAGATATAATATTCATTGTGCTGTGTTATGTATACCTCGTATTCACTTCAAAAGAATGTAAATGCGAAACTTCCTTGCTAGGAAGTAGCGTTTGCAGATGTCTACGTATCGAAGCAATAGAGTTCTAATGCTTCTTAAATCGTCATATCGCATCTCATTTTCTTGTTTCAGAATAAGATATAATATTCATTGTGGAGTGTTATGTATTCCTCGTATACACTTCAAAAGAATGAAAATGCGACACTATCCTGCTAGGAAATAGCTGGTCCAGATGTCGATGTATCGAAACAATAGAGATCCAATGCTTCTTAATAGGCGCTATCGCATCTCATTTCTGTGTTTCATGATAAGATGTAATATTCATTGCGGAGTGTTACGTATTCGTCGTCTACACTTCAAATGAATGTAAATGCAACACTTCCTTGCTAGGAAATAGCTGGTCCAGATGTCGATGTATCGAAACAATAGAGTTCTAATGCTTCTTAGAGCGCGATATCGCATCTCATATCTGCGTTCCTTGAAAAGATATAATATTCATTGCGAAGTGTCATGTATACCTCGTATTCCTTTCAAAAGAACGTAAGTTCGACACTTCCGTGCTAGGAAGTAGCGTTTGCAGATGTCTACGTATCGAAGCAATAGGGATCTAATGGTTCTTAAATCGCCATATCGCTTCTCATTTCTATGTTTCATGATAATATATAATATTCACTGTGAAGTGTCATGCGTACCTCGCATACACTTCAAATGAATGTAAATGCGAAACTTCCTTGCTAGGAAGTAGCGTTTGCAGATGTCTACGTATCGAAGCAATAGAGTTCTAATGCTTCTTAAATCGTCATATCGCATCTCATTTTCTTGTTTCAGAATAAGATATAATATTCATTGTGGAGTGTTATGTATACCTCGTATACGCTTCAAAAGAATGAAAATGCGACACTTTCCTGCTAGGAAATATTGTTTTCAGATGTCTTGGTATCGAAGCAATAGAGTTCTAATGCTTCTAAAAACGAGATATCGCATCTCATATCTATATTTCATGATAAGACATAATATTCAATGCGAAGTGTCATGTATACCTCGAGTTCACTTCAAAAAAATGTAAATGCGATACTTCCTTGCTAGGAAGTAGCGTTTGCAGATGTCTACGTATCGAAGCAATAGATTTCTAATGCTTCTTAAAACGCGATATCGCATCTCCTTTCTATGTTTCATGATAAGATATAATATTCAATGTGGAGTGTTATGTTTTTCTCGCCTACGCTTCAAATGAATGTAAATCCGACACCTCCTTGCTAGGAAATAGCGTTTGCAGATGTCCACGCATCGAAGCAATAGATTTCGAATGCTTCTTAAATCACGATATCGCATCTCATTTCTATGTTTCATGATAAGATATAATATTGATTGCGAAGTGTTACGTATTCCTCGTAAACACTTCAAAGGAATGTAAATGCGACACTTCCTTGCTAGGAAATAGCTGGTCCAGATGTAGACGTATCGAAACAATAGTGTTCTAATGCTTCATAAAATGAGATATACCGCATCTCATTTATATGTTTCATGATAAGGTATAAGTTTCATTGTGATGTGTTATGTATTTGTCGTCTACACATCAAAGGAATGTAAATGCAACACATCCTTGCTAGGAAATAGCGTTTCCAGATGTCTAAGTATCGTTGCAATATGGATCTATTGCATCCTAAATCGCGATGTCGCACCTCATTTCTATGTTTCGCGATAAGATATAATGTTCATTGCGAAGTGTTATGTATACCTCGCATACACTTCAAATGAATGTAAATGCGACACTTCCTTGCTAGGAAATAGCGATTGCAGATGTCTACGTATCGAAGCAATAGAATTCTAATGCTTCTTAAGACGCGATATCTTATCTCACTTCTATGTTTCATTATAAGATCTAATATTCATTGCGAACTGTCATGTATAGCTCGCAAACACTTCAAATGAATGTAAAAGCGTCACTTCCTTGCTAGGAAATAGCGTTTGCAGATGTCTACGAATCGAAGCAATAGAGTTGTAATGCTTCTTAAATCGTCATATCGCATCTCATATCTACGTTTCGTGATAAGATATAATATTCATTGCGAAGTGTCATGTATACCTCGTATTCTTTTCAAAAGAATGTAAATGTGACACTTCCGTGCTAGGAAGTAACGTTTGCAGATGTCTACGTATCGAAGCAATAGGGTTCTAATGCTTCTTAAATCGCCATATTGCATCTCATTTCTATGTTTCATGATAAGATATATTATTCATTGCGAAGTGTCATGTATACCTCGTATTCCTTTCAAAAGAATGTAAATGCGACACTTCCTTGCTAGGAAGTAGCGTTTGCAGATGTCTACGTATCGAAGCAATAGAGTTCTAATGCTTCTTAAACCGCCATATTACATCTCATTTCTATGTTTCATGATAAGATATAATATTCATTGCGAAGTGCCATGTATACCTCGCATACACTTCAATTGAATGTATATGCGACACTTCCTTCCTAGGAAATAGCGCTTCCAGATGTCTACGTATCGAAGCAATAGAAATCTAATGCTTCTTAAATCGTCAATTCGCATCTCATTTCTATGTTTCATGATAAGATATAATTTTCATTGCGAAGTGTCATGTATACCTCGCATACACTTCAAAAGAATGTAAATGCGACACTTCCTTGCTAGGAAATAGCGTTTGCAGATGTCTGCGTATCGAAGCAGTAGATTTCTAATGCTTCTTAAATCGCCATATTGCATCTCATTTCTATGTTTCATGACAACATATAATATTCATTGCGAAGGGTCATGTATACCTCGCATACACTTAAAATGAATGTAAATGCGACACTTCCTTGCTAGGAAATAGCGTTTGCAGATGTCTGCGTATAGTGGCATTAGAGTTCTAATGCTTCTCAAAACGCGATATCGCATCTCATTTCTATGTTTCATGATAAGATATAATAATCATTGTGCAGTGTTATGTATATCTCGTCTATACTTCAAATGGATGTAAATGCGACACTTCCTTGCTAGGAAATAGCGTTTGCAGATGTCTACGTATCGTGGCATTAGAGTTCTAATGCTTCTCAAAACGCGATATCGCTACTCATTACTTTGTTTCATGATAATATATAATATTCATTGTGGAGTGTTATGTATACCTCGTATTCTCTTCAATAGAATGTAAATGCGACACTTCCTTGCTAGGAAATAGCGTTTGCAGATGTCTACGTACCGAAGCAATAGATTTCTAAATCTTTCTAATTCGCGATATCGCATCTCATTTCTATGTTTCATGATAAGATATAATATTCATTGTGGAGTGTCAGGTATACCTCGTATTCGTTTCAAAAGAATGTAAATGCGACACTTTCTTGCTAGGAAGTAGCGTTTGCAGATGTCTACTTATCGAAGCAATAGTGTCCTAATACTTCTTAAATCGCCATATTGCATCTCATTTCTATGTTTCATGATAAGATATATTATTCATTGCGAAGTGTCATGTATACCTCACATGAACTTAAAATGAATGTAAATGCGACACTTTCTTGCTAGAAAATAGCGTTTGCAGATGTCTACGTACCGAAGCACTAGATTTCTAAAGCTTGCTGATTCGCGATATCGCATCTCATATCTATGTTTCATGATAATATATAATATTCATTGCGAAGTTTCATGTATACCTCGCATACGATTCAAACGAATGTGAATGCGACAGTTCCTTGCTGGGAAATAGCGTTTCCAGATGTCTACGTATCGAAACAATAGAGTTCTAATGCTTCTTAAATCGTCATATCGCATCTCATTTTTATGTTTCATGATAGGATATAATATTTATTGCGAAGTGTCATGTATACCTCGTATTCCTCTTAAAAGAATGTAAATGCGACACTTCCTTGCTAGGAAATGGCGTTTGCAGATGTCTGCGTATCGTGGCATTAGTGTTCTAATGCTTCTCAAAACGCGATATCGCTTCACATCACTATGTTTCATGATAAGATATAATATTCATTGTGGAGTGTTATGTATTCCTCGTATTCACTTCAAAAGAATGTAAATGCGACACTTTCTTGCTAGGAAGTAGCGTTTGCAGATGTCTACTTATCGAAGCAATAGTGTCCTAATACTTCTTAAATCGCCATATTGCATCTCATTTCTATGTTTCATGATAAGATATATTATTCATTGCGTAGTGTCATGTATACCTCACATGAACTTAAAATGAATGTAAATGCGACACTTTCTTGCTAGAAAATAGCGTTTGCAGATGTCTACGTACCGAAGCACTAGATTTCTAAAGCTTGCTGATTCGCGATATCGCATATCATTTCTATGTTTCGTGCTAAGATATAACATTCATTGCGAAGTGTCATGTATACCTCGTACTCACTTCAAAAGAATGTAAATGCGAAACTTCCTTGCTGGGAAATAGCGTTTGCGGATGTCTACGTATCGTAGCAATAGAGTTCTAATGCTTCTTAACACTCGATATCGCACCCAATTTCTATGTTCCATGATAAGATATAATATCCATTGCGAAGTGTCATGTATACCTCGCATACACTTCAAATGAATGTAAATGCGGCATTTCCTTGCTAGGATATAGCGTTTCCAGATGTCAACGTATCGAAGCAATAGAGTTGTAGTGCTTCTTAAAACGCGATATCGCATCTGAGGTCTATGTTGCATGATAAGATATAATGTTCATTGCGAATTGAGACATAGAAATGAGATGCGATATCGCGTTTTAAGAAGCACTACAACACTATTGCTTCGACACGTCGACATGTGGAAACGCTATTTCCTAGCAAGGAATTGTGGCATTTACATTCTTTTGAAGTGTAGACGAGGTATAAGTAACACTTCGCAATGAATATTATTTCTTATCATGAAATATAGATATGGGATGCGATATCGCGTGCTAAGAAGAATTAGAACTCTATTGCTTCGATACGCAGACATCTGGAAACGCATTTCCTGGCCAGGGTGTGTGGCGTTTACATACTTTTGAAGAGCAGACGAGGTATACATATCACCTGGCAATGAATATTATATATTATCATGAAACAGCAATGTGATGCGATATCGCGTTTTAAGAAGCATTAGAACTCTACTACTTCGATACGTCGACATCTGGAAAACGGTATTTCCTCGCAAGGAAAAGTGGCATTTACATTCTTTTGAAGTGTAGTCGAGGTATACGTAACACTTCGTAATGAATTAACATCTTATCATGGAACATAGAACTGCGCTGCGATATCGCGTTTTGAGAACCATTAGAACTCTATTGCATCGATACGTAGACATCTGGAAAGGCTATTTCTTAGCGAGGAAGTGTGGCATTTATATTCTTTTGAAGTGTAGGCGAGGTGTACATAACACTTCGCAATGGGTATTATATCTTATCATGAAACATAGAAGTAAGATGCGATATCACGTATTAAGAAGCATTAGAACTCTATTGCTTGGATACGTAGACATGTGCAAACGCTATTTCCTAGCAAGGAAGTGTCGCATTTACATTCATTTGAAGTGTATGCGAGATATAAGTGACACATCGGAATGTATATTATATCTTATCATGAAACGTAGAAGTGAGATGCGATATATAGATTTAAGGAGCATTAGAACCCTATTGACTCGATGCCGAGATATTTGCAAACGCTACTTCCTAGCATGGAAGTGTCGTATTTACATTCTTTTGAAGTGAATACGAGGTATACATGACACTTCGCAATGAATATTATATCTTATCCTGAAACATAGTAGTTAGATGCGTTATCGCGTTTTAAGAAGAATTAGGACACTGCTGGCTGGATGCGGAGACATCTGCAAACGCTCTTTCCTGTCATGGAATTGTCGTATTTACATTCTTTTGAAGTGAATACAAGGTATACATGACACTTCGCAATGAATATTATATCATATCACGAAACATAGAAATGAGATGCGATATCGCGTTTTAAGAAGCTTTAGAACTCTATTGCTTCGATACATAGAGGTCTGGATACGCTATTTCCTAGCAAGGACGTGCCGTATATACATTCTTTTGAAGTGAAAACGAGGTATACATGACACTTCGCAATGAACAATACATCTTATCATGAAACATAGAGGTGAGATGCGGTATCGCGTTTTAAGAAGAATTAGGACTCTGTTGCCTCTTTGCGGAGACATCTGCAAACGTTATTTCCTAGCAAGGAAGTGTTGCATTTACATTCATTTGAAGTTTAGACTAGGAATACATGACACTTCGCAATGAATATTATATCTTATCACGAAACGTAGAAATGAGATGCGATATCGCGCTATATGAAGCATTAGAAATCCATTGCTTCAATACGTAGGCATCTGCAAACGCTTTTTCCTAGGAGGGAAGTGTCGCATTTACATTCCTTTGAAGTGGATACGAGGTATACATGACACTTCGCAATGAATAATATACCTTATCATGAAACACAGAAATGATATGCGTTATCGCGTTTTGAGAAGCATTAGAACCCTATTGCTACGATACGTAGACATCTGCAAACGATATTTCCTAGCAAGAAAGTGGCGCATTTACATTCTTTTGAAGTGAATACGAGGTATACATGACATTTCGCAATGAATACTATACCTTATCATGAAACACAGAAATGAGACGCGATATCGCGATTTAAGAAACATTAGAACTCTATTGCTACGATACGTAGACATCTGCAAACGCTATTTCCTAGCAAGAAAGTGTCGCATTTACATTCTTTTGAAGTGAGTACGAGATATGAATGACACTTTGCAATGAATATTATATCTTATTATGAAACGTAGAAATGAGATGCAACATCTCGTTTAAAGAAGCATTAGAACTTTATTGTTTCCCTACGTAGACATCGGAAAACGCTATTTCCTAGCAAGGAAGTTTCGCATTTACATTCTTTTGAAGTGAGTACGACGTATGCATGACACTTCGCAATGAATATAATATCTTATCATGAAACATAGAAATGAGATGCGATATCCCGTTTTAAGAAGCATTAGCACTCTATTGCTACCATACGTAGACATCTGTAAGCGCTATTTCCTAGCAACGAAGTGTCGCATTTACATTCTTATGGAGTGAATACGAGGAATACATGACTCTTCCAAATGAATATTATGTCTTATCATGAAGCATAGATGTTAGATGCGATATCGCGTTTTGAGAAGCATTAGAACTCTATTGCTGCGATACGTAGACATCTGCAATCGTAATTTCGTAGCAAGGAAGTGTCGCATTTACCTTCTTTTGGACGGAATACGAGGTAGACATGATACTTCGCAATGAATACTATATTTTATCACGAAACATAGAAATGGTATGCGATATCGCGATTGAAGAGGCATTAGATCTCTATTGCTACGTTACTTAGACATCTGCAAACGCTATTTCCTAGCAAAGGAAATCTCGCATTTACGTTCATTTGAATTGTACGCGAGCTATACATGACAATTTACAATGAATTTTATATCTTACCCTGAAACGTAGATATGAGATGGAACATCTCGTTATAAGAGGCATTAGAACTCTATTCCTTCCATACGTCGACATCTGAAAGCGCTATTTCCTAGGAACGAAGCTTCGCATTTACATTCTTTTGTAGTGAGTACGAGGTATACATGACACTTCGAAATGAATTTTATATCTTAATATGAGACATAGTAATGAGATTCGATATCGCGATTTGCGAAGCATTAGAACCCTCATTCTACGATACGTAGACATCTGCAAACGCTGTTTCCTGTCAAGGAACTGTTGCATTTACATTCTTTTGAAGTGAATACGAGGTATACATAACAATGCACAATGAATATTATATCTTATCATGAAACATAGAAATGAGATGCCATATCGCGTTTTGAGAAGCATTAGGACTCTATTGTTTCCATACGTAGACATCTGAAAACGTTATTTCCTAGGAAGGAAGTTTCGCATTTACATTCATTTGGAGTGAGTACGAGGCATGCATGACACTTCGCGATGAATATTATATCTTATCATGAAACATAGAAATGAGATGCGATATCGCGTTTTAAGAAGCATTAGAACTCTATTGTTTCCATTCGTAGACATCTGCAGACGCTATTTCCTAGCAAAGGAAATCTCGCATTTACGTTCATTTGAAGTGAATACGGGGTATGCATGACACTTTGCAATGAATATTATATCTTATCATGAAACGTAGAAATGAGATGCAACATCTCGTTTAAAGAAGCATTGGAACTCTATTGTTTCCATACGTAGACATCTGAAAACACTATTTCCTAGCAAGGAAGTGTCACATTTACGTTCATTTGAAGTATATGCGAGGTATACATGACACTTTGCAATGAATATTATATCTCATCATGAAACGTAGAAATGAGATGCGATATCGCGTTTTGAGAAGCATTAGAGCTCCATTGCTTCGATACGTAGACACCTGCAGACGCTAATTCCTAAAAGGAAGTGTCGCATTTACATTCATCTGAAGTGCAGACGAGGAATACATAGCACTTCGCAATGAATGTTATGGGTTATCATGAAACAGAGAAGTGAGATGCGATATCGCGTTTTAAGAAGCACTAGAACAGTATTCCTTCATTACGGAGGTATCTGCAAACGCTATTTCCCAGCAAGGATGTGTCGCAGTTACATTTTTTTGAAGTGTCACGTCCTGAAGTCGCGAAAGCGCTCGTCACGTGGACACTTATCGTAGCCGTTCCCGAAATCGAAGCGAATTGCGCAGAGCTGGGTACGTCGGCGGACAAGACTCGATTTACCCGTTACAAAGACGTGCAACTTACCTTCCGATACTCCAGGCGTCGTAGCTCTCCTCATCCTCGTAGCGTGGAGTGGAATCCTCCCTCGCGTATGTGTGGCATCGCATCCCCGTTCCGTGGCGTCGAGTATGCGCGTTGCCAGCGTGTAGGGGATCCGGATGCTGGAGGAGATGCGGATGCTGATCTGTGGCCATCGAGGTTGGCGGGCGGCGTCTGAGGGTGGCAGGCGGTACGCCTGACGTCACGACACTTTGCTAGGAAGTAGCATTAGCAGATATCTACGTATCGTAGCAGTAGACTTCTAATGCTTCTCAAAACGCGATATCGCATCTCATTCCTATGTTTCATGATAAGATATAATATTAAATGCCAAGTGTAATGGATACCTCGTATTCACTTCAAAAGAATATAAATGCGACACTTCCGTGCTAGGAAATAGCGTTTGCAGATGTCTACGTATCGTAGCAATAGATTTCTAATGCTTCCTCAAAAGCGATATCGCATCTCATTTATATGTTTCATGATAAGATATAATATTCATTGCGAACTTTCATGTATGCCTCGCATTCACTTCAAACGAATGTAAATGCGACACTTCCTTGCTAGGAAATAGCGTTTGCAGATGTCTACGTATCGAAGCAATAGAGTTCTAAAGCTTGCTAATTCGCGATATCGCATCTCATTTCTATGTTTCATGATAAGATATAATATTTATTGCGAAGTGTTATGTATACCTCGTATTCACTTCAAAAGAATGTAAATGCGACACTTCCTTGCTAGGAAATAGCGTTTGCAGATGTCTACGTATCGAACCAATAGATTTGTATTGCTTCTTAAGTCGCCATATCGCCTCTCATTTCTATGTTTCATGATAATATATAATATTCATTGTGCAATGTTATGTATACCTCGTTTATACTTCAAATGAATGTAAATGCGACATTTCCTTGCTAGAAAATAGGTTTTGCAGATGTCTACGTATCGAAGCAATAGATTTCTAATGCTTCCTAAATCGTCATATCGCATCCCATTTCTACGTTTCCTGAAAAGATATAATATTCATTGCGAAGTGTCATGTGTACCTCGTATTCACTTCAAAAGAATGTAAATGCGACACTTCATTGCTAGGAAGTAGCGTTTTCAGATGTCTACGCATCGAACCAATAGATTTCTAATCCTTCTTAAATCGCCATATCGCATCTCATTTCTATGTTCCATGATAAGATATATTATTCATTGAGTAGTGTTATGTATACCTCGCATACACTTCAAATGAATGTGAATGCGACAGTTCCTTGCTAGGAAATAGTGTTTGCAGATATCTACGTATCGAAGAAGTATAGTTCTAAAGCTTCTTAAATCGCGATATCGCATCTCATTTCTATGTTTCATGAAAAGATATAATGTTCATTGTGCAGTGTTATGAATACCTCGTATTCACTTTAAAAGAATGTAAATGCGACACTTCCTTGCTTGGAAATAGCGCTTGCAGATGTCTACGTATCAAAGCAATAGTATTCTAAAGCTTCTTAAATAGTCATATCGCATCTCATATCTACGTTTCATGACAAGGTATAATATTCATTGCGAAGTGTCATTTATACCTCGTTCTCCTTTCAAAAGAATGTAAATGCTACACTACCTTGCTTGGAAATAGCGTTAGCAGATGTCTACGTATCGTAGCATTAGTTTTCTAATCCTTCTCAAATCGTCATATCGCATCTCATATATATGTTTCATGATAAGATATAATATTCATTGCGAAGTGTCATGCATACCTCGTATTCCTTTCAAAGGAATGTAAATGCGACACTTCCTTGCTAGGAAGTAGCGCTTGCAGATGTCTTCGTATCGAACCAATAGACTTCTAATGCTTCTTAAATCGCCATATCGCATCTCATTTCTGTGTTTCATGATAAGATACAATATTCAATGTGCAGTGTTATGTATATCTTGTCAATACTTCAAATGAGTGTAAATGCGACACTTCCTTGCTAGGAAATAGCGTTTGCAGATGTCTACGTTTCGTGGCATCAGAGTTCTAATGCTTCTCAAAACGCGACATCGCTTCTCATTTCTATGTTTCATGATAAGATATAATATTCATTGCGAAGTGTCATGTATACCTCGTATTCCTTTCAAAAGAATGTAAATGCGACACTTCCTTGTTAGGAAGTAGCGTTTGCAGATGTCTACGTATCGAAGCAATAGAACTTTAATGCTTCTTAAATCGTCATATCGCATCTCATATCTACGTTTCATGATAAGATATAATATTAATTGCGAAGTGTCATGTACAGCTTGTATTCCTTTCAAAAGAATGTAAATGCGACACTTCCTTGCTAGGAAATAGCGTTTGCAGATGTCTACGTATCGAACCAATAGATTTCTAATGCTTCTTAAATCGCCCTATCGCATCTCATTTCAATGTTTCTTGATAAGATATAATATTCATTGTGCAGTGTTATGTATATCTCGTCTGTACTTCAAATGAATGTAAATGCGACACTTCCTTGCTAGGAAATAGCGTTTGCAGATTTCTACGTATCGAAGCAATAGATTTCTAAAGCTCCCTAATTCGCGATATCGAAACTCATATCTGTGTTTCATGATAATATATAATACTCATTGCGAAGTTTCATGTATACCTCGTATTCCTTTCAAAAGAATGTAAGTGTGACACTTCCTTGCTAACAAGTAGCGTTTGCAGATGTCTAGGTATCGAAGCAATAGTGTTCTAATGCTTCTTAAATCGTCATATCGCATCCCATTTCTACGTTTCCTGATAAGATATAATATTCATTGCGAAGTGTCACGTATACCTCATATTCCTTTCAAAAGAATGTAAATGCGACACTTCCTTGCTAGGAAGTAGCGTTTGCAGATGTCTACGTATCGAAGCAATAGTGTTTTAATGCTTCTTAAATCGCGATATCGCATCTCATTTCTATGTTTCATGACAATATATAATATTCACTGCGAAGTGTCATGTATACCTCGCATACACTTGAAATGAATGTAAATGCGACACTTCCTTGCTAGGAAATAGCGTTTGCAGGTGGCTACGTATCGAAGCAATAGATTTCTAAAGCTTGCTAATTGGCGATATCGCATCTCATACCTAAGTTTCATTATAATATATAATATTCATTGCGAAGTTTCATGTATACCTCGCATACAATTCAAACGAATTTGAATGCGACAGTTCCTTGCTTGGGAAATAGTGTTTGCAGATGTCTACGTATCGAAGCAGTAGATTTCTAATGCTTCTTAAATCGTCATATCGCATCTCATTCCTATGTTTCATGATAAGATATAATATTCATTGCGATGTGTCACGTATACCTCATATTCCTTTCAAAAGAATGTAAATGCGACACTTCCTTGCTAGGAAGTAGCGTTTGCAGATGTCTAGGTATCGAAGCAATAGAGTTCTAATGCTCCTTAAATCGCCATATTACATCACATTTATATGTTTCATGATAAGATATAATATTCATTGTGGAGTGTTATGTATACCTCGCATACACTTCAAATGAATGTAAATGCGACACTTACTTGCTAGGGAGTAGCGTTTGCAGGTGTCTACGTATCGAAGCAATAGAGTTCCAATGCTTCTTAAATCGCTATATTGCATCTCATTTCTATGTTTCATGATAAGATATAATATTCATTGTGCAGTGTTATGTATATCTCGTCCATACTTCAAATGAATGTAAATGCGACACTTCCTTGCTAGGAAATATCTCTTGCAGATGTCCACGTATCGTGGCATTAGGGTTCTAATGCTTCTCAAATCGCGATATCGCTTCTCATTTCTATGTTTCATGATAATATATAATATTCACTGCGAAGTGTCATGTATACCTCGCATACACTTTAATTGAATGTACATGCGACACTTCCTTGCTAGGAAATAGCGTTTGCAGATGTCTACGTATCGGAGCAATAGAGCTCAAGTGCTTCTTAAATCGTCATATCGCATCACATTTCTATGTTTCATGATAATATATAATATTCATAGCGAAGTGTCATCTATACCTCGTATTCCTTTCAAAAGAATGTAAGTGCGACACTTCCTTGTTAGGAAGTAGCGATTGCAGATGTCTACGTATCGCAGCAATAGAGTTCTAATGCTTCTCAAAACGCGATATCGCTACTCAATGCTATGTTTCATAATAATATATAACATTCATTGTGGAGTGTTATGTATACCTCGTATTCACTTCAAAAGAATGTAAATGCGACACTTCCTTGCCAGGAAACAGCGTTTGCAGATGTCTACGTATTGAAGCAATAGAGTTCTGAATCTTCGTAAAACATGATATCGCATCTCTTTTCTACGTTTCATGATAAGATATAATATTCATTGGGAAGTGTCATGCTTACCTGGTATTCATTTCAAAAGAATGTAAATGCGACACTTCCTTGCTAGGTAATAGCGTTTGCAGATATCTACGTATCGAAGCTCTAGACATCTAATGCTTCATAAATCGCCATATCGCATCTCAATTCTATGTTTCATGATAAGATATAATATTCATTGCGGAGTGTTATGTATACCTCGTATTCACTCAAAAGAAAGTAAACGCGACACTTCCTTGCCAGGAAATAGCATTTGCAGATGTCTACGTATCGTAGCATTAGAGTTCTAATGCTTCTCAAAACGCGATATCGCTAATCAATGCTATGTTTCATGATAATATATAATATTCATTGCGGAGTGTTATGTATACCTCGTATTCACTTCAAAAGAATGTAAATGCGACACTTCCTTGCTTGGAAATAGCATTTGCAGATGTCTACGTATCGAAGCAATAGAGTTCTAAAGCTTGCTAATTCGCGATAACGCATCTCATTTCTATGTTTCATGACAAGATATAATATTCATTGCGGAGTGTTATGTATACCTCGTATTCACTCGAAGGAATGTAAACGCGACACTTCCTTGCCAGGATATAGCATTTGCAGATGTCCACGTATCGTAGCAACAGTATTCTAATGCTTGTCAAAACGCGATATAGCATCTCATTTCTATGTCTCATTATAAGATATAATATTCATTGCGATATGGCATGTATACGTCGCATTCACTTCAAAAGGACGTAAATGCTAAACTTCCTTGCAAGGAAGTTGCGTTTGCAGATGTCTACGTATCGTAGCAATAGAGTTCTAATGGTTTTTAAATCGCTATATTGCATCACATTTCTATGTTTCATGATAAGATATAATATTCATTGTGCAGTGTTATGTATACCTCGTATTCACTTCAGAAGAATGTAAATGCAACACTTCCTTGCTAAGAAATAGCGCTTGCAGATATCTACGTATCCAAGCAATAGGGTTCTAATGCTTCTCAAAACGCGATATCGCGTCTCATTTCTATGTTTCATGATATGATATAAAATCCCTAGCGAAGTGTCATGTATAGCTCGTATTCACATCAAATGAGTGTAAATGCGACACTTCCTCGCTAGGAAATAGCGATTACAGATATCTACGTATCGGGGTAATAGAGTTTTAATGCTTCTTAAATCGCGATACCGCATCTCATTTCTATGTTTCATGATAAGATATACTATTCACTCCGAAGTGTCATGGGTACCTCGTATTCACTTCAAAAGAATGTAAATGCGACACTTCCTTGCTAGAATGTAGAGTTTGCAGGTGTCTACGTATGGAAGCAATAGAGTTCTTGTGCTTCTTAAAACGCGATATCGCATTTCATTTCTATGTTTCATGATAAGATATAGTATTCATTGTGCAGTGTTATGTATACGTCGTATTCACTTCAAAAGAATGTAAACGCGACACTACCTTGCTAGGAAATATCGTTTGCAGACGTCTACGTATCGAAGCAATAGAGTTCTAATTCTTCTATAATCGCGATATCGCACCTCATTTCTATGTTTCATGATAAGATATAATATTCATTGTGTAGTGTTATGTTTATCTCATCTATACTTCAAATGAATGTAAAGCGACACTTCCTTGCTAGGAAATAGCGTTTGCAGATGTCTACGTATCGTGGGATTAGTGTTCTAATGCTCCTCAAAACGCGATATCGCATCTCATTTCTATGTTTCATGATAATATATAATATTCATTGTGGAGTGTTATGTATACCTCGTATTCATTTCAATACAATGTAAATGCGACACTTCCTTGCTAGGAAATAGCGTTTCAGATGTAAACGTATCGAAGCAATAGATTTCTAAAGCTTTCTAATTCGCGATATCGAATCTCATATCTGCGTTTCATGATAATATATAATATTCAATGTATTCACTTCAAAAGAATATAAACGCGACACTTCCTTGCTAGGAAATATCGTTTGCAGATGTCTACGTATCGAAGCAATAGAGTTCTAATGCTTCTTAAATCGCGATATCGCACCTCATTTCTATGTTTCATGATAAGATATAATATTCATTGTGGAGTGTTATGTACACCTCGTATTCATTTCAATAGAATGTAAATGCGACACTTCCTTGCTAGGAAATAGCGTTTGCAGATGTGTACGTATCGAAGCAATAGATTTCTAAAGCTTGCTAATTCGCGATATCGAATCTCATATCTGCGTTTTATGATAATATATAATATTCATTGCGAAGTTTCATGTGTACCTCGCATACAAATCAAACGAATGTGAATGCGACAGTTCCTTGCTAGGAAATAGTGATTGCTGATGTCTACGTATCGATGAAATAGAGTTCTAATGCTTCTTAAATCGCGATATCGCACCTCATTTCTATGTTTCATGATAAGATATAATATTCATTGTGTAGTGTTATGTTTATCTCTTCTATACTTCAAATGAATGTAAATGCGACACTTCCTTGCTAGGAAATAGCGTTTGCAGATGTCTGCGTATCGTGGCATTAGAGTTCTAATGCTTCTCAAAACGCGATATCGTATCTCATTTCTATGTTTCATGATAAGATATAATATTCATTGTGCAGTGTCATGTATATCTCGTCCATACTTCAAATGAATGTAAATGCGACACTTCCTTCCTGGGAAATGTCGTTTGCAGATGTCTACGTATCGTGGCATTAGAGGTCTAATGCTTCTCAAAACGCGAAATCGCTACTCATAACTATGTTTCATGATAATATATAATATTCATTGCGGAGTGTTATGTATACCTCGTATACACTACAAATGAATGTGAATTCGACAGTTCCTTGCTAGGAAATAGCGTTTGCAGACATCTACGTATTGTGGCATTAGAGTTCTAATGCTTCTCAAGACGCGATATCGCTACTCATTACTTTGTTTCATGATAATATATAATATTCATTGTGGAGTGTTATGTATACCTCGTTTTCATCTCCATAGAATGTAAATGCGACACGTCCTTGCTAGGAAGTAGCGTTTGCAGATGTCTACGTATCGAAGCAATAGTGTTCTAATGATTCTTAAATCGCGATATCGCATCTCATGTCTATGTTTCATGACAATATATAATATTCATTGCGAAGTGTCATGTATACCTCGCATGCACTTAAAATGAATGTAAATGCGACACTTCCTTCCTAGGATATAGCGTTTGCAGATGTCTACGTATCGAAGCAATGGATTTCTAATGCTTGCTAATTCGCGATATCGCAACTCATATCTATGTTTCATGATAATATATAATATTCATTGCGAAGTGTCATGTATACCTCGCATGCACTTAAAATGAATGTAAATACGACACTTCCTTGCAAGGAAATAGCGTTTGCAGATGTCTACGTATCGAAGCAATAGTGTTCTAATGCTTCTCAAATCGCCATATTACATCACATTTCTATGTTTCATGATAAGATATAATATTCATTGTGGAGTGTTATGTATACCTCGTATTCACTTCAAAAGAATGTAAGTGCGACACTTCCTTGCTAGGAAGTAGCGTTGGCAGATGTCTACGTATCGAAGCAATAGACATCTAATGCTTCATAAATCGCCATATCGCATCTCATTTCTATGCTTCATGATAAGATATAATATTCATTGCGAAGTGTTATGTATACCTCGTATTCACTTCAAAAGAATGTAAATGCGACACTTCCTTGCAAGGTAATAGCCTTTGCAGATGTCTACGTATCGAAGCAATAGATTTCTAAATCTTGCTAATTCGCGATATCGAATCTCATATCTATGTTAAATGATAATTTATAATATTCATTGCGAAATGTCATGTATACCTCGCATACACTTCAACTGAATGTGAATGCGACAGTTCCTTGCAAGGAAATAGTGATTGCTGATGTCTACGTATCGATGTAATGGAGTTCTAATGCTGCTTAAATCGCGATATAGCATCTCATTTCTATGTTTCATGATAAGATATAATATTCAGTGGGCAGTGTTATGCTTACATCGGATTCACTTCAGAAGAATGTAAATGCGACACTTCCTTGCAAGGAAATAGCGTTTGCAGATGTCTACGTATCGTGGGATTGGAGTTCTAATGCTTCTCAAAACGCGAAATCGCTTCACATTTCTATGTTTCACGATAAGATATAATATTCATTGTGGAGCTTATGTATTCCTCGTATTCACGTCAAAAGAATGTAAATGCGACACTTCCTTGCTAGGAAATAGCGTTTGCAGATGTCTGCGCATCGTGGCATTAGAGTTCTAATGCTTCTCAGAACGCGATGTCGCATCACATTTCTATGTTTCATGATAAGATATAATATTCAGAGTGCAGTGTTACGTATACCTCGTATTCACTTCAAAAGAATGTAAATGCGACACTTCCTTGCTAGGAAGTAGCGTTTGCAGATGTCTACGCATCGAAGAAATAGTGTTCTAATGCTTCTTAAATCGCGATATCGCATCTCATTTCTATGTTTCATGATAAGATATAATATTCACAGTGCAGTGTTATGTATACCTCGTATTCACTTCAAAAGAATGTAAACGCGACACTTCCTTGCTAGGAAGTAGCGTTTGCAGATGTCTACGTATCGTGGCATTAGTGTTCTAATGCTTCTCAAAACGCGATATCGCATCTCATTTCTATGTTTCATGATAATATATAATATTCATTGTGGAGTGTTATGTATACCTCGTATTCAGTTCAACACAATGTAAATGCCACACTTCCTTGCTAGTAAATAGCGTTTGCAGATGTAAACGTATCGAAGCAATAGGTTTCTAAATCTTGCTAATTCGCGATATCGAATCTCATATCTGCGTTTCATGATAATATATGATATTCATTGCGAAGTTTCATGTGTACCTCGCATACAATTCAAACGAATGTGAATGCGACAGTTCCTTGCTAGGAAATAGCGTTTGCAGATGTTTACGTATCGAAGTAATAGACATCTAATGCTTCATAAATCGCGATATCGCATCTCATTTCTAGGTTTCATGATAAGATATAATATTCATTGCGAAGTGTCACGTATACCTCGTATTCCTTTCAAAAGATTGTAAATGCGACACTTCCTTCCTAGGAAGTAGCGTTTGCAGATGTCTACGCATCGAAGCAATAGTGTTCTAATGCTTCTTAAATCGCGATATCGCATCTCATTTCTATGTTTCATGATAAGATATAATATTCACAGTGCAGTGTTATGTATACCTCGTATTCACTTCAAAAGAATGTAAATGCGACACTTCCTTGCTAGGAAATAGCGTTTGCAGAAGTCTGCGTATCGTGGCATTAGAGTTCTAATGCTTCTCAAAACGCGATATCGCATCTCATTTCTATGTTTCATGATAAGATATAATATTCATTGTGCAGTGTCATGTATATCTCGTCCATACTTCAAATGAATGTAAATGCGACACTTCCTTCCTGGGAAATGTCGTTTGCAGATGTCTACGTATCGTGGCATTAGAGGTCTAATGCTTCTCAAAACGCGAAATCGCTACTCATTACTATGTTTCATGATAATATATAACATTCATTGCGGAGTGTTATGTATACGTCGCATACACTACAAATGAATGTGAATGCGACAGTTCCTTGCTAGGAAATAGCGTTTGCAGACATCTACGGATTGTGGCATTAGAGTTCTAATGCTTCTCAAGACGCGATATCGCTACTCATTACTTTGTTTCATGATAATATATAATATTCATTGTGGAGTGTTATGTATACCTCGTATTCATTTCCATAGAATGTAAATGCGACACGTCCTTGCTAGGAAGTAGCGTTTGCAGATGTCTACGTATCGAAGCAATAGTGTTCTAGTGCTTCTAAAATCGCGATATCGCATCTCATTTCTATGTTTCACGACAATATATAATATTCATTGTGGAGTGTTATGTATACCTCGTATTCACTTCAAAAAAATGTAAGTGCGACACTTCCTTGCTAGGAAGTAGCGTTGGCAGATGTCTACGTATCGAAGCAATAGACATCTAATGCTTCATAAATCGCCATATCGCATCTCATTTCTATGCTTCATGATAAGATATAATATTCATTGCGAAGTGTTATGTATACCTCGTATTCACTTCAAAAGAATGTAAATGCGACACTTCCTTGCAAGGTAATAGCCTTTGCAGATGTCTACGTATCGAAGCAATAGATTTCTAAATCTTGCTAATTCGCGATATCGAATCTCATATCTATGTTAAATGATAATTTATAATATTCATTGCGAAATGTCATGTATACCTCGCATACACTTCAACTGAATGTGAATGCGACAGTTCCTTGCAAGGAAATAGTGATTGCTGATGTCTACGTATCGATGTAATGGAGTTCTAATGCTTCTTAAATCGCGATATAGCATCTCATTTCTATGTTTCATGATAAGATATAATATTCAGTGGGCAGTGTTATGCTTACCTCGGATTCACTTCAGAAGAATGCAAATGCGACACTTCCTTGCTAGGAAGTAGCGTTTGCAGATGTCTACGTATCGAAGCAGTAGTGTTCTAGTGCTTCTAAAATCGCGATATCGCATCTCATTTCTATGTTTCACGACAATATATAATATTCATTCCGAAGTGTCATGTATACCTCGCATGCACTTAAAATGAATGTAAATGCGACACTTCCTTGCAAGGAAATAGCGTTTGCAGATGTCTACGTATCGTGGGATTAGAGTTCTAATGCTTCTCAAAACGCGAAATCGCTTCACATTTCTATGTTTCATGATAAGATATAATATTCATTGTGGAGCTTATGTATTCCTCGTATTCACGTCAAAAGAATGTAAATGCGACACTTCCTTGCTAGGAAATAGCGTTTGCAGATGTCTGCGCATCGTGGCATTAGAGTTCTAATGCTTCTCAGAACGCGATGTCGCATCTCATTTCTATGTTTCATGATAAGATATAATATTCAGAGTGCAGTGTTACGTATACCTCGTATTCACTTCAAAAGAATGTAAATGCGACACTTCCTTGCTAGGAAGTAGCGTTTGCAGATGTCTACGCATCGAAGCAATAGTGTTCTAATGCTTCTTAAATCGCGATATCGCATCTCATTTCTATGTTTCATGATAAGATATAATATTCACAGTGCAGCGTTATGTATACCTCGTATTCACTTCAAAAGAATGTAAACGCGACACTTCCTTGCTAGGAAGTAGCGTTTGCAGATGTCTACGTATCGTGGCATTAGTGTTCTAATGCTTCTCAAAACGCGATATCGCATCTCATTTCTATGTTTCATGATAATATATAATATTCATTGTGGAGTATTATGTATACCTCGTATTCATTTCAATACAATGTAAATGCGTTATAATAGCGTTTGCAGATGTAAACGTATCGAAGCAATAGGTTTCTAAATCTTACTAATTCGCGATATCGAATCTCATATCTGCGTTTCATGATAATATATGATATTCATTGCGAAGTTTCATGTGTACCTCGCATACAATTCAAACGAATGTGAATGCGACAGTTCCTTGCTAGGAAATAGCGTTTGCAGATGTTTACGTATCGAAGTAATAGACATCTAATGCTTCATAAATCGCGGTATCGCATCTCATTTCTAGGTTTCATGATAAGATATAATATTCATTGCGAAGTGTCACGTATACCTCGTATTCCTTTCAAAAGATTGTAAATGCGACACTTCCTTCCTAGGAAGTAGCGTTTGCAGATGTCTACGCATCGAAGCAATAGTGTTCTAATGCTTCTTAAATCGCGATATCGCATCTCATTTCTATGTTTCATGATAAGATATAATATTCACAGTGCAGTGTTATGTATACCTCGTATTCACTTCAAAAGAATGTAAATGCGACACTTCCTTGCTAGGAAATAGCGTTTGCAGAAGTCTGCGTATCGTGGCATTAGAGTTCTAATGCTTCTCAAAACGCGATATCGCATCTCATTTCTATGTTTCATGATAAGATATAATATTCATTGTGCAGTGTCATGTATATCTCGTCCATACTTCAAATGAATGTAAATGCGACACTTCCTTCCTGGGAAATGTCGTTTGCAGATGTCTACGTATCGTGGCATTAGAGGTCTAATGCTTCTCAAAACGCGAAATCGCTACTCATTACTATGTTTCATGATAATATATAACATTCATTGCGGAGTGTTATGTATACGTCGCATACACTACAAATGAATGTGAATGCGACAGTTCCTTGCTAGGAAATAGCGTTTGCAGACATCTACGGATTGTGGCATTAGAGTTCTAATGCTTCTCAAGACGCGATATCGCTACTCATTACTTTGTTTCATGATAATATATAATATTCATTGTGGAGTGTTATGTATACCTCGTATTCATTTCCATAGAATGTAAATGCGACACGTCCTTGCTAGGAAGTAGCGTTTGCAGATGTCTACGTATCGAAGCAATAGTGTTCTAGTGCTTCTAAAATCGCGATATCGCATCTCATTTCTATGTTTCACGACAATATATAATATTCATTGTGGAGTGTTATGTATACCTCGTATTCACTTCAAAAAAATGTAAGTGCGACACTTCCTTGCTAGGAAGTAGCGTTGGCAGATGTCTACGTATCGAAGCAATAGACATCTAATGCTTCATAAATCGCCATATCGCATCTCATTTCTATGCTTCATGATAAGATATAATATTCATTGCGAAGTGTTATGTATACCTCGTATTCACTTCAAAAGAATGTAAATGCGACACTTCCTTGCAAGGTAATAGCCTTTGCAGATGTCTACGTATCGAAGCAATAGATTTCTAAATCTTGCTAATTCGCGATATCGAATCTCATATCTATGTTAAATGATAATTTATAATATTCATTGCGAAATGTCATGTATACCTCGCATACACTTCAACTGAATGTGAATGCGACAGTTCCTTGCAAGGAAATAGTGATTGCTGATGTCTACGTATCGATGTAATGGAGTTCTAATGCTTCTTAAATCGCGATATAGCATCTCATTTCTATGTTTCATGATAAGATATAATATTCAGTGGGCAGTGTTATGCTTACCTCGGATTCACTTCAGAAGAATGCAAATGCGACACTTCCTTGCTAGGAAGTAGCGTTTGCAGATGTCTACGTATCGAAGCAGTAGTGTTCTAGTGCTTCTAAAATCGCGATATCGCATCTCATTTCTATGTTTCACGACAATATATAATATTCATTCCGAAGTGTCATGTATACCTCGCATGCACTTAAAATGAATGTAAATGCGACACTTCCTTGCAAGGAAATAGCGTTTGCAGATGTCTACGTATCGTGGGATTAGAGTTCTAATGCTTCTCAAAACGCGAAATCGCTTCACATTTCTATGTTTCATGATAAGATATAATATTCATTGTGGAGCTTATGTATTCCTCGTATTCACGTCAAAAGAATGTAAATGCGACACTTCCTTGCTAGGAAATAGCGTTTGCAGATGTCTGCGCATCGTGGCATTAGAGTTCTAATGCTTCTCAGAACGCGATGTCGCATCTCATTTCTATGTTTCATGATAAGATATAATATTCAGAGTGCAGTGTTACGTATACCTCGTATTCACTTCAAAAGAATGTAAATGCGACACTTCCTTGCTAGGAAGTAGCGTTTGCAGATGTCTACGCATCGAAGCAATAGTGTTCTAATGCTTCTTAAATCGCGATATCGCATCTCATTTCTATGTTTCATGATAAGATATAATATTCACAGTGCAGCGTTATGTATACCTCGTATTCACTTCAAAAGAATGTAAACGCGACACTTCCTTGCTAGGAAGTAGCGTTTGCAGATGTCTACGTATCGTGGCATTAGTGTTCTAATGCTTCTCAAAACGCGATATCGCATCTCATTTCTATGTTTCATGATAATATATAATATTCATTGTGGAGTATTATGTATACCTCGTATTCATTTCAATACAATGTAAATGCGTTATAATAGCGTTTGCAGATGTAAACGTATCGAAGCAATAGGTTTCTAAATCTTACTAATTCGCGATATCGAATCTCATATCTGCGTTTCATGATAATATATGATATTCATTGCGAAGTTTCATGTGTACCTCGCATACAATTCAAACGAATGTGAATGCGACAGTTCCTTGCTAGGAAATAGCGTTTGCAGATGTTTACGTATCGAAGTAATAGACATCTAATGCTTCATAAATCGCGGTATCGCATCTCATTTCTAGGTTTCATGATAAGATATAATATTCATTGCGAAGTGTCACGTATACCTCGTATTCCTTTCAAAAGATTGTAAATGCGACACTTCCTTCCTAGGAAGTAGCGTTTGCAGATGTCTACGCATCGAAGCAATAGTGTTCTAATGCTTCTTAAATCGCGATATCGCATCTCATTTCTATGTTTCATGATAAGTTATAATATTCACAGTGCAGTGTTATGTATACCTCGTATTCACTTCAAGAGAATGTAAACGCGACACTTCCTTGCTAGGAAATATCGTTTGCAGATGTCTACGTATCGAAGCAATAGAGTTCTAATGCTTCTTAAATCGCGATATCGCACCTCATTTCTATGTTTCATGATAAGATATAATATTCATTGTGTAGTGTTATGTTTATCTCATCTATACTTCAAATGAATGTAAATGGACACTTCCTTGCTAGGAAATAGCGTTTGCAGATGTCTGCGTATCGTGGCATTAGAGTACTAACGCTTCTCAAAACGCGGTATCGCTTCTCATTTCTATGTTTCAAGGTAGTATATAATATTCATCGGGTAGTGTCATGTATACCTTGCATACACTTCAATTGAATGTAAATGCGATATTTCCTTGCTAGGAAGTAGCGTTTACAGATGTCTACGTATGGATGCAATAGAATTCTAACGCTTCTTAGATCGTCATATCGCATATCATTTCAATGATTCATGATAATATATAATATTCACTGTGGAGTGTTATGTACACCTCGTATTCACTTCAGAAGAATGTAAATGCGACACTTCCTTGCTAGGAAATAGCGTTTGCAGATGTCTACGTATCGTGGCATTAGAGTTCTATATCTTGTCAAAACGCGATATCGCTTCTCATTTCTTCGTTTCTTTGTAATATATAATATTCATTGCGAAGTGTCATGTATACCTCGCATACACTTAAAATGAATTAAATGCTACATTTCCTTGCTAGGAAGTAGCGTTTACAGATGTCTACGTATAGATGCAATAGAATTCTAAGGCTTCTTAGATCGTCATATCGCATCTCATTTCTATGTTTCATTATAATATATAATATTCACTGTGGAGTGTTATGTACACCTCGTATTCACATCAAAAGAATGTAAATGCGACACTTCCTTGCTTGGAAATAGCGTTTGCAGATGTCTACGTATCGAAGCAATAGAGTTCTAATGCTTCTTAAATCGCTATATCGCATCTCATTTTTATGTTTCATGATAAGATATAATATTCACTGTGCAGTGTTATGTATACCTCGTATTCACTTCTGAAGAATGTAAATGCGACACTTCCTTGCTAGGAAATAGCGTTTGCAGATGTCTACGTGTCGTAGCATTAGAGTTCTAATGCTTCTCAGAACGCGATATCGCTACTCATTACTATGTTTCATCATAATATATAATATTCACTGTGAAGTGTTATGTATACCTCGCAATCATTTCAAAAGAATGTACACGCAACACTTCCTTGCCAGGAAATAGCGTTTGCAGATTTTTACGTAACGTAGCAATAGAGTTTTAATGCTTCTCAAAACGCGATATCGCTTATCATTACTATGTTTCATGATAATATATAATATTCATTGCGAACATTCATGTATGCTTCGCATTCACTTCAAATGAATGTAAATGCGACACTTCCTTGCTAGGAAATAGCGTTTGCAGGTGTCTACGTATCGAAGCAATAGATTTCTAAAGCTTGCTAATTCGCGATACCGCATCTCATATCTATGTTTCATGGTAATATATAATATTCATTGCGAAGTGTCACGTATACCTCGCATACACTTCAAACGAATGTAAATGCGACACTTCCTTGCTAGGAAATAGCGTTTGCAGATGTCTACGTATCGTAGCATTAGTGCTCTAATGCTTCTCAAAACGCGACAGCGTTTCTCATTTCTATGTTTCATGATAGTATACAATATTCATCGAGTAGTGTCATGTATACCTTGCATACACTTCAAATGAATGTAAATGCGACACTTCCTTGCTAAGAAATAGCGTTTGCGGATGTCTACGTATCGTAGCATTAGAGTTCTAATGCTTCTCAAAACGCGATATCGCTACTCATTACTATGTTTCATGATAATATATAATATTCACTGTGGAGTGTTATGTATACCTCGTATTCATTTCAAAAGAATGTAAATGCTGCACTTCCATGCTATTAAATAGCGTTTGCATATGTCTACGTATCGACGCAATAGAGTTCTAAAGCTTCTTAAAACGCGATATCGCATCCCATTTCTATGTTTCATGATAAGATATAATATTCATTGCGAAGTGTCACGTATACCTCGTATTCCTTTCAAAAGAATGTAAATGCGACACTTCCTTGCTAGGAAATAGCGATTGTATATGTTTCCGTATCGAAGCAATAGTGCTCTAATGCATCTCAAAACGCGATGTCGCATCTCATTTCTGTGTTTCATGATAATATATAATATTCATTACGAAGTGTCATGTACACCTCGCATACACTTCAAATGAATGTGAATGCGACACTTCCTTGCCAGGAAATAGCGTTTGCAGTTGTCTACGTATCGTAGCATTAGAGTTCTAATGCTTCTCAATACGCGATATCGCTACTCATTACTATGTTTCATGATAATATGTAATATTCATTGTGGAGTGTTATGAATACCTCGTATTCACTTCAAAGGAATGTAAATGCGACACTTCCTTGCTTGGAAATAGCGCTTGCAGATGTCTACGTATCGAAGCAATAGAGTTCTAATGCTTCTTAGATCGCCAAATTGCATCTCATTTCCATGTTTCACGATAAGATATAATATTCATTGTGGAGTGTTATGTATACCTCGTATTTACTTCAAAAGAATATAAACGCGACACTTAATTGCTGGGAAATAGCGCTTGCAGATGTCTACGTATCGAAGCAATAGGGTTCTAAAGCTTGCTAATTTGCGATATCGCATCTCATTTCTATGCTTCATGAGTTGATATAATATTCATTGCGAAGTGTCATGTATAGCTCGTATTCATTTCAAAAGAATGTAAATGCGACACTTCCTTGCTAGAGAGTAGCGTTTGCAGATGTCTATGTATCGTAGCAATAGAGATCTAAAGCTCCTTAAAACGCGATTTCGCATCTCACTTCTATGATTCGTGATAAGATATAATATTCATTGCGAAGTGTTATGTATTCCTCGTCTACACTTCAAAAGAATGTAAGTTTGACACTTCCATGCTAGGAAATAGCGTTTCTAGATGTCTATGTAACGTAGCAATAGAGTTCTTATGCTTCTAAAACGCGATATCGCATTTCATTTCTATGTCTCATGATAAGAGATAATATTCATTGCGAAGTGTAATGTGTACCTCGTATTCACTTCAAAGGAATGTAAATGCGACACATCTTTGATAGGAAATAGCGTTGGCAGATGTCTACGTATCGAAGCAATAGGGTTCTAATGCTTCTCAAAACGCGATATCGCATCACATTCCTATGTTTCATGATAAGATATAATATTCAATGTGCAGTGTTATGTGCTCCTCGTATTCACTTCAAAAGTAATTAAATGCGACAATACCTTGCTAGGAAATAGCGTTTGCAGATGTCTACGTATCGAAGCAATTGTGTTCTAATGCTTCTTAAATCGCCATATTACATCACTTTTCTATGTTTCATGATAATATATAATATTCATTGTGGAGTGATAAGTGTACCTCGTATTCACTTCAAAAGAATGTAAATGCGACACTTCCTTGCTAGGAAGTTGCGTTTGCAGATGTCTACGTATCGAAGCAATAGTGTTCTAATGCTTCTTAAATCGCCATATTACATCACATTTCTATGTTTCATGTTAAGATATAATATTAATTGTGGAGTGTTATGTATACCTCGTATTCACTTCAAATGGATGTAAATGCGACACTTCCTTGCTAGGAAATAGCGTTTGCAGATGTCTACGTATCGTGGCATTAGATTTCTAATGCTTTCAAAACGCGATATCATTACTCATTACTATGTTTCATGATAACATATAATATTCATTGTGGTGTGTTATGTATACCTCGTATTCACTTCAAAAGAATGTAAATGCGACACTTCCTTGGTAGGTAGTAGCGTTTGCAGATGTCTACGTATCGAAGCAATAGAGTTCTAATGCTTCTTAAATCGTCATGTCGCATCTCATATGTGCGTTCCTCGATAAGATATAATATTCATTGCGAAGTGTCAAGTATACCTCGTATGCCTTTCATGAGAATATAAATGCGACACTTCCTTCCTAGGAAATAGCGTTTGCAGATGTCTACGTATCGAAGAAATAGAGTTCTAAAGCTTCTTAAATCGCTATATCGCGTCTCATTTCTATGTTTCATGATAAGATATAATATTCATTGTGCAGTGTTAAGAATACCTCGTATTCACTTCAAAAGAATGTAAATGCGACACTTCCTTGCTAGGAAATAGCGTTTGCAGATGTCTACGTATCGAAGCAATGGACATCCAATGTTTCATAAATCGTCATATCGCATCTCATTTCTATGTTTCATGATAAGATATAATATTCTTTGTGCAGTGTTATGTATACCTCGTATTCACCTCAAAAGAATGTAAATGCGACACTTCCTTCCTAGGAAATAGCGTTTGCAGATGTCTACGTATCGAAGCAATAGAGTTCTAATGCTTCTTAAATCGTCATATCGCATCACATATCTACGTTTCGTGATATGATATAATATTCATTGCGATGTATCATGTATACCTCGTATTCCTTTCAAAAGAATGTAACTGCGACACTTCGTTGCTGGGAAATAGCGTTTGCTGATGTCTACGTATCGAAGCAATAGTGTTCTAACGATTCTTAAATCGCGATATCGCATCTCATTCCTATGTTTCTTGATATGATATAATATTCATTGTGCAGTGTTATGTATACCTCGTATTCACTTGAAAAGAATGTAAATGCTACACTTCCTTCCAAGGAAGTAGTGTTTGCAGCTGTCTACGTATCGAAGCAATAGATTTCTAATGCTTCTTAAATCGTCATATCGCATCTCATTTCCATGTTTCATGATAAGATATAATATTCATTGTGGTGTGTTATGTATACCTCGTATTCACTTCAAAAGAATGTAAATGCGACACTTCCTTGGTAGGTAGTAGCGTTTGCAGATGTCTACGTATCGAAGCAATAGAGTTCTAATGCTTCTTAAATCGTCATATCGCATCTCATATGTGCGTTCCTTGATAAGATATAATATTCATTGCGAAGTGTCAAGTATACCTCGTATGCCTTTCATGAGAATATAAATGCGACACTTCCTTCCTAGGAAATAGCGTTTGCAGATGTCTACGTATCGAAGAAATAGAGTTCTAAAGCTTCTTAAATCGCTATATCGCGTCTCATTTCTATGTTTCATGATAAGATATAATATTCATTGTGCAGTGTTAAGAATACCTCGTATTCACTTCAAAAGAATGTAAATGCGACACTTCCTTGCTAGGAAATAGCGTTTGCAGATGTCTACGTATCGAAGCAATGGACATCCAATGTTTCATAAATCGTCATATCGCATCTCATTTCTATGTTTCATGATAAGATATAATATTCTTTGTGCAGTGTTATGTATACCTCGTATTCACCTCAAAAGAATGTAAATGCGACACTTCCTTCCTAGGAAATAGCGTTTGCAGATGTCTACGTATCGAAGCAATAGAGTTCTAATGCTTCTTAAATCGTCATATCGCATCACATATCTACGTTTCGTGATATGATATAATATTCAGTGCGATGTATCATGTATACCTCGTATTCCTTTCAAAAGAATGTAACTGCGACACTTCGTTGCTGGGAAATAGCGTTTGCTGATGTCTACGTATCGAAGCAATAGTGTTCTAACGATTCTTAAATCGCGATATCGCATCTCATTCCTATGTTTCTTGATATGATATAATATTCATTGTGCAGTGTTATGTATACCTCGTATTCACTTGAAAAGAATGTAAATGCTACACTTCCTTCCAAGGAAGTAGTGTTTGCAGCTGTCTACGTATCGAAGCAATAGATTTCTAATGCTTCTTAAATCGTCATATCGCATCTCATTTCCATGTTTCATGATAAGATATAATATTCATTGTGCAGTGTTATGTATACCTCGTATTCACTTAAAAAGAATGTAAATGCGACACTTCCTTGGTAGGTAGTAGCGTTTGCAGATGTCTACGTATCGAAGCAATACAGTTCTAATGCTTCTTAAATCGTCATATCGCATCTCATATCTACGTTTCATGAAATGATATAATATTCATTGCGATGTGACATGTATACCTCGTATTCCTTTCAAAAGAATGTAACTGCGACACTTCCTTGCTAGGATATAGCGTTTGCAGATGTCTCCGTATAGAAGCAATAGAGATATAATGCTTCTCAAAACGCGATATCGCTACTCATTACTATGTTTCGTGATAAGATATAATATTCATTGCGAAGTGGCTTGTATACCTCGTCTACACTTCAAATGAATGTAAATGCGGCACTTCCTTCCTAGGAAATAGAGTTTGCAGATGTCTACGTATCGAAGCAATGGAGTTCTAATGCTTCTTATATAGTCATACCAATTCTCATATATACGTTCCTTGATAAGATATAATATTCATTGGGAAGTGTCATGTATACCTCGCATACACTTTAATTGAATGTACATGCGACACTTCCTTGTTAGGAAGTAGCGTTTGCAGATGTCTACGTATCGAAGCAATAGAGTTCTAATGCTTCTTAAATCGCCATATTACATCACATTTCTATGTTTCATGATAAGATATAGTATTCATTGCGAAGTGTCATGTACACCTCGTACTCCTTTCAAAAGAATGTAAATGCGACACTTCCTTGCTAGGAAGTAGCCTTTGCAGATGTCTACGTATCGAAGCAATAGTGTTCTAATGCTTCTTAAATCGCCATATTACATCACATTTCTATGTTTCATGATAAGATATAATATTCACTGCGACGTGTCACGTATACCTCGTATTCCTTTCAAAAGAATGTAAATGCGACACTTCCTTGCTAGGAAGTAGCGTTTGCAGATGTCTACGTATCGAAGCAATAGAATTCTAATGCTTCTTTACTCGCCATATTACATCACATTTCTATGTTTCATGATAAGATATAATATTCATTGCGAAGTGTCACGTAAACCTCGTACTCCTTTCAAAAGAATGTAAATGCAACACTTCCTTGCTTGGAAATAGCGTTTGCAGATGTCTACGTATCGAGGCAATAGTTTTCTAATGCTTCTTAAATCGTCATATCGCATCACATTTCTATGTTTCATGATAATATATAATACTCATTGTGAAGTGTTATGTATACCTCGTATTCACTTCAAAAGAATGTAAATCTGACACCTCCTTGCTAGGAAATAGCGTTTGCAGATGTCTACGTATCGATCCAATAGACTTCTAATGCTTCTTAAATCGCCATATCGCATCTCATTTCTGTGTTTCATGATAAGATATAGTATTAATTGTGCGGTGTTATGTATATCTCGTCAATACTTCAATTGAACGTAAATGCGACACTTCCTTGCTAGGAAATAGTGTTTGCAGATGTCTACGATTCGTGGCATTAGAGTTCTAATGCTTCATAAATCGCCATATCGCATCTCATTTCTATGTTTCATGATAAGATATAATATTCAGAGTGCAGTGCTATGTATACCTCGTATTCACTTCAAAAGAATGTAAATGCGACACTTCCTTGTTAGGAACTAGCGTTTGCAGATGTCTACGTATCGAAGCAATAGAGTTCTAATGCTTCTTAAATCGCCATATTACATGACATTTCTATGTTTCATGATAAGATATAATATTCATTGTGCAGTGTTATGTATACCTCGTATTCGCTTAAAAAGAATGTAAATGCGACACTTCCTTGGTAGGTAGTAGCGTTTGCAGATGTCTACGTATCGAAGCAATACAGTTCTAATGCTTCTTAAATCGTCATATCGCATCTCATATCTACGTTTCATGATATGATATAATATTCATTGCGATGTGACATGTATACCTCGTATTCCTTTCAAAAGAATGTAACTGCGACACTTCCTTGCTAGGATATAGCGTTTGCAGATGTCTCCGTATAGAAGCAATAGAGATATAATGCTTCTCAAAACGCGATATCGCTACTCATTACTATGTTTCGTGATAAGATATAATATTCATTGCGAAGTGGCTTGTATACCTCGTCTACACTTCAAATGAATGTAAATGCGGCACTTCCTTCCTAGGAAATAGAGTTTGCAGATGTCTACGTATCGAAGCAATGGAGTTCTAATGCTTCTTATATAGTCATACCAATTCTCATATATACGTTCCTTGATAAGATATAATATTCATTGGGAAGTGTCATGTATACCTCGCATACACTTTAATTGAATGTACATGCGACACTTCCTTGTTAGGAAGTAGCGTTTGCAGATGTCTACGTATCGAAGCAATAGAGTTCTAATGCTTCTTAAATCGCCATATTACATCACATTTCTATGTTTCATGATAAGATATAGTATTCATTGCGAAGTGTCATGTACACCTCGTACTCCTTTCAAAAGAATGTAAATGCGACACTTCCTTGCTAGGAAGTAGCCTTTGCAGATGTCTACGTATCGAAGCAATAGTGTTCTAATGCTTCTTAAATCGCCATATTACATCACATTTCTATGTTTCATGATAAGATATAATATTCACTGCGACGTGTTACGTATACCTCGCATACACTTCAAATGAATGTAAATGCGACACTTCCTTGCTTGGAAATAGCGTTTGCAGATGTCTATGTATCGAGGCAATAGTTTTCTAATGCTTCTTAAATCGTCGTATCGCATCACATTTCTATGTTTCATGATAAAATATAATACTCATTGTGAAGTGTTATGTATACCTCGTATTCACTTCAAAAGAATGTAAATGTGACACATCCTTGCTAGGAAATAGCGTTTGCAGATGTCTACGTATCGAACCAATAGACTTCTAATGCTTCTTAAATCGCCATATCGCATCTCATTTCTGTGTTTCATGATAAGATATAGTATTAATTGTGCGGTGTTATGTATATCTCGTCTATACTTCAATTGAACGTAAATGCGACACTTCCTTGCTAGGAAATAATGTTTGCAGATGTCTACGTTTCGTGGCATTAGAGTTCTAATGCTTCTTAAATCGCCATATTACATCACATTTCTATGTTTCGTGATAAGATATAATATTCATTGCGAAGTGTCATGTACACCTCGTACTCCTTTCAAAAGAATGTAAATGCGACACTTCCTTTCTAGGAAGTAGCGTTTGCAGATGTCTACGTATCGAAGCAATAGAGTTCTAATGCTTCTTAAATAGCCATATCGCATCTCATTTCTATGTTTCATGACAATATATAATATTCATTGCGAAGTGTCATGTATACCTCGCATGCACTTAAAATGAATGTAAATGCGACACTTCCTTGCTAGGAAATAGCGTTTGCAGATGTCTACGTATCGTGGCATTAGAGTTCTAATGCTTCTCAAAACGCGATATCGCTACCCATTACTTTGTTTCATGATAATATATAATACTCATTGTGGAGTGTTATGTATACCTCGTATTCACTTCAATAGAATGTAAATGCGACACTTCCTTGCTAGGAAGTAGCGTTTGCAGATGT
Source organism: Xylocopa sonorina (assembly GCF_050948175.1). NCBI lineage: Eukaryota > Metazoa > Arthropoda > Insecta > Hymenoptera > Apidae > Xylocopa > Xylocopa sonorina. Next base: position 3,609,820 of record NW_027490091.1, read on the forward strand.
CTACGTATCGAAGCAATACTTTTCTAATGCTTCTTAAATCCCGATATCGCATCACATTTCTATGTTTCATGACAAGATATAATATTCATTGTGGAGTGTCATGTATACCTCGTACTCCTTTCAAAAGAATGTAAATGCAACACTTCCCTGCTAGGAAATAGCGTTTGCAGATGTCTACGTATCGAAGCAATAGACATCTCAAGCTTCATAAATCGCGATATCGCATCTCATTTCTATGTTTCATGATAAGATATAATATTCATTGCGAAGTGTCACGTATACCTCGTATTCCTTTCAAAAGAATGTAAATGCGACACTTCCCTGCTAGGAAGTAGCGTTTGCAGCTGTCTACGTATCGAAGCAATAGTGTTCTAATGCTTCTTAAATCGCGATATCGCATCTCATTTCTATGTTTCATAACAATATATAATATTCATTGCGAAGTGTCATGTATACCTCGCATACACATAAAATGAATGTAAATGCGACACTTCCTTGCTAGGAAATAGCGTTTGCAGATGTCTACGTATCGAAGCAATATAGTTCTAATGCTTCTTAAATTGCCATATTGCATCTCATTCCTATGTTTCATGATAAGATATAATATTCATTGCGAAGTGTCATGTATACCTCGTATTCCTTTCAAAAGAATGTAAATGCGACACTTCAATGCTAGGAAGTAGCGTTTGCTGATATCTACGTATCGAAGCAATAGAGTTCTAATGCTTCTCAAATCGCGATATCGCATCACATTTCTATGTTTCATGATAAGATATAATATTCATTGTTGAGTGTTATGTATACCTCGTATTCACTTCAAAAGAATGTAAATGCGACACTTCCTTGCTAGGAAGTAGCGTTTGCAGATGTCTACGTAACGAAGCAATAGAATTCTAATGCTTCTTTACTCGCCATATTACATCACATTCCTATGTTTCATGATAAGATATAATATTCATTGCGAAGTGTCACGTAAACCTCGTACTCCTTTCAAAAGAATGTAAATGCAACACTTCCTTGCTTGGAAATAGCGTTTGCAGATGTCTACGTATCGAGGCAATAGTTTTCTAATGCTTCTTAAATCGTCATATCGCATCACATTTCTATGTTTCATGATAATATATAATACTCATTGTGAAGTGTTATGTATACCTCGTATTCACTTCAAAAGAATGTAAATGTGACACCTCCTTGCTAGGAAATAGCGTTTGCAGATGTCTACGTATCGATCCAATAGACTTCTAATGCTTCTTAAATCGCCATATCGCATCTCATTTCTGTGTTTCATGATAAGATATAGTATTAATTGTGCGGTGTTATGTATATCTCGTCAATACTTCAATTGAACGTAAATGCGACACTTCCTTGCTAGGAAATAGTGTTTGCAGATGTCTACGATTCGTGGCATTAGAGTTCTAATGCTTCATAAATCGCCATATCGCATCTCATTTCTATGTTTCATGATAAGATATAATATTCAGAGTGCAGTGCTATGTATACCTCGTATTCACTTCAAAAGAATGTAAATGCGACACTTCCTTGTTAGGAACTAGCGTTTGCAGATGTCTACGTATCGAAGCAATAGAGTTCTAATGCTTCTTAAATCGCCATATTACATGACATTTCTATGTTTCATGATAAGATATAATATTCATTGCGAAGTGTCATGTACACCTCGTACTCCTTTCAAAAGAATGTAAATGCGACACTTCCTTGCTAGGAAGTAGCGTTTGCAGATGTCTACGTATCGAAGCAATAGAGTTCTAATGCTACTTAAATAGCCATATCGCATCTCATTTCTATGTTTCATGACAATATATAATATTCATTGCGAAGTGTCATGTATACCTCGCATACACTTAAAATGAATGTAAATGCGACACTTCCTTGCTAGGAAATAGCGTTTGCAGATGTCTACGTATCGTGGCATTAGAGTTCTAATGCTTCTCAAAACGCGATATCGCTACCCATTACTTTGTTTCATGATAATATATAATACTCATTGTGGAGTGTTATGTATACCTCGTATTCACTTCAATAGAATGTAAATGCGACACTTCCTTGCTAGGAAATAGCGTTTGCAGATGTCTACGTACCGAAGCAATAGATTTCTAAATCTTTCTAATTCGCGATATCGCACCTCATTTCTATGTTTCATGATAAGATATAATATTCATTGTGGAGTGTCATGTATACCTCGTATTCGTTTCAAAGGAATGTAAATGCGACACTGCCTTGCTAGGAAGTAGCGTTTGCAGATGTCTACGTATCGAAGCAATACTTATCTAATGCTTCTTAAATCGCGATATCGCATCACATTTCTATGTTTCATGATAATATATAATACTCATTGTGAAGTGTTATGTATACCTCGTATTCACTTCAAAAGAATGTAAATGTGACACTTCCTTGCTAGGAAATAGCGTTTGCAGATGGCTACGTATCGAACCAATAGACTTCTAATGCTTCCTAAATTGCCATATCGCATCTCATTTCTATGTTTCATGATAAGATATAGTATTAATTGTGCGGTGTTATGTATATCTCGTCTATACTTCAATGGAACGTAAATGCGACACTTCCTTGCTAGGAAATAGTGTTTGCAGATGTCTACGTTTCGTGGCATTAGAGTTCTAATGCTTCATAAATCGCCATATCGCATCTCATTTCTATGTTTCATGATATGATATAATATTCATTGCGAAGTGTTATGTATACCTCGTATTCACTTCAGAAGAATGTAAATGCGACTCTTCCTTGCAAGGAAATAGCGTTTGCAGTGTCTGCGCATCGTGGCGTTAGTGTTCTAGTGCTTCATAAATCGCCATATCGCATCTCATTTCTATGATTCATGATAAGATATAATATTCATTGCGAAGTGTTACGTATACCTCGTATTCACTTCAGAAGAATGTAAATGCGACACTTCCTTGCTAAGAAGTAGCGTTTGCAGATGTCTACGTATCGAAGCAATACTGTTCTAATGCTTCTTAAATCGCGATATCGCATCTCATTCCTATGTTTCATGACAAGATATAATATTCATTGCGAAGTGTCATGTATACCTCGTATTCCTTTCAAAAGAATGTAAATGCGACACTGCCTTGCTAGGAAGTAGCGTTTGCAGATGTCTACGTATCGAAGCAATAGAATTCTAATGCTTCTTAACTCGCCATATTACATCACATTCCTATGTTTCATGATAAGATATAATATTCATTGCGAAGTGTCATGTATACCTCGTACTCCTTTCAAAAGAATGTAAATGCGACACTTCAATGCTAGGAAGTAGCGTTTGCTGATTTCTACGTATCGAAGCAATAGAGTTCTAATGCTTCTTAAATCGCGATATCGCATCACATTTCTATGTTTCATGATAAGATATAATATTCATTGTTGAGTGTCATGTATACCTCGTATTCGTTTCAAAGGAATGTAAATGCGACACTTCCTTGCTAGGAAGTAGCGTTTGCAGATGTCTACGTATCGAAGCAATACTGTTCTAATGCTTCTTAAATCGCGATATCGCATCTCATTCCTATGTTTCATGACAAGATATAATATTCATTGCGAAGTGTCATGTATACCTCGTATTCCTTTCAAAAGAATGTAAATGCGACACTTCCTTGCTAGGAAGTAGCGTTTGCAGATGTCTACGTATCGAAGCAATAGACATCTAAAGCTTCATAAATCGCGATATCGCATCTCATTTCTATGTTTCATGATAAGATATAATATTCATTGCGAAGTGTCACGTATACCTCGTATTCCTTTCAAAAGAATGTAAGTGCGACACTTCCCTGCTAGGAAGTAGCGTTTGCAGATGTCTACGTATCGAAGCAATAGTGTTCTAATGCTTCTTAAATCGCGATATCGCATCTCATTTCTATGTTTCATAACAATATATAATATTCATTGCCAAGTGTCATGTATACCTCGCATATATTTAAAGTGAATGTAAATGCGACACTTCCTTGCTAGGAAGTAGCGTTTGCAGATGTCTACGTATCGAAGCAATAGAATTCTAATGCTTCTTAAATCGCCATATTACATGACATTTCTATGTTTCATGATAAGATATAATATTCATTGCGAAGTGTCATGTACACCTCGTACTCCTTTCAAAAGAATGTAAATGCGACACTTCCTTGCTAGGAAGTAGCGTTTGCAGATGTCTACGTATCGAAGCAATAGAGTTCTAATGCTACTTAAATAGCCATATCGCATCTCATTTCTATGTTTCATGACAATATATAATATTCATTGCGAAGTGTCATGTATACCTCGCATACACTTAAAATGAATGTAAATGCGACACTTCCTTGCTAGGAAATAGCGTTTGCAGATGTCTACGTATCGTGGCATTAGAGTTCTAATGCTTCTCAAAACGCGATATCGCTACCCATTACTTTGTTTCATGATAATATATAATACTCATTGTGGAGTGTTATGTATACCTCGTATTCACTTCAATAGAATGTAAATGCGACACTTCCTTGCTAGGAAATAGCGTTTGCAGATGTCTACGTACCGAAGCAATAGATTTCTAAATCTTTCTAATTCGCGATATCGCACCTCATTTCTATGTTTCATGATAAGATATAATATTCATTGTGGAGTGTCATGTATACCTCGTATTCGTTTCAAAGGAATGTAAATGCGACACTGCCTTGCTAGGAAGTAGCGTTTGCAGATGTCTACGTATCGAAGCAATACTTTTCTAATGCTTCTTAAATCGCGATATCGCATCACATTTCTATGTTTCATGATAATATATAATACTCATTGTGAAGTGTTATGTATACCTCGTATTCACTTCAAAAGAATGTAAATGTGACACTTCCTTGCTAGGAAATAGCGTTTGCAGATGGCTACGTATCGAACCAATAGACTTCTAATGCTTCCTAAATTGCCATATCGCATCTCATTTCTATGTTTCATGATAAGATATAGTATTAATTGTGCGGTGTTATGTATATCTCGTCTATACTTCAATGGAACGTAAATGCGACACTTCCTTGCTAGGAAATAGTGTTTGCAGATGTCTACGTTTCGTGGCATTAGAGTTCTAATGCTTCATAAATCGCCATATCGCATCTCATTTCTATGTTTCATGATAAGATATAATATTCATTGCGAAGTGTTATGTATACCTCGTATTCACTTCAGAAGAATGTAAATGCGACACCTCCTTGCAAGGAAATAGCGTTTGCAGTGTCTGCGCATCGTGGCGTTAGAGTTCTAGTGCTTCATAAATCGCCATATCGCATCTCATTTCTATGATTCATGATAAGATATAATATTCATTGCGAAGTGTTACGTATACCTCGTATTCACTTCAGAAGAATGTAAATGCGACACTTCCTTGCTAAGAAGTAGCGTTTGCAGATGTCTACGTATCGAAGCAATACTGTTCTAATGCTTCTTAAATCGCGATATCGCATCTCATTCCTATGTTTCATGACAAGATATAATATTCATTGCGAAGTGTCATGTATACCTCGTATTCCTTTCAAAAGAATGTAAATGCGACACTGCCTTGCTAGGAAGTAGCGTTTGCAGATGTCTACGTATCGAAGCAATAGAATTCTAATGCTTCTTAACTCGCCATATTACATCACATTCCTATGTTTCATGATAAGATATAATATTCATTGCGAAGTGTCATGTATACCTCGTACTCCTTTCAAAAGAATGTAAATGCGACACTTCAATGCTAGGAAGTAGCGTTTGCTGATTTCTACGTATCGAAGCAATAGAGTTCTAATGCTTCTTAAATCGCGATATCGCATCACATTTCTATGTTTCATGATAAGATATAATATTCATTGTTGAGTGTCATGTATACCTCGTATTCGTTTCAAAGGAATGTAAATGCGACACTTCCTTGCTAGGAAGTAGCGTTTGCAGATGTCTACGTATCGAAGCAATACTGTTCTAATGCTTCTTAAATCGCGATATCGCATCTCATTCCTATGTTTCATGACAAGATATAATATTCATTGCGAAGTGTCATGTATACCTCGTATTCCTTTCAAAAGAATGTAAATGCGACACTTCCTTGCTAGGAAGTAGCGTTTGCAGATGTCTACGTATCGAAGCAATAGACATCTAAAGCTTCATAAATCGCGATATCGCATCTCATTTCTATGTTTCATGATAAGATATAATATTCATTGCGAAGTGTCACGTATACCTCGTATTCCTTTCAAAAGAATGTAAGTGCGACACTTCCCTGCTAGGAAGTAGCGTTTGCAGATGTCTACGTATCGAAGCAATAGTGTTCTAATGCTTCTTAAATCGCGATATCGCATCTCATTTCTATGTTTCATAACAATATATAATATTCATTGCCAAGTGTCATGTATACCTCGCATATATTTAAAGTGAATGTAAATGCGACACTTCCTTGCTAGGAAATAGCGTTTGCAGATGTCTACGTATCGTAAAATAGAGTTCTAATGCTTCTTAAATCGCCATATTGCATCTCATTCCTATGTTTCATGATAAGATATAATATTCATTGCGAAGTGTCATGTATACCTCGTATTCACTTCAATAGAATGTAAATGCGACACTTCCTTGCTAGGAAATAGCGTTTGCAGATGTTTACGTACCGAAGCAATAGATTTCTAAATCTTTCCAATTCGCGATATCGCACCTCATTTCTATGTTTCATGATAAGATATAATATTCATTGCGAAGTGTCATGTATACCTCGCATACACTTAAAATGAATGTAAATGCGACACTTCCTTGCTAGGAAATAGCGTTTGCAGATGTCTACGTATCGAAGCAATAGAGTTCTAATGCTTCTTAAATCGTCATATCGCATCACATTTCTATGTTTCATGATAAGATATAATATTCATTGTGGAGTGTTATGTATACCTCGTATTCACTTCAAAAGAATGTAAATGCGACACTTCCTTGCTAGGAAGTAGCGTTTGCAGATATCTACGTATCGTAGCAATTGAATTCTAATGCTTCTTAACTCGCCATATTACATCACATTTCTATGCTTCATGATAAGATATAATATTCATTGTGGAGTGTCATGTATACCTCGTATTCGTTTCAAAGGAATGTAAATGCGACACTTCCTTGCTAGGAAGTAGCGTTTGCAGATGTCTACGTATCGAAGCAATACTGTTCTAATGCTTCTTAAATCGCGATATCGCATCTCATTCCTATGTTTCATGACAAGATATAATATTCATTGCGAAGTGTCATGTATACCTCGTATTCCTTTCAAAAGAATGTAAATGCGACACTTCCTTGCTAGGAAGTAGCGTTTGCAGATGTCTACGTATCGAAGCAATAGACATCTAAAGCTTCATAAATCGCGATATCGCATCTCATTTCTATGTTTCATGATAAGATATAATATTCATTGCGAAGTGTCACGTATACCTCGTATTCCTTTCAAAAGAATGTAAGTGCGACACTTCCCTGCTAGGAAGTAGCGTTTGCAGATGTCTACGTATCGAAGCAATAGTGTTCTAATGCTTCTTAAATCGCGATATCGCATCTCATTTCTATGTTTCATAACAATATATAATATTCATTGCCAAGTGTCATGTATACCTCGCATATATTTAAAGTGAATGTAAATGCGACACTTCCTTGCTAGGAAATAGCGTTTGCAGATGTCTACGTATCGAAGCAATAGAGTTCTAATGCTTCTTAAATCGCCATATTGCATCTCATTCCTATGTTTCATGATAAGATATAATATTCATTGCGAAGTGTCATGTATACCTCGTATTCCTTTCAAAAGAATGTAAATGCGACACTTCAATGCTAGGAAGTAGCGTTTGCTGATTTCTACGCATCGAAGCAATAGAGTTCTAATGCTTCTTAAATCGCGATATCGCATCACATTTCTATGTTTCATGATAAGATATAATATTCATTGTTGAGTGTTATGTATACCTCGTATTCACTTCAAGAGAATGTAAATGCGACACTTCCTTGCAAGGAAGTAGCGTTTGCAGATGTCTACGTATCGAAGCAATAGAGTTCTAATGCTTCTTAAATCGCCATATTACATCACATTTCTATGTTTCATGATAAGATATAATATTCATTGTGGAGTGTTATGTATACCTCGTATTCACTTCAAAAGAATGTAAATGCGACACTTCCTTGCTAGGAAGTAGCGTTTGCTGATATCTACGTATCGTAGCAATTGAATTCTAATGCTTCTTAACTCGCCATATTACATCACATTTCTATGCTTCATGATAAGATATAATATTCATTGCGAAGTGTCATGTATACCTCGTACTCCTTTCAAAAGAATGTAAATGCAACACTTCCTTGCTAGGAAATAGCGTTTGCAGATGTCTACGTATCGAAGCAATAGACATCAAATGCTTCATAAATCACGATATCGCATCTCATTTCTATGTTTCATGATAAGATATAATATTCATTGCGAAGTGTCATGTATACCTCGCATATAATTAAAATGAATGTAAATGCGACACTTCCTTGCTAGGAAATAGCGTTTGCAGATGTCTACGTATCGAAGCAATAGAGTTCTAATGCTTCTTAAATCGCCATATTGCATCTCATTCCTATGTTTCATGATAAGATATAATATTCATTGCGATGTGTCATGTATACCTCGTATTCCTTTCAAAAGAATGTAAATGCGACACTTCGTTGCTAGGAAATAGCGTTGGCAGATGACTACGTATCGAAGCAATAGTGTTCTAATGCTTCTCAAAAAGCGATATCGCATCTCATTCCTATGTTTCATGATAAGATATAATATTCATTGTGCAGTGTTAAGCATACCTCGTATTCACTTCAAAAGAATGTAAATGCGACAATTCCTTGCTTGGAAATAGCGTTTGCAGATGTCTACGTATCGAGGTAATAGTTTTCTAATGCTCCTTAAATCGTCATATCGCATCTCATATCTACGTTTCATGATAAGATATAACATTCATTGTGCAGTGTACGTATACGTCGTATTCACCTTAAAAGAATGTAAATGCGACCCTTCCTTGCTAGGAAATAGCGTTTGCGGATGTCTACGTATCGAAGCAATAGTTTTCTAATGTTTCTTATATCGTCATATCGCATCTCATATCTACGTTTCTTGATAAGATATAATATTCATTGCGAAGTGTCATGTATACCTCGTATTCCTTTCAAAAGAATGTAAGTGCTACACTTCCTTGCTAGGAAGTAGCGTTTGCAGATGTCTACGTATCGAAGCAATAGAGTTCTAATGCTTCTTAAATAGCCATATCGCATCTCATTTCTAAGTTTCATGATAAGATATAATATTCATTATGTAGTGTTATGTTTATCTCATCTATACTTCAAATGAATGTAAATGCGACACTTCCTTGCTAGGAAATAGCGTTTGCAGATGTCTACGTATCGTGGCATTAGAGTTCTAATGCTTCTCAAAACGCGATATCGCTACTCATTACCTTGTTTCATGATAATATATAATATTCATTGTGGAGTGTTATGTATACCTCGTATTCACTTCAATAGAATGTAAATGCGACACTTCCTTGCTAGGAAATAGCGTTTGCAGATGTCTACGTATCGAAGCAATAGTGTTCTAATACTTCTTAAATCGCGATATCGCATCTCATTTCTATGTTTCATGACAATATATAATATTCATTGCGAAGTGTCATGTATACCTCGTATTCGTCTCAAAAGAATGTAAATGCGAAACTTCCTTGCTAGGAAGTAGCGTTTGCAGATGTCTACGTATCGAAGCAATAGTGTTCTAATGCTTCTTAAATCGCCATATCGCATCTCATTTCTATGTTTCATGATAAGATATAATATTCATTGTGCAGTGTTATGTATATCTCGTCTATACTTCAAATGAATGTAAATGCGACACTTCCTTGCTAGGAAATAGCGTTTGCAGATGTCTACGTATCGAAGCAATAGAGTTCTAATGCGTCTTAAATCGCCATATTGCATCTCATTCCTATGTGTCATGATAAGATATAATATTTATTGTGGACTCTTATGTATACCTCGTATTCACTTCAAATGTATGTAAATGCGACACTTCCTTGCCAGGAAATAGCGTTTGCAGATGTCTACGTATCGTAGCATTAGAGTTCTAATGCTTCTCAAAACGCGATATAGCTCTTCGTTACTATGTTTCATGATAATATATAATATTCACTGTGGAGTGTTATGTATACCTCGTATTCACACCAGAAGAATGTAAATGCGACACTTCCTTGCTAGGAAGTAGCGTTTGCTGATGTCTTCATATCGAAGCAATAAAGTTCTAAAGCTTCTTATATCGCGATATCGCGTCTCATTTCTATGTTTCATGATAAGATATAATATTCATTGTGCAGTGTTATGTACACCTCGCAAACACTTCAAATGAATATAAATGCGACACTTCCTTGCTAGGAAATAGCGTTGGCAGATGTCTACGTATCGAAGGAATAGAATTCTAATCAGTGTTAAATCGCGATATCGCGTCTCATTCCTATGTTTCATGATAAGATATAATATTCATTGTGCAGTGTTATGTATATCTCGCATAAACTTCAATTGAATGTAAATGCGACACTTCCTTGCTAGGAAATAGCGTTTGCAGATGTCTGCGTATCGTGGCATTAGAGTTCTAATGCTTCTCAAAACGCGGTATCGCTTCTCATTTCTATGTTTCGTGATAATATATAATATTCATTGTGAAGTGCCATGTATATCTCGCATACACTTCAATTGAATGTACATGCGACACTTCCTTGCTAGGAAGTAGCGATTGCAGATGTCTACGTATCGAAACAATGGAGTTCTAATGCTTCTTAAATCGCCATATCGCATCTCATTTCTATGTTTCATGATAAGATATAATATTCAATGTGCAGTGTTATGTATATCTCGTCTATACTTCAAATGAATGTAAATGCGACACTTCCTTGCTAGGAAATAGCGTTTGCAGATGTCTACGTATCGAAGCAATAGAGTTCTAATGCTTCTTAAATCGCCATATTGCATCTCATTCCTATGTGTCATGATAAGATATAATATTTATTGTGGACTCTTATGTATACCTCGTATTCACTTCAAATGTATGTAAATGCGACACTTCCTTGCCAGGAAATAGCGTTTGCAGATGTCTACGTATCGTAGCATTAGAGTTCTAATGCTTCTCAAAACGCGATATAGCTCTTCGTTACTATGTTTCATGACAATATATAATATTCACTGTGGAGTGTTATGTATACCTCGTATTCACATCAGAAGAATGTAAATGCGACACTTCCTTGCTAGGAAGTAGCGATTGCAGATGTCTACGTATCGAAGCAATAAAGTTCTAATGCTTCTTAAATCGCCATATCGCATCTCATTCCTATGTTTCATGATAAGAAATTATATTCACTGTGCAGTATTATGTATACCTCGTAATCACATCAGAAGAATGTAAATGCGACACTTCCTTGCTAGGAAGAAGCGTTTGCAGATGTCTACGTATCGAAGCAATAGAGTTCTAATGCTTCTTATATCGCCATATCGCATCTCATTTCTATGTTTCATGATAAGATATAATATTCATTGTGCAGTGTTATGCATATCTCGTCTATACTTCAAATGAATGTAAATGCGACACTTCCTTGCTAGGAAATAGCGTTCGCAGATGTCTACGTATCGAAGCAATAGAGTTCTAATGCTTCTTAAATCGCCATATTGCATCTCATTCCTATGTTTCATGATAAGATATAATATTTATTGTGGAGTGTTATGTATACCTCGTATTCACTTCAAATGTATGTAAATGCTACACATCCTTGCCAGGAAATAGCGTTAGCGTTTGCAGATGTCTACGTATCGTAGCATTAGAGATCTAATGCTTCTCAAAACGCGATATCGCTATTCATTTCTATGTTTCGTGATAATATATAATATTCATTGCGAAGTGCCATGTATATCCCGCAAACACTTCAGTTGAATGTACATGCGACACTTCTTTGCTAGGAAATAGCGTTTGCAGATGTCTACGTATCGAAGCAATAGAATTCCAAAGCTTCTCAAATCGCGATATCGCATCTCATTTCTATGTCTCATGATAAGATATAATATTCATTGTGGAGTATTATGTATACCTCGTATTCACTTCAAAAGAATGTAAACGCGACACTTCCTTGCTAGGAAGTAGCGTTTGCAGATGTCTACGTACCGAAGCATTAGAGTTCTAATGCTTCTTAAATCGCCATATCGCATCTCATTTCTATGTTTCATGATAGTATATAATATTCATCGAGTAGTGTCATGTATACCTTGCATACACTTCAAATGAATGTAAATGCGACACTTCCTTGCTAGGAAATAGCGTTTGCTGATGTCTTCGTATCGAAGCAATGACGTTCTAAAGCTTCTTAAATCGCCTTATCGCATCTCATTTCTATGTTTCATGATAAGATATTATATTCACTGTGCAGTGTTATGTATACCTCGTATTCACATCAGAAGAATGTAAATGCGACACTTCCTTGCTAGGAAGTAGAGTTTGCAGATGTCTACGTATCGAAGCAATAGAGTTCTAATGCTTCTTAAATCGTCATATCGCATCTCATTTCTATGCTTCATGATAATATATAATATTCACTGTGGAGTGTTATGTACACCTCGTATTCACATCAAAAGAATGTAAATGCGACACTTCCTTGCTTGGAAATAGCGTTTGCAGATGTCTACGTATCGAAGCAATAGAGTTCTAATGCTTCTTAAATCGCCATATCGCATCTCATTTCTATGTTTCATGATAAGATATATTATTCATTACGAAGTGTCACGTATACCTCGCGTAGACTTCAAACGAATGTAAATGCGACACTTCCTTGCTAGGAAATAGCGTTTGCAGATGTCTACGTATCGAAGCAATAGAGCTCTAATGCTTCTTAAATCGTCATATCGCATCACATTTCTATGTTTCACGATAAGATATAATATTCATTGTGGAGTGTTATGTATACCTCGTATTCACTTCAAAAGAATGTAAATGCGACACTTCCTTGCTAGGAAGTAGCGTTTGCAGATATCTACGTATCGTAGCAATTGAATTCTAATGCTTCTTAACTCGCCATATTACATCACATTTCTATGCTTCATGATAAGATATAATATTCATTGTGGAGTGTCATGTATACCTCGTATTCGTTTCAAAGGAATGTAAATGCGACACTTCCTTGCTAGGAAGTAGCGTTTGCAGATGTCTACGTATCGAAGCAATACTGTTCTAATGCTTCTTAAATCGCGATATCGCATCTCATTCCTATGTTTCATGACAAGATATAATATTCATTGCGAAGTGTCATGTATACCTCGTATTCCTTTCAAAAGAATGTAAATGCGACACTTCCTTGCTAGGAAGTAGCGTTTGCAGATGTCTACGTATCGAAGCAATAGACATCTAAAGCTTCATAAATCGCGATATCGCATCTCATTTCTATGTTTCATGATAAGATATAATATTCATTGCGAAGTGTCACGTATACCTCGTATTCCTTTCAAAAGAATGTAAGTGCGACACTTCCCTGCTAGGAAGTAGCGTTTGCAGATGTCTACGTATCGAAGCAATAGTGTTCTAATGCTTCTTAAATCGCGATATCGCATCTCATTTCTATGTTTCATAACAATATATAATATTCATTGCCAAGTGTCATGTATACCTCGCATATATTTAAAGTGAATGTAAATGCGACACTTCCTTGCTAGGAAATAGCGTTTGCAGATGTCTACGTATCGAAGCAATAGAGTTCTAATGCTTCTTAAATCGCCATATTGCATCTCATTCCTATGTTTCATGATAAGATATAATATTCATTGCGAAGTGTCATGTATACCTCGTATTCCTTTCAAAAGAATGTAAATGCGACACTTCAATGCTAGGAAGTAGCGTTTGCTGATTTCTACGCATCGAAGCAATAGAGTTCTAATGCTTCTTAAATCGCGATATCGCATCACATTTCTATGTTTCATGATAAGATATAATATTCATTGTTGAGTGTTATGTATACCTCGTATTCACTTCAAGAGAATGTAAATGCGACACTTCCTTGCAAGGAGGTAGCGTTTGCAGATGTCTACGTATCGAAGCAATAGAGTTCTAATGCTTCTTAAATCGCCATATTACATCACATTTCTATGTTTCATGATAAGATATAATATTCATTGTGGAGTGTTATGTATACCTCGTATTCACTTCAAAAGAATGTAAATGCGACACTTCCTTGCTAGGAAGTAGCGTTTGCAGATATCTACGTATCGTAGCAATTGAATTCTAATGCTTCTTAACTCGCCATATTACATCACATTTCTATGCTTCATGATAAGATATAATATTCATTGCGAAGTGTCATGTATACCTCGCATATAATTAAAATGAATGTAAATGCGACACTTCCTTGCTAGGAAATAGCGTCTGCAGATGTCTACGTATCGAAGCAATAGAGTTCTAATGCTTCTTAAATCGCCATATTGCATCTCATTCCTATGTTTCATGATAAGATATGATATTCATTGCGATGTGTCATGTATACCTCGTATTCCTTTCAAAAGAATGTAAATGCGACACTTCGTTGCTAGGAAATAGCGTTGGCAGATGACTACGTATCGAAGCAATAGTGTTCTAATGCTTCTCAAAAAGCGATATCGCATCTCATTCCTATGTTTCATGATAAGATATAATATTCATTGTGCAGTGTTAAGCATACCTCGTATTCACTTCAAAAGAATGTAAATGCGACAATTCCTTGCTTGGAAATAGCGTTTGCAGATGTCTACGTATCGAGGTAATAGTTTTCTAATGCTCCTTAAATCGTCATATCGCATCTCATATCTACGTTTCATGATAAGATATAACATTCATTGTGCAGTGTACGTATACGTCGTATTCACCTTAAAAGAATGTAAATGCGACCCTTCCTTGCTAGGAAATAGCGTTTGCGGATGTCTACGTATCGAAGCAATAGTTTTCTAATGTTTCTTATATCGTCATATCGCATCTCATATCTACGTTTCTTGATAAGATATAATATTCATTGCGAAGTGTCATGTATACCTCGTATTCCTGTCAAAAGAATGTAAGTGCTACACTTCCTTGCTAGGAAGTAGCGTTTGCAGATGTCTACGTATCGAAGCAATAGAGTTCTAATGCTTCTTAAATAGCCATATCGCATCTCATTTCTAAGTTTCATGATAAGATATAATATTCATTATGTAGTGTTATGTTTATCTCATCTATACTTCAAATGAATGTAAATGCGACACTTCCTTGCTAGGAAATAGCGTTTGCAGATGTCTACGTATCGTGGCATTAGAGTTCTAATGCTTCTCAAAACGCGATATCGCTACTCATTACTTTGTTTCATGATAATATATAATATTCATTGTGGAGTGTTATGTATACCTCGTATTCACTTCAATAGAATGTAAATGCGACACTTCCTTGCTAGGAAATAGCGTTTGCAGATGTCTACGTATCGAAGCAATAGTGTTCTAATACTTCTTAAATCGCGATATCGCATCTCATTTCTATGTTTCATGACAATATATAATATTCATTGCGAAGTGTCATGTATACCTCGTATTCGTCTCAAAAGAATGTAAATGCGAAACTTCCTTGCTAGGAAGTAGCGTTTGCAGATGTCTACGTATCGTAGCATTAGAGTTCTAATGCTTCTCAAAACGCGATATAGCTCTTCGTTACTATGTTTCATGACAATATATAATATTCACTGTGGAGTGTTATGTATACCTCGTATTCACATCAGAAGAATGTAAATGCGACACTTCCTTGCTAGGAAGTAGCGTTTGCTGATGTCTTCATATCGAAGCAATAAAGTTCTAAAGCTTCTTATATCGCGATATCGCGTCTCATTTCTATGTTTCATGATAAGATATAATATTCATTGTGCAGTGTTATGTACACCTCGCAAACACTTCAAATGAATATAAATGCGACACTTCCTTGCTAGGAAATAGCGTTGGCAGATGTCTACGTATCGAAGGAATAGAATTCTGATCAGTGTTAAATCGCGATATCGCGTCGCATTCCTATGTTTCATGATAAGATATAATATTCATTGTGCAGTGTTATGTATATCTCGCATAAACTTCAATTGAATGTAAATGCGACACTTCCTTGCTAGGAAATAGCGTTTGCAGATGTCTGCGTATCGTGGCATTAGAGTTCTAATGCTTCTCAAAACGCGGTATCGCTTCTCATTTCTATGTTTCGTGATAATATATAATATTCATTGTGAAGTGCCATGTATATCTCGCATACACTTCAATTGAATGTACATGCGACACTTCCTTGCTAGGAAGTAGCGATTGCAGATGTCTACGTATCGAAACAATGGAGTTCTAATGCTTCTTAAATCGCCATATCGCATCTCATTTCTATGTTTCATGATAAGATATAATATTCAATGTGCAGTGTTATGTATATCTCGTCTATACTTCAAATGAATGTAAATGCGACACTTCCTTGCTAGGAAATAGCGTTTGCAGATGTCTACGTATCGAAGCAATAGAGTTCTAATGCTTCTTAAATCGCCATATTGCATCTCATTCCTATGTGTCATGATAAGATATAATATTTATAGTGGACTCTTATGTATACCTCGTATTCACTTCAAATGTATGTAAATGCGACACTTCCTTGCCAGGAAATAGCGTTTGCAGATGTCTACGTATCGTAGCATTAGAGTTCTAATGCTTCTCAAAACGCGATATAGCTCTTCGTTACTATGTTTCATGACAATATATAATATTCACTGTGGAGTGTTATGTATACCTCGTATTCACATCAGAAGAATGTAAATGCGACACTTCCTTGCTAGGAAGTAGCGATTGCAGATGTCTACGTATCGAAGCAATAAAGTTCTAATGCTTCTTAAATCGCCATATCGCATCTCATTCCTATGTTTCATGATAAGAAATTATATTCACTGTGCAGTATTATGTATACCTCGTAATCACATCAGAAGAATGTAAATGCGACACTTCCTTGCTAGGAAGAAGCGTTTGCAGATGTCTACGTATCGAAGCAATAGAGTTCTAATGCTTCTTATATCGCCATATCGCATCTCATTTCTATGTTTCATGATAAGATACAATATTCATTGTGCAGTGTTATGCATATCTCGTCTATACTTCAAATGAATGTAAATGCGACACTTCCTTGCTAGGAAATAGCGTTCGCAGATGTCTACGTATCGAAGCAATAGAGTTCTAATGCTTCTTAAATCGCCATATTGCATCTCATTCCTATGTTTCATGATAAGATATAATATTTATTGTGGAGTGTTATGTATACCTCGTATTCACTTCAAATGTATGTAAATGCTACACATCCTTGCCAGGAAATAGCGTTAGCGTTTGCAGATGTCTACGTATCGTAGCATTAGAGATCTAATGCTTCTCAAAACGCGATATCGCTATTCATTTCTATGTTTCGTGATAATATATAATATTCATTGCGAAGTGCCATGTATATCCCGCAAACACTTCAGTTGAATGTACATGCGACACTTCTTTGCTAGGAAATAGCGTTTGCAGATGTCTACGTATCGAAGCAATAGAATTCCAAAGCTTCTCAAATCGCGATATCGCATCTCATTTCTATGTCTCATGATAAGATATAATATTCATTGTGGAGTATTATGTATACCTCGTATTCACTTCAAAAGAATGTAAACGCGACACTTCCTTGCTAGGAAGTAGCGTTTGCAGATGTCTACGTACCGAAGCATTAGAGTTCTAATGCTTCTTAAATCGCCATATCGCATCTCATTTCTATGTTTCATGATAGTATATAATATTCATCGAGTAGTGTCATGTATACCTTGCATACACTTCAAATGAATGTAAATGCGACACTTCCTTGCTAGGAAATAGCGTTTGCTGATGTCTTCGTATCGAAGCAATGACGTTCTAAAGCTTCTTAAATCGCCTTATCGCATCTCATTTCTATGTTTCATGATAAGATATTATATTCACTGTGCAGTGTTATGTATACCTCGTATTCACATCAGAAGAATGTAATTGCGACGCTTCCTTGCTAGGAAGTAGAGTTTGCAGATGTCTACGTATCGAAGCAATAGAGTTCTAATGCTTCTTAAATCGTCATATCGCATCTCATTTCTATGCTTCATGATAATATATAATATTCACTGTGGAGTGTTATGTCCACCTCGTATTCACATCAAAAGAATGTAAATGCGACACTTCCTTGCTTGGAAATAGCGTTTGCAGATGTCTACGTATCGAAGCAATAGAGTTCTAATGCTTCTTAAATCGCCATATCGCATCTCATTTCTATGTTTCATGATAAGATATATTATTCATTACGAAGTGTCACGTATACCTCGCGTAGACTTCAAACGAATGTAAATGCGACACTTCCTTGCTAGGAAATAGCGTTTGCAGATGTCTACGTATCGTAGCATTAGTGCTCTAATATTTCTCAAAACGCGACATCGTTTCTCCTTTCTATGTTTCATGATAGTATATAATATTCATTGCGTAGTGTCATGTATACCTCGCATACACTTCAAATGAGTGTAAATGCGACAATTCCTTGCTTGGAAATAGCGTTTGCAGATGTCTAGGTGTCGAAGCAATAGAGTTCTAATGCTTCTTAAATCGCCATTATGCATCTCATTGCTATGTTTCATTATAAAATATAATATTCATTGTGGAGTGTTATGTATAAATCGTATTCACTTCAAAAGTATGTAAATGCGACACTTCCTTGCCAGGAAATAGCGTTTGCAGATGTCTACGTATCGTAGCATTAGAGTTCTAATGCTTCTCAAAACGCGATATCGCTACACATTACTATGTTTCATGATAATATATAATATTCACTGTGGAGTGTTATGTATACCTCGTATTCATTTCAAAAGAATGCGACACTTCCTTGCTAGGAAATAGCGTTTGCAGATGTCTACGTATCGTAGCATTAGTGCTCTAATGCTTCTCAAAACGCGACATCGTCTCTCCTTTCTATGTTTCATGATAGTATATAATATTCATTGCGTAGTGTCATGTATACCTCGCATACACTTCAAATGAATGTAAATGCGACAATTCCTTGCTTGGAAATGGCGTTTGCAGATGTCTAGGGATCGAAGCAATAGAGTTCTAATGCTTCTTAAATCGCCATATTGCATCTCATTGCTATGTTTCATTATAAGATATAATATTCATTGTGGAGTGTTATGTATAAATCGTATTCACTTCAAAACTATGTAAATGCGACACTACCTTGCCAGGAAATAGCGTTTGCAGATGTCTACGTATCGTAGCATTAGATTTCTAATGCTTCTCAAAACGCGGTATCGCTATTCATTTCTATGTTTCGTGATAATATATAATATTCATTGCGAAGTGCCATGTATATCTCGCATACACTTCAATTGAATGTAAATGCGACACTTCCTTGCTAGGAAATAGCGTTTGCAGATGTCTGCGTATCGTGGCATTAGAGTTCTTATGCTTCTCAAAACGCGGTATCGCTTCTCATTTCTATGTTTCGTGATAATATATAATATTCATTGCGAAGTGCCATGTATATCTCGCATACACTACAAATGAATGTAAATGCGACACTTCCTTGCTAGGAATTAGCGTTTGCAGATGTCTACGTATCGTAGCATTAGTGCTCTAATGCTTCTCAAAACGCGACAGCGTTTCTCATTTCTATGTTTCATGATAGTTTATAATATTCATCGAGTAGTGTCATGTATACCTTGCATACACTTCAAATGAATGTAAATGCGACACTTCCTTGCTAGGAAATAGCGTTTGCAGATGTCTGCGTATCGTGGCATTAGAGTTCTAATGCTTCTCAAAACGCGATATCGCATCTCATTTCTATGTTTCATGATAAGATATAATATTCATTGTGCAGTGTTATGTATATCTCGCATACACTTCAAATGAAAGCAAATGCGACACTTCCTTGCTAGGAAATAGCGTTTGCTGATGTCTACGTATCGAAGCAGTGGAGTTCTAAAGCTTCTTAAATCGTCATATAGCATCTCATTTCTATGCTTCATGATAATATATAATATTCACTGTGGAGTGTTATGTACACCTCGTATTCACATCAAAAGAATGTAAATGCGACACTTCCTTGCTTGGAAATAGCGTTTGCAGATGTCTACGTATCGAAGCAATAGAGTTCTAATGCTTCTTAAATCGCCATATTGCATCTCATTCCTATGCTTCATGATAAGATATAATATTCATTGCGATGTGTCATGTATACCTCGTATTCCTTTCAAAAGAATGTAAATGCGACACTTCGTTGCTAGGAAATAGCGTTGGCAGATGACTACGTATCGAAGCAATAGTGTTCTAATGCTTCTCAAAAAGCGATATCGCATCTCATTCCTATGTTTCATGATAAGATATAATATTCATTGTGCAGTGTTAAGCATACCTCGTATTCACTTCAAGAGAATGTAAATGCGACAATTCCTTGCTTGGAAATAGCGTTTGCAGATGTCTACGTATCGAGGTAATAGTTTTCTAATGCTCCTTAAATCGTCATATCGCATCTCATATCTACGTTTCATGATAAGATATAACATTCATTGTGCAGTGTACGTATACGTCGTATTCACCTTAAAAGAATGTAAATGCGACCCTTCCTTGCTAGGAAATAGCGTTTGCGGATGTCTACGTATCGAAGCAATAGTTTTCTAATGTTTCTTATATCGTCATATCGCATCTCATTTCTATGTTTCATGACAATATATAATATTCATTGCGAAGTGTCATGTATACCTCGTATTCGTCTCAATAGAATGTAAATGCGAAACTTCCTTGCTAGGAAGTAGCGTTTGCAGATGTCTACGTATCGAAGCAATAGTGTTCTAATGCTTCTTAAATCGCCATATCGCATCTCATTTCTATGTTTCATGATAAGATATAATATTCATTGTGCAGTGTTATGTATATCTCGTCTATACTTCAAATGAATGTAAATGCGACACTTCCTTGCTAGGAAATAGCGTTTGCAGATGTCTACGTATCGAAGCAATAGAGTTCTAATGCGTCTTAAATCGCCATATTGCATCTCATTCCTATGTGTCATGATAAGATATAATATTTATTGTGGACTCTTATGTATACCTCGTATTCACTTCAAATGTATGTAAATGCGACACTTCCTTGCCAGGAAATAGCGTTTGCAGATGTCTACGTATCGAAGCAATACTGTTCTAATGCTTCTTAAATCGCGATATCGCATCACATTTCTATGTTTCATGATAAGATATAATATTCATTGTTGAGTGTTATGTATACCTCGTATTCACTTCAAGAGAATGTAAATGCGACACTTCCTTGCAAGGAAGTAGCGTTTGCAGATGTCTACGTATCGAAGCAATAGAGTTCTAATGCTTCTTAAATCGCCATATTACATCACATTTCTATGTTTCATGATAAGATATAATATTCATTGTGCAGTGTTATGTACACCTCGCAAACACTTCAAATGAATATAAATGCGACACTTCCTTGCTAGGAAATAGCGTTGGCAGATGTCTACGTATCGAAGGAATAGAATTCTAATCAGTGTTAAATCGCGATATCGCGTCTCATTCCTATGTTTCATGATAAGATATAATATTCATTGTGCAGTGTTATGTATATCTCGCATAAACTTCAATTGAATGTAAATGCGACACTTCCTTGCTAGGAAATAGCGTTTGCAGATGTCTGCGTATCGTGGCATTAGAGTTTTAATGCTTCTCAAAACGCGGTATCGCTTCTCATTTCTATGTTTCGTGATAATATATAATATTCATTGTGAAGTGCCATGTATATCTCGCATACACTTCAATTGAATGTACATGCGACACTTCCTTGCTAGGAAGTAGCGATTGCAGATGTCTACGTATCGAAACAATGGAGTTCTAATGCTTCTTAAATCGCCATATCGCATCTCATTTCTATGTTTCATGATAAGATATAATATTCAATGTGCAGTGTTATGTATATCTCGTCTATACTTCAAATGAATGTAAATGCGACACTTCCTTGCTAGGAAATAGCGTTTGCAGATGTCTACGTATCGAAGCAATAGAGTTCTAATGCTTCTTAAATCGCCATATTGCATCTCATTCCTATGTGTCATGATAAGATATAATATTTATTGTGGACTCTTATGTATACCTCGTATTCACTTCAAATGAATGTAAATGCGACACTTCCTTGCCAGGAAATAGCGTTTGCAGATGTCTACGTATCGTAGCATTAGAGTTCTAATGCTTCTCAAAACGCGATATAGCTCTTCGTTACTATGTTTCATGACAATATATAATATTCACTGTGGAGTGTTATGTATACCTCGTATTCACATCAGAAGAATGTAAATGCGACACTTCCTTGCTAGGAAGTAGCGATTGCAGATGTCTACGTATCGAAGCAATAAAGTTCTAATGCTTCTTAAATCGCCATATCGCATCTCATTCCTATGTTTCATGATAAGAAATTATATTCACTGTGCAGTATTATGTATACCTCGTAATCACATCAGAAGAATGTAAATGCGACACTTCCTTGCTAGGAAGAAGCGTTTGCAGATGTCTACGTATCGAAGCAATAGAGTTCTAATGCTTCTTATATCGCCATATCGCATCTCATTTCTATGTTTCATGATAAGATATAATATTCATTGTGCAGTGTTATGCATATCTCGTCTATACTTCAAATGAATGTAAATGCGACACTTCCTTGCTAGGAAATAGCGTTCGCAGATGTCTACGTATCGAAGCAATAGAGTTCTAATGCTTCTTAAATCGCCATATTGCATCTCATTCCTATGTTTCATGATAAGATATAATATTTATTGTGGAGTGTTATGTATACCTCGTATTCACTTCAAAAGAATGTAAACGCGACACTTCCTTGCTAGGAAATAGCGTTTGCTGATGTCTTCGTATCGAAGCAATGACGTTCTAAAGCTTCTTAAATCGCCTTATCGCATCTCATTTCTATGTTTCATGATAAGATATTATATTCACTGTGCAGTGTTATGTATACCTCGTATTCACATCAGAAGAATGTAAATGCGACACTTCCTTGCTAGGAAGTAGAGTTTGCAGATGTCTACGTATCGAAGCAATAGAGTTCTAATGCTTCTTAAATCGTCATATCGCATCTCATTTCTATGCTTCATGATAATATATAATATTCACTGTGGAGTGTTATGTACACCTCGTATTCACATCAAAAGAATGTAAATGCGACACTTCCTTGCTTGGAAATAGCGTTTGCAGATGTCTACGTATCGAAGCAATAGAGTTCTAATGCTTCTTAAATCGCCATATCGCATCTCATTTCTATGTTTCATGATAAGATATATTATTCATTACGAAGTGTCACGTATACCTCGCGTAGACTTCAAACGAATGTAAATGCGACACTTCCTTGCTAGGAAATAGCGTTTGCAGATGTCTACGTATCGAAGCAATAGAGTTCTAATGCTTCTTAAATCGTCATATCGCATCACATTTCTATGTTTCATGATAAGATATAATATTCATTGTGGAGTGTTATGTATACCTCGTATTCACTTCAAAAGAATGTAAATGCGACACTTCCTTGCTAGGAAGTAGCGTTTGCAGATATCTACGTATCGTAGCAATTGAATTCTAATGCTTCTTAACTCGCCATATTACATCACATTTCTATGCTTCATGATAAGATATAATATTCATTGTGGAGTGTCATGTATACCTCGTATTCGTTTCAAAGGAATGTAAATGCGACACTTCCTTGCTAGGAAGTAGCGTTTGCAGATGTCTACGTATCGAAGCAATACTGTTCTAATGCTTCTTAAATCGCGATATCGCATCTCATTCCTATGTTTCATGACAAGATATAATATTCATTGCGAAGTGTCATGTATACCTCGTATTCCTTTCAAAAGAATGTAAATGCGACACTTCCTTGCTAGGAAGTAGCGTTTGCAGATGTCTACGTATCGAAGCAATAGACATCTAAAGCTTCATAAATCGCGATATCGCATCTCATTTCTATGTTTCATGATAAGATATAATATTCATTGCGAAGTGTCACGTATACCTCGTATTCCTTTCAAAAGAATGTAAGTGCGACACTTCCCTGCTAGGAAGTAGCGTTTGCAGATGTCTACGTATCGAAGCAATAGTGTTCTAATGCTTCTTAAATCGCGATATCGCATCTCATTTCTATGTTTCATAACAATATATAATATTCATTGCCAAGTGTCATGTATACCTCGCATATATTTAAAGTGAATGTAAATGCGACACTTCCTTGCTAGGAAATAGCGTTTGCAGATGTCTACGTATCGAAGCAATAGAGTTCTAATGCTTCTTAAATCGCCATATTGCATCTCATTCCTATGTTTCATGATAAGATATAATATTCATTGCGAAGTGTCATGTATACCTCGTATTCCTTTCAAAAGAATGTAAATGCGACACTTCAATGCTAGGAAGTAGCGTTTGCTGATTTCTACGCATCGAAGCAATAGAGTTCTAATGCTTCTTAAATCGCGATATCGCATCACATTTCTATGTTTCATGATAAGATATAATATTCATTGTTGAGTGTTATGTATACCTCGTATTCACTTCAAGAGAATGTAAATGCGACACTTCCTTGCAAGGAAGTAGCGTTTGCAGATGTCTACGTATCGAAGCAATAGAGTTCTAATGCTTCTTAAATCGCCATATTACATCACATTTCTATGTTTCATGATAAGATATAATATTCATTGTGGAGTGTTATGTATACCTCGTATTCACTTCAAAAGAATGTAAATGCGACACTTCCTTGCTAGGAAGTAGCGTTTGCAGATATCTACGTATCGTAGCAATTGAATTCTAATGCTTCTTAACTCGCCATATTACATCACATTTCTATGCTTCATGATAAGCTATAATATTCATTGCGAAGTGTCATGTATACCTCGTACTCCTTTCAAAAGAATGTAAATGCAACACTTCCTTGCTAGGAAATAGCGTTTGCAGATGTCTACGTATCGAAGCAATAGACATCAAATGCTTCATAAATCACGATATCGCATCTCATTTCTATGTTTCATGATAAGATATAATATTCATTGCGAAGTGTCATGTATACCTCGCATATAATTAAAATGAATGTAAATGCGGCACTTCCTTGCTAGGAAATAGCGTTTGCAGATGTCTACGTATCGAAGCAATAGAGTTCTAATGCTTCTTAAATCGCCATATTGCATCTCATTCCTATGTTTCATGATAAGATATAATATTCATTGCGATGTGTCATTTATACCTCGTATTCCTTTCAAAAGAATGTAAATGCGACACTTCGTTGCTAGGAAATAGCGTTGGCAGATGACTACGTATCGAAGCAATAGTGTTCTAATGCTTCTCAAAAAGCGATATCGCATCTCATTCCTATGTTTCATGATAAGATATAATATTCATTGTGCAGTTTTAAGCATACCTCGTATTCACTTCAAAAGAATGTAAATGCGACAATTCCTTGCTTGGAAATAGCGTTTGCAGATGTCTACGTATCGAGGTAATAGTTTTCTAATGCTCCTTAAATCGTCATATCGCATCTCATATCTACGTTTCATGATAAGATATAACATTCATTGTGCAGTGTACGTATACGTCGTATTCACCTTAAAAGAATGTAAATGCGACCCTTCCTTGCTAGGAAATAGCGTTTGCGGATGTCTACGTATCGAAGCAATAGTTTTCTAATGTTTCTTATATCGTCATATCGCATCTCATATCTACGTTTCTTGATAAGATATAATATTCATTGCGAAGTGTCATGTATACCTCGTATTCCTTTCAAAAGAATGTAAGTGCTACACTTCCTTGCTAGGAAGTAGCGTTTGCAGATGTCTACGTATCGAAGCAATAGAGTTCTAATGCTTCTTAAATAGCCATATCGCATCTCATTTCTAAGTTTCATGATAAGATATAATATTCATTATGTAGTGTTATGTTTATCTCATCTATACTTCAAATGAATGTAAATGCGACACTTCCTTGCTAGGAAATAGCGTTTGCAGATGTCGACGTATCGTGGCATTAGAGTTCTAATGCTTCTCAAAACGCGATATCGCTACTCATTACTTTGTTTCATGATAATATATAATATTCATTGTGGAGTGTTATGTATACCTCGTATTCACTTCAATAGAATGTAAATGCGACACTTCCTTGCTAGGAAATAGCGTTTGCAGATGTCTACGTATCGAAGCAATAGTGTTCTAATACTTCTTAAATCGCGATATCGCATCTCATTTCTATTTTTCATGACAATATATAATATTCATTGCGAAGTGTCATGTATACCTCGTATTCGTCTCAAAAGAATGTAAATGCGAAACTTCCTTGCTAGGAAGTAGCGTTTGCAGATGTCTACGTATCGAAGCAATAGTGTTCTAATGCTTCTTAAATCGCCATATCGCATCTCATTTCTATGTTTCATGATAAGATATAATATTCATTGTGCAGTGTTATGTATATCTCGTCTATACTTCAAATGAATGTAAATGCGACACTTCCTTGCTAGGAAATAGCGTTTGCAGATGTCTACGTATCGAAGCAATAGAGTTCTAATGCGTCTTAAATCGCCATATTGCATCTCATTCCTATGTGTCATGATAAGATATAATATTTATTGTGGACTCTTATGTATACCTCGTATTCACTTCAAATGTATGTAAATGCGACACTTCCTTGCCAGGAAATAGCGTTTGCAGATGTCTACGTATCGTAGCATTAGAGTTCTAATGCTTCTCAAAACGCGATATAGCTCTTCGTTACTATGTTTCATGATAATATATAATATTCACTGTGGAGTGTTATGTATACCTCGTATTCACATCAGAAGAATGTAAATGCGACACTTCCTTGCTAGGAAGTAGCGTTTGCTGATGTCTTCATATCGAAGCAATAAAGTTCTAAAGCTTCTTATATCGCGATATCGCGTCTCATTTCTATGTTTCATGATAAGATATAATATTCATTGTGCAGTGTTATGTACACCTCGCAAACACTTCAAATGAATATAAATGCGACACTTCCTTGCTAGGAAATAGCGTTGGCAGATGTCTACGTATCGAAGGAATAGAATTCTAATCAGTGTTAAATCGCGATATCGCGTCTCATTCCTATGTTTCATGATAAGATATAATATTCATTGTGCAGTGTTATGTATATCTCGCATAAACTTCAATTGAATGTAAATGCGACACTTCCTTGCTAGGAAATAGCGTTTGCAGATGTCTGCGTATCGTGGCATTAGAGTTCTAATGCTTCTCAAAACGCGGTATCGCTTCTCATTTCTATGTTTCGTGATAATATATAATATTCATTGTGAAGTGCCATGTATATCTCGCATACACTTCAATTGAATGTAAATGCGACACTTCCTTGCTAGGAAGAAGCGTTTGCAGATGTCTGCGTATCGAAGCAATAGAGTTCTAATGCTTCTTATATCGCCATATCGCATCTCATTTCTATGTTTCATGATAAGATATAATATTCATTGTGCAGTGTTATGCATATCTCGTCTATACTTCAAATGAATGTAAATGCGACACTTCCTTGCTAGGAAATAGCGTTCGCAGATGTCTACGTATCGAAGCAATAGAGTTCTAATGCTTCTTAAATCGCCATATTGCATCTCATTCCTATGTTTCATGATAAGATATAATATTTATTGTGGAGTGTTATGTATACCTCGTATTCACTTCAAATGTATGTAAATGCTACACATCCTTGCCAGGAAATAGCGTTAGCGTTTGCAGATGTCTACGTATCGTAGCATTAGAGATCTAATGCTTCTCAAAACGCGGTATCGCTATTCATTTCTATGTTTCGTGATAATATATAATATTTATTGCGAAGTGCCATGTATATCTCGCATACACTTCAATTGAATGTAAATGCGACACTTCCTTGCTAGGAAATAGCGTTTGCAGATGTCTGCGTATCGTGGCATTAGAGTTCTTATGCTTCTCAAAACGCGGTATCGCTTCTCATTTCTATGTTTCGTGATAATATATAATATTCATTGCGAAGTGCCATGTATATCTCGCATACACTACAAATGAATGTAAATGCGACACTTCCTTGCTAGGAATTAGCGTTTGCAGATGTCTACGTATCGTAGCATTAGTGCTCTAATGCTTCTCAAAACGCGACAGCGTTTCTCATTTCTATGTTTCATGATAGTTTATAATATTCATCGAGTAGTGTCATGTATACCTTGCATACACTTCAAATGAATGTAAATGCGACACTTCCTTGCTAGGAAATAGCGTTTGCAGATGTCTGCGTATCGTGGCATTAGAGTTCTAATGCTTCTCAAAACGCGATATCGCATCTCATTTCTATGTTTCATGATAAGATATAATATTCATTGTGCAGTGTTATGTATATCTCGCATACACTTCAAATAAAAGCAAATGCGACACTTCCTTGCTAGGAAATAGCGTTTGCTGATGTCTACGTATCGAAGCAGTGGAGTTCTAAAGCTTCTTAAATCGTCATATCGCATCTCATTTCTATGCTTCATGATAATATATAATATTCACTGTGGAGTGTTATGTACACCTCGTATTCACATCAAAAGAATGTAAATGCGACACTTCCTTGCTTGGAAATAGCGTTTGCAGATGTCTACGTATCGAAGCAATAGAGTTCTAATGCTTCTTAAATCGCCATATCGCATCTCATTTCTATGTTTCATGATAAGATATATTATTCATTGCGAAGTGTCACGTATACCTCGCGTACACTTCAAACGAATGTAAATGCGACACTTCCTTGCTAGGAAATAGCGTTTGCAGATGTCTACGTATCGTAGCATTAGTGCTCTAATATTTCTCAAAACGCGACATCGTTTCTCCTTTCTATGTTTCATGATAGTATATAATATTCATTGCGCAGTGTCATGTATACCTCGCATACACTTCAAATGAATGTAAATGCGACAATTCCTTGCTTGGAAATAGCGTTTGCAGATGTCTAGGTGTCGAAGCAATAGAGTTCTAATGCTTCTTAAATCGCCATAATGCATCTCATTTCTATGTTTCATTATAAGATATAATATTCATTGTGGAGTGTTATGTATAAATCGCATTCACTTCAAAAGTATGTAAATGCGACACTTCCTTGCCAGGAAATAGCGTTTGCAGATGTCTACGTATCGTAGCATTAGAGTTCTAATGCTTCTCAAAACGCGATATCGCTACACATTACTATGTTTCATGATAATATATAATATTCACTGTGGAGTGTTATGTATACCTCGTATTCATTTCAAAAGAATGCGACAGTTCCTTGCTAGGAAATAGCGTTTGCAGATGTCTACGTATCGTAGCATTAGTGCTCTAATATTTCTCAAAACGCGACATCGTTTCTCCTTTCTATGTTTCATGATAGTATATAATATTCATTGCGTAGTGTCATGTATACCTCGCATACACTTCAAATGAATGTGAATGCGACAATTCCTTGCTTGGAAATAGCGTTTGCAGATGTCTACGTGTCGAAGCAATAGAGTTCTAATACTTCTTAAATCGCCATAATGCATCTCATTGCTATGTTTCATTATAAGATATAATATTCATTGTGGAGTGTTATGTATAAATCGTATTCACTTCAAAAGTATGTAAATGCGACACTTCCTTGCCAGGAAATAGCGTTTGCAGATGTCTACGTATCGTAGCATTAGAGTTCTAATGCTTCTCAAATCGCGATATCGCATCTCATTTCTATGTTTCATGATAAGATATAATATTCATTGTGGAGTATTATGTATACCTCGTATTCACTTCAAAAGAATGTAAACGCGACACTTCCTTGCTAGGAAGTAGCGTTTGCAGATGTCTACGTACCGAAGCATTAGAGTTCTAATGCTTCTTAAATCGCCATATCGCATCTCATTTCTATGTTTCATGATTAGATATAATAATCACTGTGCAGTGTTATGTATACCTCGTATTCACTTCAAAAGAATGTAAATGCGACACTTCCTTGCTAGGAATTAGCGTTTGCAGATGTCTATGTGTCGTAGAGTTAGTGCTCTAATGCTTCTCAAAACGCGACAGCGTTTCTCATTTCTATGTTTCATGATAGTATATAATATTCATCGAGTAGTGTCATGTATACCTTGCATACACTTCAAATGAATGTAAATGCGACACTTCCTTGCTAGGAAATAGCGTTTGCTGATGTCTTCGTATCGAAGCAATGACGTTCTAAAGCTTCTTAAATCGCCTTATCGCATCTCATTTCTATGTTTCATGATAAGAAATAATATTCACTGTGCAGTGTTATGTATACCTCGTATTCACATCAGAAGAATGTAAATGCGACACTTCCTTGCTAGGAAGTAGAGTTTGCAGATGTCTACGTATCGAAGCAATAGAGTTCTAATGCTTCTTAAATCGTCATATCGCATCTCATTTCTATGCTTCATGATAATATATAATATTCACTGTGGAGTGTTATGTACACCTCGTATTCACATCAAAAGAATGTAAATGCGACACTTCCTTGCTTGGAAGTAGCGTTTGCAGATGTCTACGTATCGAAGCAATAGAGTTCTAATGCTTCTTAAATCGCCATATCGCATCTCATTTCTATGTTTCATGATAAGATATATTATTCATTGCGAAGTGTCACGTATACCTCGCGTAGACTTCAAACGAATGTAAATGCGACACGTCCTTGCTAGGAAATAGCGTTTGCAGATGTCTACGTATCGTAGCATTAGTGCTCTAATATTTCTCAAAACGCGACATCGTTTCTCCTTTCTATGTTTCATGATAGTATATAATATTCATTGCGTAGTGTCATGTATACCTCGCATACACTTCAAACGAATGTAAATGCGACACTTCCTTGCTAGGAAATAGCGTTTGCAGATGTCTACGTATCGTAGCATTGGTGCTCTAATGCAACTCAAAACGCGACAGCGTTTCTCATTTCTATGTTTCATGATAGTATATAATATTCATCGAGTAGTGTCATGTATACCTTGCATACACTTCAAATGAATGTAAATGCGACACTTCCTTGCTAGGAAATAGCGTTTGCAGATGTCTACGTATCGTAGCATTAGAGATCTAATGCTTCTCAAAACGCGATATCGCTACTCATTACTATGTTTCATGATAATATATAATATTCACTGTGGAGCGATATGTATACCTCGTATTCATTTCAAAAGAATGTAAATGCGACACTTCCTTGCTAGGAAATAGCGTTTGCAGATGTCTACGTATCGAAGCAATAGTGTTCTAATGCTTCTTAAATCGCCATATTACATCACTTTTCTATGTTTCATGATAAGATATAATATTCATTGTGCAGTGTTATGTATACCTCGTATTCACTTAAAAAGAATGTAAATGCGACACTTCCTTGGTAGGTAGTAGCGTTTGCAGATGTCTACGTATCGAAGCAATACAGTTCTAATGCTTCTTAAATCGTCATATCGCATCTCATATCTACGTTTCATGATATGATATAATATTCATTGCGATGTGACACGTATACCTCGTATTCCTTTCAAAAGAATGTAACTGCGACACTTCCTTGGTGGGAAATGGCGTTTGCAGATGTCTACGTATCGAAGAAATAGAGTTCTAAAGCTTCTTAAATCGCTATATCGCGTCTCATTTCTATGTTTCATGATAAGATATAATATTCATTCTGCAGTGTTAAGAATACCTCGTACTCACTTCAAAATAATGTAAATGCGACACTTGCTTGCTAGGAAATAGCGTTTGCAGATGTCTACGTATCGAAGCAATAGTGCTCTAATGCTTCTTAAATCCCGATATCGCATCTCATTTCTATGTTTCATGATAAGATATAATATTCATTGTGCAGTGTTATGTATACCTCGTATTCACTTCAAAAGTATGCAAATGCGACACTTCCTTGCTAGGAAGTAGCGTTTGCAGATGTCTACGTATCGAAGCAATTGTGTTCTAATGCTTCTTAAATCGCCATATTACATCACTTTTCTATGTTTCATGATAAGATATAATATTCATTGTGGAGTGTTATGTATACCTCGTATTCACTTCAAAAGAATGTAAATGCGACACTTCCTTGCTAGGAAATAGCGTTTGCAGATGTCTACGTATCGTGGCATTAGATTTCTAATGCTTTCAAAACGCGATATCATTACTCATTACTATGTTTCATGATAATATATAATATTCATTGTGGAGTGTTATGTATACCTCGTATTCACTTCAAAAGAATGTAAATGCGACACTTCCTTGCTAGGAAATAGCGTTTGCAGATGTCTACGTATCGCAGCATTAGTGCTCTAATGCTTCTTAAAACGCGATATCGCTTCTCATTTCTATGTTTCCTTATAATATATAATATTCATTGCGAAGTGTCATGTATACCTCGCATACACTTAAAATGAATTAAATACGACATTTCCTTACCAGGAAATAGCGTTTGCAGATTTCTACGTATCGTAGCAATAGAGTTCTAATGCTTCTCAAAACGCGATGTCGCTTCTCATTACTATGTTTCATGACAAGATATAATATTCACTGTAGAGTGTTATGTATACCTCGTATTCACATCGGAAGAATGTAAATGCGACACTTCCTTGCTAGGAAATAGCAATTTCAGGTGTCTACGTATCCAAGCAATAGATTTCTGATGCTTCTTAAGGCGCGATATCGCATCTCACTTCTATGTTTCATTACAGGATGCAATATTAATTGCGAAGTGTCATGTATAGCTTGCATACACATCAAATGAATGTAAGAGCGTCACTTCCTTGCTAGGTAATAGCGTTTGCAGATGTCTTATGTATCGAAGCAATACAGTTCTAATACTTCTTGAATCGAAATATCGTATCTCATATCTATGTTTCATGATAAGATATAATGTTCATAGCGAAGTGTCATGTATACTTCGCATACACTTCAAATGAATGTAAATGCGACACTTCGTTTCTAGGGAATAACGTTTCCAGACTCCTATGTATCGAAGCAATAGAGTTCTAGTGCTTCTTGCAACGCGATATCGCATCCCATTTCTATGATTCATGATAAGGTATAATATTCATTGCGAAGTGTCATGTATACCTCGTATTCACTTCAAAAGAATGTAAGTGCGACACTTCCTTGCAAGGAAATAGCGTTTGCAGATGTCTACGTATCGAAGCAATAGAGTTCTAGAGCTTGCTAATTCGCGATATCGCATCTCATTTCCATGTTCAATGATAATATATAATATACATTGCGAAGTGTCATGTATACCTCGTATTCCTATCAAAAGAATGTAAATGCGACACTACCTTGCTTGGAAATAGCGTTTGCAGATGTCACGTATCGAAGCAATAGAGTTCTAATGCTTCTTAAATCGCCATATTGCATCTCATTCCTATGTTTCATGATAAGATATAATATTCATTGCGAAGTGTCATGTATACCTCGTATTCCTTTCAAAAGAATGTAAATGCGACACTTCCTTGCTAGGAAGTAGCGTTTGCAGATGTCTACGTGTCGAAGCAATAGAGTTCTAATGCTTCTTAAATAGCCATATCGCATCTCATTTCTATGTTTCATGACAATATATAATATTCATTGCGAAGTGTCATGTATACCTCGCATACACTTAAAATGAATGTAAATGCGACACTTCCTTGCTAGGAAGTAGCGTTTGCAGATGTCTACGTAACGTGGCATTAGAGTTCTAATGCTTCTCAAAACGCGATATCGCTACTCATTACTTTGTTTCATGATAATATATAATACTCATTGTGGAGTGTTATGTATATCTCGTATTCACTTCAAAAGAATGTAAATGCGACACTTCCTTGCTAGGAAGTAGCCTTTGCAGATGTCTACGTATCGAAGCAATAGTGTTCTAATGCTTCTTAAATCGCCATATTACATCACATTTCTATGTTTC
This sequence comes from Xylocopa sonorina, assembly GCF_050948175.1. NCBI lineage: Eukaryota > Metazoa > Arthropoda > Insecta > Hymenoptera > Apidae > Xylocopa > Xylocopa sonorina. The sequence continues at coordinate 3,643,815 of NW_027490091.1, forward strand.
ATGATAAGATATAATATTCACTGCGACGTGTCATGTATACCTCGCATACACTTCAAATGAATGTGAATGCGACACTTCCTTGCTAGGAAATAGCGTTTGCAGATGTCTACGTATCGTGGCATTAGAGTTCTAATTCTTCTCAACACTCGATATCGCTACTCATTACTTTGTTTCATGATAATATATAATACTCATTGTGGAGTGTTATGTATACCTCGTATTCACTTCAATAGAATGTAAATGCGACACTTCCTTGCTAGGAAATAGCGTTTGCAGATGTCTACGTACCGAAGCAATAGATTTCTAAATCTTTCTAATTCGCGATATCGCACCTCATTTCTATGTTTCATGATAAGATATAATATTCATTGCGGAGTGTTATGTATACCTCGTATTCACTTCAAATGGATGTAAATGCGACACTTCCTTGCTAGGAAATAGAGTTTGCAGATGTCAACGTATCGTGGCATTAGAGTTCTAATGCTTCTTAAATCGCGGTATCGCATCTTATTTCTATGTTTCATGATAAGATATAATATTCATTGTGCAGTGTTATGAATACCTCGTATTCACTTCAAAAGAATGTAAATGCGACACTTCCTTGCTTGGAAATAGCGTTTGCAGATGTCTACGTATCGAACCAATAGATTTCTAATGCTTCTTAAATCGCCATATCGCATCTAATTTCCATGTTTCATGATAAGGTAAAATATTCATTACGAAGTTTCATGTATACCTCGCATACAATTCGAACGAATGTGAATGCGACAGTTCCTTGCTGGGAAGTAGCGCTTGCAGATGTCTACGTATCGAAGCAATAGACATCTAATGCTTCATAAATCGCGATGTCGCATCTCATTTCTATGTTTCATGATAAGGTATAATATTCAGAGTGCAGTGTTATGTATACCTCGTATTCACTTCAAAAGAATGTAAATGCGACACTTCCTTGCTAGGAAGTAGCGCTTGCAGATGTATACGTATCAAAGCAATAGAATTCCAATGCTTCTTAAATCGCCATATTACATCACATTTCTATGTTTCATGATAAGATATAATATTCATTGCGGAGTGTTATGTATACCTCGTATTCACTTCAAATGGATGTAAATGCGACACTTCCTTGCTAGGAAATAGAGTTTGCAGATGTCAACGTATCGAAGCAATAGAGTTCTAGTGCTTCTTATATCGCCATATCGCATATAATTTCTATGTTTCATGGTAAGATATAATATTCATTGTGCAGTGTTATGTATATCTCGTCTATACTTCTAATGAACGTAAATGCGACACTTCCTTGCTAGGAAATAGCGTTTGCAGATATCTAAGTATCGAAGCAATAGACATCTAATGCTTCATAAATCGCCATATTGCATCTCATTTCTATCTTTCATGATAAGATATAATATTCATTGTGAAGTGCTACGTATACCTCGTATTCACCTCAAAAGAATGTAAATGCGACACTTCCTTGCTGGGAAATAGCATTTGCAGATATCTACGTATCGAAGCAATACTGTCCTAAAGCCTCTTAAATCGCGATATCGCATCTCATTTCTATGTTTCATGATAACATATAATATTCACTGCGTAGTGTCATGTATACCTCGTATTACCTTCAAAAGAATGTAAATGCGGCACTTCCATGCTGGGAAATAGCGTTTGCAGATGTCTACGAATCGAAGCAATAGTTTTCTAATGCTTGTTAAATCGTCATATCGCATCTCATATCTACGTTTCTTGATAAGATACAATATTCATTGCGAAGTGTCATGTATACCTTGCATACACTTTAAATGAATGTAAATGCGACACTTCCTTGCTAGGAAATAGCGTTTGCAGATGTCTCCGTATCGAAGCAATTGAGTTCTAATGCTTCTTAAATCGTCATATTGCATCTCATTTCTACGTTTCACGATAAGATATAGTATTAACTGCGAAGTGTCATGTGTACCTCGTATTCCTTTCAAAAGAATGTAAATGCGACACTTCCTTGCTAGGAAGTAGCGATTGCAGATGTCTACGTATCGAAGCAATAGGGATCTAATGCTTCTTAAATAGCCAAATCGCTTCTCATTTCTACGTTTTATGGTAATGTATAATATTCACTGCGAAGTGTCATGTATACCTCGCATACACTTCAAATGAACGTAAATGCGACACTTCCTTGCCAGGAAGTAGCGTTTGCAGATGTCTACATATCGTAGTATGAGAGTTCTAATGCTTCTCAAAACGCGATATCGCTACTCATTACTACGTTTCATGATAATATATAATATTCATTTCGAAGTGTCATGTATACCTCGCATACACTTCAAATGAATGTGAGTGCGACTGTTCCTTGCTAGGGAATAGAGTTTGCAGATATCTACGTATCGAAGCAATAGAGTTCTAAAGCTTCTTAATTCGCATAGCGCATCTCATTTCTATGTTTCATGATAAGATATAATATTCATTGCGATGTGTCATGTATACTTTGCATTCCTTTCAAAAGGATGTAAATACGACACTTCCTTGCTAGGAGGTAGCGTTTGCAGGTGTCTACGTATCGAAGCAATAGAGTTGTAATGCTTCTTATATCGCCATATTACATCTCATTCCTATGTTTCATGATGAGATATAATATTCATTGTGGAGTGTTATGTATACCTCCTATTCACTTCAAAAAAATGTAAACGCGACACTTCCTTGCCAGGAAATAGCGTTTGCAGATGTCTACGTATCGTAGCATTAGAGTTCTAATTCTTCTCAAAACGCGATATCTCTACTCATTACTACTTTCCATGATAGCCATATAATATTCATTGTGCAGTGTTATGTATATCTCGTCTATACTTCAAATGAATGTAAATGCGACACTTCCTTGCTAGGATATAGCGTTTGCAGATATCTACGTATCGAAGCAATATTGTTCTAATGCTTCTTATATCGCGATATCGCATCTCATTTCTATGTTTCATGATATGATATATTATTCATTGCGAAGTGTCATGTATACCTCGTATTCCTTTCAAAAGAATGTAAATGCGACACTTCCTTGCTAGGAAGTAGCGTTTGCTGATGCCTACGTATCGAACCAATGGACTTCTAATGCTTCTTAAATCGCCATATCGCATCTCATTTCTATGTTTCATGTTAAGATATAATATTCATTGTGCAGTGTTATGTATATCTCGTCTATACTTCAAATGGATGTAAATGCGACTCTCCCTTGCTAGGAAATAGCGTTTGCAGACGTCTACGTATCGTGGCATTAGAGTTCTAATACTTCTCTATTCGCGATATCGCTACTCATTACTATGTTTCATGATAATGTATAATATTCATTGTGGCGTGTTATGTATACCTCGTATTCACTTCAAAGGAATGTAAATGAGACACTTGCTTGTAGGAAATAGCGATTGCAGATGTCTCCGTATCGAAGCAATAGATTTCTAAAGCTTGCTAATTCGCGATATCGCATCTCATATCTATGTTTCATGATAATATATAATATTCATTGCGAAGCGTCATGTATACCTTCGCATACACTTCAAATGAATGTGAATGCGTCAGTTCCTTGCTAGGAAATAGTGTTTGCAGATGTCACCGTATCGAAGAAAAAGTGTTCTAATACTTCTTAAATCGCCACATCGCATCTCATATCTACGTTTCATGATAAGATGTAATATTCATTGCGAAGTGTCATGTATACCTCGTATTCCTTTCTAAGGAATGTAAATGCGACACTTCCTTGCTAGGAAGTAGCGTTTGCAGATGTCTACGTATCGAAGCAATAGGGATCTAATGCTTTCTAAATCGGCATATCGCTTCTCATTTCTATGTTTCATGATAAGATATAATATTCATTGCTTAGTGTCATGTATACCTCGCATACACTTCAAATGAATGTAATTGCGACACTTCCTTGCTAGGAAATAGCGTTTGGAGATGTCTACGTATCGTAGCATTAGAGTTCTTATGCTTCTCAAAACGCGATATCGCTACTCACTACTATGTTTCATGATAATATATAATATTCATTGTGGAGTGTTATGTATGCCTCGTATTCATCTCAAAAGAATGTAGATGCGACACTTCCCTGCTAGGAAATAGCGTTTGCAGATGTCTAGGTATCGAAGCAATAGACATCTAATGCTTCATAAATCGCCATATTGCATCTCATTTCTATGTTTCATGATAAGATATAATATTCATTGTGCAGTGTTATGTATACCTCGTATACACCTCAAAAGAATGTAAATGCGACACTTCCTTGCTAGGAAATAGCGTTTGCAGATATCTACGTATCGAAGAAATAGTGTCCTAAAGCTTCTTAAATCGCGATATCGCATCTCGTTTCTATGTTTCATGATAAGATATAATATTCATTGTGCAGTGCCATGAATACCTCGTATTCACTTCAAAAGAATGTAAATGCGACACTGCCTTGCTTGGAAATGGCGTTTGCAGATGTCTACGTATCGAACCAATAGAGTTCTAATGCTTCTTAAACCGTCATATCACATCCCATTTCTATGTTTCATGACAAAATATAATATTTATTGCGAAGTGTCATGTATTCCTCGTAATCCTTTCAAAAGAATGTAAATGCGACACCGCCATGCTTGGAAATAGCGTTTGCAGATGTCTACGTATCGAGGGAATAGTTTTCTAATGCTTCTTAAATCGTCATATCGCATCACATTTCTATGTTCCATGATAATATATAATACTCATTGTGAAGTGTTATGTGTACCTCGTATTCACTTCAAAAGAATGTAAATGCGACACTTCCTTGCTTGGACATAGCGTTTGCAGATGCTTACGTATCGAAGCCATAGTTTTCTAATGGTTCTTAAATCGTCATATCGCATCTCATATCTACGTTTCATGATAAGATATAATATCCATTGCGAAGTGTCATGTATACCTCGTATTCCTTTCAAAGGAATGTAAATGCGACACTTCCTTGCTGGGAAGTAGCGTTTGCAGTTGTCTACGTATCCAAGCAATAGGGATCTAATGCTTCTTAAATCGCCATATCATTTCTCGTTTCTATGTTTCATGACAGTATATAATATTCACTGCGAAGTGTCACGTATACCTCGCATACACTTCAAATGAATGTAAATGGGACACTTCCTTGCTAGGAAATAGCGTTTGCAGATATCTACGTATCGAAGCAATAGTGTCCTAAAGCTTCTGAAATCGCGATATCGCATCTCATTTATATGTTTCATGATAAGATATAATACTCATTGTGCAGTGTTATGAATACCTTGTATTCACTTCAAAAGAATGTAAATGTGACACTTCCTTGCTAGGAAATAGCGTTTGCAGATGTCTACGTATCGAACCAATAGATTTCTAATGCTTCTTAAATCGCCATATCGCAACACATTTCTATGTTTCATGATAAGATATAATATTCATTGTGCAGTGTTATGTATATCTCGTCTATACTTCAAATGAATGTAAATGCGACACTTCCTTGCTAGGAAATAGCGTTTGCAGATATCTACGTATCGAACCAATAGATTTCTAATGCTTCTTAAATCGCCATATCGCATCTAATTTCTATGTTTCATGATAAGGTATAATATTCATTACGAAGTTTCATGTATAACTCGCATACAATTCGAACGAATGTGAATGCTACAGTTCCTTGCTGGGAAGTAGCGTTTGCAGATGTCTACGTATCGGAGCAATAGACATCTAATGCTTCATAAATCGCGATATCGCATCTCATTTCTATATTTCATGATAAGGTATAATATTCAGAGTGCAGTGTTATGTATACCTCGTATTCACTTCAAATGAACGTAGATGCGACACTTCCTTGCTAGGAAATAGCGTTTGCAGATATCTACGTATCGAAGCAATAGACATCTAGTGCTTCATAAATCGCCATATTGCATCTCATTTCTATGTTTCATGATAAGATATAATATTCATTGTGCAGTGTTACGAATACCTCGTATTCACTTCAAAAGAATGTAAATGCGACACTTCCTTGCTAGGAAATAGCGTTTGCAGATGTCTACGTATCGAACCAATAGATTTCTAATGCTTCTTAAATCGCCATATCGCATCACATTTCTATGTTTCATGATAAGATATAATATTCATTGTGCAGTGTTATGTATATCTCGTCTATAATTCAAATGAATGTAAATGCGACACTTCCTTGCTAGGAAATGGCGTTTGCAGATGTCTACGTATCGAACCAATAGATTTCTTATGCTTCTTAAATCGCCATATCGGATCTAATTTCTATGTTCCTTGATAAGATATAATATTCATTGTGCAGTGTTACGAATACCTCGTATTCACTTCAAAAGAATGTAAATGCGACATTTCCTTGCTTGGAAATAGCGTTTGCAGATGTCTACGTATCGAAGCAATAGTGTTCTAATGCTTCTTAAACCGCGATATCGCTTCTCATTTCTATGTTTCATGATAATATATAATATTCACTGCGATGTGTCATGTATACATCGCATACACTTCAAATGAATGTAAATGCGACACTTCCTTGCTAGGAAATAGCATTTGCAGATGTCTACGTATCGAAGCAATAGAGTTCTAAAGCTTGTTAATTCGCGATATCGCATCTCATTCCTATGTTTCATGATAATATATAATATTCACTGCGAAGTGTCATGTATACCTCGCATACACATTAATTGAATGTACATGCGACACTTCCTTGCTAGGAAATAGCGTTTGCATATGTCTACGTATCGAAGCAATAGGTTTCTAAAGCTTGAAAATGGCGATATCGCATCTCATTCCTATGTTTCATGATAATGTATAATAGTCATTGCGAAGTGTCATGTATACATCTCATACACTTCAAATGAATGTGAATGCGACAGTTCCTTGCTAGGAAATAGCGTTTGCAGATATCTACGTATCGAAGCAATGGAATTCTAATGCTTCTTAAATCGTCATATCGCATCTCACTTCAATGTTTCATGATAAGATATAATATTCATTGCGAAGTGTCATGTAAACCTCGTATTCCTTTCAAAACAATGTGAATGCAAAACTTCCTTGCTAGGAAGTATCGTTTGCATATGCCTACGTAACGAAGCAATAGTGTTCTAATGCTTCTCAAAACGCGATATCGCTTCACATTTCTATGTTTCATGATAAGATATAATATTCATTGTGGAGTGTTATGTATACCTCGTATTCCTTTCAAAAGAATGTAAACGCGACACTTCCTTGTCAGGAAATAGCGTTTGCAGATGTCTACGAATCGATGCAATAGTGTTCTCATGCTTCTTAAATCGTCATACCGCATCTCATTTCTATGTTTCATGATAAGATATAATATTCATTGCGAAGTGTCATCTATACCACGTATTCCTTTCAAAAGAATGTAAATGCGACACTTCCTTGTTAGGAAGTAGCGTTTGCAGATGTCTACGTATCGAAGCAATAGGGTTCTAATGCTTCTTAAATCGCCATATTGCATCTCATTTCTATCTTTCATGATAAGATATAATATTCATTGTGAAGTGCTACGTATACCTCGTATTCACCTCAAAAGAATGTAAATGCGACACTTCCTTGCTGGGAAATAGCATTTGCAGATATCTACGTATCGAAGCAATACTGTCCTAAAGCCTCTTAAATCGCGATATCGCATCTCATTTCTATGTTTCATGATAAGATATAATATTCATTGCGAAGTGTTATGTATACCTCGCATACACTTCAAATAAATGTAAATGCGACACTTTCATGCTGGGAAATAGCGTTTGCAGATGTCTACGAATCGAAGCAATAGTTTTCTAATGCTTGTTAAATCGTCATATCGCATCTCATATCTACGTTTCTTGATAAGATACAATATTCATTGCGAAGTGTCATGTATACCTTGCATACACTTCAAATGAATGTAAATGCGACACTTCCTTGCTAGGAAATAGCGTTTGCAGATGTCTCCGTATCGAAGCAATTGAGTTCTAATGCTTCTTAAATCGTCATATTGCATCTCATTTCTACGTTTCACGATAAGATATAGTATTAACTGCGAAGTGTCATGTGTACCTCGTATTCCTTTCAAAAGAATGTAAATGCGACACTTCCTTGCTAGGAAGTAGCGATTGCAGATGTCTACGTATCGAAGCAATAGGGATCTAATGCTTCTTAAATAGCCAAATCGCTTCTCATTTCTACGTTTTATGGTAATGTATAATATTCACTGCGAAGTGTCATGTATACCTCGCATACAATTCAAATGAACGTAAATGCGACACTTCCTTGCCAGGAAGTAGCGTTTGCAGATGTCTACATATCGTAGTATGAGAGTTCTAATGCTTCTCAAAACGCGATATCGCTACTCATTACTACGTTTCATGATAATATATAATATTCATTTCGAAGTGTCATGTATACCTCGCATACACTTCAAATGAATGTGAGTGCGACTGTTCCTTGCTAGGGAATAGAGTTTGCAGATATCTACGTATCGAAGCAATAGAGTTCTAAAGCTTCTTAATTCGCATAGCGCATCTCATTTCTATGTTTCATGATAAGATATAATATTCATTGCGATGTGTCATGTATACTTTGCATTCCTTTCAAAAGGATGTAAATACGACACTTCCTTGCTAGGAGGTAGCGTTTGCAGGTGTCTACGTATCGAAGCAATAGAGTTGTAATGCTTCTTATATCGCCATATTACATCTCATTCCTATGTTTCATGATGAGATATAATATTCATTGTGGAGTGTTATGTATACCTCCTATTCACTTCAAAAAAATGTAAACGCGACACTTCCTTGCCAGGAAATAGCGTTTGCAGATGTCTACGTATCGTAGCATTAGAGTTCTAATTCTTCTCAAAACGCGATATCTCTACTCATTACTACTTTCCATGATAGCCATATAATATTCATTGTGCAGTGTTATGTATATCTCGTCTATACTTCAAATGAATGTAAATGCGACACTTCCTTGCTAGGATATAGCGTTTGCAGATATCTACGTATCGAAGCAATATTGTTCTAATGCTTCTTATATCGCGATATCGCATCTCATTTCTATGTTTCATGATATGATATATTATTCATTGCGAAGTGTCATGTATACCTCGTATTCCTTTCAAAAGAATGTAAATGCGACACTTCCTTGCTAGGAAGTAGCGTTTGCTGATGCCTACGTATCGAACCAATGGACTTCTAATGCTTCTTAAATCGCCATATCGCATCTCATTTCTATGTTTCATGTTAAGATATAATATTCATTGTGCAGTGTTATGTATATCTCGTCTATACTTCAAATGGATGTAAATGCGACTCTCCCTTGCTAGGAAATAGCGTTTGCAGACGTCTACGTATCGTGGCATTAGAGTTCTAATACTTCTCTATACGCGATATCGCTACTCATTACTATGTTTCATGATAATGTATAATATTCATTGTGGAGTGTTATGTATACCTCGTATTCACTTCAAAGGAATGTAAATGAGACACTTGCTTGTAGGAAATAGCGATTGCAGATGTCTCCGTATCGAAGCAATAGATTTCTAAAGCTTGCTAATTCGCGATATCGCATCTCATATCTATGTTTCATGATAATATATAATATTCATTGCGAAGCGTCATGTATACCTTCGCATACACTTCAAATGAATGTGAATGCGTCAGTTCCTTGCTAGGAAATAGTGTTTGCAGATGTCACCGTATCGAAGAAAAAGTGTTCTAATACTTCTTAAATCGCCACATCGCATCTCATATCTACGTTTCATGATAAGATGTAATATTCATTGCGAAGTGTCATGTATACCTCGTATTCCTTTCTAAGGAATGTAAATGCGACACTTCCTTGCTAGGAAGTAGCGTTTGCAGATGTCTACGTATCGAAGCAATAGGGATCTAATGCTTTCTAAATCGGCATATCGCTTCTCATTTCTATGTTTCATGATAAGATATAATATTCATTGCTTAGTGTCATGTATACCTCGCATACACTTCAAATGAATGTAATTGCGACACTTCCTTGCTAGGAAATAGCGTTTGGAGATGTCTACGTATCGTAGCATTAGAGTTCTTATGCTTCTCAAAACGCGATATCGCTACTCACTACTATGTTTCATGATAATATATAATATTCATTGTGGAGTGTTATGTATGCCTCGTATTCATCTCAAAAGAATGTAGATGCGACACTTCCCTGCTAGGAAATAGCGTTTGCAGATGTCTAGGTATCGAAGCAATAGACATCTAATGCTTCATAAATCGCCATATTGCATCTCATTTCTATGTTTCATGATAAGATATAATATTCATTGTGCAGTGTTATGTATACCTCGTATACACCTCAAAAGAATGTAAATGCGACACTTCCTTGCTAGGAAATAGCGTTTGCAGATATCTACGTATCGAAGCAATAGTGTCCTAAAGCTTCTTAAATCGCGATATCGCATCTCGTTTCTATGTTTCATGATAAGATATAATATTCATTGTGCAGTGCCATGAATACCTCGTATTCACTTCAAAAGAATGTAAATGCGACACTGCCTTGCTTGGAAATGGCGTTTGCAGATGTCTACGTATCGAACCAATAGAGTTCTAATGCTTCTTAAACCGTCATATCACATCCCATTTCTATGTTTCATGACAAAATATAATATTTATTGCGAAGTGTCATGTATTCCTCGTAATCCTTTCAAAAGAATGTAAATGCGACACCGCCATGCTTGGAAATAGCGTTTGCAGATGTCTACGTATCGAGGGAATAGTTTTCTAATGCTTCTTAAATCGTCATATCGCATCACATTTCTATGTTCCATGATAATATATAATACTCATTGTGAAGTGTTATGTGTACCTCGTATTCACTTCAAAAGAATGTAAATGCGACACTTCCTTGCTTGGACATAGCGTTTGCAGATGCTTACGTATCGAAGCCATAGTTTTCTAATGGTTCTTAAATCGTCATATCGCATCTCATATCTACGTTTCATGATAAGATATAATATCCATTGCGAAGTGTCATGTATACCTCGTATTCCTTTCAAAGGAATGTAAATGCGACACTTCCTTGCTGGGAAGTAGCGTTTGCAGTTGTCTACGTATCCAAGCAATAGGGATCTAATGCTTCTTAAATCGCCATATCATTTCTCGTTTCTATGTTTCATGACAGTATATAATATTCACTGCGAAGTGTCATGTATACCTCGCATACACTTCAAATGAATGTAAATGGGACACTTCCTTGCTAGGAAATAGCGTTTGCAGATATCTACGTATCGAAGCAATAGTGTCCTAAAGCTTCTGAAATCGCGATATCGCATCTCATTTATATGTTTCGTGATAAGATATAATACTCATTGTGCAGTGTTATGAATACCTTGTATTCACTTCAAAAGAATGTAAATGTGACACTTCCTTGCTAGGAAATAGCGTTTGCAGATGTCTACGTATCGAACCAATAGATTTCTAATGCTTCTTAAATCGCCATATCGCAACACATTTCTATGTTTCATGATAAGATATAATATTCAATGTGCAGTGTTATGTATATCTCGTCTATACTTCAAATGAATGTAAATGCGACACTTCCTTCCCAGGAAGTAGCGTTTGCAGATGTCTACATATCGTAGCATGAGTGTTCTAATGCTTCTCAAAAAGCGATATCGCATCCCATTTCTATGTTTCATGATGAGATACAATATTCATTGTGCAGTATTATGTGTACCTCGTATTCACATCAAAAGAATGTAAATGCGACACTTCCTTGCTAGGAATTAGCGTTTGCAGATGTCTACGTATCGAAGCAATAGAGTTCTAATGCTTCTTAAATCGCCATATCTCATTTCATTTCTATGTTTCATGATAAGATATAATATACATTGTGCAGTATTATGTATATCTAGTCTGTACTTCTAATGAATGTAAATGCGACACTTCCTTGCTAGGAAATAGTGTTTGCAGATGTCTACGTATCGTGTCATTAGAGTTCTAATGCTTCTCAAAACGCGATATCGCTTCTCATTCCTATGTTTCATGATAATATATAATATTCATTGCGAAGTGTCATGTGTACCTCGCATACACTACAAATGAATGTGAATGCGACAGTTCTGTCTAGGAAGTAGCGTTTGCAGATGTCTACGTATGGTAGCATTAGAGTTCTAATGCTTCTCAAAACGCGATATCGCTACTCATTACTATGTTTCATGATAATATATAATACTCATTGTGGAGTGTTATGTATACCTCGTATTCATTTCAAAAGAATGTAAACGCGACACTACCTTGCCACGAAATAGCGTTTTGCAGATGTCTACGTATAGTAGCATAAGGGTTCTAATGCTTCTCAAAACGTGATATCGCTTCTCATCACTATGTTTCATGATAATATGTAATATTCATTGTGGAGTGTTATGTGTACCTCGTATTCATTTCAAAAGAAAGTAAATGCGACACTTCCTTGCTAGGAGATAGCGTTTGCAGATGTCTACGTATCGAAGCAATAGTGTTCTAATGCTTCTTAAATCGCGATATCTCATTTCATTTCTATGTTTCATGATAAGATATAATATACATTGTGCAGTGTTATGTATATCTAGTCTGTACTTCTAATGAATGTAAATGCGACACTTCCTTGCTAGGAAATAGTGTTTGCAGATGTCTACGTATCGTGTCATTAGAGTTCTAATGCTTCTCAAAACGCGATATCGCTTCTCATTCCTATGTTTCATGATAATATATAATATTCATTGCGAAGTGTCATGTGTACCTCGCATACACTACAAATGAATGTGAATGCGACAGTTCTGTCTAGGAAGTAGCGTTTGCAGATGTCTACGTATGGTAGCATTAGAGTTCTAATGCTTCTCAAAACGCGATATCGCTACTCATTACTATGTTTCATGATAATATATAATACTCATTGTGGAGTGTTATGTATACCTCGTATTCATTTCAAAAGAATGTAAACGCGACACTACCTTGCCACGAAATAGCGTTTTGCAGATGTCTACGTATAGTAGCATAAGGGTTCTAATGCTTCTCAAAACGTGATATCGCTTCTCATCACTATGTTTCATGATAATATATAATATTCATTGTGGAGTGTTATGTGTACCTCGTATTCATTTCAAAAGAAAGTAAATGCGACACTTCCTTGCTAGGAGATAGCGTTTGCAGATGTCTACGTATCGAAGCAATAGTGTTCTAATGCTTCTTAAATCGCGATATCGCATCTCACTTCTATGTTTCATGATAAGATATAATATTCATTGTGCAGTGTTATGTATACCTCGTACTCACTTCAAAAGAATGTAAATGCGACACTTCCTTGCTAGGAAATAGCGTTTGCAGATGTCTACGTATCGAAGCAATATATTTCAAAAGCTTGCTAATTCGCGATATCGCATCTCATAGATATGTATCATGATAATATATAATATTCATTGCGAAGTGTCATGTATACCTCGCATACACTTCCAATGAATGTGAATGCGACAGTTCCTTGCTAGGAAATAGTGTTTGCAGATATCTACGTATCGAACCAATAGATTTCTAATGCTTCTTAAGTCACCATATCGCATGTCGTTTCTATGTTTCATGATAATATGTAATACTCATTGTGGAGTGTTACGTATACCTCGCATACACTTCAATTGAATGTAAATGCGACAGTTCCTTGCTAGGCAATAGCGTTTGCTGATGTCTACGTATCCAGGCAATAGTGTTCTAATGCTTCTTAAAATGGGATATCGCATCTGATTTCTATGTTTCATGATAACATGTAATTTTCGTTGCGAAGTGTCATGTATACTTCGTATTCACTTCAAATGAATGTAAATGCGACACTTCCTTGCTAGGAAGTAGCGTTTGCAGAAATCTACGTATCGTAGCAATAGAGTTCTAATTCTTCTTAAAATGGGATACCGCATCTCATTTCTATGTTTCATGATAACATGTAATATTCGTTGCGAAGTGTCATGTATACTTCGTATTCACTTCAAATGAATGTAAATGCGACACTTCCTTACTAGGAAATAGCGTTTCCAGATATCTACGTATCGTAGCAATAGAGTTCTAATGCTGGCGAGTAATAAGACTGGCGAGCTGAAGAAGAAGCAACCCAGAAGACTCCCCTTCGGCGGATAAGAAGACCGCAGGTCCGCGGACGGGCTGTGCGCCGAGGTAGCGTGACGGGCTCGACGGTGTAGGAGTCGGGAAACGAACCAGAAAAGACCCTGAAGCCCGAAGGATAAGATCCAGAGCCTTGCACCAATAAGACCGCTGCCATAGTCCATGGAGACAAACAGGAAGGACATCGGGTGTGAGAAGGATGTCCACCCCTCCCCTGAGCCCATGGAGAGGAAAACTCAAGATGCGCAGCGGAATTGCAGACGAGCCGAGGAAATCGCGGCGCACGACACGTGCTGCAGTTCAAATAATCTAGAGGACCCCGGCTGGACACACCAGAGGCGGCGATCAGGGAAGATCGCCGAAATCCACCGATCGATGCCCCGAACAATACCGAAGCGTATAGCCCTACCCGACCAAGGAGCCCTAAGGAGGATCTAAGGGGATCCGAAGACCCCCAGCAAACCCATATAATGAGCTAGCCAGCATGAAGACGGCCTACTCTACTACTATTCTTCTTCCCAGCGACTTAGCAACTATTTAGCGAGCAACCGAGCAAGCGATTATACGGAGCGGTTCGGAGGAGAGAGAGAGAGAGAGAGAGAGAGAGAGAGAGAGAGAGAGAGAGAGAGAGAGGTAGGCGGACTGAACGAGATCCATACTTGTTGGAAGCGAGAGATCGTGAGTCCTTATACGCTAAAGCGTCCCATTTGTTCCCTGCCGCATTTGCGATATTGCGTATTGTATTTTGTATCGTATAACGGGTGGTGATCCCCGGTCATTCGCGGCGTGTCGTATACCTTTTTGTAATACCGCGTCGAGGCAATCTAGAAAGAAGCCGTGAGTTCAGTATCCCGCAACCCTAATTTGCGCACTCGGCTAGAAGTAGTCGAGCGATAGAGTATATCGAAATTTCGAGGGTTATCTTGCACCGGGTTTCCCCGGGTTGCGTGGTTTACTAGTTTTCGCTACTTCTTGAGTAGCTGGCGCCCAAAAAGTCCCAGCCTCGCAGTTACGAAATACTCGCTGGATAGGAAATTTTTTGTTCTGTACTTCGCGTTGCCGAATCACGCGGATATTTTGTACCCTGATATAACCCCGGATTAAACTTCTGTATAACCCCGTTATTATTGATTCTATATAACCCTTTCTTGCGGATTGTAACGGGAAAACCCGTCGCAAAATTTGGCGCCCAACGTGGGGCCCTGAGAATTTCGACAATAAAGTGCTCGCCTCGACGGGACACACCCAGTATAGAAAATTTGAACAGTAACGTTCGAGAGTGTGTTTACGGGTCGTGGTGACCTATTGGGAACGTTACCGTTTTTTTTTTGTCCTTTGTTGAGCGTGGATCACCACACGCGTTATCGCTGTGGCTTATACCGTTTCAAGGTCGCTATTGTTTACTGCTGGTTGCTAGGTCGGATTCACGGGAATTGGAAGGTTGAAATTAGTCTTCCCGTTAATCCGGCAGGAGAATATTACTTTTGTTTGTTTTTGGCGTCTCCTTTGGGGAAGTGACTCTTTCTCTTTTCCTTCTTTTATTACTGGTTGCTATTGCTCGGTGGTATATATTTCTCCCCCATTTCTTCTTGTGTAATTTGATCCCTGAGGCATCCTGTATCCCTATTCTTTCCCAAATTTGCCCCTCTTGTCCGGAAATACGGAATAGGATAAATTCGCGAAACGCATTTGAAAATATGGATCCTCTTACATTGATCGGGATAACGGCTACGAACGTAACGACGACCGTTACCATGGCCGGGGGATCGGGCACAATTGCCCGCGGGCCTACACCCCCGTCGCCCGGAATTGCGCCCCCTACTCCCCCAATACCCGCGGACGTATAGGCCGAGATCAATCGTCTTAGGTCGCGGATCTTAACTATGAGGAATGTTCGCGATTTAGTTATGGTGTGCGATCACGCGAAATTAAATTTGCAAGGCACCCTGGAAGAATTGTCTGACCGATACTGGCATCACGAGGTTCGTCGTCGGTACCCCGAGGT
This sequence comes from Xylocopa sonorina, assembly GCF_050948175.1. NCBI lineage: Eukaryota > Metazoa > Arthropoda > Insecta > Hymenoptera > Apidae > Xylocopa > Xylocopa sonorina. The sequence continues at coordinate 3,659,925 of NW_027490091.1, forward strand.
GTCGGTTCCTTGGGATCCGGTGGCAGACGAAAGGGGGATAGCTATGACACTAACGGTGACCGCGGCGATCGACGAGCCGTGCGAAGATGAGGCAGTAACCGCGCGACTTTCGCGGTTAGAATTAAGATCCCCGCCGCAACGAAATGACCTTCGCGCGACCTGCGAAAGAAATAATCTGATATCGCAAGAGGAAATTCCCCCAGTACGCGCTCGGCCAACCGTTGTGTTCGTGTCCAACGCGGAATCCGATTTGGTAGGAGATAGACCCCAACCATCCCGGCTCTAGGTCCCCACCCCACCGTTTTCTCCCCGACTACCCGCGAAGAACACCTAGTAGAACATTTCCGCCGTTACGGGCCAAAATTCGAGGGGCGGCCAGATGAAGATCCGGAGGACTATCTTCTCCGGTTGCACGAATATTGCTCACGGCGAGGTTACACCAAAGAGGAAATGCTTCAGGTGTTAGGCGAATCGCTACAGGGAACGGCCCTTATTTGGTATCGAGTAGATAAAGATTCGTGGTCGGATTACGACGGGTTCGTATATCAATTCCGAGTGCAATTCGGACATAACGATTTACAGGAAGGGTTGCGTCACGAGGTAGAGTCCCGAACGCAGGGTCAGTTCGAGTCGTCTACGAAATACATAACGAAAATGCGGATGTATTTCCGATATTTAGATTCGCATCTATCTTTAGAAGACCAACTCTCCCTTTCCTATCGAAATTTGCGCCCGGATATCGAGCGGCAAATATTCCGGACCGATTTCTCCGACTTCACCGAACTGAAACTAAGGTGCAAGGAAGTAGAACTACGGAATGCCCGCGCTCGAAATTACCGACCCCCGCCGTCCCCCTTGCAATCATTCCTCCCCGCGGCCGCGTACACACCACCGTCCGGGAACCCGAAGATCCAAAGACTTCACGCGGTGGAACAATTAGTTCCGCAGCCAGAACGGACCGCGTTAACGGTTGAACCCACACCCCCTGATTCCTTGATTTCCCCTGTACCCCAAACCCGACCCGTCGCAACCTCCACCCCCCAGACGACACCCCAAAAGCCGAGAAACCCGAAGACGGAACGCAAAAAGGAACCCCCACCGGCCGTCCGTTCGACAACCGTACGTTGTTATAATTATCGTGAACAGGGGCACGTGTACCGGGAATGCCCGCACGAGTTGGGCTCCTTTCGCCGTGTGTGTGGATTGCCGGGCCACATTGTCAACTCTTGCCCGCGTTGCCGTCATGTCCGAGCGGGAAACCTGAGGGGGGGAGGCCAGTGAAGGTACCCTCCCCCAGCGCTTCGGAACCACGCCTGCCCAGTAGACCTGTGAACCCCTTTAAACACCCCGACCTCCCAGCCTCGCAGTTACGAAATACTAGCTGGATAGGCAATTCTTGGTTCTGCATTTGGCGTTGGCGAATTCGTCGACAATCATACCACGCGCATATTTTGTACCCCGATATTCTGTACCCTGGATTAAACTACTGTATACCCCCGTTAGTATTAGTTCTATATACCGCTTTCTTGCGGATTGTAACGGGAAAATCCGTCACAATATATAATACTCATTGTGGAGTGTTATGTATACCTCGTATTCACATAAAATGAATGTAAATGCGACACTTCCTTGCCAGGAAATAGCTATTCCAGATATCCTCGCATCGTAGCAATAGAGTTCTAATGCTTCGTAAAACGCGATATCGCATCTCATTCCTATGTTTCATGATAAGATAAAATATTCATTGCGAAGTGTCACCTATACCTCGCATACACTTCAAATGAATGTAAATGCGCCACTTCCTTCCTAGGAAATAGCGTTTGCAGATCACTACGTATCGAAACAGTAGAGTTCTAATGCTTCTTAAAACGGGATATCGCATTTCATTTCTATGTTTCATGATAAGATATAATATTCATTGCGAAGTGTCATGTATACATCGCATACATTTCAATTGAATGTAAATGCGACACTTCAATGCTAGGAAATAGCGTTTGCAGATGTCTACGTATCGAAGCAATAGGGTTCTAATGTTTCTTCAAACGAGATATCGCACTTCATTTCTGTGTTTCATGGTAAGATATAATATTCATTGCGAAGTGTCATGTATACCTCGTATTCGCGTCAAAAGAATGTAAATGCGGCACTTGCTTGCCAGGAAATAGCGTTTGCAGCTATCTACATTTCGAAGCAATGGAGTTCTAAAGCTTCTTAAAACAAGATATCTCATCTCATTTCTACGTTTCATGATAAGATATAATATTCATTGCGATGTGTCGTGTATACCTCGCATACACTTCAAATGAATGTAAATGCGACACTTCCTTGCTAGGAAGTAGCGTTTCCAGATGTCTACGTATCGAAACTATAGGTTTCTATTGCTTCTTAAAACGAGATGTTGCATTATATTTCTATGTTTCATGATAAGATATAATATTCATTGCGAAGCGTCATGTATACCTCCTATTCACTTGAAAAGAATGTAAATGCGACACTATCTTGTAGGAAAAAGCGTTTCCAGACGCCTACGTATCGAAACAATGGGTTTCTATTGCATCTTAAAGCGAGATGTTGCATCCCATTTCCATGTTTCATGATAAGATATAATATTCGTTGCGAAGCGTCATGTATTCCTCGTATTCACTTCAAAAGGTGGTAAGTGCGACACTTCCATGCTAGGAAATAGCGTTTGCAGATGTCTCCGTATCGAAGCAGTAGTGTTCCAATGCTCTTTAAATCGCGATATCGCATCTCATTTCTATGTTCCATGATGACATATAATATTCATTGCAAAGTTTCATCTATACCTCGCACACACTTCAAGTGAATGTAAATGCGAAACTTCCTTGCTAGGAAATAGCGTTTGCATATGTCTGCGTATCGAAGCAATAGTGTTCTAATGCTTCTTAAAACACGATATCGCATCTCATTTCGATGTTGGATGATAGGATACAATATTCATTGCGAAGTGTCACTTATGCCTCGTATTCACTTCAAAGGAAAGTAAATGCGACACTTCTTTGCTATGAAGTAGAGTGTGCAGATGTCTACGTATCGTAACAATAGGGTTCTTATGCTCTTTATATCGCGATATCGCATCTCCTTTATATGTTACATGATAAGATATAATATTCATTACGAAGTGTCATGTATACGCCGTATTCACTTCAAAAGAATGTAAATGCGACACTTCCTTGCTAGCAAATGACGTTTGCAGATGTGTACGTATCGAGGCAATATAGTTCCAATGCTCTTTAAATCGCGATATCGCATCTCATTTCTATGTCCATGATGACATATAATATTCACTGCAAAGTTTCATCTATACCTCGCACACACTTCAAGTGTATGTAAATGCGACACTTCCATGCAAGGAAATAGCGTTTGCAGATGTCTACGTATCGTAGCAATAGAGTTCCAATGCTTCTTAAAAGGCAATATCGCATCTCATTTCTATGTTTCATGATAAGATATAAAGTTCATTGCGAAGTGTCGCTTATACCTCGCATACACTTCAAATGAATGTAAATGCGATACTTCATTGCTTGGAAATAGCGTTTGCAGATGCCTACGTATCGAAGCAATAGAGTACTAATGCTTCTTAAAACGGGATATCGCATCTCATTTCCATGTTTCATGATAAGATATAATATTCGTTGCGAAGCGTCATGTATTCCTCGTATTCACTTCAAAAGGTGGTAAGTGCGACACTTCCATGCTAGGAAATAGCGTTTGCAGTTGTCTCCGTATCGAAGCAGTAGTGTTCCAATGCTCTTTAAATCGCGATATCGCATCTCATTTCTATGTTCCATGATGACATATAATATTCATTGCAAAGTTTCATCTATACCTCGCACACACTTCAAGTGAATGTAAATGCGAAACTTCCTTGCTAGGAAATAGCGTTTGCATATGTCTGCGTATCGAAGCAATAGTGTTCTAATGCTTCTTAAAACGCGATATCGCATCTCATTTCTGTGTTGGATGATAGGATACAGTATTCATTGCGAAGTGTCATTTATGCCTCGTATTCACTTCAAAGGAAAGTAAATGCGACACTTCTTTGCTATGAAGTAGAGTTTGCGGATGTCAACGTATCGTAACAATAGGGTTCTTATGCTCTTTATATCGCGATATCGCATCTCATTTATATGTTACATGATAAGATATAATATTCATTACGAAGTGTCATGTATACCCCGTATTCACTTCAAAAGAATGTAAATACGACACTTCCTTGCTAGCAAATAACGTTTGCAGATGTGTACGTATCGAGGCAATATAGTTCTAATGCTTCTTAAAGCGCGATATCGCATCTCGTTTCTATGTTTCATGATAAGATATAATATTCATTGTGTAGTGTTATGTTTATCTCATCTATACCTCAAATGAATGTAAATGCGACACTTCCTTGCAAGGAAATAGCGTTTGCAGATGTCTACGTATCGAAACAATAGGTTTCTAAAGGTTGCTAATTCGCGATATCGCATCTCATATCTATGTTTCATGATAATATATAATATTCATTGCGAAGTTTCATGTATACCTCACATATAATTCAAACGAATGTGAATGCGTCAGTTCCTTGCTGGGAAATAGTGTTTGCAGATGTCTACGTATCGTAGCAATAGAGTTCTAATGCTTCTTAAATCGTCATATCGCATCTCATTTCTATGTTTCATGATAAGATATAATATTCATTGCGAAGTGTCATGTATACCTCGTATTCCTTTCAAAAGAATGTAAATGCGACTCTTCCTTGCTAGGAAATAGCGTTTGCAGATGTGTGCGTATCGTGGCATTGGAGTTCTAATGCTTCCCAAAACGCGATATCGATTCACATTTCTATGTTTCATGATAAGATATAATATCCATTGTGGAGTGTTACGTTTATCTCATCTATACTTCAAATGAATGTAAATGCGACACTTCCCTGCTAGGAAATAGCGTTTGCAGATGTCTGCGTATTGTGGCATTAGAGTTCTAATGCTTCTCAAAACGCGATATCGCATCTCATTTATATGTTTCATGATAAGATATAATATTCATTGTGCAGTGTTATGTATATCTCGTCTATACTTCAAATGGATGTAAATGCGACACTTCCTTGCGAGGAAATAGCGTTTGCAGATGTCTACGTATCGTGGCATTAGAGTTCTAATGCTTCTCAAAACGCGATATCGCTACTCATTACTATGTTTCATGATAATATATAATATTCATTGTGGAGTGTTATGTATACCTCGTATTCACTACAAAAGAATGTAAATGCGACACTTCCTTGCTTGGAAAAAGCGTTTGTAGATGTCTACGTATCGTAGCGTTAGAGTTCTAATGCTTCTCAAAACGCGATATCGCTACACATTACTATGTTTCATGATGATATATAATATTCATTGTGGAGAGTTATGTATACCTCGTATTCACTTCAAAAGAATGTAAATGCGACACTTCCTTGCTTTGAAATAGCGTTTGCAGTTGTCTGCGTATCGAAGCAATAGAGTTCTAAAGCTTGCTAATTCGCTATATTGCATCTCACTTCTATGTATCATGATAATATATAATATTCATTGCGAAGTGTCATGTATACCTCGCATACACTTAAAATGAATGTAAATGCGACTCTTCCTTGCTAGGGAATAGCGTTCCCAGGTGTCTACGTTTCGAAGCAATAGAGTTCTAAAGCTTCTTAAATCGCGATATCGCATATCATTTCTATGTTTCATGATAAGATATAATATTCATTGTGCAGTGTTATGAATACCTCGTATTCACATCAAAAGAATGTAAATGCGACACTTCCTTGCTTGGAAATAGCGCTTGCAGATGCCTACATATCGAAGCAATAGGGTTCTAATGCTTCCTAAATCGTCATATCGCATCTCGTATCTATGTTTCATGATAAGATATAATATTCAGTGCGAAGTGTCATGCGTACCTCGTATTCCTTTCAAAGGAATGTAAATGCGACACTTCTTTGCTAGAAATTGGGGTTTGCAGATGTCTACGTATCGAAGCAATAGAATTCTAATGCTTCTTAAATCGTCATATCGCATCTCATTTCTATGTTCATGATAAGATATAATATTCATTGTGCAGTGTTATGTATATCTCGTCTATACTTCAAATGAATGTAAATGCGACACTTCCTTCCTAGGAAACAGCGTTTGCAGATGTCTACGTATCGTGGCATTAAAGCTCTAATGCTTCTCAAATCGCGATATCGCTTCGCATTTCTATGTTTCATGATAATATATAATATTCATTGCGAAGTGTCATGTATACCTCGCATACTCTTCAAATGAATGTGAATGCGGCAGTTCCTTGCTAGGAAATAGTGTTTGCAGATATCTACGTATCGAAGAAATAGTGTTCTAAAGCTTCTTAAGTCGCGATATCGCATCACATTTCTATGTTTCATGATAAGATATCATATTCATTGTGCAGAGTTATGAATACCTCGTATTCACATCAAAGGAATATAAATGCGATACTTGCTTGCTAGGAAATAGCGTTTGCAGATGTCTACGTATCGTAGCAATAGTTTTAAAATGCTTCTTAAATCGCCATATTGCATCTCATTTCTAAGTTTGATGATAAGATATAATATTCATAGTGGAGTGTTATGTATACCTCGTATTACTTTCAAAAGAATGTAAATGCGACACTTCCTTGCTAGGAAGTAGCGTTTGCAGATGTCTACGAATCGAAGCAATAGTGTTCTCATGCTTCTTAAATCGTCATACCGCATCTCATTTCTATGTTTCATGATAAGATATAATATTCATTGCGATGTGTCACGTATACCTCGTATTCCTTTCAAAAGAGTGGAAATGTGACACTTCTTTGCTAGCAAGTAGCATTTGCAGATGTCTACGTATCGATCCAATAGATTTCTAATGCTTCTTAAATCGCCATATCGCATCTCATTTCTATGTTTCAGGATAAGATGTAGTATTCATTGTGCAGTGTCATGTATATCTCGTCTATACTACAAATGAATGTAAATGCGACACTTCCCACCTGGAAAATTTCGTTTGCAGATGTCTACGTATCGTGGCATTGAAGGTCTAATGCTTCTCAATACGCGATATCGCTTCGCATTACTATGCTTCATGATAATATATAATATTCATTGCCAAGTGTCATGTATACCTCGTATTCCTTACAAAAGAATGTAAATGCGACACTTCCTTGCTAGGAAGTAGCGTTTGCAGATGTCTACGTATCGAAGCAATAGCGTTCTAATGCTTCTCAAAACGCGATATCGCTACTCATTACTACGATTCATGATAATATATAATATTCATTGTGGAGTGTTATGTATACCTCGTATTCACTTCAAAAGAATTTAAATGCGACACTTCCATGCTAGGAAGTAGCGTTTGCAGATGTCTGCGTATCGAAGCAATAGTGTTCTAATGCTTCTTAAATCGCCATATTACATCACATTTCTATGTTTCATGATAAGATATAATATTCATTGTGGAGTGTTATGTATACCTCGTATTCACTACAAAAGAATGTAAGTGCGACACTTCCTTGCTGGGAAATAGTGTTAGCAGATGTCTACGTATCGAAGCAATAGAGTTCTAATGTTTCATAAATCGCCATATCGCATCTCATTTCTATGTTTCATGATAAGATATAATATTCAATGTGCAGTGTTATGTATACCTCGTATTCACCTCAAAAGAATGTAAATGCGACACTTCCTTGCTAGGAAATAGCGTTTGCAGATGTCTACGTATCGAAGCAATAGAGTTCTAATGCATCTTAAATCGTCATATCGCATCTCATTACTGTGTTTCATGATAAGATATAATATTCATTGCGAAGTGTCATGTGTACCTCGTATTCACTTCAAAAGAATGTAAGTGCGACACTTCCTTGCTAGAAAGTAGCGTTTGCAGATGTCTACGTATGGAACCAATAGATTTCTAATGCTTCTTAAATCGCCATATCGCATCTCACTTCTATGCTTCATGATAAGATATAATATTCATTGCGGAGTGTTATGTATACCTCGTATTCACTTCAAAAGAATGTAAACGCGACACTTCCTTGCCAGGAAATAGCGTTTGCAGATGTCTACGTATCCTAGCATTAGAGTTCTAATGCTTCTCAAAAAGCAATATCGCTACTCATTACTATGTTTCATGATAATATATAATATTCATTGTGGAGTGTTATGTATGGCTCGTATTCACTTCAAAAGAATGTAAATACGACACTTCCTTGCTTGGAAATAGCGTTTGCAGGTGTCTACGTATCGAAGCAAAAGATTTCTAAAGCTTGCTAATTCGCGATATCGCATGCCGTATCTATGTTCCATGATAATTTATAATATTCATTGCGAAGTGTCATGTATACCTCGCATACTCTTCAAATGAATGTGAATGCGACAGTTCCTTGGTGGAAAATAGCGTTTGCAGATATCTACGTATCGAAGCAATAGAGTTCTAAAGCTTCTTAGATCGTGATATCGCATCTCATTTCTATGTTTGATGATAGGATACAATATTCATTGCGAAGTGTGACTTATACCTTGTATTCACTTCAAAAGAAAGTAAATGCGACACTTCTTTGCGAGGAAGTAGAGTTTGCAGGTGTCTACGTATCGTAACAATAGGGTTCTTATGCTCTTTATATCGCGATATCGCATCACATTCATATGTTACATGATAAGATATAATATTCATTGCAAATTTTCATCTATACCTCGCTCACACTTCAAGTGAATGTAAATGCGACACTTCCAAGCAAGGAAATAGCGTTTGCAGCTGTCTACGTATCGTAGCAATAGAGTTCCAATGCTTCTTAAAAGGCGATATCGATTCTCATTTCTACGTTTCATGATAAGATATAAAACTCATTGCGAAGTGTCGCTCATACCACGCATACACTTCAAATGAATGTAAATGCGACACTTCATTGCTTGGAAATAGCGCTTGCAGATGTCAACGTATCGAAGCAATAGATTTCTAATGCTTCTCAAAACGCGATATCGCTACGCATTACCATGTTTCATGATAATATATAATATTCATTGTGGAGTGTTATGTATACCTCGTATTCACTTCAAAAGAATGTAAATGCGACACTTCCTTGCTAGGAAATAGCGTCTGCAGATGTCTACGTATCGAAGAAATAGACATCTAATGCTTCATAAATCGCCATATCGCATCTCATTCCTATGTTTCATGATAAGATATAATATTCATTGTGGAGTGTTATGTATACCTCGTATTCACTTCAAAGGAATGTAAACGTGACACTTCCTTGCCAAGAAATAGCGTTTGCAGATGTCTTCGTATCGTAGCATCAGAGTTCTAATGCTTCTTAAAACGCGATAACGCTACTCATTACCATGTTTCATGATAATATATAATATTCATTGTGGAGTGTCATGTATACCTCGCATACACTTAAAATGAATGTAAATGCGACACTTCCTTCCTAGGAAATAGCGTTTGCAGATGTCTACGTATCGAAGAAATAGACATCTAATGCTTCATAAATCGCCATATCGCATCTCATTTCTGCGTTTCATGATAAGTTATAATATTCATTGCGAAGTGTCATGTATACCTCGTATTCCTTTCAAAAGAATGTAAATGCGACACTTCCTTGCTAGGAAGTAGCGTTTGCAGATGTCTACGTATCGAAGCAATAGAGTTCTAATGCTTCTTAAATCGCAATATCGCATCTCATTTCTATGTTTCATGATAAGATATGATATTCATAGCGAAGTGCCATGTATACCTCGCATGCACTTCAATTGAATGTACATGCGACACTTCCTTGCTAGGAAATAGAGTTTGCAGATGTCTACGTATCGAAGCAATAGAGTTCTAATGCTTCTTAAATCGCAATATCGCATCTCATTTCTATGTTTCATGATAAGATATGATATTCATAGCGAAGTGCCATGTATACCTCGCATGCACTTCAATTGAATGTACATGCGACACTTCCTTGCTAGGAAATAGCGTTTGCAGATGTCTACGTATCGAAGCAATAGAGTTCTAATGCTTCTTTAAACCGTCATATCGCATCTCATATCTACGTTTCCTGATAAGATATAATATTCATTGCGAAGTGTCATGTATACCTCGTATTCACTTCAAAGAATGTAAACGCGACACTTCCTTGCAAGGAAATAGCGTTTGCAGATGTCTACGTATCGTAGCATTTGAGGTCTAATGCTCCTCAAAACGCGATATCGCTACTCATTACTATGTTTCATGATAATATGTAATATTCATTGTGGAGTGTTATGTATACCTCGTATTCACTTCAAAGGAATGTAAATGCGACACTTCCTTGCTTGGAAATAGCGTTTGCAGATGTCTACCTATCGAAGCAATAGAATTCTAATGCTTCTTAAATCGCCATATTGCATCTCATTTCTATGTTTGATAGTAAGATATAATATTCATTGTGGAGTGTTATGTATACCTCTTATTCACTTCAAAAGGTTGTAAACGCGACACGTTCTTGACAGGAAATAGCGTTTGCAGATGTCCACGTATCGTAGCATTAGATTTCTAATGCTTCTCAAAACGCGATACCGCTCCTCATTACCATGTTACATGATAATATGCAGTATTCATTGTGGAGTGTTATGTATACCTCGTATTCACTTCAAAAAAATGTAAATGCGACACTTCCTTGCTAGGAAATAGCGTTTGCACATGTCTACGTATCGAAGCAATAGGGTTCTAATGCTTCTTAAATCGCCATATCGCATCTCATATCTATGTTTCACGATAATATATAATATTCATTGCGATGTGTCACGTATACCTCGCATACACTTCAAATGAATGTAAATGCGACACTTGCTTGCTAGGAAATAGCGTTTGCAGATGTCTACGTAACGAAGCAATAGTGTTCTAATGCTTCTTAAATCGTCATATCGCATCTCATTTTCATGTTTCATGACAAGATATAAGATTCATTGCGAAGTGTCATGTATACCTCGTATTCCTTTCAAAAGAATGTTAATGCGACACTTCCGTGCTAAGAAGTAGCGTTTGCAGATGTCTACGTATCGAAACAATAGACTTCTAATGCTTCTTAAATCGCCATATCGCATCTCATTTCTATGTTTAATGATAAGATACAATATTCATTGTGCAGTGTTATGAATACCTCGTATTCACTTCAAAAGAATGTAAATGCAACACTTCCTTGTTTGGAAATAGCGTTTGCAGATGTCTACGTATCAAAGCAATAGACTTCTAATGCATTCTAAATCGCCATATCGCATCTCATTTCTATGTTTCACGATAATATATAATATTCATTGCGAAGTGTCATGTATACCTCGCATACACTTCAAATGAATGTAAATGCGACACTTCCTTGCTAGGAAATAGCGTTTGCAGATGTCTACGTATCGAAGAAATAGACATCTAATGCATCATAAATCGCCATATCGCATCTCCTTCCTATGTTTCATGATAAGATATAATATTCATTGTGGAGTGTTATGTATACCTCGTATTCACTTCAAAGGAATGTTAACGTGACACTTCCTTGCCAAGAAATAGCGTTTGCAGATGTCTTCGTATCGTAGCATCAGAGTTCTAATGCTTCTCAAAACGCGATATCGCTACTCATTACCATGTTTCATGATAAGATATAATATTCATTGTGCAGTGTTATGTATACCTCGCATACACTTAAAATGAATGTAAATGCGACACATCCTTGCTAGGAAATAGCGTTTGCAGATGTCTACGTATCGAAGCAGTAGGTATGTAATACTTCTTAAATCGCCATATCGCTTCTCATTTCTATGTTTCATGATAATATATAATATTCACTGCGAAGTGTCATGTATACCTCGCATACGCTTCAATTGAATGTAAATGCAACACTTCCTTGCTAGGAAATAGCGTTTGCAGATGTCTACGTATCGAAGCAAGTGTGTTCTAATACTTCTTAAATAGCAATATCGCATCTCATATCTATGTTTCATGATAATAAATAATATTCATTGCGAAGTGTCATGTATACCTAGCATACACGTCAAATGAATGTGAATGCGACAGCTCCTTGCTAGGAAATAGCGTTTGCAGGTGTCTACGTATAGAAGCAATAGTTTTCTAATGCTTCTTAAATCGTCATATCGCATCTCATATATACGTTTCATGATAAGATATAGAAATCATTGCGAAGTGTCATGTATACCTCGTATTCCTTTCAAAAGAATGTAAATGCGACACTTCCTTGCTGGGAAGTAGCGTTTGCAGATGTCTACGTATCGTAGCAATAGAGTTCTAATGCTCCTTAAATAGCCATATGGCATCTCATTTCTATGTTTCATGATAAGACATAATATTCATGGTGAGTGTCATGTATACCTCGTATTCATTTCAAAAGTATGTAAATGCTGCAATTCCTTGCTAGGAAATAGTGTTTGCAGATGTCTACGTATCGAAGCAGTAGAGTTCAAATGCTTCTTAAAAAGCAAAATCGCTCCTCATTTCTATGTTTCATGATAATATATAATATTCATTGCGGAGTGCCATGTATACCTAGCATAAACTTCAAATGAATGTAAATACGACACTTCCTTGCTAGGAAATAGCGTTTGCAGATGTCTACGTATCGTAGCAATAGATTTCTAATGCTCCTCAAAACGCGATATTGCATCTGATTTCTATGTTTCATGATAAGATATAATATTCTTTGCGTAGTGTCATGTATACCTCGCATACACTTCAAGTGAATGTAAATGCGACACTTCCTTGCTAGGAAATAGTGTTTGCAGATAACTACGTAACGTGGCATTAGGGTTCTAATGCTTCTCAAGATGCGATATCGCGCCTCATTTCTATGTTTCATGATAATATATAATATTCATTGCGAAGTGTCATTTAAACTCGCATACACTTCAAATGAATGTAAATGCGGCACTTCCTTGTTAGGAAGTAGCGTTTGCAGATGTCTACGTATCGAAACAATAGTGTTCTAATGCTTCTCAAAACGCGATGTCGCATCTCATTTCTGTGTTTCATGATTACATATAATATTCATTGTGCAGTATTATGTATACCTCGTATTCACATCAGAAAAATGTAAATGCGACACTCCCTTGCTAGGAAATAGCGTTTGTAGGTGTCTACGTATCGTAGCAATAGAGTTCTTACGCTTGTTAAATGGCGATATCGCATCGCATTTCTTTGTTTCATGATAATATATAATATTCATTGCGAAGTGTCATGTATAACTCGTATTGCTTTCAAAAGGATGTAAATGCGACACTTCCTTGCTAGGAAATAGCGTCTGCAGATGTCTACGTAAAGAAGCAATAGATTTCTAAAGCCTGCTAATTTGCGATATTGCATCTCATATCTATGTTTCATGATAATATATAATATTCATTGCGAAGTGTCATGTATACCTCGCATACACTTTAAATGAATGTGAATGCCACAGTTCCTTGCTAGGAAATAGCGTTTGCAGATATCTGCGTATCGAAGCAATAGAGTTCTAAACCTTCTTAAATCGCGATATCGCATCTCAATTCTATGTTTCATGATAAGATATAATATTCATTGCGACGTGTCATGTATACCTCGCATACACTTTAAATGAATGTGAATGCCACAGTTCCTTGCTAGGAAATAGCGTTTGCAGATATCTGCGTATCGAAGCAATAGAGTTCTAAACCTTCTTAAATCGCGATATCGCATCTCAATTCTATGTTTCATGATAAGATATAATATTCACTGCGAAGTGTCATGTATACCTCGTATTCCTTTCAAAAGTATGTAAAAGCGACACTTCCTTGCTAGGAAGTAGCGTTTGCAGATGTCTACGTATCGAAGCAATAGAGTTCCAATGCTCCTTAAATCGTCATATCGCATCTCATTTCTATGTTTCATGATAAGATATAATATTGATTGCGAAGTGTCAGGTATACCTCGTATTCATTTCAGAAGAATGTAAATGCGACACTTCATTGCTAGGAAATAGCGTTTGCAGATGTCTACGTATCGAAGCAATAGAGTTCTAATGCTTCTTATATCGTCATACCGCTTCTCATATCTACGTTCCTCGATAAGATATAATATTCATTGGGAAGTGTCTTGTATACCTCGCATACACTTTAATTGAATGTGCATGCGACACTTCCTTGCTAGAAAATAGCGTTTGCAGATGTCTACGTATCGAAGCAATAGATTTCCAATGCTTCTTAAAACGACATATTGCATCTCATTTCTATGTTTCATGATAAGATATATTATTCATTGTGCAGTGTTATGTATATCTCGTCCATACTTCAAATGTATGTAATTGCGATACTTGCTTGCTAGGAAATAGCGTTTGCAGATGTCTACGTATCGAAGCAATAGTGTTCTAATGCTTCTCAAGATGCGATATCGCGTCTCATTTCTATGTTTCATGATAATATATAATATTCATTGCGAAGTGTCATGTATACCTCATATACACTTTAATTGAATGTTCATACGACACTTCCTTGCTAGGAAATAGCGTTTGCAGATGTCAACGTATCGAAGCAATAGAATTCTAATGCTTCTCAAAACGCGATATCGCTTCGCATTCCTATGTTTCATGATAAGATATAATATTCATTGTGCAGTGTCATGTATACCTCGCATACACTTCAAATTAATGTGAATGCGACAGTTCCTTTCTAGGAAATAGTGTTTGCAGATATCTACGTATCGTGGCATTAGGGATCTAATGCTTCTCAAGATGCGATATCGCGTCTCATTTGTATGTTTCATGATAATATATAATATTCATTGCGAAGTGTCATGTATACCTCATATACACTTTAATTGAATGTTCATACGACACTTCCTTGCTAGGAAATAGCGTTTGCAGATGTCAACGTATCGAAGCAATAGAATTCTAATGCTTCTCAAAACGCGATATCGCTTCGCATTCCTATGTTTCATGATAAGATATAATATTCATTGTGCAGTGTTAAGAATATCTCGTATTCACTTCAAAAGAATGTAAATGCGACACTTCCTTGCTTGGAAATAGCGTTTGCAGATGTCTACGTATCGAAGCAATAGTTATCTATTGCTCCTTAAATCGTCATATCGCATCTCATATCTAAGTTTCATGATAAGATATAATATTCATTGTGCAGTGTTATGTATACCTCGTATTCACTTCAAAAGAATGTAAATGCGACAGTTCCTTGCTGGGAAATAGTGTTTGCAGATATCTACGTATCGAAGCAATAGAGTTCTAATGCTCCTTAAATCGTCATATCGCATCTCATATCTACGTTTCCTGATAATATATAATATTTATTTCGAAGTGTCATGTGTACCTCGTATTACTTTCAAAAGAATGGAAATGCGGCACTTCCTTGCTTTGCAGATGTCAACGTATCGAAGCTATAGAGTTCTAATGCTTCTTAAATCGCCATATCGCATCTCATTTCTATGTTTCATGATAAGATATAATATTCACTGTGCAGTGTTATGTATGCCTCGTATTCACTTCAAATGAATATAGATGCGACACTTCCTTGCTAGGAAATAGCGTTTGCAGATGTCTACGTATCGTAGCAATAGAGTTCTAATGCTTCTTAAATCGCCATATCGCATCTCATATCTACGTTTCTTGATAAGATATAATATTCATTGTGCAGTGTCATGTATACCTCGCATACACTTCAAATTAATGTGAATGCGACAGTTCCTTGCTAGGAAATAGTGTTAGCAGATACCTACGTAACGTGGCATTAGGGTTCTAATGCTTCTCAAGATGCGATATCGCGTCTCATTTCTATGTTTCATGATAATATATAATATTCATTGCGAAGTGTCATGTAAACTCGCATACACTTCAAATGAATGTAAATGCGGCACTTCCTTGTTAGGAAGTAGCGTTTGCAGATGTCTACGTATCCAAGCAATAGTGTTCTAGTGTTTCTCAAAACGCGATGTCGCATCTCATTTCTGTGTTTCATGATTACATATAATATTCATTGTGCAGTGTTATGTATACCTCGTATCCACATCAGAAAAATGTAAATGCGACACTTCCTTGCTAGGAAATAGCGTTTGTAGGAGTCTACGTATCGTAGCAATAGAGTTCTAACGCTTGTTAAATGGCGATATCGCATCGCATTTCTATGTTTCATGATAATATATAATATTCACAGCGAAGTGTCATGTATACCTCGCATACACTTCAAATGAATGTGAATGCGACAGTTCCATGCTAGGAAATAAAGTTTGCAGATATCTACGTATCGAAGCAATAGAGTTCGAAAGCTTTTTAAATTGCGATTTCGCATCTCATTTCTATGTTTCATGATAATATATAATATTCTTTGTGGAGTGTTATGTATACCTCGTATTCACTTCAAAAGAATGTAAATGCGACATTTCCTTGCTAGGAAATAGTGTTTGCAGATATCTACGTATCGGAGCAATAGAGTTCTAATGCTTCTTAAATCGCCATATTACATCACATTTCTATTTTTCACGATAGGATATAATATTCATTGTGGAGTGTTATGTATACCTTCTATTCACTTCAAAAGAATGTAAATGTGACACTTCCTTGCTAGGAAATAGCGTTTGCAGGTGTCTACGTATCGAAGCAATAGGGATCTAATGCTACTTAAATTGCCATATCGTTCTCATTTCTATGTTTCATGGTAATATATAATATTCACTGCGACGTGTCATGTATACCTCGCATACACTTCAAATGAATGTAAATGCAACACTTCCTTGCTAGGAAGTAGCGTTTGCAGATGTCTACGTATCGAAGCAATAGAGTTCTAATGCTCCTTAAACAGCTATATCGCATCTCATTTCTATGTTTCATGATAAGATATGATATTCATTATGCAGTGTTATGTATATCTCGTCTATACTTGAAATGAATGTAAATGCGACACTTCCTTGCTAGGAAATAGCGTTTGCAGCTGTCTACGTATCGTGGGATTAGAGATCCACTGCTTCTCAAAACGCGATATCGCTTCTCATTTCTATGGTTCATGATAATATATAATATTCATTGCGATGTGTCATGTATACCTCGCATGCACTTCAAATGAATGTAAATGCGACAGATCCTTGCTAGGAAATAGCGTTTGCTGATATCTACGTATCGATGCAAAAGAGTTCTAAAATCGCGATAAAAAGGTGGTTCATGATAATATATAATATTCATTGCGAAGTGTCATGTATACCTGGTATTCCTATCAAACGAATGTAAATGCGACACTTCCTAGTAAGGAAGTAGCGTTTGCAGATGTCTACGTATCGTAGGAATAGAGTTCTAATGCTTCTTAAATCGCCATTTCGCATCTCACTTCTATGTTTCACGATAAGATATAATATTCATTGTGGGGTGTTATGTATACCTCGTATTCACTTCAAAAGACTGTAAATGCGACACTTCCTTGCTAGGAAATAGCGTTTTCAGATGTCTACGTATCGGGGTAATAGAGTTTTAATGCCTCTTAAAACGTGATATCGCATCTCTTTTCTATGTTTCATGATATGATATAATATCCATTGCGAAGTGTCATGTATACCTCGAATTTACTTCAAAAGAATATAAATGCGACACTTCTTTCCTAAGAAATAGCGTTTGCAGATGTCTACGTATCCAAGCAATAGAGTTCTAATACTTCTTAAAACGCGATATCGCATCTCGTTTCTATGTTTCATGATAAGATATCATATTCATTGTGTACTGTTATGTATACCTCGTATTCACTTCTAAAGAATGTAAACGTGACACTTCTTTGCTAAGAAATAGCGTTTGCAGATGTCTACGTATCCAAGCAATAGATTTCTAATGCTTCTTAAAACGCGATATCGCATCTCATTTCTATGTTTGATGATAGTATACAATATTCAATGCGAAGTGTCACTTATGCCTCGTATTCACTTCAAAAGAAAGTAAATGCGACACTTCTTTCCTAGGAAGTAGAGTTTGCAGATGTCTACGTATCGTAAAAATAGCGTTCTTATGCGCTTTGTATCGCGATATCGCATCTCATTTATATGTTACATGATAAGATATAATATTCATTGCGAAGTGTCATGTATACCACATATTCTCTTCAAAATAATGTAAATGCGACACTTCCATGCTAGGAAATAGCGTTTACAGATGTCTCTGTTTCGAAGCAGTAGATTTCTTGTTCTTCTTAAATCGCGATATCGCATCTCATTTCAACGTTCCATGATAAGATATAATATTCATTGCGAAGTGTCCCTTGTAACTCTCTTACACTTCAAATGAGTGTAAATGCGACACTTTCTTGCTAGGAAACAGCGTGTCCAGATGTCTACGTATCAAAATAATTGAGCCCTAATGCTTCATAAAACGAGATGTCCCATCTTATTTCGATGTTTCATGTTAGGATACAATATTCGTTGCGAAGTGTTATGTATACCTCATATTCTCTTCAAAATAATGTAAATGCGACACTTCCATGCTAGGAAATAGCGTTTACAGATGTCTCCGTTTCGAAGCAGTAGAGTTCTAATGCTTCTTAAATCGCGATATCGCATTTCATTTATATGTTTCGTTATAATGTATAATATTCATTGTGGAGTGCTATGTATACCTCGTATTCACTTCAATGGAATATAAATGCAACTCTTCCTTGCTATTCAATAGCGTTTGCAGATGTTACCGTATCGAAGCAGAAGAGAACTAATGCTTCATAAATCGCGTTACCGCATTGCATATCTATGTTTCGTGATAAGGTATAATATTCATTGTGAAGTGTTATGTGTACCCCGTATTCACTTCAAAAGAATGTAAATGCGACACTTCCTTGGTATTAAATAGCGTTTGCAGGTGTCTACGTATCGAAGCAACAGAGTTCTAATGCATCTTAAAACGGGATATCGCATCTCACTTCTATGTTTCACGATAAAATATAATATCCATTGCGAAGTGTTATGTATACCTCGCATACACTTCAAATAAATGTAAATGCGACACTTCCTTGCTTGGAAATAACGTTCGCAGACATCTACGTATCGTAGCAATAAATTTCTAACGCTTCTTATAGCTCGATATCGCATCTCATTTCTATGATTCATGATAAGATATAATATTCATTGCGAAGTGTTATGTACTCCTCGTATCTACTCCAAATGAATGTAACTGCGACACTTTTTTGCTAGGAAGTAGCGTTTCCAGATGTCTACGTATCGAAGCAATAGAGTTCCAATGCTTCCTAAAACGAGATATCGCTAACCAATCCTATGTTTCATGATAAGATATTATATTCATTGCGAAGTGTCATGTATACCTCGTACTCACTTCAAATGAATGTAAATGGGATACTATCTTGCTAGGAAATAGCGTTTGCAGATGTCTACGTATCGAAGAAATAGAGTTCTAAAGCTTCTTAAAACGGGATATTGCATCTCCTTCCTATCTCTCACGATAAGATATAATATATATTGCGAGGTGTCATGTATAAATCGTAATCACTTCAAAAGAATGTAAATGCGACACTTCCTTGCTAGGATGTAGCGTTTGCAGATGTCTACGTATCGAAGCAATTGGTATCTAATGCTTCTTAAAACGCGATATCGCATCTCATTTCTATGTTTGATGATAAGTATACAATATTCAATGCGAAGTGTCACTTATGCCTCGTATTCACTTCAAAAGAAAGTAAATGCGACACTTCCTTGCTAGGAAATAGCGTTTGCAGATGTCTACGTATCGGAGCAATAGTTTTCTCTTGCTTCTTAAATCGTCATATCGCATCTCATGTCTACGTTTCATGATAAGATATAATATTCACTGCGAAGTGTCATGTATACCTTGCATACACTTCAATTGAATGTAAATGCGACACTTCCTTGCTAGGAAATAGCGTTTGCAGATGTCTATGTATCGAAGCAATAGCGTTCTAATGCTTCTTAAATCGCGATATCGCATCTCATATCTATGTTTCATGATAATATACAATATTCATTGCGAAGTGTCATGTATACCTCGCATACACTTCAAATGAATGTAAATGCGACACTTCCTTGCTAGGAAATAGCGTTTCCAGATGTCTACGTATCGAAGCAATAGACATCTAATGCTTCATAAATCGCCATATCGGATCACATTTCTATATTTCATGATAAGATATAATATTCATTGTGCAGTGTTATGTATACCTCGTATTCACCTCAAAAGTATGTAAATGCGACACTTCCTTGCTAGGCAATAGCGTTTGCAGATATCTTCGTATCGAAGCAATAGTGTTCTAATGCTTCTTAAATCGCGATATCGCATCTCATATCTATGTTTCGTGATAATATATAATATTCATTGCGAAGAGTCATGTATACCTCGCATACACTTCAAATGAATGTGAATGCGACAGTTCCTTGCTAGGAAATAGTGTTTGCAGATATCTAGTATCGAAGCAATAGAGTTCTAAAGCTTCTTAAATCGCGATATCGCATCTCATTTCTATGTTTCTTGATAAGATATAACATTCATGGTGCAGTGTTATGAATACCTCGTATTCACTTCAAAAGAATGTAAATGCGACACTTCCTTGCTTGGAAATAGCGTTTGCAGATGTCTACGTATCGTAGCATTAGTGCTCTAATGCTTCTCAAACCGCGACATCGTTTCACATTTCTATGTTTCATGATAGTATATAATATTCATTGCGTAGTGTCGTGTATACCTCGTATTCACTTCAAAAGAATGTAAATGCGACACTTCCTTACTAGGAAATAGCGTTTGCAGATGTCTACGTATAGAAGCAATAGATCTCTAAAGCTTGCTAATTCGCGATATCGCATCTCATATCTGTGTTTCATGATAATATATAATATTCATTGCGAAGTGTCATGGATACCTCGGATACACTTCAAATGAATGTAAATGCGTCACTTCCTTACTAGGAAATAGCGTTTGCAGATGTCTACGTATCGAAGCAATAGATATCTAATGCTTCTTAAATCGCGATATCGCATCTCATTTCTATGTTTCATGATAAGATATAATATCCATTGTGCAGTGTTATGTATATCTCGTCTATGCTTCAAATGAATGTAAATGCGACACTTCCTTGCTAGGAAATAGCGTTTGCAGATGTCTACGTATCGAAGCAATAGAGTTCTAATGCTTCTAAAATCGCGATATCGCCTCTCATTTCTATGTTTCATGATAATATATAATATTCACTGTGCAGTGTTATGTATACCTCGTATTCACTTCAGAAGAATGTAAATGCGACACTTCCTTGCTAGGAAATAGCGTTTGCAGGTGTCTACGTATCGTAGCATTAGTGCTCTAATGCTTCTCAAAACGCGACATCGTTTCACATTTCTATGTTTCATGATAGTATATAACATTCATTGCGTAGTGACATGTATACCTCGCATACACTTCAAATGAATGCAAATGCGACACTTCCTTTCTAGGAAATAGCGTTTGCAGATGTCTACGTATCGAAGCAATAGATATCTAAAGCTTTATAAATCGCGATATCGCATCTCATTTCAATGTTTCATGATGAGATATAATATTCATTGTGCAGTGTTATGAATACCTCGTATTCACTTCAGAAGAATGTAAATGCGACACTTCCTTGCTAGGAAAGAGCGTTCGCAGATGTCTACGTATCGAAGCAGAAGAATTCTAATGTTTTTTAAATCGTCATATCGCAATATCATTTCTATGTTTCATGTTAGGATAAAATATTCATTGCGAAGTGTCATGTATACCTCGTATTCCTTTCAAAAGAATGAAAATGCGACACTTCCTTGCTAGGAAGTAGCGTTTGCAGATGTCTACGTATCGAAGCAATACAGATCTAATACGTCTTAAATCACCATATCGCATCTCATTTCTATGTTTCATGTTAGGATATAATATTCATTGCGAAGTGTCATGTATACTTCGCATACACTTCAAATGAATGCAAATGCGACACTTCCTTTCTAGGAAATAGCGTTTGCAGATGTCTACGTATCGAAGCAGTAGAATTCTAATGCTTCTTAAACCGTCATATCGCATATCATTTCTATGCTTCATGTTAAGATATAATATTCACTGCGAAGTGACATGTATACCTCGCATATACTTCAAAAGAATGCAAATGCGACACTTCCTTGCTAGGAAATAGCGTTTGCAGATGTCTACGTATCGAAGCAATAGATATCTAAAGCTACATAAATCGCGATATCGCATCTCATTTTAATGTTTCATGATGAGATATAATATTCATTGTGCAGTGTTATGAATACCTCGTATTCACTTCAGAAGAATGTAAATGCGACACTTCCTTGCTAGGAAATAGCGTTTGCAGGTGTCTACGTATCGTAGCATTAGTGCTCTAATGCTTCTCAAAACGCGTCATCGTTTCACATTTCTATGTTTCATGATAGTATATAATATTCATTGCGTAGTGTCATGTATACCTCGCATACACTTCAAGTGAATGTAAATGCGACACTCCCTTGCTAGGAAGTAGCGTTTGCAGATGTCTACGCATCGAAGCAATAGAGATCTAATGCTTCTTAAATCGTCATATCGCATCTCATTTCTATGTTTCACGAAAAGATATAATATTCACTGTGTAGTGTTATGTATACCTCGTATTCACTACAAAAGAATGTAAATGCGACACTTCCTTGCTAGGAAATAGCGTTTGCAGATGTCTACGTATCGAAGCAATAGTTTTCTAATGCTTCTTAAATCGTCGTATCGCATCTCATATCTACGTTTCATGATAAGATATAATATTCATTGCGAAGTGTCATGTATACCTCGTATTCCTTTCAAAAGAATGTAAATGCGACACTTCCTTGCTAGGCAGTAGCGTTTGCAGATGTCTACGTATCGAAGCAATAGTTTTCTAATGCATCTTAAAACGTCATATCGCATCTCATATCTATGTTTCATGATAATATATAATATTCACTGTGCAGTGTTATGTATACCTCGTATTCACTTCAGAAGAATGTAAATGCGACACTTCCTTGCTAGGAAATAGCGTTTACAGGTGTCTACGTATCGTAGCATTAGTGCTCTAATGCTTCTCAAAACGCGACATCATTTCACATTTCTATGTTACATGATAGTATACAATATTCATTGCGTAGTGTCATGTATACCTCGTATTCACTTCAAAAGAATGTAAATGCGACACTTCCTTACTAGGAAATAGCGTTTGCAGATGTCTACGTATAGAAGCAATAGATTTCTAAAGCATGCTAATACGCGATATCGCATCTCATATCTATGTTTCATGATAATATATAATATTCATTGCGAAGTGTCATGTATACCTCGGATACACTTCAAATGAATGTAAATGCGTCACTTCCTTGCTAGGAAATAGCCTTTGCAGATGTCTACGTATCGAAGCAATAGAGTTCTAAAGCTTCATAAATCGCGAAATCGCATCTCATTTCAAAGTTTCATGATGAGATATGATATTCATTGTGCAGTGTTATGAATACCTCGTAATCACTTCAAAAGTATGTAAATGCGACACTTCCTTGCTAGGAAATAGCGTTTGCAGATGTCTACGTATCGAAGCAATAGATATCTAATGCTTCTTAAATCGTCGTTTCGCATCTCATATCTACGTTTCATGATAAGATATAATATTCATTTCGAAGTGTCATGTATACCTCGTATTTCTTTCAAAAGAATGTAAATTCGACACTTGCTTGCTAGGAAATAGCGTTTGCAGATGTCTACGTATAGAAGCAATAGGAATCTAATGCTTCTTAAATAGCGATATCGCATCTCATTTCTATGTTTCATGATAAGATATAATATCCATTGTGCAGTGTTATGTATATCTCGTCTATGCTTCAAATGAATGTAAATGCGACTCTTCCTTGCTAGGAAATAGCGTTTGCAGATGTCTACGTATCGAAGCAATAGAGTTCTAATGCTTCTTAAATCGCGATATCGCCTCTCATTTCTATGTTTCATGATAAGATATAATATTCATTGGGCAGTGTTATGTATACCTCGTATTCACTTCAGAAGAATGTAAATGCGACACTTCCTTGCTAGGAAATAGCGTTTGCAGGTGTCTACGCATCGTAGCATTAGTGCTCTAATGCTTCTCAAAACGCGACATCGTTTCACATTTCTATGTTTCATGATAGTATATGATATTCATTGCGTAGTGTCATGTACACCTCGCATACACTTCAAGTGAATGTAAATGCGACACTCCCTTGCTAGGAAGTAGCGTTTGCAGATGTCTACGCATCGAAGCAATAGAGATCTAATGCTTCTTAAATCGTCGTTTCGCATCTCATATCTACGTTTCATGATAAGATATAATATTCATTTCGAAGTGTCATGTATACCTCGTATTTCTTTCAAAAGAATGTAAATTCGACACTTGCTTGCTAGGAAATAGCGTTTGCAGATGTCTACGTATAGAAGCAATAGGAATCTAATGCTTCATAAATCGCGATATCGCATCTTATTTCAATGTTTCACGATGAGATATAATATTCATTGTTCAGTGTTATGAATACCTCGTATTCACTTCAGAAGAATGTAAATGCGACACTTCCTTGCTAGGAAATAGCGTTTGCAGATGTCTACCTATCGAAGCAGTAGAATTCTAATTCTTCTTAAATCGTCATATCGCATATCATTTCTATGCTTCATGTTAAGATATAATATTCACTGCGAAGTGACATGTATACCTCGCATACACTTCAAATGAATGCAAATGCGACACTTCCTTGCTAGGAAATAGCGTTTGCAGATGTCTACGTATCGAAGCAATAGATATCTAAAGCTACATAAATCGCGATATCGCATCTCATTTTAATGTTTCATGATGAGATATAATATTCATTGTGCAGTGTTAAGAATACCTCGTATTCACTTCAGAAGAATGTAAATGCGACACTTCCTTGCTAGGAAGTAGCGTTTGCAGATGTCTGCGAATCGTGGCATTAGAGTTCTAATGCTTCTCAAAACGCAGTATCGCTACTCATTTCTATGTTTCGTGATAATGTATAATATTCATTGCGAAGTGCCATGTATATCTCGCATACACTTCAATTGAATGTAAATGCGACACTTCCTTGCTAGGAAATAGCGTTTGCAGATATCTGCGTATCGTGGCATTAGAGTTCTAATGCTTCTTAAATCGCCATATCGCATCTCATTTCTATGTTTCATGATAAGATATAATATTTATTCTGGAGTGTTATGTATACCTCGTATTCACATCAAATGTATGTAAATGCGACACTTCCTTGCCAGGAAATAGCGTTTGCAGATGCCTACGTATCGTAGCATTAGAGTTCTAATGCTTCTCAAAACGCGATATAGCCATTCGTTACTATGTTTCATGATAATATATAATATTCACTGTGGAGTGTTATGTATACCTCGTATTCACATCAGAAGTATGTAAATGCGACACTTCCTTGCTAGGAAGTAGCGTTTGCAGATGCCTGCGTATCGAAGCAATAGAGTTCTAATACTTCTTAAATCGCCATATCGCATCTCATTTCTATGTTTCATGATAAGATATAATATTTATTGTGGACTCTTATGTATACCTCGTATTCACTTCAAATATATGTAAATGCGGCACTTCCTTGCCAGGAAATAGCGTTTGCTGATGTCTACGTATCGTAGCATTAGAGTTCTAATGCATCTCAAAACGCGATATAGCTATTCGTTACTATGTTTCATGATAATATATAATATTCCCTGTGGAATGCTACGTATACCTCGTATTCATTTCAATAGAATGTAAATGCGACACTTCTTTGCTAGGAAATACCGTTTGCAGATGTCTATGTATCGTAGAGTTAGTGCCCTAATGCTTCTCAAAACGCGACAGCGTTTCTCATTTCTATGTTTCATGATAGTATATAATATTCATCGAGTAGTGTCATGTATACCTTGCATACACTGCAATTGAATGTAAATGCGACACTTCCTTGCTAGGAAATAGCGTTTGCAGATGTCTGCGTATCGTGGCATTAGAGTTCTAATGCTTCTCAAAACGCGGTATCGCTTCTCATTTCTATCTTTCGTGATAATATATAATATTCATTGCGAAGTGCCATGTATATCTCGCATACACTTCAATTGAATGTAAATGCGACACTTCCTTGCTAGGAAATAGCGTTTGCAGATGTCTGCGTATCGTGGCATTAGAGATCTAATGCTTCTCAAAACGCGGTATCGCTTCTCATTTCTATGTTTCGTGATAATATATAATATTCATTGCGAAGTACCATGTATATCTCGCATACACTTCAATTGAATGTACATGCGACACTACCTTGCTCGGAAGTAGCGTTTGCAGATGTCTACGTATCGAAGCAATGGAGTTCTAATGCTTCTTAATCGCCATATCGCATCTCATTTCTATGTTTCATGATAAGATATAATACTCATTGTGCAGTGTTATGTATATCTCGTCTATACTTCAAATGAATGTAAATGCGACACTTCCTTGCTAGGAAATATAGTTTGCAGATGTCTACGTACCGAAGCAATAGAGTTCTAATGCTTCTTAAATCGCCATATCGCATCTCATTCCAATGTTTCATGATAAGATATAATATTTATTGTGGACTCTTATGTACACCTCGTATTCACTTCAAATGTATGTAAATGCGACACTTCCCTGCCAGGAAATAGCGTTTGCAGATGTCTGCGTATCGTAGCATTAGAGTTCTAATGCTTCTCAAAACGCGATATAGATATTCGTTACTATGTTTCATGATAATATATAATATTCACTGTGGAGTGTTATGTATACCTCGTATTCACATCAGAAGAATGTAAATGCGACACTTCCTTGCTAGGAAGTAGCGTTTGCAGATGCCTGCGTATCGAAGCAATGGAGTTCTAATGCTTCTTAAATCGCCGTATCGCATCTCATTTCTATGTTTCATGATAAGATATAATATTCATTTTGCAGTGTTCTGTATATCTGATCTATACTTCAAATGAATGTAAATGCGACACTTCCTTGCTAGGAAATAGCGTTTGCAGATGTCTGCGAATCGTGGCATTAGAGTTCTAATGCTTCTCAAAACGCGGTATCGCTATTCATTTCTATGTTTCGTGATAATATATAATATTCATTGCGAAGTGCCATGTATATCTCGCATACACTTCAATTGAATGTACATGCGACACTTCCTTGCTAGGAAGTAGCGTTTGCAGATGTCTACGTATCGAAGCAATGGAGTTCTAATGCTTCTTAAATCGCCAAATCGCATCACATTTCTATGTTTCATGATAAGATATAATATTCACTGCGCAGTGTTATGTATACCTCGTATTCACTTCAAAAGAATGTAAATGCGACACTTCCTTGCTAGGAAATAGCGTTGGCAGATATCTACGTATCGTGGCATTAGAGTTCTAATGCTTCTCAAAACGCGATATCGCTTCTCATTACTATGCTTCATGATAATATATAATATTCATTGTGGAGTGTTATGTATACCTCGTATTCACTTCAAAAGAATGCAAATGCGACACATCCTTGCTAGGAAATAGCGTTTGCAGGTGTCTACGTATCGAAGCAGTAGTGTTCTAATGCTTCTGAAATCGCCATATCGCATCCCATTCCTATGTTTCATGATAAGATATAATATTCAGAGTGCAGTGTTATGTATACCGCGTATTCCTTTCAAAAGAATGTAAATGCGACACTTCCTTGCTAGGAAGTAGCGTTTGCAGATTTCTACGTATCGAAGCAATAGAGTTCTAATGCTTCTTAAATCGCGATATCGCACCTCATTTCTATGTTTCATGATAAGATATAATATTCATTGTGTAGTGTTATGTTTATCTCATCTATACTTCAAATGAATGTAAATGCGACACTTCCTTGCTAGGAAATAACGTTGGCAGATGTCTGCGTATCGTGGCATTAGAGTTCTAATGCTTCTCAAAACGCGATATCGCATCTCATTTCTATGTTTCATGATAAGACATAATATTCATTGTGTAGTGTTATGTATATCTCGTCTATACTTCAAATGGATGTAAATGCGACACTTCCTTGCTAGGAAATAGCGTTTGCAGATGTCTACGTATCGTGGCATTAGAGTTCTAATGCTTCTCAAAACGCGATATCGCTTCTCATTACTATGTTTCATGATAATATATAATATTCATTGTGGAGTGTTATGTATACCTCGTATTCACTTCAAAAGAATGCAAATGCGACACATCCTTGCTAGGAAATAGCGTTTGCAGGTGTCTACGTTTCGAAGCAATAGAGTTCTAAATCATTCTAATTCGCGATATCGCATCTCATTTCTATGTTTCATGATAAGATATAATTTTCATTGTGGAGTGTTGTGTATACCTCGTATTGGTTTCAAAAGAATGTAAATGCGACACTTCCTTGCTAGGAAGTAGCATTTGCAGATGTCTACGTATCGAAGCAATACTGTTCTAATGCTTCCTAAATCGCGATATCGCATCCCATTCCTATGTTTCATGATAAAATATAATATTCATAGTGGAGTGTTATGTATACCTCGTATTCACTTCAAAAGAATGCAAATGCGACACATCCTTGCTAGGAAATAGCGTTTGCAGGTGTCTACGTATCGAAGCAATAGAGTTCTAAATCGTTCTAATTCGCGATATCGCATCTCATTTCTATGTTTCATGATAAGATATAATTTTCATTGTGGAGTGTTATGTATACCTCGTATTGGTTTCAAAAGAATGTAAATGTGACACTTCCTTGCTAGGAAGTAGCGTTTGCAGATTTCTACGTATCGAAGCAATAGATTTCTAAAGCTTGCTAATTCGCGATATCGCACCTCATATCTATGTTTCATGATAATATATAATATTCAGTGCGAAGTTTCATGTATACCTGGCATACAATTCAAACGAATGTGAATGCGACAGTTCTTTGTGGGAAATAGTGTTTGCAGATGTCTACGTATCGAAGCAACAGCGTTCTAATGCTTCTTAAATCGTCATATCGCATCTCATTTCTATGCTTCATGATAAGATATAATATTCATTGTGCAGTGTTATGTATACCTCGTATTCACTTGAAAAGAATGTAAATGCGACACTTCCTTGCTAGGAAGTAACGTTTGCAGATGTCTACGTATCGAAGCAATAGTTTTCTAATGCTTCTTAAATCGTCATATCGCATCTCATATCTACGTTTCATGATAAGATATAATACTCATTGCGAGGTGTCATGTATACCTCGTATTCCTTTCAAAGGAATGTAAATGCGACACCTCCTTGCTAGGAAATAGCGTTTGCAGATGTCTACGTATCGAAGCAACAGACACCTAGTGCTTCATAAACCGCGATAGCGCATCTCAATTCTATGTTTCATGATAATTTACAATATTCATTGTGCAATGTTATGTATACCTCGTATTCGCTTCAAAAGAATGTAAATGCGACCCTTCCTTGCTTGGAAATAGCGTTTGCAGATGTCTACGTATCGAAGCAATAGTTTTCTAATGCCTCTTAAATCGTCATATCGCATCTCATATCTACGTTTCATGATAAGATATAATATTCATTGCGAAGTGTCATGTATACCTCGTATTCCTTTCAAAAGAATGTAAATGCGACACTTTCTTGCTAGGAAATGGCGTTTGCAGATTTCTACTTATCGAAGCAATAGATTTCTAATGCTTGCTAGTTCGCGATATCGCATCTCATATCTGTGTTTCATGATAATATATAATATTCATTGCGAAGTGTTATGTATACCTCGCATACACTTCAAATGAATGTGAATGCGACAGTTCCTTGCTAGGAAATAGTGTTTGCAGATATCTACGTTTCGAAGCAATAGAGTTCTAAAGCTTCTTAAATTGCGATATCGCATATCATTTCTATGTTTCATGATAACACATAATATTCATTGTGGAGTGTTATGTATACCTCGTATTCACTTCAAAAGGATGTAAATGCGACACTTCCTTGCTAGGAAATAGCGTTTGCAGATGTCTACGTATCGAAGCAATAGATTTCTAGTGCTTGCTAGTTCGCGATATCGCATCTCATATCTACGTTTCATGATAAGATATAATATTCATTGCGAAGTGTCATGTATACCTCGTATTCCTTCCAAAAGAATGTAAATGCGACACTTCCTTGCTAGGAAGTAGCGTTTGCAGATATCTACGTATCGAAACAATAGTGTCCTAAAGCTTCTTAAATCGCGATATTGCATCTCATTTCTATGTATCATTATAAGATATAATATTCATTGTGCAGTGTTACAAATACCTCGTATTCACTTCAAAAGAATGTAAATGCGACACTTCCTTGCTAGGAAGTAGCGTCTGCAGATGTCTACGTATCGAAGCAATAGTGTTCTAATGCTTCTTAAATCGCCATATCGCTACACATTACTATGTTTCATGATAAAATATAATATTCATTGTGGAGTGTTATGTATACCTCGTATTCACTTCAAAAGAATGTAAATGCGACACTTCCTTGCTAGGAAGTAGCGTGTGCAGATGTCTACGTATCGAAGCAATAGTGTTCTGATGCTTGCTAGTTCGCGATATTTCATCTCATATCTGTGTTTCATGATAATATATAATATTCATTGCGAAGTGTTATGTATACCTCGCATACACTTCAAATGAATGTGAATGCGACAGTTCCTTGCTAGGAAATAGTGTTTGCAGATATCTACGTTTCGAAGCAATAGACTTCTAAAGCTTCTTAAATTGCGATATCGCATATCATTTCTATGTTTCATGATAACATATAATATTCATTGTGGAGTGTTATGTATACCTCGTATTCACTTCAAAAGAATGCAAATGCGACACTTCCTTGCTATGAAATAGCGTGTGCAGATGTCTACGTATCGAAGCAATAGTGTTCTAAATCTTTCTAATTCGCGATATCGCATCTCATTTCTATTTTTCATGATAAGATATAATATACACTGTGGAGTGTTATGTATACCTCGTATTCGTTTCAAAAGAATGTAAATGCGACACTTCCTTGCTAGGAAGTAGCGTGTGCAGATGTCTACGTATCGAAGCAATAGTGTTCTGATGCTTCTTAAATCGCGATATCGCATCTCATTTCTATGTATCATGACAATATATAATATTCATTGCGAAGTGTCATGTATACCTCGCATACACTTAAAATGAATGTAAATGCGACACTTCCTTGCTGGGAAATAGCGTTTGCAGATGTCTACGTATCGAAGCAATAGATTACTAAAGCTTGCTAATCGGCGATATCGCATATCATATCTATGTTTCATGATAATATATAATATTAATTGTGAAGTTTCATGTATACCTCGCATACAAATCAAAAGAGTGAATGCGACAATTCCTTGCTGGGAAATAGAGTTTGCAGATGTCTACGTATCGAAGCAATAGAGTTCTAATGCTTCTTAAATCGCGATATCGCATCTCATTTCAATGTTTCATGATAAGATATAATATTCATTGTGCAGTGTTATGTATACCTCGTATTCATTTGAAAAGAATGTAAATGCGACACTACCTTGCTAGGAAGTAGCGTTTGCGGATGTCTACGTATCGAAGCAATAGTTTTCTAATGTTCCTTAAATCGTCATATCGCATCTCATATCTACGTTTCTTGATAAGATATAATATTCATTGCAAAGTGTCATGTATACCTCGTATTCCTTTCAAAAGAATGTAAGTGCTACACTTCCTTGCTAGGAAGTAGCGTTTGCAGATGTCTACGTATCGAAGCAATAGAGTTCTAATGCTTCTTAAATAGCCATATCGCATCTCATATCTAAGTTTCATGATAAGATATAATATTCATTATGTACTGTTATGTTTATCTCATCTATGCTTCAAATGAATGTAAATGCGACACTTCCTTGCTAGGAAATAGCGTTTGCAGATGTCTTCGTATCGTGGCATTAGAGTTCTAAATCTTTCTAATTCGCGATATCGCATCTCATTTCTATGTTTCATGATAAGATATAATATTCACTGCGAAGTGTCACGTATACCTCGTATTCACTTCAGAACAATGTAAATGCGACACTTCCTTGCTAGGAAGTTGCGTTTGCAGATGTCTACGTATCGAAGCAATAGATTCCTAATGCTTCTTAAATCGTCATATCGCACCTCATTTCTATGTTTTATGATAAGATATAATATTCATTGCGAAGTGCCATGTATACCTCGTATTCCTTTCAAAAGAATGTTAATGCGACACTACCTTGCAAGGAAGTAGCGTTTGCAGATATCTACGTATCGAACCAATAGATTTCTAATGCTTCTTAGATCGCCATATCGCATTTCATTTCTATGTTTCATGATATGATATAATATTCATTGTGCAGTGTTATGTATATCTCGTCTATACTTCAAATGAATGTAAATGCGACACTTCTTTGCTAGGAAATAGGGTTTGCAGATGTCTACGTATCGAAGCAATAGAGTTCTAATTCTTCTTAAATCGTCATATCACATGCCATTTCTACGTTTCCTGATAAGATATAATATTCATTGCGAAGTGCCATGTATACCTCGTTTTCCTTTCAAAAGAATGTAAATGCGACACTTCCTGGCTAGGAAGAAGAGTCTGCAGATTTCTACGTATCGAAGCAATAGAGTTCTAATGCTTCTTAAATCGCCATATCGCATCTCATTTCTATGCTTTATGATAAGATATAATATTCATTGTGCAGTGTTACGTATATCTCGTCTATACTTCAAATGGATGTAAATGCGACACTTCCTTGCCAGGAAATAGCGTTTGCAGATGTCTACGTATCGTGGCATTAGAGCTCTAATGCTTCTCAAAACACGATATCGCTACTCATTACCTTATTTCATTATAATATATAATATTCATTGTGGAGTGTTCTGTATACCTCGTATTCTTTTCAATAGAATGTAAATGCGACACTTCCTTGCTAGGAAATAGCGTTTGCAGATGTCTACGTATCGAAGTTATAGACATCAAGTGCTTCATATATCGCCATATCGCATCTCATTTCTATGTTTCATGATAAGATATAATATTCACAGTGCAGTGTTATGTATACCTCGTATTCACTTCAAAAGAATGTAAGTGCGACACTTCCTTGCTAGGAAGTAGCGTTTGCAGATGTCTACGTATCGAAGCAATAGTTTTCTAATGCTTCTTAAATCGTCATATCGCATCTCATATCTACGTTTCATGATAAGATATAGTATTCATTGCGAAATGTCATGTATACCTCGTATTCCTTTCAAAAGAATGTAAATGCGACACTTCCTTGCTAGGAAGTAGCGTCTGCAGATGTCTACGTATCGAAGCAATAGTGTTCTAATTCTTCTTAAATCGCCATATCGCTACACATTACTATGTTTCATGATAACATATAATATTCATTGTGGAGTGTTATGTATACCTCGTATTCACTTCAAAAGATTGTAAATACGACACTTCCTTGCTAGGAAATAGCGTTTGCAGATGTCTACGTATCGGAGCAATAAGCATCTTATGCTTCATAAATCGCGATATCGCATCTCATATCTATGTTTCATGATAAGATATAATATTCACAGTGCAGTGTTATGTATACCTCGTATTCACTTCAAAAGAATGTAAGTGCGACACTTCCTTGCTAGGAAGTAGCGTCTGCAGATGTCTACGTATCGAAGCAATAGTGTTCTAATTCTTCTTAAATCGCCATATCGCTACACATTACTATGTTTCATGATAACATATAATATTCATTGTGGATTGTTATGTATACCTCGTATTCACTTCAAAAGAATGTAAATGCGACACTTCCTTGCTAGGAAATGGCGTTTGCAGATGTCTACGTATCGAAGCAATAGATTTCTAATGCTTGCTAGTTCGCGATATCGCATCTCATATCTGTGTTTCATGATAATATGTAATATTCATTGCGAAGTGTTATGTATACCTCGCATACACTTCAAATGAATGTGAATGCGACAGTTCCTTGCTAGGAAATAGCGCTTTCAGATGTCTACGTATCCAAGCAATAGTTTTGTAATGCTTCTTAATTCGTCATATCGCATCTCATATCTACGTTTCATGATAAGATATAATATCCATTGCGAAGTGTCATGTATACCTCGTATTCCTTTCAAAAGAATGTAAATGCGACACTTCCTTGCTAGGAAATAGCGTTTGCAGATGTCTACGTATCGAAGCAATAGGGATCTAATGCTTCTTAAATCGCCATATTGCATCACATTTCTATGTTTCATGATAAGATATAATATTCATTGTGCAGTGTTATGTATACCTCGTATTCACCTCAAAAGAATATAAATGCGACACTTCCTTGCTAGGAAATAGCGTTTGCAGATATCTACGTATCGAAGCAATAGTGTCCTAAAGCTTCTTAAATCGCGATATCGCATCTCATTCCTATGTTTCATGATAAGATATAGCATTCATTGTGCAGTGTTATGTATACCTCGTATTCACTTCAAAAGAATGTAAATGTGACAATACCCTGCTAGGAAATAGCGATTGCAGATATCTACGTATCGTAGCAACAAAGATCTAATGCTTCTTCAAACGCGATATCGCAACACATTTCTATGTTTCATGATAAGATATAACATTCAATGTGCAGTGTTATGTACTCCTCGCATTCACATCAAAAGAAAGTAAATGCGACAATACACTGCTAGGAAATAGCGTTTGCAGATGTCTCCGTAACGAAGAGATAGTGTTCTAATGCTTCTTAAATCATGATATCGCGTCTCATTTCTGTGTCTCATGATAAGATATAAAATTCATTGCGAAGTGTCGCTTATACCTCGCATACACTTCAAATGAATGTAAATGCGACACTTCCTTGCAAAGAAATAGCGTTTGCAGATGTCTACGTATCTAAGCAATAGAGTTCTAGTGCATCTTAAAACTGCGATATCGCATCACATTTCTATGTCTCATGATAAGATATAATATTCATAGCGAAGTGTCATGTATTCCTCGCATGCGCATCAAGTGAATGTAAATGCGACACTTCCTTGCTAGCAAATAGCGTTTGCATATGTCTACTTATTGAAGAAACAGTGTTGTAATGCTTCCTAAACGAGATATCGCATCTCATTTCTATGTTTCATGCTAAGATATAATATTCGTTGCGAAGTGTCATGTATACCACGTATTCCTTTCAAAAGAATGTAAATGCGACACTTCCTTGCTAAGAAGTTGCATTTGCAGATGTCTACGTATCGAAGCAATTGGTTTCTAGTGCTTCTTAATACGCGAAATCGTTCCACATTTCTATGTTTCGTGATAAGGTATAATATTAATTGCGAAGTGTCATGTATACCTCGCATGCGCTTCAAGTGAATGTGAATGCAACACTTCCTTGGTAGGGAATAGCGTTTGCAGATACCTACGTATCCAAGCCATAGAGTTCTAATGCTTCTCAAAACGCGATATCGCATCTCATTTCTATGTTTCATGATATGACATAATATCCATAGCGAAGTGTCATGTATAGCTCATATTCACTTCAAATGAATGTAAATATGACACTTCCTTGCTATGAAGTAGAGTTTGCAGATGTCTACGTATCGTAACAATAGGGTTGTTATGCTCTTTATATCGCGATATCGCATCTCATTTGTATGTTACATGATAAGATATAATATTCATTGCGAAGTGTCATGTATACCTCGTATTCACTTGAAAAGAATGTAAATGCGTCACTTCATTGCTAGGAAGTAGCGTTTCCAAATGTCTACGTATCGAAACTATAGGTTTCTATTGCTTTTTAAAACGAGATGTTGCATTATATTTCTATGTTTCATGATAAGATATAATATTCATTGCTAAGCGTCATGTCTACCTCCTATTCACATGAAAAGAATGTAAATGCGACACTATCTTGTAGGGAAAAGCGTTTCCAGATGCCTACGTATCGAAACAATAGGTTATTCATTGTGGCCTGTTATGTATACCTCGTATTCACTTCAAAAGAATGTAAATGCGACCCTATCTTGCAGGAAAAAGCGTTTCCAGATGCCTACGTATCGAAAAAATAGGTTTCTATTGCATCTTAAAGCGAGATGTTGCATTATATTTCGAAGTTTCATGATAAAATATAATATTCATTGCGAAGCATCATGTATACCTACTATTCACTTGAAAAGAATGTAAATGCGACACTATCTTGTAGGAAAAAGCGTTTCCAGATGCCTACGTATCGAAACAATAGGTTTCTATTGCATCTTAATGCGAGATGTTGCATCCTATTTCTATGTTTCATGATAAGATATAATATTCATTGCGAAGCGTCATGTATTCCTCGTATTCACTTCAAAAGGTGGTAAGTGCGGCACTTCCAAGCTAGGAAACAGCGTTTGCAGATGTCTACGTATCGTCGCATCAGAGTTCTAATGCTTCTAAAAACGCAATATCTCATCTCATTTCTATGTTTCATGATAAGATATAATATTCATTGCGAAGCGTCACTTGTACCTCGAATTCACTTCAATCGAATGTAAATGCGACACTTCCTTGATAGGAAATAACGTTTGCAGATGTCTACGTATCGGGGTAGTGGAGTTTTAATGCTCCTTAAAACGCGATATCGCATCTCATTTCTATGTTTCATGACATGATATAATATCCATAGCGAAGTGTCATGTATACCTCGTATTCACTTCAAGTGAATGTAAATACGACACTTCCTTGCTAGGAAATAGCGCTCGCAGATGTCTACGTATCGTAGCAATAGAGTTCTAATACTTCCTATAACGCGATATCGCATCTCTCTACTATGTTTCCTGATAAGATATCATATTCATTGTGGACCGTTATGTATACCTCGTATTCACTTCAAAAGAATGTAAATGCGACACTATCTTGCAGGAAAAAGCGTTTCCAGATGCCTACGTATCGAAAAAATAGGATTCTATTGCATCTTAAAGTGAGATGTTGCATTATATTTCGAAGTTTCATGATAAAATATAATATTCATTGCGAAGCATCATGTATACCTACTATTCACTTGAAAAGAATGTAAATGCGACACTATCTTGTAGGAAAAAGCGTTTCCAGATGCCTACGTATCGATACAATAGGTTTCTATTGCATCTTAAAGCGAGATGTTGCATCCTATTTCTATATTTCATGATAAGATATAATATTCATTGCGAAGCGTCATATATTCCTCGTATTCACTTCGAAAGGTGGTAAGTGCAACACTTCCTTGCTAGGAAATAGCGTTTGCAGATGCCTTCGTATCGTGGCAGTAGGGTTCTAATGCTTCTCAAAACCCGATATCGCATCTCATTTCTATGTTTCATGATAAGATACAATATTCATTGTGGAGTGTTATGTATACCTCGTATTCACATCAAAAGAATGTAAATGCGACACTTCCTTGCTAGGAAATAGCGTTTGCAGATGTCTACGTATCGAAGCAATGGATTTCTAATGCTTCTTAAATCGTCAATTCGCATCTCATGTTTATGTTTCATGATAAGATATAATATTCATTGCGAAGTGTCATGTATACCTCGCATTCCTTTCAAAAGAATGTATATGCGACACTTCCTTGCTAGGAAGTAGCGTTTGCAGATGTCTACGTATCGAAGCAATAGGGATCTAATGCTTCTTAAATCGCCATATTGCATCTCATTTCTATGTTTCATGATAAGATATAATATTCATTGTGCAGTGTTATGTATACCTCGTATTCACCTCAAAAGAATATAAATGCGACACTTCCTTGCTAGGAAATAGCGTTTGCAGATATCTACGTATCGAAGCAATAGTGTCCTAAAGCTTCTTAAATCGCGATATTGCATCCCATTTCTATGTTTCATTATAAGATATAATATTCATTGTGCAGTGTTACGAATACCTCGCATTCACTTCAAAAGAATGTAAATGCGACACTTCCTTGCTTGGAAATAGCGTTTGCAGATGTCTACGTATCGAAGCAATAGTGTTCTAATGCTTCTTAAATCGCGATATCGCATCTCATTTCTACGTTTCATGATATGATATAATATTCATTGTGCAGTGTTATGTATACCCCTTATTCACTTCAAAAGAATGTAAATGCTACAATTTCTTGCTAGGAAATGGCGTTTGCAGATGTCTACGTATCGAAGAAATAGACATCAAGTGCTTCATATATCGCCATATCGCATCTCATTTCTATGTTTCATGATAAGATATAATATTCATTGCGAGGTGTCATGTATACCTCGTATTCCTTTCAAGCGAATGTAAATGCGACACCTCCTTGCTAGGAAATAGCGTTTGCAGATGTCTACGTATCGAAGAAACAGACATCTAATGCTTCTTATATCGCCATATCGCTTCACATTTCTATGTTTCATGATAATATATAATATTCATTGTGCAGTGTCATGTATACCTCGCATACACTTCACATGAACGTAAATGCGACACTTCCTTGCTTGGAAATAGCGTTTGCAGATGTCTACGTATCGAAGCAATAGTTTTCTAATGCTTCTTAATTCGTCATATCGCATCTCATATCTACGTTTCATGATAAGATATAGTATTCATTGCGAAGTGTCATGTATATATCGTATTCCTTACAAGAGAATGTAAATGCGACACTTCCTAGCTAGGAAGTAGCGTTTGCAGATGTCTACGTATCGAAGCAATAGGGATCTAATGCTTCTTAAATCGCCATATTGCATCTCATTTCTATGTTTCATGATAAGATATAATATTCATTGTGCAGTGTTATGTATACCTCCTATTCACCTCAAAAGTATATAAATGCGACACTTCCTTGCTAGGAAATAGCGTTTGCAGATATCTACGTATCGAAGCAATAGTGTCCTAAAGCTTCTTAAATCGCGATATTGCATCCCATTTCTATGTTTCATTATAAGATATAATATTCATTGTGCAGTGTTACGAATACCTCGCATTCACTTCAAAAGAATGTAAATGCGACACTTCCTTGGTAGGAAATAGCGTTTGCAGATGTCTACGTATCGAAGCAATAGAGTTCTAATGCTTGCTAGTTCGCGGTAACGCATCTCATATCTGTGTTTCATGATAATATATAATATTCATTGCGATGTGTTATGTATACCTCGCATACACTTCAAATGAATGTGAATGCGACAGTTCCTTGCTAGGAAATAGTGTTTGCAGATATCTACGTTTCGAAGCAATAGAGTTCTAAAGCTTCTTAAATTGCGATATCGCATACCATTTCTATGTTTCATGATAACATATAATATTCATTGTGGAGTGTTATGTATACCTCGTATTCACATCAAAAGAATGTAAATGCGACACTTCCTTGCTAGGAAATAGCGTTTGCAGATGTCTACGTATCGAAGCAATGGATTTCTAATGCTTCTTAAATCGTCAATTCGCATCTCATGTTTATGTTTCATGATAAGATATAATATTCATTGCGAAGTGTCATGTATACCTCGCATTCCTTTCAAAAGAATGTAAATGCGACACTTCCTTGCTAGGAAGTAGCGTTTGCAGATGTCTACGTATCGAAGCAATAGGGATCTAATGCTTCTTAAATCGCCATATTGCATCTCATTTCTATGTTTCATGATAAGATATAATATTCATTGTGCAGTGTTATGTATACCTCGTATTCACCTCAAAAGAATATAAATGCGACACTTCCTTGCTAGGAAATAGCGTTTGCAGATATCTACGTATCGAAGCAATAGTGTCCTAAAGCTTCTTAAATCGCGATATTGCATCCCATTTCTATGTTTCATTATAAGATATAATATTCATTGTGCAGTGTTACGAATACCTCGCATTCACTTCAAAAGAATGTAAATGCGACACTTCCTTGCTTGGAAATAGCGTTTGCAGATGTCTACGTATCGAAGCAATAGTGTTCTAATGCTTCTTAAATCGCGATATCGCATCTCATTTCTACGTTTCATGATATGATATAATATTCATTGTGCAGTGTTATGTATACCCCTTATTCACTTCAAAAGAATGTAAATGCTACAATTTCTTGCTAGGAAATGGCGTTTGCAGATGTCTACGTATCGAAGAAATATACATCAAGTGCTTCATATATCGCCATATCGCATCTCATTTCTATGTTTCATGATAAGATATAATATTCATTGCGAGTTGTCATGTATACCTCGTATTCCTTTCAAGCGAATGTAAATGCGACACCTCCTTGCTAGGAAATAGCGTTTGCAGATGTCTACGTATCGAAGAAACAGACATCTAATGCTTCTTATATCGCCATATCGCTTCACATTTCTATGTTTCATGATAATATATAATATTCATTGTGCAGTGTCATGTATACCTCGCATACACTTCACATGAACGTAAATGCGACACTTCCTTGCTTGGAAATAGCGTTTGCAGATGTCTACGTATCGAAGCAATAGTTTTCTAATGCTTCTTAATTCGTCATATCGCATCTCATATCTACGTTTCATGATAAGATATAGTATTCATTGCGAAGTGTCATGTATATATCGTATTCCTTACAAGAGAATGTAAATGCGACACTTCCTAGCTAGGAAGTAGCGTTTGCAGATGTCTACGTATCGAAGCAATAGAGTTCTAATGCTTCTTAAACCGTCATATCGCATCTCATGTTTATGTTTCATGATAAGGTATAATATTCATTGCGAAGTGTCATGTATACCTCGCATTCCTTTCAAAAGAATGTAAATGCGACACTTCCTTGCTAGGAAGTAGCGTTTGCAGATGTCTACGTATCGAAGCAATAGTTTTCTGATGCTTCTTAAATCGTCATATCGCATCTCATATCTACGATTCATGATAAGATATAGTATTCATTGCGAAGTGTCATGTATATATCGTATTCCTTACAAGAGAATGTAAATGCGACACTTCCTTGCTAGGAAGTAGCGTTTGCAGATGTCTACGTATCGAAGCAATAGTGTTCTAATGCTTCTTAAATCGCCATATCGCTACACATTAATATGTTTCATGATAACATATAATATTCATTGTGGAGTGTCATGTATATCTTGTATTCACTTCAAAAGTATGTAAATGTGACACTTCCTTGCAAGATAGTAGTGTTTGCAGATGTTACCTATCGAAGCAATAGAGTTCTGATGCATCTTAAAACTGCGATATCGCATCACATTTCTATGTCTCATGATAAGATATAATATTCATTGCGAAGTGTTACGTATTCTTCGTCTACACTTCAAATGAATGTAAATGCGACAATTCCTTGCTAGGAAGTAGCGTTGGCAGATGTCTACGTAACGAGGCAATAGATTTCAAGTGCATTTTAAAACGCGATACCGCATCCCATTTCTATGATGCTTGATAAGACATAATATTCATTGTTTAGTGTTTTGTATACATCGTATTCACTTCAAAAGAATGTAAACGCGAAACTCACTTGCTAGGATAGATCGTTGGCAGATGTTTACGTATCGAAGCAATAGAGTTCTAATGCTTCTTAAAACGAGATATCGCGTCTCATTTCTATGTCTCATGATAAGATATAAAATTCATTGCGAAGTGTCGCTTACACCTCGCACACACTTCAAATGAATGTAAATGCGACACTTCCTTGCTAGGAAATAACGTTTGCAGATGTCTACGTATCGGGGTAGTGGAGTTTTAATGCTCCTTAAAACGCGATATCGCATCTCATTTCTATGTTTCATGATATGATATAATATCCATAGAGAAGTGTCATGTATACCTCGTATTCACTTCAAGTGAATGTGAATGCAACACTTCCTTGGTAGGGAATAGCGTTTGCAGTTGTTTCCGTATCGAAGCAGTTGTGTTCCAATGCTTTTTAAGTCGTGATATCGCATCTCATTTCTATGTGCCATGATGACATATAATATTCATTGCAAAGTTTCATCTGTACCTCGCACACACTTCACGTGAATGTAAATGCGACAGTTCCATGCAAGGAAATAGCGTTTGCAGATGTCTACGTATCGAAGCAATAGAGTTCTTATGCTTCTTAAATCGCCATATCGCATCTCATTTCTATGTTTCATGATAAGATATAATATCCATTGTGCAGTGTTATTTATACTTCGTATTCACCTCAAAAGAATGTAAATGCGACACTTTCTTGCTAGGAAATAGCGTTTGCAGATGTCTACGTATCGAAGCAATAGAGTTCTAATGCTTCTTAAATCGCGATATCGCATCTCATTTCTATGTTTCATGATAAGATATAATATCCATTGTGCAGTGTTATTTATACTTCGTATTCACCTCAAAAGAATGTAAATGCGACACTTCCTTGCTAGGCAATAGCGTTTGCAGATGTCTACGTATGGAAGCAATAGTATTCTAATGCTTCTGAAATCGTCATATCGCATCTCATATCAGCGTTTCCTGATAAGATATAATATTCATTGCGAAGTGTCACGTATACATCGTATTCCTTTCTAAAGAATGAGAATGTGACAGTTCCTTGCTAGGAAATAGTATTTGCAGATATCTACGTATCGAAGCAGTAGAGCTCCAAAGCTTCTCAAATCGCGATATCGCATATCATTTTTATGTTTCATGATAAGATATAATATTCATTGTGCAGTGTTATGAATATTTCGTATTCACTTCAAAAGAATGTAAATGCGACACTTCCTTGCTAGGCAATAGCGTTTGCAGATGTCTACGTATCGAAACGATTGTTTTCTAATGCTTCTTAAATCGTCACATCGCATCTCATATCTACGTTTCATGACAAGATATAATATTCACTGCGAAGTGTCATGTATACCTCGTGTTCCTTTCAAAAGAATGTAAATGCGACACTTCCTTGCTAGGAAATAGCGTTCGCAGATGTCTACGAATCGAAGCAATAGATTTCTAATGCTTCTTAAATCGCCATATCACATCTCATTTCTATGTTTCATGATAAGATATAATATTCATTGTGCAGTATTATGTATATCTCGTCTATACTTGAAATGAATGTAAATGCGACACTTCCTTGCTAGGAAGTAGCGTTTGCAGATGTCTACGTATGGAAGCAATAGAGTTCTAATGCTTCTTAAATCGCGATATCGCATCTCATTTCTATGTTTCATGATAAGATATAATATTCATTGCGAAGTGTCATGTATACCTCGTATTCCTTTCAAAAGAATGTAAACGCGACACTTCCTTGCTAGGAAGTAGCGTTTGCAGATGTCTACGTATCGAAGCAATAGGGATCTAATGCTTCTTAAATCGCCATATCGCTTCTCATTTCAATGTTTCACGATAATATATAATATTCACTGCGAAGTGTCATGTATACCTCGCATACACTTCAAAT
Source organism: Xylocopa sonorina (assembly GCF_050948175.1). NCBI lineage: Eukaryota > Metazoa > Arthropoda > Insecta > Hymenoptera > Apidae > Xylocopa > Xylocopa sonorina. The sequence continues at coordinate 3,703,186 of NW_027490091.1, forward strand.
GAATGTAAATGCGACAATTCCCTGCTAGGAAATAGCGTTTGCAGATGTCTGCGTATGGAAGCAATAGTGTTCTAATGCTTCTGAAATCGTCATATCGCATCTCATTTCTATGTTTCATGATAAGACATAATATTTATTGGGCACTGTTATGTATACCTCGTATTCACTTGAAAAGAATGTAAATGCGACACTTCCTTGCTAGGAAGTAGCATTTGCAGATCTCTACGTACCGAAGCAATAAAATTGTAATGCTTCTTATATTTTCATATCGCATCTCATATCTACGTTTCATGATAAGACATAATATTCATTGCGAAGTGTCATGTATACCTCGTATTCCTTTCAAAAGAATGTAAATGGGACACTTCCTTGCTAGGAAGTAGCGTTTGCAGATGTCTACGTATCGAAGCAATAGGGATCTGATGCTTCTTAAATCGCCATATCGCTTCTCATTTCTATGTTTCATGATAATATATAATATCCACCGCGAAGTGTCTTGTATACCTCGCATACACTTCAAATGAATGTAAATGCAACACTCCCTTGCTAGGAAATAGCGTTTGCAGATGTCTGCGTATCGAAGCAGTAGTGTTCTACTGCTTCTTAAATCGCGATATCGCAGCTCATTTCTATGTTTCATGATAAGATATAATATTCATTGTGCAGTGTCATGTATACCTCGTATTCACTTGAATGGAATGTAAACACGACACTTCCTTGCTAGGAAGTAGCGTTTGCAGATGTCCACGTATCGAAGCAATAGTGTTCTAATGCTTCTTAAACCGCGATATCGCATCTCATTTCTGTGTTTCGTGACAAGATATAATATTCATTGCGAAATGTGACTTATACCTCGCATACACTTCAAATGAATGTAATTGCGACACTTCCTTGCTAGCAAATAGCGCTCGCAGATGTCTATGTATCGAAGCAATAAAATTGTAATGCTTCTTATATTCTCAAATCGCATCTCATACCTACGTTTCATGATAAGACATAATATTCATTGTGAAGTGTCATGTATACCTCGCATTCCTTTCTAAAGAATGTAAATGGGACACTTCCTTGCTAGGAAGTAGCGTTTGCAGGTGTCTACGTATCGAAGCAATAGGTATCTAATGCTTCTTAAATCGCCATATCGCTTCTCATTTCTATGTTTCATGATAATATATAATATTCACTGCGAAGTGTCATGTATACCTCGTCTATACTTCAACTGAATATACATGCGACACTTCCTTGATAGGAAATAGCGTTTGCAGATGTCTACGTATCGAAGCAATAGGGATCTAATGCTTCTTAAATCGCCCTATCGCTTCTCATTTCTATTTTTCATAATAATATATAATATTCACTGCGAAGTGTCATGTATACCTCGTCTATACTTCAACTGAATATACATGCGACACTTCCTTGCTAGGAAATAGCGTTTGCAGATGTCTACGTATCGAAGTAATAGTTTTCTAATGCTGCTTAAATCGTCATATCGCATCTCATATATACGTTTCATGATAAGATATAATAATCATTGCGGAGTGTTATGTATACCTCGTATTCACTTCAAAAGTATGTAAATGCGAAACTTCCTTGCTAGGTAATAGCGTTTGCAGATGTCTACTTATCGAAGCAGTAGAGATCTAACGCTTCTTAACTCGCGATATCGCACCTCATTTCTATGATTCATGATAAGATATAATATTCATTATATAGTGTTATGTTTATCTCATCTATACTTCAAATGAATGTAAATGCGACACTTCCTTGCTAGGAAATAGCGATTGCAGATGTCTACGTATCGAAGCAAGAGAATTTTAATGCTTCTGAAATCGTCATATCGCATCTCATATCTACGTTTCATGATAAGATATAATATTCATTGCGAAGTGTCATGTATTCCTCGTGTTCCTTTCAAAAGAATGTAAACGCGAAACTTCCTTGCTAGGAAGTAGCGTTTGCAGATGTCTACGTATCGAAGCAATAGGGATCTAATGCTTCTTAAATCGCCATATCGCTTCTCATTTCTATGTTTCATGATAAAATGTAATATTCACTGCGAAGTGTCATGTATACCTAGCATACACTTCAAATGAATGTAATTGCGACACTTCCTTGCTAGGAAATAGCGTTTGGAGATGTCTACGTATCGAAGCAATAGTGTTCTAATGCTTCTTAAATCGCGATATTGCATAACATTTCTATGTTTCATGATAAGATAACATATTCATTGTGCAGTGTTATGAATACCTCGTATTCACTTCAAAAGAATATAAATGCGACACTTCCTTGCTGGGAAATAGCGTTTGCAGATGTCTACGTATCGAAGCAATAGATTACTAAAGCTTGCTAATCGGCGATATCGCATATCATATCTATGTTTCATGATAATATATAATATTAATTGTGAAGTTTCATGTATACCTCGCATACAAATCAAAGGAGTCTGAATGCGACAATTCCTTGCTGGGAAATAGTGTTTGCAGATGTCTACGTATCGAAGCAATAGTGCTCTAAATCTTTCTAATTCGCGATATCGCATTTCATTTCTATGTTTCATGATATGATATAATATTCATTGTGCAGTGTTATGTATATCTCGTCTATACTTCAAATGAATGTAAATGCGACACTTCTTTGCTAGGAAATAGGGTTCGCAGATGTCTACGTATCGAAGCAATAGAGTTCTAATTCTTCTTAAATCGTCATATCACATCCCATTTCTACGTTTCCTGATAAGATATAATATTCATTGCGAAGTGCCATGTATACCTCGTTTTCCTTTCAAAAGAATGTAAATGCGACACTTCCTGGCTAGGAAGAAGAGTCTGCAGATTTCTACGTATCGAAGCAATAGAGTTCTAATGCTTCTTAAATCGCCATATCGCATCTCATTTCTATGCTTCATGATAAGATATAATATTCATTGTGCAGTGTTACGTATATCTCGTCTATACTTCAAATGGATGTAAATGCGACACTTCTTTGCCAGGAAATAGCGTTTGCAGATGTCTACGTATCGTGGCATTAGAGCTCTAATGCTGCTCAAAACACGATATCGCTACTCATTACCTTGTTTCATTATAATATATAATATTCATTGTGGAGTGTTCTGTATACCTCGTATTCTTTTCAATAGAATGTAAATGCGACACTTCCTTGCTAGGAAATAGCGTTTGCAGATGTCTACGTATCGAAGCAATAGAGTTCTAATTCTTCTTAAATCGTCATATCACATCCCATTTCTACGTTTCCTGATAAGATATAATATTCATTGCGAAGTGTCATGTATACCTCGTATTCCTTTCGAAAGAATGTAAATGCGACACTTCCTTGCTAGGAAATAGCGTTTGCAGATGTCTACGTATCGGAGCAATAAACATCTTAAGCTTCATAAATCGCGATATCGCATCTCATATCTATGTTTCATGATAAGATATAATATTCACAGTGCAGTGTTATGTATACCTCGTATTCACTTCAAAAGAATGTAAGTGCGACACTTCCTTGCTAGGAAATAGTGTTTGCAGATGTCTTCGTATCGTGGCATTAGAGTTCTAAATCTTTCTAATTCGCGATATCGCATCTCATTTCTATGGTTCATGATAAGATATAATATTCACTGCGAAGTGTCGCGTATACCTCGTATTCACTTCAAAACAATGTAAATGCGACACTTCCTTGCTAGGAAGTTGCGATTGCAGATGTCTACGTATCGAAGCAATAGATTCCTAATGCTTCTTAAATCGTCATATCGCACCTCATTTCTATGTTTTATGATAAGATACAATATTCATTGCGAAGTGCCATGTATACCTCGTATTCCTTTCAAAAGAATGTTAGTGCGACACTACCTTGCAAGGAAGTAGCGTTTGCAGATATCTACGTATCGAACCAATAGTTTTCTAATGCTTCTTAGATCGCCATATCGCATTTCATTTCTATGTTTCATGATATGATATAATATTCATTGTGCAGTGTTATGTATATCTCGTCTATACTTCAAATGAATGTAAATGGGACACTTCCTTGCTAGGAAATAGCGTTTGCAGATATCTACGTATCGAAGCAATAGATTTCTAAAGCTTGCTAGTTCGCGGTATCGCATCTCATATCTATGTTTCATGATAATATATAACATTCATTGCGAAGTGTTATGTATACCTCGCATACACTTCAAATGAATGTGAATGCGACAGTTCCATGCTAGGAAATAGTGTTTGCAGATATCTACGTTTCGAAGCAATAGAGTTCTAAAGCTTCTTAAATTGCGATATCGCATATCATTTCTATGTTTCATGATAACATATAATATTCATTGTAGAGTGTTATGGATACCTCGTATTCACTTCAAAAGAATGTAAATGTGACAATACCCTGCTAGGAAATAGCGATTGCAGATATCTACGTATCGTAGCAACAAAGATCTAATGCTTCTTCAAACGCGATATCGCAACTCATTTCTATGTTTCATGATAAGATATAATATTCATTGCGAAATGTCTCATGTATACCTCGCATACACTTCAAATGATTGTAAAAGCGACACTTCCTTGCTAGGAAATAGCGCTTTCAGATGTCTACGTATCGAAGCAATAGTTTTGTAATGCTTCTTAATTCGTCATATCGCATCTCATATCTACGTTTCATGATAAGATATAATATCCATTGCGAAGTGTCATGTATACCTCGTATTCCTTTCAAAAGAATGTAAATGCGACACTTCCTTGCTAGGAAATAGCGTTTGCAGATGTCTACGTATCGAAGCAATAGGGATCTAATGCTTCTTAAATCGCCATATTGCATCTCATTTCTATGTTTCATGATAAGATATAATATTCATTGTGCAGTGTTATGTATACCTCGTATTCACCTCAAAAGAATATAAATGCGACACTTCCTTGCTAGGAAATAGCGTTTGCAGATATCTACGTATCGAAGCAATAGTGTCCTAAAGCTTATTAAATCGCGATGTCGCATCTCATTCCTATGTTTCATGATAAGATATAGCATTCTTTGTGCAGTGTTATGTATACCTCGTATTCACTTCAACAGAATGTAAATGTGACAATACCCTGCTAGGAAATAGCAATTGCAGATATCTACGTATCGTAGCAACAAAGATCTAATGCTTCTTCAAACGCGATATCGCAACTCATTTCTATGTTTCATGATAAGATATAATATTCATTGCGAAATGTCTCATGTATACCTCGCATACACTTCAAATGATTGTAAAAGCGACACTTCCTTGCTAGGAAATAGCGCTTTCAGATGTCTACGTATCGTAGCAATAGAGTTCTAACGCTTCTCAAAATGCGATATCGCATGCCATTTCCATGCTTCATGATAAGAGATAATATTCATTGCTAAGTGTCATGTATACATTGTATTCACTTCAAAAGTATGTAAATGCGACACTTCCTTGCAAGGTAGTAGCGTTTGCAGATGTCTACGAATCGAAGCAATAGAGATCAAATGCTTCTTAAATAGCGATATCGCATCTCATTTCAATGTTTCATGGTAAGATATAATATTCATTGCGTCTACGTATCGAAGCAATAGAATTCTAATGCTTCTCAAAACTTGATATCGCATCTCATTTTTATGTTTCATGATAAGATATAACATTCAATGTGCAGTGTTATGTACTCCTCGCATTCACATTAAAAGAAAGTAAATGCGACAATACACTGCTAGGAAATAGCGTTTGCAGATGTCTCCGTAACGAAGAGATAGTGTTCTAATGCTTCTTGAATCATGATATCGCGTCTCATTTCTGTGTCTCATGATAAGATATAAAATTCATTGCGAAGTGTCGCTTATACCTCGCATACACTTCAAATGAATGTAAATGCGACACTTCCTTGCAAAGAAATAGCGTTTGCAGATGTCTACGTATCTAAGCAATAGAGTTCTAGTGCATCTTAAAACTGCGATATCGCATCACATTTCTATGTCTCATGATAAGATATAATATTCATTGCGAAGTGTCATGTATTCCTCGCATGCGCTTCAAGTGAATGTAAATGCGACACTTCCTTGCTAGCAAATAGCGTATGCATATGTCTACTTATTGAAGAAATAGTGTTGTAATGCTTCCTAAACGAGATATCGCATCTCATTTCTATGTTTCATGATATGACATAATATCCATAGCGAAGTGTCATGTATAGCTCATATTCACTTCAAATGAATGTAAATGTGACACTTCCTTGCTATGAAGTAGAGTTTGCAGATGTCTACGTATCGTAACAATAGGGTTGTTATGCTCTTTATATCGCGATATCGCATCTCATTTGTATGTTACATGATAAGATATAATATTCATTGCGAAGTGCCATGTATACCTCGTATTCACTTGAAAAGAATGTAAATGCGTCACTTCATTGCTAGGAAGTAGCGTTTCCAAATGTCTACGTATCGAAACTATAGGTTTCTATTGCTTCTTAAAACGAGATGTTGCATTATATTTCTATGTTTCATGATAAGATATAATATTCATTGCTAAGCGTCATGTATACCTCCTATTCACTTGAAAAGTATGTAAATGCGACACTATCTTGTAGGGAAAAGCGTTTCCAGATGCCTACGTATCGAAACAATAGGTTTCTATTGCATCTTAATGCGAGATGTTGCATCCTATTTCTATGTTTCATGATAAGATATAATATTCATTGCGAAGCGTCATGTATTCCTCGTATTCACTTCAAAAGGTGGTAAGTGCGGCACTTCCAAGCTAGGAAACAGCGTTTGCAGATGTCTACGTATCGTCGCATCAGAGTTCTAATGCTTCTTAAAACGCAATATCTCATCTCATTTCTATGTTTCATGATAAGATATAATATTCATTGCGAAGCGTCACTTGTACCTCGAATTCACTTCAATCGAATGTAAATGCGACACTTCCTTGCTAGGAAATAACGTTTGCAGATGTCTACGTATCGGGGTAGTGGAGTTTTAATGCTCCTTAAAACGCGATATCGCATCTCATTTCTATGTTTCATGATATGATATAATATCCATAGCGAAGTGTCATGTATACCTCGTATTCACTTCAAGTGAATGTAAATACGACACTTCCTTGCTAGGAAATAGCGCTCCCAGATGTCTACGTATCGTAGCAATAGAGTTCTAATACTTCCTATAACGCGATATCGCATCTCTCTACTATGTTTCCTGATAGGATATCATATTCATTGTGGACCGTTATGTATACCTCGTATTCACTTCAAAAGAATGTAAATGCGGCACTATCTTGCAGGAAAAAGCGTTTCCAGATGCCTACGTATCGAAACAATAGGTTATTCATTGTGGACTGTTATATATACCTCGTATTCACTTCAAAAGAATGTAAATGCGACCCTATCTTGCAGGAAAATGCGTTTCCAGATGCCTACGTATCGAAAAAATAGGTTTCTATTGCATCTTAAAGCGAGATGTTGCATTATATTTCGATGTTTCATGATAAAATATAATATTCATTGCGAAGCATCATGTATACCTCCTATTCACTTGAAAAGAATGTAAATGCGACACTATCTTGTAGGAAAAAGCGTTTCCAGATGCCTACGTATCGAAACAATAGGTTTCTATTGCATCTTAAAGCGAGATGTTGCATCCTATTTCTATGTTTCATGATAAGATATAATATTCATTGCGAAGCGTCATGTATTCCTCGTATTCACTTCGAAAGGTGGTAAGTGCGGCACTTCCATGCTAGGAAATAGCGTTTGCAGTTGTCTCCGTATCGAAGCAGTAGTGTTCCAATGCATTTTAAATCGCGATATCGCATCCCATTTCTATGTTCCATGATGACATATAATATTCATTGCGAAGTGTCATGTATACCTCGCACACCCTTCAAACGAATGTAAATGCAACACTTCCTTGCTAGGAAATAGCGTTTGCAGATGCCTTCGTATCGTGGCAGTAGGGTTCTAATGCTTCTCAAAACCCGATATCGCATCTCATTTCTATGTTTCATGATATGATATAATATTCATTGTGCAGTGTTATGTATATCTCGTATATACTTCAAATGGATGTAAATGCGACACTTCCTTGCTAGGAAATAGCCTTTGCAGATGTTACCTATCGAAGCAATAGAGTTCTGATGCATCTTAAAACTGCGATATCGAATCACATTTCTATGTCTCATGATAAGATATAATATTCATTGCGAAGTGTTACGTATTCTTCGTCTACACTTCAAATGAATGTAAATGCGACAATTCCTTGCTAGGAAGTAGCGATTGCAGATATCTACGTATCGTAGCAACAAAGATCTAATGCTTCTTCAAACGCGATATCGCAACTCATTTCTATGTTTCATGATAAGATATAATATTCATTGCGAAATGTCTCATGTATACCTCGCATACACTTCAAATGATTGTAAAAGCGACACTTCCTTGCTAGGAAATAGCGCTTTCAGATGTCTACGTATCGAAGCAATAGTTTTGTAATGCTTCTTAATTCGTCGTATCGCATCTCATATCTACGTTTCATGATAAGATATAATATCCATTGCGAAGTGTCATGTATACCTCGTATTCCTTTCAAAAGAATGTAAATGGGACACTTCCTTGCTAGGAAGTAGCGTTTGTAGATGTCTACGTATCGAAGCAATAGGGATCTAATGCTTCTTAAATCGCCATATCGCTTCTCATTTCTATGTTTCATGATAATATATAATATTCACTGCGAAGTGTCATGTATACCTCGCATACACTTCAAATGAATGTAAATGCGACAATTCCTTGCTAGGGAATAGCGTTTGCAGATGTCTACGTATGGAAGCAATAGTATTCTAATGCTTCTGAAATCGTCATATCGCATCTCATATCAGCGTTTCCTGATAAGATATAATATTCATTGCGAAGTGTCACGTATACATCGTATTCCTTTCTAAAGAATGAGAATGTGACAGTTCCTTGCTAGGAAATAGTATTTGCAGATATCTACGTATCGATGCAGTAGAGCTCCAAAGCTTCTCAAATCGCGATATCGCATCTCATTTTTATGTTTCATGATAAGATATAATATTCATTGTGCAGTGTTATGAATATTTCGTATTCACTTCAAAAGAATGTAAATGCGACACTTCCTTGCTAGGCAATAGCGTTTGCAGATGTCTACGTATCGAAACGATTGTTTTCTAATGCTTCTTAAATCGTCATATCGCATCTCATATCTACGTTTCATGACAAGATATAATATTCACTGCGAAGTGTCATGTATACCTCGTGTTCCTTTCAAAAGAATGTAAATGCGACACTTCCTTGCTAGGAAATAGCGTTCGCAGATGTCTACGAATCGAAGCAATAGATTTCTAATGCTTCTTAAATCGGCATATCACATCTCATTTCTATGATTCATGATAAGATATAATATTCATTGTGCAGTATTATGTATATCTCGTCTATACTTGAAATGAATGTAAATGCGACACTTCCTTGCTAGGAAGTAGCGTTTGCAGATGTCTACGTATGGAAGCAATAGAGTTCTAATGCTTCTTAAATCGCGATATCGCATTTCATTTCAATGTTTCATGATAAGATATAATATACATTGCGAAGTGTCATGTATACCTCGTATTCCCTTCAGAAGAATGTAATTGCGACACTTCCTTGCTAGGAACTAGCGTTGGCAGATGTCTACGTATCGAAGCAATAGAGTTCTAATCTTTCTCAAAAAGCGATATCGCATCTCATTCCTATGTTTCATGATAAGATATAATATTCAATGTGCAGTGTTATGTACTCCTCGTATTCACTACAAAAGAAAGTAAATGCGACAATACCTTGCTAGGAAATAGCGTTTGCAGATGTCTCCGTAACGAAGAAATAGTGTTCTAATGCTTCTTAAATCGCGATATCGCATCTCATTTCTATGTTTCATGATAAGATATAATATTCATTGTGCAGTGTTATGTATACCCGGTATTCACCACAAAAGAATGTAATTGCGACACTTCCTTGCTAGGAAATAGCGTTTGCAGATGTATACGTATCGAAGCAATAGTGTTCTAATGCTTCTTAAATCGCGATATTGCATAACATTTCTATGTTTCATGATAAGATAACATATTCATTGTGCAGTGTTATGAATACCTCGTATTCACTTCAAAAGAATATAAATGCGACACTTCCTTGCTAGGAAATAGCGTTTGCAGATGCCTACGTATCGAAGCAATAGTGTTCTAATGCTTCTTAAATCGCGATATCGCATCTCATTTCTATGTTTCATGACAATATATAATATTCATTGCGAAGTGTCATGTTTACCTCGCATACACTTGAAATGAATGTAAATGCGACACTTCCTTGCTAGGAAATAGCGTTTGCAGATGTCTACGTATCGCGGCATTAGAGTTCTAATGCTTCTCAAAACGCGATAGCGCTACTCATTACTTTGTTTCATGATAATAGATAATATTCATCGTGCAGTGTTATGTATACCTCGTATACATTTCAATAGAATGTAAATGCGACACTTCCTTGCTAGGAAATAGCGTTTGCAGATGTCAACGTATCGAAGCAATAGATTTCTAAAGCTTGCTAATTCGCGATATCGAATCTCATATCTGTGTTTCATGACAATATATAACATTCATTGCGAAGTTTAGTGTGTACCTCGCATACAATTCAAACGAATGTGAATGCGACAGTTCCTTGCTAGGAAATAGTGATTGCAGATGTCTACGAATCGATGCAATAGATTTCTAATGCTTCTTAAATCGCGATATCGCATCTCATTTCTATGTTTCATGATAAGATATAATATTCATTGTGCAGTGTTATGCTTACATCATATTCACTTCAAAAGAATGTAAATGCGACACTTCCTTGCTAGGAAGTAGCGTTTGCAGATGTCTACGTATCGAACCAATAGATTTCTAATGCTTCTTAAATCGCCACATCGCATCTCATTTCTATGTTTCACGATAAGATATAATATTCATTGTGCAGTGCCATGTATATCTCGTCTATACTTCAAATGGATGTAAATGCGACAATTCCTTGCTAGGAAATAGCGTTTGCAGATGTCTACGCATCGAAGCAATAGAGTTCTAATGCTTCTTAAATAGCCATATCGCATCTCATTTCTATGTTTCATGATAAGATATAATATTCATTGTGCAGTGTTATGTATATCCCGTCTATACTTCAAATGGATGTAAATGCAACACTTCCTTGCTAGGAAATAGCGTTTGCTGATGTCTACGTTTCGTGGCATTAGAGTTCTAATGCTTCTTAAATCGCGATATCGCATCTCATTTCTATGTTTCATGACAATATATAATATTCATTGCGAAGTGTCATGTATACCTCGCATACACTTGAAATGAATGTAAATGCGACACTTCCTTGCTAGGAAATAGCGTTTGCAGGTGGCTACGTATCGAAGCAATAGATTTCTAAAGGTTGCTAATTCGCGATATCGCATCTCATATCTATGTTTCATTATAACATATAATATTCATTACGAAGTTTCATGTATACCTCACATACAATTCAAACGAATGTGAATGCGACAGTTACTCGCTGGGAAATAGTGTTTGCAGATGTCTATATATCGAAGCAGTAGATTTCTAATGCTTCTTAAATCGTCATACCGCATCTCATTTCTATGTTTCATGATAAGATATAATAATCATTCTGGAGTGTTATGTATATCTCGTCTATACTTCAAATGAATGTGAATGCGACACTTGCTTGCTAGGAAATAGCGTTTGCTGATGTCTACGTATCGTGGCACTAGAGTTCTAATGCTTCTCAAAACGCGATAGCGCTACTCATTACTTTGTTTCATGATAATATATAATATTCATCGTGCAGTGTTATGTATACCTCGTATACATCTCAATAGAATGTAAATACGACACTTGCTTGCTAGGAAATAGCGTTTGCAGATGTCAACGTATCGAAGCAATAGATTTCTAAAGCTTGCTAATTCGCGATATCGAATCTCATATCTGTGTTTCATGACAATATATAACATTCATTGCGAAGTTTAGTGTGTATCTCGCATACAATTCAAACGAATGTGAATGCGACAGTTCCTTGCTAGGAAATAGTGATTGCAGATGTCTACGTATCGAAGCAATAGAGTTCTAATGCTTCTTAAATCGCGATATCGCATCTCATTTCTATGTTTCATGATAAGATATAATATTCATTGTGCAGTGTTATGCTTACCTCATATTCACTTCAAAAGAATGTAAATGCGACACTTCCTTGCTAGGAAGTAGCGTTTGCAGATGTCTACGTATCGAACCAATAGATTTCTAATGCTTCTTAAATCGCCACATCGCATCTCATTTCTATGTTTCACGATAAGATATAATATTCATTGTGCAGTGTCATGTATATCTCGTCTATACTTCAAATGGATGTAAATGCGACAATTCCTTGCTAGGAAATAGCGTTTGCAGATGTCTACGTATCGAAGCAATAGAGTTCTAATGCTTCTTAAATAGCCATATCGCATCTCATTTCTATGTTTCATGATAAGATATAATAATCATTGTGCAGTGTTATGTATATCCCGTCTATACTTCAAATGGGTGTAAATGCAACACTTCCTTGCTAGGAAATAGCGTTTGCTGATGTCTACGTTTCGTGGAATTAGAGTTCTAATGCTTCTTAAATCGCGATATCGCATCTCATTTCTATGTTTCATGAGAAGATATAGTATTCATTGTGCAGTGTTATGTATACCTCTTATTCACTTCACGAGAATGTAAATGCAACAATTTCTTGCTAGGAAATAGCGTTTGCAGATGTCTACGTATCGTAGTAATAGACATCAAATGCTTCATATATCGTCATATCGCATCTCATTTCTATGTTTCATGATAAGATATAACATTCATTGCGAAGTATCACGTATACCTCATATTCCTTTCAAAAGAATGTAAATGCGACACTTCCTTGCTAGGAATTAGCGTTTGCAGATGTCTACGCATCGAAGCAATAGTGCTCTAGTGCTTCTTAAATCGCGATATCGCATCTCATTTCTATGTTTCATGATAAGATATAGTATTCATTGTGCAGTATTATGTATACCTCGTATTCACTTCAAAAGAATGTAAATGCGACAATTCCTTGCTAGGAAATAGTGTTTGCAGATGTCTACGTATCCAAGCAATTGAGTTCTAATGCTTCATAAATTGCCATATTACATCACATTTCTATGTTTCATGATAAGATATAATATTCATAGTGTAGTGTTATGTTTATCTCATCTATAATTTAAATGAATGTAAATGCGACACTTCCTTGCTAGGAAACAGCGTTTGCATATGTCCACGTATCGAAGCATTAGAGTTCTAATACTTCTTAAATCGCGATATCGCATCTCATATTTATGTTTCATGGTAATATATAATATTCATTGTGGAGTGTTATGTATACCTCGCATACACTTCAAATGAATGTGAATGCGACAGTTCCTTGCTAGGAAATAGCATTTGCAGATGTCTACGCATCGAAGCAATAGTGTTCTAATGCTTCTAAAATCGCGATATCGCATCCCATTTCTATGTATCATGATAGGGTATAATATTCATTGTGCAATGTTATGTATACCTCGTATTCACTTCAAAAGGATGTAAATGCGACACTTCCTTGCTAGGATGTTGCGTTTGCAGATGTCTACGTATCGACGCAATAGTTTTCTAGTGCTTCTTAAATCGTCATATCGCATCTCATTTCTATGTTTCATGATAAGATTTAATATTCATTGTGCAGTGTTATGTATATCTCGTCCATACTTCAAATGAATGTAAATGCGACACTTCCTTGCTAGGAAATAGCGTTTGTAGATGTCTACGTATCGAAGCAGTAGAGTTCTAATGCTTCTTAATTCGCCATATCGCATCTCATTTCTATGTTTCATGATAAGATATAATATTCATTGTGCAGTGTTATGTATATCTCGTCTATACTTCAAATGGATGTAAATGCGACACTTCCTTGCTAGGAAATAGCGTTTGCAGATGTCTACGTATCGAAGCTATAGTGTCCTAAAGCTTCTTAAATCGCCATATCGCTTCTCATTTCTATGTTTCATGATAATATACAATATTCACTGCGAAGTGTCATGTATACCTCACATACACTTCAAATGAACGTAGATGCGACACTTCCTTGCTAGGAAATAGCGTTTCCAGATGTCTACGTATCGAAGCAATAGTGTTCTAATGCTTGTTAAATCGCGATGTCGCATCTCATTTCAATGTTTCATGATAAGATATAATATTCATTGTGGAGTGTTATGTGTACCTCGTATTCACTTCAAAAGAATATAAATGCGACACTTCTTTGCTAGGAAATAGCGTTTGCAGATGTCTACGTATCGAAGCAATAGTGTTCTAATGCTTCTTAAATCGCGATATCGCATCTCATTTCTATGTTTCATGACAATATATAATATTCATTGCGAAGTGTCATGTATACCTCGCATACACTTAAAATGAATGTAAATGCGACACTTCCTTGCTAGGAAATAGCGTTTGTAGATGTCTACGTATCGAAGCAATAGATTTCTAAAGCTTGCTAATTCGCGATATCGCATCTCATATCTATGTTTCATGATAATATATAATATTAATTGCGAAGTTCCATGTATACCTCGCATACAATTCAAACGAATGTGAAGCGACAGTTCCTTGCTGGGAAATAGTGTTTGCAGATGTCTACGTATCGAAGCAATAGAGTTCTAATGCTTCTTAAATCGTCATATCGAATCACATTTCTATGTTTCATGATAAGATATAATATTCATTGTGCAGTGTTATGTATACCTCGTATTCACTTCAAAAGAATGTAAAAGCGACACTTCGTTGCCAGGAAATCGCGTTTGCAGATGTCTACGTATCGTACCAATAGGGTTCTAATGCTTCTCAAAACGCGATATCGCCTCCCATTACCATGTTTCATTACAATATATAATATTCATTGTGGAGTGTTATGTACACCTCGTATTCACTTCAAAAGAATGTAAATGCGGCACTTCCTTGTTAAGAAGTAGCGTTTGCAGATGACTACGTATGGAAGCAATAGAGTTCTAATGCTTCTTAAATCGTCATATCGCATCTCATTTCTATGTTTCATGATAACATATAATATTCACTGCGTAGTGTCATGTATACCTCGTATTACTTTCAAAAGAATGTAAATGCGGCACTTCCTTGTTAAGAAGTAGCGTTTGCAGATGACTACGTATGGAAGCAATAGAGTTCTAATGCTTCTTGAATCGTCATATCGCATCTCATTTCTATGTTTCACGATAAGATATAGTATTCATTGCGAGGTGTCATGCATACTTCGTATTTCTTTCAAAAGAATGTAAATGCGACACTTCCTTGCTAGGAAGTAGCGTTTGCAGATGTCTAGGTATCTAACCAATAGATTTGTAATGCTTCTTAAATCGTCATATCGCATCTCATATCTACGATACATGATAAGATATAATATTCATTGCGAAGTGTCATGTATTCCTCGTATTCCTTTCAAAAGAATGTACACGCGACACTTCCTTGCTAGGAAGTAGCGTTTGCAGATGTCTACGTATCGAAGCAATAGGGATTTAATGCTTCTTAAATCGCCATATCGCTTCTCATTTCTATGTTTCATGATAATATATAATATTCACTGCGAAGTGTCATGTATACGTCGCATACACTACAAATGATTGTAAATACGACACTTCCTTGCTAGGAAATAGCGTTTGCACATGTCTGCGTATCGAAGCAATAGTGTTCTAATGCTTTTTGAATCGCGATATCGCATCTCATACCTATGTTTCATGATAATATATAATATTCATTGCGAATTGTCATGTATACCTTGCATACACTTCAAATGAATGTGAATGCGACAGTTCCTTGCAAGGACGTAGTGTTTGCAGTATCTAGTATCGGAGCAATATATTTCTAAAGCTTCTTAAATCGCGATATCGCATCACATTTCTATGTTTCATGATAAGATATAATATTCATTGTGCAGTGTAATGTATACCTCGTATTCACTTGAAAACAATGTAAATGCGACACTTCCTTGGTAGGAAGTAGCGTTTGCAGATGTCTACGTATCGAAGAAATAGTGTTCTAATGCTTTTTAAATCGCGATATCGCATCTCATGTCTACGTTCCATGATAAGATATAATATTCATTGCGAAGTGACATGTATACATTGTATTCCTTACAGAAGAATGTAAATGCGACACTTCCTTGCAAGGAAGTCGCGTTTGCAGATGTCTACGTATCGAAGCAATAGGGATCAATTGCTTCCTAAATCGCCATATCGCTTCTCATTTCTATGTTTCATGATATTATATAATATTCACTGCGAAGTGTCATGTATACCTCGCATACACTTCCTAATGAATGTAATAGCGACACTTCCTTCGTAGGAAATAGCGTTTGCATATGTCTACGTATCGAAGCAATAGTGTTCTAATGCTTCTTAAATCGCGATATCGCATCTCATTTCTATGTTTCATGATAAGATATAATATTCATTGTGCAGTGTTATGTATACCTCGTATTCATTTGATAAGAATGTAAATGCGACACTTCCTTGCTAGGAAGTAGCGTTTGCAGATGTCTACGTACCGAAGCAATAGTGTTCTAATGCTTCTTAAATCGTCATATCGCATCTCATTTCTATGTTTCATGATAAGATATAATATTCATTGTGCAGTGTAATGTATACCTCGTATTCACTTCAAAACAATGTAAATGCGACACTTCCTTGGTAGGAAGTAGCGTTTGCAGATGTCTACGTACCGAAGCAATAGTGTTCTAATGCTTCTTAAATCGTCATATCGCATCTCATTTCTATGTTTCATGATAAGATATAATATTCATTGCGATGTGTCATGTACACCTCGTATTCCTTTCAAAAGAATGTAAAAGCGACACTTCCTTGCTAGGAAATAGCGTTCGCAGATGTCTACGTATCGAAGCAATAGTTTTCTAATGCTCCTTAAATCGTCATATCGCATCTCATATCTACGTTTCATGATAAGATATAATATTCATTGCGAAGTGTCATGTATACCTCGTATTCCTTTCAAAAGAATGTAAATGCGACACTTCCTTCCTAGGAAATAGCGTTTGCAGATGTCTACGTATCGAAGCAATAGACATCTAATGCATTATAAATCGCCATATCGCATCTCATATCTATATTTCGTGATAATATGTAATATTCATTGCGAAGTGTCATGTATACCTCGCATACACTTCAAATGAATGTGAATGCGACAGTTCCTTGCTGGGAAATAGCGTTTGCAGATATCTACGTATCGAAGCAATAGAATCCTAATGCTTCTTAAATCGCCATATTGCATCTCATTTCTATGTTCCATGATAAGATATAATATTCATTTTGGAGTGTTATGTATACCTCGTATTTACTTCAAAAGAATGTAAACGCGACACTTCCTTGCCAGGAAATAGCGTTTTGCAGATGTCTACGTACCGTAGCATTAGTGCACTAATGGTTCTCAAAACGCGAAATCGTTTCTCATTACTATGTTTCATGATAATATATAATATTCATTGTGGAGTGTCATGTATACCTCTTATTCACTTCAACAGAATGTAAATTCGACACTTCCTTGCTAGGAAACAGCGTTTGCAGGTGTCTACGTATCGAAGCAATAGAGTTCTAATGCTTGCTAATTCCCGATATCGCATTTCCTTTCTATGTTTCATGATAATATATAATGTTCAATGCGAAGTGTCATGTATACCTCGCATACGCTTCAAATGAATGTGAATGCGGCAGTTCCTTGCTAGGAAATAGCGTTTGCAGATATCTACGTATCGAAGCAATAGAATCCTAATGCATTAAATCGCCATATTGCATCACATTTCTATGTTTCATGATAAGATATAATATTCATTGTAGAGTGTTATGTATTCCTCGTATTTACTTCAAAAGAGTGTAAACGCGACACTTCCATGCCAGGAAATAGCGTCTGCTGATGTCCAGGTATCGAGGCAATAGTGTTCTAATGCTTCTTAAATCGCGATATCGCATCCCATTTCTATGTTTCATGTTAAGATATAATATTCAATGTGCAGTGTTATGTACTCCACGTATTCACTTCAAAAGAAAGTAAATGCGACAATACCATGTTAGGAAGTAGTGTTTGCAGATGTCTCCGTAACGAAGAAATAGTGTTCTGATACTTCTTAAATCGCGATATCGCATCTCATTTCTATGTTTCGTGATATGATATAATATTCATTGCGAAGTGTCATGTATACCTCGTATTCCTTTCAAAAGAATGTAAATACGACACTTCCTTGCTCGGAAATAGCGTTTGCAGATGTCTACGTATCGAAGCAATAGTGTTCTAATGCTTCTTAAATCGTCATATCGCATCTCATTTCTATGTTTCATGATAGGATATAATATTCATTGCGAAGTGTCATGTATACCTCGTATTCCCTTCAGAAGATTGTCAATGCGGCACTTCCTTGCTAGGAACTAGCGTTGGCAGATGTCTACGTATCGAAGCAATAGAGTTCTAACCCTTCTCAAAAAGCGATATCGCATCTCATTCCTATGTTTCATGATAAAATATGATATTCAATGTGCAGTGTTATGTACTCCTCGTATTCACTTCAAAACAAAGTAAATGCGACAATACCTTGTTAGGAAGTAGCGTTTGCAGATGTCTCCGCAACGAAGAAATAGTGTTCTGATACTTCTTAAATCGCGATATCGCATCTCATTTCTATGTTTCGTGATATGATATAATATTCATTGCGAAGTGTCACGTATACCTCGTATTCCTTTCAAAAGAATGTAAATACGACACTTCCTTGCTCGGAAATAGCGTCTGCAGATGTCTACGTATCGAAGCAATAGTGTTCTAATGCTTCTTAAATCGTCATATCGCATCTCATCCCTATGTTTCGTGATATGATATAATATTCATTGCGAAGTGTCATGTATACCTCGTATTCCTTTCAAAAGAATGTAAACGCGACACTTCCTTGCTAGGAAGTAGCGTTTGCAGATGTCTACGTATCGAAGCAATAGGGATCTAATGCTTCTTAAATCGCCATATCGTTTCTCATTCCAATGTTTCACGATAATATATAATATTCATTGCGAAGTGTCATGTATACCTCGCATACACTTCAAATGAATGTAAATGCGACAATTCCTTGCTAGGAAATAGCGTTTGCAGATGTCTACGTATGGAAGCAATAGTGTTCTAATGCTTCTGAAATCGTCATATCGCATCTCATTTCTATGTTTCATGATAAGACATAATATTTATTGGGCAGTGTTATGTATACCTCGTATTCACTTGAAAAGAATGTAAATGCGACACTTCCTTGCTAGGAAGTAGCATTTGCAGATCTCTACGTACCGAAGCAATAAAATTGTAATGCTTCTTATATTTTCATATCGCATCTCATATCTACGTTTCATGATAAGACATAATATTCTTTGCGAAGTGTCATGTATACCTCGTATTCCTTTCAAAAGAATGTAAATGGGACACTTCCTTGCTAGGAAGTAGCGTTTGCAGATGTCTACGTATCGAAGCAATAGGGATCTAATGCTTCTTAAATCGCCATATCGCTTCTCATTTCTATGTTTCATGATAATATATAATATTCACTGCGAAGTGTCATGTATACCTCGCATACACTTCAAATGAATGTAAATGCGACAATTCCTTGCTAGGCAATAGCGTTTGCAGATGTCTACGTATCGAAACGATTGTTTTCTAATGCTTCTTAAATCGTCATATCGCATCTCATATCTACGTTTCATGACAAGATATAATATTCACTGCGAAGTGTCATGTATACCTCGTGTTCCTTTCAAAAGAATGTAAATGCGACACTTCCTTGCTAGGAAATAGCGTTCGCAGATGTCTACGAATCGAAGCAATAGATTTCTAATGCTTCTTAAATCGCCATATCACATCTCATTTCTATGTTTCATGATAAGATATAATATTCATTGTGCAGTATTATGTATATCTCGTCTATACTTGAAATGAATGTAAATGCGACACTTCCTTGCTAGGAAGTAGCGTTTGCAGATGTCTACGTATGGAAGCAATAGAGTTCTAATGCTTCTTTAATCGCGATATCGCATTTCATTTCAATGTTTCATGATAAGACATAATATTCATTGCGAAGTGTCATGTATACCTCGTATTTCCTTCAGAAGAATGTAAATGCGACACTTCCTTGCTAGGAAATAGCGTTCGCAGATGTCTACGTATCGAAGCAATAGATTTCTAATGCTTCTTAAATCGCCATATCGCATCTCATTTCTATGTTTCATGATAAGATATAATATTCATTGTGCAGTGTTATGTATACCTCGTATTCACCACAAAAGAATGTAAATGCGACACTTCCGTGCTAGGAAATAGCGTTTGCAGATGTGTACGTATCGAAGCAATTGAGTTCTAATGCTTCTTATATCGCGATATCGCATCTCATTTCTATGTTTCATGATAAGATATAATATTCATTGCGAAGTGTCATGTATACCTCGTATTCCTTTCAAAAGAATGTAAACGCGACACTTCCTTGCTAGGAAGTAGCGTTTGCAGATGTCTACGTATCGAAGCAATAGGGATCTAATGCTTCTTAAATCGCCATATCGCTTCTCATTTCAATGTTTCAAGATTATATATAATATTCACTGCGAAGTGTCATGTATACCTCGCATACACTTCAAATGAATGTAAATGCGACAATTCCTTGCCAGGAAATAGCGTTTGCAGATGTCTGCGTATGGAAGCAATAGTGTTCTAATGCTTCTGAAATCGTCATATCGCATCTCATTTCTATGTTTCATGATAAGATATAATATTCACTGTGGAGTGTTATGTATACCTCATATTCACTTCAAAAGAATGCAAATGCCACACTTCTTTGCTAGGAAATAGCGTTTGCAGATGTCTACGTATCGAAGCAATAGAGTTCCAAAGCTTTCTAATTCGCGATAACGCATCTCATTTCTATGTTTGATGATAAGATATAATATTCATTGTCGAGTGTTATGTATACCTCGTATTCGTTTCAAAAGAATGTAAATGCGACACTTCCTTGCTAGGAAGTAGCGTTTGCAGATGTCTACGTATCGAAGCAATAGGGATCTAATGCTTCTTAAATCGCCATATCGCTTCTCATTTCTATGTTTCATGATAATATATAATATCCACCGCGAAGTGTCTTGTATACCTCGCATACACTTCAAATGAATGTAAATGCAACACTCCCTTGCTAGGAAATAGCGTTTGCAGATGTCTGCGTATCGAAGCAGTAGTGTTCTACTGCTTCTTAAATCGCGATATCGCAGCTCATTTCTATGTTTCATGATAAGACATAATATTCATTGTGAAGTGTCATGTATACCTCGCATTCCTTTCAAAAGAATGTAAATGGGACACTTCCTTGCTAGGAAGTAGCGTTTGCAGGTGTCTACGTATCGAAGCAATAGGTATCTAATGCTTCTTAAATCGCCATATCGCTTCTCATTTCTATGTTTCATGATAATATATAATATTCACTGCGAAGTGTCATGTATACCTCGTCTATACTTCAACTGAATATACATGCGACACTTCCTTGATAGGAAATAGCGTTTGCAGATGTCTACGTATCGAAGCAATAGGGATCTAATGCTTCTTAAATCGCCCTATCGCTTCTCATTTCTATTTTTTATAATAATATATAATATTCACTGCGAAGTGTCATGTATACCTCGTCTATACTTCAACTGAATATACATGCGACACTTCCTTGCTAGGAAATAGCGTTTGCAGATGTCTACGTATCGAAGCAATAGTTTTCTAATGCTGCTTAAATCGTCATATCGCATCTCATATCTACGTTTCATGATAAGATATAATAATCATTGCGGAGTGTTATGTATACCTCATATTCACTTCAAAAGTATGTAAATGCGAAACTTCCTTGCTAGGTAATAGCGTTTGCAGATGTCTACTTATCGAAGCAGTAGAGATCTAATGCTTCTTAAATCGCGATATCGCACCTCATTTCTATGTTTCGTGATAAGATATAATATCCATTATATAGTGTTATGTTTATCTCATCTATACTTCAAATGAATGTAAATGCGACACTTCCTTGCTAGGAAATAGCGTTTGCAGATGTCTGCGTATCGTGGCATTAGAGTGCTAATGCTACTCAAAACGCGATATCGCATCTCATTTCTATATTTCATGATAAGATATAATATTCATTGTGCAGTGTTATATATACCTCGCATACACTTAAAATGAATGTAAATGCGACACTTCCTTGCTAGGAAATAGCGATAGCAGATGTCTACGTATCGAAGCAATAGAATTTTAATGCTTCTGAAATCGTCATATCGCATCTCATATCTACGTTTCATGATAAGATATAATATTCATTGCGAAGTGTCATGTATTCCTCGTGTTCCTTTCAAAAGAATGTAAACGCGAAACTTCCTTGCTAGGAAGTAGCGTTTGCAGATGTCTACGTATCGAAGCAATAGGGATCTAATGCTTCTTAAATCGCTATATCGCTTCTCATTTCTATGTTTCATGATAAGATAACATATTCATTGTGCAGTGCTATCAATGCCTCGTATTCACTTCAAAAGAATATAAATGCGACACTTCCTTGCTAGGAAATAGCGTTTGCAGATGCCTACGTATCGAAGCAATAGTGTTCTAATGCTTCTTAAATCGCGATATCGCATCTCATTTCTATGTTTCATGACAATATATAATATTCATTGCGAAGTGTCATGTATACGTCGCATACACTTAAAATGAATGTAAATGCGACACTTCCTTGCTAGGAAATAGCGTTTGCAGATGTCTACGTATCGAAGCAATTGATTTGTAAAGCTTGCTAATTCGCGATATCGCATCTCATATCTATGTTTCATGATAATATATAAGATTAATTGCAAAGTTTCATGTATACCTCGCATACAATTCAAACGAATGTGAATGCGACAGTTCCTTGCTGGGAAATAGTGTTTGCAGATGTCTACGTATCGAAGCAATAGAGTTCTAATGCTTCTTAAATCGTCATATCGCATCACATTTCTATGTTTCATGATAAGATATGGTATTCATTGTGCAGTGTTATGTATACCTCGTATTCACTTCAAAAGAATGTAAATGCGACACTTCCTTGCTAGGAAGTAGGGTTTGCAGATGTCCAGGTATCGAAGCAATAGTGTTCTAATGCTTCTTAAATCGCCATATTACATCACATTTCTATGTTTCATGATAAGATATAATATTCATTGTGGAGTGTTATGTATACCTCATATTCACTTCAAAAGAATGCAAATGCCACACTTCTTTGCTAGGAAATAGCGTTTGCAGATGTCTACGTATCGAAGCAATAGAGTTCCAAAGCTTTCTAATTCGCGATAACGCATCTCATTTCTATGTTTGATGATAAGATATAATATTCATTGTCGAGTGTTATGTATACCTCGTATTCGTTTCAAAAGAATGTAAATGCGACACGTCCTTGCTAGGAAGTAGCGTTTGCAGATGTCTACGTGTCGAAGCAATAGTGTTCTAATGATTCTTAAATAGCGATATCGCATCTCATTTCTATGTTTCATGATAATATGTAACATTCATTGCGAAGTGTCATGTATACCTCGCATACACTTCAAATGAATGTGAATGCGACAGTTTCTTGCTAGGAAATAGTATTTGCAGATATCTAGTATCGAAGCAATAGAGTTCCAAAGCTTCTTAAATCGCGATATCGCATCTCATTTCTATGTTTGATGATAAGATATAATATTCATTGTCGAGTGTTATGTGTACCTCGTATTCGTTTCAAAAGAATGTGAATGCGACACTTCCTTGCTAGGAAATAGCGTTTGCAGATGTCTACGTATCGAAGCTATAGTGTCCTAAAGCTTCTTAAATCGCCATATCGCTTCTCATATCTATGTTTCATGATAATATGTAACTTTCATTGCGAAGAGTCATGTATACCTCGCATACACTTCAAATGAATGTGAATGCGACAGTTTCTTGCTAGGAAATAGTATTTGCAGACATCTAGTATCGAAGCAATAGAGTTCCAAAGCTTCTTAAATCGCGATATCGCATCTCATTTCTATGTTTCATGACAATATATAATATTCATTGCGAAGTGTCATGTATACCTCGCATACACTTAAAATGAATGTAAATGCGACACTTCCTTGCTAGGAAATAGCGTTTGCATATGTCTACGTATCGAAGCAATAGATTTCTAAAGCTTGCTAATTCGCGATATCGCATCTCATATCTATGTTTCATGATAATATATAATTTTAATTGCGAAGTTTCATGTATACCTCGCATACAATTCAAACGAATGTGAAGCGACAGTTCCTTGCTGGGAAATAGTGTTTGCAGATGTCTACGTATCGAAGCAATAGAGTTCTAATGCTTCTTAAATCGTCATATCGAATCACATTTCTATGTTTCATGATAAGATATAATATTCATTGTGCAGTGTTATGTATACCTCGTATTCACTTCAAAAGAATGTAAAAGCGACACTTCGTTGCCAGGAAATAGCGTTTGCAGATGTCTACGTATCGTACCAATAGAGTTCTAATGCTCCTCAAAACGCGATATCGCCTCCCATTACCATGTTTCATTATAATATATAATATTCATTGTGGAGTGTTATGTACACCTCGTATTCACTTCAAAAGAATGTAAATGCGGCACTTCCTTGTTAAGAAGTATCGTTTGCAGATGACTACGTATGGAAGCAATAGAGTTCTAATGCTTCTTAAATCGTCATATCGCATCTCATTTCTATGTTTCATGATAACATATAATATTCACTGCGTAGTGTCATGTATACCTCGTATTACCTTCAAAAGAATGTAAATGCGGCACTTCCTTGTTAAGAAGTAGCGTTTGCAGATGACTACGTATGGAAGCAATAGAGTTCTAATGCTTCTTGAATCGCCATATCGCATCTCATTTCTATGTTTCATGATAAGATATAGTATTCATTGCGAGGTGTCATGCATACTTCGTATTTCTTTCAAAAGAATGTAAATGCGACACTTCCTTGCTAGGAAGTAGCGTCTGCAGATGTCTAGGTATCTAACCAATAGATTTGTAATGCTTCTTAAATCGTCATATCGCATCTCATTTCTATGTTTCATGATAAGATATAATATTGATTGCGAAGTGTCAGGTATACCTCGTATTCATTTCAGAAGAATGTAAATGCGACACTTCCTTGCTAGGAAATAGCGTTTGCAGATGTCTACGTATCGAAGCTATAGTGTCCTAAAGCTTCTTAAATCGCCATATCGCTTCTCATATCTATGTTTCATGATAATATGTAACTTTCATTGCGAAGAGTCATGTATACCTCGCATACACTTCAAATGAATGTGAATGCGACAGTTTCTTGCTAGGAAATAGTATTTGCAGACATCTAGTATCGAAGCAATAGAGTTCCAAAGCTTCTTAAATCGCGATATCGCATCTCATTTCTATGTTTCATGACAATATATAATATTCATTGCGAAGTGTCATGTATACCTCGCATACACTTAAAATGAATGTAAATGCGACACTTCCTTGCTAGGAAATAGCGTTTGCATATGTCTACGTATCGAAGCAATAGATTTCTAAAGCTTGTTAATTCGCGATATCGCATCTCATATCTATGTTTCATGATAATATATAATATTAATTGCGAAGTTTCATGTATACCTCGCATACAATTCAAACGAATGTGAAGCGACAGTTCCTTGCTGGGAAATAGTGTTTGCAGATGTCTACGTATCGAAGCAATAGAGTTCTAATGCTTCTTAAATCGTCATATCGAATCACATTTCTATGTTTCATGATAAGATATAATATTCATTGTGCAGTGTTATGTATACCTCGTATTCACTTCAAAAGAATGTAAAAGCGACGCTTCGTTGCCAGGAAATAGCGTTTGCAGATGTCTACGTATCGTACCAATAGAGTTCTAATGCTCCTCAAAACGCGATATCGCCTCCCATTACCATGTTTCATTATAATATATAATATTCATTGTGGAGTGTTATGTACACCTCGTATTCACTTCAAAAGAATGTAAATGCGGCACTTCCTTGTTAAGAAGTATCGTTTGCAGATGACTACGTATGGAAGCAATAGAGTTCTAATGCTTCTTAAATCGTCATATCGCATCTCATTTCTATGTTTCATGATAACATATAATATTCACTGCGTAGTGTCATGTATACCTCGTATTACCTTCAAAAGAATGTAAATGCGGCACTTCCTTGTTAAGAAGTAGCGTTTGCAGATGACTACGTATGGAAGCAATAGAGTTCTAATGCTTCTTGAATCGCCATATCGCATCTCATTTCTATGTTTCATGATAAGATATAGTATTCATTGCGAGGTGTCATGCATACTTCGTATTTCTTTCAAAAGAATGTAAATGCGACACTTCCTTGTTAGGAAGTAGCGTTTGCAGATGTCTACGTATCGAAGCAATAGTGTTCTAATGCTTCTCAAAACGCGATGTCGCATCTCATTTCTGTGTTTCATGATTACATATAATATTCATTGTGCAGTGTTATGTATACCTCGTATTCACATCAGAAAAATGTAAATGCGACACTTCCTTGCTAGGAAATAGCGTTTGTATGTGTCTACGTATCGTAGCAATAGAGCTCTTACGCTTGTTAAATGGCGATATCGCATAGCATTTCTTTGTTTCATGATAATATATAATATTCATTGCGAAGTGTCATGTATACCTCGTATTGCTTTCAAAAGGATGTAAATGCGACACTTCCTTGCTATGAAATAGCGTCTGCAGATGTCTACGTATTGAAGCAATAGAATTCTAATGCTTCTCAAAACGCGATATCGCTTCGCATTCCTATGTTTCATGATAAGATATAATATTCATTGTGCAGTGTTAAGAATATCTCGTATTCACTTCAAAAGAATGTAAATGCGACACTTCCTTGCTTGGAAAAAACGTTTGCATATGTCTACGTATCGAAGGAATAGTTTTCTAATGCTTCTTAAATCGCCATATTGCATCTCACTTCTATGATTCATGATAAGATATAATATTCATTATGCAGTGTTATGTATACCTCGTATTCACTTCAAAAGATGTAAATGCGACACCTCCTTGCTAGGAAGTAGCGTTTGTAGATATCTACGTATCGAAGCAATAGAGTTCTAATGCTTCTTAAATCGCCATATCGCATCTCATTTCTATGTTTCATGATAAGATATGATATTCATAGCGAAGTGCCATGTATACCTCGCATGCACTTCAATTGAATATACATGCGACACTTCCTTGCTAGGAAATAGCGTTTGCAGATGTCTACGTATCGAAGCAATAGAGTTCTAATGCTTCTTTAAACCGTCATATCGCATCTCATATCTACGTTTCCTGATAAGATACAATATTCATTGCGAAGTGTCATGTATACCTCGTATTCACTTCAAAAGAATGTAAATGTGACACTTCCTTGCTAGGAAATAGCGTTTGCTGATGTCTACGTATCGATGCAATAGGGATCTAATGCTTCTTAAATCGCCATAACGCTTCTCATTTCTATGTTTCATGACAATATATAATATTCACTGCGAAGTGTCATGTATACCTCGCATACACTTCAAATGAATGTAAATGCTACACTTCCTTGATAGGAAGTAGCGTTTGCAGATATCCACGTATCGAAGCAATAGAGTTCTAATGCTTCTTAATTCGCCATATCGGTTCTCATTCCTATATTTCATGACAATATATAATATTCACTGCGAAGTGTCATGTATACCTCGCATACACTTCAAATGAATGTAAATGCGACACTTCCTTGCTAGGAAGTAGCGTTTGCAGATGTCTACGTGTCGAAGCAATAGAGTTCTAATGCATCATAAATCGCCATATCGCATCTCATTTCTGCGTTTCATGATAAGTTATAATATTCATTGCGAAGTGTCATGTATACCTCGTATTCCTTTCAAAAGAATGTAAATGCGACACTTCCTTGCTAGGAAATAGCGATTGCAGATGTCTACGTATTGAAGCAATAGAATTTTAATGCTTCTGAAATCGTCATATCGCATCTCATATCTACGTTTCATGATAAGATATAATATTCATTGCGAAGTGTCATGTATTCCTCGTGTTCCTTTCAAAAGAATGTAAACGCGAAACTTCCTTGCTAGGAAGTAGCGTTTGCAGATGTCTACGTATCGAAGCAATAGGGATCTAATGCTTCTTAAATCGCTATATCGCTTCTCATTTCTATGTTTCATGATAAGATAACATATTCATTGTGCAGTGCTATCAATGCCTCGTATTCACTTCAAAAGAATATAAATGCGACACTTCCTTGCTAGGAAATAGCGTTTGCAGATGTCAACGTATCGAAGCAATAGATTTCTAAAGCTTGCTAATTCGCGATATCGAATCTCATATCTGTGTTTCATGACAATATATAACATTCATTGCGAAGTTTAGTGTGTACCTCGCATACAATTCAAACGAATGTGAATGCGACAGTTCCTTGCTAGGAAATAGTGATTGCAGATGTCTACGAATCGAAGCAATAGATTTCTAATGCTTCTTAAATCGCGATATCGCATCTCATTTCTATGTTTCATGATAAGATATAATATTCATTGTGCAGTGTTATGCTCACCTCATATTCACTTCAAAAGAATGTAAATGCGACACTTCCTTGCTAGGAAGTAGCGTTTGCAGATGTCTACGTATCGAACCAATAGATTTCTAATGCTTCTTAAATCGCCACATCGCATCTCATTTCTATGTTTCACGATAAGATATAATATTCATTGTGCAGTGTCATGTATATCTCGTCTATACTTCAAATGGATGTAAATGCGACAATTCCTTGCTAGGAAATAGCGTTTGCAGATGTCTACGTATCGAAGCAATAGAGTTCTAATGCTTCTTAAATAGCCATATCGCATCTCATTTCTATGTTTCATGATAAGATATAATATTCATTGTGCAGTGTTATGTATATCCCGTCTATACTTCAAATGGATGTAAATGCAACACTTCCTTGCTAGGAAATAGCGTTTGCTGATGTCTACGTTTCGTGGCATTAGAGTTCTAATGCTTCTTAAATCGCGATATCGCATCTCATTTCTATGTTTCATGACAATATATAATATTCATTGCGAAGTGTCATGTATACCTCGCATACACTTGAAATGAATGTAAATGCGACACTTCCTTGCTAGGAAATAGCGTTTGCAGGTGGCTACGTATCGAAGCAATAGATTCCTAAAGGTTGCTAATTCGCGATATCGCATCTCATATCTATGTTTCATTATAATATATAATATTCATTACGAAGTTTCATGTATACCTCACATACAATTCAAACGAATGTGAATGCGACAGTTACTTGCTGGGAAATAGTGTTTGCAGATGTCTATGTATCGAAGCAGTAGATTTCCAATGCTTCTTATATCGTCGTACCGCATCTCATTTCTATGTTTCATGATAAGATAAAATAATCATTCTGGAGTGTTATGTATATCTCGTCTATACTTCAAATGAATGTGAATGCGACACCTGCTTGCTAGGAAATAGCGTTTGCAGATGTCTACGTATCGTGGCATTAGAGTTCTAATGCTTCTCAAAACGCGATAGCGCTACTCATTACTTTGTTTCATGATAATATATAATATTCATCGTGCAGTGTTATGTATACCTCGTATACATCTCAACAGAATGTAAATACGACACTTCCTTGCTAGGAAATAGCGTTTGCAGATGTGAACGTATCGAAGCAATAGATTTCTAAAGCTTGCTAATTCGCGATATCGAATCTCATATCTGTGTTTCATGACAATATATAACATTCATTGCGAAGTTTAGTGTGTATCTCGCTTACAATTCAAACGAATGTGAATGCGACAGTTCCTTGCCAGGAAATAGTGATTGCAGATGTCTACGTATCGAAGCAATAGAGTTCTAATGCTTCTTAAATCGCGATATCGCATCTCATTTCTATGTTTCATGATAAGATATAATATTCATTGTGCAGTGTTATGCTTACCTCATATTCACTTCAAAAGAATGTAAATGCGACACTTCCTTGCTAGGAAATAGCGTTTGCAGATATCTACGTATCGTAGTAATAGACATCAAATGCTTCATATATCGTCATATCGCATCTCATTTCTATGTTTCATGATAAGATATAACATTCATTGCGAAGTATCACGTATACCTCATATTCCTTTCAAAAGAATGTAAATGCGACACTTCCTTGCTAGGAATTAGCGTTTGCAGATGTCTACGCATCGAAGCAATAGTGCTCTAGTGCTTCTTAAATCGCGATATCGCATCTCATTTCTATGTTTCATGATAAGATATAGTATTCATTGTGCAGTATTATGAATACCTCGTATTCACTTCAAAAGAATGTAAATGCGACAATTCCTTGCTAGGAAATAGCGTTTGCAGATGTCTACGTATCCAAGCAATTGAGTTCTAATGCTTCATAAATTGCCATATTACATCACATTTCTATGTTTCATGATAAGATACAATATTCATTGTGTAGTGTTATGTTTATCTCATCTATAATTCAAATGAATGTAAATGCGACACTTCCTTGCTAGGAAATAGCGTCTGCAGATATCTGCGTATCGTGGCAGTAGAGTTCTAATGCTTCTCAAAACGCGATATCGCATCTCATTTCTATGTTTCATGATAATATATAATATTCAGAGTGCAGTGTTATGTATACCTCGTATTCACTTCAAAAGAATGTAAATGCTACAATTCCTTGCTAGGATGTTGCGTTTGCAGATGTCTACGTATCGAAGCAGTAGAGTTCTAATGCTTCTTAAACCGCCATATCGCATCTCATTTCTATGTTTCATGATAAGATATAAAATTCATTGTGCAGTGTTATGTATATCTCGTCTATACTTCAAATGGATGTAAATGCGACACTTCCTTGCTAGGAAATAGCGTTTGCAGATGTCTACGTATCGAAGCTATAGTGTCCTAAAGCTTCTTAAATCGCCATATCGCTTCTCATTTCTATGTTTCATGATAATATACAATATTCACTGCGAAGTGTCATGTATACCTCGCATACACTTCAAATGAACGTAGATGCGACACTTCCTTGCTAGGAAATAGCGTTCCCAGATGTCTACGTATCGAAGCAATGGTGTTCTAATGCTTGTTAAATCGCGATGTCGCATCTCATTTCAATGTTTCATGATAAGAAATAATATTCATTGTGGAGTGTTATGTATACCTCGTACTCGTTTCAAAAGAATGTAAATGCGACACTTCCTCGCTAGGAAGTAGCGCGTGCAGATGTCTACGTATCGAAGCAATACTGTTCTAATGCTTCTTAAATCGCGATATCGCATCTCATTTCTATGTTTCATGACAATATATAATATTCATTGCGAAGTG
This sequence comes from Xylocopa sonorina, assembly GCF_050948175.1. NCBI lineage: Eukaryota > Metazoa > Arthropoda > Insecta > Hymenoptera > Apidae > Xylocopa > Xylocopa sonorina. Next base: position 3,734,679 of record NW_027490091.1, read on the forward strand.
TCATGTATACGTCGCATACACTTAAAATGAATGTAAATGCGACACTTCCTTGCTAGGAAATAGCGTTTGCAGATGTCTACGTATCGAAGCAATAGATTTGTAAAGCTTGCTAATTCGCGATATCGCATCTCATATCTATGTTTCATGATAATATATAAGATTAATTGCAAAGTTTCATGTATACCTCGCATACAATTCAAACGAATGTGAATGCGACAGTTCCTTGCTGGGAAATAGTGTTTGCAGATGTCTACGTATCGAAGCAATAGGGATCTAATGCTTCTTAAATCGCTATATCGTTTCTCATTTCTATGTTTCATGATAAGATAACATATTCATTGTGCAGTGCTATCAATGCCTCGTATTCACTTCAAAAGAATATAAATGCGACACTTCCTTGCTAGGAAATAGCGTTTGCAGATGCCTACGTATCGAAGCAATAGTGTTCTAATGCTTCTTAAATCGCGATATCGCATCTCATTTCTATGTTTCATGACAATATATAATATTCATTGCGAAGTGTCATGTATACGTCGCATACACTTAAAATGAATGTAAATGCGACACTTCCTTGCTAGGAAATAGCGTTTGCAGATGTCTACGTATCGAAGCAATAGATTTGTAAAGCTTGCTAATTCGCGATATCGCATCTCATATCTATGTTTCATGATAATATATAAGATTAATTGCAAAGTTTCATGTATACCTCGCATACAATTCAAACGAATGTGAATGCGACAGTTCCTTGCTGGGAAATAGTGTTTGCAGATGTCTACGTATCGAAGCAATAGAGTTCTAATGCTTCTTAAATCGTCATATCGCATCACATTTCTATGTTTCATGATAAGATATGGTATTCATTGTGCAGTGTTATGTATACCTCGTATTCACTTCAAAAGAATGTAAATGCGACACTTCCTTGCTAGGAAGTAGGGTTTGCAGATGTCCAGGTATCGAAGCAATAGTGTTCTAATGCTTCTTAAATCGCCATATTACATCACATTTCTATGTTTCATGATAAGATATAATATTCACTGTGGAGTGTTATGTATACCTCATATTCACTTCAAAAGAATGCAAATGCCACACTTCTTTGCTAGGAAATAGCGTTTGCAGATGTCTACGTATCGAAGCAATAGAGTTCCAAAGCTTTCTAATTCGCGATAACGCATCTCATTTCTATGTTTGATGATAAGATATAATATTCATTGTCGAGTGTTATGTATACCTCGTATTCGTTTCAAAAGAATGTAAATGCGACACGTCCTTGCTAGGAAGTAGCGTTTGCAGATGTCTACGTGTCGAAGCAATAGTGTTCTAATGATTCTTAAATAGCGATATCGCATCTCATTTCTATGTTTCATGATAATATGTAACATTCATTGCGAAGTGTCATGTATACCTCGCATACACTTCAAATGAATGTGAATGCGACAGTTTCTTGCTAGGAAATAGTATTTGCAGATATCTAGTATCGAAGCAATAGAGTTCCAAAGCTTCTTAAATCGCGATATCGCATCTCATTTCTATGTTTGATGATAAGATATAATATTCATTGTCGAGTGTTATGTGTACCTCGTATTCGTTTCAAAAGAATGTGAATGCGACACTTCCTTGCTAGGAAATAGCGTTTGCAGATGTCTACGTATCGAAGCTATAGTGTCCTAAAGCTTCTTAAATCGCCATATCGCTTCTCATATCTATGTTTCATGATAATATGTAACTTTCATTGCGAAGAGTCATGTATACCTCGCATACACTTCAAATGAATGTGAATGCGACAGTTTCTTGCTAGGAAATAGTATTTGCAGACATCTAGTATCGAAGCAATAGAGTTCCAAAGCTTCTTAAATCGCGATATCGCATCTCATTTCTATGTTTCATGACAATATATAATATTCATTGCGAAGTGTCATGTATACCTCGCGTACACTTAAAATGAATGTAAATGCGACACTTCCTTGCTAGGAAATAGCGTTTGCATATGTCTACGTATCGAAGCAATAGATTTCTAAAGCTTGCTAATTCGCGATATCGCATCTCATATCTATGTTTCATGATAATATATAATATTAATTGCGAAGTTTCATGTATACCTCGCATACAATTCAAACGAATGTGAAGCGACAGTTCCTTGCTGGGAAATAGTGTTTGCAGATGTCTACGTATCGAAGCAATAGAGTTCTAATGCTTCTTAAATCGTCATATCGAATCACATTTCTATGTTTCATGATAAGATATAATATTCATTGTGCAGTGTTATGTATACCTCGTATTCACTTCAAAAGAATGTAAAAGCGACACTTCGTTGCCAGGAAATAGCGTTTGCAGATGTCTACGTATCGTACCAATAGAGTTCTAATGCTTCTCAAAACGCGATATCGCCTCCCATTACCATGTTTCATTATGATATATAATATTCATTGTGGAGTGTTATGTACACCTCGTATTCACTTCAAAAGAATGTAAATGCGGCACTTCCTTGTTAAGAAGTATCGTTTGCAGATGACTACGTATGGAAGCAATAGAGTTCTAATGCTTCTTAAATCGTCATATCGCATCTCATTTCTATGTTTCATGATAACATATAATATTCACTGCGTAGTGTCATGTATACCTCGTATTACCTTCAAAAGAATGTAAATGCGGCACTTCCTTGTTAAGAAGTAGCGTTTGCAGATGACTACGTATGGAAGCAATAGAGTTCTAATGCTTCTTGAATCGCCATATCGCATCTCATTTCTATGTTTCATGATAAGATATAGTATTCATTGCGAGGTGACATGCATACTTCGTATTTCTTTCAAAAGAATGTAAATGCGACACTTCCTTGCTAGGAAGTAGCGTCTGCAGATGTCTAGGTATCTAACCAATAGATTTGTAATGCTTCTTAAATCGTCATATCGCATCGCATTTCTATGTTTCATGATAATATATAATATTCATTGCGAAGTGTCATGTATACCTCGCATACACTTAAAATTGATATAAATGCGACACTTCCTTGCTAGGAAATAGCGTTTGCAGATGTCTGCGTATCGAAGCAATAGAGTTCAAATGCTTCTCAAAACGCGATATCGCTTCGCATTCCTATGTTTCATGATAAGATATAATATTCATTGTGCAGTGTTAAGAATATCTCGTATTCACTTCAAAAGAATGTAAATGCGACACTTCCTTGCTTGGAAAAAACGTTTGCATATGTCTACGTATCGAAGGAATAGTTTTCTAATGCTTCTTAAATCGCCATATTGCATCTCACTTCTATGATTCATGATAAGATATAATATTCATTATGCAGTGTTATGTATACCTCGTATTCACTTCAAAAGATGTAAATGCGACACCTCCTTGCTAGGAAGTAGCGTTTGTAGATGTCTACGTATCGGAGCAATAGAGTTGTAATGATTCTTAAATCGTCATATCGCATCTCATATCTATGTTTCATGATAAGATATAATATTCATTGCGAAATGTCATGTATACCTCGTATTTCTTTCAAAAGAATGTAAATGCGACACTTCCTTGTAAGGAAGTAGCGTTTGCAGATGTCTACGTATCGTAGCAATAGATTTCTAATGCTTCTAAAATCGCCATTTCGCATCTCATTTCTATGTTTCACGATAAGATATAATATTCATTGTGGGGTGTTATGTATACCTCGTATTCACTTCAAAGGAATGCAAATGCGACACTTCCTTGCTAGGAAGTTGCGTTTGCAGATGTCTACGTATCGAAGCAATAGAGTTCCAATGCTTCTTAAATCGTCATATCGCATCTCATTTCTATGATTCATGATAAGATATAATATTGATTGCGAAGTGTCAGGTATACCTCGTATTCATTTCAGAAGAATGTAAATGCGACACTTCCTTGCTAGGAAATAGCGTTTGCAGATGTCTACGTATCGAAGCAATAGAGTTCTAATGCTTCTTATAACGTCATACCGCTTCTCATATCTACGTTCCTCGATAAGATATAATATTCATTGGGAAGTGTCTTGTATACCTCGCATACACATTAATTGAATGTGCATGCGACACTTCCTTGCTAGAAAATAGCGTTTGCAGATGTCTACGTATCGAAGCAATAGTTTTCCAATGCTTCTTAAAACGACATATTGCATCTCATTTCTATATTTCATGATAAGATATATTATTCATTGTGCAGTGTTATGTATATCTCGTCTATACTTCAAATGTATGTAATTGCGATACTTGCTTGCTAGGAAATAGCGCTTGCAGATGTCTACGTACCGTAGCAATAGAGTTCTAATGCTTCTTAAATCGCCATATCGCATCTCATATCTACGTTTCTTGATAAGATATAATATTCATTGTGCAGTGTCATGTATACCTCGCATACACTTCAAATTAATGAGAATGCGACAGTTCCTTGCTAGGAAATAGTGTTTGCAGATACCTACGTAACGTGGCATTAGGGTTCTAATGCTTCTCAAGATGCGATATCGCATCTCATTTCTATGTTTCATGATAAGATATAATATTCATTGTGCAGTGTTATGTATACATCGTATTCACCGCAAAAGTATGTAAATGCGACACTTCCTTGCTAGGAAGTAGCGTTTGCGGATGTCTAGGTATCGTAGCAATAGATTTCAAATGCTTCTTGAAACGCGATATCGCATCTCACTTCTATGTTTCATGATGAGATATAATATTCATTGCGAAATGTCACTTATACCTCGCATACACATCAAAAGAATGTAAATGCGACATTTCTTTCCTAGGAAATAGCGTTTGCAGATGTCTACGTATCGAAGCAATAGTGTTCTAACGCTTCTTCTAACACGATATCGCATCTCTTTTCTATGTTTCATGATAAGATATAGTATTCATTGCGAAATTTCATGTATACCTCGTAATCACTTCGAAAGAATGTAAACGCGACACTTCCTTGCTAGGAAATGTCGTTTGCAGATGTCTACGTATCGTAGCAATAGAATTCTAAAGCTTCTTAAATCGCGATATCCCTCCTAATTTTTATGTTTCATGATAAGTTGTAATATTCATTGCGAAGTGTCATGTATACCTCGCAATCACTTGAAAAGAATGTAAATGCGAAACTTCCTTGTTAGGAAATATCGCTTGCAGAAGTCCACGTATCGAAGCAATAGATTTCTAATGCTTCTTAAATCGTCATATCGCATCTCATTTCTATGTTTCATGATAATATATAATATTCATTGCGATGTGTCATATATACCTCGCATACACTTCAAATGAATGTGAATGCGGCATTTCCTTGCTAGGAAATAGTGTTTGCAGATGTCTACGTATAGTAGCATTAGAGTTCTAATGCTTCTCAAAACGCGATATCGCTACTCATTACTATGTTTCATGATAATATATAATACTCATTGAGGAGTGTTATGTATACCTCGTATTCACTTCCAAAGAATGTAAATGCGACACTTCCTTGCTTGGTAATAGCGTTTGCAGATGTCTACGTATCGAAGCAATAGATTTCTAAAGCTTGCTAATTCGCGATATCGCATCTCTTATATATGTTTCATGATAATATATGATATTCATTGCGAAGTGTCATGTATACCTCGTATTCACCTCAAGAGAATGTAAATGCGACACTTCCTTGCTAGGAAATAGCGCTTGCAGATATCTACGTATCGAAGCAATAGATTTCTAAAGCTTGCTAATTCGCGATATCGCATCTCATATATATGTTTCATGATAATATATAATATTCATTGCGAAGTGTCATGTATACCTCGCATACACCTCAAATGAATGTGAATGCGACAGTTCCTTGCTGGGAAATAGTGTTTGCAGATATCTACGTATCGAAGCAATAGAGTTCTAAAGCTTCTTAAATCGTCATATCGCATCTCACTTCTATGTTTCATGATAAGATATAATATTCATTGCGAAGTGTCATGTATACCTCGTATTCCTTTCAAAAGAATATAAATGCGGCACTTCCTTGCTAGGAAATTGCGTTTGCAGATGTCTACGTATCGAGGCAATAGATTTCTAATGCTTCTTAAATCGCCATATCGCATCTCATTTCTATGTTTCATGATAAGATATAAAATTCACTGTCCAGTTTTATGTATATCTCGTATTCACTTGAAAAGAATGTAAATGTGACAGTTCCTTGCTAGGAAATAGCGTTTGCAGATGTCTACGTATCGAAGCAATAGATTTCTAATGCTTCTTAAATGGCCATATAGCATCTCATTTCTATGTTTCATGATAAGATATAATATTCACTGTCGAGTATACCTCGTACTCACATCAAAAGAATGTAATTGCGACACTTCCATGCTAGGAAATAGCGTTTGCTGATGTCTACGTATCGAAGCAATAGAGTTCTAATGCTTCTTAAATCGTCATATCGCATCTCATATCTACGTTTCCCGATAAGATATAATATTCATTGCGAAGTGTCATGTATACCTCGTATTCCTTTCAAAAGAATGTAAATGCGACACTTCCTTGCTAGGAAGTAGCGTTTGCAGGTGTCTACGTATCGAAGCAATAGAGTTCTAATGCTCCTTAAATCGCCATATCGCATCTCATTTCTATGTTTCATGATAAGATATAATATTCATTGCGGAGTGGCATGTATATCTTGCATACACTTCAATTGAATGTACATGCGACACTTCCTTGCCAGGAAATAGCGTTTGCAGATGTCTACGTATCGAAGAAGTAGACATCTAATGCTTCATTAATCGCCATATCGCATCTCATTTCTATGTTTCATGATAAGATATAATATTCATTGTGCAGTGTTATGTATATCTCGTCTGTACTTCAAATGGATGTAAATGCGACACTTCCTTGCTAGGAAATAGCATGTGCAGTTATCTACGTATCGTGGCATTAGAGTTCTAATGCTTCTCAAAACGCGATATCGCATCTCATTTCTATGTTTCATGATAAGATATAATATTCACAGTGCAGTGTTATGTATACCTTGTATTTGTTTCAAAAGAACGTAAATGCGACACTTCCTTGATAGGAAGTAGCGTTTGCAGATGTCTTGGTATCGAAGCAATAGGGTTCTAAAGCTTCTTAAATCGCGATATCGCATCTCATTTCTATGTTTCATGATAAGATATAATATTCATTTTGCAGTGATATGAATACCTCGTATTCACTTCAAAAGAATGTAAATGCGACACTTCCTTGATAGGAAGTAGCGTTTGCAGATGTCTACGTATCGAAGCAATAGAGTTCTAGTGCGTCTTAAATCGCCATATCGCATCTCATTTCTATGTTTCATGATAAGATATGATATTCATAGCGAAGTGCCATGTATACCTCGCATGCACTTCAATTGAATGTACATGCGACACTTCCTTGCTAGGAAATAGCGTTTGCAGATGTCTACGTATCGAAGCAATAGAGTTCTAATGCTTCTTTAAACCGTCATATCGCATCTCATATCTACGTTTCCTGATAAGATATAATATTCATTGCGAAGTGTCATGTATACCTCGTATTCCTTTCAAAAGAATGTAAATGCGACACTTCCTTGCTAGGAAGTAGCGTTTGCAGATGTCTACGTATCGAAGCAATAGAAACCTAATGCTTCTCAAAACGCGATATCGCTACGCATTACCATGTTTCATGATAATATATAATATTCATTGTGGAGTGTTATGTATACCTCGTATTCACTTCAAAAGAATGTAAATGCGACACTTCCTTGCTAGGAAATAGCGTTTGCAGATGTCTACGTATCGAAGAAATAGACATCTAATGCTTCATAAATCGCCATATCGCATCTCATTCCTATGTTTCATGATAAGATATAATATTCATTGTGGAGTGTTATGTATACCTCGTATTCACTTCAAAGGAACGTAAACGTGACACTTCCTTGCCAAGAAAAAGCGTTTGCAGATGTCTTCGTATCGTAGCATCAGAGTTCTAATGCTTCTCAAAACGCGATAACGCTACTCATTACCATGTTTCATGATAATATATAATATTCATTGTGGAGTGTCATGTATACCTCGCATACACTTAAAATGAATGTAAATGCGACACTTCCTTCCTAGGAAATAGCGTTTGCAGATGTCTACGTATCGAAGAAATAGACATCTAATGCTTCATAAATCGCCATATCGCATCTCATTTCTGCGTTTCATGATAAGTTATAATATTCATTGCGAAGTGTCATGTATACCTCGTATTCCTTTCAAAAGAATGTAAATGCGACACTTCCTTGCTAGGAAGTAGCGTTTGCAGATGTCTACGTATCGAAGCAATAGAGTTCTAATGCTTCTTAAATCGCCATATCGCATCTCATTTCTATGTTTCATGATAAGATATGATATTCATAGCGAAGTGCCATGTATACCTCGCATGCACTTCAATTGAATATACATGCGACACTTCCTTGCTAGGAAATAGCGTTTGCAGATGTCTACGTATCGAAGCAATAGAGTTCTAATGCTTCTTTAAACCGTCATATCGCATCTCATATCTACGTTTCCTGATAAGATATAATATTCATTGCGAAGTGTCATGTATACCTCGTATTCACTTCAAAAGAATGTAAATATGACACTTCCTTGCTTGGAAATAGCGTTTGCAGGTGTCTAGGTATCGAAGCAATAGAATTCTAGTGCTTCATTATTCGTCGTACCGGATCTCATTTCTATGTTTCATGATAAGATGTAATATTCATTGCGAAGTGTCATGTATTCCTCGTATTCCTTTCAAAAGAATGTAAATGCGACACTTCCTTGCTAGGAAATAGCGTTTGCAGATGTCTGCGCATCGAAGCAGTGGAGTTCTGATGCTTCTTAAATCGTCATACCGCATCTCATTTCTATGTTTCATGATAAGATATAATATTCATTGCGAAGTGTCATGTATACCTCTTATTCGTTTCAAAAGAATGTAAATGCGACACTTCCTTGCTAGGAAGTAGCGTTTGCAGATGTCTACGTATGGAAGCAATAGATTTTTAAATCTTGCTAATTCGCGATATCGAATCTCATATCTATGTTTCATGATAATTTATAATATTCATTGCGAAGTGTCATGTATACCTCGCATACACTTCAAATGAATGTGAATGCGACAGTTCCTTGCTAGGAAATAGCGTTTGCAGATATCTACGTATCGAAGCACTAGAGTTCTAAATCTTCTTAAATCGCGATATCGCATCTCATTTCTGTGTTTCATGATAAGATATAATATTCATTTTGTAGTGTTATGAATACCTCGTATTCCTTTCAAAAGAATGTAAATGCGACACTTCCTTGCTAGGAAGTAGCGTTTGCAGATTTAATCGTATGGAACCAATAGACTTCTAACGCTTCTTAAATCGCAATGTCGCATATCATTTCTGTGTTTCATGATAAGATATAATATTCATTGTGCAGTGTTATGTATATCTCGTCTATACTTCAAATGAATGTAAATTCGACAAGTCCTTGCTACGAAATAGCGTTTGCAGATGTCTACGTATCGTACCATTAGAGTTCTAATGCTTCTCAAAACGCGATATAGCTACTCATTACCATGTTTCATTATAATATATAATATTCACTGTGGAGTGTTATGTATACCTCGTATTCACTTCAAAAGAATGTAAATGCGACACTTCCTTGCTAGGAAATAGCGTTTGCTGATGTCTACGTATCGATGCAATAGGGATCTAATGCTTCTTAAATCGCCATATCGCTTCTCATATCTATGTTTCATGACAATATATAATATTCACTGCGAGGTGTCATGTATACCTCGCATACACTTCAAATGAATGTAAATGCTACACTTCCTTGATAGGAAGTAGCGTTTGCAGATATCCACGTATCGAAGCAATAGAGTTCTAATGCTTCTTAATTCGCCATATCGGTTCTCATCCCTATATTTCATGACAATATATAATATTCACTGCGAAGTGTCATGTATACCTCGTATACACTTCAAATGAATGTAAATGCGACACTTCCTTGCTAGGAAGTAGCGTTTGCAGATGTCTACGTGTCGAAGCAATAGAGTTCTAATGCATCATAAATCGCCATGTCGCATCTCATTTCTGCGTTTCATGATAAGTTATAATATTCATTGCGAAGTGTCATGTATACCTCGTATTCCTTCCAAAAGAATGTAAATGCGACACTTCCTTGCTAGGAAGTAGCGTTTGCAGATGTCTACGTATCGAAGCAATAGAGTTCTAATGCGTCTTAGATCGCCATATCGCATCTCATTTCTATGTTTCATGATAAGATATGATATTCATAGCGAAGTGCCATGTATACCTCGCATGCACTTCAATTGAATGTACATGCGACACTTCCTTGCTAGGAAATAGCGTTTGCAGATGTCTACGTATCGAAGCAATAGAGTTCTAATGCTTCTTTAAACCGTCATATCGCATCTCATATCTACGTTTCCTGATAAGATATAATATTCATTGCGAAGTGTCATGTATACCTCGTATTCCTTTCAAAAGAATGTAAATGCGACACTTCCTTGCTAGGAAGTAGCGTTTGCAGATGTCTACGTATCGAAGCAATAGAAATCTAATGCTTCTCAAAACGCGATATCGCTACGCATTACCATGTTTCATGATAATATATAATATTCATTGTGGAGTGTTATGTATACCTCGTATTCACTTCAGAGGAACGTAAACGTGACACTTCCTTGCCGAGAAATAGCGTTCGCAGATGTCTTCGTATCGTAGCATCAGAGTTCTAATGCTTCTCAAAACGCGATATCGCTACTCATTACCATGTTTCATGATAATATATAATATTCATTGTGGAGTGTCATGTATACCTCGCATACACTTAAAATGAATGTAAATGCGACACTTCCTTCCTAGGAAATAGCGTTTGCAGATGTCTACGTATCGAAGAAATAGACATCTAATGCTTCATAAATCGCCATATCGCATCTCATTTCTGCGTTTCATGATAAGTTATAATATTCATTGCGAAGTGTCATGTATACCTCGTATTCCTTTCAAAAGAATGTAAATGCGACACTTCCTTGCTAGGAAGTAGCGTTTGCAGATGTCTACGTATCGAAGCAATAGAGTTCTAATGCTTCTTAAATCGCCATATCGCATCTCATTTCTATGTTTCATGATAAGATATGATATTCATAGCGAAGTGCCATGTATACCTCGCATGCACTTCAATTGAATGTACATGCGACACTTCCTTGCTAGGAAATAGCGTTTGCAGATGTCTACGTATCGAAGCAATAGAGTTCTAATGCTTCTTTAAACCGTCATATCGCATCTCATATCTACGTTTCCTGATAAGATATAATATTCATTGCGAAGTGTCATGTATACCTCGTATTCCTATCAAAAGAATGTAAATGCGACACTTCCTTGCTAGGAAGTAGCGTTTGCAGATGTCTACGTATCGAAGCAATAGTGTTATGATGCTTCTTAAATCGCCATATCGCATCTCATTTCTATGTTTCATGATAAGATATATTATTCATTGCGAAGTGTCATGTATACCACGTATTCCTTTCAAAAGAATTAAATGCGACACTTCCTTGCTAGGAAGTAGCGTTGGCAGATGTCTAGGTATCGAAGCAATAGTGTCCTAATGCTTCTTGAAACGCGAAAAACGCATCTAATTTCTAGGTTTCATGACAAGATATAATATTCATTGAGGAGGGTTATGTATATCTCGACTACACTTCAATGGAATGTAAATGCGACCCTCCTTGCTAGGAAATAGCGTGTGCAGATGTTTACGTATCGAAGAAATAGAGTTCTAATGTTTCTTAAAACGCGATATCACATCTCACTTCTATGTTTCGCGAGAAGACACAATATTTATTGTGCAGTATTATGTATACCTCGTATTCACTTCAAAATAATGTTAATGCGACACTTCCTTGCTTGGAAATAGCGTTTGCAGATGTCTACGTATCGTAGCATTAAAGTTCTAATGCTTCTCGAAACGCGATACCGATACTCATTACCATGTTTCATGATAGTATATAATATGCATCGTGGAGTGATATGTATACCTCGTATTCACCTCAATGGAATGTAATTGCGACACTTCCATGCTAGGAAATAGCGTTTGCAGATGTCTAGGTATCGAAGCAATAGAGTTCTAATGCTTCTTAAACCATCATATCGCATCTCATATCTGCGTTTCCTGATAAGATATAATATTCAATGCGAAGTGTCATGTATACCTCGTATACCTTTCAAAAGAATGTAAATGCGACACTTCCTCGCAAGGAAGTAGCGATTGCAGATATCTACGTATCGAAGCAATAGAATTCTAATGCTTCTCAAAACGCGATATCGCTACACATTACCATGTTTCATGATAATATATAATATTCATTGTGGAGTGTTATGTATACCACGTATTCACTTCAAAAGAATGTAAATGCGTCACTTCCCTCCTAGGAAATAGTATTTGTAGATGTCTACGTATCGAAGCAATAGATTTTTAATGCTTCTTAAATCGCCATATTGCGTCTCATTTCTATGTTTCATGGTAAGATATAATATTCATTGTGGAGTGTTATGTATACCTCTTATTCACTTCAAAAGATTGTGAACGCGACACGTCCTTGCCAGGAAATAGCGTTTGCAGATGTCTACGTATCGTAACATTAGAGTTCTAATGCTTCTCAAAACGCGATATCGCTACTCATTACCATGTTTCATGATAATATATAGTATTCATTGTGGAGTGTTATGTATACCTCGTATTCACCTCAAGGGAATGTAATTGCGACACTTCCTTGCTAGGAAATAGCGTTTGCAGATGTCTACGTATCGAAGCAATAGATTTCTAATGCTTCTTAAATCGCCATATTGCATCTCATTTCTTTGTTTCATGGTAAGATATAATATTCATTGTGGAGTGCTATGTATACCTCGTATTCACTTCAAAAGAATGTAAACGCGACACTTCCTTGCCAGGAAATAGCGTTTGAGGATGCCTACGTTTCGTGGCATTAGAGTTCTAATGCTTCTCAAAACGCGATATCGCTACTCAATACCATGTTTCATGATAATATATTATATTCATTGTGGAGTGTTATGTATACCTCGTATTCACTTCAAAAGAATGTAAATGCGACACTTCCTTGTTTGGAAATAGCGTTTGCAGATGTCTACGTATCGAAGCAATAGACTTCTAATGCTTTCTAAATCGCCATATCGCATCTCATTTCTATGTTTCATGATAAGATATAATATTCATTGTGCAGTGTTATGTATATCTCGTTTATACTTCAAGAGAATGTAAACGCGACACTTCCTTACCAGGAAATAGCGTTTGCAGATGTCTACGTATCGTAGCATTAAAGTTCTAATGCTTCTCGAAACGCGATACCGCTACTCATTACCATGTTTCATGATAGTATATAATATGCATCGTGGAGTGATATGTATACCTCGTATTCACCTCAATGGAATGTAATTGCGACACTTCCATGCTAGGAAATAGCGTTTGCAGATGTCTAGGTATCGAAGCAATAGAGTTCTAATGCTTCTTTAAACCGTCATATCGCATCTCATATCTACGTTTCCTGATAAGATATAATATTCATTGCGATGTGTCATGTATACCTCGTATTCCTTTCAAAAGAATGTAAATGCGACACTTCCTTGCTAGGCAGTAGCGTTTGCAGATGTCTACGTATCGAAGCAATTGTTTTCTAATGCTTCTTAAAACGTCATATCGTATCTCATATATATGTTTCATGATAATATATAATATTCACTGTGCAGTGTTATGTATACCTCGTATTCACTTCAGAAGAATGTAAATGCCACACTTCCTTGCTAGGAAATAGCGTTTGCAGGTGTCTACGTATCGAAGCAATAGAGTTCTAATGCTTCTTAAATCGCGATATCGCCTCTGATTTCTATGTTTCATGATAAGATATAATATTCATTGGGCAGTGTTATGTATACCTCGTATTCGCTTCAGAAGAATGTAAATGCGACACTTCCTTGCTAGGAAATAGCGTTTGCAGGTGTCTACGCATCGTAGCATTAGTGCTCTAATGCTTCTCAAAACGCGACATCGTTTCACATTTCTATGTTTCATGATAGTATATAATATTCATTGCGTAGTGTCATGTATACCTCGCATACACTTCAAGTGAATGTAAATGCGACACTCCCTTGCTAGGAAGTAGCGTTTGCAGATGTCTACGCATCCAAGCAATAGAGATCTAATGCTTCTTAAATCGTCATATCGCATCTCATTTCTATGTTTCATGATAAGATATATTTTTCACTGTGTAGTGTTATGTATACCTCGTATTCACTACAAAAGAATGTAAATGCGACACTTCCTTGCTAGGAAATAGCGTTTGCAGATGTCTACGTATCGAAGCAATAGTTTTCTAATGCTTCTTAAATCGTCATATCGCATCTCATATCTACGTTTCATGATAAGATATAATATTCATTGCGAAGTGTCATGTATACCTCGTATTCCTTTCAAAAGAATGTAAATGCGACACTTCCTTGCTATGCAGTAGCGTTTGCAGATGTCTACGTATCGAAGCAATAGTTTTCTAATGCTTCTTAAAACGTCATATCGCATCTCATATCTATGTTTCATGATAATATATAATATTCACTGTGCAGTGTTATGTATACCTCGTATTCACTTCAGAAGAATGTAAATGCGACACTTTCTTGCTAGGAAATAGCGTTTGCAGGTGTCTACGTATCGTAGCATTAGTGCTCTAATGCTTCTCAAAACGCGACATCGTTTCACATTTCTATGTTTCATGATAGTATATAACATTCATTGCGAAGTGTCATGTATACCTCGCATACACTTCAAATGAAAGCAAATGCGGCACTTCCTTTCTAGGAAATAGCGTTTGCAGATGTCTACGTATCGAAGCAATAGATATCTAAAGCTTCGTAAATCGCGATATCGCATCTCATTTCAATGTTTCACGATGAGATATAATATTCATTGTGCAGTGCTATGAATACCTCGTATTCACTTCAGAAGAATGTAAATGCGACACTTTCTTGCTAGGAAATAGCGTTTGCAGATGTCTACGTACCGGAGCAGTAGATATCTAAAGCTACGTAAATCGCGATATCGCATCTCATTTTAATGTTTCATGATGAGATATAATATTCATTGTGCAGTGCTATGAATACCTCGTATTCACTTCAGAAGAATGTAAATGCGACACTTCCTTGCTAGGAAATAGCGTTTGCAGATGTCTACGTACCGGAGCAGTAGAATTCTAATGCTTCTTAAATCGTCATATCGCATATAATTTCTATGTTTCATGTTAAGATATAATATTCATTGCGAAGTGTCATGTATACCTCGTATTCCTTTCAAAAGAATGTAAATGCGACACTTGCATGCTAGGAAATAGCGTCTGCAGATGTCTACGTATAGAAGCAATAGGGATCTAATGCTTCTTAAATCGCGATATGGCTTCTCATTTCTATGTTTCATGATTATATATAATATTCACTGCGAAGTACCATGTATATCTCGCATACACTTCAAATGAATGTAAATGCGACACTTCCTTGCTAGGAAGTAGCGTTTGCAGATGTCTACGCATCGAAGCAATAGAGATCTAATGCTTCTTAAATCGTCATATCGAATCTCATTTCTATGTTTCATGATAAGATATAATATTCATTGCGTAGTGTTATGTGTACCTCGTATTCACTTCAAAAGAATGCAAATGCGACTCTTCCTTGCTAGGAAATAGCGTTTGCAGATGTCTACGTATCGAAGTAATAGTTTTCTAATGCTTCTTAAATCGTCATATCGAATCTCATTTCTATGTTTCATGATAAGATATAATATTCATTGCGAAGTGTCATGTATACCTCGTATTCCTTTCAAAAGAATGTAAATGCGACACTTCCTTGCTAGGCAGTAGCGTTTGCAGATGTCTACGTATCGAAGCAATAGGGATCTAATGCTTCTTAAATCGCGATATCGCTTCTCATTTCTATGTTTCATGATACTATATAATATTCACTGTGCAGTGTTGTGTATACCTCGTATTCACTTCAAAAGAATGTAAATGCGACACTTCCTTGCTAGGAAATAGCGTTTGCAGGTGTCTACGTATCGTAGCACTAGTGCTCTAATGCTTCTCAATACGCGACATCGTTTCACATTTCTATGTTTCATGATAGTATATAATATTCATTGCGTAGTGTCATGTATACCTCGCATACACTTCAAATGAATGCAAATGCGACACTTCCTTGCTAGGAAATAGAGTTTGCAGATGTCTACGTATCGAAGCAATAGATTTCTAAAGCTTGCTAATTCGCTATATCGCATCTCATATCTATGTTTCATGATAATATAAAATATTCATTGCGAAGTGTCATGTATACCTCGCTTACACTTCAACTGAATGTAAATGCGACACTTCCTTGCTAGGAAGTAGCGTCTGCAGATGTCTACGTATCGTAGCAATAGGGTTCTAATGCATCTTAATACGCGATATCGCATCTCATTTCTACGTCTCATGATAAGATATAATATTCATGGCGAAGTGATATATATTCCTCGTCTACACTTCAAATGAATGTAAATGCGACTCTTCCATGCTAGGAAATAGCGTTTGCAGATGTCTACGTATCGTATGAATAGAGTTCCAATGCTTCTTAAAACGCGATATCGCATCTCATTTCTGTCTTTCATCATAAGATGTAATATTCGTTGCGAAGTGTTACGTATTCGTCGTCTACACTTCAAATGAATGTAAGTGCAACACTTCCTTGCTAGGATATAGCTGGTCCAGATGTCGATGTATCGAAACAATAGGGTTCTAATGCTTCTTAAATCGCCATATTGCATCTCATTTCTATGTTTCATGATAACATATAATATTCACTGCTTACTGTCACGTATACCTCGCATACGTTTCAAATGAATGTAAATGCGACACTTCCTTGCTAGTAAATAGCGTTTGCAGATGACTACGTATCGAAGCAGTAGAGTTCTAATGCTTCTTATATGGCGATATCGCATCTCATTTCTATGTTTCATGATAACATATAATATTCATTGTGCAGTGTTATGTATACCTCGTATTCAATTCAAGAGAATGTAAATGTGACACTTCCTTGCTAGGAAAAAGCGCTTGCAGATGTCTACGTGTCGTAGCAATAGAGTTCTAATGCTTCTTAAATTGCGATATCGCATCTCATTTCTATGTTTCATGATAAGATATAATATTCATTGTGCAGTGTTATGTATTCCACGTATTCACTTCAAAAGAATGTAAATGCAACAGTTCCTTGCTAGGAAACAGCGTTTGCAGATGTCTACGTATCGTAGCGTTAGAGTTCTAATGCTTCTCAAAACGCGATACCGCTTCTTATTTCTATGCTTCATGATAAGTTATAATACTCATTGCGGGGTGTTACGTTTTCCCCGTCTACGCTTCAAATGATTGTAAGAGCGACACTTCCTTTCTAGTAAATTACGTTACCAGATGTCTACGTATCGAAGCAATATAGTTCTAATGCTTCTTAAATCCAGATATAGCATCTCATTTCTATGTTTTATGGTAAGATATAATATTCATTTCGGAGTGTCATGTATACCGCGTAATCACTTCAAACAAATGCAAATGCGACACTTCCTTGCTAGGAAGTAGCCTTTGCAGATGTCTGCGTATCGTGGCATTAGAGTTCTAATGCTTCTCAAAACGCGGTATCGCTTCTCATTTCTATGTTTCGTGATAATATATAATATTCATTGCGAAGTGCCATGTATATCTCACATACACTTCAATTGAATGCACATGCGACACTTCCTTGCCAGGAAGTAGCGTTTGCAGATGACTACGTATCGAAGCAAAAGAGTTCTTGTGCTTCTTAAATCGCAATATCGCTCCTCAGTTCTAAGTTTCATGTTAAGATATAATCTTCACTGCGAAGTGTCATGTACACCTCGTACTCACTTCAAAAGAATGTAAATGCGACATTTCCTTGTTAGGAAATAGCGTTTGCAGATGTCTCCGTATCGAAGCAATGGTTTTCTAACGGTTCCTAAATCGCGATATCGCATCTCAGTTCCAAGTTTCATGTTAAGATATAATATTCATTCCGTAGTGTCACGTATGCCTCGTATTCACTTCAGAAGAATGTAAATGCGACACTTCCTAGCTAGGAAATAGCGTTTGCAGATGTCCACGTATCGAAGCAGTACAGATCTAATGCTTCTTAAAACGGGATATTGCATCTCATTTCTATGTTTCATGATAAGATATAATATTCATTGTGCTGTGTTATGTATACCTCGTATTCGCTTCAAATGAATGTTAATGCGACACTTCCTTGCTAGGTAATAGCGTTGGCAGATGTCTAGGTATCGAAGCAATAGTGTCCTAATGCTTCTTGAAACGCGAAAAACGCATCTAATTTCTAGGTTTCATGACAAGATATAATATTCATTGAGGAGGGTTATGTATATCTCGACTACACTTCAATGGAATGTAAATGCGACCCTCCTTGCTAGGAAATAGCGTGTGCAGATGTTTACGTATCGAAGAAATAGAGTTCTAATGTTTCTTAAAACGCGATATCACATCTCACTTCTATGTTTCGCGAGAAGACACAATATTTATTGTGCAGTATTATGTATACCTCGTATTCACTTCAAAATAATGTTAATGCGACACTTCCTTGCTTGGAAATAGGGTTTGCAGATGTCTACGTATCGAAGCAATAGAGTTCTAATGCTTCTAAAATCGTCATATCGCACCTCATATCTACGTTTCATGATATGATATAATATTCATTGCGATGTGTCACGTGTACCTTGTATTCCTTTCAAAAGAATGTAAATGCGACACTTCCTTGCTAGGAACTAGCATTTGCAGATGTCTACGAATCGAAGCAATAGAGTTCTGATGCTTCTTAAATCGCGATATCGCATCTCATTTCTATGTTTCATGACAATATATAATATTCATTGCGAAGTGTCATGTATACCTCGCATACACTTAAAATGAATGTAAATGCGACACTTCCTTGCTAGGAAATAGCGTTTGCAAATGTCTACGTATCGAAGCAGTAAAGTTCTAATGCTTCTGAAATCGCCATATCGCATCTCATTCCTATGTTTCATGATAAGATATAATATTCAGAGTGCAGTGTTATGTATACCTCGTATTCACTTCAAAAGAATGTAAATGCGACACTTCCTTGCTAGGAAGTAGCGTTTGCAGATGTCTACGTATCGAAGCAATAGAATTCTAATGCTTCTTAACTCGCCATATTACATCACATTTCTATGTTTCATGATGAGATATAATATTCATTGCGAAGTGTCATGTATACCTCGTACTCCTTTCAAAAGAATGTAAATGCAACACTTCCTTGCTAGGAAATAGCGTTTGCAGATGTCTACGTATCGAAGCAATAGACATCTAAAGCTTCATAAATCGCGATATCACGTCTCATTTCTATGTTTCATGATAAGATATAATATTCATTGTGGAGTGTTATGTATACGTCGTATTCGTTTCAAAAGAATGTAAATGCGACACTTCCTTGCTAGGAAGTAGCGTGTGCAGATGTCTACGTATCGAAGCAGTAGTGTTCTAATGCTTCTTAAACCGCGATATCGCATCTCATTTATATGTTTCATGACAATATATAATATTCATTGCGAAGTGTCATGTATACCTCGCATACACTTAATATGAATGTAAATGCGACACTTCCTTGCTAGGAAGTAGCCTTTGCAGATGTCTACGTATAGAAGCAATAGTGTTCTAATGCTTCTTAAATCGCCATATTACATCACATTTCTATGTTTCATAATAAGATATAATATTCACTGCGAAGTGTCATGTATACCTCGCATACACTTCAAATGAATGTGAATGCGACACTTCCTTGCTAGCAAATAGCGTTTGCGGACGTATGCGTATTGTGGCATTAGAGTTCTAATGCTTCTCAAAACGCGATATCGCATCTCATTTCTATGATTCATGATAAGATATAATATTCATTGTGCAGTGTTATGTATTTCTCGTCTATACTTCAAATGGATGTAAATGCGACACTTCCTTGCTAGGAAATAGCGTTTGCAGATGTCTACGTATCGTGGCATTAGAGTTCTAATGCTTCTCAAAACGCGATATCGCTACTCATTACTATGTTTCATGACAATATATAATATTCATTGCGAAGTTTCATGTAAACCTCGCATACACTTAAAATGAATGCAAATGCGACACTTCCTTGCAAGGAAATAGCGTTTGCAGATGTCTACGTATCGAAGCAATAGATTTCAAAAGCTTGCTAATTCGCGATATCGCACCTCATATCTATGTTTCATGATAATATATAATATTCATTGCGAAGTTTCATGTATACCTCGCATACAATTCAAACGAATGTGAATGCGACAGTTCCTTGTGGGAAATAGTGTTTGCAGATGTCTACGTATCGTAGCAACAGCGTTCTAATGCTTCTTAAATCGTCATATCGCATCCCATTTCTATGTTTCATGATAAGATATAATATTCATTGTGCAGTGTTATGTATACCTCGTATTCACTTGAAAAGAATGTAAGTGCGACACTTCATTGCTAGGAAGTAGCGTTTGCAGATGTCTACGTACCGAAGCAATAGTGTTCTAATGCTTCTTAAATCGTCATATCGCATCTCATTTCTATGTTTCATGATAAGATATAATATTCATTGCGATGTGTCATGTATACCTCGTATTCCTTTCAAAAGAATGTAAATGCGACACTTCCTTGCTAGGAAATAGCGTTGGCAGATGTCTACGTATCGAAGCAATAGAGTTCTAATGCTTCTCAAAAAGCGATATTGCATCTCATTTCTATGTTTCATGATAAGATATAATATTCAATGTGCAGTGTTATGTACTCCTCGTACTCACTTCAAAAGAAAGTAAATGCGACAATACCTTGCTGGGAAAGAGCGTTTGCAGATGTCTCCGTATCGAAGAAATAGTGTTCTAATGCTTCTTAAATCGCGATATCGCATCTCATGTCTACGTTTCATGATAAGATATAATATTCATTGCAAAGTGACATGTATACATTGTATTCCTTACAAAAGAATATAAATGCGACACTTCCTTGCTAGGATGTAGCGTTTGCAGATGTCTACGTATCGAAGCAATAGGGATCTATTGCTTCTTAAATCGCCATATCGCTTCTCATTTCTATGTTTCATGATAATATATAATATTCACTGCGAAGTGTCATGTATACCTCGCACAAACTTCAAAATAATGTAAATGCGACACTTCCTTGCTAGGAAGTAGCGTTTGCAGATGTCTACGTATCGAAGCAATAGTGTTCTAGTGTTTCTTAAATCGCGATATCGCACCTCATTTCTATGTTTCATGACAAGATATAATATTCATTGTGGAGTGTCATGTATACCTCGCATACACTTAAAATGAATGTAAATGCGACACTTCCTTGCTAGGAAGTAGCGTTTGCAGATGTCTACGTATCGAAGCAATAGTGTTCTAGTGCTTCTTAAATCGCGGTATCGCATCTCATTTCTATGTTTCACGATAAGATATAATATTCATTGTGTAGTGTTATGTTTATCTCATCTATACTTCAAATGAATGTAAATGCGACACTTCCTTGCTAGGAAATAGCGTTTGCGGACGTATGCGTATCGTGGCATTAGAGTCCTAATGCTTCTCAAAACGCGATATCGCATCTCATTTCTATGTTTCATGATAAGATATAATATTCATTGTGCAGTGTTATGTATTTCTCGTCTATACTTCAAATGGATGTAAATGCGACACTTCCTTGCTAGGAAATAGCGTTTGCAGATGTCTACGTATCGTGGCATTAGAGTTCTAATGCTTCTCAAAACGCGATATCGCTACTCATTACTATGTTTCATAACAATATATAATATTCATTGCGAAGTGTCATGTAAACCTCGCATACACTTAAAATGAATGCAAATGCGACACTTCCTTGCAAGGAAATAGCCTTTGCAGATGTCTACGTATCGAAGCAATAGATTTCAAAAGCTTGCTAATTCGCGATATCGCACCTCATATCTATGTTTCATGATAATATATAATATTCATTGCGAAGTTTCATGTATACCTCGCATACAATTCAAACGAATGTGAATGCGACAGTTCCTTGTGGGAAATAGTGTTTGCAGATGTCTACGTATCGAAGCAACAGCGTTCTAATGCTTCTTAAATCGTCATATCGCATCTCATTTCAATGTTTCATGAGAAGATATAATATTCATTGTGCAGTGTTATGTATACCTCGTATTCACTTGAAAAGAATGTAAATGCGACACTTCCTTGCTAGGAAGTAGCGTTTGCAGATGTCTACGTACCGAAGCAATAGTGTTCTAATGCTTCTTAAATCGTCATATTGCATCTCATTTCTATGTTTCATGATAAGATATAATATTCATTGCGATGTGTCATGTATACCTCGTATTCCTTTCAAAAGAATGTAAATGCGACACTTCCTTGCTAGGATATAGCGTTGGCAGATGTCTACGTATCGAAGCAATAGAGTTCTAATGCTTCTCGAAAAGCGATATTGCATCTCATTCCTATGCTTCATGATAAGATATAATATTCATTGAGCAGTGTTAAGTATACCTCGTATTCACTTGAAAAGAATGTAAATGCGACACTTCCTTGCTAGGCAGTAGCGTTTGCAGATGTCTACGTATCGAAGCAATAGAGTTCTAATGCTTCTTAAATCGTCATATCGCATCTCATTTCTATGTTTCATGATAAGATATAATATTCATTGCGATGTGTCATGTATACCTCGTATTCCTTTCAAAAGAATGTAAATGCGACACTTCCTTGCTAGGAAATAGCGTTGGCAGATGTCTACGTATCGAAGCAATAGAGCTCTAATGCTTCTCAAAAAGCGATATTGCATCTCATTCCTATGTTTCATGATAAGATATAATATTCATTGTGCAGTGTTAAGTATACCTCGTATTCACATGAAAAGAATGTAAATGCGACACTTCCTTGCTAGGCAGTAGCGTTTGCAGATGTCTACGTATCGAAGCAATAGAGTTCTAATGCTTCTTAAATCATCATATCGCATCTCATTTCTATGTTTCATGACAAGATATAATATTCAATGTGCAGTGTTATGTACTCCTCGTACTCACTTCAAAAGACAGTAAATGCGACACTTCCTTGCTAGGAAATAGTGTTGGCAGATGTCTACGTGTCGAAGCAACAGAGTTCTAATGCTTCTCAAAACGCGATATCATGTCTCATTCCTATGTTTCATAATAAGATATAATATTCAATGTGCAGTGTTATGTACTGCTCGTATTCACTTCAAAAGAAAATAAATGCGACAATACCTTGCTAGGAAATAGCGTTTGCAGATGTCTCCGTATCGAAGAAATAGTGTTTTAATGCTTCTTAAATCGCGATATCGCATCTCATTTCTATGTTTCATGATAAGATATAATATTCATTGCAAAGTGACATGTATACATTGTATTCACTTGAAAAGAATGTAAATGCGACACTTCCTTGCTAGGAAGTAGCGTTTGCAGATGTGTACGTACCGAAGCAATAGAGTTCTAATGCTTCCTAAATCGTCATATCGCATCTCATTTCTATGTTTCATGATAAGATATAATATTCAATGTGCAGTGTTATGTACTCCTCGTACTCACTTCAAAAGAAAGTAAATGCGACAATACCTTGCTGGGAAAGAGCGTTTGCAGATGTCTCCGTATCGAAGAAATAGTGTTCTAATGCTTCTTAAATCGCGATATCGCATCTCATGTCTACGTTTCATGATAAGATATAATGTTCATTGCAAAGTGACATGTATACATTGTATTCCTTACAAAAGAATATAAATGCGACACTTCCTTGCTAGGATGTAGCGTTTGCAGATGTCTACGTATCGAAGCAATAGGGATCTATCGCTTCTTAAATCGCCATATCGCTTCTCATTTCTATGTTTCATGATAATATATAATATTCACTGCGAAGTGTCATGTATACCTCGCACACACGTCAAAAGAATGTAAATGCGACACTTCCTTGCTAGGAAGTAGCGTTTGCAGATGTCTACGTATCGAAGCAATAGTGTTCTAGTGCTTCTTAAATCGCGATATCGCACCTCATTTCTATGTTTCATGACAAGATATAATATTCATTGTGGAGTGTCATGTATACCTCGCATACACTTAAAATGAATGTAAATGCGACACTTCCTTGCTAGGAAGTAGCGCTTGCAGATGTCTACGTATCGAAGCAATAGTGTTCTAGTGCTTCTTAAATCGCGATATCGCACCTCATTTCTATGTTTCATGACAAGATATAATATTCATTGTGGAGTGTCATGTATACCTCGCATACACTTAAAATGAATGTAAATGCGACACTTCCTTGCTAGGAAGTAGCGTTTGCAGATGTCTACGTATCGAAGCAATAGTGTTCTAGTGCTTCTTAAATCGCGATATCGCATCTCATTTCTATGTTTCACTATAAGATATAATATTCATTGTGCAGTGTTATGTATTTCTCGTCTATACTTCAAATGGATGTAAATGCGACACTTCCTTGCTAGGAAATAGCGTTTGCAGATGTCTACGTATCGTGGCATTAGAGTTCTAATGCTTCTCAAAACGCGATATCGCTACTCATTACTATGTTTCATGACAATATATAATATTCATTGCGAAGTGTCATGTAAACCTCGCATACACTTAAAATGAATGCAAATGCGACACTTCCTTGCAAGGAAATAGCGTTTGCAGATGTCTACGTATCGAAGCAATAGATTTCAAAAGCTTGCTAATTCGCGATATCGCACCTCATATCTATGTTTCATGATAATATATAATATTCATTGCGAAGTTTCATGTATACCTCGCATACAATTCAAACGAATGTGAATGCGACAGTTCCTTGTGGGAAATAGTGTTTGCAGATGTCTACGTATCGAAGCAACAGCGTTCTAATGCTTCTTAAATCGTCATATCGCATCTCATTTCTATGTTTCATGATAAGATATAATATTCATTGTGCAGTGTTATGTATACCTCGTATTCACTTGAAAAGAATGTAAGTGCGACACTTCCTTGCTAGGAAGTAGCGTTTGCAGATGTCTACGTACCGAAGCAATAGTGTTCTAATGCTTCTTAAATCGTCATATCGCATCTCATTTCTATGTTTCATGATAAGATATAATATTCATTGCGATGTGTCATGTATACCTCGTATTCCTTTCAAAAGAATGTAAATGCGACACTTCCTTGCTAGGAAATAGCGTTGGCAGATGTCTACGTATCGAAGCAATAGAGTTCTAATGCTTCTCAAAAAGCGATATTGCATCTCATTCCTATGTTTCATGATAAGATATAATATTCATTGTGCAATGTTAAGTATACCTCGTATTCACTTGAAAAGAATGTAAATGCGACACTTCAATGCTAGGCAGTAGCGTTTGCAGATGTCTACGTATCGAAGCAATAGAGTTCTAATGCTTCTTAAATCGTCATATCGCATCTCATTTCTATGTTTCATGATAAGATATATTATTCAATGTGCAGTGTTATGTACTCCTCGTACTCACTTCAAAAGACAGTAAATGCGACACTTCCTTGCTAGGAAATAGCGTTGGCAGATGTCTACGTGTCGAAGCAATAGAGTTCTAATGCTTCTCAAAACGCGATATCACGTCTCATTCCTATGTTTCATAATAAGATAAAATATACAATGTGCAGTGTTATGTACTGCTCGTATTCACTTCAAAAGAAAATAAATGCGACAATACGTTGCTGGGAAATAGCGTTTGCAGATGTCTCCGTATCGAAGAAATAGTGTTTTAATGCTTCTTAAATCGCGATATCGCATCTCATTTCTATGTTTCATGATAAGATATAATATTCATTGCAAAGTGACATGTATACATTGTATTTACTTGAAAAGAATGTAAATGCGACACTTCCTTGCTAGGAAGTAGCGTTTGCAGATGTGTACGTACCGAAGCAATAGAGTTCTAATGCTTCCTAAATCGTCATATCGCATCTCATTTCTATGTTTCATGATAAGATATAATATTCAATGTGCAGTGTTATGTACTCCTCGTACTCACTTCAAAAGAAAGTAAATGCGACAATACCTTGCTGGGAAAGAGCGTTTGCAGATGTCTCCGTATCGAAGAAATAGTGTTCTAATGCTTCTTAAATCGCGATATCGCATCTCATGTCTACGTTTCATGATAAGATATAATATTCATTGCAAAGTGACATGTATTCATTGTATTCCTTACAAAAGAATATAAATGCGACACTTCCTTGCTAGGATGTAGCGTTTGCAGATGTCTACGTATCGAAGCAATAGGGACCTATTCCTTCTTATATCGCCATATCGCTTCTCATTTCTATGTTTCATGATAATATATAATATTCACTGCGAAGTGTCATGTATACCTCGCACACACTTCAAAAGAATGTAAATGCGACACTTCCTTGCTAGGAAGTAGCGTTTGCAGATGTCTACGTATCGAAGCAATAGTGTTCTAGTGCTTCTTAAATCGCGATATCGCACCTCATTTCTATGTTTCATGACAAGATATAATATTCATTGTGGAGTGTCATGTATACCTCGCATACACTTAAAATGAATGTAAATGCGACACTTCCTTGCTAGGAAATAGCGTTTGCGGACGTATGCGTATCGTGGCATTAGAGTTCTAATGCTTCTCAAAACGCTATATCGCATCTCATTTCTATGTTTCATGATAAGATATAATATTCATTGTGCAGTGTTATGTATTTCTCGTCTATACTTCAAATGGATGTAAATGCGACACTTCCTTGCTAGGAAATAGCGTTTGCAGATGTCTACGTATCGTGGCATTAGAGTTCTAATGCTTCTCAAAACGCGATATCGCTACTCATTACTATGTTTCATGACAATATATAATATCCATTGCGAAGTGTCATGTAAACCTCGCATACACTTAAAATGAATGCAAATGCGACACTTCCTTGCAAGGAAATAGCGTTTGCAGATGTCTACGTATCGAAGCAATAGATTTCAAAAGCTTGCTAATTCGCGATATCGCACCTCATATCTATGTTTCATGATAATATATAATATTCATTGCGAAGTTTCATGTATACCTCGCATACAATTCAAACGATTGTGAATGCGACAGTTCCTTGTGGGAAATAGTGTTTGCAGATGTCTACGTATCGAAGCAATAGTGTTCTAATGCTTCTTAAATCGTCATATCGCATCTCATTTCTATGTTTCATGATAAGATATAATATTCATTGCGATGTGTCATGTATACCTCGTATTCCTTTCAAAAGAATGTAAATGCGACACTTCCTTGCTAGGATGTAGCGTTTGCAGACGTCTACGTATCGAAGCAATAGGGATCTATTGCTTCTTATACCGCCATATCGCTTCTCATTTCTATGTTTCATGATAATATATAATATTCACTGCGAAGTGTCATGTATACCTCGCATACACTTAAAATGAATGTAAATGCGACACTTCCTTGCTAGGAAATAGCGTTTGCAGATGTCTACGTATCGAAGCTGCAGAGTTCTAATGCTTCTTAAATCGCCATATCGCACCTCATTTCTATGTTTCATGATAAGATATAATATTCATTGTGTAGTATTATGTTTATCTCATCTATACTTCAAATGAATGTAAATGCGACACTTCCTTGCTAGGAAATAGCGTTTGCAGATGTCTACGTATCGTGGCATTAGAGTTCTAATGCCTCTCAAAACGCGATATCGCTACTCATTACTATGTTTCATGATAATATATAATATTCATTGGGGAGTGTTATGTATACCTCGTATTCACTTCAAAAGAATGCAAATGCGACGCATCCTTGCTAGGAAATAGCGTTTGCAGATGTCTACGTATCGAAGCAATAGAGTTCTAATGCTTCTTAAATAGCCATATCGCATCTCATTTCTATGTTTCATGATAAAATATAATATTCATTGTTGAGTGTTATGTATACCTCGTATTCACTTCAAGAGAATGTAAATGCGACACTTCCTTGCTAGGAAGTAGCGTTTGCAGATGTCTACGTATCGTAGCAATTGAATTCTAATGCTTCTTAACTCGCCATATTACATCACATTTCTATGTTTCATGATAAGATATAATATTCATTGCGAAGTGTCATGTATACCTCGTACTCCTTTCAAAAGAATGTAAATGCAACACTTCCTTGCTAGGAAATAGCGTTTGCAGATGTCTACGTATCGAAGCAATAGACATCTAATGCTTCATAAATCACGATATCGCAACACATTTCTATGTTTCATGATAAGATATAATATTCATTGCGAAGTGTCACGTATACCTCGCATTCCTTTCAAAAGAATGTAAATGCGACACTTCCTTGCTAGAGAGTAGCGTTTGCAGATGTCTACGTATCGAAGCATTGGTGTTCTAGTGCTTCTTAAATCGCAATATCGCATCTCATTTCTATGTTTCACGATAAGATATAATATTCATTGTGTAGTGTTATGTTTATCTCATCTATACTTCAAATTAATGTAAATGCGACACTTCCTTGCTAGGAAATAGCATTTGCGGACGTATGCGTATCGTGGCATTAGAGTTCTAATGCTTCTCAAAACGCGATATCGCATCTCATTTCTATGTTTCATGATAAGATATAATATTCATTGTGCAGTGTTATGTATTTATCGTCTATACTTCAAATGGATATTAATGCGACACTTCCTTGCTAGGAAATAGCGTTTGCAGATGTCTGCGTATCGTGGCATTAGAATTCTAATGCTTCTCAAAACGCGATATCGCTACTCATTACTATGATTCATGATAATATATAATATTCATTGTGGAATGTTATGTATACCTCGTATTCACTTCAAAAGAATGCAAATGCGACACTTCCTCGCTAGGAAATAGCGTTTGCAGATGTCTACGTATCGAAGCAATAGTGTTCTAAATATTTCTAATTCGCGATATCGCATCTCATTTCTATGTTTCATGATAAGATATAATATACACTGTGGAGTGTTATGTATACCTCGTATTCGTTTCAAAAGAATGTAAATGCGGCACTTCCTTGCTAGGAAGTAGCGTGTGCAGATGTCTACGTATCGAAGCAATAGAGTTCTAATGCTTCTCAAAAAGCGATATTGCATCTCATTCCTATGTTTCATGATAAGATATAATATTCATTGTGCAGTGTTAAGTATACTTCGTATTCACTTGAAAAGAATGTAAATGCGACACTTCCTTGCTAGGCAGTAGCGTTTGCAGATGTCTACGTATCGAAGCAATAGAGATCTAATGCTTCTTAAATCGTCATATCGCATCTCATTTCTATATTTCATGATAAGATATAATATTCAATGTGCAGTGTTATGTACTCCTCGTACTCACTTCAAAAGACAGTAAATGCGACACTTCCTTGCTAGGAAATAGCGTTGGCAGATGTCTACGTGTCGAAGCAATAGAGTTCTAATGCTTCTCAAAACGAGATATCACGTCTCATTCCTATGTTTCATAATAAGATATAATATTCAATGTGCAGTGTTATGTACTGCTCGCATTCACTTCAAAAGAAAATAAATGCGACAATACCTTGCTAGGAAATAGCGTTTGCAGATGTCTCCGTATCGAAGAAATAGTGTTTTAATGCTTCTTAAATCGCGATATCGCATCTCATTTCTATGTTTCATGATAAGATATAATATTCATTGCAAAGTGACATGTATACATTGTATTCACTTGAAAAGAATGTAAATGCGACACTTCATTGCTAGGAAGTAGCGTTTGCAGATGTGTGCGTACCGAAGCAATAGAGTTCTAATGCTTCTTAAAGCGTCAATCGCATCTCATTTCTATGTTTCATGATAAGATATAATATTCAATGTGCAGTGTTATGTACTCCTCGTTCTCACTTCAAAAGAAAGTAAATGCGACAATACCTTGCTGGGAAAGAGCGTTTGCAGATGTCTCCGTATCGAAGAAATAGTGTTCTAATGCTTCTTAAATCGCGATATCGCATCTCATTTATATGTTACATAATAAGATATAATATTCATTGCGAAGTGTCATATATACCTCGTATTCACTTGAAAAGAATGTAAATGCCTCACTTCATTGCTAGGAAGTAGCATTTCCAGATGTCTACGTATCGAAACTCTAGGTTTCTATTGCTTCTTAAAACGAGATGTTGCATTATATTTCTATGCTTCATGATAAGATATAATATTCATTGCGAAGCGTCATGTATACCTCGCACACCCTTCAAATGAATGTAAATGCGAAACTATCTTGTAGGAAAAAGCGTTCCCAGATGCCTACGTATCGAAACAATATGTTTCTATTGCATCTTAAAGCGAGATGTTGCATCCTATTTCTATGTTTCATGATAAGGTATAATATTCATTGCGAAGTGTCATGTATTCCTCGTATTAACTTCAAAAGGTGGTAAGTGCGACACTTCCATGCTAGGAAATAGCGTTTGCAGTTGTCTCCGTATCGAAGCAGTAGTGTTCCAATGCTTTTTAAATCGCGATATCACATCTCATTTCTATGTTCCATGATGACATATAATATTCATTGCAGTTTCATCTATACCTCGCACACACTTCAAGTGAATGTAAATGCGACACTTCCATGCAAGGAAATAGCGTTTGCAGGTATCTACGTATCGTAGCAATAGAGTTCCAATGCCTCCTAAAAGGCGATATCGCATCTCATTCCTATGTTTCATGATAAGATATAATATTCATTGCGAAGCGTCATGTATTCCTCGTATTCACTTCAAAAGAATATAAAGGCGACACTTCCTTGCTAAGAAATATCACTTGCAGATGTCTACGTATCCAAGCAATTGAGTTCTAAAGCTTCTTAAATCGCGATATCGCATCTCATTTCTATGTTTCATGATAAGATATAATATTCATTGTGCAGTGTTATGAATACCTCGTATTCACTTCAAAAGAATGTAAATGCGACACTTCCTTGCTTGGAAATAGCGTTTGCAGATGTCTACGTATCGAAGCAATAGATTTATAATGCTTCTTAGATCGCCATATTGCATCTCACTTCTATGTTTCATGGTAAGATATAATATTCATTGTGGAGTGTTATGTAAACCTCGTATTCACTTCAAAAGAATGTAAACGCGACACTTTGTTGCCAGGAAATAGCGTTTGCAGATGTCTACGTGTCGTACCATTAGAGTTCTAATGCTTCTCAAAAGGCGATATCGCTACTCATTACCGTGTTTCATGATAATATATAATATTCATTGTGGAGTGTTATGTATACGTCGTATTCACTTCAAAAGAATGTAAATGAGACACTTCCTTGTAGGAAATAGCGTTTGCAGATGTCTCCGTATCGAAGCAATAGATTTCTAAAGCTTGCTAATTCGCGATATCGCATCTCATGTCTATGTTTCAAGATAATATATAATATTCATTTTGCAGTTTTATGAATACCTCGCATTCACTTCAAAGGAATGTAAATGAGACACTTCCTTGCTAGGAAATGGCGTTTGCAGGTGTCTACGTATCGTAGCATTAGAATTCTAATGCATCTTAAAACTCGATATCGCATGTCATTTCCATGTTTCATTATAAGTTATAACATTCATTGCGAAGGGTCATGTATGCCTTGTATTCACTTCAAAAGTATATAAATGCGACACTTCCTTGCAAGGTAGTAGCGTTTGCACATGTCTACGAATCGAAGCAATAGAGATCAAATGCTTCTTAAATAGCGATATCGCATCTCATTTCTGTGTTTCATGATAAGATATAATATTCATTGTGGAGTGTTATGTATACCTCGTACTCACCTTAAAAGAATGTAAATTTGATACTTCCTTGCTAGTAAATAGCGTTTACAGATATCTACGTATCGTAGCAATAGAGTTCTAATGCTTCTCAAAACGCGATGTCGCATGCCATTTCCATGCTTCATGATAAGATATAATATTCATTGCGAAGTGTCATGTATACCTCGTACTCACTTCAAAATAATGTAAATGCGACACTTCCTTGCTAGGCAATAGCGTTTGCAGATATCTACGTATCGAAGAAATAGATTTCTAAAGCTTGCTAATTCGCGATATCGCATCTCATATCTACGTTTCATGACAAGATATAATATTCACTGCGAAGTGCCATGTATACCCCGTACTCCTTTCAAAAGAATGTAAATGCGACACTTCCTTGCTAGGAAATAGCGTTTGCAGATGTCTACGTATCGAAGCAATAGATTTATAATGCTTCTTAAATCGCCATATCGCATCTCATTTCTATGTTTCATGATCGGATATAATATTCATTGCGAAGTGTCATGTATACCTCGTATTCCCTTCGGAAGAATGTAAATGCGACACTTCCTTGCTAGGAACTAGCGTTGGCAGATGTCTACGTATCGAAGCAATAGAGTTCTAATCCTTCTCAAAAAGCGATATCGCATCTCATTCCTATGTTTCATGATAAGATATAATATTCAATGTGCAGTGTTATGTACTCCTCGTATTCACTTCAAAAGAAGGTAAATGCGACAATACCTTGCTAGGAAATAGCGTTTGCAGATGTCTCCGTAACGAAGAAATAGTGTTCTGATACTTCTTAAATCGCAATATCGCATCTCATTTCTATGTTTCGTGATATGATATAATATTCATTGCGAAGTGTCATGTGTACTTCGTATTCCTTTCAAAAGAATGTAAATGCGACACTTCCTTGCTCGGAAATAGCGTTTGCAGATGTCTACGTATCGAAGAAATTGTGTTCTAATGCTTCTTAAATCGTCATATCGCATCTCATTTCTATGTTTCATGATAGGATATAATATTCATTGCGAAGTGTCATGTATACCTCGTATTCCCTTCAGAAGAATGTAAATGCGACACTTCCTTGCTAGGAACTAGCGTTGGCAGATGTCTACGTATCGAAGCAATAGAGTTCTAATCCTTCTCAAAAAGCGATATCGCATCTCATTCCTATGTTTCATGATAAGATATGATATTCAATGTGCAGTGTTATGTACTCCTCGTATTCACTTCAAAAGAAAGTAAATGCGACACTTCCTTGCTAGGAAGTAGCGTTTGCAGATGTCTACGTATCGAAGCAATAGGGATCTAATGCTTCTTAAATCGCCATATCGCTTCTCATTTCTATGATTCATGAGAATATATAATATTCACTGCAAAGTGTCATGTATACCTCGCATACACTTCAAATGAGTGTAAATGCGACACTTCCTTGCTAGGAAATAGCGTTTGCAGATGTCTACGTATCGAAGCAATAGAGTTCTAATGCTTCTTAAATCGCGATATCTCATCTCATTTCTATGTTTCATGATAAGATATATTATTCATTGTGCTGTGTTATGTATACCTCGTATTCCTTTCAAAGGAATGTAAATACGACACTTCCTTGCTCGGAAATAGCGTTTGCAGATGTCTACGTATCGAAGCAATAGTGTTCTAATGCTTCTTAAATCGTCATATCGCATCTCATTTCTATGTTTCATGATAGGATATAATATTCATTGCGAAGTGTCATGTATACCTCGTATTCCCTTCAGAAGAATGTAAATGCGACACTTCCTTGCTAGGAACTAGCGTTGGCAGATGTCTACGTATCGAAGTAATAGAGTTCTAATGCTTCTCAATACGCGATATCGCATCTCATTCCTATGTTTCATGATAAGATATGATATTCAATGTGCAGTGTTATGTACTCCTCGTATTCACTTCAAAAGAAAGTAAATGCGACACTTCCTTGCTAGGAAGTAGCGTTTGCAGATATCTACGTATCGAAGCAATAGGGATCTAATGCTTCTTAAATTGCCATATCGCTTCTCATTTCTATGTTTCATGATAATATATAATATTCACTGCAAAGTGTCATGTATACCTCGCATACACTTCCAATGAATGTAAATGCGACACTTCCTTGCTAGGAAATAGCGTTTGCAGATGTCTACGTATCGAAGCAATAGAGTTCTAATGCTTCTTAAATCGCGATATCGCATCTCATTTCTATGTTTCATGATAAGATTTAATATTCATTGTGCTGTGCTATGTATACCTCGCATCCACTTCAAAAGAATGTAAGTGCGGCACTTCCTTGCTAGGAAGTAGCGTTTGCAGATGTCTACGTACCGAAGCAATAGAGTTCTAATGCTTCTTATATCGTCATATCGCATTTCATTTCTATGTTTCATGATAGGATATAATATTCATTGCGCAGTGTCATGTATACCTCGTATTTCTTTCAAAGGAATGTAAATGCGACACTTCCTTGCTAGGAAATAGCGTTGGCAGATGTCTACGTATCGAAGCAATAGGGTTCTAATGCTTCTCAAAAAGCGATATCGCATCTCATTCCTATGTTTCATGATAAGATATAATATTCAATGTGCAGTGTTATGTACTCTCGTATTCACTTCAAAAGAAAGTAAATGCGACAATACCTTGCTAGGAAATAGCGTTTGCAGATGTCTCCCTATCGAAGAAATAGATTTCTAATGCTTCTTAAATAGCGATATCGCATCTCATTCCTATGTTTCGTGATATGATATAATATTCATTGTGCAGTGTTATGTATACCTCGTATTCACTTGAAAAGAATGTAAATGCGATACTTCCTTGCTAGGAAGTGGCGTTTGCAGATGTCTACATATCGAAGCAATAGAGTTCTAATGCTTCTTAAATCGTCATATCGCATCTCATATCTACGTTTCATGATAAGATATAATATTCATTGCGAAGTGTCATGTATACCTCGTATTTCTTACAAAAGAATGTAAATGAGACACTTCCTTGCTAGGAAGTAGCGTTGGCAGATGTCTACGTATCGAAGCAATAGTGTTCTAATGCTTCATAAATCGTCATGTCGCTTCTCATTTCTATGTTTCATGATAATATATAATATTCACTGCGAAGTGTCATGTATACCTCGCATACACTTCAAATGAACATAAATGCGACACTTCCTTGCTAGGAAGTAGCGTTTGCAGATGTCTACGTATCGAGGCAATAGTGTTATAATGCTTCTTAAATCGCGATATCGCATCTCATTTCTATGTTTCATGATAAGATATAATATTCAATGTGCAGTGTTATGTACACCTCGTATTCACTTCAAAAGAAAGTAAATGCGACACTTCCTTGCTAGGAAGTAGCGTTTGCAGATGTCTACGTATCGAAGCAATAGGGATCTAATGCTTCTTAAATCGCCAAATCGCTTCTCATTTCTATGTTTCATGATAGTATATAATATTCACTGCAAAGTGTCATGTACACCTCGCATACACTTCAAATGAATGTAAATGCGACACTTCCTTGCTAGGAAAGAGCGTTGGCAGATGTCTACGTATCGAAGCAATAGAGTTCTAATGCTTCTTAAATAGTCATACCGCATCTCATATCTACGTTTCATGATAAGATATAATATTCATTGCGAAGTGTAACGTATACCTCGTTTTCCTTTCAAAAGAATGTAAATGCGACACTTCCTTGCTAGGAAGGAGCGTTGGCAGATGTCTACGTATCGAAGCAATAGAGTTCTAATGCTTCTTAAATAGCGATATCGCATCTCATTTCTATGTTTCATGATAAGATATAATATTCATTGTGCAGTGTTATGTATACCTCCTATCCACTTGAAAAGAATGTTAACGCGACACTTCCTTGCTAGGAAATAGCGTTTGCAGATGTCCAGGTATCGAAGCAATAGTGTTCTAATGCTTCTTAAATCGCGATATCGCATCTCATTTCTATGTTTCATGATAAGATAGAATATTCATTGTGCAGTGTTATGTATTCCTCGTATTCACTTGAAAAGACTGTAAATGCGACAAGTCCTTGCTAGGAAATAGTGTTTGCAGATATCTACGTACCGAAGCAATGGTATTCTAGTGCTTCTTAAATAGTCATACCGCATCTCATATCTTCGTTTCATGATAAGATATAATATTCATTGTGAAGTGTCATTTATACCTCGTATTCCTTTCAAAAGACTGTAAATGCGACACTTCCTTGCTAGGAAATAGCGCTTGCAGATGTCTACGTATCGAAGAAACAGATTTCTAAAGCGTGCTAATTCGCGATATCGCATCTCAAATCTATGTTTCATGATAATATATAATATTCATTGCGAAGTGTCATGTATACCTCGCAAACACTTCAAATGAATGTGAATGCGACACTTCCTTGCTAGGAAATAGCGTTTGCAGATGTCTACGTATCGAAGCAATAGTGTTCTAATGCTTCTTAAATCGCGATATCGCATCTCTTATCTATGTTTCATGATAATATATAATATTCATTGCGAAGTGTCATGTATACCTCGTATTCACTTCAAAAGAATGTAAACGCGACACTTCCTTGCTAGGAAATAGCGTTCGCAGATGTCTACGTATCGAAGCAATAGATTCCTAAATCTTGCTAATTCGCGATATCGAACCTCATATCTGTGTTTCATGATAATATATAATATTCATTGCGAAGTTTCATGTGTACCTCGCATACAATTTAAACGAATGTGAATGCGACAGTTCCTTGCTAGGAAATAGTGATTGCCAATGTCTACGTGTCGAAGCAACAGAGTTCTAATGCTTCTTAAATCGCGATATCGCATCTCATTTCTATGTTTCTTGACAATATATAATATTCATTGCGAAGTGTCATGTATACCTCGCATACAATTCAAACGAATGTGAATGCGACAGTTCCTTGCTGGGAAGTAGTGTTTGCAGATGTCTACGTATCGAAGCAATTGGGATCTAATGCTTCTTAAATCGCCATATCGCTTCTCATCTCTATGTTTCATGATAATATATAATATTCACTGCGATGTGTCATGTATACATCGCATACACTTCAAATGAATGTAAATGCGACACTTCCTTCCTAGGCAATAGCGTTTGCAGATGCCTACGTATCGAAGCAATAGAGATCTAATGCTTCTTAAATCGTCATATAGCATCTTATATCTACGTTTCCTGATAAGATAGAATATTCATTGCGAAGTGTCTTGTATACCTCGTATTCCTTTCAAAAGAATGTAAATGCGACACTTCCTTGCTAGGATGTAGCGTTTACAGATGTCTACGTATCGAAGAAATAGTGTTCTAATGCTTCTTAAATCGCGATATCGCATAACATTTCTATGTTTCATGATAAGATATCATATTCATTGTGCAGTGGTATGAATACCTCGTATTCACTTCAAAAGAATATAAATGCGTCACTTCCTTGCTAGGAAATAGCGTTTGCAGATGCCTACGTATCAAAGCAATAGTTTTCTAATGTTTCCTAAATCATCATATCGCATCTCATTTCTATGTTTTTATGATAAGATATAATATTCATTGTGCAGTGTTATATATACCTCGCATACACTTAAAATGAATGTAAATGCGACACTTCCTTGCTAGGAAATAGCTATTGCAGATGTCTACGTACCGAAGCAATAGTTTTCTAATGCTTCTTAAATCGTCATATCGCATCTCATATCTACGTTTCATGATAAGATATAATATTCATTGCGAAGTGTCATGTATTCCTCGTATTCCTTTCAAAAGAATGTACACGCGACACTTCCTTGCTAGGAAGTAGCGTTTGCAGATGTCTACGTATCGAAGCAATAGAGTTCTAAAACTTTCTAATTCGCGATATCGCATCTCATTTCTATGTTTCATGATAAGATATAATATTCATTGTGCAGTGTTATGTATACCTCGTATTCACTTCAAAAGAATGTAAATGCGACACTTCCTTGTTAAGAAGTAACATTTGCAGATGTCTACGTATCGAAGAAATAGTGTTCTAATGCTTCTTAAATCGCGATATCGCATAACATTTCTATGTTTCATGATAAGATATCATATTCATTGTGCAGTGGTATGAATACCTCATATTCACTTCAAAAGAATATAAATGCGTCACTTCCTTGCTAGGAAATAGCGTTTGCAGATGCCTACGTATCGAAGCAATAGTTTTCTAATGTTTCCTAAATCATCATATCGCATCTCATTTCTATGTTTTTATGATAAGATATAATATTCATTGTGCAGTGTTATATATACCTCGCATACACTTAAAATGAATGTAAATGCGACACTTCCTTGCTAGGAAATAGCGATTGCAGACGTCTACGTACCGAAGCAATAGTTTTCTAATGCTTCTTAAATCGTCATATCGCATCTCATATCTACGTTTCATGATAAGATATAATATTCATTGCGAAGTGTCATGTATTCCTCGTATTCCTTTCAAAAGAATGTACACGCGACACTTCCTTGCT
The DNA here is from genome assembly GCF_050948175.1 of Xylocopa sonorina. Lineage (NCBI taxonomy): Eukaryota > Metazoa > Arthropoda > Insecta > Hymenoptera > Apidae > Xylocopa > Xylocopa sonorina. The sequence goes on from NW_027490091.1 coordinate 3,772,998, forward strand.
AGGAAGTAGCGTTTGCAGATGTCTACGTATCGAAGCAATAGAGTTCTAAAACTTTCTAATTCGCGATATCGCATCTCATTTCTATGTTTCATGATAAGATATAATATTCATTGTGCAGTGTTATGTATACCTCGTATTCACTTCAAAAGAATGTAAATGCGACACTTCCTTGTTAAGAAGTAGCATTTGCAGATGTCTACGTATCGAAGCAATAGGGACCTAATGCCTCTTAAATCGCCAAATCGCATCTCATTTCTGTGTTTCATGATAAGATATAATATTCATTGTGCAGTGTCATGTATATCTCATCTATACACCAAATGAATGTAAATGGGACACTTCCTTGCTAGGAAATAGCGTTTGCAGATGTCTACGTATCGAAGCAATAGGGATCTAATGCTTCTTGAATCGCGTTATCGCATCCCATTTCTATGTTTTATGATAGGATATAATATTCATTGTGCAGTGTTACGTATACCTCGTATTCACTTCAAAAGGATGTAAATGCCACACTTCCTTGCTAGGAAGTTGCGTTGGCAGATGTCTACGTATCGAAGCAATAGAGTTCTAATGCTTCTTAAATCGTCATATCGCATCTCGTTTCTATGTTTCATGATAAGATATAATATTCATTGCTAAGTGTCATGTATACCTCGTATTCCTTTGAAAAGAATGTAAATGCGACACTTCCTTGCCAGGAAGTAGCGTTTGCAGATGTCTACGTATCGAAGCAATAGCGTTCTAATTCTTCTTAAATCGTCATATCGCATCTCATTTCTATGTTTCATGATAAGATATAATATTCATTGCGAAGTGTCATGTATACCTCGTATTCCATTCAAAAGAATGTAAATGCGACACTTCCTTGCTAGGAAGTAGCTTTTGCAGATGTCTACGTATCGAAGCAATAGAGTTCTAATGCTTCTTAAATCGCGATATCGCATCTCATTTCTATGTTTCACGATAAGATATAACTTTCATTGTGCAGTGTTATGTATATTTCGACTATACTCCAAATGGATGTAAATGCGACACTTCCTTGCTAGGAAACAGCGTTTCCAGTTGTCTACGTATCGTAGCACTAGAGTTCTAATGCTTCTCAAAGCGCGATATCGCTACTCATTACTATGTTCCATGATAATATATAATATTCATCGTGCAGTGTTATGTATATCTCGTCTATACTTCAAATGAATATAAATGCGACTCTCCCTTGCTAGGAAATAGCGTTTGCAGATGTCTACGTATCGTGGCATTAGAGGTCTAATGATTCTCAAAACGCGATATCGCTTCGCATTTTTATGTTTCATGATAATATATAATATTCATTGCGAAGCGTCATGTATACCTTCGCATACACTTCAAATGAATGCGAATGCGACAGTTCCTTGCTAGGAAATAGTGTTTGCAGATATCTACGTACCGAAGCAATGGTATTCTAGTGCTTCTTAAATAGTCATACCGCATCTCATATCTTCGTTTCATGATAAGATATAATATTCATTGTGAAGTGTCATTTATACCTCGTATTCCTTTCAAAAGACTGTAAATGCGACACTTCCTTGCTAGGAAATAGCGCTTGCAGATGTCTACGTATCGAAGAAACAGATTTCTAAAGCGTGCTAATTCGCGATATCGCATCTCAAATCTATGTTTCATGATAATATATAATATTCATTGCGAAGTGTCATGTATACCTCGCAAACACTTCAAATGAATGTGAATGCGACACTTCCTTGCTAGGAAATAGCGTTTGCAGATGTCTACGTATCGAAGCAATAGTGTTCTAATGCTTCTTAAATCGCGATATCGCATCTCTTATCTATGTTTCATGATAATATATAATATTCATTGCGAAGTGTCATGTATACCTCGTATTCACTTCAAAAGAATGTAAACGCGACACTTCCTTGCTAGGAAATAGCGTTCGCAGATGTCTACGTATCGAAGCAATAGATTCCTAAATCTTGCTAATTCGCGATATCGAACCTCATATCTGTGTTTCATGATAATATATAATATTCATTGCGAAGTTTCATGTGTACCTCGCATACAATTTAAACGAATGTGAATGCGACAGTTCCTTGCTAGGAAATAGTGATTGCCAATGTCTACGTGTCGAAGCAACAGAGTTCTAATGCTTCTTAAATCGCGATATCGCATCTCATTTCTATGTTTCTTGACAATATATAATATTCATTGCGAAGTGTCATGTATACCTCGCATACAATTCAAACGAATGTGAATGCGACAGTTCCTTGCTGGGAAGTAGTGTTTGCAGATGTCTACGTATCGAAGCAATTGGGATCTAATGCTTCTTAAATCGCCATATCGCTTCTCATCTCTATGTTTCATGATAATATATAATATTCACTGCGATGTGTCATGTATACATCGCATACACTTCAAATGAATGTAAATGCGACACTTCCTTCCTAGGCAATAGCGTTTGCAGATGCCTACGTATCGAAGCAATAGAGTTCTAATGCTTCTTAAATCGTCATATAGCATCTTATATCTACGTTTCCTGATAAGATAGAATATTCATTGCGAAGTGTCTTGTATACCTCGTATTCCTTTCAAAAGAATGTAAATGCGACACTTCCTTGCTAGGATGTAGCGTTTACAGATGTCTACGTATCGAAGAAATAGTGTTCTAATGCTTCTTAAATCGCGATATCGCATAACATTTCTATGTTTCATGATAAGATATCATATTCATTGTGCAGTGGTATGAATACCTCGTATTCACTTCAAAAGAATATAAATGCGTCACTTCCTTGCTAGGAAATAGCGTTTGCAGATGCCTACGTATCAAAGCAATAGTTTTCTAATGTTTCCTAAATCATCATATCGCATCTCATTTCTATGTTTTTATGATAAGATATAATATTCATTGTGCAGTGTTATATATACCTCGCATACACTTAAAATGAATGTAAATGCGACACTTCCTTGCTAGGAAATAGCTATTGCAGATGTCTACGTACCGAAGCAATAGTTTTCTAATGCTTCTTAAATCGTCATATCGCATCTCATATCTACGTTTCATGATAAGATATAATATTCATTGCGAAGTGTCATGTATTCCTCGTATTCCTTTCAAAAGAATGTACACGCGACACTTCCTTGCTAGGAAGTAGCGTTTGCAGATGTCTACGTATCGAAGCAATAGAGTTCTAAAACTTTCTAATTCGCGATATCGCATCTCATTTCTATGTTTCATGATAAGATATAATATTCATTGTGCAGTGTTATGTATACCTCGTATTCACTTCAAAAGAATGTAAATGCGACACTTCCTTGTTAAGAAGTAACATTTGCAGATGTCTACGTATCGAAGAAATAGTGTTCTAATGCTTCTTAAATCGCGATATCGCATAACATTTCTATGTTTCATGATAAGATATCATATTCATTGTGCAGTGGTATGAATACCTCATATTCACTTCAAAAGAATATAAATGCGTCACTTCCTTGCTAGGAAATAGCGTTTGCAGATGCCTACGTATCGAAGCAATAGTTTTCTAATGTTTCCTAAATCATCATATCGCATCTCATTTCTATGTTTTTATGATAAGATATAATATTCATTGTGCAGTGTTATATATACCTCGCATACACTTAAAATGAATGTAAATGCGACACTTCCTTGCTAGGAAATAGCGATTGCAGACGTCTACGTACCGAAGCAATAGTTTTCTAATGCTTCTTAAATCGTCATATCGCATCTCATATCTACGTTTCATGATAAGATATAATATTCATTGCGAAGTGTCATGTATTCCTCGTATTCCTTTCAAAAGAATGTACACGCGACACTTCCTTGCTAGGAAGTAGCGTTTGCAGATGTCTACGTATCGAAGCAATAGAGTTCTAAAACTTTCTAATTCGCGATATCGCATCTCATTTCTATGTTTCATGATAAGATATAATATTCATTGTGCAGTGTTATGTATACCTCGTATTCACTTCAAAAGAATGTAAATGCGACACTTCCTTGTTAAGAAGTAGCATTTGCAGATGTCTACGTATCGAAGCAATAGGGACCTAATGCCTCTTAAATCGCCAAATCGCATCTCATTTCTGTGTTTCATGATAAGATATAATATTCATTGTGCAGTGTCATGTATATCTCATCTATACACCAAATGAATGTAAATGGGACACTTCCTTGCTAGGAAATAGCGTTTGCAGATGTCTACGTATCGAAGCAATAGGGATCTAATGCTTCTTGAATCGCGTTATCGCATCCCATTTCTATGTTTTATGATAGGATATAATATTCATTGTGCAGTGTTACGTATACCTCGTATTCACTTCAAAAGGATGTAAATGCCACACTTCCTTGCTAGGAAGTTGCGTTGGCAGATGTCTACGTATCGAAGCAATAGAGTTCTAATGCTTCTTAAATCGTCATATCGCATCTCGTTTCTATGTTTCATGATAAGATATAATATTCATTGCTAAGTGTCATGTATACCTCGTATTCCTTTGAAAAGAATGTAAATGCGACACTTCCTTGCCAGGAAGTAGCGTTTGCAGATGTCTACGTATCGAAGCAATAGCGTTCTAATTCTTCTTAAATCGTCATATCGCATCTCATTTCTATGTTTCATGATAAGATATAATATTCATTGCGAAGTGTCATGTATACCTCGTATTCCATTCAAAAGAATGTAAATGCGACACTTCCTTGCTAGGAAGTAGCTTTTGCAGATGTCTACGTATCGAAGCAATAGAGTTCTAATGCTTCTTAAATCGCGATATCGCATCTCATTTCTATGTTTCACGATAAGATATAATTTTCATTGTGCAGTGTTATGTATATTTCGACTATACTCCAAATGGATGTAAATGCGACACTTCCTTGCTAGGAAACAGCGTTTCCAGTTGTCTACGTATCGTAGCACTAGAGTTCTAATGCTTCTCAAAGCGCGATATCGCTACTCATTACTATGTTCCATGATAATATATAATATTCATCGTGCAGTGTTATGTATATCTCGTCTATACTTCAAATGAATATAAATGCGACTCTCCCTTGCTAGGAAATAGCGTTTGCAGATGTCTACGTATCGTGGCATTAGAGGTCTAATGATTCTCAAAACGCGATATCGCTTCGCATTTTTATGTTTCATGATAATATATAATATTCATTGCGAAGCGTCATGTATACCTTCGCATACACTTCAAATGAATGCGAATGCGACAGTTCCTTGCTAGGAAATAGTGTTTGCAGATATCTACATATCGAAGCATTAGTGTTCTAATGCTTCTTGAATCGCGTTATCGCATCCCATTTCTATGTTTTATGATAAGATATAAAATTCATTGTGCATTGTTACGTATACCTCGTATTCACTTCAAAAGAATGTAAATGCGACACTTCCTTGCTAGGAAGTTGCGTTTGCAGATGTCTACGTATCGAAGCAATAGATTTCTAATGCTTCTTAAGTCGTCATATCGCATCTCATTTCTATGTTTCATGATAAGATATAATATTCATTGCGAAGTGCCATGTATACCTCGTATTCCTTTCTAAAGAATGTTGATGCGACACTTCCTTGCTAGGAAGTAGCGTTTGGAGATGTCTACGTATCGAACCAATAGATTCCTAATGCTTCTTAAGTCGCCATATAGCCTCTCATTTCTATGTTTCATGATAAGATATGATATTCATTGTGCAGTGTTATGTATATCTCGTCTATACTTCAAATGAATGTAAATGCGACACTTCCTTGCTAGAAAATAGCGCTTGCAGGTGTCTACGTATCGTAGCAATAGAGTTCTAACGCTTCTTAAAACGCGATATCGCACATCATTTACACGTTTCATGATAAGTTATAGTATTCATTGCGAAGTGTCATGTATAGCTTGTATTCACTTCAAAAGAATGTAAATGCGTCACTTCCTTGCAAGGTAGTAGCGTTTGCACATGTCTACGAATCGAAGCAATAGAGATCAAATGCTTCTTAAATAGCGATATCGTATCTCATTTCTATGTTTCATGATAAGATATAATTTTCATTGTGCAGTGTTATGTATACCTCGTTTTCACATCAAAAGAATGTAAATGCGACACTTCCATGCTAGGAAGTAGCGTTTGCAGGTGTCTACGTATCGTAGCAATGGAGTTCTGACGCGTCTTAAAACACGATATCGCATATCATTTCCATGTTTCATGATAAGTTATAATATTCATTGCGAAGTGTCATGTATACCTTGTATTCACTTCAAAAGAATGTAAATGCGACACTTCCTTGCAAGGTAGTAGCGTTTGCACATGTCTACGAATCGAAACAATAGAGATCAATTGCTTCTTAAATCGCCATATCGCTTCTCATTTCTATGTTTCATGATAATATATAATATTCACTGCGAAGTGTCATGTATACCTCGCATACACTTCCTAATGAATGTAATAGCGACACTTCCTTCGTAGGAAATAGCGTTTGCATATGTCTACGTATCGAAACAATAGTGTTCTAATGCTTCTTAAATCGCGATATCGCATCTCATTTCTATGTTTCATGATAAGATATAATATTCATTGTGCAGTGTTATGTATACCTCGTATTCATTTGATAAGAATGTAAATGCGACACTTCCTTGCTAGGAAGTAGCGTTTGCAGATGTCTACGTACCGAAGCAATAGTGTTCTAATGCTTCTTAAATCGTCATATCACATCTCATTTCTATGTTTCATGATATGATATAATATTCATTGCGATGTGTCATGTACACCTCGTATTCCTTTCAAAAGAATGTAAAAGCGACACTTCCTTGCTAGGAAATAGCGTTCGCAGATGTCTACGTATCGAAGCAATAGTTTTCTAATGCTCCTTAAATCGTCATATCGCATCTCATATCTACGTTTCATGATAAGATATAATATTCATTGCGAAGTTTCATGTATACCTCGTATTCCTTTCAAAAGAATGTAAATGCGACACTTCCTTCCTAGGAAATAGCGTTTGCAGATGTCTACGTATCGAAGCAATAGGCATCTAATGCTTCATAAATCGCCATATCGCATCTCATTTCTATGTTTCATGATAAGATATAATATTCATTGTGCAGTGTTATGTATACCTCGTATTCACCTCAAAAGAATGTATATGCGACACTTCCTTGCTAAGAAATAGCGTTTGCAGATGTCTACATATCGAAGCAATAGAGTTCTACTGCTTCTTAAATCGTCATACTGCATCTCATTTTTATGTTTCATGATAAGATATAATATTCATTGTGCAGTGTTATGAATATTTCGCATTCACTTCAAAAGAATGTAAATGCGACACTTCCTTGCTTGGAAATAGCTTTGGCAGATGTCTACGTATCGAAGCAATAGACATCTAATGCTTCATAAATCGCCATATCGCATCTCATTTCTATGTTTCATGATAAGATATCATATTCATTGTGCAGTGTTATGAATACCTCGTATTCACTTCAAAAGAATAAAAATGCGACACTTCATTGCTAGGAAATAGCGTTTGCAGATGCCTACGTATCGAAGCAATAGTTTTCTAATGCTTCTTAAATCGTCATATCGCATCTCATATCTGCGTTTCACGATAAGATATAATATTCATTGCGAAGTGTCATGAATACCTCGTATTCCTTTCAAAAGAATGTAAACGCGACACTTCCTTGCTAGGAAGTAGCGTTTACAGATGTCTACGTATCAAAGAAATAGTGTTCTAATGCTTCTTAAATCGCGATATCGCATAACATTTCTATGTTTCATGATAAGATATCATATTCATTGTGCAGTGGTATGAATACCTCGTATTCACTTCAAAAGAATGTAAACGCGACACTTCCTTGCTAGGAAATAGCGTTTGCAGATGCCTACGTATCGAAGCAATAGTTTTCTAATGTTTCCTAAATCATCATATCGCATCTCATTTCTATGTTTTTATGATAAGATATAATATTCATTGTGCAGTGTTATGTATACCTCGTATTCACTTCAAAAGAATGTAAATGCGACACTTCCTTGTTAAGAAGTAGCATTTGCAGATGTCTACGTATCGAAGCAATAGGGATCTAATGCCTCTTAAATCGCCAAATCGCATCTCATTTCTGTGTTTCATGATAAGATATAATATTCATTGGGCAGTGTCATGTATATCTCATCTATACACCAAATGAATGTAAATGCGACACTTCCTTGCTAGGAAGTAGCTTTTGCAGATGTCTACGTATCGAAGCAATAGAGTTCTAATGCTTCTTAAATCGCGATATCGCATCTCATTTCTATGTTTCACGATAAGATATAATTTTCATTGTGCAGTGTTATGTATATTTCGACTATACTCCAAATGGATGTAAATGCGACACTTCCTTGCTAGGAAACAGCGTTTCCAGTTGTCTACGTATCGTAGCACTAGAGTTCTAATGCTTCTCAAAGCGCGATATCGCTACTCATTACTATGTTCCATGATAATATATAATATTCATCGTGCAGTGTTATGTATATCTCGTCTATACTTCAAATGAATATAAATGCGACTCTTCCTTGCTAGGAAATAGCGTTTGCAGATGTCTACGTATCGTGGCATTAGAGGTCTAATGATTCTCAAAACGCGATATCGCTTCGCATTTTTATGTTTCATGATAATATATAATATTCATTGCGAAGCGTCATGTATACCTTCGCATACACTTCAAATGAATGCGAATGCGACAGTTCCTTGCTAGGAAATAGTGTTTGCAGATATCTACATATCGAAGCATTAGTGTTCTAATGCTTCTTGAATCGCGTTATCGCATCCCATTTCTATGTTTTATGATAAGATATAAAATTCATTGTGCATTGTTACGTATACCCCGTATTCACTTCAAAAGAATGTAAATGCGACACTTCCTTGCTAGGAAGTTGCGTTTACAGATGTCTACGTATCGAAGCAATAGATTTCTAATGCTTCTTAAGTCGTCATATCGCATCTCATTTCTATGTTTCATGATAAGATATAATATTCATTGCGAAGTGCCATGTATACCTCGTATTCCTTTCTAAAGAATGTTGATGCGACACTTCCTTGCTAGGAAGTAGCGTTTGGAGATGTCTACGTATCGAACCAATAGATTCCTAATGCTTCTTAAGTCGCCATATAGCCTCTCATTTCTATGTTTCATGATAAGATATGATATTCATTGTGCAGTGTTATGTATATCTCGTCTATACTTCAAATGAATGTAAATGCGACACTTCCTTGCTAGAAAATAGCGCTTGCAGGTGTCTACGTATCGTAGCAATAGAGTTCTAACGCTTCTTAAAACGCGATATCGCACATCATTTACACGTTTCATGATAAGTTATAGTATTCATTGCGAAGTGTCATGTATAGCTTGTATTCACTTCAAAAGAATGTAAATGCGTCACTTCCTTGCAAGGTAGTAGCGTTTGCACATGTCTACGAATCGAAGCAATAGAGATCAAATGCTTCTTAAATAGCGATATCGTATCTCATTTCTATGTTTCATGATAAGATATAATTTTCATTGTGCAGTGTTATGTATACCTCGTTTTCACATCAAAAGAATGTAAATGCGACACTTCCATGCTAGGAAGTAGAGTTTGCAGGTGTCTACGTATCGTAGCAATGGAGTTCTGACGCGTCTTAAAACACGATATCGCATATCATTTCCATGTTTCATGATTAGTTATAATATTCATTGCGAAGTGTCATGTATACCTTGTATTCACTTCAAAAGAATGTAAATGCGACACTTCCTTGCAAGGTAGTAGCGTTTGCACATGTCTACGAATCGAAACAATAGAGATCAATTGCTTCTTAAATCGCCATATCGCTTCTCATTTCTATGTTTCATGATAATATATAATATTCACTGCGAAGTGTCATGTATACCTCGCATACACTTCCTAATGAATGTAATAGCGACACTTCCTTCGTAGGAAATAGCGTTTGCATATGTCTACGTATCGAAACAATAGTGTTCTAATGCTTCTTAAATCGCGATATCGCATCTCATTTCTATGTTTCATGATAAGATATAATATTCATTGTGCAGTGTTATGTATACCTCGTATTCATTTGATAAGAATGTAAATGCGACACTTCCTTGCTAGGAAGTAGCGTTTGCAGATGTCTACGTACCGAAGCAATAGTGTTCTAATGCTTCTTAAATCGTCATATCACATCTGATTTCTATGTTTCATGATATGATATAATATTCATTGCGATGTGTCATGTACACCTCGTATTCCTTTCAAAAGAATGTAAAAGCGACACTTCCTTGCTAGGAAATAGCGTTCGCAGATGTCTACGTATCGAAGCAATAGTTTTCTAATGCTCCTTAAATCGTCATATCGCATCTCATATCTACGTTTCATGATAAGATATAATATTCATTGCGAAGTTTCATGTATACCTCGTATTCCTTTCAAAAGAATGTAAATGCGACACTTCCTTCCTAGGAAATAGCGTTTGCAGATGTCTACGTATCGAAGCAATAGACATCTAATGCTTCATAAATCGCCATATCGCATCTCATTTCTATGTTTCATGATAAGATATAATATTCATTGTGCAGTGTTATGTATACCTCGTATTCACCTCAAAAGAATGTATATGCGACACTTCCTTGCTAAGAAATAGCGTTTGCAGATGTCTACATATCGAAGCAATAGAGTTCTACTGCTTCTTAAATCGTCATACCGCATCTCATTTTCATGTTTCATGATAAGATATAATATTCATTGTGCAGTGTTATGAATATTTCGCATTCACTTCAAAAGAATGTAAATGCGACACTTCCTTGCTTGGAAATAGCTTTGGCAGATGTCTACGTATCGAAGCAATAGACATCTAATGCTTCATAAATCGCCATATCGCATCTCATTTCTATGTTTCATGATAAGATATCATATTCATTGTGCAGTGTTATGAATACCTCGTATTCACTTCAAAAGAATAAAAATGCGACACTTCATTGCTAGGAAATAGCGTTTGCAGATGCCTACGTATCGAAGCAATAGTTTTCTAATGCTTCTTAAATCGTCATATCGCATCTCATATCTGCGTTTCACGATAAGATATAATATTCATTGCGAAGTGTCATGAATACCTCGTATTCCTTTCAAAAGAATGTAAACGCGACACTTCCTTGCTAGGAAGTAGCGTTTACAGATGTCTACGTATCAATGAAATAGTGTTCTAATGCTTCTTAAATCGCGATATCGCATAACATTTCTATGTTTCATGATAAGATATCATATTCATTGTGCAGTGGTATGAATACCTCGTATTCACTTCAAAAGAATATAAATGCGACACTTCCTTGCTAGGAAATAGCGTTTGCAGATGCCTACGTATCGAAGCAATAGTTTTCTAATGTTTCCTAAATCATCATATCGCATCTCATTTCTATGTTTTTATGATAAGATATAATATTCATTGTGCAGTGTTATATATACCTCGCATACACTTAAAATGAATGTAAATGCGACACTTCCTTGCTAGGAAATAGCGATTGCAGATGTCTACGTACCGAAGCAATAGTTTTCTAATGCTTCTTAAATCGTCATATCGCATCTCATATCTACGTTTCATGATAAGATATAATATTCATTGCGAAGTGTCATGTATTCCTCGTATTCCTTTCAAAAGAATGTACACGCGACACTTCCTTGCTAGGAAGTAGCGTTTGCAGATGTCTACGTATCGAAGCAATAGAGTTCTAAAACTTTCTAATTCGCGATATCGCATCTCATTTCTATGTTTCATGATAAGATATAATATTCATTGTGCAGTGTTATGTATACCTCGTATTCACTTCAAAAGAATGTAAATGCGACACTTCCTTGTTAAGAAGTAGCATTTGCAGATGTCTACGTATCGAAGCAATAGGGATCTAATGCCTCTTAAATCGCCAAATCGCATCTCATTTCTGTGTTTCATGATAAGATATAATATTCATTGTGCAGTGTCATGTATATCTCATCTATACACCAAATGAATGTAAATGGGACACTTCCTTGCTAGGAAATAGCGTTTGCAGATGTCTACGTATCGAAGCAATAGGGATCTAATGCTTCTTGAATCGCATTATCGCATCCCATTTCTATGTTTTATGATAGGATATAATATTCATTGTGCAGTGTTATGTATACCTCGTATTCACTTCAAAAGAATGTAAATGCGACACTTCCTTGTTAAGAAGTAACATTTGCAGATGTCTACGTATCGAAGCAATAGGGATCTAATGCTTCTTAAATCGCCAAATCGCATCTCATTTCTGTGTTTCATGATAAGATATAATATTCATTGTGCAGTATCATGTATATCTCATCTATACACCAAATGAATGTAAATGGGACACTTCCTTGCTAGGAAATAGCGTTTGCAGATGTCTACGTATCGAAGCAATAGGGATCTAATGCTTCTTGAATCGCGTTATCGCATCCCATTTCTACGTTTTATGATAGGATATAATATTCATTGTGCAGTGTTACGTATACCTCGTATTCACTTCAAAAGAATGTAAATGCGACACTTCCTTGCTAGGAAGTTGCGTTTGCAGATGTCTACGTATCGAAGCAATAGTGTTCTAATGCTTTTAGAATCGCGATATCGCATCTCATACCTATGTTTCATGATAAGATATAACATTCATTGCGATGTGTCATGTATACAGCGTATTCCTTTCAAAAGAATGTAAATGCGACACTTCCTTGCTAGGATGTAGCGTTTGCAGATGTCTACGTATCGAACCAATAGATTTCTAATGCTTCTTAAATCGCCACATCGCATCTCATTTCTATGTCTCATGATAAGATTTAATATTCATTGTGCAGTGTCATGTATATCTCGTCTATACTTCAAATGAATGTAAATGCGACACTTCCTTCCTGGGAAATTTCGTTTGCAGATGTCTACGTATCGTGGCATTAGAGGTCTAATGCTTCTCAAAACGCGATATCGCTTCGCATTTCTATGTTTCATGATAATATATAATATTCATTGCGAAGTGTCACGTACACCTCGTATTCCTTTCAAAAGAATGTAAATGCGACACTTCCTTGCTAGGAAGTAGCGTTTGCAGATGTCTACGTATCGAAGCCATAGTGTTCTAATGCTTCTTACATCGCGATATCGCTTCTCATTTCTATGTTTCATGACAATATATAATATTCACTGCGAAGTGTCATGTATACCTCGCATACACTTCAAATGAATGTAAATGCGACACTTCCTTGCTAGGAAGTAGCGTTTGCAGATGTCTACGTATCGAAGCAATAGTGTTCTAATGCTTCTTAAATCGCGATATCGCATAACATTTCTATGTTTCATGATAAGATATCATATTCATTGTGCAGTGTTATGAATACCTCGTATTCACTTCAAAAGAATATAAATGCGACACTTCATTGCTAGGAAATAGCGTTTGCAGATGCCTACGTATCGAAGCAATAGTTTTCTAATGCTTCTTAAATCGTCATATCGCATCTCATATCTGCGTTTCACGATAAGATATAATATTCATTGCGAAGTGTCATGAATACCCCGTATTCCTTTCAAAAGAATGTAAACGCGACACTTCCTTGCTAGGAAGTAGCGTTTACAGATGTCTACGTATCGAAGAAATAGTGTTCTAATGCTTCTTAAATCGCGATATCGCATAACATTTCTATGTTTCATGATATGATATCATATTCATTGTGCAGTGGTATGAATACCTCGTATTCACTTCAAAAGAATATAAATGCGTCACTTCCTTGCTAGGAAATTGCGTTTGCAGATGCCTACGTATCGAAGCAATAGTTTTCTAATGTTTCCTAAATCATCATATAGCATCTCATTTCTATGTTTTTATGATAAGATATAATATTCATTGTGCAGTGTTATATATACCTCGCATACACTTAAAATGAATGTAAATGCGACACTTCCTTGCTAGGAAATAGCGATTGCAGATGTCTACGTACCGAAGCAATAGTTTTCTAATGCTTCTTAAATCGTCATATCGCATCTCATATCTACGTTTCATGATAAGATATAATATTCATTGCGAAGTGTCATGTATTCCTCGTATTCCTTTCAAAAGAATGTACACGCGACACTTCCTTGCTAGGAAGTAGCGTTTGCAGATGTCTACGTATCGAAGCAATAGAGTTCTAAAACTTTCTAATTCGCGATATCGCATCTCATTTCTATGTTTCATGATAAGATATAATATTCATTGTGCAGTGTTATGTATACCTCGTATTCACTTCAAAAGAATGTAAATGCGACACTTCCTTGTTAAGAAGTAACATTTGCAGATGTCTACGTATCGAAGCAATAGGGATCTAATGCTTCTTAAATCGCCAAATCGCATCTCATTTCTGTGTTTCATGATAAGATATAATATTCATTGTGCAGTATCATGTATATCTCATCTATACACCAAATGAATGTAAATGGGACACTTCCTTGCTAGGAAATAGCGTTTGCAGATGTCTACGTATCGAAGCAATAGGGATCTAATGCTTCTTAAATCGCCATATCGCTTCTCACATCTACGTTTCATGATAATATATAATATTCACTGCGAAGTGTCATGTATACCTCGCATACACTTCAAGTGAACGTAAATGCGACACTTCCTTGCTAGGAAATAGCGTTTGCAGATGTCTACTTATCGAAGCAATAGTGTTCTAATGCTTCTTAAATCGCATTATCGCATCCCATTTCTATGTTTTATGATAGGATATAATATTCATTGTGCAGTGTTATGTATACCTCGTATTCACTTCAAAAGAATGTAAATGCGACACTTCCTTGTTAAGAAGTAACATTTGCAGATGTCTACGTATCGAAGCAATAGGGATCTAATGCTTCTTAAATCACCAAATCGCATCTCATTTCTGTGTTTCATGATAAGATATAATATTCATTGTGCAGTATCATGTATATCTCATCTATACACCAAATGAATGTAAATGGGACACTTCCTTGCTAGGAAATAGCGTTTGCAGATGTCTACGTATCGAAGCAATAGGGATCTAATGATTCTTGAATCGCGTTATCGCATCCCATTTCTACGTTTTATGATAGGATATAATATTCATTGTGCAGTGTTACGTATACCTCGTATTCACTTCAAAAGAATGTAAATGCGACACTTCCTTGCTAGGAAGTTGCGTTTGCAGATGTCTACGTATCGAAGCAATAGTGTTCTAATGCTTTTTGAATCGCGATATCGCATCTCATACCTATGTTTCATGATAAGATATAACATTCATTGCGATGTGTCATGTATACATCGTATTCCTTTCAAAAGAATGTAAATGCGACACTTCCTTGCTAGGATGTAGCGTTTGCAGATGTCTACGTATCGAACCAATAGATTTCTAATGCTTCTTAAATCGCCACATCGCATCTCATTTCTATGTCTCATGATAAGATATAATATTCATTGTGCAGTGTCATGTATATCTCGTCTATACTTCAAATGAATGTAAATGCGACACTTCCTTCCTGGGAAATTTCGTTTGCAGATGTCTACGTATCGTGGCATTAGAGGTCTAATGCTTCTCAAAACGCGATATCGCTTCGCATTTCTATGTTTCATGATAATATATAATATTCATTGCGAAGTGTCACGTACACCTCGTATTCCTTTCAAAAGAATGTAAATGCGACACTTCCTTGCTAGGAAGTAGCGTTTGCAGATGTCTACGTATCGAAGCCATAGTGTTCTAATGCTTCTTACATCGCGATATCGCTTCTCATTTCTATGTTTCATGACAATATATAATATTCACTGCGAAGTGTCATGTATACCTCGCATACACTTCAAATGAATGTAAATGCGACACTTCCTTGCTAGGAAGTAGCGTTTGCAGATGTCTACGTATCGAAGCAATAGTGTTCTAATGCTTCTTAAATCGCGATATCGCATAACATTTCTATGTTTCATGATAAGATATCATATTCATTGTGCAGTGTTATGAATACCTCGTATTCACTTCAAAAGAATATAAATGCGACACTTCATTGCTAGGAAATAGCGTTTGCAGATGCCTACGTATCGAAGCAATAGTTTTCTAATGCTTCTTAAATCGTCATATCGCATCTCATATCTGCGTTTCACGATAAGATATAATATTCATTGCGAAGTGTCATGAATACCCCGTATTCCTTTCAAAAGAATGTAAACGCGACACTTCCTTGCTAGGAAGTAGCGTTTACAGATGTCTACGTATCGAAGAAATAGTGTTCTAATGCTTCTTAAATCGCGATATCGCATAACATTTCTATGTTTCATGATAAGATATCATATTCATTGTGCAGTGGTATGAATACCTCGTATTCACTTCAAAAGAATATAAATGCGTCACTTCCTTGCTAGGAAATAGCGTTTGCAGATGCCTACGTATCGAAGCAATAGTTTTCTAATGTTTCCTAAATCATCATATAGCATCTCATTTCTATGTTTTTATGATAAGATATAATATTCATTGTGCAGTGTTATATATACCTCGCATACACTTAAAATGAATGTAAATGCGACACTTCCTTGCTAGGAAATAGCGATTGCAGATGTCTACGTACCGAAGCAATAGTTTTCTAATGCTTCTTAAATCGTCATATCGCATCTCATATCTACGTTTCATGATAAGATATAATATTCATTGCGAAGTGTCATGTATTCCTCGTATTCCTTTCAAAAGAATGTACACGCGACACTTCCTTGCTAGGAAGTAGCGTTTGCAGATGTCTACGTATCGAAGCAATAGAGTTCTAAAACTTTCTAATTCGCGATATCGCATCTCATTTCTATGTTTCATGATAAGATATAATATTCATTGTGCAGTGTTATGTATACCTCGTATTCACTTCAAAAGAATGTAAATGCGACACTTCCTTGTTAAGAAGTAACATTTGCAGATGTCTACGTATCGAAGCAATAGGGATCTAATGCTTCTTAAATCGCCAAATCGCATCTCATTTCTGTGTTTCATGATAAGATATAATATTCATTGTGCAGTATCATGTATATCTCATCTATACACCAAATGAATGTAAATGGGACACTTCCTTGCTAGGAAATAGCGTTTGCAGATGTCTACGTATCGAAGCAATAGGGATCTAATGCTTCTTAAATCGCCATATCGCTTCTCACATCTACGTTTCATGATAATATATAATATTCACTGCGAAGTGTCATGTATACCTCGCATACACTTCAAGTGAACGTAAATGCGACACTTCCTTGCTAGGAAATAGCGTTTGCAGATGTCTACTTATCGAAGCAATAGTGTTCTAATGCTTCTTAAATCGCGATATCACATAACATTTCTATGTTTCATGATAAGATATAATATTCATTGTGCAGTGTTATGTATACCTCGTATTCACTTCAAAATGATGTAAATGCTACACTTCCTTTCTAGGAAGTTGCGTTTGCAGATGTCTACGTATCGAAGCAATAGATTTCTAATGCTTCTTAAATCGTCATATCGCATCTCATTTCTATGTTTCATGATA
This sequence comes from Xylocopa sonorina, assembly GCF_050948175.1. NCBI lineage: Eukaryota > Metazoa > Arthropoda > Insecta > Hymenoptera > Apidae > Xylocopa > Xylocopa sonorina. The sequence goes on from NW_027490091.1 coordinate 3,790,505, forward strand.
AGATAATATTCTGCAGTGTTATGTATATCTCGTCTATACTTCAAATGAATGTAAATGCGACACTTCCTTCCTAGGAAATAGCGTTTGCAGATGTCTACGTATCGAAGCAATAGACATCTAATGCTTCATAAATAGCCATATCGCACCTCATTTCTATGTATCATGATAAGATATAATATTCATTGCGAAGTGATATGTGTACCTAGTATTTACTTCAAAAGAATGTAAATGCGACACTTCCTCGCTAGGAAATAGCGTTTGCAGATGTCTACGTTTCGAAGCAATTGGGATCTAATGCTTCTTAAATCGCCATATCGCTTCCCATTTCTATGTTTCATGATAATATATAATAGTCACTGCGATGTGTCATGCATACATCGCATACACTTCAAATGAATGTACATGCGACACTTCCTTGCTAGGAAATAGCGTTTGCAGATGTCTACGTATCGAAGCAATAGAGTTCTAGTGCTTCTTAAATCGTCATATAGCATCTTATATCTACGTTTCCTGGTAAGATAGTATATTCATTGCGAAGTGTCTTGTATACCTCGTATTCCTTTCAAAAGAATGTAAATGCGACACTTCCTTGCTAGGAAGTAGCGTTTGCAGATGTCTACGTATCGAAGCAATTGGGATCAAATGCTTCTTAAATCGCCATATCGCTACTCATTACTATGTTTCATGATAACATATAATATTCATTGTGGAGTGTTATGTATACCTCATATTCACATCAAAAGAATGTAAATGCGACACTTCCTTGCTAGGAAATAGCGTTTGCAGATGTCTAGGTATCGAAGCAATGGATTTCTAAAGCTTGCTAGTTCGCGATATCGCATCTCATATCTGTGTTTCATGATAATATATAATATTCATTGTGGAGTGTTATGTGTACCTCGTATTCCTTTCAAAAGAATGTAAATGCGACACTTTGTTGCTAGGAAATAGCGTTTGCAGATGTCTACGTATCGAAGCTCTAGACATCTAATGCTTCGTAAATCGCCATATCGAACTTCATTTCTATGTTTCATAATAAGATATAATATTCATTGTGGAGTGTTATGTATACCTCGTATTCACTTCAAAAGAATGTAAACGCGACACTTCCTTGCCAGGAAATAGCGTTTGCAGACGTCTACGTATCGTACAATTAGAGTTCTAATGCTTCTCAAAACGCGATATCGCTACTCATTACCATGTTTCATTGTAATATATAATATTCATTGCGAAGTGTTATGTATACCTCGTATTCACTTCAAAAGTATGTAAATGCGACACTTCCTTGCTAGGAAATAGCGTTTGCAGATGTCTACGTATCGAAGCAATAGTGTTCTAATGCTTCCTAAATCGCGATATCGCATCTTTTATCTATGTTTCATGATAATATATAATATTCACTGCGAAGTGTCATGTACACCTTGAATACACTTCAAATGAATGTGAATGCGACAGTTCCTTGCTAGGAAATTGTGTTTGCACATATCTAGTATCGAAGCAATAGAGTTCTAAAGCTTCTTAAATCGCGATATCGCATCTCATTTCTATGTTTCATGATAAGATATAATATTCATTGCGAAGTGTCATGTATTCCTAGTATTCCTTTCAAAAGAATGTAAATGCGACACTTCCTTGCTAGAAAGTAGCGTTTGCACATGTCTTCGTATCGAACCAATAGACTTCTAATGCTTCTTAAATCGCCATATCGCACCTCGTTTTTATGATTCATGATAAGATATAATATCCGATGTGCAGTGTTATGTATATCTCGTCTATACTTCAAATGAATGTAAATGCGACACTTCCTTGCTAGGAAATAGCGCTTGCAGATGTCTACGTTTCGTGGCATTAGAGTTCTAATGCTTCTCAAAACGCGATATCGCTTCTCATTTCTATGTTTCATGATAATATATAATTTTCATTGCGATGTGTCATGTATACATCGCATATACTTCAAATGAATGTCAGTGCGACACTTCCTTGCTAGGAAATAGCGTTTGCAGATGTCTACGTATCGAAGCAATAGGGTTCTAATGCTTCTTAAATCGTCATATCGCATCTTATATCTACGTTTCCTGATAATATATAATATTCACTGCGAAGTGTCTTGTATACCTCGTATTCATTTCAAAAGAATGTAAATGCGACACTTCCTTGCTAGGAAGTAGCGTTTGCAGATGTCTACGTATCGAAGCAATAGTGTTCTAATGCTTCTTAAATCGTCATATCGCATCTTATATCTACGTTTCCTGATAATATATAATATTCACTGCGAAGTGTCATGTATACCTCGTATTCCTTAGAAAAGGATGTAAATGCGACACCTCCTTGCTAGCAAGTAGCGTTTGCAGATGTCTACGTATCGAAGCAATAGGGTCCTAATGCTTCTTAAATCGTCATACCGCATCTCATTTCTATGTTTCATGATAAGATATAATATTCATTGCGAAGTGTCATGTATACCTCGTATTCCTTTCAAAAGAATGTAAATGCGACACTTCCTTGCTAGGAAGTAGCGTTTACAGATGTCTACGTATCGAAACAGTAGGCTTCTAATGCTTCTTAAATCGCCATATCGCATCTCGTTTCTATGTCTCATGATAAGATATAATATCCGTTGTGCAGTGTTATGTATATCTCGTCTACACTTCAAATGAATGTAAATGTGACACTTCCTTGCTAGGAAATAGCGTTTGCAGATGTCTACGTTTCGTGTCATTAGAGTTCTAATGCTTTTCAAAACGCGATATCGCTTCTCATTTCTATGTCTTATGATAATATATAATTTTCATTGCGAAGTGTTATGTATACCTCGTATTCGCTTCAAAAGAATGTAAACGCGACACTTCCTTGGCAGGAAGTATCGTTTTCAGATGTCTACTTATCGAAGCAATAGGGATCTAATGCTTCTTAAATCGCCATATCGCTTCTCATTTCTATGTTTCATGACAATATATAATATTCACTGCGACGTGTCATGTATACCTCGCATACACTTCAAATGAATGTAAATGCGACACTTCCTTGATAGGAAGTAGCGTTGGCAGATGTCTACGTATCGAAGCAATAGACATCTAATGCTTCATAAATCGCCATATCGCATCTCATTTCTATGTTTCATGATAAGATATAATATTCATTGCGAAGTGATATGTGTACCTAGTATTCACTTCAAAAGAATGTAAATGCGACACTTCCTCGCTAGGAAATAGCGTTTGCAGATGTCTACGTATCGAAGCAATTGGGATCTAATGCGTCCTTAATCGCAATATCGCTTCCCATTTCTATGTTTCATGATAATATATAATATTCACTGCGATGTGTCATGCATACATCGCATACACTTCAAATGAATGTACATGCGACACTTCCTTGCTAGGAAATAGCGTTTGCAGATGTCTACGTATCGAAGCAATAGAGTTCTAGTGCTTCTTAAATCGTCATATAGCATCTTATATCTACGTTTCCTGATAAGATAGAATATTCATTGCGAAGTGTCTTGTATACCTCGTATTCCTTTCAACAGAATGTAAATGCGACACTTCCTTGCTAGGAAGTAGCGTTTGCAGATGTCTACGTATCGAAGCAATTGGGATCAAATGCTTCTTAAATCGCCATATCGCTACTCATTACTATGTTTCATGATAACATATAATATTCATTGTGGAGTGTTATGTATACCTCGTATTCACTTCAAAAGAATGTAAATGGGACACTTCCTTGCTAGGAAATAGCGTTTGCAGATGTCTAGGTATCGAAGCAATGGATTTCTAAAGCTTGCTAGTTCGCGATATCGCATCTCATATCTGTGTTTCATGATAATATATAATATTCATTGTGGAGTGTTATGTGTACCTCGTATTCCTTTCAAAAGGATGTAAGTGCGACACTTTGATGCTAGGAAATAGCGTTTGCAGATGTCTACGTATCGAAGCTCTAGACATCTAATGCTTCGTAAATCGCCATATCGAACTTCATTTCTATGTTTCATAATAAGATATAATATTCATTGTGGAGTGTTATGTATACCTCGTATTCACTTCAAAAGAATGTAAACGCGACACTTCCTTGCCAGGAAATAGCGTTTGCAGACGTCTACGTATCGTACCATTAGAGTTCTAATGCTTCTCAAAACGCGATATCGCTACTCATTACCATGTTTCATTGTAATATATAATATTCATGGCGAAGTGTTATGTATACCTCGTATTCACTTCAAAAGTATGTAAATGCGACACTTCCTTGCTAGGAAATAGCGTTTGCAGATGTCTACGTATCGAAGCAATAGTGTTCTAATGCTTCTTAAATCGCGATATCGCATCTTTTATCTATGTTTCATGATAATATATAATATTCACTGCGAAGTGTCATGTACACCTTGCATACACTTCAAATGAATGTGAATGCGACAGTTCCTTGCTAGGAAATTGTGTTTGCACATATCTAGTATCGAAGCAATAGAGTTCTAATGCTTCTCAAAACGCGATATCGCTTCTCATTTCTATGTTTCATGATAATATATAATTTTCATTGCGATGTGTCATGTATACATCGCATATACTTCAAATGAATGTAAATGCGACACTTCCTTGCTAGGAAATAGCGTTTGCAGATGTCTACGTATCGAAGCAATAGGGTTCTAATGCTTCTTAAATCGTCATATCGCATCTTATATCTACGTTTCCTGATAATATATAATATTCACTGCGAAGTGTCTTGTATACCTCGTATTCATTTCAAAAGAATGTAAATGCGACACTTTCTTGCTAGGATGTAGCGTTTGCAGATGTCTACGTATCGAAGCAATAGAGTTCTAATGCTTCTTAAATCGCCATATTGCATCTCATTTCTATGTTTCATGACAAGATATAATATTCATTGTGGAGTGTTATGTATACCTCGTATTCACTTCGAAAGAATGTAAACGCGACACTACCTTGCCAGCTAATAGCGTTTGCAGATGTCTACGTATCGTAGCATAAGTGTTCTAATGCTTCTCAAAACGCGATATCGCTACTCATTACTATGTTCCATGATAATATATAATACTCATTGTGGAGTGTTATGTGTACCTCGTATTCACTTCCAAAGAATGTAAATGCGACACTTCCTGCCCTGGAAATAGCGTTTGCAGATGTCTACGTATCGAAGCAATAGTGTTCTAATGCTTCTTAAATCGCCATATTGCATCTCATTTCTATGTTTCATGATAAGATATAATATTCAATGTGGAGTGTTATGTCTACCTCGTATTCACTTCAAAAGAATGTAAACGCGACACTACCTTGCCAGGAAATAGCGTTTGCAGATGGCTACGTATCGTAGCATAAGTGTTCTAATGCTTCTCAAAACGTGATATCGCTACTCATTACTATGTTTCATGATAATATATAATATTCATTGTGGAGTGTTATGTGTACCTCGTATTCACTTCAAATGAATGTAAATGCGACACTTCCTTGCTAGGAAGTAGCGTTTGCAGATGTCTACGTATCGAAGCAATAGTGTTCTAATGCTTCTTAAATCGCGATATCGCATAACATTTCTATGTTTCATGATAAGATATCATATTCATTGTGCAGTGTTATGAATACCTCGTATTCACTTCAAAAGAATATAAATGCGACACTTCATTGCTAGGAAATAGCGTTTGCAGATGCCTACGTATCGAAGCAATAGTTTTCTAATGCTTCTTAAATCGTCATATCGCATCTCATATCTGCGTTTCACGATAAGATATAATATTCATTGCGAAGTGTCATGAATACCCCGTATTCCTTTCAAAAGAATGTAAACGCGACACTTCCTTGCTAGGAAGTAGCGTTTACAGATGTCTACGTATCGAAGAAATAGTGTTCTAATGCTTCTTAAATCGCGATATCGCATAACATTTCTATGTTTCATGATAAGATATCATATTCATTGTGCAGTGGTATGAATACCTCGTATTCACTTCAAAAGAATATAAATGCGTCACTTCCTTGCTAGGAAATAGCGTTTGCAGATGCCTACGTATCGAAGCAATAGTTTTCTAATGTTTCCTAAATCATCATATAGCATCTCATTTCTATGTTTTTATGATAAGATATAATATTCATTGTGCAGTGTTATATATACCTCGCATACACTTAAAATGAATGTAAATGCGACACTTCCTTGCTAGGAAATAGCGATTGCAGATGTCTACGTACCGAAGCAATAGTTTTCTAATGCTTCTTAAATCGTCATATCGCATCTCATATCTACGTTTCATGATAAGATATAATATTCATTGCGAAGTGTCATGTATTCCTCGTATTCCTTTCAAAAGAATGTACACGCGACACTTCCTTGCTAGGAAGTAGCGTTTGCAGATGTCTACGTATCGAAGCAATAGAGTTCTAAAACTTTCTAATTCGCGATATCGCATCTCATTTCTATGTTTCATGATAAGATATAATATTCATTGTGCAGTGTTATGTATACCTCGTATTCACTTCAAAAGAATGTAAATGCGACACTTCCTTGTTAAGAAGTAACATTTGCAGATGTCTACGTATCGAAGCAATAGGGATCTAATGCTTCTTAAATCGCCAAATCGCATCTCATTTCTGTGTTTCATGATAAGATATAATATTCATTGTGCAGTATCATGTATATCTCATCTATACACCAAATGAATGTAAATGGGACACTTCCTTGCTAGGAAATAGCGTTTGCAGATGTCTACGTATCGAAGCAATAGGGATCTAATGCTTCTTAAATCGCCATATCGCTTCTCACATCTACGTTTCATGATAATATATAATATTCACTGCGAAGTGTCATGTATACCTCGCATACACTTCAAGTGAACGTAAATGCGACACTTCCTTGCTAGGAAATAGCGTTTGCAGATGTCTACTTATCGAAGCAATAGTGTTCTAATGCTTCTTAAATCGCGATATCACATAACATTTCTATGTTTCATGATAAGATATAATATTCATTGTGCAGTGTTATGTATACCTCGTATTCACTTCAAAATGATGTAAATGCTACACTTCCTTTCTAGGAAGTTGCGTTTGCAGATGTCTACGTATCGAAGCAATAGATTTCTAATGCTTCTTAAATCGTCATATCGCATCTCATTTCTATGTTTCATGATAAGATAATATTCTGCAGTGTTATGTATATCTCGTCTATACTTCAAATGAATGTAAATGCGACACTTCCTTCCTAGGAAATAGCGTTTGCAGATGTCTACGTATCGAAGCAATAGACATCTAATGCTTCATAAATAGCCATATCGCACCTCATTTCTATGTATCATGATAAGATATAATATTCATTGCGAAGTGATATGTGTACCTAGTATTTACTTCAAAAGAATGTAAATGCGACACTTCCTCGCTAGGAAATAGCGTTTGCAGATGTCTACGTTTCGAAGCAATTGGGATCTAATGCTTCTTAAATCGCCATATCGCTTCCCATTTCTATGTTTCATGATAATATATAATAGTCACTGCGATGTGTCATGCATACATCGCATACACTTCAAATGAATGTACATGCGACACTTCCTTGCTAGGAAATAGCGTTTGCAGATGTCTACGTATCGAAGCAATAGAGTTCTAGTGCTTCTTAAATCGTCATATAGCATCTTATATCTACGTTTCCTGGTAAGATAGTATATTCATTGCGAAGTGTCTTGTATACCTCGTATTCCTTTCAAAAGAATGTAAATGCGACACTTCCTTGCTAGGAAGTAGCGTTTGCAGATGTCTACGTATCGAAGCAATTGGGATCAAATGCTTCTTAAATCGCCATATCGCTACTCATTACTATGTTTCATGATAACATATAATATTCATTGTGGAGTGTTATGTATACCTCATATTCACATCAAAAGAATGTAAATGCGACACTTCCTTGCTAGGAAATAGCGTTTGCAGATGTCTAGGTATCGAAGCAATGGATTTCTAAAGCTTGCTAGTTCGCGATATCGCATCTCATATCTGTGTTTCATGATAATATATAATATTCATTGTGGAGTGTTATGTGTACCTCGTATTCCTTTCAAAAGAATGTAAATGCGACACTTTGTTGCTAGGAAATAGCGTTTGCAGATGTCTACGTATCGAAGCTCTAGACATCTAATGCTTCGTAAATCGCCATATCGAACTTCATTTCTATGTTTCATAATAAGATATAATATTCATTGTGGAGTGTTATGTATACCTCGTATTCACTTCAAAAGAATGTAAACGCGACACTTCCTTGCCAGGAAATAGCGTTTGCAGACGTCTACGTATCGTACAATTAGAGTTCTAATGCTTCTCAAAACGCGATATCGCTACTCATTACCATGTTTCATTGTAATATATAATATTCATTGCGAGTGTTATGTATACCTCGTATTCACTTCAAAAGTATGTAAATGCGACACTTCCTTGCTAGGAAATAGCGTTTGCAGATGTCTACGTATCGAAGCAATAGTGTTCTAATGCTTCCTAAATCGCGATATCGCATCTTTTATCTATGTTTCATGATAATATATAATATTCACTGCGAAGAGTCATGTACACCTTGAATACACTTCAAATGAATGTGAATGCGACAGTTCCTTGCTAGGAAATTGTGTTTGCACATATCTAGTATCGAAGCAATAGAGTTCTAAAGCTTCTTAAATCGCGATATCGCATCTCATTTCTATGTTTCATGATAAGATATAATATTCATTGCGAAGTGTCATGTATTCCTAGTATTCCTTTCAAAAGAATGTAAATGCGACACTTCCTTGCTAGAAAGTAGCGTTTGCACATGTCTTCGTATCGAACCAATAGACTTCTAATGCTTCTTAAATCGCCATATCGCACCTCGTTTTTATGATTCATGATAAGATATAATATCCGATGTGCAGTGTTATGTATATCTCGTCTATACTTCAAATGAATGTAAATGCGACACTTCCTTGCTAGGAAATAGCGCTTGCAGATGTCTACGTTTCGTGGCATTAGAGTTCTAATGCTTCTCAAAACGCGATATCGCTTCTCATTTCTATGTTTCATGATAATATATAATTTTCATTGCGATGTGTCATGTATACATCGCATATACTTCAAATGAATGTCAGTGCGACACTTCCTTGCTAGGAAATAGCGTTTGCAGATGTCTACGTATCGAAGCAATAGGGTTCTAATGCTTCTTAAATCGTCATATCGCATCTTATATCTACGTTTCCTGATAATATATAATATTCACTGCGAAGTGTCTTGTATACCTCGTATTCATTTCAAAAGAATGTAAATGCGACACTTCCTTGCTAGGAAGTAGCGTTTGCAGATGTCTACGTATCGAAGCAATAGTGTTCTAATGCTTCTTAAATCGTCATATCGCATCTTATATCTACGTTTCCTGATAATATATAATATTCACTGCGAAGTGTCATGTATACCTCGTATTCCTTAGAAAAGGATGTAAATGCGACACCTCCTTGCTAGCAAGTAGCGTTTGCAGATGTCTACGTATCGAAGCAATAGGGTCCTAATGCTTCTTAAATCGTCATACCGCATCTCATTTCTATGTTTCATGATAAGATATAATATTCATTGCGAAGTGTCATGTATACCTCGTATTCCTTTCAAAAGAATGTAAATGCGACACTTCCTTGCTAGGAAGTAGCGTTTACAGATGTCTACGTATCGAAACAGTAGGCTTCTAATGCTTCTTAAATCGCCATATCGCATCTCGTTTCTATGTCTCATGATAAGATATAATATCCGTTGTGCAGTGTTATGTATATCTCGTCTACACTTCAAATGAATGTAAATGTGACACTTCCTTGCTAGGAAATAGCGTTTGCAGATGTCTACGTTTCGTGTCATTAGAGTTCTAATGCTTTTCAAAACGCGATATCGCTTCTCATTTCTATGTTTTATGATAATATATAATTTTCATTGCGAAGTGTTATGTATACCTCGTATTCGCTTCAAAAGAATGTAAACGCGACACTTCCTTGGCAGGAAGTATCGTTTTCAGATGTCTACTTATCGAAGCAATAGGGATCTAATGCTTCTTAAATCGCCATATCGCTTCTCATTTCTATGTTTCATGACAATATATAATATTCACTGCGACGTGTCATGTATACCTCGCATACACTTCAAATGAATGTAAATGCGACACTTCCTTGATAGGAAGTAGCGTTGGCAGATGTCTACGTATCGAAGCAATAGACATCTAATGCTTCATAAATCGCCATATCGCATCTCATTTCTATGTTTCATGATAAGATATAATATTCATTGCGAAGTGATATGTGTACCTAGTATTCACTTCAAAAGAATGTAAATGCGACACTTCCTCGCTAGGAAATAGCGTTTGCAGATGTCTACGTATCGAAGCAATTGGGATCTAATGCGTCCTTAATCGCAATATCGCTTCCCATTTCTATGTTTCATGATAATATATAATATTCACTGCGATGTGTCATGCATACATCGCATACACTTCAAATGAATGTACATGCGACACTTCCTTGCTAGGAAATAGCGTTTGCAGATGTCTACGTATCGAAGCAATAGAGTTCTAGTGCTTCTTAAATCGTCATATAGCATCTTATATCTACGTTTCCTGATAAGATAGAATATTCATTGCGAAGTGTCTTGTATACCTCGTATTCCTTTCAACAGAATGTAAATGCGACACTTCCTTGCTAGGAAGTAGCGTTTGCAGATGTCTACGTATCGAAGCAATTGGGATCAAATGCTTCTTAAATCGCCATATCGCTACTCATTACTATGTTTCATGATAACATATAATATTCATTGTGGAGTGTTATGTATACCTCGTATTCACTTCAAAAGAATGTAAATGGGACACTTCCTTGCTAGGAAATAGCGTTTGCAGATGTCTAGGTATCGAAGCAATGGATTTCTAAAGCTTGCTAGTTCGCGATATCGCATCTCATATCTGTGTTTCATGATAATATATAATATTCATTGTGGAGTGTTATGTGTACCTCGTATTCCTTTCAAAAGGATGTAAATGCGACACTTTGATGCTAGGAAATAGCGTTTGCAGATGTCTACGTATCGAAGCTCTAGACATCTAATGCTTCGTAAATCGCCATATCGAACTTCATTTCTATGTTTCATAATAAGATATAATATTCATTGTGGAGTGTTATGTATACCTCGTATTCACTTCAAAAGAATGTAAACGCGACACTTCCTTGCCAGGAAATAGCGTTTGCAGACGTCTACGTATCGTACCATTAGAGTTCTAATGCTTCTCAAAACGCGATATCGCTACTCATTACCATGTTTCATTGTAATATATAATATTCATGGCGAAGTGTTATGTATACCTCGTATTCACTTCAAAAGTATGTAAATGCGACACTTCCTTGCTAGGAAATAGCGTTTGCAGATGTCTACGTATCGAAGCAATAGTGTTCTAATGCTTCTTAAATCGCGATATCGCATCTTTTATCTATGTTTCATGATAATATACAATATTCACTGCGAAGTGTCATGTACACCTTGCATACACTTCAAATGAATGTGAATGCGACAGTTCCTTGCTAGGAAATTGTGTTTGCACATATCTAGTATCGAAGCAATAGAGTTCTAATGCTTCTCAAAACGCGATATCGCTTCTCATTTCTATGTTTCATGATAATATATAATTTTCATTGCGATGTGTCATGTATACATCGCATATACTTCAAATGAATGTAAATGCGACACTTCCTTGCTAGGAAATAGCGTTTGCAGATGTCTACGTATCGAAGCAATAGGGTTCTAATGCTTCTTAAATCGTCATATCGCATCTTATATCTACGTTTCCTGATAATATATAATATTCACTGCGAAGTGTCTTGTATACCTCGTATTCATTTCAAAAGAATGTAAATGCGACACTTTCTTGCTAGGATGTAGCGTTTGCAGATGTCTACGTATCGAAGCAATAGAGTTCTAATGCTTCTTAAATCGCCATATTGCATCTCATTTCTATGTTTCATGACAAGATATAATATTCATTGTGGAGTGTTATGTATACCTCGTATTCACTTCGAAAGAATGTAAACGCGACACTACCTTGCCAGCTAATAGCGTTTGCAGATGTCTACGTATCGTAGCATAAGTGTTCTAATGCTTCTCAAAACGCGATATCGCTACTCATTACTATGTTCCATGATAATATATAATACTCATTGTGGAGTGTTATGTGTACCTCGTATTCACTTCCAAAGAATGTAAATGCGACACTTCCTTCCCTGGAAATAGCGTTTGCAGATGTCTACGTATCGAAGCAATAGTGTTCTAGTGCTTCTTAAATCGCCATATTGCATCTCATTTCTATGTTTCATGATAAGATATAATATTCAATGTGGAGTGTTATGTCTACCTCGTATTCACTTCAAAAGAATGTAAACGCGACACTACCTTGCCAGGAAATAGCGTTTGCAGATGGCTACGTATCGTAGCATAAGTGTTCTAATGCTTCTCAAAACGTGATATCGCTACTCATTACTATGTTTCATGATAATATATAATATTCATTGTGGAGTGTTATGTGTACCTCGTATTCACTTCAAAAGAAAGTAAATACGACACTTCCTTGCTAGGAAATAGCGTTTGCTAATGTCTACGTATCGAAGCAATTGTGTTCTAATGCATCTTAAATCGCGCTATCGCATCTCACTTCTATGTTTCATGATAAGATATAATATTCATTGTGGAGTGTTATGTATACCTCGTATTCACTTCAAAAGAATGTAAATGCGACACTTCCTTGCTTGGAAATAGCGTTTGCAGATGTCTTCGTATCGAAGCAATAGATTTCTAAAGCTTGCTAATTCGCGATAACGCATCTCATATATATGTTTCATGACAATATATAATATTCATTGCGAAGTGTCATGTATACCTCGCATACACTACAAATGAATGTGAATGCGACAGTTCCTTTCTAGGAAATAGTGTTTGCAGATATCTACGTATCGAAGCAATAGTGTTCTAATGCTTCTTAAATCGCCATATTGCATCTCATTTCTATGTTTCATGATAAGATATAATATTCAATGTGGAGTGTTATGTCTACCTCGTATTCACTTCAAAAGAATGTAAACGCGACACTACCTTGCCAGGAAATAGCGTTCGCAGATGTCTGCGCATCGTAGCATTAGATTTCTAATGCTTCTCAAAGCGTGATATCGCTACTCATTACAATGTTTCATGATAATATATAATATTCATTGCGAAGTGTCAGGTATACCTCGAATTCCTTTCAAAAGAATGTAAATGCGACACTTCCTTGCTAGGAAGTAGCGTTTGCAGATGTCTACGTATCGAAGCAATAGAATTCTAATGCTTCTTAAAACGTCATATCGCATCTCATTTCTATGTTTCATGTTAAGATATAATATTCACTGTGGAGTGTTATGTATACCTCGTATTCACTTCAAAAGAATGTAAACGCGACACTTCCTTGCCAGGAAATAGCGTTTCCAGATGTCTACGTATGGTAGCATTAGAGTTCTAATGCTTCTCAAAACGCGATATCGCTACTCATTACTATCTTTCATGATAATATATAATACTCATTGTGGAGTGTTATGTATACCTCGTATTCACTTCCAAAGAATGTAAACGCGACACATCCTTGCCAGAAAATAGCGTTTGCAGATGTCTACGTATGGTAGCATTAGGGTTCTAATGCTTCTCAAAACGCGATATCGCTACTCATTACTATGTTTCTTGATAATATATAATTCTCGTTGTGGAGTGTTATGTATACCTCGTATTCACTTCCAAAGAATGTAAATGCGACACTTCCTTGCTTGGAAATAGCGTTTGCAGATGTCTACGTATCGAAGCAATAGATTTCTAAAGCTTGCTAATACTCGATAACGCATCTCATATATATGTTTCATGATAATATATAATATTCATTGCGAAGTGTCATGTATACCTCGCATACACTTCAAATGAATGTGAGTGCGACAGTTCCTTGCTAGGAAATAGTGTTTGCAGATATCTACGTATCGAAGCAATAGAGTTCTAAGGCTTCTTAAATCGTCATATCGCATTTCATTTCTATGTTTCATGATAAGATTTAATATTCATTGTGGAGTGTTATGTATACCTCGTATTCACCTCAAAGGAATGCAAACGCGACACTTTCTTGCTAGGAAGTAGCGTTTGCAGATGTCTACGTATGGTAGCATTAGAGTTCTAATGCTTCTCAAAACGCGATATCGCTACACATTACTATGTTTCATGATAATATATAATACTCATTGTGGAGTGTTATGTATACCTCGTATTCACTTCCAAAGAATGTAAATGCGACACTTCCTTGCTTGGAAATAGCGTTTGCAGATGTCTACGTATCGAAGCAATAGATTTCTAAAGCTTGCTAGTTCGCGATATCGCATCTCATATATATGTTTCATGATAATATATAATATTCATTGCGAAGTGTTATGTATACCTCGCATACACTTCAAATGAATGTAATTGCAACAGTTCCTTGCTAGGGAATAGCGATTTCAGATGTCTACGTTACGAAGCAATGGGGATCTAATCCTTCTTAAATCGCCATACCGCTTCTCATTTCTATGTTTCATGATAATATGTAATATTCATTGCGTAGTGTCATGTACACCTCGTATTCCTTTCAAAAGAATGTAAAAGCGACACCTCCTTGCTACGAAATAGCGTTCGCAGATGTCTACGTATCGAAGCAATAGTTTTCTAATGCTTCTTAATACGCGATATCGCTACTCATTACTATGTTTCATGATAATATATAATACTCATTGTGGAGTGTTATGTATACCTCGTATTCACTTCCAAAGAATGTAAATGCGACACTTCCTTGCTTGGAAATAGCGTTTGCAGATGTCTACGTATCGAAGCAATAGATTTCTAAAGCTTGCTAATTCGCGATAACGCATCTCATATATATGTTTCATGATAATATATAATATTCATTGCGAAGTGTCATGTATACCTCGCATACACTTCAATTGTTTGTACATGCGACACTTCCTTGCTAGGAAATAGCGTTTGCAGATGTCTACGTATCGAAGCAACTGAATTCTAATGCTTCTTAAATCGTCATATCGCATCTCAATTTTATGTTTCATGTTAAGATATAATATTCATTGTGGAGTGTTATCTATACCTCGTATTCACTTCAAAAGAATGTAAACGCGACACTTCCTTGATAGGAAATAGCGTTTGCAGATGTCTACGTATGGTAGCATTAGGGTTCTAATGCTTCTCAAAACGCGATATCGCTACTCATTACTATGTTTCTTGATAATATATAATTCTCGTTGTGGAGTGTTATGTATACCTCGTATTCACTTCCAAAGAATGTAAATGCGACACTTCCTTGCTTGGAAATAGCGTTTGCAGATGTCTACGTATCGAAGCAATAGATTTCTAAAGCTTGCTAATTCGCGATAACGCATCTCATATATATGTTTCATGATAATATATAATATTCATTGCGAAGTGTCATGTATACCTCGCATACACAACAATTGTTTGTACATGCGACACTTCCTTGCTAGGAAATAGCGTTTGCAGATGTCTACGTATCGAAGCAACTGAATTCTAATGCTTCTTAAATCGTCATATCGCATCTCATTTTTATGTTTCATGTTAAGATATAATATTCATTGTGGAGTGTTATCTATACCTCGTATTCACTTCAAAAGAATGTAAACGCGACACTTCCTTGATAGGAAATAGCGTTTGCAGATGTCTACGTATGGTAGCATTAGAGTTCTAATGCTTCACAAAACGCGTTACTGCTACTCATTACTATGTTTCATGATAATATATAATATTCATTGCGAAGTGTCATGTATACCTCGCATTCACTTCCAAAGAATGTAACTGCGACACTTCCTTGCTAGGAAGTAGCGTTTGCAGATGTCTACGTATCGAAGCGATAGATCTCTAGTGCTTCGTAAAGCGAGATATCGCATCTCATTTCTATATTTCATGATAAGATACAATACTCATTGCGAAGTGTCATGTATACCTCGTCTACACTTCAAATGAATGTGAATGAGACACTTCCTTTCTAGGAAATTACGTTTCCAGATGCCTACGTTTCGTAGCATAAGATTTCTGATGCTTCTTAAAACGCGATATCGCATCTCATTTCTAAGTTTCACGACAAGATATAATATTCATTGCGAAGTGTCAAGTATACCTCGTATTCATTTCAAAAGAATGTAAATGTGACACTTCCTTGCTAGGAAGTAGCGTTTGCAGATGTCTACGTATCGAACCAATACATTTCTAATGCTTCTTAAATCGCCATATCGCATCTCATTTCTATGTTTCATGATAAGATATAATATTCATTGTGCAGTGTTATGTATATCTAGTCTATACTGCAAATGAATGTACACGCGACGCTTCCCTGCTAGGAAATAGCGTTTGCAGATATCTGCGTATCGTGTCATTAGAGTTCTAATGCTTCTCTAAACGCGATATCGCTTCTCATTTCTATGTTTCATGATAATATATAATATTCATTGCGAAGTGTCATGTATACCTCGCATACACTTAAAATGACTGTAAATGCGACACTTCCTTGCTAGGAAATAGCGTTTACAGATGTCTACATATCGAAGCAATAGACATCTAACGCTTCATATGTCGCCATATCGCATCTCATTTCTATGTTTCATGATAAGATATAATATTCATTGCGAAGTGTCATGTATACCTCGCATACACTTCAATTGTTTGTACATGCGACACTTCCTTGCTAGGAAATAGCGTTTGCAGATGTCTACGTATCGAAGCAACTGAATTCTAATGCTTCTTAGATCGTCATATCGCATCTCATTTTTATGTTTCATGTTAAGATATAATATTCATTGTGGAGTGTTATCTATACCTCGTATTCACTTCAAAAGAATGTAAACGCGACACTTCCTTGATAGGAAATAGCGTTTGCAGATGTCTACGTATGGTAGCATTAGAGTTCTAATGCTTCACAAAACGCGTTACTGCTACTCATTACTATGTTTCATGATAATATATAATATTCACTGCGAAGTGTCATGTATACCTCGCATTCACTTCCAAAGAATGTAACTGCGACACTTCCTTGCTAGGAAGTAGCGTTTGCAGATGTCTACGTATCGAAGCGATAGATCTCTAGTGCTTCGTAAAGCGAGATATCGCATCTCATTTCTATATTTCATGATAAGATACAATACTCATTGCGAAGTGTCATGTATACCTCGTCTACACTTCAAATGAATGTGAATGAGACACTTCCTTTCTAGGAAATTACGTTTCCAGATGCCTACGTATCGTAGCATAAGATTTCTGATGCTTCTTAAGACGCGATATCGCATCTCATTTCTAAGTTTCACGACAAGATATAATATTCATTGCGAAGTGTCAAGTATACCTCGTATTCATTTCAAAAGAATGCAAATGTGACACTTCCTTGCTAGGAAGTAGCGTTTGCAGATGTCTACGTATCGAACCAATAGATTTCTAATGCTTCTTAGATCGCCATATCGCATCTCATTTCTATGTTTCATGATAAGATATAATATTCATTGTGCAGTGTTATGTATATCTAGTCTATACTGCAAATGAATGTACACGCGACGCTTCCCTGCTAGGAAATAGCGTTTGCAGATATCTGCGTATCGTGTCATTAGAGTTCTAATGCTTCTCTAAACGCGATATCGCTTCTCATTTCTATGTTTCATGATAATATATAATATTCATTGCGAAGTGTCATGTATACCTCGCATACACTTAAAATGACTGTAAATGCGACACTTCCTTGCTAGGAAATAGCGTTTACAGATGTCTACATATCGAAGCAATAGACATCTAACGCTTCATATGTCGCCATATCGCATCTCATTTCTATGTTTCATGATAAGATATAATATTCATTGCGAAGTGCCATGTATACCTCGCATACACTTCAGTTGAATGTACATGCGACACTTCCTTGCTAGGAAATAGCGATTGCAGATGTCTACGTATCGAAGCAATAGACATCTAATGCTTCATAAATCACCATATTGCATCTCATTTCTATGTTTCATGATAAGATATAATATTCATTGCGAAATGACATGTATACCTCGCATACACTTCAATTGGTTGCACATGCGACACTTCCTTGCTAGGAAATAGCGTTTGCAGGTGTCTACGTATCGAAGCAATATATTTCTAATGCTTCTTAAATCGCCATATCGCATCTCATTTCTATGTTTCATGATAAGATATAATATTCATTGTGCAGTGTTATGTGTATCTCGTCTATACTTCAAATGAATGTAAATGCGACACTTCCTTGCTAGGAAATAGCGTTTGCAGATGTCTACGTATCGAAGCAATAGAGTTCTAATGCTTCTTAAATCGCCATATTGCATCTCATTCCTATGTTTCACGATAGGATATAATATTTATTGTGGAGTGTTATGTATACCTCGTATTCACTTCCAATGTATGTGAATGCGACAGTTCCTTGCTAGGAAATAGCGTTTGCAGATATCTACGTATTTTGGCATTAGAGTTCAAATGCTTCTCAAGACGCGATATCGCTACTCATTACTTTGTTTCATGATAATATATAATATTCATTGTGGAGTGTTATGTATACCTCGTATTCATTTCCATAGAATGTAAATGCGACACGTCCTTGCTAGGAAGTAGCCTTTGCAGATGTCTACGTATCGAAGCAATAGACATCTAATGCTTCATAAATCGCGATATCCCATCTCATGTCCATGTTTCATGATAAGATGTAATATTCATTGCGAAGTGTCACGTATACCTCGTATTCCTTTCAAAAGAATGTAAATGCGACACTTCCTTGCTAGGAAGTAGCGTTTGCAGATGTCTACGTATCGAAGCAATAGTGTTCTAATGCTTCTTAAATCGCGGTATCGCATCTCATTTCTATGTTTCATGATAAGATATAATATTCACAGTGCAGTGTTATGTATACCTCGTATTCACTTCAAAAGAATGTAAACGCCACACTTCCATGCTAGGAAATAGCGTTTGCAGATGTCTACGTATCGTGGCATTAGTGTTTAATGCTTCTCAAAACGCGATATCGTTTCTCATTACTACGTTTCATGATAATATATAATATTCATTGTGGAGTGTCATGTATACCTCGTATTCAGTTCAAAAGAATATAAATGCCACACTTTCTTGCTAGGAAATAGCGTTTGCAGATGTCTACGTATCGAAGCAACAGTTGTCTAATGATTCTTAAATCGTCATATCGCATCTCATATCTACGTTTCATGATAATATATAATATTCATTGTGGAGTGTTATGAATACCTCGTATTCGTTTCAAGAGAATGTAAATTCGACACTTCCTTGCTAGGAAGTAGCGTTTGCAGATGTCTACGTATCGAAGCAATAGTGTTCTAATTTTTCTTAAGTCGCGGTATCGCATCCCATTCCTATGTTTCATGATAAGATATAATATTCATTGTGCAGTGCTATGTATACCTCGTATTCACTTCAAAAGTATGTAAATGCGACACTTCCTTGCTAGGAAGTTGCGTTTGCAGATGTCTACGTATCGGAGCAATAGATCTCTAAATCTTGCTAATTCGCGATATCGAATCTCACATCTATGTTAAATGATAATTTATAATATTCATTGCGAAATATCATGTATACCTCGCATACACTTCAAATGAATGTGAATGCGACAGTTCCCTGCTAGGAAATAGTGATTGCTGATGTCTACGTGTCGTAGCAATAGAGTTCTAATGCTTCTTAAATTGCGATATCGCATCTCATTTCTATGTTTCATGATAAGATATAATATTCATTGTGCAGTGTTATGTATACCACGTATTCACTTCAAAAGAATGTAAATGCAACAGTTCCTTGCTAGGAAACAGCGTTTGCAGATGTCTACGTATCGAAGCAATAGAGTTCTAAAGCTTGCTAATTCGTTATATCGCATCTCCCTTCTATGTTTCATGATAATATATAATATTCATTGCGAAGTGTCATGTATACCTCGTATTCACTTAAAAAGAATGAAAATGCGACACTTCCTTGCTATTAAATAGCGTTTGCATATGTCTACGTATCGAAGCAATAGATTTCTAATGCTTCTTAAAACGCGATATCGCACCTCATTTCTTTGTTTCATAATAAGATATAATATTCATTGCGAAGTGTCATGTATACCTCGTATTCACTTAAAAAGAATGAAAATGCGACACTTCCTTGCTATTAAATAGCGTTTGCATATGTCTACGTATCGAAGCAATAGATTTCTAATGCTTCTTAAAACGCGATATCGCACCTCATTTCTTTGTTTCATAATAAGATATAATATTCATTGCGAAGTGTCATGTATACCTCGTATTCACTTCAAAAGAATGTAAATGCGACACTTCCATGCTTGGAAATAGCGTTTGCAGATGTTTACGTATCGAAGAAATAGAGTTCTAATGCTTCTTAAAACGCGATATCGCATCTCATTTCTATGTTTCATGATAAGATATAATATTCATTGTGCAGTGTTATGTATATCTCATCTATACTTCAAATGATTATAAATGCGACACTTCCTTGCTAGGAAATAGCGTTTGCAGATGTCTACGTATCGTGGCATTAGAGTTCTATATCTTCTAAAAACGCGATATCGCTTCTCATTTCTATGTTTCATTATAATATATAGTATTCATTGCGAAGTGTCATGTATACCTTGTATTCCTTTCAAAAGAATGTAAATGCGACACTTGCTTGCTAGGAAGTAGCGTTTGCAGATGTCTACGTATCGAAGCAATAAATTTCTAATGCCTCTTAAATCGCCATATCGCATCTCATTTCTATGTATCCTGATAAGAAATAATATTCATTGTGCAGTGTTATGTATACCTCGTATTCACATCAGAAGAATGTAAATGCGACACTTCCTTACTAGGAAGTAGCGTTTGCAGATGCCTACGTATCGAAGCAATAGAGTTCTAATGCTTCTTAAATCGCCATATCGCATCTCATTTCTATGTTTCATGATAAGATAAAATATTCATTGTGCAGTGTTATGTATATCTCGTCTATACTTCAAATGAATGTAAATGCGACACTTCCTTGCTAGGAAATAGCGTTTGCAGATGTCTACGTATCGAAGCAATAGAGTTCTAATGCTTCTTATATCGCCATATTGCATCTCATTCCTATGTTTCATGATAAGATATAATATTTACTGTGGACTCTTATGTATACCTCGTACTCACTTCAAATGTATGTAAATGCGACACTTCCTTGCCAGAAAACAGCGTTTGCAGATGTCTACGTATCGTAGCATTAGAGTTCTTATGCTTCTCAAAACGCGATATAGCTATTCGTTACTATGTTTCATGATAATATATAATATTCACTGTGGAGTGTTATGTATACCTTGCATTCACATCAGAAGAATGTAAATGCGACACTTCCTTGCTAGGAAGTAGCGTTTGCAGATGTCTACGTATCGAAGCAATAAGGTTCTGATGCTTCTTAAATCGCCATATCGCATCTCATTTCTATGTTTCATGATAAGATATAATATTCATTGTGCAGTGTTATGTATATCTCGTCTATACTTCAAATGACTGTAAATGCGACACTTCCTTTCTAGGAAATAGCGTTTGCAGATGTCTACGTATCGAAGCAATAGTGTTCTAATTCTTCTTAAATCGCGATATCGCCTCTCATTTCTATGTTTCATGATAACATATAATATTCATTGTGCAGTGTTATGTATATCTGATCTATACTTCAAATGAATGTAAATGCGACACTTCCTTGCTAGGAAATAGCGTTTGCAGATGTCTGCGAATCGTGGCATTAGAGTTCTAATGCTTCTCAAAACGCAGTATCGCTACTCATTTTTATGTTTCGTGATAATATATAATATTCATTGCGAAGTGCCATGTATATCTCGTATACACTTCAATTGAATGTAAATGCGACACTTCCTTGCTAGGAAATAGCGTTTGCAGATGTCTGCGTATCGTGGCATTAGAGTTCTAATGCTTCTCAAAACGCGGTATCGCTTCTCATTTCTATGTTTCGTGATAATATATAATATTCATTGCGAAGTGCCATGTATATCTCGCATACACTTCAATTGAATGTACACGCGACACGTCCTTGCTAGGAAATAGCGTTTGCAGATGTCTACGTATCGAAGCAATAGAGTTCTAATGCTTCTTATATCGCCATATTGCATCTCATTCCTATGTTTCATGATAAGATATAATATTTATTGTGGACTCTTATGTATACCTCGTACTCACTTCAAATGTATGTAAATGTGACACTTCCTTGCCAGGAAATAGCGTATGCAGATGTCTACGTATCGTAGCATTAGAGTTCTTATGGTTCTCAAAACGCGATATAGCTATTCGTTACTATGTTTCATGATAATATATAATATTCACTGTGGAGTGTTATGTATACCTCGTATTCACATCAGAAGAATGTAAATGCGACACTTCCTTGCTAGGAAGTAGCGTTTGCAGATGTCTACGTATCGAAGCAATAATGTTCTAATGCTTCTTAAATCGCAATATCGCATCTCATTTCTATGTTTCATGATAAGAAATAATATTCACTGTGCAGTGTTATGTATACCTCGTAATCACATCAGAAGAATGTAAATGCGACACTTCCTTGCTAGGAACTAACGTTTGCAGATGTCTACGTATCGAAGCAATAGAGTTCTAATGCTTCTTAAATCGCCATACCTCATCTCACTTCTATGTTTCATGATAAGATATAATATTCATTGTGCAGTGTTATGTATATCTCGTCTATACTTCAAATGAATGTAAATGCGACACTTCCTTGCTAGGAAATAGCGTTTGCAGATGTCTACGTATCGAAGCAATAGAGTTCTAATGCTTCTTAAATCGCCATATTGCATCTCATTCCTATGTTTCATGATAGGATATAATATTTATTGTGGAGTGTTATGTATACCTCGTATTCACTTCCAATGTATGTGAATGCGACAGTTCCTTGCTAGGAAATAGCGTTTGCAGATATCTACGTATTTTGGCATTAGAGTTCAAATGCTTCTCAAGACGCGATATCGCTACTCGTTACTTTGTTTCATGATAATATATAATATTCATTGTGGAGTGTTATGTATACCTCGTATTCATTTCCATAGAATGTAAATGCGACACGTGCTTGCTAGGAAGTAGCCTTTGCAGATGTCTACGTATCGAAGCAACAGTTGTCTAATGATTCTTAAATCGTCATATCGCATCTCATATCTACGTTTCATGATAATATATAATATTCATTGTGGAGTGTTATGTATACCTCGTATTCGTTTCAAGAGAATGTAAATTCGACACTTCCTTGCTAGGAAGTAGCGTTTGCAGATGTCTACGTATCGAAGCAACAGTGTTCTAATTTTTCTTAAGTCGCGGTATCGCATCCCATTTCTATGTTTCATGATAAGATATAATATTCATTGTGCAGTGCCATGTATACCTCGTATTCACTTCAAAAGTATGTAAATGCGACACTTCCTTGCTAGGAAGTTGCGTTTGCAGATGTCTACGTATCGAAGCAATAGACATTTAATGCTTCATAAATCGCCATATCGCATCCCATTTCTATGTTTCATGATAAGATATAATATTCATTGCGAAGTGTTATGTATACCTCGTATTCACTTCAAAAGAATGTAAATGCGACACTTCCTTGCAAGGTAATAGCCTTTGCAGATGTCTACGTATCGAAGCAATAGATCTCTAAATCTTGCTAATTCGCGATATCGAATCTCACATCTATGTTAAATGATAATTTATAATATTCATTGCGAAATATCATGTATACCTCGCATACACTTCAAATGAATGTGAATGCGACAGTTCCCTGCTAGGAAATAGTGATTGCTGATGTCTACGTGTCGTAGCAATAGAGTTCTAATGCTTCTTAAATTGCGATATCGCATCTCATTTCTATGTTTCATGATAAGATATAATATTCATTGTGCAGTGTTATGTATACCACGTATTCACTTCAAAAGAATGTAAATGCAACAGTTCCTTGCTAGGAAACAGCGTTTGCAGATGTCTACGTATCGAAGCAATAGAGTTCTAAAGCTTGCTAATTCGTTATATCGCATCTGCCTTCTATGTTTCATGATAATATATAATATTCATTGCGAAGTGTCATGTATACCTCGTATTCACTTAAAAAGAATGAAAATGCGACACTTCCTTGCTATTAAATAGCGTTTGCATATGTTTACGTATCGAAGCAATAGATTTCTAATGCTTCTTAAAACGCGATATCGCACCTCATTTCTTTGTTTCATAATAAGATATAATATTCATTGCGAAGTACCATGTATACCTCGAATTCACTTCAAAAGTATGTAAATGCAACGCTTCCTTGCCAGGAAATAGCGCTTGCATATGTCTATGTACCGAAGCAATAGAGTTCTATAGCTTGCTAATTCGCGATATAGCATCTCATTTCTATGTTTCATGACAAGATATAATATTCATTGCGGAGTGTTATGTATACCTCGCATTCACTCAAAAGAATGTAAACGCGACACTTCCTTGACAGGAAATAGCATTTGCAGATGTCTACGTATCGTAGCATTAGAGTTCTAATGCTTCTCAAAACGCGATATCGCTACTCAATGCTATGTTTCATGATAATATATAATATTCATTGTGGAGTGTTATGTATAACTCGTATTCACTTCAAAAGAATGTAAATGGGACACTTCCTTGCTTGGAAACAGTGTTTGCAGATATCTAGTATCGAAGCAATAGAGTTCTAAAGCTTCTTAAATCGCGATATCGCATCTCATTTCTATGTTTCATGATAATATATAATATTCATTGTGCAGTGTTATGTATACCTCGTATTCAATTCAAGAGAATGTAAATGTGACACTTCCTTGCTAGGAAAAAGCGCTTGCAGATGTCTACGTGTCGTAGCAATAGAGTTCTAATGCTTCTTAAATTGCGATATCGCATCTCATTTCTATGTTTCATGATAAGATATAATATTCATTGTGCAGTGTTATGTATACCACGTATTCACTTCAAAAGAATGTAAATGCAACAGTTCCTTGCTAGGAAACAGCGTTTGCAGATGTCTACGTATCGAAGCAAGAGAGTTCTAAAGCTTGCTAATTCGTTATATCGCATCTCCCTTCTATGTTTCATGATAATATATAATATTCATTGCGAAGTGTCATGTATACCTCGTATTCACTTAAAAAGAATGAAAATGCGACACTTCCTTGCTATTAAATAGCGTTTGCATATGTCTACGTATCGAAGCAATAGATTTCTAATGCTTCTTAAAACGCGATATCGCACCTCATTTCTTTGTTTCATAATAAGATATAATATTCATTGCGAAGTGTCATGTATACCTCGTATTCACTTCAAAAGAATGTATATGCGACACTTCCATGCTTGGAAATAGCGTTTGCAGATGTTTACGTATCGAAGAAATAGAGTTCTAATGCTTCTTAAAACGCGATATCGCATCTCATTTCTATGTTTCATGATAAGATATAATATTCATTGTGCAGTGTTATGTATATCTCATCTATACTACAAATGATTATAAATGCGACACTTCCTTGCTAGGAAATAGCGTTTGCAGATGTCTACGTATCGTGGCATTAGAGTTCTATATCTTCTAAAAACGGGATATCGCTTCTCATTTCTATGTTTCATTATAATATATAGTATTCATTGCGAAGTGTCATGTATACCTTGTATTCCTTTCAAAAGAATGTAAATGCGACACTTGCTTGCTTGGAAGTAGCGTTTGCAGATGTCTACGTATCGAAGCAATAAATTTCTAATGCCTCTTAAATCGCCATATCGCATCTCATTTCTATGTATCATGATAAGAAATAATATTCATTGTGCAGTGTTATGTATACCTCGTATTCACATCAGAAGAATGTAAATGCGACACTTCCTTGCTAGGAAGTAGCGTTTGCAGATGCCTACGTATCGAAGCAATAGAGTTCTAATGCTTCTTAAATCGCCATATCGCATCTCATTTCTATGTTTCTTGATAAGATAAAATATTCATTGTGCAGTGTTATGTATATCTCGTCTATACTTCAAATGAATATAAATGCGACACTTCCTTGCTAGGAAATAGCGTTTGCAGATGTCTACGTATCGAAGCAATAGTGTTCTAATTCTTCTTAAATCGCGATATCGCCTCTCATTTCTATGTTTCATGATAACATATAATATTCATTGTGCAGTGTTATGTATATCTGATCTATACTTCAAATGAATGTAAATGCGACACTTCCTTGCTAGGAAATAGCGTTTGCAGATGTCTGCGAATCGTGGCATTAGAGTTCTAATGCTTCTCAAAACGCAGTATCGCTACTCATTTCTATGTTTCGTGATAATATATAATATTCATTGCGAAGTGCCATGTATATCTCGTATACACTTCAATTGAATGTAAATGCGACACTTCCTTGCTAGGAAATAGCGTTTGCAGATGTCTGCGTATCGTGGCATTAGAGTACTAATGCTTCTCAAAACGCGGTATCGCTTCTCATTTCTATGTTTCGTGATAATATATAATATTCATTGCGAAGTGCCATGTATATCTCGCATACACTTCAATTGAATGTACACGCGACACGTCCTTGCTAGGAAGTAGCGTTTCCAGATGTCTACGTATCGAAGCAATGGAGTTCTAATGCTTCTTAAATCGCCACATCGCATCTCATTTCTATGTTTCATGATAAGATATAATATTCATTGTGCAGTGTTATGTGTATCTCGTCTATACTTCAAATGAATGTAAATGCGACACTTCCTTGCTAGGAAATAGCGTTTGCAGATGTCTACGTATCGAAGCAATAGAGTTCTAATGCTTCTTAAATCGCCATATTGCATCTCATTCCTATGTTTCATGATAGGATATAATATTTATTGTGGAGTGTTATGTATACCTCGTATTCACTTCCAATGTATGTGAATGCGACAGTTCCTTGCTAGGAAATAGCGTTTGCAGATATCTACGTATTTTGGCATTAGAGTTCAAATGCTTCTCAAGACGCGATATCGCTACTCATTACTTTGTTTCATGATAATATATAATATTCATTGTGGAGTGTTATGTATACCTCGTATTCATTTCCATAGAATGTAAATGCGACACTTCCATGCTTGGAAATAGCGTTTGCAGATGTCTACGTATCGAAGCAATAGAGTTCTAATGCTTCTTAAATCGCCATATCGCATATCATTTCTATGTTTCATGATAAGATATAATATTCATTGTGCAGTGTTATGTGTATCTCGTCTATACTTCAAATGAATGTAAATGCGACACTTCCTTGCTAGGAAATAGCGTTTGCAGATGTCTACGTATCGTGGCATTAGAGTTCTATATCTTCTAAAAACGCGATATCGCTTCTCATTTCTATGTTTCATTATAATATATAGTATTCATTGCGAAGTGTCATGTATACCTTGTATTCCTTTCAAAAGAATGTAAATGCGACACTTGCTTGCTAGGAAGTAGCGTTTGCAGATGTCTACGTATCGAAGCAATAAATTTCTAATGCCTCTAAAATCGCCATATCGCATCTCATTTCTATGTATCCTGATAAGAAATAATATTCATTGTGCAGTGTTATGTATACCTCGTATTCACATCAGAAGAATGTAAATGCGACACTTCCTTGCTAGGAAGTAGCGTTTGCAGATGCCTACGTATCGAAGCAATAGAGTTCTAATGCTTCTTAAATCGCCATATCGCATCTCATTTCTATGTTTCATGATAAGATAAAATATTGATTGTGCAGTGTTATGTATATCTCGTCTATACTTCAAATGAATATAAATGCGACACTTCCTTGCTAGGAAATAGCGTTTGCAGATGTCTACGTATCGAAGCAATAGTGTTCTAATTCTTCTTAAATCGCGATATCGCCTCTCATTTCTATGTTTCATGATAACATATAATATTCATTGTGCAGTGTTATGTATATCTGATCTATACTTCAAATGAATGTAAATGCGACACTTCCTTGCTAGGAAATAGCGTTTGCAGATGTCTGCGAGTCGTGGCATTAGAGTACTAATGCTTCTCAAAACGCAGTATCGCTACTCATTTCTATGTTTCGTGATAATATATAATATTCATTGCGAAGTGCCATGTATATCTCGCATACACTTCAATTGAATGTACATGCGACACTTCCTTGTTAGGAAATAGCGTTTGCAGATGTCTACGTATCGAAGCAATGGAGTTCTAATGCTTCTTAAATCGCCATATCGCATCTCATTTCTATGTTTCATGATAAGATATAATATTCATTGTGCAGTGTTATGTATATCTCGTCTATACTTCAAATGAATGTAAATGCGACACTTCCTTGCTAGGAAATAGCGTTTGCAGATGTCTACGTATCGAAGCAATAGAGTTCTAATGCTTCTTATATCGCCATATTGCATCTCATTCCTATGTTTCATGATAAGATATAATATTTATTGTGGACTCTTATGTATACCTCGTACTCACTTCAAATGTATGTAAATGCGACACTTCCTTGCCAGAAAACAGCGTTTGCAGATGTCTACGTATCGTAGCATTAGAGTTCTTATGCTTCTCAAAACGCGATATAGCTATTCGTTACTATGTTTCATGATAATATATAATATTCACTGTGGAGTGTTATGTATACCTTGCATTCACATCAGAAGAATGTAAATGCGACACTTCCTTGCTAGGAAGTAGCGTTTGCAGATGTCTACGTATCGAAGCAATAAGGTTCTGATGCTTCTTAAATCGCCATATCGCATCTCATTTCTATGTTTCATGATAAGATATAATATTCATTGTGCAGTGTTATGTATATCTCGTCTATACTTCAAATGACTGTAAATGCGACACTTCCTTTCTAGGAAATAGCGTTTGCAGATGTCTACGTATCGAAGCAATAGTGTTCTAATTCTTCTTAAATCGCGATATCGCCTCTCATTTCTATGTTTCATGATAACATATAATATTCATTGTGCAGTGTTATGTATATCTGATCTATACTTCAAATGAATGTAAATGCGACACTTCCTTGCTAGGAAATAGCGTTTGCAGATGTCTGCGAATCGTGGCATTAGAGTTCTAATGCTTCTCAAAACGCAGTATCGCTACTCATTTCTTTGTTTCATAATAAGATATAATATTCGTTGCGAAGTGTCATGTATACCTCGTATTCACTTCAAAAGAATGTAAATGCGACACTTCCTTGCTAGGAAATAGCGTTTGCAGATGTCTACGTATCGTGGTATTAGAGTTCTAATGCTTCTCAAAACGCGATATCGCTACTCATTACTATGTTTCATGATAATATATAATATTCATTGTGGAGTGTTATGTATACCTCGTATTCGTTTCAAGAGAATGTAAATTCGACACTTCCTTGCTAGGAAGTAGAGTTTGCAGATGTCTACGTATCGAAGCAATAGTGTTCTAATTTTTCTTAAATCGCGGTATCGCATCCCATTTCTATGTTTCATGATAAGATATAATATTCATTGTGCAGTGCTATGTATACCTCGTATTCACTTCAAAAGTATGTAAATGCGACACTTCCTTGCTAGGAAGTTGCGTTTGCAGATGTCTACGTATCGAAGCAAGAGTGTTCTAATGCTTCTTAAATCGTCATATCGCATCTCATTCCTATGTTTCATGATAATATATAATATTCATTGTGGAGTGTTATGTATACCTCGTATTCGTTTCAAAAGAATGTAAATGCGACACTTCCTTGCTAGGAAGTAGCGTTTGCAGATGTCTACGTATCGAAGCAGTAGTGTCCTAATGCTTCTTAAATCGCAATATCGCATCTCATTTCTAGGTTTCATGACAATATACAATATTCATTGCGAAGTGTCATGCATACCTCGTATTCACTTCAAAAGAATGTAAACGCGACACTTCCATGCTAGGAAATGGCGTTTGCAGATGTCTACGCGTCGAAGCAATAGAGTTCTAATGCTTCTTAAATCGCGATATCGCACCTCATTTCTATGTTTCATGATAAGATATAATATTCATTGCGAAGTGTCATGTATACCTCATATTCCTTTCAAAAGAATGTAAGTGCGACACTTCCTTGCCAGGAAGTGGCGTTTGCAGATGTCTACGTATCGTGGTATTAGAGTTCTAATGCTTCTCAAAACGCGATATCGCTACTCATTACTATGTTTCATGATAATATATAATATTCATTGTGGAGTGTTATGTATACCTCGTATTCGTTTCAAGAGAATGTAAATTCGACACTTCCTTGCTAGGAAGTAGAGTTTGCAGATGTCTACGTATCGAAGCAATAGTGTTCTAATTTTTCTTAAATCGCGGTATCGCATCCCATTTCTATGTTTCATGATAAGATATAATATTCATTGTGCAGTGCTATGTATACCTCGTATTCACTTCAAAAGTATGTAAATGCGACACTTCCTTGCTAGGAAGTTGCGTTTGCAGATGTCTACGTATCGAAGCAAGAGTGTTCTAATGCTTCGTAAATCGTCATATCGCATCTCACTCCTATGTTTCATGATAATATATAATATTCATTGTGGAGTGTTATGTATACCTCGTATTCGTTTCAAAAGAATGTAAGTGCGACACTTCCTTGCTAGGAAGTAGCGTTTGCAGATGTCTACGTATCGAAGCAGTAGTGTTCTAATGCTTCTTAAATCGCGATGTCGCATCTCATTTCTAGGTTTCATGATAAGATATAATATTCATTGCGAAGTGTCATGTACACCTCGTACTCCTTTCAAAAGAATGTACATGCGACGCTTCCTTGCTAGGAAGTAGCGTTTGCAGATGTCTACGCATCGAAGCAATAGAGTTCTAATGCTTCTTAAATCGCGATATCGCATCTCATTTCTATGTTTCATGATAAGATATAATATTCATTGCGAAGTGTCATGTACACCTCGTACTCCTTTCAAAAGAATGTACATGCGACGCTTCCTTGCTAGGAAGTAGCGTTTGCAGATGTCTACGTATCGAAGCAATACAGTTCCAATGCTTCTTAAATCGCGATATCGCACCTCATTTCTATGTTTCATGATAAGATATAATATTCATTGTGTAGTGTAATGCTTATCTCATCTATACTTCAAATGAATGTAAATGCGACACTTCCTTGCTAGGAAATAGCGTTTGCAGATGTCTGTGTATCGTGGCATTAGAGTTCTAATGCTTCCCAAAACGCGATATCGCATATCATTTCTATGTTTCATGATAAGATATAATATTCAGAGTGCAGTGTTATGTATACCTAGTATTCACTTCAAAAGAATGTAAATGCGACACTTCCTTGCTAGGAAGTAGCGTTTGCAGATGTCTACGTATCGAAGCAATAGAGTTCTAATGCTTCTTAAATCGTCATATCGCATCTCATTTCTATGTTTCATGATAAGATATAATATTTATTGCGAAGTGTCATGTATACCTCGTATTCCTCTCAAAAGAATGTAAATGCTACACTTCCTTGCTAGGAAATGGCGTTTGCAGATGTCTACGTATCGAAGCAATAGTGTTCTAATGCTTCTTAAATCCCCATATTACATCACATTTCTGTGTTTCATGATGAGATATAATATTCATTGAGAAGTGTCATGTATACCTCGTACTCCTTTCAAAAGAATGTAAATGCGACACTTCTTTGCTAGGAAATAGCGTTTGCAGATGTCTGCGTATAGTGGCATTAGAGTTCTAATGCTTCTCAAAACGCCATATCGCATCTCATTTCTATGTTTCATGATAAGATATAATATTCATTGTGCAGTGTTATGTATATCTCGTCTATACTTCAAATGGATGTAAATGCGACACTTCCTTGCTAGGAAATAGCGTTTGCAGATGTCTACGTATCGTGGCATTAGAGTTCTAATGCTTCTCAAAACGCGATATCGCTACTCATTACTATGTTTCATGATAATATATAATATTCATTGTGGAGTGTTATGTATACCTCTTATTCACATCAAAAGAATGCAAATGCGAAACATCCTTGCTAGGATATAGCGTTTGCAGATGTCTACGTATCGAAGCAATAGAGTTCTAAATCTTTCTAATTCGCGATATCGCATCTCATTTCTATGTTTCATGATAAGATATAATATTCATTGTGGAGTGTCATGTATACCACGTATTCGTCTCAAAAGAATGTAAATGCGACACTTCCTTGCTAGGAAGTAGCGTTTGCAGATGTCTACGTATCGAAGCAATAGTGTTCTAATGCTTCTTAAATCCCGATATCGCATCTCATTTCTATGTTTCATGACAGTATATAATATTCATTGGGAAGTGCCATGTATACCTCGCATACACTTAAAATGAATGTAAATGCGACACTTCCTTGCTAGGAAGTAGCGTTTGCAGATGTCTACGTATCGAAGCAATAGAGTTCTAATGCTTCTTAAATCGCCATATTACATCACATTTCTATGTTTCATGATAAGATATAATATTCATTGCGAAGTGTCATGTACACCTGGTACTCCTTTCAAAAGAATGTGAATGCTACACTTCCTTGCTAGGAAATGGCGTTTGCAGATGTCTGCGTATCGTGGCATTAGTGTTCTAATGCTTCTCAAAACGCGATATCGCTTCACATCTCTATGTTTCATGATAAGATATAATATTCATTGTGGAGTGTTATGTATTCCTCGTATTCACTTCAAAAGAATGTAAATGCGACACTTCCTTGCTAGGAAATAGCGTTTGCAGTGTCTGCGTATCGTGGCATTGGAGTTCTAATGCTTCTCAGAACGCGATATCGCGTCTCATTTCTATGTTTCACGATAAGATATAATATTCAGAGTGCAGTGTTATGTATACCTCGTATTCACTTCAAAAGAATGTAAATGCGACACTTCCTTGCTAGGAAGTAGCGTTTGCAGATGTCTACGTATCGAAGCAATAGTGTTCTAATGCTTCTTAAATCCCCATATTACATCACATTTCTGTGTTTCATGATAAGATATAATATTCATTGAGAAGTGTCATGTATACCTCATACTCCTTTCAAAAGAATGTAAATGCGACACTTCTTTGCTAGGAAATAGCGTTTGCAGATGTCTGCGTATAGTGGCATTAGAGTTCTAATGCTTCTCAAAACGCGATATCGCATCTCATTTCTATGTTTCATGATAAGATATAATATTCATTGTGCAGTGTTATGTATATCTCGTCTATACTTCAAATGGATGTAAATGCGACACTTCCTTGCTAGGAAATAGCGTTTGCAGATGTCTACGTATCGTGGCATTAGAGTTCTAATGCTTCTCAAAACGCGATATCGCCACTCATTACTATGTTTCATGATAATATATAATATTCATTGTGGAGTGTTATGTATACCTCTTATTCACTTCAAAAGAATGCAAATGCGAAACATCCTTGCTAGGATATAGCGTTTGCAGATGTCTACGTATCGAAGCAATAGAGTTCTAAATCTTTCTAATTCGCGATATCGCATCTCATTTCTATGTTTCATGATAAGGTATAATACTCATTGTGGAGTGTCATGTATACCACGTATTCGTCTCAAAAGAATGTAAATGCGACACTTCCTTGCTAGGAAGTAGCGTTTGCAGATGTCTACGTATCGAAGCAATAGTGTTCTAATGCTTCTTAAATCCCGATATCGCATCTCATTTCTATGTTTCATGACAATATATAATATTCATTGCGAAGTGCCATGTATACCTCGCATACACTTAAAATGAATGTAAATGCGACACTTCCTTGCTAGGAAGTAGCGTTTGCAGATGTCTACGTATCGAAGCAATAGAGTTCTAATGCTTCTTAAATCGCCATATTACATCACATTTCTATGTTTCATGATAAGATATAATATTCATTGCGAAGTGTCATGTACACCTGGTACTCCTTTCAAAAGAATGTACATGCGACGCTTCCTTGCTAGGAAATAGCGTTTGCAGATGTCTACGTATCGTGGCATTAGAGTTCTAATGCTTCTCAAAACGCGATATCGCTACTCATTACTATGTTTCATGATGATATATAATATTCATTGTGGAGTGTTATGTATACCTCGTATTCGTTTCAAAAGAATGTAAATGCGACACTTCCTTGCTAGGAAGTAGCGTTTGCAGATGTCTACGTATCGAAGCAGTAGTGTTCTAATGCTTCTTAAATCGCGATATCGCATCTCATTTCTATGTTTCATGACAATATACAATATTCATTGCGAAGTGTCATGTATACCTCGTATTCACTTCAAAAGAATGTAAACGCGACACTTCCATGCTAGGAAATGGCGTTTGCAGATGTCTACGTGTCGAAGCAATAGAGTTCTAACGCTTCTTAAATCGCGATATCGCACCTCATTTCTATGTTTCATGATAAGATATAATATTCATTGCGAAGTGTCATGTATACCTCATATTCCTTTCAAAAGAATGTAAGTGCGACACTTCCTTGCCAGGATGTGGCGTTTGCAGGTGTCTACGTATCGTGGTATTAGAGCTCTAATGCTTCTCAAAACGCGATATCGCTACTCATTACTATGTTTCATGATAATATATAATATTCATTGTGGAGTGTTATGTATACCTCGTATTCCTTTCAAGAGAATGTAAATGCGACACATCCTTGCTAGGAAGTAGCGTTTGCAGATGTCTCCGTATCGAACCAATAGATTTCTAATGCTTCTTAAATCGCCACATCGCATCTCATCTCTATGTTTCATGATAAGATATAATATTCATTGTGCAGTGTCATGTATATCTCGTCTATACTTCAAATGACTGTAAATGCGACACTTCCTTCCTGGGAAATGTCGATTGCAGATGTCTACGTATCGTGGCATTAGAGGTCTAATGCTTCTCAAAACGCGAAATCGCTACTCATTACTATGTTTCATGATAATATATAATATTCATTGCGGAGTGTTATGTGTACCTCGCATACAGTACAAATGAATGTGAATGCGACAGTTCCTTGCTAGGAAATAGCGTTTGCAGATGTCTACGTATCGTCGCATTAGAGGTCTAATGCTTCTCAAAACGCGAAATCGCTACTCATTACTATGTTTCATGATAATATATAA
Source organism: Xylocopa sonorina (assembly GCF_050948175.1). Taxonomy (NCBI): domain Eukaryota; kingdom Metazoa; phylum Arthropoda; class Insecta; order Hymenoptera; family Apidae; genus Xylocopa; species Xylocopa sonorina. The sequence continues at coordinate 3,825,641 of NW_027490091.1, forward strand.
TATTCATTGCGAAGTGCCATGTATACCTCGCATACACTTAAAATGAATGTAAATGCGACACTTCCTTGCTAGGAAATAGCGTTTGCAGATGTCTACGTATGGAAGTAATAGACATCTAAACTTCATAAATCGCGATATCGCATCTCATTTCTATGTTTCATGATAAGATATAATATTCATTGCGAAGTGTCATGTACACCTCGTACTCCTTTCAAAAGAATGTACATGCGACGCTTCCTTGCTAGGAAGTAGCGTTTGCAGATGTCTACGTATCGAAGCAATAGAGTTCTAATGCTTCTTAAATAGCCATATCGCATCACATTTCTATGTTTCATGATAAGATATAGTATTCATTGCGAAGTGTCATGTACACCTCGTACTCCTTTCAAAAGAATGTACATGCGACGCTTCCTTGCTAGGAAGTAGCGTTTGCAGATGTCTACGTATCGAAGCAATACAGTTCCAATGCTTCTTAAATCGAGATATCGCACCACATTTCTATGTTTCATGATAAGATATAATATTCATTGTGTAGTGTAATGCTTATCTCATCTATACTTCAAATGAATGTAAATGCGACACTTCCTTGCTAGGAAATAGCGTTTGCAGATGTCTGCGTACAGTGGCATTAGAGTTCTAATGCTTCTCAAAACGCGATATCGCATCTCATTTCTATGTTTCATGATAGGATATAATATTCATTGTGGAGTGTTATGTATATCTCGTCTATACTTCAAATGGATGTAAATGCGACATTCCCTTGCTAGGAAATAGCGTTTGCAGATGTCTACGTATCGTGGCATTAGAGTTCTAATGCTTCCCAAAACGCGATATCGCTACTCATTACTATGTTTCATGATAATATATAATACTCATTGTGGAGTGTTATGTATACCTCTTATTCACTTCAAAAGAATGCAGATGCGAAACATCCTTGCTAGGATATAGCGTTTGCAGATGTCTACGTATCGAAGCAATAGAGTTCTAATGCTTCTTAAATCGCGATATCGCATCTCATTTCTATGTTTCATGACAATATATAATATTCATTGCGAAGTATCATGTATACCTCGCATACACTTAAAATGAATGTAAATGCGACACTTCCTTGCAAGGAAATAGCGTTTGCAGATGTCTACGTATCGAAGCAATAGATTTCTAAAGCTTGCTAATTCGCGATATCGCATCTCATATCTATGTTTCATGATAATATATAATATTCATTGCGAAGTTTCATGTATACCTCGCATACAATTCAAACGAATGTGAATGCGACAGTTCCTTGCAGGGAAATAGTGTTTGTAGATGTCTGCGTATAGTGGCATTAGAGTTCTAATGCTTCTCAAAACGCGATATCGCATCTCATTTCTATGTTTCATGACAATATATAATATTCATTGCGAAGTGCCATGTATACCTCTTATTCACTTCAAAAGAATGCAAATGCGAAACATCCTTGCTAGGATATAGCGTTTGCAGATGTCTACGTATCGAAGCAATAGAGTTCTAAATCTTTCTAATTCGCGATATCGCATCTCATTTCTATGTTTCATGATAAGATATAATATTCATTGCGAAGTGTCATGTACACCTCGTACTCCTTTCAAAAGAATGTACATGCGACGCTTCCTTGCTAGGAAGTAGCGTTTGCAGATGTCTACGTATCGAAGCAATACAGTTCCAATGCTTCTTAAATCGAGATATCGCACCTCATTTCTATGTTTCATGATAAGATATAATATTCATTGTGTAGTGTAATGCTTATCTCATCTATACTTCAAATGAATGTAAATGCGACACTTCCTTGCTAGGAAATAGCGTTTGCAGATGTCTGCGTACAGTGGCATTAGAGTTCTAATGCTTCTCAAAACGCGATATCGCTACTCATTACTCTGTTTCATGACAATATATAATATTCATTGTGGAGTGTCATGTATACCTCGTATTCACTTCAATAGAATGTAAATGCGACACTTCCTTGCTAGGAAATAGCGTTTGCAGATGTCTACGTACCGAAGCAATAGATTTCTAAATCTTTCTAATTCGCGATATCGCATCTCATTTCTATGTTTCATGATAAGATATAATATTCATTGTGGAGTGTCATGTATACCTCGTATTCGTCTCAAAAGAATGTAAATGCGACACTTCCTTGCTAGGAAGTAGCGTTTGCAGATGTCTACGTATCGAAGCAATAGTGTTCTAATGCTTCTTAAATCGCGATATCGCCTCTCATTTCTAAGTTTCATGACAATATGTAATATTCATTGCGAAGTGCCATGTATACCTCGCATACACGAAAAATGAATGTAAATGCGACACTTCCTCGCTAGGAAGTAGCGTTTGCAGATGTCTACGTATCGAAGCAATAGAGTTCTAATGCTTCTTAAATCGCCATATTACATCACATTTCTATGTTTCATGATAAGATATAATATTCATTGCGAAGTGTCATGTACACCTCGTACTCCTTTCAAAAGAATGTACATGCGACGCTTCCTTGCTAGGAAGTAGCGTTTGCAGATGTCTGCGTATCGTGGCATTAGAGTTCTAATGCTTCCCAAAACGCGATATCGCATATCATTTCTATGTTTCATGATAAGATATAATATTCAGAGTGCAGTGTTATGTATACCTCGTATTCACTTCAAAAGAATGTAAATGCGACACTTCCTTGCTAGGAAGTAGCGTTTGCAGATGTCTACGTATCGAAGGAATAGAGTTCTAATGCTTCTTAAATCGTCATATCGCATCTCATTTCTATGTTTCATGATAAGATATAATATTTATTGCGAAGTGTCATGTATACCTCGTATTCCTCTCAAAAGAATGTAAATGCTACACTTCCTTGCTAGGAAATGGCGTTTGCAGATGTCTGCGTATCGTGGCATTAGTGTTCTAATGCTTCTCAAAACGCGATATCGCTTCACATCTCTATGTTTCATGATAAGATATAATATTCATTGTGGAGTGTTATGTATTCCTCGTATTCACTTCAAAAGAATGTAAATGCGACACTTCCTTGCTAGGAAATAGCGTTTGCAGTGTCTGCGTATCGTGGCATTGGAGTTCTAATGCTTCTCAGAACGCGATATCGCGTCTCATTTCTATGTTTCACGATAAGATATAATATTCAGAGTGCAGTGTTATGTATACCTCGTATTCACTTCAAAAGAATGTAAATGCGACACTTCCTTGCTAGGAAGTAGCGTTTGCAGATGTCTACGTATCGAAGCAATAGTGTTCTAATGCTTCTTAAATCCCCATATTACATCACATTTCTGTGTTTCATGATAAGATATAATATTCATTGAGAAGTGTCATGTATACCTCGTACTCCTTTCAAAAGAATGTAAATGCGACACTTCTTTGCTAGGAAATAGCGTTTGCAGATGTCTGCGTATAGTGGCATTAGAGTTCTAATGCTTCTCAAAACGCGATATCGCATCTCATTTCTATGTTTCATGATAAGATATAATATTCATTGTGCAGTGTTATGTATATCTCGTCTATACTTCAAATGGATGTAAATGCGACACTTCCTTGCTAGGAAATAGCGTTTGCAGATGTCTACGTATCGTGGCATTAGAGTTCTAATGCTTCTCAAAACGCGATAACGCTACTCATTACTATGTTTCATGATAATATATAATATTCATTGTGGAGTGTTATGTATACCTCTTATTCACTTCAAAAGAATGCAAATGCGAAACATCCTTGCTAGGATATAGCGTTTGCAGATGTCTACGTATCGAAGCAATAGAGTTCTAAATCTTTCTAATTCGCGATATCGCATCTCATTTCTATGTTTCATGATAAGATATAATATTCATTGTGGAGTGTTATGTATACCTCGTATTCGTTTCAAAAGAATGTAAATGCGACACTTCCTTGCTAGGAAGTAGCGTTTGCAGATGTCTACGTATCGAAGCAATAGTGTTCTAATGCTTCTTAAATCGCGATATCGCCTCTCATTTCTATGTTTCATGACAATATATAATATTCATTGCGAAGTGTCATGTATACCTCGCATACAGTACAAATGAATGTGAATGCGACACTTCTTTGCTAGGAAATAGCGTTTGCAGATGTCTGCGTATAGTGGCATTAGAGTTCTAATGCTTCTCAAAACGCGATATCGCATCTCATTTCTATGTTTCATGATAAGATATAATATTCATTGTGCAGTGTTATGTATATCTCGTCTATACTTCAAATGGATGTAAATGCGACACTTCCTTGCTAGGAAATAGCGTTTGCAGATGTCTACGTATCGTGGCATTAGAGGTCTAATGCTTCTCAAAACGCGAAATCGCTACTCATTACTATGTTTCATGATAATATATAATATTCATTGCGGAGTGTTATGTATACCTCGCATACAGTACAAATGAATGTGAATGCGACAGTTCCTTGCTAGGAAATAGCGTTTGCAGATGTCTACGTATCGTCGCATTAGAGGTCTAATGCTTCTCAAAACGCGAAATCGCTACTCATTACTATGTTTCATGATAAGATATAATATTCATTGCGAAGTGTCATGTACACCTCGTACTCCTTTCAAAAGAATGTACATGCGACGCTTCCTTGCTAGGAAGTAGCGTTTGCAGATGTCTACGTATCGAAGCAATAGAGTTCTAATGCTTCTTAAATAGCCATATCGCATCACATTTCTATGTTTCATGATAAGATATAATATTCATTGTGTAGTGTAATGCTTATCTCATCTATACTTCAAATGAATGTAAATGCGACACTTCCTTGCTAGGAAATAGCGTTTGCAGATGTCTGCGTACAGTGGCATTAGAGTTCTAATGCTTCTCAAAACGCGATATCGCATCTCATTTCTATGTTTCATGATAAGATATAATATTCATTGTGCAGTGTTATGTATATCTCGTCTATACTTCAAATGGATGTAAATGCGACACTTCCTTGCTAGGAAATAGCGTTTGCAGATGTCTACGTATCGTGGCATTAGAGGTCTAATGCTTCTCAAAACGCGAAATCGCTACTCATTACTATGTTTCATGATAATATATAATATTCATTGTGGAGTGTTATGTATACCTCTTATTCACTTCAAAAGAATGCAGATGCGAAACATCCTTGCTAGGATATAGCGTTTGCAGATGTCTACGTATCGACCAATAGAGTTCTAATGCTTCTTAAATCGCGATATCGCATCTCATTTCTATGTTTCATGACAATATATAATATTCATTGCGAAGTATCATGTATACCTCGCATACACTTAAAATGAATGTAAATGCGACACTTCCTTGCAAGGAAATAGCGTTTGCAGATGTCTACGTATCGAAGCAATAGATTTCTAAAGCTTGCTAATTCGCGATATCGCATCTCATATCTATGTTTCATGATAATATATAATATTCATTGCGAAGTTTCATGTATACCACGCATACAATTCAAACGAATGTGAATGCGACAGTTCCTTGCAGGGAAATAGTGTTTGTAGATGTCTGCGTATAGTGGCATTAGAGTTCTAATGCTTCTCAAAACGCGATATCGCATCTCATTTCTATGTTTCATGACAATATATAATATTCATTGCGAAGTGCCATGTATACCTCTTATTCACTTCAAAAGAATGCAAATGCGAAACATCCTTGCTAGGATATAGCGTTTGCAGATGTGTACGTATCGAAGCAATAGAGTTCTAAATCTTTCTAAATCGCGATATCGCATCTCATATCTATGTTTCATGATAAGATATAATATTCATTGCGAAGTGTCATGTACACCTCGTACTCCTTTCAAAAGAATGTACATGCGACGCTTCCTTGCTAGGAAGTAGCGTTTGCAGATGTCTACGTATCGAAGCAATACAGTTCCAATGCTTCTTAAATCGAGATATCGCACCTCATTTCTATGTTTCATGATAAGATATAATATTCATTGTGTAGTGTAATGCTTATCTCATCTATACTTCAAATGAATGTAAATGCGACACTTCCTTGCTAGGAAATAGCGTTTGCAGATGTCTGCGTACAGTGGCATTAGAGTTCTAATGCTTCTCAAAACGCGATATTGCTACTCATTACTCTGTTTCATGACAATATATAATATTCATTGTGGAGTGTCATGTATACCTCGTATTCACTTCAATAGAATGTAAATGCGACACTTCCTTGCTAGGAAATAGCGTTTGCAGATGTCTACGTACCGAAGCAATAGATTTCTAAATCTTTCTAATTCGCGATATCGCATCTCATTTCTATGTTTCATGATAAGATATAATATTCATTGTGGAGTGTCATGTATACCTCGTATTCGTCTCAAAAGAATGTAAATGCGACACTTCCTTGCTAGGAAGTAGCGTTTGCAGATGTCTACGTATCGAAGCAATAGTGTTCTAATGCTTCTTAAATCGCGATATCGCCTCTCATTTCTAAGTTTCATGACAATATGTAATATTCATTGCGAAGTGCCATGTATACCTCGCATACACGTAAAATGAATGTAAATGCGACACTTCCTCGCTAGGAAGTAGCGTTTGCAGATGTCTACGTATCGAAGCAATAGAGTTCTAATGCTTCTTAAATCGCCATATTACATCACATTTCTATGTTTCATGATAAGATATAATATTCATTGCGAAGTGTCATGTACACCTCGTACTCCTTTCAAAAGAATGTACATGCGACGCTTCCTTGCTAGGAAGTAGCGTTTGCAGATGTCTGCGTATCGTGGCATTAGAGTTCTAATGCTTCCCAAAACGCGATATCGCATATCATTTCTATGTTTCATGATAAGATATAATATTCAGAGTGCAGTGTTATGTATACCTCGTATTCACTTCAAAAGAATGTAAATGCGACACTTCCTTGCTAGGAAGTAGCGTTTGCAGATGTCTACGTATCGAAGCAATAGAGTTCTAATGCTTCTTAAATCGTCATATCGCATCTCATTTCTATGTTTCATGATAAGATATAATATTTATTGCGAAGTGTCATGTATACCTCGTATTCCTCTCAAAAGAATGTAAATGCTACACTTCCTTGCTAGGAAATGGCGTTTGCAAATGTCTGCGTATCGTGGCATTAGTGTTCTAATGCTTCTCAAAACGCGATATCGCTTCACATCTCTATGTTTCATGATAAGATATAATATTCATTGTGGAGTGTTATGTATTCCTCGTATTCACTTCAAAAGAATGTAAATGCGACACTTCCTTGCTAGGAAATAGCGTTTGCAGTGTCTGCGTATCGTGGCATTGGAGTTCTAATGCTTCTCAGAACGCGATATCGCGTCTCATTTCTATGTTTCACGATAAGATATAATATTCAGAGTGCAGTGTTATGTATACCTCGTATTCACTTCAAAAGAATGTAAATGCGACACTTCCTTGCTAGGAAGTAGCGTTTGCAGATGTCTACGTATCGAAGCAATAGTGTTCTAATGCTTCTTAAATCCCCATATTACATCACATTTCTGTGTTTCGTGATAAGATATAATATTCATTGAGAAGTGTCATGTATACCTCGTACTCCTTTCAAAAGAATGTAAATACGACACTTCTTTGCTAGGAAATAGCGTTTGCAGATGTCTGCGTATAGTGGCATTAGAGTTCTAATGCTTCTCAAAACGCGATATCGCATCTCATTTCTATGTTTCATGATAAGATATAATATTCATTGTGCAGTGTTATGTATATCTCGTCTATACTTCAAATGGATGTAAATGCGACACTTCCTTGCTAGGAAATAGCGTTTGCAGATGTCTACGTATCGTGGCATTAGAGTTCTAATGCTTCTCAAAACGCGATATCGCTACTCATTACTATGTTTCATGATAATATATAATATTCATTGTGGAGTGTTATGTATACCTCTTATTCACTTCAAAAGAATGCAAATGCGAAACATCCTTGCTAGGATATAGCGTTTGCAGATGTCTACGTATCGAAGCAATAGAGTTCTAAATCTTTCTAATTCGCGATATCGCATCTCATTTCTATGTTTCATGATAAGATATAATATTCATTGTGGAGTGTTATGTATACCTCGTATTCGTTTCAAAAGAATGTAAATGCGACACTTCCTTGCTAGGAAGTAGCGTTTGCAGATGTCTACGTATCGAAGCAATAGTGTTCTAATGCTTCTTAAATCGCGATATCGCCTCTCATTTCTATGTTTCATGACAATATATAATATTCATTGCGAAGTGTCATGTATACGTCGCATACAGTACAAACGAATGTGAATGCGACACTTCTTTGCTAGGAAATAGCGTTTGCAGATGTCTGCGTATAGTGGCATTAGAGTTCTAATGCTTCTCAAAACGCGATATCGCTACTCATTACTATGTTTCATGATAATATATAATATTCATTGTGGAGTGTCATGTATACCTCGCATACACTTAAAATGAATGTAAATGCGACACTTCCTTGCAAGGAAATAGCGTTTGCAGATGTCTCCGTATCGAAGCAATAGATTTCTAAAGCTTGCTAATTCGCGATATCGCATCTCATATCTATGTTTCATGATAATATATAATATTCTTTGCGAAGTTTCATGTATACCTCGCATACAATTCAAACGAATGTGAATGCGGCAGTTCCTTGCTAGGAAATAGCGTTTGCAGATGTCTACGTATCGTCGCATTAGAGGTCTAATGCTTCTCAAAACGCGAAATCGCTACTCATTACTATGTTTCATGATAATATATAATATTCATTGCGAAGTGCCATGTATACCTCGCATACACTTAAAATGAATGTAAATGCGACACTTCCTTGCTAGGAAATAGCGTTTGCAGATGTCTACGTATGGAAGTAATAGACATCTAAACTTCATAAATCGCGATATCGCATCTCATTTCTATGTTTCATGATAAGATATAATATTCATTGCGAAGTGTCATGTACACCTCGTACTCCTTTCAAAAGAATGTACATGCGACGCTTCCTTGCTAGGAAGTAGCGTTTGCAGATGTCTACGTATCGAAGCAATAGAGTTCTAATGCTTCTTAAATAGCCATATCGCATCACATTTCTATGTTTCATGATAAGATATAATATTCATTGCGAAGTATCATGTATACCTCGCATACACTTAAAATGAATGTAAATGCGACACTTCCTTGCAAGGAAATAGCGTTTGCAGATGTCTACGTATCGAAGCAATAGATTTCTAAAGCTTGCTAATTCGCGATATCGCATCTCATATCTATGTTTCATGATAATATATAATATTCATTGCGAAGTTTCATGTATACCACGCATACAATTCAAACGAATGTGAATGCGACAGTTCCTTGCAGGGAAATAGTGTTTGTAGATGTCTGCGTATAGTGGCATTAGAGTTCTAATGCTTCTCAAAACGCGATATCGCATCTCATTTCTATGTTTCATGACAATATATAATATTCATTGCCAAGTGCCATGTATACCTCTTATTCACTTCAAAAGAATGCAAATGCGAAACATCCTTGCTAGGATATAGCGTTTGCAGATGTGTACGTATCGAAGCAATAGAGTTCTAAATCTTTCTAATTCGCGATATCGCATCTCATATCTATGTTTCATGATAAGATATAATATTCATTGCGAAGTGTCATGTACACCTCGTACTCCTTTCAAAAGAATGTACATGCGACGCTTCCTTGCTAGGAAGTAGCGTTTGCAGATGTCTACGTATCGAAGCAATACAGTTCCAATGCTTCTTAAATCGAGATATCGCACCTCATTTCTATGTTTCATGATAAGATATAATATTCATTGTGTAGTGTAATGCTTATCTCATCTATACTTCAAATGAATGTAAATGCGACACTTCCTTGCTAGGAAATAGCGTTTGCAGATGTCTGCGTACAGTGGCATTAGAGTTCTAATGCTTCTCAAAACGCGATATCGCTACTCATTACTCTGTTTCATGACAATATATAATATTCATTGTGGAGTGTCATGTATACCTCGTATTCACTTCAATAGAATGTAAATGCGACACTTCCTTGCTAGGAAATAGCGTTTGCAGATGTCTACGTACCGAAGCAATAGATTTCTAAATCTTTCTAATTCGCGATATCGCATCTCATTTCTATGTTTCATGATAAGATATAATATTCATTGTGGAGTGTCATGTATACCTCGTATTCGTCTCAAAAGAATGTAAATGCGACACTTCCTTGCTAGGAAGTAGCGTTTGCAGATGTCTACGTATCGAAGCAATAGTGTTCTAATGTTTCTTAAATCGCGATATCGCCTCTCATTTCTAAGTTTCATGACAATATGTAATATTCACTGCGAAGTGCCATGTATACCTCGCATACACGTAAAATGAATGTAAATGCGACACTTCCTCGCTAGGAAGTAGCGTTTGCAGATGTCTACGTATCGAAGCAATAGAGTTCTAATGCTTCTTAAATCGCCATATTACATCACATTTCTATGTTTCATGATAAGATATAATATTCATTGCGAAGTGTCATGTACACCTCGTACTCCTTTCAAAAGAATGTACATGCGACGCTTCCTTGCTAGGAAGTAGCGTTTGCAGATGTCTGCGTATCGTGGCATTAGAGTTCTAATGCTTCCCAAAACGCGATATCGCATATCATTTCTATGTTTCATGATAAGATATAATATTCAGAGTGCAGTGTTATGTATACCTCGTATTCACTTCAAAAGAATGTAAATGCGACACTTCCTTGCTAGGAAGTAGCGTTTGCAGATGTCTACGTATCGAAGCAATAGTGTTCTAATGCTTCTTAAATCCCCATATTACATCACATTTCTGTGTTTCATGATAAGATATAATATTCATTGAGAAGTGTCATGTATACCTCGTACTCCTTTCAAAAGAATGTAAATGCGACACTTCTTTGCTAGGAAATAGCGTTTGCAGATGTCTGCGTATAGTGGCATTAGAGTTCTATTGCTTCTCAAAACGCGATATCGCATCTCATTTCTATGTTTCATGATAAGATATAATATTCATTGTGCAGTGTTATGTATATCTCGTCTATACTTCAAATGGATGTAAATGCGACACTTCCTTGCTAGGAAATAGCGTTTGCAGATGTCTACGTATCGTGGCATTAGAGTTCTAATGCTTCTCAAAACGCGATATCGCTACTCATTACTATGTTTCATGATAATATATAATATTCATTGTGGAGTGTTATGTATACCTCTTATTCACTTCAAAAGAATGCAAATGCGAAACATCCTTGCTAGGATATAGCGTTTGCAGATGTCTACGTATCGAAGCAATAGAGTTCTAAATCTTTCTAATTCGCGATATCGCATCTCATTTCTATGTTTCATGATAAGATATAATATTCATTGTGGAGTGTTATGTATACCTCGTATTCGTTTCAAAAGAATGTAAATGCGACACTTCCTTGCTAGGAAGTAGCGTTTGCAGATGTCTACGTATCGAAGCAATAGTGTTCTAATGCTTCTTAAATCGCGATATCGCCTCTCATTTCTATGTTTCATGACAATATATAATATTCATTGCGAAGTGTCATGTATACCTCGCATACAGTACAAATGAATGTGAATGCGACACTTCTTTGCTAGGAAATAGCGTTTGCAGATGTCTGCGTATAGTGGCATTAGAGTTCTAATGCTTCTCAAAACGCGATATCGCTACTCATTACTATGTTTCATGATAATATATAATATTCATTGTGGAGTGTCATGTATACCTCGCATACACTTAAAATGAATGTAAATGCGACACTTCCTTGCAAGGAAATAGCGTTTGCAGATGTCTCCGTATCGAAGCAATAGATTTCTAAAGCTTGCTAATTCGCGATATCGCATCTCATATCTATGTTTCATGATAATATATAATATTCTTTGCGAAGTTTCATGTATACCTCGCATACAATTCAAACGAATGTGAATGCGGCAGTTCCTTGCAGGGAGATAGTGTTTGTAGATGTCTACGTATCGAAGCAACAGGGTTCTAATGCTTCTTAAATCGTCATATCGCATCTCATTTGTATGTTTCATGATAAGATATAATATTCATTGTGGAGTGTTATGTATACCTCGTATTCACTTCAAAAGAATGTAAATGCGACACTTCCTTGCTAGGAAATAGCGTTTGCAGATGTCTGCGTATCGAAGCAGTAGATTTCTAATGCTTCTTAAATCGCCATATTGCATCTCATTTCTATGTTTCATGGCAAGATATAATATTCATTGTGCAGTGTTATGTATATCTCGTCTATACCTCAAATGGATGTAAATGCGACAGTTCCTTGCTAGGAAATAGCGTTTGCAGATGTCTACGTAATGTGGCGTTAGAGTTCTAATGATTCTTAAATCGCGATATCGCATCTCATTTCCATGTTTCATGACAATATATAATATTCATTGCGAAGTGTCATGTATACCTCGCATACAATTCAAACGAAAGTGAGTGGGACAGTTCCTTGCTGGGAAATAGTGTTTGGAGATGTCTACGTATCGAAGCAATAGTGTTCTAATGCTTCTTAAAGTGGGATATCGCATTCCATTTCTATGTTTCATGACAATATATAATATTCATTGCGAAGTGTCATGTATACCTCGCATACACTTAAAATGAATGTAAATGCGGCACTTCCTTGCTAGGATATAGCGTTTGCAGATGACTGCGTATCGTGGCATTAGAGTTCTAATGCTTCCCAAAACGCGATATCGCATATCATTTCTATGTTTCATGATAAGATATAATATTCAGAGTGCAGTGTTATGTATATCTCGTATTCACTTCAAAAGAATGTAAATGCGACACTTCCTTGCTAGGAAGTAGCGTTTGCAGATGTCTACGTATCGAAGCAATAGAGTTCTAATGCTTCTTAAATCGCCATATTACATCACATTTCTATGTTTCATGATAAGATATAATATTCATTGCGAAGTGTCATGTACACCTCGTACTCCTTTCAAAAGAATGTACATGCGACGCTTCCTTGCTAGGAAGTTGCGTTTGCAGATGTCTACGTATCGAAGTAATAGAGTTCTAATGCTTCTTAAATAGCCATATCGCATCTCATTTCTATGTTTCATGACAACATATAATATTCATTGCGAAGGGTCATGTATACCTCGCATACACTTAAAATGAATGTAAATGCGACACTTCCTTGCTAGGAAATAGCGTTTGCAGATGTCTGCGTATAGTGGCATTAGAGTTCTAATGCTTCTCAAAACGCGATATCGCATCTCATTTCTATGTTTCATGATAAGATACAATAATCATTGTGCAGTGTTATGTATATCTCGTGTATACTTCAAATGGATGTAAATGCGACACTTCCTTGCTAGGAAATAGCGTTTGCAGATGTCTACGTATCGTGGCATTAGAGTTCTAATGATTCTTAAATAGCGATATCGCATCTCATTTCTATGTTTCATGACAATATATAATATTCATTGCGAAGTGTCATGTATACCTCGCATACAATTCAAACGAATGTGAGTGGGACAGTTCCTTGCTGGGAAATAGTGTTTGGAGATGTCTACGTATCGAAGCAATAGTGTTCTAATGCTTCTTAAATCGCGATATCGCTACTCATTACTATGTTTCATGATAATATATAATATTCGTTGTGGAGTGTTATGTATACCTCTTATTCACTTCAAAAGAATGCAAATGCGAAACATCCTTGCTAGGATATAGCGTTTGCAGATGTCTACGTATCGAAGCAATAGAGTTCTAAATAATTCTAATTCGCGATATCGCATCTCATTTCTATGTTTCATGATAAGATATAATATTCATTGTGGAGTGTTATGTATACCTCGTATTCGTTTCAAAAGAATGTAAATGCGACACTTCCTAGCTAGGAAGTAGCGTTTGCAGATGTCTACGGATCGAAGCAATAGTGTTCTAATGCTTCTTAAATCGCGATATCGCATCTCATTCCTATGTTTCATGACAATATATAATATTCATTGCGAAGTGTCATGTATACCTCGCATACACTTAAAATGAATGTAAATGCGACACTTCCTTGCAAGGAAATAGCGTTTGCAGATGTCTACGTATCGAAGCAATAGATTTCGAAAGCTTGCTAATTCGCGATATCGCATCTCATATCTATGTTTCATGATAATATATAATATTCATTGCGAAGTTTCATGTATACCTCGCATACAATTCAAACCAATGTGAATGCGACAGTTCCTTGCAGGGAAATAGTGTTTGTAGATGTCTTCGTATCTAAGCAACAGGGTTCTAATGCGTCTTAAATCGTCATATCGCATCTCATTTGTATGTTTCATGATAAGATATAATATTCATTGTGGAGTGTTATGTATACCTCGTATTCACTTCAAAAGAATGTAAATGCGACACTTCCTTGCTAGGAAATAGCGTTTGCAGATGTCTGCGTACCGAAGCAGTAGATTTCTAATGCTTCTTAAATCGCCATATTGCATCTCATTTCTATGTTTCATGACAACATATAATATTCATTGCGAAGGGTCATGTATACCTCGCATACACTTAAAATGAATGTAAATGCGACACTTCCTTGCTAGGAAATAGCGTTTGCAGATGTCTGCGTATAGTGGCATTAGAGTTCTAATGCTTCTCAAAACGCGATATCGCATCTCATTTCTATGTTTCATGATAAGATATAATAATCATTGTGCAGTGTTATGTATATCTCGTCTATACTTCAAATGGATGTAAATGCGACACTTCCTTGCTAGGAAATAGCGTTTGCAGATGTCTACGTATCGTGGCATTAGAGTTCTAATGCTTCTCAAAACGCGATATCGCTACTCATTACTTTGTTTCATGATAATATATAATATTCATTGTGGAGTGTCATGTATACCTCGTGTTCCTTTCAAAAGAATGTAAATGCTAGACATCCTTGCTACGAAGTAGCGTTTGCAGATGTCAACGTATCGAAGCAATAGAGTTCTAATGCTTCTCAAATCGCCATATCGCATCTCATTTCTATGTTTCATGATAAGATATAATATTCAATGTGCAGTGTTATGTATACCTCGTACTCACTTCAAAAGAATGTAAATGCGACACTTCCTTGCTAGGAAATAGCGTTTGCAGATGTCTACGTATCGTAGCATTAGTGCTCTAATGCTTCTCAAAACGCGACATCGTTGCTCATTTCTATGCTTCATGATAGTATATGATATTCATTGCGTAGTGTGATGTGTATATCGCATACACTTCAAATGAATGTAAATGCGACACTTCCTTGCTAGGAAATAGCGTTTGCAGATGTCTACGTATCGAAGCAATAGAAATCTAATGCTTCATAAATCGCCATATCGCATCTCATTTCTATGTTTCATGATAATATATAATATTCATTGCGAAGTGTCATGTATACCTCGCATACACTTCAAATGAATGTGAACGCGACAGTTCCTTGCTAGGAAATAGCATTTGCAGATGTCTACGCATCGAAGCAATAGTGTTCTAATGCTTCTAAAATCGCGATATCGCATCCCATTTCTATGTTTCATGATAGGATATAATATTCATTGTGCAATGTTATGTATACCTCGTATTCACTTCAAAAGGATGTAAATGCGACACTTCCTTGATAGGATGTTGCGTTTACAGATGTCTACGTATCGAAGCAATAGATTTCTAATGCTTCTTAAATCTTCATATCGCATCTCATTTCTATGTTTTATGATAAGCTATAATATTCATTGCGAAGTGCCATGTATACCTCGTATTCCTTTCAAAAGATTGTTAATGCGACTCTTCCTTGCTAGGAGGTAGCGTTTGCAGATGTCTACGTATCGAACCAATAGATTTCTAATGCTTCTTAAATCGCCCTATCGCATATCATTTCTATGTTTCTTGATAAGATATAATATTCATTGTGCAGTGTTATGTATATCTCGTCTATACTTCAAATGAATGTAAATGCGACACTTCCTTGCTAGGAAATAGGGTTTGCAGATGTTTACGTATCTAAGCAATAGAGTTCTAATGCTTCTTAAATCGTCATATCGCATCCCATTTCTACGTTGCCTGATAAGATATAATATTCATTGTGCAGTGTTATGTATATCTGGTCTATACTTCAAACGGATGTAAATACGACACTTCCTTGCTAGGAAATAGCGTTTACAGATGTCTTCTTTTCGTGGCATTAGTGCTCTATTGCTTCTCAAAACGCAATATCGCTTCTCATTACTATGTTTCATGATAATATATAATTTTCATTGCGAAGTGTTATCTGTACCTCGTATTCACTTCAAATGAATGTAAACGCGACACTTCTTTGCCAGGAAATAGCGTTTGCAGATGTCTATGTATCGTACCATTAGAGTTCTAATGCTTCTCAAAACGCGATATCGCTTCTCATTACCATGTTTCATTGTAATATATATTATTCATTGTGGAGTGTTATGTATACCTCGTATTCACTTCAAAAGAATGTAAATGCGACACTTCCTTGCTAGGAAATAGCTTTTGCAGATGTCTACGTATCGAAGCAATAGGAATCTAATGCTTCTTATATCGCCATATCGCATCTCATTTCTATGTTTCATGACAATATATAATATTCACTGCGAAGTGTCATGTATACCTCGCATACACATCAAATGAATGTAAATGCGACACTTCCTTGCTAGGAAGTAGCGTTGGCAGATGTCTACGTATCGAAGCAATAGACATCTAATGCTTCATAAATCGCCATATCGCATCTCATTTCTATGTTTCATGATAAGATATAATATTCATTGCGAAGTGTTATGTATACCTCGTACTCACTTCAAAAGAATGTAAATGCGACACTTCCTTGCAAGGTAGTAGCCTTTGCAGATGTCTACGTATCGGAGCAATAGATTTCTAAATCTTGCTAATTCGCGATATCGAATCTCATATCTATGTTTCATGATAATTTATAATATTCATTGCGAAGTGTCATGTATGCCTCGCATACACTTCAAATGAATGTGAATGCGACAGTTCCTCGCTAGGAAATAGCGTTTGCAGATATCTACGTATCGAAGCAATAGAGTCCTAAAGCTTCTTAAATCGCGATATCGCATTTCATTTCTATGTTTCATGATAAGATATAATATTCATTGCGAAGTGTAATGTATACCTCGTATTTCTTTCAAAAGAATGTAAATGCGACACTTCCTTCCTAGGAAGTAGCGCTTGCAGATGTCTGCTTATCGTAGCATTAGTGTTACAATGCTTCTCAAAACGCGATATCGCTACTCATTTCTATGTTTGATGATAAGATATAATATTCATTTGGCAGTGTTATGTATACCCCGAATTCACTTCAAAAGAATGTAAATGCTGCAATTCCTTGCTAGGAAATAGCGTTTGCATATGTCCACGTATCGAAGCAATAGGTTTCCAAAGCTTGCTAATACGCGATATCGCATCTCATATATATGTTTCATGATAATATATAATATTCATTGCGAAGTGTCATGTATACCTCGCATACACTTCAAATTAATGTGAATGCGACAGTTCCGTGCTAGGAAACAGCGTTTGCATATGTCTACGTATCGAAGCAATAGATTTCTAAAGCTTGCTAATTTCCGATATCGCATCTCATATCTATTTTTCATGATAATATATAATATTCATTGCGAAGTGTCATGATTACATCGCATACACATCAAATGAATGTGAATGCGACAGATCATTGCTAGGAAATAGTGTTTGCAGATATCTACGTATCGAAGCAATAGAGTTCTAAAGCTTATTATATCGCGATATCGCATCTCATTTCTATGTTTCATGATAATATATAATATTCTTTGTGGAGTGTTATGTATACCTCGTATTCAATTCAAAAGAATGTAAGTGCGACACTTCCTTGTTAGGAAGTAGCGATTGCAGATGTCTACGTATCGCAGCAATAGAGTTCTAATGCTTCTCAAAACGCGATATCGCTACTCAATGCTATGTTTCATAATAATATATAACATTCATTGTGGAGTGTTATGTATACCTCGTATTCACTTCAAAAGAATGTAAATGCGACACTTCCTTGCCAGGAAATAGCGTTTGCAGATGTCTACGTATCGTAGCATTAGAGTTCTAATGCTTCTCAAAACGCGATATCGCATCTCATTTCTATGTTTCATGATAATATATAATATTCATTGTGGAGTGTTATGTATACCTCGTATTCATTTCAATACAATGTAAATGCGACACTTCCTTGCTAGGAAATAGCGTTTGCAGATGTAAACGTATCGAAGCAATAGATTTCTAAAGCTTGCTAATTCGCGATATCGAATCTCATATCTGCGTTTCATGATAATATATAATATTCATTGCGAAGTTTCATGTGTACCTCGCATACAATTCAAACGAATGTAAGTGCGACACTTCCTTGCTAGGAAGTAGCGTTTGCAGATGTCTACGTATCGTGGCATTAGTGTTCTAATGCTTCTCAAAACGCGATATCGCATCTCATATCTATGTTTCATGATAATATATAATATTCATTGTGGAGTGTTATGTATACCTCGTATTCATTTCAATAGAATGTAAGTGCGACACTTCCTTGCTAGGAAATAGCGTTTGCAGATGTGTACGTATCGAAGCAATAGATTTCTAAAGCTTGCTAATTCGCGATATCGAATCTCATATCTGCGTTTTATGATAATATATAATATTCATTGCGAAGTTTCATGTGTACCTCGCATACAAATCAAACGAATGTGAATGCGACAGTTCCTTGCTGGGAAATAGTGATTGCTGATGTCTACGTATCGCAGCAATAGAGTTCTAATGCTTCTCAAAACGCGATATCGCTACTCAATGCTATGTTTCATAATAATATATAACATTCATTGTGGAGTGTTATGTATACCTCGTATTCACTTCAAAAGAATGTAAGTGCGACACTTCCTTGCTAGGAAGTAGCGTTGGCAGATGTCTACGTATCGAAGCAATAGACATCTAATGCTTCATAAATCGCCATATCGCATCTCATTTCTATGCTTCGTGATAAGATATAATATTCATTGCGAAGTGTTATGTATACCTCGTATTCACTTCAAAAGAATGTAAATGCGACACTTCCTTGCAAGGTAATAGCCTTTGCAGATGTCTACGTATCGAAGCAATAGATTTCTAAATCTTGCTAACTCGCGATATCGAATCTCATATCTATGTTAAATGATAATTTATAATATTCATTGCGAAATGTCATGTATACCTCGCATACACTTCAACTGAATGTGAATGCGACAGTTCCTTGCAAGGAAATAGTGATTGCTGATGTCTACGTATCGAAGCAATAGACATCTAATGCTTCATAAATCGCGATATCGCATCTCATTTCTATGTTTCATGATAAGATATAATATTCACAGTGCAGTGTTATGTATACCTCGTATTCACTTCAAAAGAATGTAAACGCGACACTTCCTTGCTAGGAAATAGCGTTTGCAGATGTCTACGTATCGAAGCAATAGTGTTCTAAATCTTTCTAATTCGCGATATCGCATCTCATTTCTATGTTTCATGATAAGATATAATATTCATTGTGGAGTGTTATGTATACCTCGTATTCGTTTCAAAAGAATGTAAATGCGACACTTCCTTGCTAGGAAGTAGCGTTTGCAGATGTCTACGTATCGTGGCATTAGAGTTTAATGCTTCTCAAAACGCGATATCACTTCTCATTACTATGTTTCGCGATAATATATAATATTCATTGTGGAGTGTTATGTATACCTCGTATTCACTTCAAAAGAATATAAATGCCACACTTCCTTGCTAGGAAATAGCGTTTGCAGATGTCTACGTATCGAAGCAATAGTTTTCTAATGCTTCTTAAATCGACATATCGCATCTCATATCTACGTTTCACGATAAGATATAGTATTCACTCCGAAGTGTCATGTATACCTCGTATTCCTTTCAAAAGAATGTAAATGCGACACTTAATTGCTAGGATGTAGCGATTGCAGATGTATACGTATCGAAGCAATAGGGATCTAATGCTTCTTAAATCGCCATATCGCTTCTCATTTCTACGTTTCATGATAATATATAATATTCACTGCGAAGTGTAATGTACACCTCGTACTCCTTTCAAAAGAATGTACATGCGACGCTTCCTTGCTAGGAAGTAGCGTTTGCAGATGTCTACGTATCGAAGCAATAGAGTTCTAATGCTTCTTAAATAGCCATATCGCATCTCATTTCTATGTTTCATGATAAGATATAATATTCATTGTGCAGTGTTATGTATATTCCGTCTATACTTCAAATGAATGTAAATGCGACACTTGCTTGCTAGGATATAGCGTTTGCAGATGTCTACATATCGAAGCAATAGAGTTCTAAATATTTCTAATTCGCGATATCGCATCTCATTTCTATGTCTCATGATAAGATATAATATTCATTGTGGAGTGTTATGTATACCTCGTATTCGTTTCAAAAGAATGTAAATGCGACACTTCCTTGCTAGGAAGTAGCGTTTGCAGATGTCTACGTATCGAAGCAATAGTGTTCTAAAGCTTCTTAAATCGCGATATCGCATCTCATTTCTATGTTTCATGACAATATATAATATTCATTGCGATGTGTCATGTATACCTCGCACACACTTAAAATGAATGTAAAGGCGACACTTCCTTGCTAGGAAATAGCGTTTGCAGATGTCTATGTATCGAAGCAATAGAGTTCTAATGCTTCTTAAATTGAGATATCGCATCTCATTTCCATGTTTCATGGTGAAATACAATATTCATTGCGAAGTGTCATGTATACCTCGTATTCACATCAAAGGAATGAAAATGCGACGCTTCTTTGCCAGGAAATAGCGTCGGCAAATGACTAAGTATTTAATGAATAGAGCTCTCATGCTTCCTAAATCGCGATATCGCACCTCATTCCTATGTATCATGTAAGATATAACTTTCATTGCGAAGTGTCTTGTATACCTCGCATACATTTCAAATGAATGTAAATGAATCACTTCCTTCCTAGAAAATAGCGTTTGTAGAAGTCTCCGTATCGAAGCAATAGTGTTCTAATGCTTCAAAAAACGCGATATCGCAATTCATTTCTGTGATACAAGACAAGATATAATATTCATTGCGAAGTGTCATGTATACCTCACATTCCCTTCAAAAGAATGTAAATGCGACACTTCCTTGCTGGGAAGTAGCGTTTGCAGATGTCTACGTATCGAAGTAATAGACATCAAATGCTTCATATATCGCCATATCGCATCTCATTTCTATGTTTCATGATTATATATAATATTCACTGCGAAGTGTCATGTATACCTCGCATACTCTTCAAATGCATGTAAATGCGGCACTTCCTTGCTAGGAAATAGCGTTTGCAGATGTCTACGTATCGAAGCAGCAGTGTTCTAATGCTTCTTAAATCGCGATATCGCATCTCATTTCTATGTTTCATGATAATATATAATATTCATTGTGCAGTGTTATGTATATCTCGTCTATACTACAAGTGAATGTAAATGCGACACTTCCTTGCTAGGAAATAGGGTTTGCAGATGTCTACGTATCGAAGCAATAGAGTACTGATGCTTCTCAAAACGCGATATCGCTACTCATTACTATGATCCATGATAATATATAATATTCATTGTGCAGTGTTATGTATATTTCGATTATACTACAAATGAATGTAAATGCGACACTTCCTTGCTAGGAAATAGCATTTGCAGATGTCTTCGTATCGTAGCGTTAGAGGTCTAATGCTTCTCAAAACGCGATATCGCTTCGCATTTTTATGTTTCATGATAATATATAATATTCATTGCGGAGTGCCATGTATATCTCGCATACACTTCAAATGAATGTGAATGTGACAGTTCCTTGCTAGGATGTAGTGTTTGCAGATGTCTACATATCGAACCAATAGATTTCTAATGCTTCTTAAATCGCCATATCGCATCTCATTTCTATGTTTTATGATAAGATATAATCTTCATTGTGCAGTGTTATGTATACCTCGCATACACCTAAAATGAATGTAAATGCGACACTTCCTTGCTAGGAAATAGCGTTTGCAGATGTCTACGTATCGAAGCAATAGGCTTCTAATGCTTCTTAAATCGCGATATCGCACCTCATTTCTATGTTTCGTGATAAGATATAATATTCATTGCGAAGTGACATGTATACCTCGTATTCCTTGCAAAAGAATGTAAATGCGACACTTCCTTGCTAGGAAGTAGCGTTTGCAGATGTCTACGTACCGAAGCAATAGTGTTCTAATGTTTCTTAAATCGTCATATCGCATCTCATTTCTATGTTTCATGATAAGCTATAATATTCATTGCGATGTGTCATGTATACCTCGTATTCCTTTCAAAAGAATGTAAATGCGACACTTCCCTGCTAGGAAATAGCGTTGGCAGATATCTACGTATCGAAGCAATAGAGTTCTAATGCTTCTCAAAAAGCGATATCGCATTTCATTGCTATGTTTCATGATAAGATATAATATTCATTGTGCAGTGTTATGTATACCTCGTATTCACTTCAAAAGAATGTTAATGCGACACTTCCTTCCTAGGATGCAGCGTTTGCAGATGTCCACGTATCGAAGCAATAGTGTTCTAATGCTTCCTAAAACGCGGTATCGCCCCGCATATCTATGTTTCATGACAAGGTATAATATTCATTGTGCAGTGTTATGTATACCTCATATCCACTTCAAAAGATTGTAAATGCGACACTTCCATGCTAGGATATAGCGTTGGCGGATGTCTACGTATCGTACCAATAAATTTCTAATGCATCTTAAACGCGATATCGCATCTCACTTCTATGTTTTATGATAAGATATAATATTCATTGCGAAATGTCACATACACCTCGCATACACTTCAAAAGTATGTAAACGCGACACATCCTTCCTAGGAAATAGCGTTTGCAGATGTCTACGTATCGTAGCAATAGATTTCTAATGCTTCTTAAAACGCGATATCGCATCTCATTTCTATGTTTCATGATAAGATATAATATTCATTGCGAAATGTCACTTGTACCTCGCATATACTTCAAAAGAATATAAATGCGACACTTCTTTCCTAGGAAATAGCGTTTGCAGATGTCTATGTATCGAAGCAATGGAGTTCTAACGCTTCTTCTAACACGATATCGCATCTCTTTTCTATGTTTCATGATAAGATATAGTGTTCATTGCGAAATTTCATGTATACCTCGTAATCACTTCGAAAGAATGTAAACGCGACACTTCCTTGCTAGGAAATGTCGTTTGCAGATGTCTACGTGTCGTAGCAATAGTATTCTAAAGCTTCTTAAATCGCGATATCCCTCGTAATTTCTATCTTTCATGACAAGATATAATATTCATTGCGAAGTGTCATGTATACCTCGTATTCACCTAAAAAGAATTAAATGCGACACTTCCTTGCTTGGTAATAGCGTTTGCAGATGTTTACGTATCGTAGCAATAGAGTTCTAATGCTTCTAAAAACGCGATATCGCATCTCTTTTCTATGATTCATGATAAGATATAATATTCATCACGAAATGTCACTTATTCCTCGCATACACTTCAAACGAATGTAATTGCGACACTTCCTTGCTAGGAAATAGTGTTTGCAGATTTCTACGTATTGAAGCAATGGAGTTCTAATGCTTCTTCTAACGGGATATCGCATCTCTTTTCTGTGTTTCGTGATAAGGTATAATATTCATTTCGATGTGTCATGTATACCTGGTATTCACTTCAAAAGAAAGTAAATCCGACACTGCCTTCCTAGGAAATAGCGTTTGCAGATGTCTACGTATCGTAGCAGTAGTGTTCAAATGCTTCTTAAAACGCGATATCGCATCTCATTTCTATGTTTCATAATATGGTATAATATTCATTGGGAAGTGTCATGTACACCTCGTATTCACTTCGAAAGAATGTAAATGCGACACTTCCTTGCTAGGAAATGGCGTTAGCAGATGTCTGCGTATCGTAGCAATAATGTTCTAATGCTTCTTAAGACGCGATATCGCATCTCATTTCTATTTTTCACAATAAGATATAATATTCAATGCGAAGTGTCATGTATACCTCGTATTCACTTGAAAAGAATGTAAATGCGACAATTCCTTGCTAGGAAATAACATTTGCCGGTGTCTACGTATCGTAGAAATAGATTTCAAGTGCTTCTTAAATCGCGATATCGCATCTCATTTCTATGTTTCATGATAAGATATAGTATTCATTGCGAAATTTCATGTATACCTCGTAATCACTTCGAAAGAATGTAAACGCGACACTTCCTTGCTAGGAAATGTCGTTTGCAGGTGCCTACGTATCGTAGCAATAGAGTTCTAATGCTCCCTAAAACGCGATATCTCATCTCATTTCTATGTTTCCCGATAATATATAATATTCATTGCGAAATGTCACTCATACCTCGCATACACTTCAAACCAATGTAATTGCGACACTTCCTTGCTAGGAAATAGTGTTTGCAGATGTCTACGTATCGAAGCAATGGAGTTCTAATGCTTCTTATAACGGGACATCGCATCCCTTTTCTGTGCTTCGTGATAAGGTATAATATTCATTTCGAAGTGTCATGTATACCTCGTATTCACTTCAAAAGAAAGTAAATCCGACACTTCCTTCCTAGGAAATAGCGTTTGCAGATGTCTACGTATCTTAGCCGTAGTGTTCAAATGCTTCTTAAAACGCGATATCGCATCTCATTCCTATGTTTCATAATATGGTATAATATTCATTGCGAAGTGTCATGTATACCTCGCAATCACTTCGAAAGAATGTAAATGCGACACTTCCTTGCTAGGAAAGAGCATTTGCAGATGTCTACGTACCGTAGCAATAGGCTTGTAATGCTTCTCAAAACGCGATATCGCACCTCATTTCTATGTTTCATAATAAGATATAATATTCAATGCAAAGTGTCATGTATAAATCGTACTCACTTCAAAAGAATGTAAATGCGACACTTCCTTGCTAGGAAATAGCGTTTGCAGATGTCTAGGTATCGTAGCAATAGATTTCTAATGCTTCTTGAAACGCGATATCGCATCTCACTTCTATGTTTCATGATGAGAAATAACATTCATTGCGAAATGTCACTTATACCTCGCATACACATCAAAAGAATGTAAATGCGACACCTCTTTCCTAGGAAATAGCGTTTGCAGATGTCTACGTATCGAAGCAATAGAGTTCTAACGCTTCTTCTAATACGATATTGCATCTCTTTTCTATGTTTCATGGTAAGATATAGTATTCATTGCGAAATTTCATGTATACCTCGTAATCACTTCGAAAGAATGTAAACGCGACACTTCCTTGCTAGGAAATGTCGTTTGCAGATGTCTACGTATCGTAGCAATAGAATTCTAAAGCTTCTTAAATCGCGATATCGCATCTCATTTCTATGTTTCATGATAAGATATAATATTCATTGTGCAGTGTTACGTATACCTCGTATTCATTTGAAAAGAATGTAAATGCGACACTTCCTTGCCAGGAAGTAGCGTTTGCAGATGTCTACGTACCGAAGCAATAGTGTTCTAATGCTTCTTAAATCGTCATATCGCATCTCATTTCTATGTTTCATGATAAGATATAATATTCATTGCGATGTGTCATATATACCTCGTATTCCTTTCAAAAGAATGTAAATGCGACACTTCCTTGCTAGGAAATAGCGTTGGTAGATGTCTACGTATCGAAGCAATAGTTTTCTAATGCTTCTTAAATCGTCATATCGCATCTCATATCTACGTTTCATGATAAGATATAATATTCATTGCGAAGTGTCATGTATACCTCGTATTCCTTTCAAAAGTATGTAAATGCGACACTTCCTTGCTAGGAAGTAGCGTTTGCAGATGTCTACGTATCGTAGCAATAGAATTCTAAAGCTTCTTAAATCGCGATATCCATCCTAATTTTTATGTTTCATGATAAGTTGTAATATTCATTGCGAAGTTCATGTATACCTCGCAATCACTTCAAAAGAATGTAAATGCGAAACTTCCTTGTTAGGAAATATCGCTTGCAGATGTCCACGTATCGTAGCAATAGAGTTCTAATGCTTCTTAAATCGCGATATCCCTCCTAATTACTATGTTTCATGACAAGATATAATATTCATTGCGAAGTGTCATGTATACCTCGTATTCACTTAAAAAGAATTAAATGCGACACTTCCTTGCTTGGAAATAGCGTTTGCAGATGTTTACGTATCGTAGCAATAGAGTTCTAATGCTTCTTAAAACGCAATATCGCATCTCATTTCCATGTTTCATAATAAGATATAATATTCAATGCGAAGTGTCATGTATACTTCGTATTCATTTCAAAAGAATGTAAATGCGACACTTCCATGCTAGGAAATGTCGTTTGCAGGTGCCTACGTATCGTAGCAATAGAGTTCTAATGCTCCCTAAAACGCGATATCTCATCTCATTTCTATGTTTCACGATAAGATATAATATTCATTGCGAAATGTCACTTATACCTCGCATACACTTCAAACGAATGTAATTGCGACACTTCCTTGCTAGGAAATAGTGTTTGCAGATGTCTACGTATCGAAGCAATGGAGTTCTAATGCTTCTTATAACGGGATATCGCATCCCTTTTCTGTGTTTCGTGATAAGGTATAATATTCATTTCGAAGTGTCATGTATACCTCGTATTCACTTCAAAAGAAAGTTAATCCGACTCTTCCTTCCTAGGAAATAGCGTTTGCAGATGTCTACGTATCTTAGCAGTAGTGTTCAAATGCTTCTTAAAACGCGATATCGTATCTCATTTCTATGTTTCATGATAAGATATAATATTCATTGTGCAGTGTTACGTATACCTCGTATTCATTTGAAAAGAATGTAAATGCGACACTTCCTTGCCAGGAAGTAGCGTTTGCAGATGTCTACGTACCGAAGCAATAGTGTTCTAATGCTTCTTAAATCGTCATATCGCATCTCATTTCTATGTTTCATGATAAGATATAATATTCATTGCGATGTGTCATATATACGTCGTATTCCTTTCAAAAGAATGTAAGTGCGACACTTCCTTGCTAGGAAATAGCGTTGGTAGATGTCTACGTATCGAAGCAATAGTTTTCTAATGCTTCTTAAGTCGTCATATCGCATCTCATATCTACGTTTCATGATAAGATATAATATTCATTGCGAAGTGTCATGTATACCTCGTATTCCTTTCAAAAGTATGTAAATGCGGCACTTCCTTGCTAGGAAGTAGCGTTTGCAGTTGTCTACGTATCGTAGCAATAGAATTCTAAAGCTTCTTAAATCGCGATATCCATCCTAATTTTTATGTTTCATGATAAGTTGTAATATTCATTGCGAAGTGTCATGTATACCTCGAAATCACTTCGAAAGAATGTAAATGCGACACTTCCTTGTTGGAAAGAGCATTTGCAGATGTCTACGCACCGTAGCAATAGGCTTGTAATGCTTCTCAAAACGCGATATCGCACCTCATTTCTATGTTTCATAATAAGATATAATATTCAATGCGAAGTGTCATGTATACCTCGTACTCACTCCAAAAGAATGTAAATGCGACACTTCCTTGCTAGGAAATAGCGTTTGCAGATGTCTAGGTATCGTAGCAATAGATTTCTAATGCTTCTTGAAACGCGATATCGCATCTCACTTCTATGTTTCATGATGACATATAATATTCATTGCGAAATGTCACTTATACCTCGCATACACATCAAAAGAATGTAAATGCGACACTTCTTTCCTAGGAAATAGCGTTTGCAGATGTCTACGTATCGAAGCAATAGAGTGCTAACGCTTCTTCTAACACGATATCGCATCTCTTTTCTATGTTTCATGATAAGATATAGTATTCATTGCGAAATTTCATGTATACCTCGTAATCACTTCGAAATAATGTAAACGCGACACTTCCTTGCTAGGAAATGTCGTTTGCAGATGTCTACGAATCGTAGCAATAGAATTCTAAAGCTTCTTAAATCGCGATATCCCTCCTAATTTTTATGTCTCATGATAAGTTGTAATATTCATTGCGAAGTGTCACTTATACCTCGCATACACTTCAAACGAATGTAATCGCGACACTTCCTTGCTAGGAAATAGTGTTTGCAGATGTCTAGGTATCGAAGCAATGGAGTTATAATGCTTCTTATAACGGGATATCGCATCACGCTTCTATGTTTCGTGATAAGATATAATGTTCATTGCGAAGTGTCATGTATACCTCGTATTCCTTTCAAAAGAATGTAAACGCGACACTTCCTTGCTGGGAAGTAGCGCTTGCAGATGTCTACGTATCGAAGCAACAGAGTTCTAATGCTTCTTAAATCGTCATATCGCATCTCATTTCTATGTTTCACGATAAGATATATTATTCATCGTGCAGTGTTATGTATACCTCGCATACACTTCAAATGAATGTAAATGCAACACTTCCTTGCTAGGAAATAGCGTTTGCAGATATCTACGTATCGTAGTATTGTAGTTCCAATGCTTCTTAAAAAGAGGTATCGCATCTCATTTCTAAGTTTCATGATAAGATATAATATTCATTGCGAAGTGTCATGTATACCTCGTATTCACTTCTAAAGAATGTTAATGCGACACTTCCTTGCTAGGAAGTAGCGTTTGTAGATGTCTACGTATCGAAGCAATGGAATTCAAAGCTTCTTAATTCGTCATATCGCATCTCATTGCTATGTTTCATGACAAGATATAATATTCAATGCCTAGTGTCACGTATAAGTCGTATTCCTTTCAAAAGAATGTAAAAGTGACACTTCATTGCTATTATATAGCGTTTGCAATTGTCTACGTATCGTGGCAATTGTGATCTAATGCTTCTTAAAACGCAATATCGCATCTCATTTCTATGTTTCGTGATAAGATATAATATTCATTGCGAAATGTCACTTATACCTCGCATACACTTCAAACGAATGTAATTGCGACACTTCCTTGCTAGGAAATAGTGTTTGCAGATGTCTACGTATCGAAGCAATGGAGTTCTAATGCTTCTTGTAACGGGATATCGCATCCCTTTTCTGTGTTTCGTGATAAGGTATAATATTCATTTCGAAGTGTCATGTATACCTCGTATTCACTTCAAAAGAAAGTTAATGCGACACTTCCTTGCTAGGAAGTAGCGTTTGTAGATGCCTACGTATCGAAAAATTGGAATTCAAAGCTTCTTAGATCGTCATATCGCATCTTATTTCTATGTTTCATGACAAGATACAATATTCAATGCCTAGTGTCATGTATAATTCGTATTCCTATCAAAAGAACGTAAAAGCGACACTTCCTTGCTATTATATAGCGTTTGCAATTGTCTACGTATCGCAGCAATAGTGTTCTACTGCTTCTTAAAACGAGATGTCGCATCTCATTCCTATGTCTCATGATAAAATATAATATTCATTGCGGAGTGCCATGTATACCTCATATTCACTTCAAAAGAATGTAAATGCGACAAATCCTTGCTAGAAAATAGCGTTTGCAGATATCTACGTATCGAAGCAATAGAGTTTTAAAGCTGCCTAGAACGCGATATCGCATTTCATTTCTAGGTTTCATAATAAGATATAATATTCATTGTGCAGTGTTATGTATACCTCGTATTCACTTCGAAGGAATGTTAATGCGACACTTCCTTGCTAGGAAGTAGCGTTTGCAGATGTCTACGTATCGGAGCAATAGTGTTATAATGCATCTTAAAACGCGAAAACGCATCACAATCCTAAGTTTCATGATAAGATATAATATTCATTGCGAAGTGTCATGTATACCTCGTATTCACTTCTAAAGAATGTTAATGCGACACTTCCTTGCTAGGAAGTAGCGTTTGTAGATGTCTACGTATCGAAGCAATGGAATTCAAAGCTTCTTAAATCGTCATATCGCATCTCATTGCTATGTTTCATGACAAGATATAATATTCAATGCCTAGTGTCACGTATAAGTCGTATTCCTTTCAAAAGAATGTAAAAGTGACACTTCCTTGCTATTATATAGCGTTTGCAATTGTCTACGTATCGTAGCAATTGTGATCTAATGCTTCTTAAAACGCAATATCGCATCTCATTTCTATGTTTCATGATAAGATATAATATTCATTGCGAAGTGTCATGTATACACGTATTCCTTTCAAAGGAATGTAAATGCGACACTTCCTTGCTAGGTAGTAGCGTTTGCCGATGTCTACGTATCGAACCAATAGATTTCTAATGCTTCTTAAATCGCGATATCGCATCCCGTTTCTATGTTTCATGATAATATATAATATTCATTGTGGAGTGTTATGTATACCTCGTATTCACTTCAAAAGAATGTAAATGCGACACTTCCTTGCTAGGAAATAGCAATTGCAGATGTCCACGTATCGTAGCTTTGGAGTTCTAATGCATCTTAAAACGCGATATCGCATTTCATTTTTATGTTTCGTGATAAGATATATTATTCATTGCGAAGTGTCATGTATACCTTGTATTCACTTCAAAGGAATGCAAATGCGACACTTCCTTGCTAGGAAATAGTGTTTCCAGATATCAACGTACCGTAGCTATAGAGTTCTAAATCTTCTTAAAGCAACATATAGCATTTCATTTCTATGTTTCATGATAAGATATAATATTCATTGCGAAGTGTCATGTATACCTCGTATTCACTTCAAAAGAATGTAAATGCGACACTTCCTTCCTAGGATATAGCGTTTGCAGATATCTACGTATCGTAGCAATAGGCATCTAATGCTTCTCAATACGCGACATGGCTACTCATTACTATGTTTCATGATAATATATAATATTCATTGCGAAGTGTCATGTATACCTCGCATACACTACAAATGAATGTGAATGCGACAGTTCCTTTCTAGGAAATAGTGTTTGCAGATATCTACGTATCGAAGCAATAGTGTTCCAATGCATCTTATATCGTCATATCGCACCTCATTTCTATGTTTCATGATAAGATATAAAATTCATTGCGAAGTGTCATGTGTACCTCGTATTCCTTTCAAAAGAATGTAAATGCGACACTTCCGCGCTAGGAAGTAGCGTTTGCAGATGTCTACGTATCGAAGCAATAGATTTCTAATGCTTCTTAAATCGTCATTACGCATCTGATTTCTATGTTTCATGATAAGATATTATATTCATTGCGAAGTGTCATGTATACCTCGTATTCCTTTCAAAAGAATGTAAATGCGACACTTCCTTGCTAGAGAGTAGCGTTTGCAGATGTCTATGTATCGTAGCAATAGAGTTCTAAAGCTCCTTAAAACGCGATTTCGCATCTCATTTCTATGATTCGTGATAAGATATAATATTCATTGCGAAGTGTTATGTATACACGTATTCCTTTCAAAAGAATGTAAATGCGACACTTCCTTGCTAGGTAGTAGCGTTTGCCGATGTCTACGTATCGAACCAATAGATTTCTAATGCTTCTTAAATCGCGATATCGCATCCCGTTTCTATGTTTCATGATAATATATAATATTCATTGTGGAGTGTTATGTATACCTCGTATTCACCTCAAAAGAATGTAAATGCGACACTTCCTTGCTAGGAAATAGCGTTTCTAGATGTCTAGGTAACGTAGCAATAGTGTTCTAATGCTTCTTAAAACGCGATATCGCATTTCATTTCTATGTCTCATGATAAGAGATAATATTCATTGCGAAGTGTCATGCTTACCTCGTATTCACTTCAAAGGAATGTAAATGCGACACTTCTTTGAAAGGAAATAGCGTTGGCAGATGTCTACGTATCGAAGCAATAGGGTTCTAATGCTTCTCAAAACGCGATATCGCATCACATTCCTATGTTTCATGATAACATATAATATTCATTGTGGAGTGTTATGTATACCTCGTATTCACTTCAAAAGAATGTAAATGCGACACTTCCTTGCTAGGAAATAGTGTTTGCAGATATCTACGTATCGAGGCAATAGAGTCCTAATGCTTCTAAAATCGCAATATAGCATTTCATTTCTATGTTTCATGATAAGATATAATATTCATTGCGACGTGTTATGTATACCTCCTCTACACTTCAAATGAATGTAAATGCGAAACTTCCTTGTTCGGAAATAGCGTTTGCAGATGTCTACGTATCGAAGCAATGGAGTTCTAATGCTCCTTAAAACGCAATATCGCATCACGTTTCTATGTTTCATGATAAGATATAATCTTCATTGCGAATTGTCGTGTACACCTCGTCTACACTTCAAAAGAATGTAAATGCCACACTTCCTGGCTAGGAAATAGATTTGCCGGATGTTTACCTATCGAAGCAATAAAGTTCTAATGCTTCATAGAACGCAATATCACATCTCACTTCTATGTCTCATGATAAGATATAATCTTCATTGCGAAGTGTCATGTATACCTAGCATACACTTCAAATGAATGTAAATGCGACACTTCCTTGCTAGCAAATAGGGTTTCCAGATGTCTACGTATCGAAGCAATAATGTTCTAATGTTTCTCAAAACGCCCCATCGCATATCATATCTATGTTTCATGATAAGATATAACATTCACTGCGAAGTGATATGTATACCTCGCAAACACTTCAAATGAATGTAAATGCGACACTTCTTTGCTAGGAAAAGCGATTGCAGATGTCTACGTATCGAAGCAATAGAGTTCTAATGCTTCTTAAATCGTGATATTGCATCTCATTTCTATGTTTCATGATAAGATAAAATATTCATTGTGGAGTGTTTTGTATACTTCGTATTCACTTCAAAAGAATGTAAATGCGACACTTCCTTTCCAGGAAATTGCGTTTGCATATGTCTATATATCGAAGCAATAGAGTTCTAATGCTGCTTGCAATGAGATATAGCATATCATTTCTGTGTTACATGATATAATATAATATTCATTTCGAAGTGTCATGTATACCTCGAATTCACTTCAAAAGAATGTAAATGCGACATTTCTTTGCTAGGAAGAAGGGTTTGCACATGTCAACGTATCGAAGCAATAGAGTTCTAATTCTTCTTAAAACGCGATATCGCATCTCATTTCTATGTTTCATGATAAGATATAATATTCATTGCGAAGTGTCATGAATACCTCGTATTCACGTCAAAAGAATGTAAATGCTGCACCTCCTTGCTAGGAAATAGCGTTTGCTGATGTCACCGTATCGAAGCAGTAGAGTTCTAATGCTTCTTAAATCGTCATATCGCATCCCATTTCTACGTTTCCCGATAAGATATAATATTCATTGCGAAGTGCCATGTATACCTCGTATTCCTTTCAAAAGAATGTAAATGCGACACTTCCTTTCTAGGAAGTAGCGTTTGCAGATGTCTACGTATCGAAGCAATAGAGTTCTAATGCTTCTAAATCGCGATATCGCACCACATTTCTATGTTTCATGATAAGATATAATATTCATTGTGTAGTGTTATGTTTATCTCATCTATACTTCAAATGAATGTAAATGCGACACTTCCTTGCTAGGAAATAGCGTTTGCAGGTGTCTGCGTATCGTGGCAGTAGAGTTCTAATGCGTCTCAAAACGCGATATCGCATCTCATTTCTATGTTTCATGACAATATATAATATTCATTGCGAAGGGTCATGTATACCTCGCATACACTTAAAATGAATGTAAATGCGACACTTCGTTGCTAGGAAATAGCGTTTGCAAATGTCTACGTATCGAAGCAATAGATTTCTAACGCTTGCTAATTCGCGATATTGCATCTCATATCTATGTTTCATGATAATATATAATATTCGATGCGAAGTTTCATGTATTCCTCGCATACAATTCAAACGAATGTGAATGCAAGAGTTCCTTGCTGGGAAATAGTGTTTGCAGATGTCTACGTATCGGAGCAATAGAGTTCTAATGCTTCATAAATCGTCATATCGCATCGCATTTCTATGCTTCATGATAAGATATAATATTCATTGCGAAGTGTCATGTATACCTCGCATACACTTAAAATGAATGTAAATGCGACACTTCCTTGCTAGGAAGTAGCGTTTGCAGGTGGCTACGTATCGAAACAATAGATTTCTAAAGCTTGCTAATTCGCGATATCGCATCTCATATCTATGTTTCATGATAATATATAATATTCATTGCGAAGTTCCATGTATACCTCGCATACAATTCAAACGAATGTGAATGCGACAGTTCCTTGCTGGGAAATAGTGTTTGCAGATGTCTACGTATTGAAGCAGTGGATTTCTAATGCTTCTTAAATCGTCATATCGCATCTCATTTCTAAGTTTCATGATAAGATATAATATTCATTGCGAAGTGTCATGTATACCTCGCATACACTTCAAATGAATGTCAATGCGACACTTCCTTGCTAGGAAATAGCGTTTGCAGATGTCTACGTATCGAGGCAAGAGAGTTCTAAACTAGTTAATTCGCTATATCGCACCTCATTTCTATGTTTCATGATAATATATAATATTCATTGCGAAGTGCCATGTATACCTCGCATACACTTCAAATGAATGTAAATGCGACACTTCCTTGCTAGGAAATAGCGTTTGCAGATGTCTACGTATCGAAGCAATAGCGTTCTAATGCTTCTTTAATCCCGATATCGCATCTCATATCTATGTTTGATGATAATATATTATATTCATTGCGAAGTGTCATGTATACCTCGCATACACTTCAAATGAATGTGAATGCGACAGTTCCTTGCTAGGAAATAGTGTTTGCAGATTTCTAGTATCGAAGCAATGGAGTTCTAAAGCTTCTTAGATCGCGATATCGCATCTCATTTCTATGTTTCATGATAAGATCTAATATTCATTGTGCAGTGTTATGTATACCTTGTATTCACTTCAAAGGAATGTAAATGCGACACTTCCTTGCTAGGACGTAGTTTTGCAGATGTCTACGTGTTCGAAGCAATAGAGTTCTAATCGTCATACCGCATCTCATTTCCATGTTTCATGATAAGATATAATATTCATTGCGGAATGTCATGTATACCTCGTATTTCTTTCAAATGAATGTAAATGCGACACTTCCTTGCTCGGCAGTAGCGTTTGCAGATGTCTACGTATCGAAGCAATAGTGTCCTAATGCTTCTTAAATCGCCATTTTGCTTTTCAATTCTATGTTTCATGATAATATATAATATTCACTGCGAAGTGTCATGTATACCTCGCATACACTTCAAATGAATGTAAATGCGACACTTCCTTGCTAGGAAATAGCGTTTGCAGATGTCTACGTATCGAAGCAATAACTTTCCATTGCTTCTTAAATCGCGATATCGCATCTCATTTCTAAGTTTCATGATAAGATATAAAATTCATTGTGCTGTGTTATGAATACCTCGTATTCACTTCAAAAGAATGTAAATGCGACACTTCCTTGCTTGGAAATAGCGTTTGCAGATGTCTACGTATCGAAGCAATAGGTATCTAATACTTCTTAAATCGCCATATCGCTTCTCATTTCTATGTTTCATGATAATATATAATATTCACTGCGAAGTGTCATGTATACCTCGCATACACTTCAAATGAATGTAAATGCGACACTTCCTTGCTAGGAAATAGCGTTTGCAGATGTCTACGTATCGAAGGAATCGTGTTCTAATGCTTCTTAAATCCCGATATCGCATCTAATATCTATGTTTGATGATAATATATAATATTCATTGCGAAGTGTCATGTATACCTCGCATACACTTCAAATGAATGTGAATGCGATAATTCCTTGCTAGGAAATAGTGTTTGCAGATTTCTAGTATCGAAGCAATGGAGTTCTAAAGCTTCTTAAATCGCGATATCGCATCTCATTTCTAAGTTTCATGATAAGATATAATATTCATTGCGAAGTGTCATGTATACCTCGCATACACTTCAAATGAATGTGAATGCGACAATTCCTTGCTAGGAAGTAGTTTTGCAGATTTCTAGTATCGAAGCAATGGAGTTCTAAAGCTTCTTAAATCACGATATCGCATCTCATTTCTATGTTTCATGATAAGATATAATATTCATTGTGCAGTGTTATGAATACCTCGTATTCACTTCAAAGGAATGTAAATGCGACACTTCCTTGCTAGGAAATAGCGTTTGCAGATGTCTACGTATCGTAGCAATAGGCTTCTAATGCATCTCAAAGCTCGATATCGCACCTGATTCTTCTGTTTCGCGATAAGATATAATATTCAGTGCGAAGTGTCATGTTCTCCTCGTATTTACTTCAAAAGAATGTAAATGCGACACTTCCTTCCTAGGAAATAGCGTTTGCAGATGTCTACGTACCGTAGCAATAGCGTTCTAATGCTTCTCAAAACGCGATATCGCATCCCATTTCTATGTTCCATGATAAGCCATAATTTTCATTGTGAAGTGTCATGCATGCCTCGTATTCAATTCTGAAGAATGTAAATGCGACACTTCCTTGCTAGGAAATAGCGTTTACATATGTCAACGTATCGTAGCAATAGCGTTCTAATGCTTCTCAAAACGCGATATCGCATCCCATTTCTATGTTCCATGATAAGCTATAATTTTCATTGCGAAGTGTCATGCATACCTCGTATTCACTTCTGAAGAATGTAAATGCGCCACTTCCTTGCTAGGACGTAGCGTTTGCAGATGTCTACGTATCGAAACAATAGACTTCTAATGCTTCTTAAATCGCCATATCGCATCTCATTTCTATGTTTCATGATAAGATATAATATTCATTGTGCAGTGTTATGAATACCTCGTATTAACTTCAAAAGAATGTAAATGCGACACTTCCTTGTTTGGAAATAGCGTTTGCAGATATCTACGTTTCGTGGCATTAGAGTTCTAATGCTTCTCAAAACGCGATATCGTTTCTCATTTCTATGTTTCATGATAATATATAATTTTTATTGCGAAGTGTTATGTATACCTCGTATTCACTTCAAAAGAATGTAAACGCGACACTTCCTTGCCAGGATATAGCGTTTGCAGATGTCTACGTATCGAAGAAGTAGACATCTAATGCTTCATAAATCGCCATATCGCACCTCATTTCTATGTTTCATAATAAGATATAATATTCATTGTCCAGTGTTATGTATACCTCGTATTCACCTCAAAAGAATGTAATGGCGACACTTCCTTGCTAGGAAATAGCGTTTGCAGATGTCTACGTATCGAAGCAATAGAGTTCTAATGCTTCCTAAATCGTCATATCGCATCTCATATCTACGTTTCCTGATAAGATATAATATTCATTGCGAAGTGTCATGTATACCTCGTATTCCTTTCAAAAGAATGTAAATGCGACACTTCCTTGCTAGGAAGTAGCGTTTGCAGATGTCTACGTATCGAAGCAATAGAGTTCTAATGCTTCTTAAATCGCCATATCTCATTTCATTTCTATGTTTCATGATAAGATATAATATACATTGTGCAGTGTTATGTATATCTAGTCTGTACTTCTAATGAATGTAAATGCGACACTTCCTTGCTAGGAAATAGTGTTTGCAGATGTCTACGTATCGTGTCATTAGAGTTCTAATGCTTCTCAAAACGCGATATCGCTTCTCATTCCTATGTTTCATGATAATATATAATATTCATTGCGAAGTGTCATGTGTACCTCGCACACACTACAAATGAATGTGAATGCGACAGTTCTTTCTAGGAAGTAGTGTTTGCAGATATCTACGTATCGAAGCAACAGATTTCTAAAGCTTCTTAGATCGTCATATCGCATCTCATTTCTATGTTTCATGATAAGATATAATATTCATTGTGGAGTGTTATGTATACCTCGTATTCACTTCGAAAGAATGTAGACGCGACACTTCCGTGCCAGGAAATAGCGTTTGCAGATGTCTACGTATGGCAGCATTAGAGTTCAAATGCTTCTCAAAACGCGATATCGCTAATCACTACTATGTTTCATGATAATATATAATACTCATTGTGGAGTTTCATGTATACCTCGTATTCAATTCCAAAGATTGTAAATGCGACACTTCCATGCTTGGAAATAGCGGTTCCGGATGTCTTCGTATCGAAGCAATAGAGTTCTAGTACTTCTTAAATCGCCATATTGCATCTCATTTCTATGTTTCATGATAAGTTATAATATTCAATGTGGAGTGTTATGTCTACCTCGTATTCACTTCAAAAGAATGTAAACGCGACACTACCTTGCCAGGAAATAGCGTTTGCAGATGTCCACGTATCGTAGCATAAGAGTTCTAATGCCTCTTTAATCGCCAAATTGCATCTCATTTCTATGTTTCATGATAAGATATAATATTCATTGTGGAGTGTTATGTATACCTCGTATTTACTTCAAAAGAATGTAAACGCGACACTGCCTTGCTAGGGAGTAGCGTTTGCAGATGTCTACGTATGGTAGCATTAGAGTTCTAATGCTTCTCAAAACGCGATATCGCTTCTCATTACTATGTTTCATGATAATATATAATATTCATTATGGAGTGTTATGTGTACCTCGTATTCATTTCAAAAGAAAGTAAATGCGACACTTCCTTGCTAGGAAATAGCGTTTGCAGATGTCTACGTATCGAAGCAATAGTGTTCTAATGCTTCTTAAATCGCGATATCGCATCTCACTTCTATGTTTCATGATAAGATATAATATTCATTGTGCAGTGTTATGTATACCTCGTACTCACTTCAAAAGAATGCAAATGCGACACTTCCTTGCTAGGAAATAGCGTTTTCAGATGTCTACGTATCGAAGCAATATATTTCAAAAGCTTGCTAATTCGCGATATCGCATCTCATAGATATGTTTCATGATAATATATAATATTCATTGCGAAGTGTCATGTATACCTCGCATACACTTCAAATGAATGTGAATGCGACAGTTCCTTGCTAGGAAATAGTGTTTGCAGATATCTACGTATCGAAGCAATAGAGTTCTAAAGCTTCTTAAATCGCCATATCGCATCTCATTTCTACGTTTCATGATAAGATATAATATTCATAGCGAAGTGTCAGGTATACCTCGAATTCCTTTCAAAAGAATGTAAATGCGACACTTCCGTGCTAGGAAGTAGCGTTTGCAGATGTCTACGTATCGAACCAATAGATTTCTAATGCTTCTTAATTGGCCATATCGCATCTCATTTCTATGTTTCATGATAAGATATAATATTCATTGTGCAGTGTTATGTATATCTAGTCTATACTTCAAATGAATGTAAATGCGACACTTCCTTGCTAGGAAATAGTGTTTGCAGATGTCTACGTATCGTGTCATTAGAGTTCTAATGCTTCTCAAAACGCGATATCGCTTCTCATTCCTATGTTTCATGATAATATATAATATTCATTGCGAAGTGTTATGTATTCCTCGCATACACTTAAAATGAATGTAATTGCGACACGTTCTTCCTAGGAAATATCG
This sequence comes from Xylocopa sonorina, assembly GCF_050948175.1. Lineage (NCBI taxonomy): Eukaryota > Metazoa > Arthropoda > Insecta > Hymenoptera > Apidae > Xylocopa > Xylocopa sonorina. The sequence goes on from NW_027490091.1 coordinate 3,865,010, forward strand.
TTTGCAGATGTCTACGTATCGAAGCAATAGAGTTCTAAATCTCCGTAAAACATGATATCGCATCTCATTTCTATGTTTCATGATAAGATATAATATTCATTGGGAAGTGTCATGCTAACCTGGTATTCACTTCAAATCAATGTAAATGCGACACTTCCTTGCTACGAAATAGCGCTTGCAGATGTCTACGTATCGAAGCAATAGAGTTCCAAAGCTTGAAAATTCGCGATGTCGCTACTCATTACTATGTTTCATGATAATATATAATATTCATCGTGGAGTGTTATGTATACCTCGTATTTACTTCAGGAGAAAGTAAATGCGACAATACCTTGCTAGGAAATAGCGTTTGCAGATGTCTCCATAACGAAGAAATAGTGTTCTTGTACTTCTTAAATCGTCATCTCGCATCTCATATCTACGTTTCATGATAAGATATAATATTCATTGCGAAGTGTCATGTATACCTCGTATTCCTTACAAAAGAATGTAAATGCGACACTTCCTTCCTAGGAAGTTGCGTTTGCAGATGTCTACGTATCGAAGCAATAGAGTTCTAATGCTTCATAAATCGTCATGTCGCTTCTCATTTCTATGTTTCATGATAATATATAATATTCACTGCGAAGTGTCATGTATACCTCGCATACACTTCAAATGAACATAAATGCGACACTTCCTTGCTAGGAAGTAGCGTTTGCAGATGTCTACGTATCGAGGCAATAGTGTTCTAATGCTTCTTAAATCGCGATATCGCATCTCATTTCTATGTTTCATGATAAGATATAATATTCATTGTGCAGTTTTATGTATACCTCGTACTCAGTTCAAAAGAATGTAAATGCGACACTTCCTTGCTAGGAAATAGCGTTTGCAGATGTCTACGTATCGAAGCAATAGGTTACTAAAGCTTGCTAATACGCGATATCGCATCACATATCTGCGTTTCATGATAATATATAATATTCATTGCGAACTGTCATGTATACCTCGCATACACTTCAAATGAATGTGAATGCGACAGTTCCTTGCTAGGAAATAGTGTTTGCAGATATCTACGTATCGAAGCAATAGAGTTCTAAAGCTTCTTAAATCCTCATATCGCATCCCATTTCTATGTTTCATGATAAGATATAATATTCATTGTGGAGTGTTATGTATACCTCGTATTCACTTCGAAAGAATGTAAACGCGACACTACCTTGCCAGGTAATAGTGTTTGCAGATATCTACGTATCGAAGCAATAGATTTCTAAAGCTTCTCAGATCGTCATATCGCATCTCATTCCTATGTTTCATGATAAGACATAATATTCATTGTGGAGTGTTCTGTATACCTCGTATTCAGTTCCAAAGAATGTAAATGCGACACTTCCTTCCTTGGAAATAGCGTTTGCAGATGTCTACGTATCGAACCAATAGATTTCTAATGCTTCTTAAATGGCCATATCGCATCTCATTTCTATGTTTCATGATAAGATATAATATTCATTGTGCAGTGTTATGTATATCTAGTCTATACTTCAAATGAATGTAAATGCGACACTTCCTTGCTTGGAAATAGCGTTTGCAGATGTCTACGTATCGAAGCAATAGAGTTCTAATGCTTCTTAAATCGCCATATTGCATCTCATTTCTATGTTTCATGATAAGATATAATATTCAATGTGGAGTGTTATGTCTACCTCGTATTCACTTCAAAAGAATGTAAACGCGACACTACCTTGCCAGGAAATAGCGTTTGCAGATATCTACGTATCGTAGCATTAGATTTCTAATGCTTCTCAAAACGTGATATCGCTACGCATTACTATGTTTCATGATAATATATAATATTCACTGTGGAGTGTTATGTGTACCTCGCATTCACCTCAAAAGAATGTAAATGCGACACTTCCTTGCTAGGAAGTAGCGTTTGCAGATGTCTACGTATCGAAGCAATAGAATTCTAATGCTTCTTAAAACGTCATATCGCATCTCATTTCTATGTTTCATGTTAAGATATAATATTCATTGTGGAGTGTTATGTATAACTCGTATTCACTTCAAAAGAATGTAAACGCGACACTTCCTTGCCAGGAAATAGCGTTTGCAGATGTCTACGTATGGTAGCATTAGAGTTCTAATGCTTCTCAAAACGCGATATCGCTACTCATTACTATGTTTCATGATAATATATAATACTCATTGTGGAGTGTTATGTATTCCTCGTATTCACTTCCAAAGAATGTAAATGCGACACTTCCTTGCTTGGAAATAGCGCTTGCCGATGTCTACGTATCGAAGCAATAGATTTCTAAAGCTTGCTAATTCGAGATAACGCATCTCATATATATGTTTCATGATAATATATAATATTCATTGCGAAGTGTCATGTATACCTCGCATACACTACAAATGAATGTGAATGCGACAGTTCCTTTCTAGGAAATAGTGTTTGCAGATATCTACGTATCGAAGCAATAGATTTCTAAAGCTTCTTAAATCGTCATATGGCATCTCATTTCTATGTTTCATGATAAGATATAATATTCACTTTGGAGTGTTATGTATACCTCGTATTCACTTCTAAAGAATGTAAATGCGACACTTCCTTCCCTGGAAATAGCGTTTGCAGATGTCTACGTATCGAAGCAGTAGAGTTCTAATGCTTCTTAAACCGCCATATTGCATCTCATTCCTATGTTTCATGATAAGATATAATATTCAATGTGGAGTGTTATGTCTACCTCGTATTCACTTCAAAAGAATGTAAACGCGACACTACCTTGCCAGGAAATAGCGTTTGCAGATGGCTACGTATCGTAGCATAAGGGTTCTAATGCTTCTCAAAACGTGATATCGCTACTCATTACTATGTTTCATGATAATATATAATATTCATTGTGGAGTGTTATGTGTACCTCGTATTCACTTCAAAAGAAAGTAAATACGACACTTCCTTGCTAGGAAATAGCGTTTGCTGATGTCTACGTATCGAAGCAATAGTGTTCTAATGCTTCTTAAATCGCGCTATCGCATCTCACTTCTATGTTTTATGATAAGATATAGTATTCATTGTGGAGTGTTATGTATACCTCGTATTCACTTCAAAAGAATGTAAATGCGACACTTCCTTGCTTGGAAATAGTGTTTGCAGATGTCTACGTATCGAAGCAATAGAGTTCTAATGCTTCTTAAATCATCATATCGCATCTCATTTCTATGTTTCATGATAAGATATAATATTCATTGTGCAGTGTTATGTATATCTAGTCTATACTTGAAATGAATGTAAATGCGACACTTCCTTGCTTGGAAATAGCGTTTGCAGATGTCTACGTATCGAAGCAATAGAGTTCTAATGCTTCTTAAATCGCCATATTGCATCTCATTTCTATGTTTCATGATAAGATATAATATTCAATGTGGAGTGTTATGTCTACCTCCTATTCACTTCAAAAGAATGTAAACGCGACACTACCTTGCCAGGAAATAGCGTTTGCAGATATCTACGTATCGTAGCATTAGATTTCTAATGCTTCTCAAAACGAGATATCGCTACGCATTACTATGTTTCATGATAATATATAATATTCACTGTGGAGTGTTATGTATACCTCGTATTCACCTCAAAAGAATGTAAATGCGACACTTCCTTGCTAGGAAGAAGCGTTTGCAGATGTCTACGTTTCGAAGCAATAGAATTCTAATGCTTCTTAAAACGTCATATCGCATCTCATTTCTATGTTTCATGTTAAGATATAATATTCATTGTAGAGTGTTATGTATACCTCGTATTCACTTCAAAAGAATGTAAACGCGACACTTCCTTGCCAGGAAATAGCGTTTGCAGATGTCTACGTATGGTAGCATTAGAGTTCTAATGCTTCTCAAAACGCGATATCGCTACTCATTACTATGTTTCATGATAATATATAATACTCATTGTGGAGTGTTATGTATTCCTCGTATTCACTTCCAAAGAATGTAAATGCGACACTTCCTTGCTTGGAAATTGCGTTTGCAGATGTCTACGCATCGAAGCAATAGATTTCTAAAGCTTGCTAATTCGCGATATCGCATCTCATATATATGTTTCATGATAATATATAATATTCATTGCGAAGTGTCATGTATACTTCGCATACACCTCAAATGAATGTGATTGCGACAGTTCCTTGCCAGGAAATAGCGTTTGCAGTTGTCTACGTATGGTAGCATTAGAGTTCTAATGCTTCTCAAAACGCGATATCGCTACTCATTACTATGTTTCATGATAATATATAATACACATTGTGGAGTGTTATGTATACCTCATATTCACTTCCGAAGAATGTAAATGCGACACTTCCTTGCTTGGAAATAGGGTTTGCAGATGTCTACGTATCGAAGCAATAGATTTCTAAAGCTTGCTAATTCGCGATAACGCATCTCATATATATGTTTCATGATAATATATAATATTCATTGCGAAGTGTCATGTATACCTCGCACACACTTCAAATGAATGTGAATGCGACAGTTCCTTGCTAGGAAATAGTGTTTGCAGATATCTACGTATCGAAGCAATAGATTTCTAAAGCTTGCTAATTCGCGATATCGCATCTCATATATATGTTTCATGATAATATATAATATTCATTGCGAAGTGTCATGTATACCTCGCACACACTTCAAATGAATGTGAATGCGACAGTTCCTTGCTAGGAAATAGTGTTTGCAGATATCTACGTATCGAAGCAATGGAGTTCTAAGGCTTCTTAAATCGTCATATCGCATCTCATTTCTATGTTTCATGATAAGATATAATATTCATTGTGGAGTGTTATGTATACCTCGTATTCACCTCAAAGGAATGTAAACGCGACACTTCCTTGCTAGGAAGTAGCGTTTGCAGATGTCTACGTATCGAAGCAATAGATTTCTAAAGCTTGCTAATTCGCGATATCGCATCTCATATATATGTTTCATGATAATATATAATATTCATTGCGAAGTGTCATGTATACCTCGCATACACTTTAAATGAATGAAATTGCGACAGTTCCTTGCTAGGGCATAGCGATTTCAAATGTCTATGATACGAAGCAATAGAGTTCTAATGCTTCTTAATACGCGATATCGCATCTCATATCTATGTTTCATGATAATATATAATATTCATTGCGAAGTGTCATGTATACCTCGTATTCACCTCAAGAGAATGTAAATGCGACACTTCCTTGCTAGGAAATAGCGCTTGCCGATGTCTACGTATCGAAGCAATAGATTTCTAAAGCTTGCTAATTCGCGATATCGCATCACATATATATGTTTCATGATAATATACAATATTCATTGCGAAGTGTCATGTATACCTCGCATAAGCTTCAAATGAATGTAATTGCGACAGTTCCTTGCTAGGGAATAGCGATTTCACATGTGTACGTTACGAAGCAATAGAGTTCTAATGCTTCTTAATACGCGATATCGCATCTCATATCTATGTTTCATGATAATATATAATGTTCTTTGCGAAGTGTCATGTATACCTCGCAAACACTTCAAATGAATGTGAATGCGACAGTTCCTTGCTGGGAAATAGTGTTTGCAGATATCTACGTATCGAAGCAATAGAGTTCTAAAGCTTCTTAAATCGTCATATCGCATCTCACTTCTATGTTTCATGATAAGATATAATATTCATTGCGAAGTGTCAGGTATACCTCGAATTCCTTTCAAAAGAATGTAAATGCGACACTTCCTTGCTAGGAAGTAGCGTTTGCAGATGTCTACGTATCGAAGCAATAGAATTCTAATGCTTCTTAAATCGTCATATCGCATCTCATTTCTATGTTTCATGTTAAGATATAATATTTATTGTGGAGTGTTATGTATACCTCGTATTCACGTCAAAAGAATGTAAATGCGACACTTCCTTGCTAGGAAATAGCGTTTGCAGATGTCTACGTATCGTAGCATTAGTGCTCTAATGCTTCTCAATACGCGACATCGTTTCTCCTTTCGATGTTTCATGATAGTATATAATATTCATTGCGTAGTGCCATGTATACCTCGCATACACTTCAAATGAATGTAAATGCGACACTTCCTTGCCAGGAAATAGCGTTTGCAGATGTCTACGTATCGTAGCATTAGAGTTCTAATGCTTCTCAAAACGCGATATCGCTACTCATTACTATGTTTCATGATAATATATAATATTCACTGTGGAGTGTTATGTATACCTCGTATTCATTTCAAAAGAATGTAAATCTGACACTTCCTTGCTAGGAAATAGCGTTTGCAAATGTCTACGTATCGTAGAGTTAGTGCTCTAATGCTTCTCAAAATGCGACAGCGTTTCTCATTTATATGTTTCATGATAGTGTATAATATTTATCGAGTAGTGTCATATATACCTTGCATACACTTCAAATGATTGTAAATGCGACACTTCCTTGCTAGGAAATAGCGTTTGCAGATGTCTACGTATCGTGGCATTAGAGTTCTATATCTTCTAAAAACGCGATATCGCTTCTCATTTCTATGTTTCTTTATAATATATAGTATTCATTGCGAAGTGTCATGTATACCTTGTATTCCTTTCAAAAGAATGTAAATGCGACACTTGCTTGCTTGGAAGTAGCGTTTGCAGATGTCTACGTATCGAAGCAATAGAGTTCTAATGCTTCTTAAATCGCCATATCGCATCTCATTTCTATGTTTCATGATAAGATATAATATTCATTGTGCAGTGTTATGTATATCTCGTCTATACTTCAAATGAATGTAAATGCGACACTTCCTTGCTAGGAAATACCGTTTGCAGATGTCTACGTATCGTAGAGTTAGTGCTCTAATGCTTCTCAAAACGCGACAGCGTTTCTCATTTCCATGTTACATGATAGTATATAATATTCATCGAGTAGTGTCATGTATACCTTGCATACACTTCAAATGAATGTAAATGCGACACTTCCTTGCTAGGAAATAGCGTTTGCTGATGTCGTCGTATCGAAGCAATAACGTTCTAAAGCTTCTTAAATCGCCATATCGCATCTCATTTCTATGTTTCATGATAAGAAATAATATTCACTGTGCAGTGTTATATATACCTCGTATTCACATCAGAAGAATGTAAATGCGACACTTCCTTGCTAGGAAGTAGCGTTTGCAGATGTCTACGTATCGAAGCAATAGAGTTCTAATGCTTCTTAAATCGCCATATCGCATCTCATTCCTATGTTTCATGATAAGGTATAATATTCATTGTGCAGTGTTATGTATATCTAGTCTATACTTCAAATGAATGTAAATGCGACACTTCCTTGCTAGGAAATAGCGTTTGCAGATGTCTACGTATCGATGCAATAGAGTTCTAATGCTTCTCAAATCGCCATATTGCATCTCATTCCTATGTTTCATGATAAGATATAATATTTATTGTGGAGTGTTATGTATACCTCGTATTCACATCAGAAGAATGTAAATGCGACACTTCCTTGCTAGGAAGTAGCGTTTGCATATGCCTACGTATCGAAGCAATAGAGTTCTAATGCTTCTTAAATCGCCATATCGCATCTCATTTCAATGTTTCATGTTAAGATGTAATATTCAATGTGCAGTTTTATGTATACCTCGTATTCACTTCAAAAGAATGTAAATGCGACACTTCCTTGCTAGGAAATAGCGTTTGCAGATGTCTACGTATCGTAGCATTAGTGCTCTAATGCTTCTCAATACGCGACATCGTTTCTCCTTTCTATGTTTCGTGATAGTATATAATATTCATTGCGTAGTGCCATGTATACCTCGCATACACTTCAAATGAATGTAAATGCGACACTTCCTTGCCAGGAAATAGCGTTTGCAGATGTCTGCGTATCGTGGCATTAGAGTTCTAATGCTTCTCAAAACGCGGTATCGCTTCTCATTTCTATGTTTCGTGATAATATATAATATTCATTGCGAAGTGCCATGTATATCTCGCATACACTTCAATTGAATGTACATGCGACACTTCCTTGCTAGGAAATAGCGTTTGCAGATGTCTGCGTATCGTGGCATTAGAGTTCTAATGCTTCTTAAATCGCCATATCGCATCTCATTTCTATGTTTCATGATAAGATATAGTATTCACTGTGCAGTGTTATGTATACCTCGTATTCACTTCAAAAGAATGTAAATGTGACACTTCCTTGCTAGGAAATAGCGTTTGCAGATGTCTACGTATCGTAGTATTAGTGCTCTAATGCTTCTCAAAACGCGACAGCGTTTCTCATTTCTATGTTTCATGATAGTATAGAATATTCATCGAGTAGTGTCATGTATACCTTGCATACACTTCAAATGAATGTAAATGCGACACTTCCTTGCTAGGAAATAGCGTTTGCTGATGTCTTCGTATCGAAGCAATAGAGTTCTAAAGCTTCTTTTATCGCGATATCGCAGCACATTTCTATGTTTCATGATAAGATATAATATTCATTGTGCAGTGTTATGTTTTTCTCGTCTATACTTCAAATGAATGTAAATGCGACACTTCCTTGCTAGGAAATAGCGTTTGCAGATGTCTACGTATCGTGGCATTAGAGTTCTATATCTTCTCAAAACGCGATATCGTTTCTCATTTCTATGTTTTTTTATAATATATAATTTTCATTGCGAAGTGTCATGTATACCTCGCATACACTTAAAATGGATTAAATGCGACATTTCCTTGCTAGGAACTAGCGTTTGCAGATGTCTACGTATAGAAGCAATAGAATTCTAACGCTTCTTAGATCGTCATATCGCATCTCATTTCTATGATTCATGATAATATATAATATTCACTGTGGAGTGTTATGTACACCTCGTATTCACTTCAAGAGAATGTAAATGCGACACTTCCTTGCTTGGAAATAGCGTTTGCAGATGTCTACGTATCGAAGCAATAGAGCTCTAAAGCTTGTTAATTCGCGATATCGCATCTCATATCTATGTTTCATGATAGTATATAATATTCATTGCGAAGTGTCACGTATACCTCGCGTACACTTCAAACGAATGTAAATGCGGCACTTCCTTGCTAGGAAATAGCGTTTGCAGATGTCTACGTATCGTAGCATTAGTGCTCTAATTATACTCAAAACGCGACAGCGTTTCTCCTTTCTATGTTTCATGATAGTATATAATATTCATTGCGTAGTGCCATGTATACCTCGCATACACTACAAATGAATGTAAATGCGACAATTCCTTGCTTGGAAATAGCGTTTGCAGATGTCTACGTATCGTAGCATTAGAGTTCTAATGCTTCTCAAAACGCGATATCGCTACTCATTTCTATCTTTCGTGATAATATATAATATTCATTGTGACGTGCCATGTATATCTCGCATACACTTCAATTGAATGTAAATGCGACACTTCCTTGCTAGGAAATAGCGTTTGCAGAAGTCTGCGTATCGTGGCATTAGAGTTCTAATGCTTCTCAAAACGCGGTATCGCTTCCCATTTCTATGTTTCGTGATAATATATAATATTCATTGCGAAGTGCCATGTATATCTCGCATACACTTCAACTGAATGTACATGCGACACTTCCTTGCTTGGAAATAGCGTTTGCAGATGTCTACGTATCGAAGCAATAGAGTTCTAATGCTTCTTAAATCGCCATATCGCATCTCATTTATATGTTTCATGATAAGATATAATATTTAATGTGGAGTGTTATGTACACCTCGTATTCACATCAAATGTATGTAAATGCGACACTTCCTTGCCAGACAATAGCGTTTGCAGATGTCTACGTATCGTAGCATTAGAGTTCTAATGCATCTCAAAACGCGATATAGCTATTCGTTACTATGTTTCATGATAATATATAATATTCCCTGTGGAGTGTTATGTATACCTCGTATTCATTTCAAAGGAATGTAAATGCGACACTTCCTTGCTAGGAAATAGCGTTTGCAGATGTCTACGTATCGTGGCATTAGAGTTCTATATCTTCTCAGAACGCGATATCGCTTCTCATTTCCATGTTTCTTTATAATATATAATATTCATTGCGAAGTGTCATGTATACCTCGCATACACTTAAAATGAATTAAATGCGACATCTCCTTGCTAGGAAGTAGCGTTCGCAGATGTCTACGTATAGAAGCAATAGAATTCTAATGCTTCCTGGATCGTCATATCGCATCTCATATCTATGTTTCATGATAATATATAATATTCACTGTGGAGTGTTATGTACACCTCGTATTCACTTCAAATGAATGTAAATGCGACACTTCCTTGCTAGAAAATAGTGTTTGCTGATGTCTTCGTATCGAAGCAATAGAGTTCTAAAGCTTCTTAAATCGCGATAACGCATATCATTCCTATGTTTCATGATAAGATATAATATACATTGTGCAGTGTTATGTATATCTCGCACACACTTCAATTGAATGTAAATGCGACACTTCCTTGCTTGGAAATAGCGTTTGCAGTTGTCTACGTATCGAAGCAATTGAGTTCTAATGTTTCTTAAGTCACCATATTGCATCTCATTCCTATGTTTCATGATAAGATATAATATTTATTGTGGAGTGTTGTGTATACCTCGTATTCACTTCAAATGTATGTAAATGCGACACTTCCTTGCCAGGAAATAGCGTTTGCAGATGTCTACGTATCGTAGCATTAGTGTTCTAATGCTTCTCAAAACTATATATAGCTATTCGTTACTATGTTTCATGATAATATATAATATTCACCGTGGTGTGTTATGTATACCTCGTATTCATTTCAAAAGAATGTAAATGCGACACTTCCTTGCTAGGAAATACCGTTTGCAGATGTCTACGTATCGAAGCAATAAAGTTCTAATGCCTCTTAAAACGCCATATCGCATCTCATTTCTTTGTTTCATGATAAGAAATAATATTCATTGTGCAGTGTTATGTATACCTCGAATTCACATCAGAAGAATGTAAATGCGACACTTCCTTGCTAGGAAGTAGCGTTTGCAGATGTCTACGTATAGAAGTAATAGAATTCTAATGCTTCTTAAATCGTCATATCGCATCTCATTTCTATGTTTCATGATAATATATAATATTCACTGTGGAGTGTTATGTACACCTCGTATTCACTTCAAAAGAATGTAAATGCGACACTTCCTTGCTTGGAAATAGCGTTTGCAGATGTCTACGTATCGAAGCCATACAATTCTAGTACTTCTTAAAACGAGATATCGTATCTGGTTTCTATGTTTCATGATAAGATGTAATGTTCATTGCAAAGTGTCATGTATACCTCGTATTCACTTCAAAAGAATGTAAATGCGACGCGTCCATGGTAGAAAATAGCGTTTGCAGGTTACTAAGTATCGTAGCAATAGTATTCTAATGCTTCTTTAGACGCGATATCGCATCTCACATATATGTTTCGATATAAGATATACTATTCATTGCAAAATGTCATGTATAGTTCGCATACACTTCAAATGAATGAAAATGCGACACTTCCATGCTAGGAAATATCGTTTGCAGATTTCTAATTATCGTAGCAGTAGAGTTCTAATGCTTCTTAAAAGGCGCTATCGCATCTCATTTCTATGTTTCGTGATAAGATACAATATTCATTGCGAAGTGTCATGTATACCTCGCATACACATCAAATGAATGTAAATGCGACACATCCTTGCTAGGATATAGCGTTTGCAGATGTCTACGTATCGAAGCAATAGAATTCTAATGCTTCATAAATCGCCATATCGCATCTCATTTCTATGTTTCATGAGTTGCTATAACATTCATTGCGAAGTGTCATATATAGCTCGTATTCCTTTCAAAAGAATGTAAATGCGACACTTGCTTGCTAGGAAGTAGCGTTTGCAGATGTCTGTGTATCAAAGCAATAGAGTTCTAATGCTTCTTAAATCGCGATATCGTATCTCATTTCTATGTTTCATTATAAGATATAATATTCATTGTGGAGTGTTATGTATACCTCGCATTCATTTCAGAAGAATGTAAATGCGACACTTCCTTGCAGGGAAGTAGCGCTTGCACATGTCTACGTATCGAAGCAATAGTGTTCTAATGCATCTGAAATCGCGATATCACATCTCATTCCTATGTTTCATGATAAGATATAATATTCAATGTGCAGTGTCATGTATACCTCGTATTCATTTCAAAGGAATGTAAATGCGACACTTCCTTGCTAGTAAATAGCGATTGTAGATGTCTCCGTATTGAAGCAATAGTGCTCTAATACTTCTCAAAGCGCGATATCGCTTCTCATTTCTATGTTTCATGATAATATATAATATTCATTGCGAAGTGTCATGTATACCTCGCATACACTTCAATTGAATGTACGTGCGACACTTCCTTGCTAGGAAATAGCGTTTGCAGATGTCTACGTATCGAAGCAATAGAATTCTAATGCTTCATAAATCGCCATATCGCATCTCATTTCTGTGTTTCATGATAAGATATAATGTTCATTGCGAAGTATTACGTATGCCTCGTCTACACTTCAAAAGAAAGTAAATGTCACACATCCTTGCTAGGAAATGCGTTTCCAGGTGTCTAGGTATCGAAGCAATGGAGTTCTAATGCTTCTTAAAACGCGATATCGCATCTCATTTCTATGTTGCATGATAAGATATTATCTTCATTGCGAAGAATCGTGTATTCCTCGTCTACACTTCAAAAGAATGTAAATGCCACCTGGCTAGGAAGTAGCGTTTCCAGTTGTTTAAGTATCGAAGCAATAGAATTCTAATACTTCTTCAAACGCGATCTCGCATCTAATTTCTGTGTTTCATGATAAGATATAATATTCATTGCGAAGTGTTATGTATACCTCGTATACACCTCAAGTGAAAGTAAACGCCGCTCTTCCTTGCTAGGAAATAGCGTGTCCAGATGTCTAGGTATCGAAGAAATGGAGTTCTAATGCACCTTAAAACGCGATATCGCATCTCATTTCTATATTTCATGATGAGATGTAATAGTCAAAGCAACACGTTACGTATATCTTGTCTACACTTCAAATGAATTGTAAATCCCACTCTTCCTTGCTACGGAATATAGCTTGCAGATGTCTACGTGTCGGGGCAATAGAGTTGTAATGCTTCGTTAAACGCGATTTCGCAGATGATTTCTGTGAAAAATGACAAGATGTATTTGTATGTAACGCGTTATGTATATCTCGGCAACGCTTAAGAGGAATGTAAATCTCACACTTCCTTGCTACGGAGTAGCGCTTCTAGATGACCAGATATCGATGCATTAGAGTTCTAATGCTACATAAAGTGCGATGTTGCATCATATTTCTATGTTTTATGTTGAAATGTAAATCAATGCATCGTGTTAATTATATCTTGTCAGCACTTCGAAGGAATGTAAATCTCACGCTTCTTTACGACGAAATCGCGTTTCTAGATATGTACGTATCGAAGCATTAGAGTTCTAACGCTTCATAAAACGCAATATCACATCTCATTTCTATGTGTCCCAATAAGATGTACTATTCATTGCAAAAAGTTATGTATCTCTCATCTAGACTTCAAACTAATGTAAGTGCCTCACTTCCTTGCTTCGGAGTAGCGTTTCCAGAATTCTACATATCGATGCAATAGATTTCTAATACTTCATGTAGCGCTATATCGCATCTCATATCTATGTCTCATGTTAAGATGCAACGTCAACGCAAGCGTTACGTATATCTCGTCTGCACTTGAAAATAATGCAAATACCGCACTTGCCTGCTACGGAACAGTGTTTCTACATGTCTACGAATCGAGGCATAGGGGTTCTAATGCTTCATGGAACGCGATATAGCATTTCACATCAATAGTCCGAAGTATGTATATAGATTTTTATGCACTGTATATATGATTATGCTCATCTGCTTCTGCGCCTCAAAAGTGTGGTTTCCACACTTCCTGACAAGAGGATGGCGATTCTGGTTGTAAATGTGTCGAAGCAATAGAGTTCTAATACATCATTCATCACGATCTCGCATCACATTTCAATGTGTAATGTAAGATGTAATATTCAATGCAGCGCGTTACGTTTAACTTTTCAACACTTCTAGCGAATTTGAACCCTACACTCCCTTGCAGGGGAATAGCGTTTTTAGATATCTACTTGTCCAAGCAATAAAGTTCTATTACTTTATTCAGATCGATGTCGCATCTCATTTCAATGCCGCGTGTTGAGATTTAATATTCAATGAAACGCGTTACGTTTATCTGCTTCTACACGTCAACAGTATAAAAGTCCTACAATATCTTGCCAGGAGGTAGCGTTTCTAGATGTGCACGTATTAAAGCAATAGATTTCTAATGCTATATAAAACGCGATATCGCATTTGATATCAACAGTTCGAAGTATGTAAGTAGATTAAAATACTCTACACATCTCGTTATGCTTGTCTGCATATACACGCCAAAAGACTGTGATTTCTACACTTCCTTGCGAGGGAATTGCGTTCTTAGATGTCTACTTTTCGAAGCAATAGAGTTCTATTGCTTCATTCAACACGATGTCGCAAGTCATTTCAATGATTCATGGTAAATTGCAATGTTCTATGCAATATGTTACATTTGTCTGCATCTAGACCTTAGAAGGATGTGAATCCTATACTTACATGCAACAGAATATCGTTTCCAGATCTCTACGTGTCCAAGCAAGACATTTCTAATACTTCATGCAGCGCAATGACGCATCTCATTTACACGTTTCAAAGCAAAGAATCTGTAATCATATATCCATAACATTATGCTTAACTGTTAGAGGTCTTCAATAGAATGTGAACTATATAATTCCATACAACGGCATGGCGCTCCGTAGTTTCTGTCTGTTAAAGCAATCGAGCTAGAATTCTCCATGCAATGCGCTGGCGCATCCCATTTCATCGTTTTAAAGTAAGAATGCTGTAATCTCTTATGCATAGCTCTATGCTTATCTGCTTTAAAACTTCATAAGAATGTAAATTCTACAGCTCCATGCAAAAGGATTGCCCTTCGTAGTGTCTACATGTCGAGACAATAGAGTACTAATGCATCATACCATGCCATGACTCATCTCATTTCAACGTTTCGAATTAAGTAAGCTTTAATCTTCTATGAAAAGCATTATAATTATCTGCTTCTACTCTACAAAAGAATGAGAATTCTATAGACCCAAGCAACAGGAGGGCAGGCCCTCCACCATCCTACTGCTTGCCCTGATGCGGGCAAAGGATTCCCAGGGGCACTCAAACCGCGACCAACATCTATCTTATACTCTAACCGATTCATCGTTATGCGTTTTTCATTAAGCTTGCCGGGATCAGTGATATTGATTCGCTCAATCTAAATTATTATTTTCTCTTTAAGTTTCTCGATTTTTTTTAGTTTCTCTCACGATATCGTCTATTTCGTTGTACCTTACCCTTGCAGTATAATATATAATCTGTTGTTTGATATTTCTAGGATTTCCTCTTAATAAATGCAATGCTTCCACATATTTTCTTTCTCTTTCTCTTTAGTTACATTGTTGTTATTTTATGCTTTTCACCCTCCACATTCCCTCTCTACACCATCTCGGAACAGGCGTTATACGATTATTGCAGGATGACGCCCCGGTCTCGTTATACCGAGATCGAGTGTTCTCTCTTGCATCCGTTGATTTATATATGTTATATGTTGGAGAATATTTCCTCTTATCCTTTGTATTTTTCGAATGAAATTACATTGACAGAAGTACGAGTTAGTTCTGCACGCCTATTTGAAACAACATTAAATCACCTTGTTAAACAATAATATATTAAATGTGACTTGGACTTTTAAATTTGAATTTATAAACATTTAACAGGTAAATATGTTTTTCTTACTATTCATATCGTTATACATTCAGTGATTTATTGTGTGCTGTGATTTGATATATTAACTGCTTGATTATATTTTACAATGAACTTTCCGTACCAAACATTGTTTTTACTCCTGATGGGAGTGGATAGTTCTTCATTTTATATTCTTATATCGGACTGATTATAAAAGTATATGATATCCCTTTTATGCAGTCATGTATAATTATGTACATACAAATTCGCGATTAAGTAGCTATGTGTTTAAATTAAATTCCGAATAATGCACTAAAAAGCATCCCAGATAACAAACGGCAAGATGGTAGCGACACCATGCCGGCACTATATTGCCACTTCCGAGGAGTGTCAACTGATTCGTAGTCATCTGTGACCGGATTCGTTAACTAAAATGCCAGAACGTGTTACCAGCACGTTCTAGACAAGCGAATCGCGCAGTACCAGCACCACGGTGACACATGTATCATCGCTCCATTCATGAATCTCCTCAGCAATTACGCAGGATCACATTTGGCAATGGGGAACCTGTGCTTTCATACAAATTAGAACCGTTAGATGTCAGTAGATGTTCAGCATATGAGTATTGATAGATATTTTGATGGTCGTTTTCCTATATTTATAGTTATTGAGCGAGTCGTATATGTTTCTTTCAATCCATCATAGACTAAAATTATTATTTATAAAAAAATATTACTTATAAAACAAAAATTCATGCTGTTGCGTCCCTAACTTCGCCTTGTGTAATTTTTGAAGTAACATGCTCTCATCGTATTTAATGTAACCCCCAATTGCATGAATTTTTAACAATAAATTGAAGAAAATATATATAAAATAAGTGTATATATTTTTATGACAAAGTAATTATCGACTTTATGGAAAAAATCGCCCTATCGAGCTAGTTTATAGAAAATAATAAAATCGAGTTCTTATATCTTTGTTTTGTGCCGGTGTATCTATTTTGGAATCAAAATAAATAAATTGCGCAGTTTAGTCATTTTTCATATTTGCTTATAATTTTTATGAAAACAGCTTCCCCATTAGTAAATGTCAGCCTATGCCACAACCACGCGTGTAGCTATGGTGAGCTGATAGTGTCATTGTCACGGCCGTGTAGCCCGTGTGCTATACCTCGGTGCTTTAATGTGCCGTGATACGAATGCCGCCCCAGCACTAACAGTATGCCATTTCGAAAGCTGAGTAGGAGCACTTTGTTAGCACAGTTCTGTCACGAAATTCGTTCCATCCATTGTCATTGGCGTGCCAATCGCTGGCTGTTTGGGATATTGTAGTGCATGAGGCAGACTTGTTCCTTATCATCGTCAAGGAGATGGATTTTCACTCCCCCCTTTTTGAATTTTTTAAATTATTGTTTGGAATTTTTGCCGTTTCTGTAACTCTATGACCGCATTGTGGATTCAACTTATGTACGATCTTTTTGGTCTTCATCTTTTGTTACATGTAATATTATATATGTGATGCACGTTTGTTATGTAATGCTCCGATTTGTAAGCCTCAGATACTTTTATTCTTTGGTAAAGCAACTTATTCGATTAATATATATTTATTAGACATAGATATAAACAATTAGAAAAATGTTATTAAAACGCTATTAAATATGTTGTTGCAATCATATATTTAAGGTCTGAAGATGTAGATGCAATTAATGCCCGATATTTTACGTGATCCAATCGACGTATCGAGTGAGGCTATGAAATATAAAAATCTTTTACTATTCTTCGACCCCTTTACATGTTAAATGAATGATTAGTTCTGCAAGACAAGAAGCCTGAATTAGTGAGATATCTAGGAACATAAGTAATTTGTAAGTAACACATCTTTTCTCTTCGAAATATTTGCCTTTGCATAGAATAGAACGTATAGATATAATTGCCTGTTTTGTACCCATTTCGGTCCAATTCTATTATAGCCTTTGAGCAGAAGTAATATTGATTATAGTTGATTTTTGCAATAGTTCTTTGATTAACAGATTTTATTAACCTAGAATCATCATTTGACGGATGTATCAATCTACTTTGTAGCTCCATCAGTTTCTTTTTCTGCTCGCTACTTTCCATTTTCAGTTCCGTATACTTATTCTTTATCATCATCATATATGTTGCGTAAAATTACAATAACTTTTTGTCCTCAAATTTTGCGGATATTTCAATTAAATTTCCTTTGATTAAATAAACGGAAATTAAAAAACAGTGGCACGTACCATTTCTTGGAAACGTTGTATCGTAATTTGCATCTGACTGTTTTGAAAGGCACGCACTTTACTTAACGTTTGCAATGATTCGGTTAGCGAAGTAAAGAAATATTCTACTTTCGAAATTGTTGGCTCTTGTAATTCTAAGGCAAATATATTCATCTGTCGACATCGTGAACATTGTTTTTTGGCAAAATTTCAGAAAAACAAATATATTATACGTAAAATAATAAACATCATAATATTAAATTTAACTCTGTTCATCGTTGCCTTGTTGGACACATCCATAACAATATACAGGGTGGGGCAGTAATAATTAGCACCTCAGATATCCACGAAACTATAAGTTTCATAGAAGTTTTTGCTAATATAAAATTGCATAGTACAAAGGGCCCATCCGTTGATGAAAATAGTTTTTTTGTAAGTGGAGTTATGTTGGACATATGAAGGTTACCTTCATTTTTTAAAATGAATTGGTATATCCATTCTTCCGTAATACGATAGAGCATTTTAAAGCAAGTTTAACGATCTGTAACATGAAGGCATTGAAGGTTACAAAAAGTAAAGAAAGGCGATAGTACTCACGGTTTTGATAGGAAGTGAAACATACGTATTGTAAACAATGGTGGAAGGCGTAACATTTACCGTTTACTTCACTGTGAATAAACACTTTTCGAAGGGCATTTCAATAGTTTGCAGCATAAATTAAACATGATAAGATTAGTATTGAAAAATTGGTTCGAATACGTTTGGTTAGGCTGTTCTTTGTGTCGTTCATTTTATAAGTACTGAGCTGCGGATTCCCGAGGACAGCGCACAAAATTGTTGAACTATCGAAGATTATTATTGTGAATTTGAATCAAAAGGTAATTAAATTCCATTAGATTGTAAACAGATCTCAATGTTTCATTTTAGATAGTAAGATTAAATACTCTTGACAAAACTCCAAGAATGGATACATACCTTTCTGTTATTATTATTTCATAAAGAATTATAATTGCAATTATATAGTTCATTACGATAAAAAATATTTCTCAGAAAATTCTAAATATTAAATTAAAGAATCAAGTAAAACATTTTTAATAATTACGAATATGAAAAATACTTGAACATTCCAGAATTCATCTATAAGAGGTAAAATGTTTTGAAAGCTTTAATTACAGTCTTTAATGCAAGCAGTTGGGCAGTATTTCAATTTTTAAGAAAATTGATGAAAGTCAACCATTTTGAAGTGGTCAGAATCTTTGTCGTTTGAGCAATAAATGAATAACAAATAACTGCATAAATTCCAGGCTTTAAAACTTATGGATTATATCCTATGCAGACTCGTTTATGAGCTAGTTACTAAATAATAATCCACACTAAGTAATCATTTTAAAACTTAAACGATTCCATCTCGCGAACTTTCAAAGATATCAGAAGTGTGAAAAGTATGTGGTTTATCAAAAACTCTTCTAAGAGAACGGACGAAGCCAATAGAAATCTTTGTTGGAGTAAGCAAGTTCTAAAGTTCTAAGCAACGCGATGGCCCTTATCTGCCTATGTTTCATAGCAAGTAAGTTCTGAATTTCTATGAAATCCGATGGAATTCCTCACTACTAACGTTTCAAAGTAAGTTCTCAAATTCTCAGTTCTACGTTTAAAACTATGTGTGTTCTATATATCTATGTAAAGTGATGGTTCCTATTAGTTGTGACGGTAACCTCTATATAGTAAGTCAGGGAAGCTCGAAGGGGTTAATTATCTAAATGCTTTAAGGTGTAAAACGTACTTTAATCTAAAGCGATCTATCGTTCCAAGGTATCCGCTCACGTACAACTTTTCTTGGGCGCCAGCTGCTCAGAAAGTAGCAAAGGGATAGACTACACGACCCCGGGAACCCTGGGGCGGAACAACTCTTGAAACTTCGAAATGCACCTCCTCTCGACTATGACTAGCCAAGCACACACACTCAGATCGCGAGATACTGAAGTCACGGCATGTTTATTTATGGTATTGACGTGGGTTTAACTAACAAGGGTTACGGGAAACTACGCAACACGCCGCGAATTACCGGGTATCATAACTCGCTTCACGATATAAGAGACAATATACAATATGCGGCACAAGAAATGGGACGCTTTAGCGAATAAGCTCTCACGTTCCCTTCTTCAGGTTCCTTGAATTCGCTGATGGTCCTCGGGTCTCCTGGATCCTCCTCGGGGCTCCTTGGTGGAGTGGGCTGTAGGCTTCGGTATTGTTCGGGTCCATCGATCAGTGGACTTCGGCGATTTCCTCTTCTCGCCTTCTTGGGTGTCCCTGAGGGGATACTCCTGATCATTTAAATTGCGTAGCGCATCGCGCGCCGCGCTCCCATGGCCCACCTGCAGGGCCGCTGGACTTTTGACTTCCCTTTAGGGGGTTAAGGATGGTTGAGGACCTTCTCACATCCCAGAGCATTATAAAGCACAGAAGCAGATAAACATAATGCGATGCATAGAACTTTACAACCTTCTAACTTACTTTGAACTGTTTATATGAAATGCGGCTTATATGATATTGCGGTGCATGAAGCATGACAAATTAAATGCTTCGGCACCTGGACATCTAGAAACGCTATCCCCGGGCAAGAAATTACAGGGTTTACACTCAATTCATGTGCAGAAGCAGATAAACTTAATGCGATGCCATGAATATTACATCTTATCATGAAATATAGAAGTAAGATGCGCAGCCGCGTTTTACGAAGCATTAGAACTCTATTGCTTCCAAACCTTCAGATATAGAAACGATATTCCGTAGCAAGGAAGTGATGCATTTACATTCATTTGAAGTGTAGAGGAGATATACATTACGCGATGCATTGAAATTACATCTTATCATGTGACATAGTACTGATGTGCGATATCGCGTTTTATAAAGAGATAGAAATCTATTGCTTCGATGCGTAGACATCTAGAAACGCTATTCCGTCGCAAGGAAGTGTGGCATTTACATTCTTTTGAAGTCTAGACAAGGTATACATAACACTTCGTAATGAATATTATATCTTACCAGCAAACATAGAAAAGAGCTGCGATATCGTGTTTTAAGAAGCATTACAACTCTATTGCTTCGATACGTAGACATCTGGAAACGCTATTTCCTAGCCAAGAAGAGTGACATTTACATTATTTTGAAGTGTAGACGAGGTATTCATTACAATTCGCAATGAATGTTATATCTTATAATGAAACATAGGAATGAGGTGCGACATCGCGATTTAAGAAGCATTAGAACTCTATTGCTTCGATACATAGACATCTGGAAACGTTATTTCCTAGCAAGGAAGTGTGGCATTTACATTCTTTTGAAGTGTAGACGAGGTACACCTAACACTTCGCAATGAATATTATATCTTGTCATGAAACGTAGGAATGGGATGCGATATCGTGTCCTAAAAAGCATTAGTACTCTATTGCTTCGATACGCAGACATCTGGAAACGCTATTTCCTAGCAAAGAAGTGTGACATTTACATTCCTTTGAAATGTAGACGAGGTATACATAACACTTCGTAATGAATATTACATCTTACCATCAAACATAGAACAGAGATGCTATATCGCGTTTTAAGAAGCATTACAACTCTATTGCTTCGATACTTAGACACCTGGAAACGCTATTTCCTAGCAAGGAATTATGGCATTTACATTCTTTTGAAGTGTAGACGAGGTATGCATAACACTTCGCAATGAATATTACATATTATCATGAAACATAGAAATGAGATGCGATATGGCGCTTTGAGAAGCATTAGAACTCTATTGCTACGATACGTAGACATCTGCAATCGCTATTTCCTAGTATGGTAGTGTTGCATTTACATTCTTGTGAAGTGAATACGAGGTATACATGACACTTCGCAATGAATATTATATCTTATTATGAAACATAGAAATGAGATGCGACATCTCGTTTTAAGAAGCATTAGATCTCTATTGTCTCGATAACTAGACATCTGCAAACGCTATTTCCTAGTAAGGAAGTGTCGCATTTACATTCATTTGAAATGAATAAGAGGTATACATGACACTTCGCAATGAATGTTATATCTTATGATGAAACATAGAAGTGAGATGCGATATCGCGTCTTGAGAAGCATTAGAACTCTATTACTACGATACGTAGACATTTGCCAACGCTATTTCCTAGCAAGGAAGTGTCGCATTTACATTCATTTGAAGTGTAGACGTGGAGTACATAACACTTCGCAATGAATATTATATCTTATCATGAAACATAGTAATGAGATGCGATATCGCGTTTTAAAAAGCATTAGAAGTTTATTGCATCGATACGTAGACATCTGCAAACGCTATTTCCTAGGAGGGAAGTTTCGCATTTACATTCATATGAAGTGCACACGAGCAATACATAAGACTTCGCAATGAATATTATATGTTATCATGAAGCATAGAAATGAGATGCGATATCGCGTTTTAAGAAGCATAAAACTGTATTACTACGATACGTAGCCATATGCAATCGCTATTTCCTAGCAAGGAAGTGTCGCATTTACATTCTTTTGAGGTGAGTACGAGGTGTCACGTCCGGCGAAACTATTTTCCGTTGCTCCATAGGCTTTACAACACCAGCCTATTTTTCGGTAATTCGGTCCGCGGGATCGCGTTAAGACCGGGTCCGACAATTTCGGCTGACGCGACACTAACGAAAACACTCGCGATGGTAAGGGAATGACCCTACCTTTCGATGACTTCTATCTCGATTTGTACGTAGAAACGGCGTCGAGGATCGTTCGCTGGGATCGTAGCGGAGTTCGGTCGGTTGGCTGCTACGGAAATCCGGATCAGTCGCCAGCGAAGAGGAGGGCGGCGGTCGGAATTCAGCGATGATGCAGAGGAACCAGCGGTGATAGTAGCAGCTTCGGCTGCGAATGTGGCAGAATCGGCGTGATGCGTCGTGGTGTCTGGATCGGAAGCGTCGACGGTCGCTTGGGAAAGCGGCGGCTGGGCTGGTGCGAAGGCAGGTCGCTGGTATACGAGGACTCTCGGAATGTCCTCCAAATATTCACGCACAAGTGATCGTAAGAAATTCTTCCTACCCGCACGTCGCGTTCTTCACAAACCGGAAGCACGATTCATTCATCAGATTTTCCTGTACTTTCGACTAAGATCTGAAGGATAAGCGGCGATCCGCTCTATCTCAACGTCACATAGCCGTTTTCTATACTCCTTCAAGGTGATGAAGAGCAACCCCAGTTGTATGGAAGAACCCGTGGAAGAATTCGTAGTTAAATGTAATGGTAAAAGTAGAACTAGTATTATAAACACTTGATAAAATTAAGGGATGTGGAAATAGTAGACTTGGTAAAAGAAATTGTACTTGGATATAGTAAAAGTAAAAATAAAATATATTCTAGGTGTAAAGTATACATGAACTGGAATTATTCTAAGACTAAGACTAAGTTAAAATGGAAATAGAAACACGATGTCTGAACCCCACATTGAGGTGGCTAACGATCTAGAACTAGAGGTTTCGACTCCTCGGTAGGAGATCTCAAGTCAGAGTGTGTGCTCTGGAGAAGCGTCTCGGTCCTCCTCGGTTTGCGAGGCGCTACGGTCGCGGACGCTCGTGGTAGGGAGATCGCGGTACCGCGAGTGGGGAACTCGAGTCTCGTGGCGGTGAGCGCGCGGTCCAGCGAGTGGGGACTCGCGGCTCGTGGTGGGGCTAGCGGCGCATGCCGCTGGCCGAACGCATCTTACGCGTTTCACTTATGAGCAAATACAATATGGACTTAGAATTATGTGTGTGTTGTTTGTGTCTTACATTCGTGTCGTGTGTAACTTAGATCTAGGGTTTCTTATATATGCGTCATGATATGGTATGTATGTGCTAGCTTAGAAGTAATATATAGGTTCTAGCAGATTCTGTTCCCGGAACTGGAAAAGTCACAATTCAGGTGATGGGCTGCGGCTACGTCTTACTGCAGGACGGAATCCTCGGTGCGAGTGAGATGGGGCTGCCCGTGCTTGGTGCGGGCGAGACAGGTATACTCGGTGGTGCGAATGAGACACTGCCCGTTACGAGCGAGACAGGTATACTCGGCGGTGCGAGTGAGGCAGCGGAACTCGGTAGGAGTAAGCGCGTGCAGGTATGCGCGCGCGAACACTTCCAGTTGCTGGATCTGCAGGCGAGTTTGACTGGTTGCATGCGTCCAGGGGTTGATGCTGGGGGGTGCGAGGAGGTTGATGGGTGGCAGGCGGTACGCCTGACGTCACAAAATGCGATATTTCCTTTCTATGAAATTACGTTCCCAGATATCTCTGTATCGAAGCTACAGAGACCTAATGCCCCTTAAAACGCGATATCGCATCTCATTTCTATGTTCCGTGATAAGATATAATAATCATTGCTGAGTGTTATCTATACCTCGCCTTCACATCAAATGAATGTAAATGCGACATTTCCTTGCTAGGAAATAGCGTCTGCAGCTGTCTATGTATCGTAGCAATAGAGTTCTAAAGCTCCTTAAAACGCGATTTCGCATCTCATTTCTATGATTCGTGATAAGATATAATATTCATTGCGAAGTGTCATGCTTACCTCGTACTCACTTCAAAATAATGTAAATGCGTCACTTGCTTGCTAGGAAATAGCGTTTGCAGATGTCTTCGTATCGAAGCAATAGTGTTCTAATGCTTCATAAATCGTCATATCGCATCTCATATATACGTTTCATGATAAGACATAATATTCATTGCGAAGTGTCATGTATACCTCGTATTCCTTTCAAAAGAATGTAAATGCGACACTTCCTTGCTAGGAAGTAGCGTTTGCAGATGTCTGCGTGTCGATGCAATAGTGATCTAATGCTTCTTAAATCGCCATATCGCTTCTCATTTCTATGTTTCATGATAATATATAATATTCACAGCGAAGTGTCATGTATACCTCGCATACACTTCAAATGCATGTAAATGCGACACCTCCTTGCTAGGAAATACCGTTTGTAGGTGTCTACGTATCGTAGCAATAGATTTCTAATGCTTCCTAAAACGCGATATCGCATCTCATTTATATGTTTCATGATGAGATATAATATTCATTGCGAACTATCATGTATGCCTCGCATACACTTCAAATGAATGTAAATGCGACACTACCTTGCCAGGAAATAGCGTTTGCAGATTTCTTCGTATCGAAGCAACAGTGTTCTAACGCTTCTTAAATCGCGATATCGCATCTCATTCCTATGTTTCGTGACAAGATATAATATTCATTGCGAAATGTCATTTATACCGCCCATACACTTCAAATGAATGTAATTGCGACACTTCCTTCCTAGGAAATAGCGTTTGCAGGTGTCTATGTATCATGGCAATAGAGCTCTAACGCTTCTTCAAACGCGAGATCGCAACTCATTTCTATGTTTCATGATAAGATATAATATTCATTGTGGAGTGTTATGTATACCTCGTATTCACTTCAAAAGAATGTAAACGCGACACTTCCTTGCCAGGAAATAGCGTCTGCAGATGTCTGCGTATTGTGGCAATAGGTTTCTAATGCTTCTTAAGAAGCGATATCGCATCTTATTTCTATGTTTCATGATAAGATATAATAGTCATTGCGAAGTGTCATGTATACCTCGTATTCGTTTCAAAAGAATGTAAATGCGACACTTCCTTGCTAGGATGTAGCGGTTGCAGATGTCTGCGTATCGTAGCATTAGAGTTATAATGCTTCTTAAATCGCGGCATCGCATCTCATTCCTATGTTTCGTGACAAGATATAATATTCATTGCGAAATGTGACATATACCTCGCATACACTTCAAATAAATGTAGCTGCGACACTTCCTTGCTAGGAAATAGCGTTTGCAGGTGTCTACGTATCGAAGCAATAGTGTTCTGGTGCTCCTTAAATCGCGATATCGCATCTCATATCTACGTTTCATGATAAGACATAATATTCATTGCGAAGTATCATGTATACCTGGTATTCCTTTCAAAAGTATGTAAATGCGACACTTCCTTGCTAGGAAGTAGCGTTTGCAGGTGTCTACGTATCGAAGCAATAGGGATATAATGCTTCTTAAATCGCCATATCGCTTCTCATTTCTATGTTTCGTGATAATATATAATATTCACTGCGAAGTGCCATGTATACATCACATACACTTCAAATGAATGTAAATGCGACACTTCCTTGCTAACAAATATCGTTTGCAGATGTCTACGTATCGAAGCAATAGTGTTCTAATGCTTCATAAATCGCGATACCGCATCTCATTTCTATGCCTCATGTTATGATATAATATTCATTGCGAAGTGTCATGTATACCTCGTACTCACTTCAAAAGAATGTAAATGCGACACTTCCTTGCTAGGATGTAGCGGTTGCAGATGTCTACGTATCGTAGCATTAGAGTTATAATGCTTCTTAAATCGAGACATCGCATCTCATTCCTATGTTTCGTGACAAGATATAATATTCATTGCGAAATGTGACATATACCTCGCATACACTTCAAATAAATGTAGTTGCGACACTTCCTTGCTAGGAAATAGCGCTTGCAGGTGTCTACGTATCGAAGCAACAGTGTTCTAATGCTTCTTAAATCGCGATATCGCATCTCATTCCTATGTTTCGTGACAAGATATAATATTCATTGCGAAATGTCACTTATACCGCCCATACACTTCAAATGAATGTAATTGCGACACTTCCTTCCTAGGAAATAGCGTTTGCAGGTGTCTATGTATCATGGCAATAGAGCTCTAACGCTTCTTCAAACGCGAGATCGCAACTCATTTCTATGTTTCATGATAAGATATAATATTCATTGTTGAGTGTTATGTATACCTAGTGTTCATTTCAAAGGAATGTAAATGCGACACTTCCTAGCTAGGAAATAGCGTTTGCAGATGTGTACGTATCGAAGCAACAGAATTCTAATGCTTCTTAAATCGTCATATCGCATCTCATTTCTATGTTTCATGATAAGATATAATATTCATTGCGAAGTGTCATGTATACCTCGTATTCCTTTCAAAAGAATGTAAGTGCGACACATCCTTGCTAGGAATTAGCGTTTGCAGATGTCTACGTATCATAGCAATAGAGTTCTGACGCTTGTTAAATCGCGATATCGCATCTCATTTCTATGTTTCATGATAAGATATAATATTCATTGCGAAGTGTCATGTATACCTCGTATTCCTTTCAAAAGAATGTAAATGCGCCACTTCCTTGCTAGGAAGTAGCGTCTACAGATGTCTACGTATCGAAGCAATAGCATTCTAATGCCTCTTAATTCGCCATATCGCATCTCATTTCTATGTTTCATGATAAGATATAATATTCATTACGAAGTGCGATGTATACCTAGTATACACTTCAATTGAATGTACATGCGACAATTCCTTCCTAGGAAATAGCGTTTGCAGATGTCTACGTATCGAAGCAATAAATTTCTAAAGCTTGCTAATTCGGGATATCGCATCTCATATATATGTTTCATGATAAGATATAATATTCATTGTGCAGTGTTATGTATACCTCGTATTTACCTCAAAAGAATGTAATTGCGACACTACCTTGCTAGGAGGTAGCGTTTGCAGATGTCTACGTATCGAAGCAATAGACATCCAATGCTTCATAAATCGTCATATCGCATCTCATTTCTATGTTTCATGATAAGATATAATATTCATTTTGCAGTGTTATGTATACCTCGTATTCACCTCAAAAGAATGTAAATGCGACACTTCCTTGCTAGGAAATAGCGTTTGCAGATGTCTACGTATCGAAGCAATAGAGTTCTAATGCTTCTTAAATCGCCTTATTGCATCTCATCTCTATGTTTCATGATAAGATATATTATTCATTGTGGAGTGTTATGTATACCTCGTATTCACTTCAAAGCGATGTAAACGCGACACTTCCTTGCCAGGAAATAGCGTTTGCAGATGTAGCATTAGAGTTCTAATGCTTCTCAAAACGCGATATCGTAACTCGTTACTATGTTTCATAATAATATATAATATTCATTGCGAAGTGTCATGTATACCTCGTACTCACTTCAAAAGAATGTAAATGCGACACTTCCTTGCTGGGATGTAGCGTTTGCACGTGTCTACGTATCGAAGCAATAGGGTTCTAATGCTCCTTAAATCGCCATATTGCATCTCATTTCTACGTCTCATGATAAGACATAATATTCATTGCGATGTGTCACGTGTACCTTGTATTCCTTTCAAAAGAATGTAAATGCGACACTTCCTTGGTAGGAAACAGCGTTTGCAGATGTCTACGTATCGAAGCAATAGGGATCCAATGTTTCTTAAATCGCCATATCGCTTCTCATTACTATGATTCATGATAATATATAATATTCACTGCGAAGTGTCATGTATACATCACATACACTTCAAATGAATGTAAATGCGACACTTCCTTGCTAGGAAATATCGTTTGCAGAAGTCTACGTATCGAAGCAATAGAGTTCTAACGCTTCATAAATCGCGATACCGCATCTCATTTCTATGCCTCATGTTATGATATAGTACTCATTGCGAAGTGTCATGTATACCTCGTACTCACTTCAAAAGAATGTAAATGCGACACTTCCTTGCTGGGATGTAGCGTTTGCAGATGTCTACGCATCGAAGCAATAATGCTCTAATGCTCCTTAAATCGCCATATTGCATCTCATTTCTACGTTTCATGATATGATATAATATTCATTGTGGAGCGTTATGTATACCTCGTATTCACTTCAAAGGAATGTAAACCCGACACTTCCTTGCCAGGAAATAGCGTTCGCAGATGTCTAGGTATCGTAGCATTAGAGTTCTAATGCTTCTTAAATCGTCATATCGCATCTCATATCTACGTTTCTTGATAATATATAATATTCACTGCGAAGTGTCATGTATACCTCGCATACACTTCAAATGAATGTAACTGCGACACTTGCTTGCTTGGAAATAGCGTTTGCAGATGTCTACGTTTCGTGGCACTAGAGTTCTAATGCTTCTCAAAACGCGATATCGCTTCTCATTTCTATGTTTCATGATAATATATAATATTCATTGTGCAGTGTTATGTATATCTCGTCTATACTTCAAATGGATGTAGATGCGACACTTCCTTGCTAGGAAATAGCGTTTGCAGATGTCTACGTATCGTGGCATTAGATTTCTAATGCTTCTCAAAACGCGATATCACTACTCACTACTATGTTTCTTCATAATATATAATATTCATTGTGGTGTGTTATGGTTACCTCGTATTCACTTCAAAGGAATGTAAATGCGATACTTCCTTGCTAGGAAATAGCGTTTGCAGATGTCTACTTATCGTAGCAATAGCGTTCTAATGCTTCTCAAAACGCGATATCGCATCCCATTTCTATGTTCCATGATAAGATATAATTTTCATTGCGAAGTGTCATGCACGCTTCGTATTCACTTCTGAAGAATGTAAATGCGACACTTCCTTGCTAGGAAATAGCGTTGACAGATGACTACGTATCGAAGCAATAGAGATCTAATGCTTTTTAAAACGAGATATTGCATCTCATTTCTATGTTTCATGATAAGATATAATAATCATTGCCAAGTGTTATGTATTCTTCGTCTACACTTCAAATGAATGTAAATGCGAAACTTCCTTGCTAGGAAATAGCCTTAGCACAAGTCACCGTATCGAAGCAGCAGAGCTCTAATGCTTGTTAAAACACGATATCGCATCTCACTGCAGTGTTTCATGAAAAGATACAATATTCATTGGGAAGTGTTATGTAAACCACGAATGCGCTTCAAATGAATGTAAATGCCACACTTCCTTGCTAGGAAATAGCGTTCGCAGATATCTACGTATCGGAGCAATAGAGTTCTAATGCTTCTTAAAAGGAGATATCGCATTACATTTCTATGTTTCATGAAAGGATATAATATTCATTGCGAAGTGTCATGTATACCTCGTATTCGCTTCAAAAGAATGTAATTGCGACACCCCCATACTTGGAAATAGTGCTTGCAGATGTCTAGGTATCGTAGCCATAGAGTTCCAATGCTATTTAAAACGCGGTATCCCATCTCATTTCTATGTCTCATGATAAGATATAATATTCATTGCGAAGTGTTATGTATTCTTCGCCTAGACTTCAAATGAATGTAAATGCGACACTTCCTTGCTAGGAAATAGCGTTTGCAGATGTCTACGTATCGAAGCAATAGCGTTCTAATGCTTCTCAAATCGCGATATCGCATCCCATTTCTATGTTCCACGATAAGATTTAATTTTCATTGCGAAGTGTCATGTATACCTCGTATTCACTTCAAAAGAATGTAAATGCGACACTTCCTTGCTATTAAATAGCGTTTGCAGATTTCTACGTATCGTAGCAATAGAGTTCTAATGCATCTTAAAACGAGATATCGCATCTAATTTCTATGTCTCATGATAAGATATAATATTCATTGCGAAGTGTTATGTATAATTCGCATACATTACAAACGCATGTAAATGCGACACTTCCTGGCGAGAAAGCAGCGATTGCAGATGTCTACGAATCAAAATAACAGTGTTCTAATGCATCTTAAAACGTGATATCGCATTTCATTTATATGTTTCTTAATAATGTATAATATTCATTGTGGAGTGATATGTATACCTCGTATTCACATCAAAAGAATGTAAACGCGACGCTTCCTTGCTAGGTACTAGCGCTTCCTGATGTCTGCGTTTCGAAGCAATAGAGTTCTAATGCATCTTAAAATTCGATATCGCAACTCATTTCTTTGTTTCGTGATAAGATATAATATTCATTGCGAAGTGTCATTTATACCTTGTACTCACTTCAAAAGAATGTAAATGCGACACATCCTTGCTAGGAAATGGCGTTTGCAGATGTCCACGTATCGAAGCAATAGCGTTCTAATGCTTCTTAAAACGAGATATCGCATCTCATTTCTGTTTCATGATAAGATATAATATTTACCGCGAAGTGTCATGTATACCTCGCATCCACTTCAAATGGATGTAAATGCGACACTTCCTTGCTAGGAAATAGCGTTTGCAGATGTCTCGGTATCGAAGCAATAGGGATCTAATGCTTCTTAAATCGCCATATCGCTTCTCATTTCTATGCTTCATGATAATATATAATATTCACTGCGAAGTGTCATGTATACCTCGTATTCCATTCAAAAGAATGTAAGTGCGACACTTCCTTGCTAGGAAGTAGCGTTTGCAGATGCCTACGTATCGAAGCAATAGTTTTCTCATGCTTCTTAAATCGCGATATCGCATCACATTTCTATGTTTCGTGACAAGATGTAATATTCATTGCGAAGTGCCATGTATACCTCGCATACACTTCAAATGAATGTGAATGCGACAGTTCCTTGCTAGGAAATAGTGTTTGCAGATATCTACGTATCGAACCAATAGATTTCTAATGCTTCTTAAATCGCCATATCGCATCTAATTTCTATGTTTCATGATAAGATATAATATTCATTACGAAGTTTCATGTATACCTCGCATACACTTCAAATGAATGTGAATGCGACAGTTCCTTGCTAGGAAATAGTGTTTGCAGATGACTACGTGTCGAAGCAATAGAGTTCTAATGCTTCTTAAATCGCCATATCGCATCTCATTTCTATGTTTCGTGATAAGATATAATATTCATTGCGAAGCGTCATGTATACCTCGTGTTCACTTCAAAAGAATGTAAATGCGACACTTCTTTGCTAGGAAATAGCGTTTCCAGATGTCTAGGTATCGAAAAAATAGTGTTCTAATGCTTCTTTAGGCCAGATATCGCATCTCATTTCCATGTTCCATAATGAAATATAATATTCATTGCGACGTGTCATGTATACCTCGTACTCATTTCAAAGGAATGTAAATGCGACACTTCCTTGCTAGGAAATAGCGTTTACAGATATCTACGTATCGTAGCAATAGTGTTCTAATGCTTCTCAAAACGCCATGTCGCATCTCATCTCTATGCTTCATGTTAAGATATAATATTCTTGCGAAGTGTCATGTATACCTCGTATTCACTTCAAAAGAATGTAAATGCGACACTTCCTTGCTATTAAATAGCGTTTGCAGATTTCTACGTATCGTAGCAATAGAGTTCTAATGCATCTTAAAACGAGATATCGCATCTAATTTCTATGTCTCATGATAAGATATAATATTCATTGCGAAGTGTTATGTATAATTCGCATACATTACAAACGCATGTAAATGCGACACTTCCTGGCGAGAAAGCAGCGATTGCAGATGTCTACGAATCAAAATAACAGTGTTCTAATGCACCTTAAAACGTGATATCGCATTTCATTTATATGTTTCTTAATAATGTATAATATTCATTGTGGAGTGATATGTATACCTCGTATTCACATCAAAAGAATGTAAACGCGACGGTTCCTTGCTAGGTACTAGCGCTTCCTGATGTCTGCGTTTCGAAGCAATAGAGTTCTAATGCATCTTAAAATTCGATATCGCAACTCATTTCTTTGTTTCGTGATAAGATATAATATTCATTGCGAAGTGTCATTTATACCTTGTACTCACTTCAAAAGAATGTAAATGCGACACATCCTTGCTAGGAAATGGCGTTTGCAGATGTCTACGTATCGAAGCAATAGCGTTCTAATGCTTCTTAAAACGAGATATCGCATCTCATTTCTGTTTCATGATAAGATATAATATTTACCGCGAAGTGTCATGTATACCTCGCATCCACTTCAAATGGATGTAAATGCGACACTTCCTTGCTAGGAAGTAGTGTTTGCAGTATCTACGTATCGAAGCAATAGTGTTCTAAAGCTTCTTAAGTCGCGATATCGCATTACATTTCTATGTTTGTTATTTCATGATAAGATATCATATTCATTGTGCAGTGTTATGAATACCTCGTATTCACTTCAAAGGAATATAAATGCGACACTTGCTTGCTAGGAAATAGCGTTTGCAGATGTCTACGTATCGTAGCAATAGTTTTCAAATGCTTCTTAAATCGCCATATTGCATCTCATTTCTATGTTTCATGATAAGATATAATATTCATTGTGCAGTGTTATGTATTCCTCGCATACACTTCAAATGAATATGAATGCGACAGTTCCTTGCTAGGAAATAGTGTTTGCAGATATCTACGTATCGAAGCAATAGTGTTCTAAAGCTTCTTAAGTCGCGATATCGCATCACATTTCCATGTTTCATGATAAGATATCATATTCATCGTGCAGTGTTATGAATACCTCGTATTCAATTCAAGACAATATAAATGCGACATTTCCTTGCCAGGAAATAGCGTTTGCTGATGTCTACGTATCGAAGCAATAGTGTTCTAATGCTTCTTAAATCGCGATATCGCATCTCATTTCTATGTTTCATGACAATATATAATATTCATTGCGAAGTGTCATGTATACCTCGCATACACTTCAAATGAATGTGAATGCGACAGTTCCTTGCTAGGAAATAGCGTTTGCAGATGTCTACGTATCCAAGCAATAGATTTCTAAAGCATGCTAATTCGCGTTATCGCATCTCATATCTATGTTTCGTGATAATATATAATATGCATTGCGTAGTGTCATGTATACCTCGCATACACTTCAAATGAATGTGAATGCGACAGTTCCTTGCTAGGAAATAGTGTTTGCAGATATGTACGTATCGAAGCAATAGTGATCTAAAGCTTCTTAAATCGCGGTTCGCATCACATTTCTATGTTTCATGAGAAGATATCATATTCATTGTGCAATGTTATGAATACCTCGTATTCACCTCAAAGGAATGTAATTGTGACACTTCCTTGCTTGGAAATAGCGTTTGCAGATGTCTACGTATCGAAGCAATAGAATTCTTGTGCTTCTTAAATCGCCATATCGCATCTCATTTCTATGTTTCATGATAAGATATAACATTCATTGCGAAGTGTTATGTATACCTCGCATACGCTTCAAAGGAATGTAAATGCGACAGTTCCTTGCTAAGGAATAGCGTTTGCAGATATCTACGTATCGTAGCAATGGAGTTCTAATGCTACTTAAAACGCGATATCGCATCTCATTTCTATGTTTCATGATAACATGTAATATTCGTTGCGAAGTGTCATGTATACTTCGTATTCACTTCAAATGAATGTATATGCGACACTTCCTTGCTAGGAAATAGCGTTTCCAGATATCTACGTATCGTAGCAATAGAGTTCTAATGCTGGCGAGTAATAAGACTGGCGAGCTAAAGAAGAAGCAACCCAGAAGACTCCCCTTCGGCGGATAAGAAGACCGCAGGTCCGCGGACGGGCTGTGCACCGAGGTAGCGTGACGGGCTCGACGGTGGAGTAGTCGGGAAACGAACCAGAAAAGACCCTGAAGCCCGAAGGATAAGATCCAGAGCCTTGCACCGATAAGACCGCTGCCATAGTCCATGGAGACAAACAGGAAGGACATCGGGTGTGAGAAGGACGTGCACCCCTCCCCTGAGCCCATGGAGAGGAAAACTCAAGATGCGCAGCGGAATTGCATTCGAGCCGAGGAAATCGCGGCGCACGACACGCGCTGCAGTTCAAATAATCTAGAGGACCCCGGATGGACACACCAGAGGCGGCGATCAGGGAAGATCGCCGAAATCCACCGATCGATGCCCCGAACAATACCGAAGCGTATAGCCCTACCCCACCAAGGAGCCCTAAGGAGGATCTAAGGGGATCCGAAGACCCCCAGCAAACCCATATAATGAGCTAGCCAGCATGAAGACGGCCTACTCTACTACTATTCTTCTTCCCAGCGACTTAGCGACTATTTAGCGAGCAACCGAGCAAGCGATTATACGGAGCGGTTCGGAGGAGAGAGAGAGAGAGAGAGAGAGAGAGAGAGAGAGAGAGAGAGAGAGAGAGAGAGGTAGACGGACTGAACGAGATCCATACTTGTTGGAAGCGAGAGATCGTGAGTCCTTATACGCTAAAGCGTCCCATTTGTTCCCTGCCGCATTTGCGATATTGCGTATTGCATTTTGTATCGTATAACGGGTGGTGATCCCCGGTCATTCGCGGCGTGTCGTATACCTTTTTGTAATACCGCGTCGAGGCAATCTAGAAAGAAGCCGTGAGTTCTATATCCCGCGACCCTAATTTGCGCACTCGGCTAGAAGTAGTCGAGCGATAGAGTATATCGAAATTTCGAGGGTTTTCTTGCACCGGGTTTCCCCGGGTTGCGTGGTTTACTAGTTTTCGCTACTTCTTGAGTAGCTGGCGCCCAAAAAGTCCCAGCCTCGCAGTTACGAAATACTCGCTGGATAGGAAATTTTTTGTTCTGTACTTCGCGTTGCCGAATCACGCGGATATTTTGTACCCCGATATAACCCCGGATTAAACTTCTGTATAACCCCGTTATTATTGATTCTATATAACCCTTTCTTGCGGATTGTAACGGGAAAACCCGTCGCAAAATTTGGCGCCCAACGTGGGGCCCTGAGAATTTCGACAATAAAGTGCTCGCCTCGACGGGACACACCCAGTATAGAAAATTTGAACAGTAACGTTCGAGAGTGTGTTTACGCGTCGTGGTGACCTATTGGGAACGTTACCGTTTTTTTTTATGTCCTTTGTTGAGCGTGGATCACCGCACGCGTTATCGCTGCGGCTTATACCGTTTCAAGGTCGCTATTGTTTACTGCTGGTTGCTAGGTCGGATTCACGGGAATTGGAAGGTTGAAATTAGTCTTCCCGTTAATCCGGCAGGAGAATATTACTTTTGTTTGTTTTTGGCGTCTCCTTTGGGGAAGTGACTCTTTCTCTTTTCCTTCTTTTATTACTGGTTGCTATTGCTCGGTGGTATATATTTCTCCCTCATTTCTTCTTGTGTAATTTGATCCCTGAGGCATCCTGTATCCCTATTCTTTCCCAAATTTGCCCCTCTTGTCCGGAAATACGGAATAGGATAAATTCGCGAAACGCATTTGAAAATATGGATCCTCTTACATTGATCGGGATAACGGCTACGAACGTAACGACGACCGTTACCATGGCCGGGGGATCGGGCACAATTGCCCGCGGGCCTACACCCCCGTCGACCAGAATTGCGCCCCCTACTCCCCCAATACCCGCGGACGTATAGGCCGAGATCAATCGTCTTAGGTCGCGCATCTTAACTATGAGGAATGTTCGCGATTTAGTTATGGTGTGCGATCACGCGAAATTAAATTTGCAAGGCACCCTGGAAGAATTGTCTGACCGATACTAGCATCACGAGGTTCGTCGTCGGTACCCCGAGGTGTCGGTTCCTTGGGATCCGGTGGCAGACGAAAGGGGGATAGCTATGCCACTAACGGTGACCGCGGCGATCGACGAGCCGTGCGAAGATGAGGCAGTAACCGCGCGACTTTCGCGGTTAGAATTAAGATCCCCGCCGCAACGAAATGACCTTCGCGCGACCTGCGAAAGAAATAATCTGATATCGCACGAGGAAATTCTCCCAGTACGCGCCCGGCCAACCGTTGTGTTCGCGTCCAACGCGGAATCCGATTTGGTAGGAGATAGACCCCAACCATCCCGGCTCTAGGTCCCCACCCCACCGTTTTCTCCCCGACTACCCGCGAAGAACACCTAGTAGAACATTTCCGCCGTTACGGGCCAAAATTCGAGGGGCGGCCAGATGAAGATCCGGAGGACTATCTTCTCCGGTTGCACGAATATTGCTCACGGCGAGGTTACACCAAAGAGGAAATGCTTCAGGTGTTAGGCGAATCGCTACAGGGAACGGCCCTTATTTGGTATCGAGTAGATAAAGATTCGTGGTCGGATTACGACGGGTTCATATATCAATTCCGAGTGCAATTCGGACATAACGATTTACAGGAAGGGTTGCGTCACGAGGTAGAGTCCCGAACGCAGGGTCAGTTCGAGTCGTCTACGGAATACATAACGAAAATGCGGATGTATTTCCGATATTTAGATCCGCCCCTATCTTTAGAAGACCAACTCTCCCTTTCCTATCGAAATTTGCGCCCAGATATCGAGTGGCAAATATTCCGGACCGATTTCTCCGACTTCACCGAACTGAAACTAAGGTGCAAGGAAGTAGAACTACGGAATGCCCGCGCTCGAAATTACCGACCCCCGCCGTCCCTCTTGCAATCATTCCTCCCCGCGGCCGCGTACACACCACCGTCCGGGAACCCGAAGATCCAAAGACTTCACGCGGTGGAACAATTAGTTCCGCAGCCAGAACGGACCGCGTTAACGGTTGAACCCACACCCCCTGATTCCCTGATTTCGCCTGTACCCCAAACCCGACCCGTCGCAACCTCCACCCCCCAGACGACACCCCAAAAGCCGAGAAACCCGAAGACGGAACGCAAAAAGGAACCCCCACCGGCCGTCCGTTCGACAACCGTACGTTGTTATAATTATCGTGAACAGGGGCACGTGTACCGGGAACGCCCGCACGAGTTGGGCTCCTTTCGCCGTGTGTGTGGATTGCCGGGCCACATTGTCAACACTTGCCCGCGTTGCCGTCATGTCCGAACGGGAAACCTGAGGGGGGAGGCCAGTGAAGGTACCCTCCCCAAGCGCTTCGGAACCACGCCTGCCCAGTAGACCTGTGAACCCCTATAAACACCCCGACCTCCCAGCCTCGCAGTTACGAAATACTCGCTGGATAGGCAATTCTTGGTTCTGCATTTGGCGTTGGCGAATTCGTCGACAATCATACCAAGCGCATATTTTGTACCCCGATATTCTGTACCCTGGATTAAACTACAGTATACCCCCGTTAGTATTAGTTCTATATACCCCTTTTTTCCGGATTGTAACGGGAAAACCCGTCACAATATATAATACTCATTGTGGAGTGTTATGTATACCTCGTATTCACATCAAATGAATGTAAATGCGACACTTCCTTGCTAGGAAATAGCTTTTCCAGATATCTACGTATCGTAGCAATAGAGTTCTAATGCTTCGTAAAACGCGATATCGCATCTCATTCCTATGTTTCATGATAAGATAAAATATTCATTGCGAAGTGTCACCTATACCTCGCATACACTTCAAATGAATGTAAATGCGCCACTTCCTTCCTAGGAAATAGCGTTTGCAGATCACTACGTATCGAAACAGTAGAGTTCTAATGCTTCTTAAAACGGGATATCGCATTTCATTTCTATGTTTCGTGATAAGGTATAACATTCACTGCGAAGTGTCATGTATACCTTGTATTCACTTCAAAAGAATGTAAACGCGACACTTCCTTTGCTAGGAAATAGCGTTTCCAGATGTCTACGTACCGAAACAATAGAGTTCTAATGCTTCTTAAAACGAGATGTCGCATCTCATTTCTATGTTTCATGATAAGATATAATATTCATTGCGAAGTGTCATGTATACATCGCATACATTTCAATTGAATGTAAATGCGACACTTCAATGCTAGGAAATAGCGTTTGCAGATGTCTACGTATCGGAGCAATAAAGATGTAATTATTCTTAAAACGCGATATCGTATCTCATTTCTGTGTTTCATGATATGATATAATATTCATTGCGAAGTGTTATGTATACCTCGTCTACACTACAAAAGAATGTAACTGCGACTCTTTCTTGCTAGGAAATAGCTTTTCCAGATGTCTACGTATCGAAGCAATAGAGTTGTAATCCTTCTTAAAACGCGATATGGCATCGCAGTTCTATGTTACATGATAAGATATAATATTCATAGCGAAGTGTTATGTATGTCTCGTTTGTACTTCAAAAAAATGGGAAATACCACAGCTCCTTGCCAGGATATAGCAATTCCAGATGTCTATGATCGAAACAATTGAGTTCAAATGCCTCTCTAAACGCGATATCGCACCTCATTTCTAAGTTTCAAGATGTGATATAATATTCTATGCGCAGTATTATGTATACCTCGTCTACACCTCAAAAGAATGTAAATGCCACACTTGCCTGCTAGGAAATAGCGTGTCCAGATGTCTACGTCTCGAAGCAATATAGTAGTAATGCTTCTAAAAACGCGATATCGCATGTCAGTTCTATGTTTCCTGACAAGGTATATTCATTGCAAAGTGCCAAGTATATCCCGTCAACACTTTAAAAGAATGTAAATGCCACACTTCCTTGCTAGGAAATGTGTTTCCAGATATCCACGTATCGAAGCAATAAAGTTCTAATGCTCCTTAAAACGCGATATAGCATCTTATTTCTATGTTTCATAATACGATATAATGGCCATAGCGAACTGTTATGTATACCACGTTTGCCCTTCAAAAGAATGTAAATGCCACACTTGCTTGCTAGGAAATGCGTTTCCAGATGTCTGCGAATCGAGGTAATAGAGTTCTAATGCTTCTTAATACGCGATATCGCATCGCAGTTCTATGCTTCATGATAAGACATAATATTCATTGCGAAGTGTCGTGTATACCCCGCACTCGCTTCAAAGAAAGTAAGTGCGGCACTTCCTTGCTAGGAAATAGCGTTTGCAGATGTCTACGTATGGTAGCAATAGTGTTCTAATGCTTCTTAAATCGCGCTATCGCATCTCATTTCTATGTTACATGATAAGATATAATTTTCATTGCGCAGTGTCATGTATACCTCGTCTACACTTCAGAAGAAAGTAAACGCGACATTTCCTTGCTAGGAAATAGCGTTTCCAGATGTCTACCTACCGAAACAATACAGCTCTAATGCTTGTTAGAACGACATGTCGCATCTCATTTCTATGATTCATGATAAGATATAATAATCAATGCGGAGTGTTATGTATACCTAGTTTTCACTTCAAAAGAATGTAAATGCGACACTTCCTTGCTAGGAAATAGCGATTGCAGAATTCTACGTATCGAAGTAACAGTGTTCTGGTGCTTCTTAAAACGAGACATCGCATCTCATTTCCATGTTTCATGATAGGACATAATATTCATTGCGAGGTGTTATGTATGCTTTGTCTATACTTCGAAAGAATGTAAATGCCACACTTCCTTGCTAGAAATGGCGTTTCCAGAAGTCCAAATGTCGAAGGAATAGAGTTCTAATGCTTCTTAAAACGGGATATCGTATCTCATTTCTATGTTTCATGATATGAAATAGTATTTATTGCGAAGTGTAACGTATTCCTCAACTACCCTTCAAAAGAGTGTAATTGCCACACTTCCTTCCTAGCAATTAGCGTTTCCCGATATCTACGGACCGTTGCCGTAGAGTCCTAATGCTTCCCAAAACGTGATATCGCATCTCATTTCTACGTTTCATGATATGATATAATATTCATTGGGGAGTGTTATGTATGCCTCGTCTGCACTTCAAATGAATGTAAGTGTGACACTTCCTTCATGGAAATAGCTTTTCCAGATGTCTACGTATCGAAGCATTAGAGTTCTATTGCTTCTTAAAACGCAACATCGCACCTTACTTCGATGTTTCATGATAAGATATAATATTCACTGCGAAGTGTCATGTATACCTAGCATACACTTCAGATTAATGTAAATGCGACACTTCCTTGCTAGGAAATAGTGTTTGCAGATATCTACGTATCGAAGCAATAGAGTTCCAAAGCTTCTTAAATCGCGATGCCGCATCTCATTTTTATGTTTCATGATAAGATATAATAATCATTGTGCTCTGTTATGAATATTTCGTAGTCACTTCAAAAGAATGTAAATGCGACACTTCCTTGCTAGGCAATAGCATTTGCAGATGTCTACGTATCGAAGCAATAGTTTTCTGATGCTTCTTAAATCGTCATATCGCATCTCATATTTACGTTACATGATAAGATATAATATTCACTGCGAAGTGTCATGTATACCTCGTATTCCTTTCAAAAGAATGTAAATGCGACACTTCCTTGCTAGGAAGTAGCGTTTGCAGATGTCTACGTATCGTAGCATTAGAGTTCTAATGCTTCTCAAAACGCGATATCGTGACTCATTACTATGTTTCATGATAATATATAATATTCACTGCGAAGTGTCATGTATACCTAGCATACACTTCAGATTAATGTAAAGGCGACACTTCCTTGCTAGGAAATAGCGTTTGCAGATGTCTACGTATCGAACCAATAGATTTCTAATGCTTCTTAAATCGCCATATCGCATCTCATTTCTATGTTTCATGATAAGATATAAAATTCACTGTGCAGTGTTATGTATATCTCGTATTCACTTGAAAAGAATGTAAATGTGACAGTTCCTTGCTAGGAAGTAGCGTTTGCAGATGTCTACGTATCGAACCAATAGATTTCTAATGCTTCTTAAATCGCCACATCGCATCTCATTTCTACGTTTCATGATAAGATATAATATTCATTGTCCAGTGTCATGTATATCTCGTCTATACTTCAAATAAATGTAAATGCGACACTTCCCACCTGGGAAATTTCGTTTGCAGATGTCTACGTATCGTGGCATTAGAGGTCTAATGCTTCTCAATACGCGATATCGCTTCGCATTACTACTATGTTTCATGATAATATATAATATTCATTGCCAAGTGTCATGTATACCTCGTATTCACTTCAAAAGAATGTAAATGCGACACTTCCTTGCTAGGAAATAGCGTTTGCAGATGTCTACGTATCGAAGCAATAGGGATCTAATGCTTCTTAAATCGCCATATCGCTTCCCATTCCTATGTTTCATGATAATATATAATATTCACTGCGAAGTGTCATGTATACCCCGCATACACTTCAAATGAATGTAAATGCGACACTTCCTTGCTAGGAAATAGCGTTTGTAGATGTCTACGTATAGAAGCAATAGTTTTCTAATGCTTCTTAAATCGTCATATCGCATCTCATATCTACGTTTCACGATAAGATATAGTATTCACTAGGAAGTGTCATGTATACCTCGTATTCCTTTCAAAAGAATGTAAATGCGACTCTTCCTTGCTAGGAAATAGCGTTTGCAGGTGTCTACGTATCGAAGAAATAGTTTTCTAATGCTTCTTAAATCGTCATATCGCATCTCATATCTACGTTTCACGATAAGATATAGTATTCACTGCGAAGTGTCATGTATACCTCGTATTCCTTTCAATTGAACGTAAATGCGACACTTCCTTGCTAGGAAATAGCGTTTGCAGATGTCTACGTATCGAAGTAATAGAGTTCTAATGCATCTTAAATCGTCATATCGCTTCGCATTACTATGCTTCATGATAATATATAATATTCATTGCCAAGTGTCATGTATACCTCGTATTCCTTACAAAAGAATGTAAATGCGACACTTCCTTGCTAGGAAGTAGCGTTTGCAGATGTCTACGTATCGAAGCAATAGAGTTCTAATGCTTCTCAAAACGCGATATCGCTACTCATTACTACGATTCATGATAATATATAATATTCATTGTGGAGTGTTATGTATACCTCGTATTCACTTCAAAAGAATGTAAATGCGACACTTCCATGCTAGGAAATAGCGCTTGCAGATGTCTACGTATCGAAGCAATAGTGTTCTAATGCTTCTTAAATCGCCATATTACATCACATTTCTGTGTTTCATGATAAGATATAATATTCATTGTGAAGTGTTATGTATACCTCGTATTCACTTCAAAAGAATGTAAATGCGACACTTCC
Source organism: Xylocopa sonorina (assembly GCF_050948175.1). Taxonomy (NCBI): domain Eukaryota; kingdom Metazoa; phylum Arthropoda; class Insecta; order Hymenoptera; family Apidae; genus Xylocopa; species Xylocopa sonorina. The sequence goes on from NW_027490091.1 coordinate 3,907,660, forward strand.
TTGCTAGGAAATAGCGTTTGCAGATGTCTACGTATCGAAGCAGTAGAGTTCTAATGCTTCTTAAATCGCCATACCGCATCTCATTTCTATGTTTCATGATAAGATATAATATTCATTGTGGAGTGTTATGTGTACCTCGTATTCGTTTCAAAAGAATGTAAATGCGACACGTCCTTGCTAGGAAGTAGCGTTTGCAGATGTCTACGTATCGAAGCAATAGATTTCTAAAGCTCGCTAATTCGCGATATCGCATCTCATATTTATGTTTCATGATAATATATAATACTCATTGCGAAGTTTCATGTACTCCTCGCATAGAATTCAAACGAATGTGAATGCGACAGTTCCTTGCTGGGAAATAGTGTTTGCAGATGTCTACGTATCGAGGCAATAGTTTTCTAATGCTTCTTAAATCGTCATATCGCATCATATTTCTATGTTTCATGATAATATATAATACTCATTGTGAAGTGTCATGTATACCTCGTATTCCTTTCAAAAGAATGTAAATGCGACACTTCCTTGCTAGGAAGTAGCGTTTGCAGATTTCATCGTATGGAACGAATAGACTTCTAACGCCTCTTAAATCGCAATGTCGCATATCATTTCTGTGTTTCATGATAAGATATAATATTTATTGTGCAGTGTTATGTATATCTCGTCCATACTTCAAATGAATGTAAATGCGACAAGTCCTTGCTACGAAATAGCGTTTGCAGATGTCTACTTATCGTACCATTAGAGTTCTAGTGCTTCTCAAAACGCGATATCGCTTCTCATTACCATGTTTCATTATAATATATAATATTCAATGCGAAGTGTTATGTATACCTCGTATTCACTTCAAAAGAATGTAAATGCGACACTTCCTTGCTAGGAAATAGCGTTTGCAGATGTCTACGTATGGAAGCAATAGATTTTTAAATCTTGCTAATTCGCGATATCGAATCTCATATCTATGTTTCATGATAATTTATAATATTCATTGCGAAGTGTCATGTATACCTCGCATACACTTCAAATGAATGTAAGTGCGACACTTCCTTGCTAGGAAATAGCGTTTGCAGATGTCTACGTATCGATGCAATAGGGATCTAATGCTTCTTAAATCGCCATATCGCTTCTCATTTCTATGTTTCATGACAATATATAATATTCACTGCGAAGTGTCATGTATACCTCGCATACACTTCAAATGAATGTAAATGCGACACTTCCTTGATAGGAAGTAGCGTTTGCAGATATCCACGTATCGAAGCAATAGAGTTCTAATGCTTCTTAAATCGCCATATCGCATCTCACTCCTATGCTTCATGATAAGATATAATATTCATTGCGGAGTGTTATGTATACCTCGTATTCACCTCAAAAGAATGTAAACGCGACACTTCCTTGCCAGGAAATAGCGTTTGCAGATGTCTACGTATCATAGCATTAGAGTTATAATGCTTCTCAAAAAGCGATATCGCTACTCATTACTATGTTTCATGATAATATATAATATTCATTGTGGAGTGTTATGTATGGCTCGTATTCACTTCAAAAGAATGTAAATACGACACTTCCTTGCTTGGAAATAGCGTTTGCAGGTGTCTACGTATCGAAGCAATAGATTTCTAAAGCTTGCTAATTCGCGATATCGCATGCCGTATCTATGTTCCATGATAATTTATAATATTCATTGCGAAGTGTCATGTATACCTCGCATACTCTTCAAATGAATGTGAATGCGACAGTTCCTTGGTGGGAAATAGCGTTTGCAGATATCTACGTATCGAAGCAATAGAGTTCTATAGCTTCTTAGACCGTGATATCGCATCTCATTTCTATGTTTGATGGTAGGATACAATATTCATTGCGAAGTGTCACTTATGCCTTGTATTCACTTCAAAAGAAAGTAAATGCGACACTTCTTTGCCAGGAAGTAGAGTTTGCAGGTGTCTACGTATCGTAACAATAGGGTTCTTATGCACTTTATATCGCGATATCGCATCACATTCATATGTTACATGATAAGATATAATATTCATTGCAAAGTTTCATCTATACCTCGCACACACTTCAAGTGAATGTAAATGCGACACTTCCATGCAAGGAAATAGCGTTTGCAGATGTCTACGTTTCGTGGCATTAGAGTTCTAATGCTTCTCAAAACGCGATATCGCTTCTCATTTCTATGTTTCATGATAATATATAATTTTCATTGCGATGTGTTATGTATACCTCGCATACACTTCAAATGAATGTAAATGCGACACTTCATTGCTTGGAAATAGCGCTTGCAGATTTCATCGTATGGAACGAATAGACTTCTAACGCTTCTTAAATCGCAATGTCGCATATCATTTCTGTGTTTCATGATAAGATATAATATTCATTGTGCAGTGTTATGTATATCTCGTCCATACTTCAAATGAATGTAAATGCGACAAGTCCTTGCTACGAAATAGCGTTTGCAGATGTCTACTTATCGTACCATTAGAGTTCTAGTGCTTCTCAAAACGCGATATCGCTACTCATTACCATGTTTCATTATAATATATAATATTCAATGCGAAGTGTTATGTATACCTCGTATTCACTTCAAAAGAATGTAAATGCGACACTTCCTTGCTAGGAAATAGCGTTTGCAGATGTCTACGTATGGAAGCAATAGATTTTTAAATCTTGCTAATTCGCGATATCGAATCTCATATCTATGTTTCATGATAATTTATAATATTCATTGCGAAGTGCCATGTATACCTCGCATACACTTCAAATGAATGTGAATGCGACAGTTCCTTGCTAGGAAATAGCGTTTGCAGATATCTACGTATCGAAGCACTAGAGTTCTAAATCTTCTTAAATCGCGATATCGCATCTCATTTCTATGTTTCATGATAAGATATAATATTCATTTTGTAGTGTTATGAATACCTCGTATTCGTTTCGAAAGAATGTAAATGCGACACATCCTTGCTAGGAAGTAGCGTTTGCAGATTTCATCGTATGGAACCAATAGTCTTCTAACGCTTCTTAAATCGCAATGTCGCATATCATTTCCGTGTTTCATGATAAGATATAATATTTATTGTGCAGTGTTATGTATATCTCGTCTATACTTCAAATGAATGTAAATGCGACAAGTCCTTGCTACGAAATAGCGTTTGCAGATGTCTACGTATCGTACCATTAGAGTTCTAATGCTTCTCAAAACGCGATATCGCTGCTCATTACCATGTTTCATTATAATATATAATATTCACTGTAGAGTGTTATGTATACCTCGTATTCACTTCAAAAGAATGTAAGTGCGACACTTCCTTGCTTGGAAATAGCGTTTGCAGATGTCTACGTATCGATGCAATGGGGATCTAATGCTTCTTAAATCGCCATATCGCTTCTCATTCCTTGTTTCGTGACAATATATAATATTCACTGCGAAGTGTCATGTATACCTCGCATACACTTCAAATGAATGTAAATGCGACACTTCCTTGCTAGGAAATAGCGTTTGCAGATGTCTACGTATCGAAGAAATAGACATCTAATGCTTCATAAATCGCCATATCGCATCTCATTCCTATGTTTCATGATAAGATATAATATTCATTGTGGAGTGTTATGTATACCTCGTATTCACTTCAAAGGAATGTAAACGTGACACTTCCTTGCCAAGAAATAGCGTTTGCAGATGTCTTCGTATCGTAGCATCAGAGTTCTAATGCTTCTCAAAACGCGATATCGCATCTCATTTCTATGTTTCATGATAAGATATGATATTCATAGCGAAGTGCCATGTATACCTCGCATGCACTTCAATTGAATGTACATGCGACACTTCCTTGCTAGGAAATAGCGTTTGCAGATGTCTACGTATCGAAGCAATAGATTTCTAAAGCTTGCTAATTCACGATATCGCATCTCATATCTATGTTTCATGATAATATATAATATTCATTGAGAAGTGTCATGTATACCACGCATACACTTCGAATGAATGTGAATGCGACAGTTCCTTCCTAGGAAATATCGTTTGCAGATGTCTACGTATCGTAGCAAAAGGGTTCTAATGCTTCTCAAGACGCGATATCGCATGACATTCCTATGTTTCATGATAAGATATAATATTCATTGCGTAGTGTCATGTATACCTCTTATTCACTTCAAAAGAATGTAAATGAGCCACTTCCTTGCTAGCAAATATCGTTTGCAGATGTCTACGTACCGTAGCAATAGTGTTCTAATGCTTCTTAAAAAGCGATGTGTCTCCTCATTTGCATGTTTCATGATAAGATGTAATATTCATTGTGGAGTGTTATGTATACCTCGTGTTCACCTCAAACGAATATAAATGTGACACTTCCCTGCTAGGAAATAGCGATGGCAGATGTCAACGTATCGAAGCAACAGAGTTCTAATGCTTCATAAAACGAGATATCGCATCTCATTTCTATGTTTTATGATAAGATGTATTATACATTGTGGAGTGTTATGTATAAGTCGTATTCGTTTCAAAAGAATGTAAATGCTACACTTCCTTCCTAGGAAATTAAGTTACAGGATGTCTATGTACCGAAGCAATAGAGTTCTAGTGCTTCTTAAAACGCGAAATCGCATATCATTTCTATGTTTCATGATAAGATATAATAGTTATTGTGAAGCGTCATGTATACCTAGTATTCACTTCAGAAGACTGATAATGCGGCACTTCCTTGCTAGGAAGTAGCATTGGCAGATGTCTACGTATCGAAGCAATAGTGTTCTAATGCTTCCTAAAACGGGATACCGCATCTCATTTCTATGTTTCATGATAAGATGTAATATTCATTGCGATGTGTTATGTATACCTCACATACACTTCCAATGAATGTAGTTGCGACACTTCCTTGCTAGGAGATAACGTTTGCAGATGTGTATGTATCGAAGCAACATAGTTCTAATGCTTCTCAAAACGCAATATCGCATCACAGATCTATGTTTCATGATAAGATGAAATATTCAGTGCGATGTGTCACGGATACCTCGCAAATATTTCCAATGAATGTAAATGCGAAACTTAAATGTTTGAAAACAGCAATTGCAGATGTCTACGTATAGAAGCAATGGAGTTCTAATGCTTGTTAAGACGCGATATCGCATCTCACTTCTACGTTTCATGATAAGATATAGTATTCATTGCGAAGTGTCATGTATACCTTGTTTTCACTTGAAAAGAATGTAGATGCGTCACTTCCATGCTAGGAAATAGCGTTTGCAGATGTCTACGTATCGAAGCAATAATGTTCTAATACTTCTTAAATCGCAATATCGCATTACATATCTATGTTTCATGATAAGATATAGAATTCATTGCGAAGTGTCATGTATACCTCGCATACACTCCAACTGAATGTAAGTGCGACACGTCCTTGCTAGGAAATAGCGTTTCCAGATGTCTACGTATCGAAGCAATAGAGTTCTAAAGCTTCTTAAACCGCCATATCGCATGTCATTCCTGTGTTTCATGATAAGATATATTATTCATTGTGCAGTGTCATGAATACCTCGCATACACTTCAGATTAATGTGAATGCGACAGTTCCTTGCTAGGAAATAGTGTTTTCAGATAACTACGTAACGTGGCATTAGGGTTCTAATGCTTCTCAAGATGCGATATCGCGTCTCATTTCTATGTTTCATGATAATATATAATATTCATTGCGAAGTGTCATGTAAACTCGCATACACTTCAAATGAATGTAAATGCGGCACTTCCTTGTTAGGAAGTAGCGTTTGCATATGTCTACGTATCGAAACAATAGTGTTCTAATGCTTCTCAAAACGCGATGTCGCATCTCATTTCTGTGTTTCATGATTACATATAATATTCATTGTGCAGTGTTATGTATACCTCGTATCCACATCAGAAAAATGTAAATGCGACACTTCCTTGCTAGGAAATAGCGTTTGTAGGAGTCTACGTATGGTAGCAATAGAGTTCAAACGCTTGTTAAATGGCGATATCGCATCGCATTTCTATGTTTCATGATAATATATAATATTCATTGCGAAGTGTCATGTATACCTCGCATACACTTAAAATTGATATAAATGCGACACTTCCTTGCTAGGAAATGGCGTTTGCAGATGTCTGCGTATTGAAGCAATAGAGTTCAAATGCTTCTTAAATCGCCATATCGCATCTCATATTTACGTTTCTTGATAAGATATAATATTCATTGTGCAGTGTCATGTATACCTCGCATACACTTCAAATTAATGTGATGCGACAGTTCCTTGCTAGGAAATAGTGTTTGCAGATATCTACGTATCGTGGCATTAGGGATCTAATGCTTCTCAGGATGCGATATCGCGTCTCATTTGTATGTTTCAATATAATATATGATATTCATTGCGAAGTGTCATGTATACCTCATATACACTTTAACTGAATGTTCATACGACACTTCCTTGCTAGGAAATAGCGTTTGCAGATGTAACCGTATCGAAGCAATAGAATTCTAATGCTTCTCAAAACGCGATATCGCTTCGCATTCCTGTGTTTCATGATAAGATATAATATTCATTGTGCAGTGTTAAGAACACTTCGTATTCACTTCAAAAGAATGTAAATGCGACACTTCCTTGCTAGGAAATAGCGTTTTCAGATGTCTACGTATCGGGGTAATAGAGTTTTAATGCCTCTTAAAACGTGATATCGCATCTCATTTCTATGTTTCATGATATGATATAATATCCATTGCGAAGTGTCATGTATACCTCGAATTTACTTCAAAAGAATATAAATGCGACACTTCTTTCCTAAGAAATAGCGTTTGCAGATGTCTACGTATCCAAGCAATAGAGTTCTAATACTTCTTAAAACGCGATATCGAATCTCGTTTCTATGTTTCATGATAAGATATCATATTCATTGTGTACTGTTATGTATACCTCGTATTCACTTCTAAAGAATGTAAACGCGACACTTCTTTGCTAAGAAATAGCGTTTGCAGATGTCTACGTATCCAAGCAATAGATTTCTAATGCTTCTTAAAACGCGATATCGCATCTCATTTCTATGTTTGATGATAGTATACAATATTCAATGCGAAGTGACACTTATGCCTCGTATTCACTTCAAAAGAAAGTAAATGCGACACTTCTTTGCTAGGAAGTAGAGTTTGCAGATGTCTACGTATCGTAACAATAGGGTTCTTATGCGCTTTGTATCGCGATATCGCATCTCATTAATATGTTACATGATAAGATATAATATTCCTTGCGAAGTGTCATGTATACCACATATTCTCTTCAAAATAATGTAAATGCGACACTTCCATGCTAGGAAATAGCGTTTACAGATGTCTCTGTTTCGAAGCAGTAGATTTCTTGTTCTTCTTAAATCGCGATATCGCATCTCATTTCAACGGTCCATGATAAGATATAATATTCATTGCGATGTGTACCTTGTAACTCGCATACACTTCAAATGAGTGTAAATGCGACACTTTCTTGCTAGGAAACAGCGTGTCCAGATTTCTACGTATCAAAATAATTGAGCCCTAATGCTTCTTAAAACGAGATGTCCCATCTTATTTCGATGTTTCATGTTAGGATACAATATTCGTTGCGAAGTGTTATGTATACCTCATATTCTCTTCAAAATAATGTAAATGCGACACTTCCATGCTAGGAAATAGCGTTTACAGATGTCTCCGTTTCGAAGCAGTAGAGTTCTAATGCTTCTTAAATCGCGATATCGCATTTCATTTATATGTTTCGTTATAATGTATAATATTCATTGTGGAGTGTTATGTATACCTCGTATTCACTTCAACGGAATATAAATGCAACACTTCCTTGCTATTAAATAGCGTTTGCAGATGTTACCGTATCGAAGCAGAAGAGATCTAATGCTTCATAAATCGCGTTACCGCATTGCATACCTATGTTTCGTGATAAGGTATAATATTCATTGTGAAATGTTATGTGTACCCCGTATTCACTTCAAAAGAATGTAAATGCGACATTTCCTTGGTATTAAATAGCGTTTGCAGGTGTCTACGTATCGTAGCAATAGAGTTCTAATGCTTCTTATATCGCCATATTGCATCTCATTCCTATGTTTCATAATAAGATATAATATTTATTGTGGACTCTTATGTATACCTCGTACTCACTTCAAATGTATGTAAATGCGACACTTCCTTGCTAGGATGTAGCGAATGCAGATGTCTCCGTATCGAGGAAATAGTGTTCTAATGCTCCTTAAATCGCGAAATCGCATCTCATTTCTATGTTTCGTGATAGGATATAATATTCATTGCGAAGTGTCACGTATACCTCGTATTCCTTTCAAAAGAATACAAATGCGACACTTCCACGCTAGGAAATAGCGTTTGCAGATGTCTCCGTATCGAAGCAATAGAGTTCTTATGCTTGTGAAATCGCCATATTACATCTCATTTCTATGTTTCATAATAAGATATAATATTCATTGTGGAGTGTTATGTATACCTCGTATTCACTTCAAAAGAATGTAAACGCGACACTTCCTTGCCAGGAAATAGCGTTTGCAGATGTCTACGTATCGTAGCATTGGAGTTCTAATGCTTGTTAAATCGCCATATTACATCTCATTTCTATGTTTCATAAAAAGATATAATATTCATTGCGGAGTGTTATGTATACCTCGAATTCACTTCAAAGGAATGTAAACGCGACACTTCCTTGACAGGAAATAGCGTTTGTAGATGTCTACGTATCGTAGCATTAGAGATCTAATGCTTCTCAATACGCGATATCGCACCTCATATCTATGTTTCATGATAATATATAATATTCATTGCGAAGTGTTACGTATACCTCGCATACACTTCAAATGAATGTGAATGCGACAGTTCCTTGCTGGGAAATAGTGTTTGCAGATATCTACGTATCGAAGCAGCAGAGTTCTAAAGCTTCTTCAATCGCGATATCGCATAACATTTCTATGTTTCATGGTAAGATATAATATTCATTGTGCAGTGTTATGAATACCTCGTATTCACTTCAAAAGAATGTAAATGCGACACCTCCTTGCTAGGAAGTAGAGTTTGCAGATGTCTACGTATCGAAGCAATTGTGATCTAATGCTTCTTAAATCGTCATATCGATTCTCATTTCTATGTTTCATGATAAGATATAATATTCATTGCGAAGAGTCATGTACACCTCGTATTCCTTTCAAAAGAATGTAAATGCGACACCTCCTTGTTAGGAAGTAGCGTTTGCAGATGTCTACGTATCGAAGCAATAGAGTTCTAATGCTCCTTAAATCGCCATATTACATCGCATTTCTATGTTGCATAATAAGATATAATATTCATTGTGCAGTGTTGTGTATACCTCATATTCACTTCAAAAGAATGTAAATGCGATACTTCGTTGCCAGGAAATAGCGTTTGCAGATGTCTACGTATCGAAGCAATAGGCATCTAATGCTTCTTAAAACGCGATATCGCACCTCATTTCTATGTTTGATGATAAGTATACAATATTCAATGCGAAGTGTCACTTATGCCTCGTATTCACTTCAAAAGAAAGTAAATGCGACACTTCTTTGCTAGGAAGTAGAGTTTGCAGATGTCTACGTATCGTAACAATAGGGTTTTTATGCTCTTTATATCGCGATATCGCATCTCATTTATATGTTACATGATAAGATATAATATTCATTGCGAAGTGTCATGTATACCACATATTCTCTTCAAAATAATGTAAATGCGACACTTCCATGCTAGGAAATAGTGTTTGCAGATATCTAGTATCGAAGCAATAGAGTTCTAATGCTTCTTAAATCGCGAGATCACATCTCATATATATGTTTCGTGATAATATATAATATTCATTGCGAAGAGTCATGTATACCTCGCATACACTTCAAATGAATGTGAATGCGACAGTTCCTTGCTAGGAAATAGTGTTTGCAGATATCTAGTATCGAAGCAATAGAGTTCTAATGCTTCTTAAATCGCGATATCGCATCTCATTTCTATGTTTCATGATAAGATATAATATTCAGTGTGCAGTGTTATGAATACCTCGCATTCACTTCAAAAGAATGTAAACGCGACACTTCGGTGCTAGGAAATAGCGTTTGCAGATGTCTACGTATCGTACCATTAGAAATCTGATGCTTCGCAAAACGCGATATCGCTACTCATTACCATGTTTCATTATAATATATAATATTCATTGTGGAGTGTTATGTATACCTCGTATTCACTTCAAAAGGATGTAAATGCGACACATCCTTGCTAGGAAATAGCGTTTGCAGATGTCTACGTATCGGAGCAAAAGTTTTCTATTGCTTCTTAAATCGTCATATCGCATCTCATATCTACGTTTCATGATAAGATATAATATTCACTGCGAAGTGTCATGTATACCTCGCATACACTTCAACTGAATGTAAATGCGACACTTCCTTGCTAGGAAATAGCGTTTGCAGATGTCTATGTATCGAAGCAATAGTGTTCTAATGCTTCTTAAATCGCGATATCGCATCTCATATCTATGTTTCGTGATAATATATAATATTCATTGCGAAGAGTCATGTATACCTCGCATACACTTCAAATGAATGTGAATGCGACAGTTCCTTGCTAGGAAATAGTGTTTGGAGATATCTACGTATCGAAGCAATAGAGTTCTAATGCTTCTCAAATCGCGATATCGCTACTCAATGCTATGTTTCATGATAAGATATAATATTCATTGTGCAGTGTTATGAATACCTCGTAATCACTTCAAAAGTATGTAAATGCGACACTTCCTTGCTAGGAAATAGCGTTTGCAGATGTCTACGTATCGAAGCAATAGATATCTAATGCTTCTTAAATCGTAGTTTCGCATCTCATATCTACGTTTCATGATAAGATATAATATTCATTTCGAAGTGTCATGTATACCTCGTATTTCTTTCAAAACAATGTAAATTCGACACTTGCTTGCTAGGAAATAGCGTTTGCAGATGTCTACGTATAGAAGCAATAGGAATCTAATGCTTCTTAAATAGCGATATCGCATCTCATTTCTATGTTTCATGATAAGATATAATATCCATTGTGCAGTGTTATGTATATCTCGTCTATGCTTCAAATGAATGTAAATGCGACACTTCCTTGCTAGGAAATAGCGTTTGCAGATGTCTACGTATCGAAGCAATAGAGTTCTAATGCTTCTTAAATCGCCATATCGCATCTCATTTGTATGTTTCATGATACGATATAATATTCATTGTGCAGTGTTTTGTATATCTCGTCTATACTTCAAATTAATGTAAATGCGACACTTCCTTGCTAGGAAATAGCGTTTGGAGATGTCTACGTATCGAAGCAATAGTGTTCTAATTCTCCTTAAATCGCGATATCGCCTCTCATTCCTATGTTTCATTATAAGATATAACATTCATTGTGGAGTGTTATGTATACCTCGTATTCATTCCAAAAGAATGTAAATGCGACACTTCCTTGCTAGGAAATAGCGTTTGCAGATGTCTACGTATCGATGCAATAGATTTCTAAAGCTTGCTAATTCGCGATATCGCATCTCATATCTACGTTTCATGATAATATATAATATTCATTGCGAAGTGTCACCTATACCTCGCGTACACTTCAAACGAATGTAAATGCGACAATACCTTACTTGGGTGTAGCGTTCGCAGATGTCTACGTATCGAAGCAATAGAGTTCTAATGCGTCTTAAATCGCCATATTGCATCTCATTCCTATGTTTCATGATAAGATATAATATTTATTGTGGACTCTTATGTATACCTCGTATTCACTTCAAATGTATGTAAATGCGACACTTCCTTTCCAGGAAATAGCGTTTGCAGATGCCTACGTATCGTAGCATTAGAGTTCTAATGCTTCTCAAAACGCGATATAGCTATTCGTTACTATGTTTCATGATAATATATAATATTCACTGTGGAGTGTTATGTATACCTCGTATTCACATCAGAAGTATGTAAATGCGACACTTCCTTGCTAGGAAGTAGCGTTTGCAGATGCCTGCGTATCGAAGCAATAGTGTTCTAATTCTTCTTAAACCGCGATATCGCCTCTCATTTCTATGTTTCAAGATAGGATATAATATTCATTGTGCAGTGTTATGTATATCTGATCTATACTTCAAATGAATGTAAATGCGACACTTCCTTGCTAGGAAATAGCGTTTGCAGATGTCTGCGTATCGTGGCATTAGAGTTCTAATGCTTCTCAAAATGCGGTATCGCTTCTCATTTCTATCTTTCGTGATAATATATAATATTCATTGCGAAGTGCCATGTATATCTCACATACACTTCAATTGAATGTACATGCGACACTTCCTTGCTCGGAAGTAGCGTTTGCAGATGTCTACGTATCGAAGCAATGGAGTTCTAATGCTTCTTAAATCGCCATATCGAATCTCATTTCTATGTTTCATGATAAGATATAATATTCATTGTGCAGTGTTTTGTATATCTCGTCTATACTTCAAATGAATGTAAATGCGACACTTCCTTGCTAGGAAATAGCGTTTGCAGATGTCTACGTATCGAAGCAATAGAGTTCTAATGCTTCTTAAATCGCCATATTGCATCTCATTCCAATGTTTCATGATAAGATATAATATTTATTGTGGACTCTTATGTATACCTCGTATTCACTTCAAATGTATGTAAATGCGACACTTCCTTGCCAGGAAATAGCGTTTGCAGATGTCTACGTATCGTAGCATTAGAGTTCTAATGCTTCTCAAAACGCGATATAGCTATTCGTTACTATGTTTCATGATAATATATAATATTCACTGTGGAGTGTTATGTATACCTCGTATTCACATCAGAAGAATGTAAATGCGACACTTCCTTGCTAGGAAGTAGCGTTTGCAGATGCCTGCGTATCGAAGCAATAGAGTTCTAATACTTCTTAAATCGCCATATCGCATCTCATTTCTGTGTTTCATGATACGATATAATATTCATTGTGCAGTGTTATGTATATCTCATCTATACTTCAAATTAATGTAAATGCGACACTGCCTTGCTAGGAAATAGCGTTTGCAGATGTCTACGTATCGAAGCAATAGTGTTCTAATTTTTCTTAAATCGCGATATCGCCTCTCATTCCTACGCTTCATTATAAGATATAATATTCATTGTGGAGTGTTATGTATAAATCGTATTCACTTCAAAAGTATGTAAATGCGACACTTCCTTGCCAGGAAATGGCGTTTGCAGATGTCTACGTATCGTAGCATTAGAGTTCTAATGCTTCTTAAATCGCCATATCAAATCTCATTTCTATGTTTCATGATAAGATATAATATTCATTGTGGAGTGTTATGTATACCTCGTATTCATTTCAAAAGAATGTAAATGCGACAATTCCTTGCTAGGAAATAGCGTTTGCAGATGTCTACGTATCGAAGCAATAGATTTCTAATGCTTGCTAACTCGCGATATCGCATATCATATCTACGTTTCATGATAATATATAATATTCATTGCGAAGTGTCACCTATACCTCGCGTACACTTCAAACGAATGTAAATGCGACACTTCCTTGCTAGGAAATAGCGTTTGCTGATGTCTACGTATCGTAGCATTAGTGCTCTAATACTTCTCAAAACGCGACATCGTTTCTCCTTTCTATGTTTCATGATAGTATATAATATTCATTGCGTAGTGTCATGTATACCTCGCATACACTTCAAATGAATGTAAATGCGACAATACCTTGCTTGGATGTAGCGTTCGCAGATGTCTACGTATCAAAGCAATAGAGTTCTAATGCTTCTTAAATCGCCATATTGCATCTCATTCCTATGTTTCATGATAAGATATAATATTTATTGTGGACTCTTATGTATACCTCGTATTCACTTCAAATGTATGTAAATGCGACACTTCCTTGCCAGGAAATAGCGTTTGCAGATGTCTACGTATCGTAGCATTAGAGTTCTAATGCTTCTCAAAACGCGATGTAGCTATTCGTTACTATGTTTCATGATAATATATAATATTCACTGTGGAGTGTTATGTATACCTCGTATTCACATCAGAAGAATGTAAATGCGACACTTCCTTGCTAGGAAGTAGCGTTTGCAGATGCCTGCGTATCGAAGCAATAGATTTCTAATACTTCTTAAATCGCCATATCGCATCTCATTTCTATGTTTCATGATAAGATATAATATTCATTGTGCAGTGTTATGTATATCTCGTCTATACTTCAAATGAATGTAAATGCGACACTTCCTTGCTGGGAAATAGCGTTTCCAGATGTCTACGTATCGAAGCAATAGAGTTCTAATGCTTCTTAAATCGCCATATTGCAACTCATTCCAATGTTTCATGATAAGATATAATATTTATTGTGGACTCTTATGTATACCTCGTATTCACTTCAAATGTATGTAAATGCGACACTTCCTTGCCAGGAAATAACGTTTGCAGATGCCTACGTATCGTAGCATTAGAGTTCTAATGCTTCTCAAAACGCGATATAGCTATACGTTACTATGTTTCATGATAATATATAATATTCACTGTGGAGTGTTATGTATACCTCGTATTCACATCAGAAGTATGTAAATGCGACACTTCCTTGCTAGGAAGTAGCGTTTGCAGATGCCTGCGTATCGAAGCAATAGAGTTCTAATACTTCTTAAATCGCCATATCGCATCTCATTTCTATGTTTCATGATAAGATATAATATTCATTGTGCAGTGTTATGTATATCTCGTCTATACTTCAAATTAACGTAAATGCGACACTTCCTTGCTAGGAAATAGCGTTTGCAGATGTCTACGTATCGAAGCAATAGTGTTCTAATTCTTCTTAAATCGCGATATCGCCTCTCATTTCTATGTTTCATGATAAGATATAATATTCATTGTGCAGTGTTATGTATATCTGATCTATACTTCAAATGAACGTAAATGCGACACTTCCTTGCTAGGAAATAGCATTTGCAGATGTCTGCGTATCGTGGCATTAGAGTTCTAATGCTTCTCAAAACGCGGTATCGCTTCTCATTTCTATGTTTCGTGATAATATATAATATTCATTGCGAAGTTCCATGTATATCTCACATACACTTCAATTGAATGTACATGCGACACTTCCTTGCTCGGAAGTAGCGTTTGCAGATGTCTACGTATCGAAGCAATGGAGTTCTAATGCTTCTTATATCGCCATATCGAATCTCATTTCTATGTTTCATGATAAGATATAATATTCATTGTGCAGTGTTATGTATATCTCGTCTATACTTCAAATGAATGTAAATGCGACACTTCCTTGCTAGGAAATAGCGTTTGCAGATGTCTACGTATCGAAGCAATAGAGTTCTAATGCTTCTTAAATAGCCATATTGCATCTCATTCCAATGTTTCATGATAAGATATAATATTTATTGTGGAGTCTTATGTATACCTCGTATTCACTTCTAATGTATGTAAATGCGACACTTCCTTGCCAGGAAATAGCGTTTGCAGATGTCTACGTATCGTAGCATTAGAGTTCTAATGCTTCTCAAAACGCGATATAGTTATTCGTTACTATGTTTCATGATAATATATAATATTCACTGTGGAGTGTTATGTATACCTCGTATTCACATCAGAAGAATGTAAATGCGACACTTCCTTGCTAGGAAGTAGCGTTTGCAGATGTCTACGTATCGTGGCATTACAGTTCTAATGCTTCTCAAAACGCGATATCGCTACTCATTACTTTGTTTCATGATAATATATAATACTCATTGTGGAGTGTTATGTATACCTCGTATTCACTTCAATAGAATGTAAATGCGATACTTCCTTGCTAGGAAATAGCGTTTGCAGATGTCTACGTACCGAAGCAATAGATTTCTAAATCTTTCTAATTCGCGATATCGCACCTCATTTCTATGTTTCATGACAAGATATAATATTCATTGTGGAGTGTCATGTATACCTCGTATTCGTTTCAAAGGAATGTAAATGCGACACTTCCTTGTTAGGAAGTAGCGTTTGCAGATTTCTACGTATCGAAGCAATAGAGTTCCAATGCTTCTTAAATCGCGATATCGCACCTCATTTCTATGTTTCATGATAAAATATAATATTCATTGTGTAGTGTTATATTTATCTCATCTATACTTCAAATGAATGTAAATGCGACACTTCCTTGCTAGGAAGTAGCGTTTGCAGATGTCTACGTATCGAAGCAATACTGTTCTAATGCTTCTTAAATCGCGATATCGCATCTCATTCCTATGTTTCATGACAAGATATAATATTCATTGCGAAGTGTCATGTATACCTCGTATTCCTTTCAAAAGAATGTAAATGCGACACTTCCTTGCTAGGAAGTAGCGTTTGCAGATTTCTACGTATCGAAGCAATAGGGTTCTAATGCTTCTTAAATCGCGATATCGCACCTCATTTCTATGTTTCATGATAAGATATAATATTCGTTTGTGTAGTGTTGTGTTTATCTCATCTATACTTCAAATGAATGTAAATGCGACACTTCCTTGCTAGGAAGTAGCCTTTGCAGATGTATACGTATCGAAGCAATAGAGTTCTAATGCTTCTCAAAAAGCGATATTGCATCTCATTCCTATGTTTCATGATAAGATATAATATTCACTGTGCAGTGTTAAGTATACCTCGTATTCACTTGAAAAGAATGTAAATGCGACACTTTCTTGCTAGGCAGTAGCGTTTGCAGATGTCTACGTATCGAAGCAATTGAGTTCTAATGCTTCTTAAATCGTCATATCGCCATCTCATTTCTATATTTCATGATAAGATATAATATTCAATGTGCAGTGTTATGTACTCCTCGTACTCACTTCAAAAGACAGTAAATGCGACACTTCCTTGCTAGGAAATAGCGTTGGCAGATGTCTACGTGTCGAAGCAATGGAGTTCTAATGCTTCTCAAAACGCGATATCACGTCTCATTCCTATGTTTCATAATAAGATATAATATTCAATGTGCAGTGTTATGTACTGCTCGTATTCACTTCAAAAGAAAATAAATGCGACAATACCTTGCTAGGAAATAGCGTTTGCAGATTTCTCCGTATCGAAGAAATAGTGTTTTAATGCTTCTTAAATCGCGATATCGCATCTCATTTCTATGTTTCATGATAAGATATAATAATCGTGCAGTGTCATGTATATCTCGTCTATAATTCAAATGGATGTAAATGCGACACCTACTTGCTGGGAAATAGCGTTTGCAGATGTCTACGTATCGAAGCAATAGAGTTCTAATGCTTCTTAAACCGTCATATCGCATCTCATGTTTATGTTTCATGATAAGATATAATATTCATAGGGAAGTGTCATGTATACCTCGCATTCCTTTCAAAGGAATGTAAATGCGACACTTCCTTGCTAGGAAGTAGCGTTTCCAGATGTCTACGTATCGAAGCAATAGTGTTCTAATGCTTCTTAAATCGCCATATCGCTACACATTACCATGTTTCATGATACCATGTAATATTAATTGTGGAGTGTTATGTATACCTCGTATTCACTTCAAAAGAATGTAGATGCGACAATTCCTTGCTAGGAAATGGCGTTTGCAGATGTCTACGTATCGAAGCAATAGATTTCTAATGCTTGCTAGTTCGCGATATCGCATCTCATATCTGTGTTTCATGATTATATATAATATTCATTGCGAAGTGTTATGTATACCTCGCATACACTTCAAATGAATGTGAATGCGACAGTTCCTTGCTAGGAAATAGTGTTTGCAGAAATCTACGTTTCGAAGCAATAGAGTTCTAAAGCTTCATAAATTGCGATATCGCATATCATTTCTATGTTTCATGATAACATATAATATTCATTGTGGAGTGTTATGTATACCTCGTATTCACTTCAAATGAATGTAAATGCGACACTTCCTTGCTAGGAAATATCGTTTGCAGATGTCTACGTATCGAAGCAATAGATTTCTAATGCTTGCTAGTTCGCGACATCGCATCTCATACCTACGTTTCATGATAAGATATAATATTCATTGCGAAGTGTCATGTATACCTCGCATGCGCTTCAAGTGAATGTGAATGCAACACTTCCTTGGTAGGGATTAGCGATTGCAGATACCTACGTATCCAAGCCATAGAGTTCTAATTCTTCTTAAATCGCGATATCGCATCTCATTTCTATGTTTCATGACAATATATAAAATTCATTGCGAAGTGTCATGTATAGCACGCATACACTTAAAATGAATGTAAATGCGACACTTCCTTGCTAGGAAATAGCGTTTGCAGATGTCTACGTATCGAAACAATAGATTTCTAATGCTTGCTAGTTCGCGATACCGCATCTCATATCTGTGTTTCATGATAATATGTAATATTCATTGCGAAGTGTTATGTATACCTCGCATACACTTCAAATGAATGTGAATGCGACAGTTCCTTGCTAGGAAATAGTGTTTGCAGATATCTACGTTTCGAGGCAATGGTGTTCTAATGCATCTTAAATGGCGACATCGCATCTCATTTCTATGTTTCATGACAATATATAACATTCATTGCGTAGTGTCATGTATACCTCGTATTCACTTCAAAGGAATGTAAATGCGACACTTCCTTGCTAGGAAATAGCGTTTGCAGATGTCTACGTATCGAAGCAATAGATTTCTAATGCTTGCTAGTTCGCGATATCGCATCTCATATCTACGTTTCATGATAAGATATAATATTCGTTGCGAAGTGTCATGTATACCTCGTATTCCTTCCAAAAGAATGTAAATGCGACACTTCCTTGCTAGGAAGTAGCGTTTGCAGATGTCTACGTATCGAAGCAATAGTGTTCTAATGCTTCTTAAACCGTCATATCGCATCTCATGTTTATGTTTCATGATAAGATATAATATTCATTGCGAAGTGTCATGTATACCTCGCATTCCTTTCAAAAGAATGCAAATGCGACACTTCCTTGCTAGGAGGTAGCGTTTGCAGATGTCTACGTATCGAAGCAATAGTTTTCTAATGCTTCTTAAATCGTCATATCGCATCTCACATCTACGTTTCGTGATAAGATATAGTATTCATTGCGAAGTGTCATGTATACCTCGTATTCCTTTCAAAAGAATGTAAATGCGACACTTCCTTGCTTGGAAATAGCGTTTGCAGATGTCTACGTATCGAAGCAATAGTTTTCTAATGCTTCTTAAATCGTCATATCGCATCTCATATCTACGTTTCATGATACGTTATAGCATTCATTGCGAAGTGTCATGTATACCTCGTGTTCCTTTCAAAAGAATGTAAATGCGACACTTCCTTGCTTGGAAATAGCGTTTGCAGATGTCTACGTATCGGAGCAATAGTGTTCTAATGCTTCTTAAATCGCCATATCGCTACACATTACTATGTTCTATGATAACATATAATATTCACTGTGGAGTGTTATGTATACCTCGTATTCACTTCAAAAGAATGTAAATGCGACACTTCCTTGCTAGGAAGTAGCGTTTGCAGATGTCTACGTATCGAAGCAATAGTTTTCTAATGCTTCTTAAATCGTCATATCGCATCTCATATCTACGTTTCACGATAAGATATAGTATTCATTACGAAGTGTCATGTATACCTCGTATTCCTTTCAAAAGAATGTAAATGCGACACTTCCTTGCTAGGAAATAGCGTTTGCAGATGTCTACGTATCGAAGCAATAGATTTCTAGTGCTTGCTAGTTCGCGATATCGCATCTCATATCTACGTTTCATGATAAGATATAATATTCGTTGCGGATTGTCATGTATACCTCGTATTCCTTCCAAAAGAATGTAAATGCGACACTTCCTTGCTAGGAAATAGCGATTGCAGATGTCTACGTATCGAAGCAATGGAGTTCTAATGCTTCTTAAATCGTCATTTCGCATCTCATGTTTATGTTTCATGATAAGATATAATATTCATTGCGAAGTGTCATGTATACCTCGCATTCCTTTCAAAAGAATGTATATGCGACACTTCCCTCCTAGGAAGTAGCGTTTGCAGATGTCTACGTATCGAAGCAATTGGGATCTAATGCTTCTTAAATCGCCATATTGCATCTCATTTCTATGTTTCATGATAAGATATAATATTCATTGTGCAGTGTTATGTATACCTCGTATTCACATCAGAAGAATGTAAATGCGACACTTCCTTGCTAGGAAGTAGCGTTTGCAGATGTCTACGTATCGTGGCATTACAGTTCTAATGCTTCTCAAAACGCGATATCGCTACTCATTACTTTGTTTCATGATAATATATAATACTCATTGTGGAGTGTCATGTATACCTCGTATTCGTTTCAAAGGAATGTAAATGCGACACTTCCTTGTTAGGAAGTAGCGTTTGCAGATTTCTACGTATCGAAGCAATAGAGTTCCAATGCTTCTTAAATCGCGATATCGCACCTCATTTCTATGTTTCATGATAAAATATAATATTCATTGTGTAGTGTTATATTTATCTCATCTATACTTCAAATGAATGTAAATGCGACACTTCCTTGCTAGGAAGTAGCGTTTGCAGATGTCTACGTATCGAAGCAATACTGTTCTAATGCTTCTTAAATCGCGATATCGCATCTCATTCCTATGTTTCATGACAAGATATAATATTCATTGCGAAGTGTCATGTATACCTCGTATTCCTTTCAAAAGAATGTAAATGCGACACTTCCTTGCTAGGAAGTAGCGTTTGCAGATTTCTACGTATCGAAGCAATAGGGTTCTAATGCTTCTTAAATCGCGATATCGCACCTCATTTCTATGTTTCATGATAAGATATAATATTCGTTTGTGTAGTGTTGTGTTTATCTCATCTATACTTCAAATGAATGTAAATGCGACACTTCCTTGCTAGGAAGTAGCCTTTGCAGATGTATACGTATCGAAGCAATAGAGTTCTAATGCTTCTCAAAAAGCGATATTGCATCTCATTCCTATGTTTCATGATAAGATATAATATTCACTGTGCAGTGTTAAGTATACCTCGTATTCACTTGAAAAGAATGTAAATGCGACACTTTCTTGCTAGGCAGTAGCGTTTGCAGATGTCTACGTATCGAAGCAATTGAGTTCTAATGCTTCTTAAATCGTCATATCGCATCTCATTTCTATATTTCATGATAAGATATAATATTCAATGTGCAGTGTTATGTACTCCTCGTACTCACTTCAAAAGACAGTAAATGCGACACTTCCTTGCTAGGAAATAGCGTTGGCAGATGTCTACGTGTCGAAGCAATGGAGTTCTAATGCTTCTCAAAACGCGATATCACGTCTCATTCCTATGTTTCATAATAAGATATAATATTCAATGTGCAGTGTTATGTACTGCTCGTATTCACTTCAAAAGAAAATAAATGCGACAATACCTTGCTAGGAAATAGCGTTTGCAGATTTCTCCGTATCGAAGAAATAGTGTTTTAATGCTTCTTAAATCGCGATATCGCATCTCATTTCTATGTTTCATGATAAGATATAATAATCGTGCAGTGTCATGTATATCTCGTCTATAATTCAAATGGATGTAAATGCGACACCTACTTGCTGGGAAATAGCGTTTGCAGATGTCTACGTATCGAAGCAATAGAGTTCTAATGCTTCTTAAACCGTCATATCGCATCTCATGTTTATGTTTCATGATAAGATATAATATTCATAGGGAAGTGTCATGTATACCTCGCATTCCTTTCAAAGGAATGTAAATGCGACACTTCCTTGCTAGGAAGTAGCGTTTCCAGATGTCTACGTATCGAAGCAATAGTGTTCTAATGCTTCTTAAATCGCCACATCGCTACACATTACCATGTTTCATGATACCATGTAATATTAATTGTGGAGTGTTATGTATACCTCGTATTCACTTCAAAAGAATGTAGATGCGACAATTCCTTGCTAGGAAATGGCGTTTGCAGATGTCTACGTATCGAAGCAATAGATTTCTAATGCTTGCTAGTTCGCGATATCGCATCTCATATCTGTGTTTCATGATAATATATAATATTCATTGCGAAGTGTTATGTATACCTCGCATACACTTCAAATGAATGTGAATGCGACAGTTCCTTGCTAGGAAATAGTGTTTGCAGAAATCTACGTTTCGAAGCAATAGAGTTCTAAAGCTTCATAAATTGCGATATCGCATATCATTTCTTTGTTTCATGATAACATATAATATTCATTGTGGAGTGTTATGTATACCTCGTATTCACTTCAAATGAATGTAAATGCGACACTTCCTTGCTAGGAAATATCGTTTGCAGATGTCTACGTATCGAAGCAATAGATTTCTAATGCTTGCTAGTTCGCGACATCGCATCTCATATCTACGTTTCATGATAAGATATAATATTCATTGCGAAGTGTCATGTATACCTCGCATGCGCTTCAAGTGAATGTGAATGCAACACTTCCTTGGTAGGGATTAGCGTTTGCAGATACCTACGTATCCAAGCCATAGAGTTCTAATTCTTCTTAAATCGCGATATCGCATCTCATTTCTATGTTTCATGACAATATATAAAATTCATTGCGAAGTGTCATGTATAGCACGCATACACTTAAAATGAATGTAAATGCGACACTTCCTTGCTAGGAAATAGCGTTTGCAGATGTCTACGTATCGAAACAATAGATTTCTAATGCTTGCTAGTTCGCGATACCGCATCTCATATCTGTGTTTCATGATAATATGTAATATTCATTGCGAAGTGTTATGTATACCTCGCATACACTTCAAATGAATGTGAATGCGACAGTTCCTTGCTAGGAAATAGTGTTTGCAGATATCTACGTTTCGAGGCAATGGTGTTCTAATGCATCTTAAATGGCGACATCGCATCTCATTTCTATGTTTCATGACAATATATAACATTCATTGCGTAGTGTCATGTATACCTCGTATTCACTTCAAAGGAATGTAAATGCGACACTTCCTTGCTAGGAAATAGCGTTTGCAGATGTCTACGTATCGAAGCAATAGATTTCTAATGCTTGCTAGTTCGCGATATCGCATCTCATATCTACGTTTCATGATAAGATATAATATTCGTTGCGAAGTGTCATGTATACCTCGTATTCCTTCCAAAAGAATGTAAATGCGACACTTCCTTGCTAGGAAGTAGCGTTTGCAGATGTCTACGTATCGAAGCAATAGTGTTCTAATGCTTCTTAAACCGTCATATCGCATCTCATGTTTATGTTTCATGATAAGATATAATATTCATTGCGAAGTGTCATGTATACCTCGCATTCCTTTCAAAAGAATGCAAATGCGACACTTCCTTGCTAGGAGGTAGCGTTTGCAGATGTCTACGTATCGAAGCAATAGTTTTCTAATGCTTCTTAAATCGTCATATCGCATCTCACATCTACGTTTCGTGATAAGATATAGTATTCATTGCGAAGTGTCATGTATACCTCGTATTCCTTTCAAAAGAATGTAAATGCGACACTTCCCTCCTAGGAAGTAGCGTTTGCAGATGTCTACGTATCGAAGCAATTGGGATCTAATGCTTCTTAAATCGCCATATTGCATCTCATTTCTATGTTTCATGATAAGATATAATATTCATTGTGCAGTGTTATGTATACCTCGTATTCACCTCAAAAGAATATAAATGCGACACTTCCTTGCTAGGAAATAGCGTTTGCAGATATCTACGTATCGAAGCAATAGTGTCCTAAAGCTTCTTAAATCGCGATATTGCATCTCATTTCTATGTTTCATTATAAGATATAATATTCATTGTGCAGTGTTACAAATACCTCGTATTCACTTCAAAAGAATGTAAATGCGACACTTCCTTGCTAGGAAATAGCGTTTGCAGATGTCTACGTATCGAAGCAATAGAGTTCTAATGCTTCATAAATCGCGATATCGCACCCCATTTCTATATTTCATGATAAGATATAATATTCAGAGTGTAGTGTTACGTATACCTCGTATTCACTTCAAAAGAACGTAAATGCGACACTACCTTGCTAGGAAGTAGCGTTTTCAGATGTCTACGTATTGAAGCAATAGAGTTCTAATGCTTCTTAAATCGCCATATTACATCACATTTCTATGTTTCATGATAAGATATAATATTCATTGTGGAGTGTTATGTATACCTCGTATTCACTTCAAAAGAATGTAAATGCGACACTTCCTTGCTAGGAAATAGCGTTTGCAGATGTCTACGTATCGAAGCAATAGAGTTCTAATGCTTCATAAATCGCGATATCGCACCCCATTTCTATATTTCATGATAAGATATAATATTCAGAGTGTAGTGTTACGTATACATCGTATTCACTTCAAAAGAACGTAAAGGCGACACTACCTTGCTAGGAGGTAGCGTTTTCAGATGTCTACGTATTGAAGCAAAAGAGTTGTAATGCTTCTTAAATCGCCATATTACATCACATTTCTATGTTTCATGATAAGATATAATATTCATTGTGGAGTGTTATGTATACCTCGTATTCACTTCAAAAGAATGTAAATGCTACACTTCCTTGCTAGGAAGTAGCGTTTGCAAATGTCTAGGTATCAAACAAGTATATTTCTAGTGCTTCTTAAATCGCCATATCGCATCTCATTTCTATGTTTTATGATAAGATATAATATTCATTTTGCAGTGTTATGTATACCTCGCATACACTTAAAATGAATGTAAATGCGA
This sequence comes from Xylocopa sonorina, assembly GCF_050948175.1. Taxonomy (NCBI): domain Eukaryota; kingdom Metazoa; phylum Arthropoda; class Insecta; order Hymenoptera; family Apidae; genus Xylocopa; species Xylocopa sonorina. Next base: position 3,932,354 of record NW_027490091.1, read on the forward strand.
CACTTCCTTGCTAGGAAATAGCGATTGCAGATGTCTACGTATCGAAGCAATAGGGTTCTAATGCTTCTTAGATCGCCATATAGCTTCTCATTTCTATGTTTCATGATAAAATATAATATTCACTGCGAAGTGTCATGTATACCTAGCATAAACTTCAAATGAATGTAATTGCGACACTTCCTTGCTAGGAAATAGCGCTTGCAGATGTCTACGTATCGAAGCAATAGTGTTCTAATGCTCCTTAAATCGCGATATCGCATCCCATTTCTATGTTTTATGATAAGATATAATATTCATTGTGCAGTGTTATGTATACCTCGTATTCACTTCAAAAGAATGTAAATGCGACACTTCCTTGTTAGGAAGTAGCGTTTGCAGATGTCTACGTATCGAAGCAATAGGGATCTAATGCTCCTTAAAGCGCCATATAGCTTCTCATTTCTATGTTTCATGATAAAATATAATATTCACTGCGAAGTGTCATGTATACCTAGCATAAACTTCAAATGAATGTAATTGCGACACTTCCTTGCTAGGAAATAGCGCTTGCAGATGTCTACGTATCGAAGCAATAGTGTTCTAATGCTCCTTAAATCGCGATATCGCATCCCATTTCTATGTTTTATGATAAGATATAATATTCATTGTGCAGTGTTATGTATACCTCGTATTCACTTCAAAAGAATGTAAATGCGACACTTCCTTGTTAGGAAGTAGCGTTTTCAAATGTCTACGTATCGAAGCAATAGAGTTCTAATGCTTCTTATATCGTCATATCGCATCTCATGTCTACGTTTCATGATAAGATATAATATTCATTGCGAAGTGTCATGTATACCTCGTATTCCTTTCAACAGAATGTAAACGCGACACTGCCTTGCAAGGAAGTAGCGTTTTCAAATGTCTACGTATCGAAGCAATAGAGTTCTAATGCTTCTTAGATCGCCATATCGCATCTCATTTCTATGTTTCATGATAAGATATAATATTCACTGTGAAGTGTTATGTATACCTCGTATTCACTTGAAAAGAATGTAAATGCGACACTTCCTTGCTAGGAAATAGCGTTTGCAGATGTCTACGTATCGTTGCATTAGTGCTCTAATGCTTCTCAAAACGCGATATCTTTTCTCCTTTCTATGTTTCATGATAGTATATAATATTCATTGCGTAGTGTCATGTATACCTCGCATACACTTGAAATGAATGTAAATGCGACACTTCCTTGCTAGGAAATAGCGTTTGCAGATGTCTGCGTATCGTGGCATTAGAGTTCTAATGCTTCTCAAAACGCGATATCGCATCTCATTTCTATGTTTCATGATAAGATATAATACTCATTGTGGAGTGTTATGTATACCTCGTATTTACGTCAAAGGAATGTAAATGCGACACTTCCTTCCTAGGAAATAGCATTTGCAGATGTCTACGTATCGAAGCAATAGTGTTCTAATGCTTCTTAAATGGCGATATCGCATCTCATTTCTATGTTTCATGACAATATGTAACATTCATTGCGAAGTGTCATGTATACCTCGCATACACTTCAAATGAATGTAAATGCGACACTTCCTTGCTAGGAAATAGCGTTTGCAGATGTCTACGTATCGAAGCAATAGGGATCTAATGCTTCTTAAATCGCCATTTTGCATCTCATTTCTATGTTTCATGATAAGATATAATATTCATTGTGCAGTGTTATGTATACCTCGTATTCACCTCAAAAGAATATAAATGCGACACTTCCTTGCTAGGAAATAGCGTTTGCAGATATCTACGTATCGAAGAAATAGTGTCCTAAAGCTTCTTAAATCGCGATATTGCATCTCATTTCTATGTTTCATTATAAGATATAATATTCTTTGTGCAGTGTTACAAATACCTCGTATTCACTTCAAAAGAATGTAAATGCGACACTTCCTTGCTAGGAAATAGCGTTTGCAGATGTCTACGTATCGAAGCAATAGAGTTCTAATGCTTCATAAATCGCGATATCGCACCCCATTTCTATATTTCATGATAAGATATAATATTCAGAGTGTAGTGTTACGTATACCTCGTATTCACTTCAAAAGAACGTAAATGCGACACTACCTTGCTAGGAAGTAGCGTTTTCAGATGTCTACGTATTGAAGCAATAGAGTTCTAATGCTTCTTAAATCGCCATATTACATCACATTTCTATGTTTCATGATAAGATATAATATTCATTGTGGAGTGTTATGTATACCTCGTATTCACTTCAAAAGAATGTAAATGCGACACTTCCTTGCTAGGAAATAGCGTTTCCAGATGTCTACGTATCGAAGCAATAGAGTTCTAATGCTTCATAAATCGCGATATCGCACCCCATTTCTATATTTCATGATAAGATATAATATTCAGAGTGTAGTGTTACGTATACCTCGTATTCACTTCAAAAGAACGTAAATGCGACACTTCCTTCCTAGGAAATAGCATTTGCAGATGTCTACGTATCGAAGCAATAGTGTTCTAATGCTTCTTAAATGGCGATATCGCATCTCATTTCTATGTTTCATGACAATATGTAACATTCATTGCGAAGTGTCATGTATACCTCGCATACACTTAAAATGAATGTAAATGCGACACTTCCTTGCTAGGAAATAGCGTTTGCAGATGTCTACGTATCGAAGCAATAGGGATCTAATGCTTCTTAAATCGCCATTTTGCATCTCATTTCTATGTTTCATGATAAGATATAATATTCATTGTGCAGTGTTATGTATACCTCGTATTCACCTCAAAAGAATATAAATGCGACACTTCCTTGCTAGGAAATAGCGTTTGCAGATATCTACGTATCGAAGAAATAGTGTCCTAAAGCTTCTTAAATCGCGATATTGCATCTCATTTCTATGTTTCATTATAAGATATAATATTCTTTGTGCAGTGTTACAAATACCTCGTATTCACTTCAAAAGAATGTAAATGCGACACTTCCTTGCTAGGAAATAGCGTTTGCAGATGTCTACGTATCGAAGCAATAGAGTTCTAATGCTTCATAAATCGCGATATCGCACCCCATTTCTATATTTCATGATAAGATATAATATTCAGAGTGTAGTGTTACGTATACCTCGTATTCACTTCAAAAGAACGTAAATGCGACACTACCTTGCTAGGAAGTAGCGTTTTCAGATGTCTACGTATTGAAGCAATAGAGTTCTAATGCTTCTTAAATCGCCATATTACATCACATTTCTATGTTTCATGATAAGATATAATATTCATTGTGGAGTGTTATGTATACCTCGTATTCACTTCAAAAGAATGTAAATGCGACACTTCCTTGCTAGGAATTAGCGTTTCCAGATGTCTACGTATCGAAGCAATAGAGTTCTAATGCTTCATAAATCGCGATATCGCACCCCATTTCTATATTTCATGATAAGATATAATATTCAGAGTGTAGTGTTACGTATACCTCGTATTCACTTCAAAAGAACGTAAATGCGACACTACCTTGCTAGGAAGTAGCGTTTTCAGATGTCTACGTATTGAAGCAAAAGAGTTGTAATGCTTCTTAAATCGCCATATTACATCACATTTCTATGTTTCATGATAAGATATAATATTCATTGTGGAGTGTTATGTATACCTCGTATTCACTTCAAAAGAATGTAAATGCTACACTTCCTTGCTAGGAAGTAGCGTTTGCAAATGTCTAGGTATCAAACAAGTATATTTCTAGTGCTTCTTAAATCGCCATATCGCATCTCATTTCTATGTTTTATGATAAGATATAATATTCATTTTGCAGTGTTATGTATACCTCGCATACACTTAAAATGAATGTAAATGCGACACTTCCTTGCCAGGAAATAGCGATTGCAGATGTCTACGTATCGAAGCAATAGGTTTCTAATGCTTCTTAGATCGCCATATCGCATCTCATTTCTAGGTTTCATGGTAAGATATAATATTCACTGTGCAGTGTTATGTATACCTCGTATTCACTTGAAAATAATATAAATGCGACACTTCCTTGCCAGGAAATGGCGTTTGCAGATGTCTACGTATCGTTGCATTAGTGATCTAATGCTTCTCAAAACGCGATATCGCATCTCATTTCTATGTTTCATGATAAGATGTAATATTCATTGAGAAGTGCCACGTATACCTCGTATTCACTCCAAAACAATGTAAATGCGACACTTCCTTGCTAGGAAGTTGCGTTTGCTGATGTCTACGTATCGAAGCAATAGGGATCTAATGCTTCTTAAATCGCCATATCGCTTTTCATTTGTATGTTTCATGATAATATATAATATTCACTGCGAAGTGTCATGTATACCTCGCATACACTCCAAATGAATGTAAATGCGACAATTCCTTCCTAGGAAATAGCGTTTGCAGATGTCTACGTATCGAAGCAATAGTGTTCTAATGCTTCTTAAATCGCGATATCGCATCTCATTTCTATGTTTCATGATAAGATATAATATTCATTGCGATGTGTCATGTATACCGCGTATTCCTTTCAAAAGAATGTAAATGCGATACTTTCTTGCTAGGAAATAGCGTTTGCAGATATCTACGTATCGAAGAAATAGTGTCCTAAAGCTTCTTAAATCGCGATATTGCATCTCATTTCTATGTTTCATTATAAGATATAATATTCTTTGTGCAGTGTTACAAATACCTCGTATTCACTTCAAAAGAATGTAAATGCGACACTTCCTTGCTAGGAAATAGCGTTTGCAGATGTCTACGTATCGAAGCAATAGAGTTCTAATGCTTCATAAATCGCGATATCGCACCCCATTTCTATATTTCATGATAAGATATAATATTCAGAGTGTAGTGTTACGTATACCTCGTATTCACTTCAAAAGGACGTAAATGCGACACTACCTTGCTAGGAAGTAGCGTTTTCAGATGTCTACGTATTGAAGCAATAGAGTTCTAATGCTTCTTAAATCGCCATATTACATCACATTTCTATGTTTCATGATAAGATATAATATTCATTGTGGAGTGTTATGTATACCTCGTATTCACTTCAAAAGAATGTAAATGCGACACTTCCTTGCTAGGAAATAGCGTTTCCAGATGTCTACGTATCGAAGCAATAGAGTTCTAATGCTTCATAAATCGCGATATCGCACCCCATTTCTATATTTCATGATAAGATATAATATTCAGAGTGTAGTGTTACGTATACCTCGTATTCACTTCAAAAGAACGTAAATGCGACACTACCTTGCTAGGAAGTAGCGTTTTCAGATGTCTACGTATTGAAGCAAAAGAGTTGTAATGCTTCTTAAATCGCCATATTACATCACATTTCTATGTTTCATGATAAGATATAATATTCATTGTGGAGTGTTATGTATACCTCGTATTCACTTCAAAAGAATGTAAATGCTACACTTCCTTGCTAGGAAGTAGCGTTTGCAAATGTCTAGGTATCAAACAAGTATATTTCTAGTGCTTCTTAAATCGCCATATCGCATCTCATTTCTATGTTTTATGATAAGATATAATATTCATTTTGCAGTGTTATGTATACCTCGCATACACTTAAAATGAATGTAAATGCGACACTTCCTTGCTAGGAAATAGCGATTGCAGATGTCTACGTATCGAAGCAATAGGGTTCTAATGCTTCTTAGATCGCCATATCGCATCTCATTTCTAGGTTTCATGGTAAGATATAATATTCACTGTGCAGTGTTATGTATACCTCGTATTCACTTGAAAATAATATAAATGCGACACTTCCTTGCCAGGAAATGGCGTTTGCAGATGTCTACGTATCGTTGCATTAGTGATCTAATGCTTCTCAAAACGCGATATCGATTCTCCTTTCAATGTTTCATGATAGTATATAATATTCATTGCGTAGTGTCATGTATACCTCGCATACACCTGAAATGAATGTAAATGCGACAATTCCTTCCTAGGAAATAGCGTTTGCAGATGTCTACGTATCGAAGCAATAGTGTTCTAATGCTTCTTAAATCGCGATATCGCTTCTCATTTCTATGTTTCAAGATAAGATATAATATTCATTGCGATGTGTCATGTATACCGCGTATTCCTTTCAAAAGAATGTAAATGCGACACTTTCTTGCTAGAAAGTAGCGTTTGCAGATATCTACGTATCGAACCAATAGATTTCTAATGCTTCTTAGATCGCCATATCGCATTTCATTTCTATGTTTCATGATATGATATAATATTCATTGTGCAGTGTTATGTATATCTCGTCTATACTTCAAATGAATGTAAATGCGACACTTCTTTGCTAGGAAATAGGGTTTGCAGATGTCTACGTATCGAAGCAACAGAGATCTAATTCTTCTTAAATCGACATATCACATCCCATTTCTACGTTTCTTGATGAGATATAATATTCATTGCGAAGAGCCATGTATACCTCGTATTCCTTTCAAAAGAATGTAAATGCGACACTTCCTGGCTAGGAAGAAGAGTCTGCAGATGTCTACGAATCGAAGCAATAGAGTTCTAATGCTTCTTATAAAGCCATATCGCATCTCATTTCTATGTTTCATGATAAGATATAATATTCATTGTGCAGTGTTATGTATATATGAAATAGCGATTGCAGACGTCTATGTATCGAAGCAATAGTTTTCTAATGCTTCCTAAATCGTCATATCGCATCTCATATCTACGTTTCATGATAAGATATAATATTCATTGCGAAGTGTCATGTATACCTCGTATTCCTTTCAACAGAATGTAAACGCGACACTGCCTTGCAAGGAAGTAGCGTTTGCAGATGTCTACGTATCGAAGCAATAGGGATCTAATGCTTCTTAAAGCGCCATATAGCTTCTCATTTCTATGTTTCATGATAAAATATAATATTCACTGCGAAGTGTCATGTATACCTAGCATAAACTTCAAATGAATGTAATTGCGACACTTCCTTGCTAGGAAATAGCGTTTGCAGATGTCTACGTATCGAAGCAATAGTGTTCTAATGCTCCTTAAATCGCGATATCGCATCCCATTTCTATGTTTTATGATAAGATATAATATTGATTGTGCAGTGTTATGTATACCTCGTATTCACTTCAAAAGAATGTAAATGCGACACTTCCTTGTTAGGAAGTAGCGTTTTCAAATGTCTACGTATCGAAGCAATAGAGTTCTAATGCTTCTTATATCGTCATATCGCATCTCATATCTACGTTTCATGATAAGATATAATATTCATTGCGAAGTGTCATGTATACCTCGTATTCCTTTCAACAGAATGTAAACGCGACACTGCCTTGCAAGGAAGTAGCGTTTTCAAATGTCTACGTATCGAAGCAATAGAGTTCTAATGCTTCTTAGATCGCCATATCGCATCTCATTTCTATGTTTCATGATAAGATATAATATTCACTGTGAAGTGTTATGTATACCTCGTATTCACTTGAAAAGAATGTAAATGCGACACTTCCTTGCTAGGAAATAGCGTTTGCAGATGTCTACGTATCGTTGCATTAGTGCACTAATGCTTCTCAAAACGCGATATCTTTTCTCCTTTCTATGTTTCATGATAGTATATAATATTCATTGCGTAGTGTCATGTATACCTCGCATACACTTGAAATGAATGTAAATGCGACACTTCCTTGCTAGGAAATAGCGTTTGCAGATGTCTGCGTATCGTGGCATTAGAGTTCTAATGCTTCTCAAAACGCGATATCGCATCTCATTTCTATGTTTCATGATAAGATATAATACTCATTGTGGAGTGTTATGTATACCTCGTATTTACGTCAAAGGAATGTAAATGCGACACTTCCTTGCTAGGAAATAGCGTTTGCAGATAGCTACGTATCGAAGAAATAGTGTCCTAAAGCTTCTTAAATCGCGATATTGCATCTCATTTCTATGTTTCATTATAAGATATAATATTCTTTGTGCAGTGTTACAAATACCTCGTATTCACTTCAAAAGAATGTAAATGCGACACTTCCTTGCTAGGAAATAGCGTTTGCAGATGTCTACGTATCGAAGCAATAGAGTTCTAATGCTTCATAAATCGCGATATCGCACCCCATTTCTATATTTCATGATAAGATATAATATTCAGAGTGTAGTGTTACGTATACCTCGTATTCACTTCAAAAGAACGTAAATGCGACACTACCTTGCTAGGAAGTAGCGTTTTCAGATGTCTACGTATTGAAGCAATAGAGTTCTAATGCTTCTTAAATCGCCATATTACATCACATTTCTATGTTTCATGATAAGATATAATATTCATTGTGGAGTGTTATGTATACCTCGTATTCACTTCAAAAGAATGTAAATGCGACACTTCCTTGCTAGGAAATAGCGTTTCCAGATGTCTACGTATCGAAGCAATAGAGTTCTAATGCTTCATAAATCGCGATATCGCACCCCATTTCTATATTTCATGATAAGATATAATATTCAGAGTGTAGTGTTACGTATACCTCGTATTCACTTCAAAAGAACGTAAATGCGACACTACCTTGCTAGGAAGTAGCGTTTTCAGATGTCTACGTATTGAAGCAATAGAGTTCTAATGCTTCTTAAATCGCCATATTACATCACATTTCTATGTTTCATGATAAGATATAATATTCATTGTGGAGTGTTATGTATACCTCGTATTCACTTCAAAAGAATGTAAATGCGACACTTCCTTGCTAGGAAATAGCGTTTCCAGATGTCTACGTATCGAAGCAATAGAGTTCTAATGCTTCATAAATCGCGATATCGCACCCCATTTCTATATTTCATGATAAGATATAATATTCAGAGTGTAGTGTTACGTATACCTCGTATTCACTTCAAAAGAACGTAAATGCGACACTACCTTGCTAGGAAGTAGCGTTTTCAGATGTCTACGTATTGAAGCAAAAGAGTTGTAATGCTTCTTAAATCGCCATATTACATCACATTTCTATGTTTCATGATAAGATATAATATTCATTGTGGAGTGTTATGTATACCTCGTATTCACTTCAAAAGAATGTAAATGCTACACTTCCTTGCTAGGAAGTAGCGTTTGCAAATGTCTAGGTATCAAACAAGTATATTTCTAGTGCTTCTTAAATCGCCATATCGCATCTCATTTCTATGTTTTATGATAAGATATAATATTCATTTTGCAGTGTTATGTATACCTCGCATACACTTAAAATGAATGTAAATGCGACACTTCCTTGCTAGGAAATAGCGATTGCAGATGTCTACGTATCGAAGCAATAGGGTTCTAATGCTTCTTAGATCGCCATATCGCATCTCATTTCTAGGTTTCATGGTAAGATATAATATTCACTGTGCAGTGTTATGTATACCTCGTATTCACTTGAAAATAATATAAATGCGACACTTCCTTGCCAGGAAATGGCGTTTGCAGATGTCTACGTATCGTTGCATTAGTGATCTAATGCTTCTCAAAACGCGATATCGATTCTCCTTTCAATGTTTCATGATAGTATATAATATTCATTGCGTAGTGTCATGTATACCTCGCATACACCTGAAATGAATGTAAATGCGACAATTCCTTCCTAGGAAATAGCGTTTGCAGATGTCTACGTATCGAAGCAATAGTGTTCTAATGCTTCTTAAATCGCGATATCGCATCTCATTTCTATGTTTCATGATAAGATATAATATTCATTGCGATGTGTCATGTATACCGCGTATTCCTTTCAAAAGAATGTAAATGCGACACTTTCTTGCTAGAAAGTAGCGTTTGCAGATATCTACGTATCGAACCAATAGATTTCTAATGCTTCTTAGATCGCCATATCGCATTTCATTTCTATGTTTCATGATATGTTATAATATTCATTGTGCAGTGTTATGTATATCTCGTCTATACTTCAAATGAATGTAAATGCGACACTTCTTTGCTAGGAAATAGGGTTTGCAGATGTCTACGTATCGAAGCAACAGAGATCTAATTCTTCTTAAATCGACATATCACATCCCATTTCTACGTTTCTTGATGAGATATAATATTCATTGCGAAGAGCCATGTATACCTCGTATTCCTTTCAAAAGAATGTAAATGCGACACTTCCTGGCTAGGAAGAAGAGTCTGCAGATGTCTACGAATCGAAGCAATAGAGTTCCAATGCTTCTTATAAAGCCATATCGCATCTCATTTCTATGTTTCATGATAAGATATAATATTCATTGTGCAGTGTTATGTATATATGAAATAGCGATTGCAGACGTCTATGTATCGAAGCAATAGTTTTCTAATGCTTCCTAAATCGTCATATCGCATCTCATATCTACGTTTCATGATAAGATATAATATTCATTGCGAAGTGTCATGTATACCTCGTATTCCTTTCAACAGAATGTAAACGCGACACTGCCTTGCAAGGAAGTAGCGTTTGCAGATGTCTACGTATCGAAGCAATAGGGATCTAATGCTTCTTAAAGCGCCATATAGCTTCTCATTTCTATGTTTCATGATAAAATATAATATTCACTGCGAAGTGTCATGTATACCTAGCATAAACTTCAAATGAATGTAATTGCGACACTTCCTTGCTAGGAAATAGCGTTTGCAGATGTCTACGTATCGAAGCAATAGTGTTCTAATGCTCCTTAAATCGCGATATCGCATCACATTTCTATGTTTTATGATAAGATATAATATTGATTGTGCAGTGTTATGTATACCTCGTATTCACTTCAAAAGAATGTAAATGCGACACTTCCTTGTTAGGAAGTAGCGTTTTCAAATGTCTACGTATCGAAGCAATAGAGTTCTAATGCTTCTTATATCGTCATATCGCATCTCATATCTACGTTTCATGATAAGATATAATATTCATTGCGAAGTGTCATGTATACCTCGTATTCCTTTCAACAGAATGTAAACGCGACACTGCCTTGCAAGGAAGTAGCGTTTTCAAATGTCTACGTATCGAAGCAATAGAGTTCTAATGCTTCTTAGATCGCCATATCGCATCTCATTTCTATGTTTCATGATAAGATATAATATTCACTGTGAAGTGTTATGTATACCTCGTATTCACTTGAAAAGAATGTAAATGCGACACTTCCTTGCTAGGAAATAGCGTTTGCAGATGTCTACGTATCGTTGCATTAGTGCACTAATGCTTCTCAAAACGCGATATCTTTTCTCCTTTCTATGTTTCATGATAGTATATAATATTCATTGCGTAGTGTCATGTATACCTCGCATACACTTGAAATGAATGTAAATGCGACACTTCCTTGCTAGGAAATAGCGTTTGCAGATGTCTGCGTATCGTGGCATTAGAGTTCTAATGCTTCTCAAAACGCGATATCGCATCTCATTTCTATGTTTCATGATAAGATATAATACTCATTGTGGAGTGTTATGTATATCTCGTATTTACGTCAAAGGAATGTAAATGCGACACTTCCTTCCTAGGAAATAGCATTTGCAGATGTCTACGTATCGAAGCAATAGTGTTCTAATGCTTCTTAAATGGCGATATCGCATCTCATTTCTATGTTTCATGACAATATGTAACATTCATTGCGAAGTGTCATGTATACCTCGCATACACTTAAAATGAATGTAAATGCGACACTTCCTTGCTAGGAAATAGCGTTTGCAGATGTCTACGTATCGAAGCAATAGGGATCTAATGCTTCTTAAATCGCCATTTTGCATCTCATTTCTATGTTTCATGATAAGATATAATATTCATTGTGCAGTGTTATGTATACCTCGTATTCACCTCAAAAGAATATAAATGCGACACTTCCTTGCTAGGAAATAGCGTTTGCAGATATCTACGTATCGAAGAAATAGTGTCCTAAAGCTTCTTAAATCGCGATATTGCATCTCATTTCTATGTTTCATTATAAGATATAATATTCTTTGTGCAGTGTTACAAATACCTCGTATTCACTTCAAAAGAATGTAAATGCGACACTTCCTTGCTAGGAAATAGCGTTTGCAGATGTCTACGTATCGAAGCAATAGAGTTCTAATGCTTCATAAATCGCGATATCGCACCCCATTTCTATATTTCATGATAAGATATAATATTCAGAGTGTAGTGTTACGTATACCTCGTATTCACTTCAAAAGAACGTAAATGCGACACTACCTTGCTAGGAAGTAGCGTTTTCAGATGTCTACGTATTGAAGCAATAGAGTTCTAATGCTTCTTAAATCGCCATATTACATCACATTTCTATGTTTCATGATAAGATATAATATTCATTGTGGAGTGTTATGTATACCTCGTATTCACTTCAAAAGAATGTAAATGCGACACTTCCTTGCTAGGAATTAGCGTTTCCAGATGTCTACGTATCGAAGCAATAGAGTTCTAATGCTTCATAAATCGCGATATCGCACCCCATTTCTATATTTCATGATAAGATATAATATTCAGAGTGTAGTGTTACGTATACCTCGTATTCACTTCAAAAGAACGTAAATGCGACACTACCTTGCTAGGAAGTAGCGTTTTCAGATGTCTACGTATTGAAGCAAAAGAGTTGTAATGCTTCTTAAATCGCCATATTACATCACATTTCTATGTTTCATGATAAGATATAATATTCATTGTGGAGTGTTATGTATACCTCGTATTCACTTCAAAAGAATGTAAATGCTACACTTCCTTGCTAGGAAGTAGCGTTTGCAAATGTCTAGGTATCAAACAAGTATATTTCTAGTGCTTCTTAAATCGCCATATCGCATCTCATTTCTATGTTTTATGATAAGATATAATATTCATTTTGCAGTGTTATGTATACCTCGCATACACTTAAAATGAATGTAAATGCGACACTTCCTTGCTAGGAAATAGCGATTGCAGATGTCTACGTATCGAAGCAATAGGTTTCTAATGCTTCTTAGATCGCCATATCGCATCTCATTTCTAGGTTTCATGGTAAGATATAATATTCACTGTGCAGTGTTATGTATACCTCGTATTCACTTGAAAATAATATAAATGCGACACTTCCTTGCCAGGAAATGGCGTTTGCAGATGTCTACGTATCGTTGCATTAGTGATCTAATGCTTCTCAAAACGCGATATCGCATCTCATTTCTATGTTTCATGATAAGATGTAATATTCATTGAGAAGTGCCACGTATACCTCGTATTCACTCCAAAACAATGTAAATGCGACACTTCCTTGCTAGGAAGTTGCGTTTGCTGATGTCTACGTATCGAAGCAATAGGGATCTAATGCTTCTTAAATCGCCATATCGCTTTTCATTTGTATGTTTCATGATAATATATAATATTCACTGCGAAGTGTCATGTATACCTCGCATACACTCCAAATGAATGTAAATGCGACAATTCCTTCCTAGGAAATAGCGTTTGCAGATGTCTACGTATCGAAGCAATAGTGTTCTAATGCTTCTTAAATCGCGATATCGCATCTCATTTCTATGTTTCATGATAAGATATAATATTCATTGCGATGTGTCATGTATACCGCGTATTCCTTTCAAAAGAATGTAAATGCGATACTTTCTTGCTAGGAAATAGCGTTTGCAGATATCTACGTATCGAAGAAATAGTGTCCTAAAGCTTCTTAAATCGCGATATTGCATCTCATTTCTATGTTTCATTATAAGATATAATATTCTTTGTGCAGTGTTACAAATACCTCGTATTCACTTCAAAAGAATGTAAATGCGACACTTCCTTGCTAGGAAATAGCGTTTGCAGATGTCTACGTATCGAAGCAATAGAGTTCTAATGCTTCATAAATCGCGATATCGCACCCCATTTCTATATTTCATGATAAGATATAATATTCAGAGTGTAGTGTTACGTATACCTCGTATTCACTTCAAAAGAACGTAAATGCGACACTACCTTGCTAGGAAGTAGCGTTTTCAGATGTCTACGTATTGAAGCAATAGAGTTCTAATGCTTCTTAAATCGCCATATTACATCACATTTCTATGTTTCATGATAAGATATAATATTCATTGTGGAGTGTTATGTATACCTCGTATTCACTTCAAAAGAATGTAAATGCGACACTTCCTTGCTAGGAAATAGCGTTTCCAGATGTCTACGTATCGAAGCAATAGAGTTCTAATGCTTCATAAATCGCGATATCGCACCCCATTTCTATATTTCATGATAAGATATAATATTCAGAGTGTAGTGTTACGTATACCTCGTATTCACTTCAAAAGAACGTAAATGCGACACTACCTTGCTAGGAAGTAGCGTTTTCAGATGTCTACGTATTGAAGCAAAAGAGTTGTAATGCTTCTTAAATCGCCATATTACATCACATTTCTATGTTTCATGATAAGATATAATATTCATTGTGGAGTGTTATGTATACCTCGTATTCACTTCAAAAGAATGTAAATGCTACACTTCCTTGCTAGGAAGTAGCGTTTGCAAATGTCTAGGTATCAAACAAGTATATTTCTAGTGCTTCTTAAATCGCCATATCGCATCTCATTTCTATGTTTTATGATAAGATATAATATTCATTTTGCAGTGTTATGTATACCTCGCATACACTTAAAATGAATGTAAATGCGACACTTCCTTGCTAGGAAATAGCGATTGCAGATGTCTACGTATCGAAGCAATAGGGTTCTAATGCTTCTTAGATCGCCATATCGCATCTCATTTCTAGGTTTCATGGTAAGATATAATATTCACTGTGCAGTGTTATGTATACCTCGTATTCACTTGAAAATAATATAAATGCGACACTTCCTTGCCAGGAAATGGCGTTTGCAGATGTCTACGTATCGTTGCATTAGTGATCTAATGCTTCTCAAAACGCGATATCGATTCTCCTTTCAATGTTTCATGATAGTATATAATATTCATTGCGTAGTGTCATGTATACCTCGCATACACCTGAAATGAATGTAAATGCGACAATTCCTTCCTAGGAAATAGCGTTTGCAGATGTCTACGTATCGAAGCAATAGTGTTCTAATGCTTCTTAAATCGCGATATCGCTTCTCATTTCTATGTTTCAAGATAAGATATAATATTCATTGCGATGTGTCATGTATACCGCGTATTCCTTTCAAAAGAATGTAAATGCGACACTTTCTTGCTAGAAAGTAGCGTTTGCAGATATCTACGTATCGAACCAATAGATTTCTAATGCTTCTTAGATCGCCATATCGCATTTCATTTCTATGTTTCATGATATGATATAATATTCATTGTGCAGTGTTATGTATATCTCGTCTATACTTCAAATGAATGTAAATGCGACACTTCTTTGCTAGGAAATAGGGTTTGCAGATGTCTACGTATCGAAGCAACAGAGATCTAATTCTTCTTAAATCGACATATCACATCCCATTTCTACGTTTCTTGATGAGATATAATATTCATTGCGAAGAGTCATGTATACCTCGTATTCCTTTCAAAAGAATGTAAATGCGACACTTCCTGGCTAGGAAGAAGAGTCTGCAGATGTCTACGAATCGAAGCAATAGAGTTCTAATGCTTCTTATAAAGCCATATCGCATCTCATTTCTATGTTTCATGATAAGATATAATATTCATTGTGCAGTGTTATGTATATATGAAATAGCGATTGCAGACGTCTATGTATCGAAGCAATAGTTTTCTAATGCTTCCTAAATCGTCATATCGCATCTCATATCTACGTTTCATGATAAGATATAATATTCATTGCGAAGTGTCATGTATACCTCGTATTCCTTTCAACAGAATGTAAACGCGACACTGCCTTGCAAGGAAGTAGCGTTTGCAGATGTCTACGTATCGAAGCAATAGGGATCTAATGCTTCTTAAAGCGCCATATAGCTTCTCATTTCTATGTTTCATGATAAAATATAATATTCACTGCGAAGTGTCATGTATACCTAGCATAAACTTCAAATGAATGTAATTGCGACACTTCCTTGCTAGGAAATAGCGTTTGCAGATGTCTACGTATCGAAGCAATAGTGTTCTAATGCTCCTTAAATCGCGATATCGCATCCCATTTCTATGTTTTATGATAAGATATAATATTGATTGTGCAGTGTTATGTATACCTCGTATTCACTTCAAAAGAATGTAAATGCGACACTTCCTTGTTAGGAAGTAGCGTTTTCAAATGTCTACGTATCGAAGCAATAGAGTTCTAATGCTTCTTATATCGTCATATCGCATCTCATATCTACGTTTCATGATAAGATATAATATTCATTGCGAAGTGTCATGTATACCTCGTATTCCTTTCAACAGAATGTAAACGCGACACTGCCTTGCAAGGAAGTAGCGTTTTCAAATGTCTACGTATCGAAGCAATAGAGTTCTAATGCTTCTTAGATCGCCATATCGCATCTCATTTCTATGTTTCATGATAAGATATAATATTCACTGTGAAGTGTTATGTATACCTCGTATTCACTTGAAAAGAATGTAAATGCGACACTTCCTTGCTAGGAAATAGCGTTTGCAGATGTCTACGTATCGTTGCATTAGTGCACTAATGCTTCTCAAAACGCGATATCTTTTCTCCTTTCTATGTTTCATGATAGTATATAATATTCATTGCGTAGTGTCATGTATACCTCGCATACACTTGAAATGAATGTAAATGCGACACTTCCTTGCTAGGAAATAGCGTTTGCAGATGTCTGCGTATCGTGGCATTAGAGTTCTAATGCTTCTCAAAACGCGATATCGCATCTCATTTCTATGTTTCATGATAAGATATAATACTCATTGTGGAGTGTTATGTATACCTCGTATTTACGTCAAAGGAATGTAAATGCGACACTTCCTTCCTAGGAAATAGCATTTGCAGATGTCTACGTATCGAAGCAAAAGAGTTCTAATGCTTCATAAATCGCGATATCGCACCCCATTTCTATGTTTCATGATAAGATATAATATTCAGAGTGTAGTGTTACGTATACCTCGTATTCACTTCAAAAGAACGTAAATGCGACACTACCTTGCTAGGAAGTAGCGTTTTCAGATGTCTACGTATTGAAGCAATAGAGTTCTAATGCTTCTTAAATCGCCATATTACATCACATTTCTATG
This sequence comes from Xylocopa sonorina, assembly GCF_050948175.1. Classification (NCBI taxonomy): domain Eukaryota; kingdom Metazoa; phylum Arthropoda; class Insecta; order Hymenoptera; family Apidae; genus Xylocopa; species Xylocopa sonorina. Next base: position 3,949,372 of record NW_027490091.1, read on the forward strand.
TTTCATGATAAGATATAATATTCATTGTGGAGTGTTATGTATACCTCGTATTCACTTCAAAAGAATGTAAATGCGACACTTCCTTGCTAGGAAATAGCGTTTGCAGATATCTACGTATCGAAGCAATAGAGTTCTAATGCTTCATAAATCGCGATATCGCACCCCATTTCTATATTTCATGATAAGATATAATATTCAGAGTGTAGTGTTACGTATACCTCGTATTCACTTCAAAAGAACGTAAATGCGACACTACCTTGCTAGGAAGTAGCGTTTTCAGATGTCTACGTATTGAAGCAATAGATTTCTAATGCTTCTTAAATCGCCATATTACATCACATTTCTATGTTTCATGATAAGATATAATATTCATTGTGGAGTGTTATGTGTACCTCGTATTCACTTCAAAAGAATGTAAATGCCACACTTCCTTGCTAGGAAGTAGCGTTTGCAGATGTCTAGGTATCAAACCAGTATATTTCTAGTGCTTCTTATATCGCCATATCGCATCTCATTTCTATGTTTTATGATAAGATATAATATTCATTTTGCAGTGTTATGTATACCTCGCATACACCTGAAATGAATGTAAATGCGACACTTCCTTGCTAGGAAATAGCGTTTGCAGATATCTGCGTATTGTGGCATTGGAGTTCTAATGCTTCTCAAAATGCGATATCGCATCTCATTTCTATGTTTCATGATAAGATGTAATATTCATTGCGAAGTGTCACGTATACCTCGTATTCACTTCAAAACAATGTAAATGCGACACTTCCTTGCTAGGACGTAGCGTTTGCAGATATCTACGTATCGAACCAATAGATTTCTATTGCTTCTTAGATCTCCATATCGCATTTCATTTCTATGTTTCATGATAAGATATAATATTCATTGTGCAGTGTTAAGTATATCTCGTCTATACTTCAAATGGATGTAAATGCGACACTTTCTTGCCAGGAAATAGCGTTTGCAGATGTCTACGTATCGTGGCATTAGAGTTCTAATGCTTCTCAAAACACGATATCGCTACTCATTACCTTGTTTCATGATAATATATAATATTTATTGTGGAGTGTTCTGTATACCTCGTATTCTTTTCAATAGAATGTAAATGCGACACTTCCTTGCTAGGAAATAGCGTTTGCAGATGTCTACGTATCGAAGTTATAGACATCAAGTGCTTCATATATCGCCATATCGCATCTCATTTCTATGTTTCATGATAAGATATAATATTCACAGTGCAGTGTTATGTATACCTCGTATTCACTTCAAAGGAATGTAAATGTGACACTTCCTTGCTAGGAAATAGCGTTTGCAGATGTCTACGTATCAAAGAAATAATGTTCTAATGCTTCTTAAATCGCCGTATTACATCACATTTCTATGTTTCATGATAAGATATAATATTCAGAGTGTAGTGTTACGTATACCTCGTATTCACTTCAAAAGAACGTAAGTGCGACACCTCCTTGCTAGGAAGTAGCGTTTTCAGATGTCTACGTATCGAAGCAATAGAGTTCTAATGCTCCTTATATCGTCATATCGCATCTCATTTCTATGTTTCATGATAAGATATAATATTCATTGCGAAGTGTCATGTATACCTCGTATTCCTTTCAAAAGAATGTAAACGCGACACTGCCTTGCAAGGAAGTAGCGTTTGCAGATGTCTACGTATCGAAGCAATAGGGATCTAATGCTTCTTAAATCGCCATATAGCTTCTCATTTCTATGTTTCATGATAAAATATAATATTCACTGCGAAGTGTCATGTATACCTAGCATAAACTTCAAATGAATGTAATTGCGACACTTCTTTGCTAGGAAATAGCGTTTGCAGATGTCTACGTATCGAAGCAATAGTGTTCTAATGCTCCTTAAATCGCGATATCGCATCCCATTTCTATGTTTTATGATAAGATATAATATTCATTGTGCAGTGTTATGTATACCTCGTATTCACTTCAAAAGAACGTAAGTGCGACACCTCCTTGCTAGGAAGTAGCGTTTTCAGATGTCTACGTATCGAAGCAATAGAGTTCTAATGCTTCTTATATCGTCATATCGCATCTCATTTCTATGTTTCATGATAAGATATAATATTCATTGCGAAGTGTCATGTATACCTCGTATTCCTTTCAAAAAAATGTAATAGCGACACATTCTTGCTAGGAAGTAGCGTTTGCAGATGTCTACGTATCGAAGCAATAGAGTTCTAATGCTTCTTAGATCGCCATATCGCATCTCATTTCTATGTTTCATGATAAGATATAATATTCACTGCGAAGTGTCATGTATACCTCGTATTCCTTACAAAAGAATGTAAATGAGACACTTCCTTGCTAGGAAGTAGCGTTTGCTGATGTCTACGTATCGAAGCAATAGGGATCTAATGCTTCTTAAATCGCCATATCGCTTTTCATTTGTATGTTTCATGATAATATATAATATTCACTGCGAAGTGTCATGTATACCTCGCATACACTCCAAATGAATGTAAATGCGACAATTCCTTCCTAGGAAATAGCGTTTGCAGATGTCTACGTATCGAAGCAATAGTGTTCTAATGCTTCTTAAATCGCGATATCGCATCTCATTTCTATGTTTCATGATAAGATATAATATTCATTGCGATAGGTCATGTATACCGCGTATTCCTTTCAAAAGAATGTAAATGCGACACTTTCTTGCTAGGAAGTAGCGTTTGCAGATGTCTACGTATCGAAGTAATAGACATCAAATGCTTCATATATCGCCATATCGCACCTCATTTCTATGTTTCATGATAAGATATAATATTCATTATGTAGTGTTATGTTTATCTCATCTATACTTCAAATGAATGTAAATGGGACACTTCTTTGCTAGGAAATAGGGTTTGCAGATGTCTACGTATCGAAGCAACACAGATCTAATTCTTCTTAAATCGACATATCACATCCCATTTCTACGTTCCTTGATGAGATATAATATTCATTGCGAAGTGCCATGTATACCTCGTATTCCTTTCAAAAGAATGTAAATGCGACACTTCCTGGCTAGGAAGAAGAGTCTGCAGATGTCTACGAATCGAAGCAATAGAGTTCTAATGCTTCTTATAAAGCCATATCGCATCTCATTTCTATGTTTCATGATAAGATATAATATTCATTGTGCAGTGTTATGTATATCTCGTCTATACTTCAAATGGATGTAAATGCGACACTTCCTTGCTAGGAAATAGCGTTTGCAAATGTCTACGTACCGTGGCATTAGTGTTCTAATGCTTCTGAAAACGCGATACCGCAATTCATTACTATGTTTCATGACAAGATATAATAATCATTGTGCAGTGTTATGTATATCTCGTCTATACTTCAAATGGATGTAAATGCGACACTTACTTACTAGGAAATAGCGTTTTCAGATGTCTAGGTATCGAACCAATAGATTTCTAGTGCTTCTTACATCGCCATATCGCATCTCATTTCTATGTTTTATGATAAGATATAATATTCATTTTGCAGTGTTATGTATATCTCGCATACACTTAAAATGAATGTAAATGCGACACTTTCTTGCTAGGAAATAGCGATTGCAGACGTCTATGTATCGAAGCAATAGTTTTCTAATGCTTCCTAAATCGTCATATCGCATCTCATATCTACGTTTCATGATAAGATATAATATTCATTGCGAAGTGTCATGTATACCTCGTATTCCTTTCAAAAGAATGTAAACGCGACACTGCCTTGCAAGGAAGTAGCGTTTGCAGATGTCTACGTATCGAAGCAATAGGGATCTAATGCTTCTTAAATCGCCATATAGCTTCTCATTTCTATGTTTCATGATAAAATATAATATTCACTGCGAAGTGTCATGTATACCTAGCATAAACTTCAAATGAATGTAATTGCGACACTTCCTTGCTAGGAAATAGCGTTTGCAGATGTCTACGTATCGAAGCAATAGTGTTCTAATGCTCCTCAAATCGCGATATCGCATCCCATTTCTATGTTTTATGATAAGATATAATATTCATTGTGCAGTGTTATGTATACCTCGTATTCACTTCAAAAGAATGTAAATGCGACACTTCCTTGTTAGGAAGTAGCGTTTTCAAATGTCTACGTATCGAAGCAATAGATTTCTAATGCTTCTTATATCGTCATATCGCATCTCATTTCTATGTTTCATAATAAGATATAATATTCATTGCGAAGTGTCATGTATACCTCGTATTCCTCTCAAAAGAATGTAAATGCGACACATTCTTGCTAGGAAGTAGCGTTTGCAGATGTCTACGAATCGAAGCAATAGAGTTCTAATGCTTCTTAGATCGCCATATCGCATCTCATTTCTATGTTTCATGATAAGATATAATATTCACTGTGAAGTGTTATGTATACCTCGTGTTCACTTGAAAAGAATGTAAATGCGACACTTCCTTGCTAGGAAATAGCGTTTGCAGATGTCTACGTATCGTTGCATTAGTGCTCTAATGCTTCTCAAAACGCGATATCGCATCTCATTTCTATGTTTCATGATAAGATATAATACTCATTGTGGAGTGTTATGTATACCTCGTATTTACGTCAAAAGAATGTAAATGCGACACTTCCTTGCTAGGAAATAGCGTTTGCAGATGTCTACGTATCGAAGCAATAGTGTTCTAATGCTTCTTAAATCGCGATATCGCATCTCATTTCTAAGTTTCATGATATGATATAATATTCATTGTGCAGTGTTATGTATACCTCCTATTCACTTCAAAAGAATGTAAATGCTACAATTTCTTGCTAGGAAGTAGCGTTTGCAGATGTCTACGTATCGAAGTAATAGACATCAAATGCTTCATATATCGCCATATCGCACCTCATTTCTATGTTTCATGATAAGATATAATATTCATTATGTAGTGTTATGTTTATCTCATCTATACTTCAAATGAATGTAAATGGGACACTTCCTTGCTAGGAAATAGCGTTTGCAGATGTCTACGTATCGAAGCAATAGATTTCTAAAGCTTGCTAATTCGCGGTATCGCATCTCATATCTATGTTTCATGATAATATATAACATTCATTGCGAAGTGTTATGTATACCTCGCATACACTTTAAATGAATGTGAATGCGACAGTTCCATGCTAGGAAATAGTGTTTGCAGATATCTACGTTTCGAAGCAATAGAGTTCTAAAGTTTCTTAAATTGCGATATCGCATATCATTTCTATGTTTCATGATAACATATGATATTCATTGTGGAGTGTTATGTATACCTCGTATTCACTTCAAACGAATGTATACTTCCTTGCTAGGAAATAGCGTTTGCAGATGTCTACGTATCGAAGCAATAGAGTTCTAATGCTTCATAAATCGCGATATCGCGTCTCATTTCTATGTCTCATGATAAGATATAAAATTCATAGCGAAGTGTCGCTTATACCTCGCATACGCTTCAAATGAATGTAAATGCGACACTTCCTTGCAAAGAAATAGCGTTTGCAGATGTCTACGTATCCAAGCAATAGAGTTCTAGTGCATCTTAAAACTGCGATATCGCATCACATTTCTATGTCTCATGATAAGATATAATATTCATTGCGAAGTGTTACGTATTCCTCGTCTACACTTCAAATGAATGTAAATGCGACAATTCCTTGCTAGGAAGTAGCGTTGGCAGATGTCTACGTAACGAGGCAATAGTTTTCAAGTGCATTTTAAAACGCGATACCGCATCTCATTTCTATGATGCATGATTAGACATAATATTCATTGTTTAGTGTTATGGATACATCGTATTCACTTCAAAAGAATGTAAATGCGAAACTTACTTGCTAGAATATAGCGTTGGCAGATGTCTAGTATCGAAGCAATAGAGTTCTAATGCTTCCTAAATCGTCATATCGCATCTCATTTCTATGTTTCATGATAAGATATAATATTCATTGCGAAGTGTCATGTATACCTCGTATTCCTTTCAAAAGAATGTAAATGCGACACTTTCTTGCTAGGAAGTAGCGTTGGCAGATGTCTACGTATCGAAGCAATAGGGTTCTAATGCTTCTTAGATCGCCATATCGCATCTCATTTCTAGGTTTCATGGTAAGATATAATATTCACTGTGCAGTGTTATGTATACCTCGTATTCACTTGAAAATAATATAAATGCGACACTTCCTTGCCAGGAAATAGCGTTTGCAGATGTCTACGTATCGTTGCATTAGTGATCTAATGCTTCTCAAAACGCGATATCGATTCTCCTTTCAATGTTTCATTATAGTGTATAATATTCATTGCGTAGTGTCATGTATACCTCGCATACACCTGAAATGAATGTAAATGCGACACTTCCTTGCTAGGAAATAGCGTTTGCAGATATCTGCGTATCGTGGCATTGGAGTTCTAATGCTTCTCAAAACGCGATATCGCATCTCATTTCTATGTTTCATGATAAGATGTAATATTCATTGCGAAGTGTCACGTATACCTCGTATTCACTTCAAAACAATGTAAATGCGACACTTCCTTGCTAGGAAGTTGCGTTTGCTGATGTCTACGTATCGAAGCAATATCTATTAGGAATCTTTCTAATGCTTCTTAAATCGTCATGTCGCACCTCATTTCTATGTTTTATGATAAGATATAATATTCATTGCGAAGTGACATGTATACCTCGTATTCCTTTCAAAAGAATGTTAATGCGACACTTCCTTGCTAGGACGTAGCGTTTGCAGATATCTACGTATCGAACCAATAGATTTCTAATGCTTCTTAGATCGCCATATCGCATTTCATTTCTATGTTTCATGATAAGATATAATATTCATTGTGCAGTGTTATGTATATCTCGTCTATACTTCAAATGGATGTAAATGCGACACTTCCTTGCCAGGAAATAGCGTTTGCAGATGTCTACGTATCGTGGCATTAGAGTTCTAATGCTTCTCAAAACACGATATCGCTACTCATTACCTTGTTTCATGATAATATATAATATTCATTGTGGAGTGTTCTGTATACCTCGTATTCTTTTCAATAGAATGTAAATGCGACACTTCCTTGCTAGGAAATAGCGTTTGCAGATGTCTACGTATCGAAGTTATAGACATCAAGTGCTTCATATATCGCCATATCGCATCTCATTTCTATGTTTCATGATAAGATATAATATTCACAGTGCAGTGTTATGTATACCTCGTATTCACTTCAAAGGAATGTAAATGCGACACTTCCTTGCTAGGAAATAGCGTTTTCAGATGTCTACGTATCGAAGCAATAGAGTTCTAATGCTTCTTATATCGTCATATCGCATCTCATTTCTATGTTTCACGATAAGATATAATATTCCTTGCGAAGTGTCATGTATACCTCGTATTCCTTTCAAAAGAATGTAAATGCGACACATTCTTGCTAGGAAGTAGCGTTTGCAGATGTCTACGTATCGAAGCAATAGAGTTCTAATGCTTCTTAGATCGCCATATCGCATCTCTTTTCTATGTTTCATGATAAGATATAATATTCACTGCGAAGTGTCATGTATACCTCGTATTCCTTACAAAAGAATGTAAATGCGACACTTCCATGCTAGGAAGTAGCGTTTGCTGATGTCTACGTATCGAAGCAATAGGGATCTAATGCTTCTTAAATCGCCATATCGCTTTTCATTTGTATGTTTCATGATAATATATAATATTCACTGCGAAGTGTCATGTATACCTCGCATACACTCCAAATGAATGTAAATGCGACAATTCCTTCCTAGGAAATAGCGTTTGCAGATGTCTACGTATCGAAGCAATAGTGTTCTAATGCTTCTTAAATCGCGATATCGCATCTCATTTCTACGTTTCATGATAAGATATAATATTCATTGCAATGTGTCATGTATACCGCGTATTCCTTTCAAAAGAATGTAAATGCGACACTTTCTTGCTAGGAAGTAGCGTTTGCAGATATCTACGTATCGAACCAATAGATTTCTAATGCTTCTTAGATCGCCATATCGCATTTCATTTCTATGTATCATGATATGATATAATATTCATTGTGCAGTGTTATGTATATCTCGTCTATACTTCAAATGAATGTAAATGCGACACTTCTTTGCTAGGAAATAGGGTTTGCAGATGTCTACGTACCGAAGCAACAGAGATCTAATTCTTCTTAAATCGACATATCACATCCCATTTCTACGTTTCTTGATGAGATATAATATTCATTGCGAAGTGCCATGTATACCTCGTATTCCTTTCAATAGAATGTAAATGCGACACTTCCTGGCTAGGAAGAAGAGTCTGCAGATGTCTACGAATCGAAGCAATAGAGTTCTAATGCTTCTTATAAAGCCATATCGCATCTCGTTTCTATGTTTCATGATAAGATATAATATTCATTGTGCAGTGTTATGTATATCTCGTCTATACTTCAAATGGATGTAAATGCGACACTTCCTTGCTAGGAAATAGCGTTTGCAGATGTCTACGTATCGTGGCATTAGTGTTCTAATGCTTCTGAAAACGCGATACCGCAATTCATTACTATGTTTCATGACAGGATATAATAATCATTGTGCAGTGTTATGTATATCTCGTCTATACTTCAAATGGATGTAAATGCGACACTTACTTACTAGGAAATAGCGTTTTCAGATGTCTAGGTATCGAACCAATAGATTTCTAGTGCTTCTTAAATCGCCATATCGCATCTCATTTCTATGTTTTATGATAAGATATAATATTCATTTTGCAGTGTTATGTATATCTCGCATACACTTAAAATGAATGTAAATGCGACACTTCCTTGCTAGGAAATAGCGATTGCAGACGTCTATGTATCGAAGCAATAGTTTTCTAATGCTCCTTAAATCGCGATATCGCATCACATTTCTATGTTTTATGATAAGATATAATATTCACTGTGAAGTGTTATGTATACCTCGTATTCACTTGAAAAGAATGTAAATGCGACACTTCCTTGCTAGGAAATAGCGTTTGCAGATGTCTACGTATCGAAGCAATAGTGTTCTAATGCTCCTTAAATCGCGATATCGCATCACATTTCTATGTTTTATGATAAGATATAATATTCACTGTGAAGTGTTATGTATACCTCGTATTCACTTGAAAAGAATGTAAATGCGACACTTCCTTGCTAGGAAATAGCGTTTGCATATGTCTACGTATCGTTGCATTAGTGCTCTAATGCTTCTCAAAACGCGATATCTTTTCTCCTTCCTATGTTTCATGATAGTATATAATATTCATTGCGTAGTGTCATGTATACCTCGCATACACTTGAAATGAGTGTAAATGCGACACTTCCTTGCTAGGAAATAGCGTTTGCAGATGTCTGCGTATCGTGGCATTAGAGTTCTAATGCTTCTCAAAATGCGATATCGCATCTCATTTCTATGTTTCATGATAAGATATAATACTCATTGTGGAGTGTTATGTATACCTCGTTTTTACGTCAAAAGAATGTAAATGCGACACTTCCTTCCTAGGAAATAGCATTTGCAGATGTCTACGTATCGAAGCAATAGTGTTCTAATGCTTCTTAAATGGCGATATCGCATCTCATTTCTATGTTTCATGACAATATGTAACATTCATTGCGAAGTGTCATGTATACCTCGCATACACTTAAAATGAATGTAAATGCGACACTTCCTTGCTAGGAAATAGTGTTTGCAGATGTCTACGTATCGAAGCAATAGATTTCTAAAGCTTGCTAATTCGCGGTATCGCATCTCATATCTATGTTTCATGATAATGTATAACATTCATTGCGAAGTGTTATGTATACCTCGCATACACCTCAAATGAATGTGAATGCGACAGTTCCATGCTAGGAAATAGTGTTTGCAGATATCTACGTTTCGAAGCAATAGAGTTCTAAAGCTTCTTAAATTGCGATATCGCATATCATTTCTATGTTTCATGATAACATATGATATTCATTGTGGAGTGTTATGTATACCTCGTATTCACTTCAAACGAATGTATACTTCCTTGCTAGGAAATAGCGTTTGCAGATGTCTACGTATCGAAGCAATAGATTTCTAATGCTTGCTAGTTCGCGATATCGCATCTCATATCTACGTTTCATGATAAGATATAATATTCATTGTGCAGTGTTATGTATACCCCTTATTCACTTCAAAAGAATGTAAATGCTACAATTTCTTGCTAGGAAATAGCGTTTGCAGATGTCTACGTATCGAAGCAACAGACATCTAATGCTTCATAAATCGCGAACTCGCTTCTCATTTCTATGTTTCATGATAATATATAATATTCACTGCGAAGTGTCATGTATACTTCGCATACACTTCAAATGAACGTAAATGCGACACTTCCTTGCTTGGAAATAGAGTTTGCAGATGTCTACGTATCGAAGCAATAGTTTTCTAATGCTTCTTAATTCGTCATATCGCATCTCATATCTACGTTTCATGATAAGATATAATATCCATTGCGAAGTGTCATGTATACCTCGTATTCCTTTCAAAAGAATGTAAATGCGACACTTCCTTGCTAGGAAGTAGCGTTTGCAGATGTCTACGTATCGAAGCAATAGGGATCTAATGCTTCTTAAATCGCCATATTACATCTCATTTCTATGTTTCATGATAGGATATAATATTCATTGTGCAGTGTTATGTATACCTCGTATTCACTTCAAAAGAATGTAAATGTGACAATACCCTGCTAGGAAATAGCGATTGCAGTTATCTACGTATCGTAGCAACAAAGATCTAATGCTTCTTCAAACGCGATATCGCAACTCATTTCTATGTTTCATGATAAGATATAATATTCATTGCGAAATGTCTCATGTATACCTCGCATACACTTCAAATGATTGTAAAAGCGACACTTCCTTGCTAGGAAATAGCGTTTTCAGATGTCTACGTATCGTAGCAATAGAGTTCTAACGCTTCTCAAAATGCGATATCGCATGCCATTTCCATGCTTCATGATAAGATATAATATTCATTGCTAAGTGTCATGTATACATTGTATTCACTTCAAAAGTATGTAAGTGCGACACTTCCTTGCAAGGTAGTAGCGTTTGCAGATGTCTACGAATCGAAGCAATAGAGATCAAATGCTTCTTAAATAGCGATATCGCATCTCATTTCAATGTTTCATGGTAAGATATAATATTCATTGCGTCTACGTATCGAAGCAATAGAATTCTAATGCTTCTGAAAACATGATATCGCATCTCATTTTTATGTTTCATGATAAGATATAATATTCAATGTGCAGTGTTATGTACTCCTCGCATTCACATCAAAAGAAAGTAAATGCGACAATACATTGCTAGGAAATAGCGTTTGCAGATGTCTCCGTAACGAAGAAATAGTGTTCTAATGCTTCTTAAATCATGATATCGCGTCTCATTTCTATGTCTCATGATAAGATATAAAATTCATTGCGAAGTGTCGCTTATACCTCGCATAAACTTCGAATGAATGTAAATGCGACACTTCCCTGCAAGGAAATAGCGTTTGCAGATGTCTACGTATCCAAGCAATAGAGTTCTAGTGCATCCTAAAACTGCGATATCGCATCACATTTCTATGTCTCATGATAAGATATAATATTCATTGCGAAGTGTTACGTATTCCTCGTCTACACTTCAAATGAATGTAAATGCGACAATTCCTTGCTAGGAAGTAGCGTTTGCAGATGTCTACGAATCGAAGCAATAGAGTTCTAATGCTTCTTAGATCGCCATATCGCATCTCATTTCTATGTTTCATGATAAGATATAATATTCACTGTGAAGTGTTATGTATACCTCGTGTTCACTTGAAAAGAATGTAAATGCGACACTTCCTTGCTAGGAAATAGCGTTTGCAGATGTCTACGTATCGTTGCATTAGTGCTCTAATGCTTCTCAAAACGCGATATCGCATCTCATTTCTATGTTTCATGATAAGATATAATACTCATTGTGGAATGTTATGTATACCTCGTATTTACGTCAAAAGAATGTAAATGCGGCACTTCCTTGCTAGGAAATAGCGTTTGCAGATGTCTACGTATCGAAGCAATAGAGTTCTAATGCTTCTTAAATCGCGATATCGCATCTCATTTCTAAGTTTCACGATAAGATATAATAATCATTGTGCAGTGTTATCTATACCACGTATTCACTTCAAAAGAATGTAAATGCGACACTTCCTTGCTAGGAAGTAGTTTTGCAGATGTCTACGTATCGAAGCAATAGAGTTATAATGCTTCTTAAATCGTCATATCGCATCCCATTTCTATGTTTCATGATAAGATATAATATTCATTGCGAAGTGTCATGTATACCTCGTATTCCTTTCAAAAGAATGCAAATGCGACACTTCCATGATAGGAAGGAGCGTTGGCAGATGTCTACGTATCGAAGCAATAGAGTTCTAATGCTTCTTAAATCGCGATATCGCATCTCATTTCTATGTTTCATGATAAGATATAATATTCATTGTGCAGTGTTATGTATACGTCGTATTCACTTCAAAAGAATGTAAACGCGACACTTCGTTGCCAGGAAATAGCGTTTGCAGATGTCTACGTATCGTACCATTAGAATTCTGATGCTTCTCAAAACGCGATATCGCTACTCATTACCATGTTTCATTATAATATATAATATTCATTGTGCAGTGTTATGAATACCTCGTAATCACTTCAAAAGAATGTAAATGCGACTCTTCGTTGCCAGGAAATAGCGTTTGCAGATGTCTACGTATCGTACCATTAGAATTCTAATGCTTCTCAAAACGCGATATCGCTACTCATTACCATGTTTCATTATAGTATATAATATTCATTGTGCAGTGTTATGAATACCTCGTAATCACTTCAAAAGAATGTAAATGCGACACTTCGTTGCCAGGAAATAGCGTTTGCAGATGTCTACGTATCGTACCATTAGAATTCTAATGCTTCTCAAAACGCGATATCGCTACTCATTACCATGTTTCATTATAGTATATAATATTCATTGTGCAATGTTATGAATATCTCGTATTCACTTCAAATGAACGAAAATGCGACACTTCCTTGCTAGGAAATAGCGTTTGCAGATCTCTACGTATCGAAGCAATAGTGTCCTAATGTTTCTTAAATCGCGATATCGCATCTCATTTCTATGTTTCATGATAAGATATAATATTCATTGTGCAGTGTTATGCATACCTCGTATTCACTTCAAAAGAATGTAAACGCGACACTTCGTTGCCAGAAAATAGCATTTGCAGATGTCTACGTATCGTACCATCAGAATTCTAATGCTTCTCAAAACGCGATATCGCTACTCATTACCATGTTTCATTATAATATATAACATTCATTGTGGAGTGTTATGTATACCTCGCATACACTTCAAATGAATGTAAATGCGACACTTCCTTGCTAGGAAATAGCGGTTGCATATGTTTACGTTTCGAAGCAATAGTGTCCTAATCCTTCTTAAATCGCGATATCGCATCTCATACCTATGTTTCATGATAATATATAATATTCATTGCGAAGTGTCATGTATACCTCGCATACACTTCAAATGAATATGAATGCGACAGTTCCTTGCTAGGAAATAGTGTTTGCAGATATCTAGTATTGAAGCAATAGAGTTCTAAAGCTTCTTATATCGCGATATCGCATCTCATTTCTATGTTTCATGATAAGATATAATATTCAGTGTGCAGTGTCATGTATACCTCGCATACACTTCAAACGAATGTGAATGCGACACTTCCTTGCTTGGAGATAGCGTTTGCAGATGTCTACGTATCGAAGCAATAGCTTTGTATTGCTTCTTAAATCGTCATATAGCATCTCATATCTACGTTTCATGATAAGATATAATATTCATTGTGGAGTGGTATGTATACCTCGTATTCACTTCAAAAGAATGTAAACGCGACACTTCCTTGCCAGGAAATATCGATTGCAGATGTCTACGTATCGTAGCATTAGAGTTCTAATGCTTCCCAATACGCGATATCACATCTCATATCTATGTTTCATGATAATTTATAATATTCATTGCGAAGTGTCATGTATACCTCGCATACACTTCAAATGAATGCGAATGCGACAGCTCCTTGCTAGGAAATAGAGTTTGCAGTTGTCTACGTATCGAAGCAATAGAGTTCTAATGCTTCTCAAAACGCGATATCGCTACTCATTACTATGTTTCAAGATAATATATAATATTCATTGTGGAGTATTATGTATACTTCGTATTCACTTCAAAAGAGTGTAAATGCGACACTTCCAGGCTTGGAAATAGATTTTGCAGATGTCTACGTATCGAATCAATGGAGTACTAAAACTTGATAATTCGCGATATCGCATCTCATTACTATGTTTCATGATAAGATATAATATTCATTGTGGAGTGTTAGGTACTCCTCGTATTCACTTCAAAAGAATGTAAACGCGACACTTCCTTGTCAGGAAATTGCGTTTGCAGATGTCTACGTATCGTAGCATTAGAGTTCTAATGCTTCTCAAAACGCGATATCGCATCTCATTTCTATGTTTCATGATAAGATATAATAATCACTGCGCAGTGTCATGTATACCTCGTATTCACTTCAAAAGAATGTAAACGCGACCCTTCCTTGCCCGGAAGTAGCGTTTGCAGATGTCTACATATCGTAGCATGAGATTTCCAATGCTACTCAAAACGCGATATCGCTAATCATTACTATGTTTCATGATATGCGAAGTGGCATATTGCGAAGTGGCATGTATACCTCGTATTCACTTCAAAAGAATGTAAATGCGACACTTCCTTGCTTGGAAATAGCGTTTGCAGATGTCTACGTATCGAAGCAATAGATCTCTAAAGCTTGCTAATTCGCGATATCGCATCTCATTACTATGTTTCATGATAATTTATAATGTTTATTGCGAAGTGTCATGTATACCTCGCATATACTTCAAATGAATGCGAATGCGACAGCTCCTAGCTAGGAAAAAGAGATTGCAGATGTCTACGTATCGAAGCAATAGAGTTCTAATGCTTCTCACAACGCGATATCGCTACTCATTACTATGTTTCAAGATAATATATAATATTCCTTGTGCAGTGTTATGCATACCTCGTATTCACTTCAAAAGAATGTAAATGTGACATTTCCTTGCTAGGATGTAGCGTTTCCAGATGTCTGCGGATTGAAGCAATAGGGTTCTAATGCTTCTTAAAACGCGATATCGCATCTCATTTCAATATTTCGTGATAGGATATAATATTCATTGTGGAGTGTTATGTATACCTCGCATACACTTCAAATGTATGTAAATGCGACACTTCCTTGCTAGGGAATAGCGTTTGCAGATGTCTCCGTATCGAAGCAATAGATTTCTAAAGCTTGCTAATTCGCATATCGCATCTCATATTTATGTTTCATGATAACATATAATATTCATTGCGAAGTGTCATGTATTCCTCGTATTCACTTCAAATGAATGTAAGAGCGTCACTTGCTTGCTAGGAAATAGCGTTTGCAGATGTCTACATATCGAAGCAATAGTGTTCTAATGCTTCTTAAAACGGGATATCGCATCTCATTTCTATGTTTCACGATAAGATACAATATTCATTGCGAAGTGTTATGTATACCTCGTATACACTTAAAATGAATGTAAATGCCACACTTCCCTGCTCGGAAACAGCGTTTGCAGATGTCTACGTATCGAAGCAATAGGGATCTAATGCTTCTTAAATCACCTTATCGCTTGTCATTTCTATGTTTCATGAGAATATATATATTCACTGCGAAGTGTCATGTGTACCTCGCATACACTTCAAATAAATGTAAATGCGACACTTCCTTGCTAGGAAATAACGTTTGCAAATGTCTACGTATGGAAGCAACAGTCTTCTAATGCTACTTAATTTGCGATATCGCATATCATTTCTATGTTTCATGATAAAACATAATTTTTATTGCGAAGTGTTATGTATACCTCGTATTCACTTCAAAAGATTGTAAACGCGACACTTCCTTGCCAGGATATAGCGTTTGCAGATGTCTACGTATCGAAGAAATAGACATCTAATGTTTCATAAATCGCCATATCGCAGCCCATTTCTATGTTTCATGATAAGATATAATATTCATTGTGCAGTGTTATGTATACCTCGTATTCACCTCAAAAGAATGTAATGGCGACACTTCCTTGCTAGGAAATAGCGTTTGCAGATGTCTACGTATCGAAGCAATAGAGTTCTAATGCTTCTTAAACCGTCATATCGCATCTCATATCTACGTTTCCTGATAAGATATAATATTCATTGCGAAGTGTCATGTATACCTCGTATTCCTTTCAAAAGGATGTAAATGCGACACTTCCTTGCTAGGAAGTAGCGTTTGCAGATGTCTACGTATCGAAGCAATAGAGTTCTAATGGTTCTTAAATCGCCACGTCTCATTTCATTTCTATGTTTCATGATAAGATATAATATTCATTGCGAAGTGCCATGTATACCTTGCATACACTTCAATTGAATGTGCATGCGACACTTCCTTGCTAGGAAATAGCGTTTGCAGATGTCTACGTATAGTAGCATAAGGGCTCTAATGCTTCTCAAAACGTGATATCGCTTCTCATTACTATGTTTCATGATAACATATAATATTCATTGTGCAGTGTTATGTATACCTCGTATTCACTTCAAAAGAATGTAAACGCGACACTGCCTTGCTAGGAAGTAGCGTTTGCAGATGTCTACGTATGGTAGCATTAGTGTTCTAATGCTTCTCAAAACGCGATGTCGCTACTCATTACTATGTTTCATGATAATATATAATACTCATTGTGGAGTGTTATGTATACCTCGTATTCACTTCCAAAGAATGTAAACGCGACACTACCTTGCCACGAAATAGCGTTTGCAGATGTCTACGTATAGTGGCATAAGGGTTCTAATGCTTCTCAAAACGTGATATCGCTTCTCATTACTATGTTTCATGATAATATATAATATTCATTGTGGAGTGTTATGTGTACCTCGTATTCATTTCAAAAGAAAGTAAATGCGACACTTCCTTGCTAGGAAGTAGCGTTTGCAGATGTCTACGTATCGAAGCAATAGAGTTCTAATGGTTCTTAAATCGCCACGTCTCATTTCATTTCTATGTTTCATGATAAGATATAATATTCATTGCGAAGTGCCATGTATACCTTGCATACACTTCAATTGAATGTGCATGCGACACTTCCTTGCTAGGAAATAGCGTTTGCAGATGTCTACGTATAGTAGCATAAGGGCTCTAATGCTTCTCAAAACGTGATATCGCTTCTCATTACTATGTTTCATGATAACATATAATATTCATTGTGCAGTGTTATGTATACCTCGTATTCACTTCAAAAGAATGTAAACGCGACACTGCCTTGCTAGGAAGTAGCGTTTGCAGATGTCTACGTATGGTAGCATTAGTGTTCTAATGCTTCTCAAAACGCGATGTCGCTACTCATTACTATGTTTCATGATAATATATAATACTCATTGTGGAGTGTTATGTATACCTCGTATTCACTTCCAAAGAATGTAAACGCGACACTACCTTGCCACGAAATAGCGTTTGCAGATGTCTACGTATAGTGGCATAAGGGTTCTAATGCTTCTCAAAACGTGATATCGCTTCTCATTACTATGTTTCATGATAATATATAATATTCATTGTGGAGTGTTATGTGTACCTCGTATTCATTTCAAAAGAAAGTAAATGCGACACTTCCTTGCTAGGAAATAGCGTTTGCAGATGTCTACGTATCGAAGCAATAGTGTTCTAATGCTTCTTAAATCGCGATATCGCATCTCACTTCTATGTTTCATGATAAGATATAATATTCATTGTGCAGTGTTATGTATACCTCGTACTCACATCAAAAGAATGTAAAAGCGACACTTCCTTACTAGGAAATAGCGTTTGCAGATGTCTACGTATCGAAGCAATAGAGTTCTAAATCTTCGTAATACATGATATCGCATCTCATTTCTATGTTTCATGATAAGATATAATATTCATTGTGGAGTGTTATGTATACCTCGCATACACTTCAAATGTATGTAAATGCGACACTTCCTTGCTAGGGAATAGCGTTTGCAGATGTCTCCGTATCGAAGCAATAGATTTCTAAAGCTTGCTAATTCGCATATCGCATCTCATATTTATGTTTCATGATAACATATAATATTCATTGCGAAGTGTCATGTATTCCTCGTATTCACTTCAAATGAATGTAAGAGCGTCACTTGCTTGCTAGGAAATAGCGTTTGCAGATGTCTACATATCGAAGCAATAGTGTTCTAATGCTTCTTAAAACGGGATATCGCATCTCATTTCTATGTTTCACGATAAGATACAATATTCATTGCGAAGTGTTATGTATACCTCGTATACACTTAAAATGAATGTAAATGCCACACTTCCCTGCTCGGAAACAGCGTTTGCAGATGTCTACGTATCGAAGCAATAGGGATCTAATGCTTCTTAAATCACCTTATCGCTTGTCATTTCTATGTTTCATGAGAATATATATATTCACTGCGAAGTGTCATGTGTACCTCGCATACACTTCAAATAAATGTAAATGCGACACTTCCTTGCTAGGAAATAACGTTTGCAAATGTCTACGTATGGAAGCAACAGTCTTCTAATGCTACTTAATTTGCGATATCGCATATCATTTCTATGTTTCATGATAAAACATAATTTTTATTGCGAAGTGTTATGTATACCTCGTATTCACTTCAAAAGATTGTAAACGCGACACTTCCTTGCCAGGATATAGCGTTTGCAGATGTCTACGTATCGAAGAAATAGACATCTAATGTTTCATAAATCGCCATATCGCAGCCCATTTCTATGTTTCATGATAAGATATAATATTCATTGTGCAGTGTTATGTATACCTCGTATTCACCTCAAAAGAATGTAATGGCGACACTTCCTTGCTAGGAAATAGCGTTTGCAGATGTCTACGTATCGAAGCAATAGAGTTCTAATGCTTCTTAAACCGTCATATCGCATCTCATATCTACGTTTCCTGATAATATATAATATTCATTGCGAAGTGTCATGTATACCTCGTATTCCTTTCAAAAGGATGTAAATGCGACACTTCCTTGCTAGGAAGTAGCGTTTGCAGATGTCTACGTATCGAAGCAATAGAGTTCTAATGGTTCTTAAATCGCCACGTCTCATTTCATTTCTATGTTTCATGATAAGATATAATATTCATTGCGAAGTGCCATGTATACCTTGCATACACTTCAATTGAATGTGCATGCGACACTTCCTTGCTAGGAAATAGCGTTTGCAGATGTCTACGTATAGTAGCATAAGGGCTCTAATGCTTCTCAAAACGTGATATCGCTTCTCATTACTATGTTTCATGATAACATATAATATTCATTGTGCAGTGTTATGTATACCTCGTATTCACTTCAAAAGAATGTAAACGCGACACTGCCTTGCTAGGAAGTAGCGTTTGCAGATGTCTACGTATGGTAGCATTAGTGTTCTAATGCTTCTCAAAACGCGATGTCGCTACTCATTACTATGTTTCATGATAATATATAATACTCATTGTGGAGTGTTATGTATACCTCGTATTCACTTCCAAAGAATGTAAACGCGACACTACCTTGCCACGAAATAGCGTTTGCAGATGTCTACGTATAGTGGCATAAGGGTTCTAATGCTTCTCAAAACGTGATATCGCTTCTCATTACTATGTTTCATGATAATATATAATATTCATTGTGGAGTGTTATGTGTACCTCGTATTCATTTCAAAAGAAAGTAAATGCGACACTTCCTTGCTAGGAAATAGCGTTTGCAGATGTCTACGTATCGAAGCAATAGTGTTCTAATGCTTCTTAAATCGCGATATCGCATCTCACTTCTATGTTTCATGATAAGATATAATATTCATTGTGCAGTGTTATGTATACCTCGTACTCACATCAAAAGAATGTAAAAGCGACACTTCCTTACTAGGAAATAGCGTTTGCAGATGTCTACGTATCGAAGCAATAGAGTTCTAAATCTTCGTAATACATGATATCGCATCTCATTTCTATGTTTCATGATAAGATATAATATTCATTGGGAAGTGTCATGCATACCTGGTATTCACTTCAAATCAATGTAAATGCGACACTTCCTTGCTAGGAAATAGCGCTTGCAGATGTCTACGTATCGAAGCAATAGAGTTCCAAAGCTTGAAAATTCGCGATATCGCATCTCATATCTATGTTTCATGATAAGATATAATATTCATTGTGCAGTGTATTGTATACCTCGTATTCACCTCAAAAGAATGTAATGGCGACACTTCCTTGCTAGGAAATAGCGTTTGCAGATGTCTACGTATCGGAGCAATAGAGTTCTAGTGCTTCTTCAAACGCGATATCGCACCTCATTTCTATGATTCATGATAACATATAATATTCATTGTGGAGTGTTATGTATACCTTGTATTCACTTCAAAAGAATGTAACTGCGACACTTCCTTGCTAGGAAGTAGCGTTTGCAGATGTCTAAGTATCGAAGCGATAGATTTCTAGTGCTTCGTAAAGCCAGATATCGCATCTCATTTCTATTTTTCATGATAAGATACAATACTCATTGCGAAGTTTCATGTATACCTCGTCTACACTTCAAATGAATGTGAATGAGACACTTCCTTTCTAGGAAATTACGTTTCCAGATGCCTACGTATCGTAGCATAAGGTTTCTGATGCTTCTTAAAACGCGATATCGCATCTCATTTCTATGCTTCGCTATAAGATATAATATTCATTGCGAAGTGTCATGTATAGCTCGCATTCATTTCAAAAGAATGTGAATGCGCCACTTCCTTGCTAGGAAATAGGGTTTGCAGATGTCTACGTATCGAAGCAATAGACATCTAATGCTTCATAAATCGCCATATCGCATCTCATTTCTATGTTTCATGATAAGATGTAATATTCTTTGCGGAGTGTCATGTATACCTCGTATTCCTTTAAGAAGAATGTAAATGCGACACTACCTTGCTAGGTAATAGTGTTTGCAGATGTCCGCGTATCGTGGCATTACTGTTCTAATGCTTCTCAAAAGGCGATATCGCTTCACATTTCTGTGTTTCATGATAATATATAATATTCATTGCGAAGTGCCATGTATACCTCGCATACACTTCAAATGAATGTACATGCGACACTTCCTTGCTAGGACATAGCGTTTGCAGATGTCTACGTATCGAAGCAATAGAATTCTAATGCTTCTTAAATCGTCATATCGCATCTCATTTCTATGTTTCATGGTAGTATATAGTATTCATTGCGTAGTGTCATGTATACCTCCCATACACTTCAAATGATTGTAAATGCGACACTTCCTTGCTAGGAAATAGCGTTTGCAGATGTCTACGAATCGAAGCAATAGAGTTCTAATGCTTCTTAAACCGCGATATCGCATCTCATTTCTATGTTTCATGATAAGATATAATATTCATTGTGCAGTGTAAGGTATATCTGATCTATACTTCAAATGAATGTAAATGCGACACTTCCTTGCTAGGAAATAGTGCTTGCAGATGTCTGCGTATCGTGGCATTAGAATTCTAATGCTTCTCAAAACGCAATATCGCTTCTCATTTCTATGTTTCATGATAATATATAATATTCATTGCGAAGTGCCATGTATACCTCGTATTCCTTTCAAAAGAATGTAAATGCGACACTTCCTTCCTTGGAAATAGCGTTTGCAGATGTCTACGTATCGAACCAATAGATTTCTAATGCTTCTTAAATGGCCATATCGCATCTCATTTCTATGTTTCATGATAAGATATAATATTCATTGTGCAGTGTTATGTATATCTAATCTATACTTCAAATGAATGTAAATGCGACGCTTCCTTGCTAGGAAATAGTGTTTGCAGATGTCTTCGTATCGTTTCATTAGAGTTCTAATGCTTCTCAAAACGCGATATCGCTTCTCATTTCTATGTTTCATGATAATATATAATATTCATTGCGAAGTGTTATGTATACCTCGTATTCACTTCCAAGGGATGTAAATGCGACACTTCCTTGCTTGGAAATAGCGTTTGCAGATGTCTACGTACTGAAGCAATAGAGTTCTTATGCTTCTTAAATCGCCATATTGCATCGCATTTCTATGACTCTTGATAAGATATAATATTCAATGTGGAGTGTTATGTATACCTCGTATTCACTTCAAAGGATTGTAAACGCGACACTACCTAGCCAGGAAGTAGCGTTTGCAGATGTCTACGTATCGTAGCATTAGAGTTCTAATGCTTCTCAAAACGTGATATCGCTTCTCATTGCTATGCTTCATGATAATATATAATATTCATTGTGGAGTGTTATGTATACCTCGTATTCACCTCAAAAGAATGTAAATGCAACACTTCCTTGCTAGGAAGTAGCGTTTGCAGATGTCTACGTATCGAAGCAATAGAATTCTAATGCTTCTTAAAACGTCGTATCGCATCTCATTTCTATGTTTCATGTTAAGATATAATATTCATTGGGAAGTGTCATGCATACCTGGTATTCACTTCAAATCAATGTAAATCCGACACTTCCTCGCTAGGAAATAGCGCTTGCAGATGTCCACGTATCGAAGCAATAAAGTTCCAAAGCTTGAAAATTCGCGATATCGCTACTCATTACTATGTTTCATGATAATATATAATATTCATTGTGGAGTGTTATGTATACCTCGTATTCTCTTCAAAGGAATGTAAACGCGACACTTGCTTGCTATTAAATAGCATTTGCAGATTTCTACGTATCGTAGCAATAGAGTTCTGATGCTTCTTAAAGCGAGATATCGCATCTCATTTCTATGTATCATGATAAGATACAATATTCATTGCGAAGTGTCAGGTATACCTCGAATTCTTTTCAAAAGAATGTAAATGCGACACTTCCTTGCTAGGAAGTAGCGTTTGCAGATGTCTACGTATGGTAGCATTAGAGTTCTAATGCTTCTCAAAACGCGATATCGCTACTCATTACTATGTTTCATGATAAGATATAATATTCAATGTGGAGTGTTATGTATACCTCGTATTCACTTCAAAAGATTGTAAACGCGACACTACCTTGCCAGGAAATAGCGTTTGCAGATGTCTACGTATCGTAGCATTAGAGTTCTAATGCTTCTCAAAACGTGATACCGCTACTCATTACTATGTTTCATGATAATATATAATATTCATTGTGGGGTGTTATGTATACCTCGTATTCACCTCAAAAGAATGTAAATGCAACACTTCCTTGCTAGGAAGTAGCGTTTGCAGATGTCTACGTAACGAAGCAATAGGATTCTAATGCTTCTTAAAATGTCATATCGCATCTCATTACTATGTTTCATGTTAAGATATAATATTCATTGTGGAGTGTTATGTATACCTCGTATTCACTTCAAAAGAATGTAAACGCGACACTTACTTGCCAGGAAATAGCGTTTGCAGATGTCTACGTATGGTAGCATTAGAGTTCTAATGCTTCTCAAAACGCGATATCGCTACTCATTACTATGTTTCATGATAATATATAATACTCATTGTGGAGTGTTATGTATACCTCGTATTCGCTTCCAAAGAATGCAAATGCGACACTTCCTTGCTTGGAAGTAGCGTTTGCAGATATCTACGTATCGAAGCAATAGAGTTCTAAAGCTTGCTAATTCGCGATATCGCATCACATATCTGTGTTTCATGATAATATATAATATTCATTGCGAACTGTCATGTGTACCTTGCATACACTTCAAATGAATGTGAATGCGACAGTTCCTTGCTAGGAAATAGTGTTTGCAGATATCTACTTATCGAAGCAATAGAGTTCTAATGCTTCTTAAATCGCCATATTGCATCTAATTTCTATGTTTCATGATAAGGTATAATATTCAATGTGGAGTGTTATGTCTACCTCGTATTCACTTCAAAAGAATGTAAACGCGGCACTACCTTGCCAGGAAATAGCGTTTGCAGATGTCCACGTATCGTAGCATAAGAGTTCTAATGCTTCTTAAATCGCCATATTGCATCTCATTTCTATGTTTCATGATAAGATACAATATTCTATGTGGAGTGTTATGTATATCTAGTCTATACTTCAAATGAATGTAAATGCGACGCTTCCTTGCTAGGAAATAGTGTCTGCAGATGTCTTCGTATCGTGTCACTAGAGTTCTAATGCTTCTCAAAACGCGATATCGCTTCTCATTTCTATGTTTCTTGATAATATATAATATTCATTGCGAAGTGTTATGTATACCTCGTATTCACTTCCAAAGGATGTAAATGCGACACTTCCTTGCTTGGAAATAGCGTTTGCTGATGTCTACGTATCGAAGCAATAGAGTTCTAATGCTTCTTAAATCGCCATATTGCATCACATTTCTATGATTCATGATAAGATATAATATTCAATGTGGAATGTTATGTATATCTCGTATTCACTTCAAAAGAATGTAAACGCGACACTACCTTGCCAGGAAATAGCGTTTGCAGATGTCCACGTATCGTAGCATAAGAGTTCTAATGCCTTTTTAATCGACAAATTGCATCTCATTCCTATGTTCCATGATAAGATATAATATTCATTGTGGAGTGTTATGTATACCTCGTATTCACTTCAAAAGATTGTAAACGCGACACTACCTTGCCAGGAAATAGCGTTTGCAGATGTCTACGTATCGTAGCATTAGAGTTCTAATGCTTCTCAAAACGTGATATCGCATCTCATTCGCATGTTTCATGATAATATATAATATTCATTGTGGGGTGTTATGTATACCTCGTATTCACCTCAAAAGAATGTAAATGCAACACTTCCTTGCTAGGAAGTAGCGTTTGCAGATGTCTACGTATCGAAACAATAGGATTCTAATGCTTCTTAAAACGTCATATCGCATCTCATTTCTATGTTTCATGTTAAGATATAATATTCATTGTGGAGTGTTATGTATACCTCGTATTCACTTCAAAAGAATGTAAACGCGACACTTCCTTGCCAGGAAATAGCGTTTGCAGATGTCTACGTATGGTAGCATTAGGGTTCTAATGCTTCTCAAAACGCGATATCGCTACTCATTACTATGTTTCATGATAATATATAATACTCATTGTGGAGTGTTATGTATACCTCGTATTCACTTCCAAAGAATGTAAATGCGACACTTCCTTGCTTGGAAGTAGCGTTTGCAGATATCTACGTATCGAAGCAATAGAGTTCTAAAGCTTCTTAAATCGTCATATCGCATCTCATTTCTATGTTTCATGATAAGATATAATATTCATTGTGGAGTGTTATGTATACCTCGTATTCACTTCAAAAGAATGTAGACGCGACACTTCCTTGCCAGGAAATAGCGTTTGCAGATTTCTACGTATGGTAGCATTAGAGTTCAAATGCTTCTCAAAACGCGATATCGCTACCCACTACAACATTTCATGATAATATATAATACTCATTGTGGAGTGTCATGTATACCTCGTATTCAATTCCAAAGATTGTAAATGCGACACTTCCATGCTTGGAAATAGCGGTTGCGGATGTCTACGTATCGAAGCAATAGAGTTCTAATGCTTCTTAAATCGCGATATCGCATCTCATTTCTGTGTTCCATGATAAGATATAATATTCATTGTGGAGTGTTATGTATACCTCGTATTCACTTCAAAAGAATGTAAACGCCACACTGCCTTGCTAGGAAGTAGCGTTTGCAGATGTCTACGTATGGTAGCATTAGTGTTCTAATGCTTCTCAAAACGCGATATAGCTACTCATTACTATGTTTCATGATAATATATAATACTCATTGTGGAGTGTTATGTATACCTCGTATTCACTTCAAAAGAATGTAAACGCGACACTACCTTGCCACGAAATAGCGTTTGCAGATGTCTACGTATAGTAGCATAAGGGTTCTAGTGCTTCTCAAAACGTGATATCGCTTCTCATTACTATGTTTCATGATAATATATAATATTCATTGTGGAGTGTTATGTGTACCTCGTATTCATTTCAAAAGAAAGTAAATGCGACACTTCCTTGCTAGGAAATAGCGCTTGCAGATGTCTACGTATCGAAGCAATAGAGTTCCAAAGCTTGAAAATTCGCGATATCGCTACTCATTACTATGTTTCATGATAATATATAATATTCATTGTGGAGTGTTATGTATACCTCGTATTCACTTCAAAAGAATGTAAACGCGACACTTGCTTGCTATTAAATAGCTTTTGCAGATTTCTACGTATCGTAGCAATAGAGTTCTGATGCTTCTTAAAGCGAGATATCGCATCTCATTTCTATGTATCATGATAAGATACAATATTCATTGCGAAGTGTCAGGTATACCTCGAATTCCTTTCAAAAGAATGTAAATGCGACACATCCTTGCTAGGAAGTAGCGTTTGCAGATGTCTACGTATGGTAGCATTAGAGTTCTAATGCTTCTCAAAACGCGATATCGCTACTCATTACTATGTTTCATGATTATATATAATACTCATTGTGGAGTGTTATGTATACCTCGTATTCAGTTCCAAAGAATGTAAATGCGACACTTCCTTAATAGGAAATAGCGTTTGCAGATGTCTACGTATCGAAGCAATAGACATCTAATGCTTCATAAGTCGCCATATGGCACCTCATTTCTATGTTTCATGATAATATATAATATTCATTGTGGAGTGTTATGTATACCTCGTATTCACTTCAAATGAATGTAAACGGGACACTTCCTTGCTTGGAAATAGCGTTTGCAGATGTCTACGTAATGAAACAATAGAGTTCTAATGCTTCTTAAATCGCCATATTGCATCTCATTTCTATGTTTCATGATAAGATACAATATTCAATGTGGAGTGTTATGTATATCTAGTCTATACTTCAAATGAATGTAAATGCGACGCTTCCTTGCTAGGAAATAGTGTTTGCAGATGTCTTCGTATCGTGTCACTAGAGTTCTAATGCTTCTCAAAACGCGATATCGCTTCTCATTCCTATGTTTCTTGATAATATATAATATTCATTGCGAAGTGTTATGTATACCTCGTATTCACTTCCAAAGGATGTAAATGCGACACTTCCTTGCTTGGAAATAGCGTTTGCTGATGTCTACGTATCGAAGCAATAGAGTTCTAATGCTTCTTAAATCGCCATATTGCATCACATTTCTATGATTCATGATAAGATATAATATTCAATGTGGAGTGTTATGTATATCTCGTATTCACTTCAAAAGAATGTGAACGCGACACTACCTTGCCAGGAAATAGCGTTTGCTGATGTCCACGTATCGTAGCATAAGAGTTCTAATGCCTCTTTAATCGACAAATTGCACCTCATTTCTATGTTTCATGATAAGATATAATATTCATTGCGAAGTGCCATGTATACCTCGCATACACTTCACTTGAATGTACATGCGACACTTCCTTGCTAGGAAATAGCGATAGCAGATTTCTACGAATCGAAGCAATAGACATCTAATGCTTTATAAATCGCCATATTGCATCTCATTTCTACGTTTCATGATAAGATATAATATTCATTGCGAAGTGCCATGTATACCTCGCATACACTTCAATTGATTGTACATGCGACACTTCCTTGCTAGGAAATAGCGTTTGCAGATGTCTACGTATCGTAGCATTAGGGTTCTAATGCTCCTCAAAACGTGATATCGTTTCTCATTACTATGTTTCATGATAATATATAATATTAATTGTGGGGTGTTATGTATACCTCGTATTCACTTCAAAAGAATGTAAATGCGACACTTCCTTGGTAGGAAGTAGCGTTTGCAGATGTCTACGTATCGGACCAATAGATTTCTAATGCTTCTTAAGTCGCGATATCGCATCTCATTTCTATGTTTCATTGTAAGATATAATATTCATTGTGCAGTGTTATGTATACCTCGTTTTCACTTCAAAAGAATGTAAATGCGACACTTCCTTGCATGGAAATTGCGTTTGCAGATGTCCACGTATCCAAGCAATAGTTTTCTAATGCTTCTTAAATCGCGATATCGTATCTCGTTTCAATCTTTCGTGATAAGATATAATATTCATTGCAAAGTGTCATGTATACCTCGTATTCCTTCCAAAAGAATGTAAATGCGACACTTCCTTTCTAGGAAGTTACGTTTGCAGATATCTGTGTATCATAGCCATAGAGTTCTAATGCTTCTTAAATCGCGAAATCGTATCCCATTTTTATGTTTCATTATAAGATATAATATTCATTGTGAAGTGTTATGTATACCTCGTATTCATTTCAGAAGAATGTAAATGCGACACCTCCTTGCAGGGAAGTAGTGCTTGCACATGTCTACGTATCGGACCAATAGATTTCTAATGCTTCTTAAGTCGCGATATCGCATCTCATTTCTATGTTTCATTGTAAGATATAATATTCATTGTGCAGTGTTATGTATACCTCGTTTTCACATCAAAAGATTGTAAATGCGACATTTCCTTGCTAGGAAATAGCGTTTGCAGGTGTCTACGTATCGTAGCAGCAGAGTTCAAATGCATCCTAAAATGCGATATCGCATCTCATTTCTGTGATTCATGATAAGATATAATATTAATTGCGAACTGTCACGTATACCTCGCATACACTTCAAATGAATGTAAATGTGACACTTCCTTTCTAGGAAGTAGCGTTTGCAGATGTCTACGTATGGTAGCACTAGATTTCTAATGCTTCTCAAAACGCGATATCGCTACTCATTACTATGTTTCATGATAATATATAATACTCATTGTGGAGTGTTATGTATACCTCGTATTCAGTTCCAAAGGATGTAAATGCGACACTTCCTTGCTAGGAAATAGCGTTTACAGATGTCTACGTATCGAAGCAATAGACATCTAATGCTTCATAAGTCGCCATATCGCACCTCATTTCTATGTTTCATGATAAGATATAATATTCATTGCGAAGTGCCATGTATACCTCGCATACACTTCATTTGAATGTACATGCGACACTTCCTTGCTAGGAAATAGCGATAGCAGATGTCTACGAATCGAAGCAATAGACATCTAATGCTTCATAAATCGCAATATTGCATCTCATTTCTATGTTTCATGATAAGATTTAATATTCATTGCGAAGTGCCATGTATACCTCGCATACACTTCAATTGATTGTACATGCGACACTTCCTTGCTAGGAAATAGCGTTTGCAGATGTCTACGTATCGTAGCATTAGGGTTCTAATGCTACTCAAAACGTGATATCGTTTCTCATTACTATGTTTAATGATAAGATATAATATTAATTGCGAACTGTCACGTATACCTCGCATACACTTCAAATGAATGTAAATGCGACACTTACTTGCTCGGAAATAGCGTTTGCAGATGTCTCCGTATCGAAGCAATTGTGTCCTAAAGCTTCTTAAATCGCGATATTGCATCTCATTTCTATGTTTCATTATAAGATATAATATTCATTGTGCAGTGTTACGAATACCTCGAATTCCTTTCAAAAGAATGTAAATGCGACACTTCCTTGCTTGGAAATAGCGTTTGCAGATGTCCACGTATCGAAGCAATAGTTTTCTAATGCTTCTTAAATCGCGATATCGTATCTTGTTTCAATCTTTCGTGATAAGATATAATATTCATTGCAAAGTGTCATGTATACCTCGTATTCCTTCCAAAAGAATGTAAATGCGACACTTCCTTTCTAGGAAGTTACGTTTGCAGATATCTGTGTATCATAGCCATAGAGTTCTAATGCTTCTTAAATCGCGAAATCGTATCCCATTTTTATGTTTCATTATAAGATATAATATTCATTGTGAAGTGTTATGTATACCTCGTATTCATTTCAGAAGAATGTAAATGCGACACCTCCTTGCAGGGAAGTAGTGCTTGCACATGTCTACGTATCGAAGCAATAGAGTTTTAATGCATCTTAAATCGCGATATCACATCTCATTCCTATGTTTCATGATAATATATAATATTCATTGTGGAGTGTTATGTATACCTCGTATTCACCTCAAAAGAATGTAAATGCGCAAGTTCCTTGCTAAGAAATAGCGTTTGCAGATGTCTACGTATCGTAGCAAAAGGGTTCTAATGCTTCTCAAGACGCGATATCGCATCTCATTTCTATATTCATGATAAGATATAATATTCATTGTGGAGTGTTATGTATACCTCGTATTCACATCAAACCAATGTAAATGTGGCGCTTCCCTGCTAGGAAATAGCGATGGCAAATGTCAACGTATCGAAGCAGCAGAGCTCTAATGCTTCATAAAACGAGATATCGAATCTCATTTCTATTGTTTATGATAAGATGTAATATACATTGTAGAGTGTTATGTATAAGTCGTATTCGTTTCAAAAGAATGTAAATGCGGCACATCCCTTCTAGGAAATTACGTTACCCGATGTCTATGAACCGAAGCAATAGTATTCTAGTGCTTCTAAAACGCGAAATCGCATACCATTTCTATGTTTCGCGATAAGATATAATTGTCATTGCGAAGTGTAATGTATACCTCGTATTCACTTCAGAAGACTGTCAATGCGGCACTTCCTTGCTAGGAAGTAGCGTTGGTAGATGTCTACGTATAGAAGCAATAGAGTTCTAATGCACCTTAAAACACGATATTGCATCTCAATCCTATGTCTCATGAAAAGATATAATATATGTTGTGGAGTGTTATGTATACCTCGTATTCACATCAAAAGAATGTAAATGCGACAATTCCAGTTTGCAGATGTCTACGTATCGTAGCAATAGTGTTCTTATCCTTCTCAAAACGCGATATCGCATCCCATTTCTATGTTATATGATAAGATATAATATTCATTGCGAACTGTCATGTATACCTCGTATTCACTTCAAAAGAATATAAATGCGACACTTCCGTGCTACGAAGTAGAGCTTGCAGACGTCTACGTATCGAAGCAATAGTGTTCTATTGCATCTTAAATCGCGATATCACATCTCATTTAAATGTTACATGATAAGATATAATATTCATTACGAAGTGTCATGTATACCCCGTATTCACTTCAAAAGAATGTAAATGCGACACTTCCTTGCTAGCAAATAACGTTTGCAGATGTGTACGTATCGAGGCAATATAGTTCTAATGCTTCTTAAAGCGCGATATCGCATCTCGTTTCTATGTTTCATGTTAAGATATATTATTCAGTGCGAAGTGTCACTTGTACCTCGCACACCCTTCAAATCAATGAAAATGCGACACTTCCTTGCCAGAAAGTAACGTTTGCAGATGTCTACGTATCGAGGCAATATAGTTCTAATGCTTCTTAAAACGCGATATCGCATCTCATTTCTATGTTTCATGTTAAGATATAATATACATTGCGAAGTGTCACTTATACCTCGCATACATTTCAAATGAATTTAAAAACGACACTTCCTTGCTAGGAAGTAGCTTTTGCAGATGTTTATGTATCGAAGCAATAGAGCTCTAATGCTTCTTAAAACGGGATATCGCATCTCATTCCTATGCTTCATGATAAGATATAATATTCATTGCGAAGTGCCATGTATACCACGCAATCAATCCAAAAGAATGCAAATGCGACACTCCCTTGCTAGGAAATGGCGTTCGCAGATGTCTACGTATCGAAGCAATTGTGTTCTAATTCTTCGTAAAACGGGATATCGCATCTGACTTCTATGTTTCATGATAATATATAGTGTTCATTGCGAAGTGTTGTGTATTCCTCGTCTACGCTTCAAACGAATGTAAATGCGACACTTCCTTTTTAGGAAATAGCGTTTGCAGATGTCTCTGTATCGAAGTAATAAATTTCTAATGCTCCTTAAATCGCGATATCGCATCTTATTTCTATGTTTCATGATAAGATGAAATATTCATTGCGAAGTGTCATGTATACCTCGTATTCACTTCAAAAGAATGTAAATGCGACAATTCCTTACTAGGACATAGTGTTGCAGATGTCTCCGTATCGAAGCAATAGATTTCCAATGCTTTTTAAATTGCGATTTCGCATCTCATTCCTATGTTTCATGATAAGACATAATATTCATTGCGAAGTCTCATGTGTACCTCGTATTCACTTCAAAAGAATGTAAATGCAACACTTCCCTGCTTGGACGTAGCGTTTGCAGAGGTCTACGTATCGTAGCATTAGTGTTCTAATGCTTTTTTAAATGCAATATCGCATCTCATTTTCATGTTTCATGATAAGCTAGAATATTCATTGCGAAGTGTCATGTGTACCTCGTATTCAGTTCGAAAGAATGTAAAAGCGACATTTCCTTGCTAGGAAATAGCGTTTGCAGATGTCTACGAATCGTAGCAATAGAGTTCTGATGCTTCTTAAAACGCGATTTCGCATCTCACTTCTATGTCTCATGATAAGATATAATATTCATTGCAAAGTGTCATGTATATCTCGCATACACTTCAAACCAATCTAAATGCGACACTTCCTCTCTAGTATATAGCGATGGCAGATGTCTACGTATCGAAACAATAGAGTTCTAATCCTTCTTAAAACGAGATGTCGCATCTCATTTCTATGTTTCATGATATGATACAATATTCATTGCGGAGTGTTGTGTATACTTCGTCTTCACTTGAAAAGAATGTAAATTTGAAACTTCCTTGCTAGGAAATAGCGTTTGCAGATGTCCACGTATCGTAGCAGTAGAGTTCTAATGCTTCATAAAACGCGATATCGCATCCCATTTCTATGTTTCATGATAAAGTATAAAATTAATTGCGAAGTGCCATGTATACCACGTAATCACCTCAAAAGAATGCAAATGCGACACTTCCTTGCTAGGAAATGGCATTTGCAGATGTCCACGTATCGAAGCAATAGAGTTCTAATGCTTTTTTAAATGCGACATCGCATCTCATTTCTATGTTTCATGATAAGATATAGTGTTCATTGCGAAGTGTTATGTATTCCTCGTCTACGCTTCAAACGAATGTAAATGCGACACTTCCTTTCTAGGAAATAGCGTTTGCAGATGTCTACGTATCGAAGCAATTGTGTTCTAATTCTTCTTAAAACGGGATATCGCATCTCATTTCTATGTTTCATGATAAGATGAAATATTCATTGCGAAGTGTCATGAATACCTCGTATTCACTTCAAAAGAATGTAATTGCGACAATTCCTTACTAGGAAATAGTGTTGCAGATGTCTCCGTATCGAAGCAATAGAGTTCTAATGCTTTTTAAATCGCGATTTCGCATCTCATTCCTATGTTTCATGATAAGACATAGTATTCATTGCGAAGTGTCATGTGTACCTCGTATTCACTTCAAAAGAAAGTAAATGCAACGCTTCCCTGCTAGGACGTAGCGTTTGCAGATGTCTACGTATCGTAGCATTAGAGTTCTAATGCTTTTTTAAATGCGATATCGCATCTCACGTCTATGTTTCATGATAAGATATAATATTCATTGCGAAGTGTCGTGTATACCTCGCAGTCACTTCAAAAGTATGTAAATGCGACACTTCCTTGCTAGGAAGTAGCGTTTGCAGATGACTACGTATCGAAGCAATAGAGTTCTAATGCTTCTCATAACGCGATATCGCACTTCATTTCCATTTTCATGACAAGATATAATATTCATTGCGAATTGTCATGTATACCTCGTATTCACTTCAAAAGAATGTAAATGCGACACTTCCTTGCCGGGATATATCGTTTGCGGATGTCTACGTATATCAGCAATAAAGTTCTAATGCTTCTTAAAACGCGATATCGCATCTCATTCCTATGCATCATGATAAGATCTAATACTCATTGCGAAGTGTAACGTATACCTCGTATTCCTTTCAAAAGAATGTAAATGCGACACTTCCTTGCTAGGAAAGAGCGTTGGCAGATGTCTACGTATCGAAGCAATAGAGTTCTAATGCTTCTTAAATAGCGATATCGCATCTCATTTCTATGTTTCATGATAAGATATAATATTCATTGTGCAGTGTTATGTATACCTCGTATCCACTTGAAAAGAATGTTAACGCGACACTTCCTTGCTAGGAAATAGCGTTTGCAGATGACCAGGTATCGAAGCAATAGTGTTCTAATGCTTCTTAGATCGCGATATCGCACCTCATTTCTATGTTTCATTATAAGGTATAATATTCATTGCGAAGTGTCATGTATACAACGCATACACTTCAAATGAATGTAATTGCGACACTTCCTTCCTAGGAAGTAGCGTCTGCAGATGTCTGCGTATCGTAGCAATAGACATCTAATGCTTCATGAATCGCCATATCGCATCTCATTTCTATGTTTCATGATAAGATATAATATTCATTGCGAAGTGTCATATATACCTCGTATTCTCTTCAAAAAATGTAAATGCGACACTTCCATGCCAGGAAATAGCGTTTGCAGATGTCTACGTATCGTGGCATTAGAATCCTAATGCTTCTCAGAACGCGAAATCGCTACTCTTTACTATGTTTCATGATAATATATAATATTCATTGAGGAGTGTTATGTATACCTCGCATGCACTTCAAATGAATGTGAATGCGACAGCTCCTTGCTAGGAAACAGCGTTTGCAGATATCTACGTATCGTGGCATTAGAGTTCTAATGCTTGTCAAAATGCGATATCGCTACTCATTTCCATGTTTCATGATAAGATATAATATTCAATGTGCAGTGTTATGTATACCACGTATTCACTTCAAAAGATTGTAAATGCGACACATCCTTGCCACGAAATAGCGTTTGCAGATGTCTACGTATCGTAGTATTAGAGATCCAATGCTTCTCAAAACGCGATATCGCTTCTCATTTCTATGTTTCATGACAATATTTAATATTCATTGCGAAGTGTCATGTACACCTCGCATGCACTTCAAATGAATGCAAATGCGACACCTCCTTGCTTGGAAATAGCGTTTGCAGATGTCGAAGTATCGTAGCCATAGAGTTCTAATGCTTTTTAAATCGCTATATCGCATCACATTTTTATGTTTCATGATATGATATAATATTAATTTCCAAGTGTCATGTATACCTCGCATACAATACAACTGAATGTAAATGCGACACTTTCCTGCTAGGAAATAGCGATGGCAGATGTCAACGTATCGTAGCAATAGTGTTCTAATGCTTCTTAAATCGCGATATCGCACCTCATTTCTATGTTTCATTATAAGGTATAATATTCATTGCGAAGTGTCATGTATACAACGCATACACTTCAAATGAATGTAATTGCGACACTTCCTTCCTAGGAAGTAGCGTCTGCAGATGTCTGCGTATCGTAGCAATATAGTTCTAATGCTTCTTAAAACGCGATATGGCATCTCATTTCTATGTTTCATGATAAGATATAATAAACACAGCGAAGTTTCATGTGTATCTCGTATTCACGTCAAAGGAATGCAAATGCGATACATCCTTGCCAGGAAATAGCGTTTGCAGATGTCTACGTATCGTAGCAATAGCGTTCTAATCCTTCAAAAGACGCGATATCGCATCTCACTTCTATGTTTCATGATAACATATAATATTCATTGCGAAGTGCTGTGGATACCTCATCTACACTTCAAAAGAATGTTAATACGATACTTCCTTGCCAGGAAGTAGCGCTTGCAGATGGCTGCGTACTGAAGCAATGGATCTCTAATGCTTCATAAAACGCGATATCGAATCTCATTTATATGTTTCCTGATAGGATATAATATTCGTTGTGGAGTGTTATGTATACCTCGTATTCACTTCAGATGAATGTAAGTGCGACACTTCCTTTCTAGGAAATAGCGTTTGCAGATGTCTACGCTTCGTAACAATAGACTTCTAATGCTCCTTAAGACGCGATATCGCATCTCATTTCTATGTTTCATTATAAGATATAATATTCATTGTGAAGTGTCAAGTATACCACGTATTCACTTCAAAAGATTGTAAATGCGACACATCCTTGCCACGAAATAGCGTTTGCAGATGTCTACGTATCGTAGTATTAGAGATCCAATGCTTCTCAAAACGCGATATCGCTTCTCATTTCTATGTTTCATGACAATATTTAATATTCATTGCGAAGTGTCATGTACACCTCGCATGCACTTCAAATGAATGTAAATGCGACACCTCCTCGCTTGAAAATAGCGTTTGCAGATGTCGAAGTATCGTAGCCATAGAGTTCTAATGCTTTTTAATTCGCTATATCGCATCACATTTTTATGTTTCATGATATGATATAATATTAATTGCCAAGTGTCATGTATACCTCGCATACAATACAAATGAATGTAAATGCGACACTTTCCTGCTAGGAAATAGCGATGGCAGATGTCAGCGTATCGTAGCAATAGTGTTCTAATGCTTCTTAAATCGCGATATCGCACCTCATTTCTATGTTTCATTATAAGGTATAATATTCATTGCGAAGTGTCATGTATACAACGCATACACTTCAAATGAATGTAATTGCGACACTTCCTTCCTAGGAAGTAGCGTCTGCAGATGTCTGCGTATCGTAGCAATAGACATCTAATGCTTCATGAATCGCCATATCGCATCTCATTTCTATGTTTCATGATAAGATATAATATTCATTGCGAAGTGTCATGTATACCTCGTATTCTCTTCAAAAAATGTAAATGCGACACTTCCATGCCAGGAAATAGCGTTTGCAGATGTCTACGTATCGTGGCATTAGAATCCTAATGCTTCTCAGAACGCGAAATCGCTACTCATTACTATGTTTCATGATAATATATAATATTCATTGAGGAGTGTTATGTATACCTCGCATGCACTTCAAATGAATGTGAATGCGACAGTTCCTTGCTAGGAAACAGCGTTTGCAGATATCTACGTATCGTGGCATTAGAGTTCTAATGCTTCTCAAAATGCGATATCGCTACTCATTTCCATGTTTCATGATAAGATATAATATTCAATGTGCAGTGTTATGTATACCACGTATTCACTTCAAAAGATTGTAAATGCGACACATCCTTGCCACGAAATAGCGTTTGCAGATGTCTACGTATCGTAGTATTAGAGATCCAATGCTTCTCAAAACGCGATATCGCTTCTCATTTCTATGTTTCATGACAATATTTAATATTCATTGCGAAGTGTCATGTACACCTCGCATGCACTTCAAATGAATGCAAATGCGACACCTCCTTGCTTGGAAATAGCGTTTGCAGATGTCGAAGTATCGTAGCCATAGAGTTCCAATGCTTTTTAAATCGCTATATCACATCACATTTTTATGTTTCATGATATGATATAATATTAATTGCCAAGTGTCATGTATACCTCGCATACAATACAAATGAATGTAAATGCGACACTTTCCTGCTAGGAAATAGCGATGGCAGATGTCAACGTATCGTAGCAATAGTGTTCTAATGCTTCTTAAATCGCGATATCGCACCTCATTTCTATGTTTCATTATAAGGTATAATATTCATTGCGAAGTGTCATGTATACAACGCATACACTTCAAATGAATGTAATTGCGACACTTCCTTCCTAGGAAGTAGCGTCTGCAGATGTCTGCGTATCGTAGCAATATAGT
This sequence comes from Xylocopa sonorina, assembly GCF_050948175.1. Taxonomy (NCBI): domain Eukaryota; kingdom Metazoa; phylum Arthropoda; class Insecta; order Hymenoptera; family Apidae; genus Xylocopa; species Xylocopa sonorina. The sequence continues at coordinate 3,986,981 of NW_027490091.1, forward strand.
TCTAATGCTTCTTAAAACGCGATATGGCATCTCATTTCTATGTTTCATGATAAGATATAATAAACACAGCGAAGTTTCATGTGTATCTCGTATTCACGTCAAAGGAATGCAAATGCGATACATCCTTGCCAGGAAATAGCGTTTGCAGATGTCTACGTATCGTAGCAATAGCGTTCTAATCCTTCAAAAGACGCGATATCGCATCTCACTTCTATGTTTCATGATAACATATAATATTCATTGCGAAGTGCTGTGGATACCTCATCTACACTTCAAAAGAATGTTAATACGATACTTCCTTGCCAGGAAGTAGCGCTTGCAGATGGCTGCGTACTGAAGCAATGGATCTCTAATGCTTCATAAAACGCGATATCGAATCTCATTTCTATGTTTCCTGATAGGATATAATATTCGTTGTGGAGTGTTATGTATACCTCGTATTCACTTCAGATGAATGTAAGTGCGACACTTCCTTGCTAGGAAATAGCGTTTGCAGATGTCTACGCTTCGTAACAATAGACTTCTAATGCTCCTTAAGACGCGATATCGCATCTCATTTCTATGTTTCATTATAAGATATAATATTCATTGTGAAGTGTCAAGTATACCACGTATTCACTTCAAAAGATTGTAAATGCGGCACATCCTTGCCACGAAATAGCGTTTGCAGATGTCTACGTATGGTAGTATTAGAGATCCAATGCTTCTCAAAACGCGATATCGCTTCTCATTTCTATGTTTCATGACAATATTTAATATTCATTGCGAAGTGTCATGTACACCTCGCATGCACTTCAAATGAATGTAAATGCGACACCTCCTCGCTTGGAAATAGCGTTTGCAGATGTCGAAGTATCGTAGCCATAGAGTTCTAATGCTTTTTAATTCGCTATATCGCATCACATTTTTATGTTTCATGATATGATATAATATTAATTGCCAAGTGTCATGTATACCTCGCATACAATACAAATGAATGTAAATGCGACACTTTCCTGCTAGGAAATAGCGATGGCAGATGTCAGCGTATCGTAGCAATAGTGTTCTAATGCTTCTTAAATCGCGATATCGCACCTCATTTCTATGTTTCATTATAAGGTATAATATTCATTGCGAAGTGTCATGTATACAACGCATACACTTCAAATGAATGTAATTGCGACACTTCCTTCCTAGGAAGTAGCGTCTGCAGATGTCTGCGTATCGTAGCAATAGACATCTAATGCTTCATGAATCGCCATATCGCATCTCATTTCTATGTTTCATGATAAGATATAATATTCATTGCGAAGTGTCATGTATACCTCGTATTCTCTTCAAAAAATGTAAATGCGACACTTCCATGCCAGGAAATAGCGTTTGCAGATGTCTACGTATCGTGGCATTAGAATCCTAATGCTTCTCAGAACGCGAAATCGCTACTCATTACTATGTTTCATGATAATATATAATATTCATTGAGGAGTGTTTTGTATACCTCGCATGCACTTCAAATGAATGTGAATGCGACAGTTCCTTGCTAGGAAACAGCGTTTGCAGATATCTACGTATCGTGGCATTAGAGTTCTAATGCTTCTCAAAATGCGATATCGCTACTCATTTCCATGTTTCATGATAAGATATAATATTCAATGTGCAGTGTTATGTATACCACGTATTCACTTCAAAAGATTGTAAATGCGACACATCCTTGCCACGAAATAGCGTTTGCAGATGTCTACGTATCGTAGTATTAGAGATCCAATGCTTCTCAAAACGCGATATCGCTTCTCATTTCTATGTTTCCTGACAATATTTAATATTCATTGCGAAGTGTCATGTACACCTCGCATGCACTTCAAATGAATGCAAATGCGACACCTCCTTGCTTGGAAATAGCGTTTGCAGATGTCGAAGTATCGTAGCCATAGAGTTCTAATGCTTTTTAAATCGCTATATCGCATCACATTTTTATGTTTCATGATATGATATAATATTAATTTCCAAGTGTCATGTATACCTCGCATACAATACAACTGAATGTAAATGCGACACTTTCCTGCTAGGAAATAGCGATGGCAGATGTCAACGTATCGTAGCAATAGTGTTCTAATGCTTCTTAAATCGCGATATCGCACCTCATTTCTATGTTTCATTATAAGGTATAATATTCATTGCGAAGTGTCATGTATACAACGCATACACTTCAAATGAATGTAATTGCGACACTTCCTTCCTAGGAAGTAGCGTCTGCAGATGTCTGCGTATCGTAGCAATAGACATCTAATGCTTCATGTATCGCCATATCGCATCTCATTTCTATGTTTCATGATAAGATATAATATTCATTGCGAAGTGTCATGTATACCTCGTATTCTCTTCAAAAAATGTAAATGCGACACTTCCATGCCAGGAAATAGCGTTTGCAGATGTCTACGTATCGTGGCATTAGAATCCTAATGCTTCTCAGAACGCGAAATCGCTACTCATTACTATGTTTCATGATAATATATAATATTCATTGAGGAGTGTTATGTATACCTCGCATGCACTTCAAATGAATGTGAATGCGACAGTTCCTTGCTAGGAAACAGCGTTTGCAGATATCTACGTATCGTGGCATTAGAGTTCTAATGCTTCTCAAAATGCGATATCGCTACTCATTTCCATGTTTCATGATAAGATATAATATTCAATGTGCAGTGTTATGTATACCACGTATTCACTTCAAAAGATTGTAAATGCGACACAACCTTGCCACGAAATAGCGTTTGCAGATGTCTACGTATCGTAGTATTAGAGATCCAATGCTTCTCAAAACGCGATATCGCTTCTCATTTCTATGTTTCATGACAATATTTAATATTCATTGCGAAGTGTCATGTACACCTCGCATGCACTTCAAATGAATGTAAATGCGACACCTCCTTGCTTGGAAATAGCGTTTGCAGATGTCGAAGTATCGTAGCCATAGAGTTCCAATGCTTTTTAAATCGCTATATCGCATCACATTTTTATGTTTCATGATATGATATAATATTAATTGCCAAGTGTCATGTATACCTCGCATACAATACAAATGAATGTAAATGCGACACTTTCCTGCTAGGAAATAGCGATGGCAGATGTCAACGTATCGTAGCAATAGTGTTCTAATGCTTCTTAAATCGCGATATCGCACATCATTTCTATGTTTCATTATAAGGTATAATATTCATTGCGAAGTGTCATGTATACAACGCATACACTTCAAATGAATGTAATTGCGACACTTCCTTCCTAGGAAGTAGCGTCTGCAGATGTCTGCGTATCGTAGCAATATAGTTCTAATGCTTCTTAAAACGCGATATGGCATCTCATTTCTATGTTTCATGATAAGATATAATAAACACAGCGAAGTTTCATGTGTATCTCGTATTCACGTCAAAGGAATGCAAATGCGATACATCCTTGCCAGGAAATAGCGTTTGCAGATGTCTACGTATCGTAGCAATAGCGTTCTAATCCTTCAAAAGACGCGATATCGCATCTCACTTCTATGTTTCATGATAACATATAATATTCATTGCGAAGTGCTGTGGATACCTCATCTACACTTCAAAAGAATGTTAATACGATACTTCCTTGCCAGGAAGTAGCGCTTGCAGATGGCTGCGTACTGAAGCAATGGATCTCTAATGCTTCATAAAACGCGATATCGAATCTCATTTCTTTGTTTCCTGATAGGATATAATATTCGTTGTGGAGTGTTATGTATACATCGTATTCACTTCAGATGAATGTAAGTGCGACACTTCCTTGCTAGGAAATAGCGTTTGCAGATGTCTACGCTTCGTAACAATAGACTTCTAATGCTCCTTAAGACGCGATATCGCATCTCATTTCTATGTTTCATTATAAGATATAATATTCATTGTGAAGTGTCAAGTATACCTCGTATTCACTTCAAAAGAATGTAAATGCAATACTTACATGCTAGGAAGTAGCGTTTGCAGATGTCTACGTATCGAAGCAATAGAGTTCTAATGCTCCTTAAATCGTCATATAGCATCTTATATCTACGTTTCCTGATAAGATAGAATATTCATTGCGAAGTGTCTTGTATACCTCGTATTCCTTTCAAAAGAATGTAAATGCGACACTTCCTTGCTAGGAAGTAGCGTTTGCAGATGTCTACGTATCGAAGCAATTGGGATCAAATGCTTCTTAAATTGCCATATCGCTACTCATTACTATGTTTCATGATAACATATAATATTCACTGTGGAGTGTTATGTATACCTCGTATTCACTTCAAAAGAATGTAAATGCGACACTTCCTTGCTAGGAAATAGCGTTTGCAGATGTCTAGGTATCGAAGCAATGGATTTCTAAAGCTTGCTAGTTCGCGATATCGCATCTCATATCTGTGTTTCATGATAATATATAATATTCATTGTGGAGTGTTATGTATACCTCGTATTCACTTCAAAAGGATGTGAATGCGACAGTTCCTTACTAGGAAATAGTGTTTGCATATGTCTACGTATCGAAGCAATAGGGATCTAATGCTTCTTAAATCGCCATATCGCTTCTCATTTCTATGTTTCATGACAATATATAATATTCACTGCGAAGTGTCATGTATACCTCGCATACACTTCAAATGAATGTAAATGCGACACTTCCTTGATAGGATGTAGCGATGGCAGATGTCTACGTATCGAAGCAATAGACATCTAATGCTTCTTAAATCGCCATATCGCTACTCATTTCTATGTTTCATGATAAGATATAATATTCATTGTGCAGTGTTATGAATACCTCGTATTCTCTTCGAAAGAATGTAAATGCGTCACTTCCTTGCTTGGAAATAGCGTTTGCAGGTGTCTACGTATCGAAGCAATAGAGTTCTAATGCTTCTTAAATCGTCGTACCGGATCTCATTTCTATGTTTCATGATAAGATATAATATTCATTGCGAAGTGTCATGTATTCCTCGTATTCCTTTCAAAAGAATGTAAATGCGACACTTCCTTGCTAGAAAGTAGCGTTTGCACATGTCTTCGTATCGAACCAATAGACTTCTAATGCTTCTCAAATCGTCATATCGCATCTCGTTTCTATGATTCATGATAAGATATAATATCCGTTGTGCAGTGTTATGTATATCTCGTCTATACTTCAAATGAATGTAAATGCGAAACTTCCTTGCTAGGAAATAGCGCTTGCAGATGTCTACGTTTCGTGGCATTAGAGTTCTAATGCTTCTCAAAACGCGATATCGCTTCTCATTTCTATGTTTCATGATAATATATAATTTTCATTGCGATGTGTCATGTATACATCGCATATACTTCAAATGAATGTAAATGCGACACTTCCTTGCTAGGAAATAGCGTTTGCAGATGTCTACGTATCAAGGCAATAGGGTTCTAATGCTTCTTAAATCGTCATATCGCATCTTATATCTACGTTTCCTGATAATATATAATATTCACTGCGAAGTGTCTTGTATACCTCGTATTCATTTCAAAAGAATGTAAATGCGGCACTTCCTTGCTAGGAAGTAGCGTTTGCAGATATCTACGTATCGAAGCAACAGAGATCTAATTCTTCTTAAATCGTGATATCGCATCACATTTCTATGTTTCATGATAAGATATAACCTTCATTGTCCCATGTCATGTATATCTCGTCTATACTTCAAATGAATATAAATGCGACAGTTCCTTGCTAGGAAATAGTGTTTGCAGATATCTACGTTTCGAAGCAATAGAGTTCGAAAGCTTTTTAAATTGCGATTTCGCATCTCATTTCTATGTTTCATGATAATGTATAATATTCTTTGTGGAGTGTTATGTATACCTCGTATTCACTTCAAAAGAATGTAAATGCGACACTTCCTTGCTGGGAAATAGTGTTTGCAGATATCTACGTATCGAAGCAGTAGAGTTCTAAAGCTTCTTCAATCGCGATATCGCATACCATTTCTATGTTTCATGGTAAGATATAATATTCATTGTGCAGTGTTATGAATACCTCGTATTCACGTCAAAAGAATGTAAATGCGACACTTCCTTGCTAGGAAATAGCGTTTGCAGATCTCTACGTATCGTGGGATTAGAGATCCAATGCTTCTGAAAACGCGATATCGCTTCTCATTCCTATGTTTCATGATAATATATAATATTCATTGCGAAGTGTTATGTATACCTCGCATACACTTCAAATGAATGTAAATGCGGCACTTCCTCGCTAGGAAATAGCGTTTGCAGATATCTACGTATCGAAGCAATAGAGTTCAAATGCTTCTTAAATCGCGATATCGCATCTCATTTCTGTGTTTCATGATGAGATATAATATTCATTGTGCAGTGTTATGTATAGCTCGTATTCCTTTCAAAAGAATGTAAATGCGACACTGCCGTGCTAGAAATTTGCGTTTGGAGATGTCTACGTGTCGAAGCAATAGAGTTCTAATGCTTCTTAAATCGCGATATCGCATCCCATTTCTATGTTTCACGTTAAGATATAATATTCATTGTGCAGTGTTATGTATATCTCGACTATACTTCAAATGAATATAAATGCTACACTTTCTTGCTAGGAAATAGCGTTTGCAGATGTCTACGTATCGTGGGATTAGAGATCCAATGCTTCTCAAAACGCGATATCGCTTCTCATTTCTATGTTTCATGATAAGATATAATATTCATTGCGAAGTGTCATGCATACCTCGTATCTATTCAAAAGAAAGTAAATGCGACACTTCCTTGCGAGGAAGTAACGTTTGCAGACGTCTACGTATCGAAGCAATAGAGTTCTAAAGCTTGCTAATTCGCGATATCGCATCTCATTTCTATGTTTCATGATAATATGTAATATTCATTGCGAAGTGTCATGTATACCTCGCATACACTACAAATGAATGTGAATGCGACAGTTCCTTTCTAGGAAATAGTGTTTGCAGATATCTACGTATCGAACCAATAGATTTCTAACGCTTCTTAAATCGCCATATTGCATCGCATTTCTATGTTTCATGATAAGATATAATATTCAATGTGGAGTGTTATGTATACTTCGTATTCACTTCAAAAGATTGTAAACGCGACACTACCTTGCCAGGAAATATCGTTTGCAGATGTCTACGTATCGTAGCATTAGAGTTCTAATGCTTCTCAAAACGTGATATCGCTACTCATTACTATGTTTCATGATAATATATAATATTCATTGTGTAGTGTTACGTATACCTCGTATTCACCTCAAAAGAATGTAAATGCGACACTTCCTTGCTAGGAAGTAGCGTTTGCAGATGTCTACGTATCGAAGCAATAGAATTCTAATGCTTCTTAAAACGTCATATCGCATCTCATTTCTATGTTTCATGTTAAGATATAATATTCATTGTGGAGTGTTATGTATACCTCGTGTTCATTTCAATGGAATGTAAACGCGACGCTTCCTTGCCAGGAAATAGCGTTTGCAGATGTCTACGTATGGTAGCATTAGAGTTCTAATGCTTCTCAGAACGCGATATCGCTACTCATTACTATGTTTCATGATAATATATAATATTCATTGTGGAGTGTTATGTGTACATCGTATTCACTTCAAAAGAAAGTAAATGCGACACTTCCTTGCTAGGAAATAGCGTTTGCAGATGTCTACGTATCGAAGCAATAGTTTTCTAATGCTCCTTAAATCGTCATATCGCATCTCATACCTACGTTTCATGATAAGATATAGTATTCATTGCGAAGTGTCATGTATACCTCGTATTCCCTTCAAAAGAATGTAAATGCGACACTACCTTGCTTGGAAATAGTGTTTGCAGATGTCTACGTATCGAAGCAATAGAATTCTAATGCTCCTTATATCGCCATATAACATCTCATTTCTATGTTTCACGATAAGATATAATTTTCATTGTGGAGTGTTATGTATACCTCGTATTCACTTCAAAAGAATGTAAACGCGACACTTCCCTGCCAGGAAATAGCTTTTGCAGATGTCTACGTATCGTAGCGTTAGTGTTCTAATGCTTCTCAAAACGCGATATCGCTACTCATTACTATGTTTCATGATAATATATAATATTCGCTGTGGAGTGTTATGCATGCCTCGTATTCACTTCAAAAGAATGTAAATGCGACACTTCCTTGCTTGGAAATAGCGTTTGCAGATGTCAACGTACAGAAGTAATAGATTTCTAATGCTTCTCAAAACGCGATAACGCTACGGATTACCATGTTTCATGATGATATATAATATTCATTGTGGAGTGTTATGTATACCTCGTATTCACTTCAAAAGAATGTAAACGTGACACTTCCTTGCCAAGAAATAGCGTTTGCAGATGTCTAGGTATCGTAGCATCAGAGTTCTAATGCTTCTCAAAACGCGATATCGCTACTCATTACCATGTTTCATGATAATATATAATATTCATTGTGGAGTGTCATGTATACCTCGCATACACTTAAAATGAATGTAAATGCGGCACATCCTTCCAAGGAAATAGCGTTTGCAGATGTCTACGTATCGAAGCAATAGGGTTCTAATGCTTCTTTAAGCCGTCATATCGCAACCACAAATCTACGTTTCCTGATAAGATATAATATTCATTGCGAAGTGTCATGTGTACCTCGTATTCCTTTCAAAAGAATGTAAATGCGACACTTCCTTGCTAGGAAATAGCGTTTGCAGATGTCTCCGTATCGAAGCAATAGATTTTTAAACTTGCTAATTCGCGATATCGCATCTCATATCTATGTTTCATGATAATATATAATATTCATTGCGAAGTGTCATGTATACCTCGCACACACATCAATTGAATGTAAATGCGACACTTTCTTCCTAGAAAATTACGTTTCCAGATGTCTACGTGTCGAAGCAATAGAGTTCTTATGCTTCATAAAATGCGATATCGCATCTCATTTCTATGTTTCATGATAAGATAGAATATTCATTGCGAAGTGTCACGTAAACCTCGTATTCACTTCAAAAGAATGTAAATGCGACACTTCCTTGCTAGGAAAAAGCGTTTGCAGATATCTACGTATCGTACCATTAGAGTTCTAATGTTTCTCAAAACGCGTTATCGCTTCTCATTACCATGTTTCATGATAATATATAATATTCATTGTGGAGTGTTATGTATACCTCGTATTCACTTTAAAAGAATGTACATGCGACACTTCCTTGCTAGTAAATAGCGTTTGCAGATGTCTACGTATCGAAGCAATAGAGTTCTAATGCTTCTTAAATCGCGATATCGCATCTCATTTCTATGTTTCCAGATAAGATATAATATTCATTGCGAAGTGTCACGTATACCTCGTATTCACTTCAAAAGAATGTAAATGCGACACTTCCTTGCTAGGAAAAAGCGTTTAAAGATATCTACGTATCGTACCATTAGAGTTCTAATGCTTCTCAAAACGCGTTATCGCTACTCATTACCATGTTTCATGATAATATATAATATTCATTGTGGAGTGTTATGTATACCTCGTATTCACTTTAAAAGAATGTACATGCGACACTTCCTTGCTAGGAAATAGCGTTTGCAGATGTCTCCGTATCGAAGCAATAGATTTCTAAACTTGCTAATTCGCGATATCGCATCTCATATCTATGTTTCATGATAATATATAATATTCATTGCGAAGTGTCATGTATACCTCGCATACACATCAATTGAATGTAAATGCGACACTTCCTTCCTAGAAAATTACGTTTCCAGATGTCTACGTGTCGAAGCAATAGAGTTCTTATGCTTCATAAAATGCGATATCGCATCTCATTTCTATGTTTCATGATAAGATATAATATTCATTGCGAAGTGTCACGTATACCTCGTATTCACTTCAAAAGAATGTAGATGCGACACTTCCTTGCTAGGAAAAAGCGTTTGCAGATATCTACGTATCGTACCATTAGAGTTCTAATGCTTCTCAAAACGCGTTATGGCTACTCATTACCATGTTTCATGATAATATATAATATTCATTGTGGAGTGTTATGTATACCTCGTATTCACTATAAAAGAATGTACATGCGACACTTCCTTGCTAGTAAATAGCGTTTGCAGATGTCTACGTATCGAAGCAATAGAGTTCTAATGCTTCTTAAATCGCGATATCGCATCTCATATCTATGTTTCATGATAAGATATAATATTCATTGCGAAGTGTCACGTATACCTCGTATTCACATCAAAAGAATGTAAATGCGACACTTCCTTGCTAGGAAAAAGCGTTTGCAGATATCTACGTATCGTACCATTAGAGTTCTAATGCTTCTCAAAACGCGTTATCGCTACTCATTACCATGTTTCATGATAATATATAATATTCATTGTGGAGTGTTATGTATACCACGTATTCACTTCAAAAGAATGTAAATGCGACACTTCCTTGCTAGGAAATAGCGTTTGCAGATGCCTACGTATCGAACGAGTAGACTTCTAAAGCTTGCTAATTCACGATATCGCATCTCATATCTATGTTTCATGATAATATATAATATTCATTGCGAAGTGTCATGTATGCTTCGCATACACTTCAAATGAATGTGAATGCGACAGTTCCTTGCTAGTAAATAGCGTTTGCAGATGTCTACGTATCGAAGCAATAGAGTTCTAATGCTTCTTAAATCGCGATATCGCATCACATTTCTATGTTTCATGACAAGGCATAATATGCATTGCGAAATTTTAGGTATGCCTCGTCTACACTTCAAAGGAATGTAAATGCTACACATCCTTGCTAGGAAATGCGTTTCCAGATGCATACGTATCGAAGCAATATAGTTCTAATGCTTCTTAAAATGCGATATCGCATCTCATTTCTATGTTGCATAATAAGATATAATATTCATTGCGAAGTGTTATGTATACCTCGTCTACACTCCAAAAGGATGTAAATGCCACACTTCCTTTCTAGGAAATAGCGTTTCCAGTTGTTTACTTATCGGATCAATGGAGTTCTATTGCTTCATTCAACACGATGTCGCAAGTCATTTCAATGATTCATGGTAAATTGCATTGTTCTATGCAATATCTTACATTTGTCTGCATCTAGTCCTTAGAAGGATGTGAATCCTATTCTTACTTGCAACAGAATATCTTTTCCAGATCTCTACGTGTCCAAGCAAGACATTTATAATACTTCATGCAGCGCAATGTCGCATCTCATTTCAACGTTTCAAAGCAAAGAATCTGTAATCATATATCCATAACATTATGCTTAACTGTTAGAGGTCTTCAATAGAATGTGAACTATATAATTCCATGCAACGGCATGGCGCTCCGTAGTGTCTGTCTGTTAAAGCAGTCGAGCTAGAATTCTCCATGCAATGCGCTAGCGCATCCCATTTCATCGTTTTAATGTAAGAATGCTGTAATCTCTTATGCATAGCTCTATGCTTATCTGCTTTAAAACTTCATAAGAATGTAAATTCTACAGCTCCATGCAACAGGATTGCCCTTCGTAGTGTCTACATGTCGAGACAATAGAGTACTAATGCATTACACAATGCCATGACTCATCTCATTTCAACGTTTCGAATTAAGTAAGCTGTAATCTTCTATGAAAAGCATGATAATTATCTGCTTCTACTTTACAATAGAATGTGAATTCTATAGATCCAAGCAACAGGAGGGCAGGCCCTCCACCATCCTACTGCCTGCCCTGATGCGGGCAAAGGATTCCCAGGGCCACTCAAACCGCGACCAACTTCTATCTTATACTCTAATCGATTCATCGTTATGCGTTTTCCATTAAGCTTGCCGGGATCAGTGATATTGATTCGCTCAATCTAAATTATTATTTTCTGTTTAAGTTTCTCGATTTTTTTAGTTTCTCTCACGATATCGTCTATTTCGTTGTACCTTACACTTACAGTATGGTATATAATCTGTTGTTTGATATTTCTAGGATTTCCTCTTAATAAATGCAATGCTTCCACATATTTTCTTTCTCTTTCTCTTTAGTTACATTGTTGTTATTTTATGCTTTTCACCCTCCACATTCCCTCTCTACACCATCTCGGAACAGGCGTTATACGATTACTGCAGGATGACGCCCCGGTCTCGTTAAACCGAGATCGAGTGTTCTCTCTTGCATCCGTTGATTTATATATGTTATATATTGGAGAATATTTCTTCTTATCCTTTGTATCTTTCGAATGAAATTACATTGACAGAAATACGAGCTAGTTCTGCACGCCTATTTGAAACAACATTAAATCACCTTGTTAAACAATAATATATTAAATGTGACTTGGACTTTTAAATTTGAATTTATAAACATCTAACAGGTAAATATGTTTTTCTTACTATTCATATCATTATACATTCAGTGATTTATTGTGTGCTGTGATTTGATATATTAACTGCTTGATTATATTTTGCAATGAACTTTGCGTACCAAACATTGTTTTTACTCCTGATGGGAGTGGATAGTTCTTCGTTTTATATTCTTATATCGCATTCATTATAAAAGTATATGATATCCTTCTTATGCAGTCATGTATAATTATGTACTGTGACGGTTTTTCCCGTTTCAATCCTCAAGAAAAGGGTATATAGAACCAATAATAACGGGGTATCCAGAAGTTTAATCCGGGGTTATATCGGGGTACAGAATATCCGCGTGATTCGGCAACGCGAAGTATAGAACAATAAATTTCCTATCCAGCGAGTATTTCGAAGCTGCGAGGCTGGGACTTTTTGGGCGCCAGCTACTCAAAAAGTAGCAAAAACTAGTAAACCACGCAACCCGGGGAAACCCGGTTCAAGATAACCCTCGAAATTTCGAAATACTCTTTCGCTCGACTGCTTCTAGCCGAGTGCGCAAATTAGGGTCGCGGGATACTGAACTCACGGCTTCTTTCCAGATTGCCTCGACGCGGTATTACAAAAGGGTATACGACACGCCGCGAATGACCGTGGATCACCACCCGTTATACAATACAAATTACAATACGCGATATCACAATTGCGGCAGGCAACAAATGGGACGCTTTAGCGTATAAGGACTCACGTTCTCGTTTCCAACAATTCTGGATCTCGCTCCGTCCTTCTCTCTCTTTCTCTCTCTCTCTCTCTCCTCCAAATCGCTTCGTACAATCGTTTGCTAGGTTGCTCGCTATGTCTTCGCTAAGTCTTCGCTAAGTCGTCGCTAAGTAGTCGCTAAGAAGCCGCTAAGATGTAGAGGCTGTCTTCATGCTGGCGAGCTGGTTATATAGGTTTGCTGGGGGTCTTCGGATCCCCTTAGATCCTCCTTAAGGCCCCTTGGTGGTGTAGGACTATATGCTTCGGTATTGTTCGGGGCATCGATCGGTGGATTTCGGTGATCTTCCCTGATCGCCCCCTCTGGTGTGTCTAGAGGGAGTCCTCTGGATTATTTGAACTGCGGCGCGTGTCGCGCGCCGCGCATTCCACGGCTCACCTGCAGTTCCGCAGCGCATCTTGCATTTTCCTCTTCATGGGCTCAGGGGAGGGGTGGAGGTTCTTCTCACACCCGGAGTCCATCCTGTTCGTCTCCATGGACTGTGACAACGGTCGTATCGTTGCAGGGCCTTGGATCGTATCCCTTGGGCTTCAGGGTATGTTCTTGCTCACTTCCCGACTCCGCCACCGTCGAGCCCGTCACGCTACCTCGGCGCACAGTACTTCCGAGAACCTGTGGTATTTTAATTCGCCGAAGGGGTGTCACCTGGGTCGCTTCTTCAATCAGCTCGCGAGTCTAATCCGTAGAACGGAGCGAGAAAAAGGAACGAGGGGGGGATTGTCCGTGTCGCGCTTCTCGCATGGGTGGTGATCAGCGAGATAGTCTAACCGAAGCAGGGGGGAGAGGTGAGCAAGCCTTGTGACGTCACCACGTCACACTACATGTCGAAGCAATAGTGTTCTAATTCTTCATCAAACGCGATATCGCATCTCATTTCTATGTCTCATGATCAGATGTAATATTCAATGCAACCCGTTATGTATATCTCGTCTGCATGTCAAAAGAATGTAAATCCCACTCTTCCTTGCGACGTAATAGAGTTTCTAGATGTCTGCGCATCGATGCAACAGAGTTCTAATCCTTGTTTAAAAACAATATCGCATCTCAATTCTATGTCTCATGATAAGATACAATATTCACTGCGAAGTGTTACGTATGCCTCGCCTACACTTCAATATAATGTAAATGCCACACTTCCTCGCCAGGAAATAGCGTTTCGAGATGTCTTCGTATCGAAGGAATAGAGTTCTAATGCTTCTATCAACACGATACCGTATCTCAATTCTATGTTTCATGATAAGATATAATCTTCATTGAGAAGTGTCATGTATACCTCGTATTCCTTTCAAAAGAATGTAAATGCGACACTTCCTTGCTAGGAAGTAGCGTTTACAGATGTCTACGTATCGAACCAATAGACTTCTAATGCTTCTTAAATCGTCATATCGCATCTCATTTCTATGTTTCATGATAAGATATAATATTCATTGCGAAGTGTCATGTATACCTCGTATTCCTTTCAAAAGAATGTAAATGCGACACTTCCTTGCTAGGAAGTAGCGTTTGCAGATGTCTACGTATCGCAGCAATAGTTTTCCAATGCTTCTTAAAACGACATATTGCATCTCATTTCTATGTTTCATGATAAGATATATTATTCATTGTGCAGTGTTATGTATATCTCGTCTATACTTCAAATGTATGTAATTGCGATACTTGCTTGCTAGGAAATAGCGTTTGCAGATGTCTACGTATCGTAGCAATAGAGTTCTAATGCTTCTTAAATCGCCATATCGCATCTCATATCTACGTTTCTTGATAAGATATAATATTCATTATGCAGTGTCATGTATACCTCGCATACACTTCAAATTAATGTGAATGCGACAGTTCCTTGCTAGGAAATAGTGTTTGCAGATACCTACGTAACGTGGCATTAGGGTTCTAATGCTTCTCAAGATGCGATATCGCGTCTCATTTCTATGTTTCATGATAATATATAATATTCATTGCGAAGTGTCATGTAAACTCGCATACACTTCAAATGAATGTAAATGCGGCACTTCCTTGTTAGGAAGTAGCGTTTGCAGATGTATACGTATCGAAGCAATAGTGTTCTAATGTTTCTCAGAACGCGATGTCGCATCTCATTTCTGTGTTTCGTGAATACATATAATATTCATTGTGCAGTGTTATGTATACCTCGTATCCACATCAGAAAAATGTAAATGCGACACTTCCTTGCTAGGAAATAGCGTTTGTAGGTGTCTACGTATCGTAGCAATAGAGTTCTTACGCTTGTTAAATGGCGATATCGCATCGCATTTCTTTGTTTCATGATAATATATAATATTCATTGTGAAGTGTCATGTATACCTCGTATTGCTTTCAAAAGGATGTAAATGCGACACTTCCTTGCTACGAAATAGCGTCTGCAGATGTCTACGTATAGAAGCAATAGATTTCTGAAGCCTGCTAATTCGCGATATCGCATCTCATATCTATGTTTCATGATAATATATTATATTCATTGCGAAGTGTCATGTATACCTCGCATACACTTTAAATGAATGTGAATGCCACTGTACCTTGCTAGGAAATAGCGTTTGCAGATATCTGCGTATCGAAGCAATAGAGTTCTAAACGTTCTTAAATCGCCATATCGCATCTCATATCTACGTTTCTTGATAAGATATAATATTCATTGTGCAGTGTCATGTATACCTCGCATACACTTCAAATTAATGTGAATGCGACAGTTCTTTGCTAGGAAATAGTGTTTGCAGATACCTACGTATCGTGGCATTAGGGATCTAATGCTTCTCAAGATGCGATATCGCGTCTCATTTGTATGTTTCATGATAATATATAATATTCATTGCGAAGTGTCATCTATACCTCATATACACTTTAATTGAATGTACATACGACACTTCCTTGCTAGGAAATAGCGTTTGCAGATGTCAACGTATCGAAGCAATAGATTTCTAGAGCTTGCTAATTCGCGATATCGCATCTCATATCTATGTTTCATGATAATATATAATATTCATTGCGAAGTGTCACGTATACCTCGCATACACTTCAAACGAATGTAAATGCGACGCTTCCTTGCTAGGAAATAACGTTTGCAGATGTCTACGTATCGTAGCATTAGTGCTCTAATTATACTCAAAACGCGACAGCGTTTCTCATTTCTATGTTTCATGATAGTATATAATATTCATCGAGTAGTGTCATGTATATCTTGCATACACTTCAAATGAATGTAAATGCGACACTTCCTTGCTAGGAAATAGCGTTTGCTGATGTCTACGTATCGAAGCAATAGAGTTCTAAAGCTTTTTAAATCGCGATATCGCATTTCATTTCTATGTTTCATGATAAGATATAATATTCATTGTTCAGTGTTATGTATATCTCGTCTATACTTCAAATGAATGTAAATGCGACACTTCCTTGCTAGAAAATAGTGTTTGCTGATGTCTTCGTATCGAAGCAATAGTTCTAAAGCTTCTTAAATCGCGATGTCGCATCTCATTTCTATGTTTCATGATAATATATAATATTCATTGTGCAGTGTTATGTATATCTCGCACACACTTCAATTGAATGTAAATGCGACACTTCCCTGCTTGGAAATAGCGTTTGCAGATGTCTACGTATCGAAGCAGTTGAGTTCTAGTGTTTCTTAAGTCGCCATATTGCATCTCATTTCTGTGTTTCATGATAAGATATAATATTCATTGTGCAGTGTTATGTATATCTCGCACACTCTTCAATTGAATGTAAATGCGACACTTCCTTGCTAGGAAATATCGTTTGCAGATGTCTAGGTATTGAAGCAATAGGGTTCCAATGCTTCTTAAATCGCCATATTGCATCTCATTTCTATTCTTCATGATAAGATATAATATTCATAGTGGAGTGTTATGTATACCTCGTATTCACTTCAAAAGAATGTACATGCGACACTTCCTTGCTAGGAAATAGCGTTTGCAGATGTCTACGTATCGAAGCAATAGATTTCTAAAGCTTGCTAATTCGCGATATCGCATCTCATATCTATGTTTCATGATAATATATAATATTCATTGCGAAGTGTCACGTATACCTCGCATACACTTCAAACGAATGTAAATGCGACGCTTCCTTGCTAGGAAATAACGTTTGCAGATGTCTACGTATCGTAGCATTAGTGCTCTAATTATACTCAAAACGCGACAGCGTTTCTCATTTCTATGTTTCATGATAGTATATAATATTCATCGAGTAGTGTCATGTATATCTTGCATACACTTCAAATGAATGTAAATGCGACACTTCCTTGCTAGGAAATAGCGTTTGCTGATGTCTACGTATCGAAGCAATAGAGTTCTAAAGCTTTTTAAATCGCGATATCGCATTTCATTTCTATGTTTCATGATAAGATATAATATTCATTGTTCAGTGTTATGTATATCTCGTCTATACTTCAAATGAATGTAAATGCGACACTTCCTTGCTTGGAAATAGCGTTGGCAGGTTTCTAGGTATCGAAGCAATAGTGTTATAATACTTCTTAAAACGAGATATCGCATCGCATTTCTATGCTTCGTGATAAGATATAATATTCATTGCGAAGTGTCATGTATAGCTCGCACACACTTCAAATGAATGTAAAAGCGACACTTCCATGCTAGGTTATAGCGTTTTCAGATGTCTACGTATCGAAGCAAAAATGTTCTGGTGTTTATTAAAAGGCCCTATCGCATAACAATTCTATGTTTCATGATAAGGTATAATATTCATTGCGAAGTGTTATGTATTCCTCGTCTCCACTTCAAATGAATGAAAATGCAATACTTCCTTGCTAGAAAGTAGCGTTTGCAGATGTCTACGTATCGAAGCCATACAATTCTAGTACTACTTAAAACGAGATATCGTATCTGGTATCTATGTTTCATGATAAGATATAATGTCCATTGCAAAGTGTCATGTATACCTCGTATTCACTTCAAAAGAATGTAAATGCGACACTTCCATGGTAGAAAATAGCGTTTGCAGGTTTCTAAGTATCGTAGCAATAGTGTTCTAATGCTTCTTTAGACGCGATATCGCATCTCACATATATGTTTCGATATAAGATATACTATTCATTGCAAAATGTCATGTATAGTTCGCATAAACTTCAAATGAATGAAAATGCGACACTTCCATGCTAGGAAATATCGTTTGCAGATTTCTAATTATCGTAGCAGTAGAGTTCTAATGCTTCTTAAAAGGCGCTATCGCATCTCATTTCTATGTTTCGTGATAAGATACAATATTCATTGCGAAGTGTCATGTATACCTCGCATACACATCAAATGAATGAAAATGCGACACATCCTTGCTAGGATATAGCGTTTCCAGATGTCTACGTATCGAAGCAACAGAGTTCTAATGCTTCCAAAAACGCGATATCGCATCACATTTCTATGTTTCATGATAAGAGATAATATTCATTGCGGAGAGTAATGTATAACTCGTATTCACTTCAAAGGAATGTAAATGCGACTCATCTTTGATAGGAAATAGCGTTTCCAGATGTCTACGTATCGAAGCAATAGTTATAATGCTTCTTAAAGCGGGATCTCGCATCTAATTTCTAGGTTTCATGATAAGATACAATATTCATAGCTAAGTGTCATGTATACGTCGTATTCTTTTCAAAATAGTGTAATTGCGACACTTCCATGCTAGGATATAGCGTTTGCAGATGTCTCCGTTTCGAAGCAGTAGATTTCTAATGCTTCTCAAATCGCGATATCGCATTTCATTTATATGTATCGTTATAAGGTATAATATCCATTGTGCAGTGATATGTATACCTCGTATTCACTTCAAAAGAATGTAAATGCGACACTTCCTTGCTGGGAAATAGCGTTTGCAGATATCTGCGTATCGAAGCAAAAGAGTTCTAAAGCTTCTTAAATCGCGATATCGCATCTCATTTCTATGTTTCATGATGAGATATAATATTCATTGTGCAGTGTTATGTATACCTCGTATTCAATTCAAAAGAATGTAAATGCGACACTTCCTTGCTAGGAAATAGCGTTTGCAGATGTCTACGTATCGAAGCAATAGTGTTCTAATGCTTCTCAAATCGCGATATCACATCTCATTACTATGTTTCATGATGAGATATAATATTGATTGTGCAGTGTTATGTATATCACGTCTATACTTCAAATGAATGTAAATGCGACACTTCCTTGCTAGGAAATAGCGTTTCCAGATGTCTACGTATCGAAGCAATAGATTTCCAAAGCTTGCTAATTCGCGATATCGCATCTCATATCTATGTTTCATGATAATATATAATATTCATTGCGAAGTGTCATGTATACCTCGCATACACTTCAATTGAATGTACGTGCGACACTTCCTTGCTAGGAAATAGCGTTTGCAGATGTCTACGTATCGAAGCAATAGAATTCTAATGCTTCATAAATCGCCATATCGCATCTCATTTCTATGTTTCATGAGTTGATATAACATTCATTGCGAAGTGTCATATATAGCTCGTATTCCTTTCAAAAGAATGTAAATGCGACAGTTGCTTGCTAGGAAGTAGCGTTTGCAGATGTCTGTGTATCAAAGCAATAGAGTTCTAATGATTCTTAAAACGCGATATCGCATCTCATTTCTATGTTGCATGATAAGATATTATCTTCATTGCGAAGAATCGTGTATTCCTCGTCTACACTTCAAAAGAATGTAAATGCCACCTGGCTAGGAAGTAGCGTTTCCAGTTGTTTAAGTATCGAAGCAATAGAATTCTAATACTTCTTCAAACGCGATCTCGCATCTAATTTCTATGTTTCATGATAAGATATAATATTCACTGCGAAGTGTTATGTATACCTCGTATACACCTCAAGTGAAAGTAAACGCCGCTCTTCCTTGCTAGGAAATAGCGTGTCCAGATGTCTAGGTATCGAAGAAATGGAGTTCTAATGCACCTTAAAACGCGATATCGCATCTCATTTCTATGTTTCATGATGAGATGTAATAGTCAAAGCAACACGTTACGTATATCTTGTCTACACTTCAAATGAATGTAAATCCCACTCTTCCTTGCTACGGAATATAGCTTGCAGATGTCTACGTGTCGGGGCAATAGAGTTGTAATGCTTCGTTAAACGCGATTTCGCAGATGATTTCTGTGAAAAATGACAAGATGTATTTGTATGTAACGGGTTATGTATATCTCGGCAACGCTTAAGAGGAATGTAAATCTCACACTTCCTTGCTACGGAATAGCGCTTCTAGATGACCAGATATCGATGCATTAGAGTTCTAATGCTACATAATGTGCGATGTTGCATCATATTTCTATGTTTTATGTTGAAATGTAAATCAATGCATCGTGTTAATTATATCTTGTCAGCACTTCGAAGGAATGTAAATCTCACGCTTCTTTACGACGAAATCGCGTTTCTAGATATCTACGTATCGAAGCATTAGAGTTCTAACGCTTCATAAAACGCAATATCACATCTCATTTCTATGTCTCCCAATAAGATGTACTATTCATTGCAAAAAGTTATGTATCTCTCATCTAGACTTCAAACTAATGTAAGTGCCTCACTTCCTTGCTTCGGAGTAGCGTTTCCAGAATTCTACATATCGATGCAATAGATTTCTAATACTTCATGTAGCGCTATATCGCATCTCATATCTATGTCTCATGTTAAGATGCAACGTCAACGCAAGCGTTACGTATATCTCGTCTGCACTTGAAAATAATGCAAATACCGCACTTGCCTGCTACGGAACAGTGTTTCTACATGTCTACGAATCGAGGCATAGGAGTTCTAATGCTTCATGGAACGCGATATAGCATTTCACATCAATAGTCCGAAGTATGTATATAGATTTTTATGCACTGTATATATGATTATGCTCATCTGCTTCTGCGCCTCAAAAGTGTGGTTTCCACACTTCCTGACAAGAGGATGGCGATTCTGGTTGTAAATGTGTCGAAGCAATAGAGTTCTAATACATCATTCATCACGATCTCGCATCACATTTCAATGTGTAATGTAAGATGTAATATTCAATGCAGCGCGTTACGTTTAACTTTTCAACACTTCTAGCGAATTTGAACCCTACACTCCCTTGCAGGGGAATAGCGTTTTTAGATATCTACTTGTCCAAGCAATAAAGTTCTATTACTTTATTCAGATCGATGTCGCATCTCATTTCAATGCCGCGTGTTGAGATTTAATATTCAATGAAACGCGTTACGTTTATCTGCTTCTACACGTCAACAGTATAAAAGTCCTACAATACCTTGCCAGGAGGTAGCGTTTCTAGATGTGCACGTATTAAAGCAATAGATTTCTAATGCTATATAAAACGCGATATCGCATTTGATATCAACAGTTCGAAGTATGTAAGTAGATTAAAATACTCTACACATCTCGTTATGCTTGTCTGCATATACACGCCAAAAGACTGTGATTTCTACACTTCCTTGCGAGGGAATTGCGTTCTTAGATGTCTACTTTTCGAAGCAATAGAGTTCTATTGCTTCATTCAACACGATGTCGCAAGTCATTTCAATGATTCATGGTAAATTGCAATGTTCTATGCAATATGTTACATTTGTCTGCATCTAGACCTTAGAAGGATGTGAATCCTATACTTACATGCAACAGAATATCGTTTCCAGATCTCTACGTGTCCAAGCAAGACATTTCTAATACTTCATGCAGCGCAATGACGCATCTCATTTACACGTTTCAAAGCAAAGAATCTGTAATCATATATCCATAACATTATGCTTAACTGTTAGAGGTCTTCAATAGAATGTGAACTATATAATTCCATACAACGGCATGGCGCTCCGTAGTTTCTGTCTGTTAAAGCAATCGAGCTAGAATTCTCCATGCAATGCGCTGGCGCATCCCATTTCATCGTTTTAAAGTAAGAATGCTGTAATCTC
Organism: Xylocopa sonorina; assembly: GCF_050948175.1. Lineage (NCBI taxonomy): Eukaryota > Metazoa > Arthropoda > Insecta > Hymenoptera > Apidae > Xylocopa > Xylocopa sonorina. The sequence continues at coordinate 4,008,944 of NW_027490091.1, forward strand.
TTATGCATAGCTCTATGCTTATCTGCTTTAAAACTTCATAAGAATGTAAATTCTACAGCTCCATGCAAAAGGATTGCCCTTCGTAGTGTCTACATGTCGAGACAATAGAGTACTAATGCATCATACCATGCCATGACTCATCTCATTTCAACGTTTCGAATTAAGTAAGCTTTAATCTTCTATGAAAAGCATTATAATTATCTGCTTCTACTCTACAAAAGAATGAGAATTCTATAGACCCAAGCAACAGGAGGGCAGGCCCTCCACCATCCTACTGCTTGCCCTGATGCGGGCAAAGGATTCCCAGGGCCACTCAAACCGCGACCAACATCTATCTTATACTCTAATCGATTCATCGTTATGCGTTTTCCATTATGCTTGCCGGGATCAGTGATATTGATTCGCTCAATCTAAATTATTATTTTCTCTTTAAGTTTCTCGATTTTTTTTAGTTTCTCTCACGATATCGTCTATTTCGTTGTACCTTACCCTTGCAGTATAATATATAATCTGTTGTTTGATATTTCTAGGATTTCCTCTTAATAAATGCAATGCTTCCACATATTTTCTTTCTCTTTCTCTTTAGTTACATTGTTGTTATTTTATGCTTTTCACCCTCCACATTCCCTCTCTACACCATCTCGGAACAGGCGTTATACGATTACTGCAGGATGACGCCCCGGTCTCGTTATACCGAGATCGAGTGTTCTCTCTTGCATCCGTTGATTTATATATGTTATATGTTGGAGAATATTTCCTCTTATCCTTTGTATTTTTCGAATGAAATTACATTGACCGAAGTACGAGTTAGTTCTGCACGCCTATTTGAAACAACATTAAATCACCTTGTTAAACAATAATATATTAAATGTGACTTGGACTTTTAAATTTGAATTTATAAACATTTAACAGGTAAATATGTTTTTCTTACTATTCATATCGTTATACATTCAGTGATTTATTGTGTGCTGTGATTTGATATATTAACTGCTTGATTATATTTTACAATGAACTTTCCGTACCAAACATTGTTTTTACTCCTGATGGGAGTGGATAGTTCTTCATTTTATATTCTTATATCGGACTGATTATAAAAGTATATGATATCCTTTTTATGCAGTCATGTATAATTATGTACATACAAATTCGCGATTAAGTAGCTATGTGTTTAAATTAAATTCCGAATAATGCACTAAAAAGCATCCCAGATAACAAACGGCAAGATGGTAGCGACACCATGCCGGCACTATATTGCCACTTCCGAGGAGTGTCAACTGATTCGTAGTCATCTGTGACCGGATTCGTTAACTAAAATGCCAGAACGTGTTACCAGCACGTTCTAGACAAGCGAATCGCGCAGTACCAGCACCATGGTGACACATGTATCATCGCTCCATTCATGAATCTCCTCAGCAATTACGCAGGATCACATTTGGCAATGGGGAACCTGTGCTTTCATACAAATTAGAACCGTTAGATGTCAGTAGATGTTCAGCATATGAGTATTGATAGATATTTTGATGGTCGTTTTCCTATATTTATAGTTATTGAGCGAGTCGTATATGTTTCTTTCAATCCATCATAGACTAAAAATATTATTTATAAAAAAATATTACTTATAAAACAAAAATTCATGCTGTTGCGTCCCTAACTTCGCCTTGTGTAATTTTTGAAGTAACATGCTCTCATCGTATTTAATGTAACCCCCAATTGCATGAATTTGTAACAATAAATTGAAGAAAATATATATAAAATAAGTGTATATATTTTTATGACAAAGTAATTATCGACTTTATGGAAAAAATCGCCCTATCGAGCTAGTTTATAGAAAATAATAAAATCGAGTTCTTATATCTTTGTTTTGTGCCGGTGTATCTATTTTGGAATCAAAATAAATAAATTGCGCAGTTTAGTCATTTTTCATATTTGCTTATAATTTTTATGGAAACAGCTTCCCCATTAGTAAATGTCAGCCTATGCCACAACCACGCGTGTAGCTATGGTGAGCTGATAGTGTCATTATCACGGCCGTGTAGCCCGTGTGCTGTACCTCGGTGCTTTAATGTGCCGTGATACGAATGCCGCCCCAGCACTAACAGTATGCCATTTCGAAAGCTGAGTAGGAGCACTTTGTTAGCACAGTTCTGTCACGAAATTCGTTCCATCCATTGTCATTGGCGTGCCAATCGCTGGCTGTTTGGGATATTGTAGTGCATGAGGCAGACTTGTTCCTTATCATCGTCAAGGAGATGGATTTTCACTCCCCCCTTTTTGAATTTTTTAAATTATTGTTTGGAATTTTTGCCGTTTCTGTAACTCTATGACCGCATTGTGGATTCAACTTATGTACGATCTTTTTGGTCTTCATCTTTTGTTATATGTAATATTATATATGTGATGCACGTTTGTTATGTAATGCTCCGATTTGTAAGCCTCAGATACTTTTATTCTTTGGTAAAGCAACTTATTCGATTAATATATATTTATTAGACATAGATATAAACAATTAGAAAAATGTTATTAAAACGCTATTAAATATGTTGTTGCAATCATATATTTAAGGTCTGAAGATGTAGATGCAATTAATGTCCGATATTTTACGTGATCCAATCGACGTATCGAGTGAGGCTATGAAATATAAAAATCTTTTACTATTCTTCGACCCCTTTACATGTTAAATGAATGATTAGTTCTGCAAGACAAGAAGCCTGAATTAGTGAGATATCTAGGAACATAAGTAATTTGTAAGTAACACATCTTTTCACTTCGAAATATTTGCCTTTGCATAGAATAGAACGTATAGATATAATTGCCTGTTTTGTACCCATTTCGGTCCAATTCTATTATAGCCTTTGAGCAGAAGTAATATTGATTATAGTTGATTTTTGCAATAGTTCTTTGATTAACAGATTTTATTAACCTAGAATCATCATTTGACGGATGTATCAATCTACTTTGTAGCTCCATCAGTTTCTTTTTCTGCTCGCTACTTTCCATTTTCAGTTCCGTATACTTATTCTTTATCATCATCATATATGTTGCGTAAAATTACAATAACTTTTTGTCCTCAAATTTTGCGGATATTTCAATTAAATTTCCTTTGATTAAATAAACGGAAATTAAAAAACAGTGGCACGTACCATTTCTTGGAAACGTTGTATCGTAATTTGCATCTGACTGTTTTGAAAGGCACGCACTTTACTTAACGTTTGCAATGATTCGGTTAGCGAAGTAGAGAAATATTCTACTTTCGAAATTGTTGGCTCTTGTAATTCTAAGGCAAATATATTCATCTGTCGACATCGTGAACATTGTTTTTTGGCAAAATTTCAGAAAAACAAATATATTATTCGTAAAATAATAAACATCATAATATTAAATTTAACTCTGTTCATCGTTGCCTTGTTGGACACATCCATAACAATATACAGGGTGGGGCAGTAATAATTAGCACCTCAGATACCCACGAAACTATAAGTTTCATAGAAGTTTTTGCTAATATAAAATTGCATAGTACAAAGGGCCCATCCGTTGATGAAAATAGTTTTTTTGTAAGTGGAGTTATGTTGGACATATGAAGGTTACCTTCATTTTTTGAAATGAATTGGTATGTCCATTCTTCCGTAATACGATAGAGCATTTTAAAGCAAGTTTAACGATCTGTAACATGAAGGCATTGAAGGTTACAAAAAGTAAAGAAAGGCGATAATACTCACGGTTTTGATTTAGTGGTGGAAGGCGTAATACTTACCGTTTACTTCACTGTGAATAAACACTTTTCGAAGGGCATTTCAATAGTTTGCAGCATAAGTTAAACATGATAAGATTAGTATTGAAAAATCGGTTCGAATACGTTTGGTTAGGCTGTTCTTTGTGTCGTTCATTTTATAAGTACTGAGCTGCGGATTCCCGAGGACAGCGCACAAAATTGTTGAACTATCGAAGATTATCATTGTGAATTTGAATCAAAAGGTAATTCAATTCCATTAGATTGTAAACAGATCTCAATGTTTCATTTTAGATATGAAGATTAAATACTCTTTACAAAACTACAAGAATGGATACATACCTTTCTGTTATTATTATTTCATAAAGAATTATAATTGCAATTATATAGTTCATTACGATAAAAAATATTTCTCAGAAAATTCAAAATATTAAATTAAAGAATCAAGTAAAACATTTTTAATAATTACGAATATGAAAAATACTTGAACATTCCAGAATTCATCTATAAGAGGTAAAATGTTTTGAAAGCTTTAATTACAGTCTTTAATGCAAGCAGTTGGGCAGTATTTCCATTTTTAAGAAAATTGATGAAAGTCAACCATTTTGAAGTGGTCAGAATCTTTGTCGTTTGAGCAATAAATGAATAACAAATAACTGCATAAATTCCAGGCTTTAAAACTTATGGATTATATCCTATGCAGACTCGTTTATGAGCTAGTTACTAAATAATAATCCACACTAAGTAATCATTTTAAAACTTAAACGATTCCATCTCGCGAACTTTCAAAGATATCAGAAGTGTGAAAAGTATGTGGTTTATCAAAAACTCTTCTAAGAGAACGGACGAAGCCAATAGAAATCTTTGTTGGAGTAAGCAAGTTCTAAAGTTCTAAGCAACGCGATGGCCCTTATCTGCCTATGTTTCATAGCAAGTAAGTTCTGAATTTCTATGAAATCCGATGGAATTCCTCACTACTAACGTTTCAAAGTAAGTTCTCAAATTCTCAGTTCTACGTTTAAAACTATGTGTGTTCTATATATCTATGTAAAGTGATGGTTCCTATTAGTTGTGACGGTAACCTCTATATAGTAAGTCAGGGAAGCTCGAAGGGGTCAATTATCTAAATGCTTTAAGGTGTAAAACGTACTTTAATCTAAAGCGATCTATCGTTCCAAGGTATCCGCTCACGTACAACTTTTCTTGGGCGCCAGCTGCTCAGAAAGTAGCAAAGGAATAGACTACACGACCCCGGGAACCCTGGGGCGGAACAACTCTTGAAACTTCGAAATGCTCCTCCTCTCGACTATGACTAGCCAAGCACACACACTCAGATCGCGAGATACTGAAGTCACGGCATGTTTATTTATGGTATTGACGTGGGTTTAACTAACAAGGGTTACGGGAAACTACGCAACACGCCGCGAATTACCGGGTATCATAACTCGCTTCACGATATAAGAGACAATATACATTATGCGACACAAGAAATGGGACGCTTTAGCGAATAAGCTCTCACGTTCCCTTCTTCAGGTTCCTTGAATTCGCTGATGGTCCTCGGGTCTCCTGGATCCTCCTCGGGGCTCCTTGGTGGAGTGGGCTGTAGGCTTCGGTATTGTTCGGGTCCATCGATCAGTGGACTTCGGCGATTTCCTCTTCTCGCCTTCTTGGGTGTCCCTGAGGGGATACTCCTGATCATTTAAATTGCGTAGCGCCTCGCACGCCGCGCTCCCATGGCCCACCTGCAGGGCCGCTGGACTTTTGACTTCCCTTTAGGGGGTTAAGGATGGTTGAGTACCTTCTCACATCCCAGAGCATTATAAAGCACAGAAGCAGATAAACATAATGCGATGCATAGAGCTTTACAACCTTCTAACTTACTTTGAACTGTTTATATGAAATGCGGCTTATATGATATTGCGGTCCATGAAGCATGACAAATTAAATGCTTCGGCACCTGGACATCTAGAAACGCTATCCCCGGGCAAGAAATTACAGGGTTTACAATCAATTCATGTGCAGAAGCAGATAAACTTAATGCGATGCCATGAATATTACATCTTATCATGAAATATAGAAGTAAGATGCGCAGCCGCGTTTTACGAAGCATTAGAACTCTATTGCTTCCAAACCTTCAGATATAGAAACGATATTCCGTAGCAAGGAAGTGATGCATTTACATTCATTTGAAGTGTAGAGGAGAGATATACATTACGCGATGCATTGAAATTACATCTTATCATGTGACATAGTACTGATGTGCGATATCGCGTTTTATAAAGAGATAGAAATCTATTGCATCGATGCGTAGACATCTAGAAACGCTATTCCGTCGCAAGGAAGTGTGGCATTTACATTCTTTTGAAGTCTAGACAAGGTATACATAACACTTCGTAATGAATATTATATCTTACCAGCAAACATAGAAAAGAGCTGCGATATCGTGTTTTAAGAAGCATTACAACTCTATTGCTTCGATACGTAGACATCTGCAGACGCTATTTCCTAGCCAAGAAGAGTGACATTTACATTATTTTGAAGTGTAGACGAGGTATTCATTACAATTCGCAATGAATGTTATATCTTATAATGAAACATAGGAATGAGGTGCGACATCGCGATTTAAGAAGCATTAGAACTCTATTGCTTCGATACATAGACATCTGGAAACGTTATTTCTTAGCAAGGAAGTGTGGCATTTACATTCTTTTGAAGTGTAGACGAGGTACACCTAACACTTCGCAATGAATATTATATCTTGTCATGAAACGTAGGAATGGGATGCGATATCGTGTCCTAAAAAGCATTAGAACTCTATTGCTTCGATACGCAGACATCTGGAAACGCTATTTCCAAGCAAAGAAGTGTGACATTTACATTCCTTTGAAATGTAGACGAGGTATACATAACACTTCGTAATGAATATTACATCTTACCATCAAACATAGAACAGAGATGATATATCGCGTTTTAAGAAGCATTACAACTCTATTGCTTCGATACTTAGACACCTGGAAACGCTATTTCCTAGCAAGGAATTATGGCATTTACATTCTTTTGAAGTGTAGACGAGGTATGCATAACACTTCGCAATGAATATTACATATTATCATGAAACATAGAAATGAGATGCGATATCGCATTTTCAGTAGCCTTAGTACTCTATTGCTTCGTTACGTAGACATCTGGAAACGCTATTTCCTAGCAAGAAAGTGTCGCATTTACATTCTTTTGAATTGAATACGAGGTACACATGACACTTCGCAAAGAATATTATATCCAATCATGAAACATAGATATGAGATGCGATGTCCCGCTTTAAGAAGCATTAGAACCCTATTGCTACGATACGTAGACATCTGCCAACGTTACTTCCTAGCAAGGAAGTGTCGCATTTACATTCTTTTGAAGTGAATACGAGGTATACATGACACTTCGCAATGAATATTATATCGTATAATGAAACATAGAAATGAAATGCGATATCTCATTTGAACAAGCATTAGAACTCTCTTGCTTCGATACGTAGACATCTGCAAACAATATTTCCTAGCATCGATGTGTCGCAATTTCATTCTATTGAAGTGAATACGAGGTATACTAGACACTTCGCAATGGATATTATACCTTATCACGAAACATAGAAATGAGATTCGATATCGCGTCTTAAGAAGCATTAGAACTCTTGCTACGATACATAGATATCTGGAAACGCTATTTCCTAGCAAGGAAGTGTCGCGTTTCCATTCTTGTGAAGTGAATACGAGGTATACATGACACTTCGCAATGAATATTATACCTTATTATGAAACATAGAAATGAGATGCGACATCTCGTTTTAAGAAGCATTAGATCTCTATTGTCTCGATACCTAGACATCTGCAAACGCTATTTCCTAGTAAGGAAGTGTCGCATTTACATTCATTTGAAATGAATAAGATGTATACATGACACTTCGCAATGAATGTTATATCTTATGATGAAACATAGAAGTGAGATGCGATATCGCGTTTTGAGAAGCATTAGAACTCTATTACTACGGTACGTAGACATTTGCCAACGCTATTTCCTAGCAAGGAAGTGTCGCATTTACATTCATTTGAAGTGTAGACGTGGAGTACATAACACTTCGCAATGAATATTATATCTTATCATGAAACATAGTAATGAGATGCGATATCGCGTTTTAAGAAGCATTAGAAGTTTATTGCATCGATACGTAGACATCTGCAAACGCTATTTCCTAGGAGGGAAGTTTCGCATTTACATTCATATGAAGTGCACACGAGCAATACATAAGACTTCGCAATGAATATTATATGTTATCATGAAGCATAGAAATGAGATGCGATATCGCGTTTTAAGAAGCATAAAACTGTATTACTACGATACGTAGCCATATGCAATCGCTATTTCCTAGCAAGGAAGTGTCGCATTTACATTCTTTTGAGGTGAGTACGAGGTGTCACGTCCGGCGAAACTATTTTCCGTTGCTCCATAGGCTTTACAACACCAGCCTATTTTTCGGTAATTCGGTCCGCGGGATCGCGTTAAGACCGGGTCCGACAATTTCGGCTGACGCGACACTAGCGAAAACACTCGCGATGGTAAGGGAATGACCCTACCTTTCGATGACTTCTATCTCGATTTGTACGTAGAAACGGCGTCGAGGATCGTTCGCTGGGATCGTAGCGGAGTTCGGTCGGTTGGCTGCTACGGAAATCCGGATCAGTCGGCAGCGAAGAGGAGGGCGGCGGTCGGAATTCAGCGATGATGCAGAGGAACCAGCGGTGATAGTAGCAGCTTCGGCTGCGAATGTGGCAGAATCGGCGTGATGCGTCGTGGTATCTGGATCGGAAGCGTCGACGGTCGCTTGGGAAAGCGGCGGCTGGGCTGGTGCGAAGGCAGGTCGCTGGTATACGAGGACTCTCGGAATGTCCTCCAAATATTCACGCACAAGTGATCGTAAGAAATTCTTCCTACCCGCACGTCGCGTTCTTCACAAACCGGAAGCACGATTCATTCATCAGATTTTCCTGTACTTTCGACTAAGATCTGAAGGATAAGCGGCGATCCGCTCTATCTCAACGTCACAAACCCGTTTTCTATACTCCTTCAAGGTGATGAAGAGCAACCCCAGTTGTATGGAAGAACCCGTGGAAGAATTCGTAGTTAAATGTAATGGTAAAGGTAGAACTAGTATTATAAACACTTGATAAAATTAATGGATGAGGAAATAGTAGACTTGGTAAAAGAAATTGTACTTGGATATAGTAAAAGTAAAAATAAAATATATTCTAGGTGTAAAATATACATGAACTGAAATTATTCTAAGACTAAGACTAAGTTAAAATGGAAATAGAAACACGATGTCTGAACCCCACATTGAGGTGGCTAACGATCTAGAACTAGAGGTTTCGACTCCTCGGTAGGAGATCTCAAGTCAGAGTGTGTGCTCTGGAGAAGCGTCTCGGTCCTCCTCGGTTCGCGAGGCGCTACGGTCGCGGACGCTCGTGGTAGGGAGATCGCGGTACCGCGAGTGGGGAACTCGAGTCTCGTGGCGGTGAGCGCGCGGTCCAGCGAGTGGGGACTCGCGGCTCGTGGTGGGGCTAGCGGCGCATGCCGCTGGCCGGACGCATCTTACGCGTTTCACTTATGAGCAAATACAATATGGACTTAGAATTATGTGTGTGTTGTTTGTGTCTTACATTCGTGTCGTGTGTAACTTAGATCTAGGGTTTCTTATATATGCGTCATGATATGGTATGTATGTGCTAGCTTAGAAGTAATATATAGGTTCTAGCAGATTCTGTTCCCGGAACTGGAAAAGTCACCATTCAGGTGATGGGCTGCGGCTACGTCTTCCTGCAGGACGGAATCCTCGGTGCGAGTGAGATGGGGCTGCCCGTGCTTGGTGCGGGCGAGACAGGTATACTCGATGGTGCGAATGAGACACTGCCCGTTACGAGCGAGACAGGTATACTCGGCGGTGCGAGTGAGGCAGCGGAACTCGGTAGGAGTAAGCGCGTGCAGGTATGCGCGCGCGAACACTTCCAGTTGCTGGATCTGCAGGCGAGTTTGACTGGTTGCATGCGTCCAGGGGTTGATGCTGGGGGGTGCGAGGAGGTTGATGGGTGGCAGGCGGTACGCCTGACGTCACAAAATGCGATATTTCCTTTCTATGAAATTACGTTCCCAGATATCTCTGTATCGAAGCTACAGAGACCTAATGCCCCTTAAAACGCGATATCGCATCTCATTTCTATGTTCCGTGATAAGATATAATATTCATTGCTGAGTGTTATCTATACCTCGCCTTCACATCAAATGAATGTAAATGCGACATTTCCTTCCTAGGAAATAGCGTCTGCAGATGTCTATGTATCGTAGCAATAGAGTTCAAAAGCTCCTTAAAACGCGATTTCGCATCTCATTTCTATGATTCGTGATAAGATATAATATTCATTGCGAAGTGTCATGCTTACCTCGTACTCACTTCAAAATAATGTAAATGCGTCACTTGCTTGCTAGGAAATAGCGTTTGCAGATGTCTTCGTATCGAAGCAATAGTGTTCTAATGCTTCATAAATCGTCATATCGCATCTCATATATACGTTTCATGATAAGACATAATATTCATTGCGAAGTGTCATGTATACCACGCATTCCTTTCAAAAGAATGTAAATGCGACACTTCCTTGCTAGGAAGTAGCGTTTGCAGATGTCTGCGTGTCGAAGCAATAGGGATCTAATGCTTCTTAAATCGCCATATCGCTTCTCATTTCTATGTTTCATGATAATATATAATATTCACAGCGAAGTGTCATGTATACCTCGCATACACTTCAAATGAATGTAAATGCGACACCTCCTTGCTAGGAAATAGCGTTTGCAGGTGTCTACGTATCGTAGCAATAGATTTCTAATGCTTCCTAAAACGCGATATCGCATCTCATTTATATGTTTCATGATGAGATATAATATTCATTGCGAACTATCATGTATGCCTCGCATACACTTCAAATGAATGTAAATGCGACACTACCTTGCTAGGAAATAGCGTTTGCAGATTTCTTCGTATCGAAGCAATAGTGTTCTAATGCTTCTTAAATCGCGATATCGCATCTCATTCCTATGTTTCGTGACAAGATATAATATTCATTGCGAAATGTCACTTATACCTCCCATACACTTCAAATGAATGTAATTGCGACACTTCCTTCCTAGGAAATAGCGTTTGCAGGTGTCTATGTATCATGGCAATAGAGCTCTAACGCTTCTTCAAACGCGAGATCGCAACTCATTTCAATGTTTCATGACAAGATATAATATTCATTGTGGAGTGTTATGTATACCTCGTATTCACTTCAAAAGAATGTAAACGCGACACTTCCTTGCCAGCAAATAGCGTCTGCAGATGTCAGCGTATTGTGGCAATAGGTTTCTAATGCTTCTTAAGAAGCGATATCGCTTCTTATTTCTATGTTTCATGAATACACATAATATTCAATGCGAGGTGTCATGTATACCTCGTATTCACTTCTAAAGAATGTAATTGCGACACTTCCTCGCAAGGAAGTAGCGTTTGCAGATGTCCACGAATCGTAGCAATAGAATTCTAATGCCTCCTAAAGCGCGAAATCGTTCCTCATTTCTTTGCTTCATGATAAGATATAATATTCATTGTTGAGTGTTATGTATACCTAGTATTCACTTCAAATGAATGTAAATGCGACACTTCCTTGCTAACAAATATCGTTTGCAGATGTCTACGTATCGAAGCAATAGTGTTCTAATGCTTCATAAATCGCGATACCGCATCTCATTTCTATGCCTCATGTTATGATATAATATTCATTGCGAAGTGTCATGTATACCTCGTACTCACTTCAAAAGAATGTAAATGCGACACTTCCTTGCTGGGATGTAGCGTTTGCAGATGTCCACGTATCGAAGCAATAGAATTCTAATGCTTCTTAAATAGCGATATCGCATCTCATTCCTATGTTTCGTGACAAGATATAATATTCATTGCGAAGTGTCATGTATACCTCGTATTCCTTTCAAAAGAATGTAAGTGCGACACATCCTTGCTAGGAAGTAGCGTTTGCAGATGTCTACGTATCATAGCAATAGAGTTCTAACGCTTGTTAAATCGCGATATCGCATCTCATTTCTATGTTTCATGATAAGATATAATATTCATTGTGCGATGTTATGTATTCCTCGTATTCACCTCAAAAGAATGTAAATGCGACACTTCCTTGCTTGGAAAAAGCGTTTGCAGATGTCTACGTATCGAAGCAATAATTTTCTAATGCTTCTTAAATCGCCATATCGCATCCCATTTCTATGTTTCATGATAAGATATAATATTCATTGTGCAGTGTTATGTATATCTCGTCTACACTTCAAATGAATGTAAATGCGACACTTCCTTGCAAGGAAATAGCGTTTGCAGATGTCTGCGTATCGAAGCAATAGAGTTCTAATGGTTCTTAAATCGTCATATCGCATCTCATTTCTATGTTTCATGATAAGATATAATATTCATTGCGGAGTGTCATGTATACCTCGTATTCCTTTCAAAAGAATGTAAATGCGCCACTTCCTTGCTAGGAAGTAGCGTCTGCAGATGTCTACGTATCGAAGCAATAGAATTCTAATGCCTCTTAATTCGCCATATCGCATCTCATTTCTGTGTTTCATGATAAGATATAATATTCATTACGAAGTGCGATGTATACCTCGTATACACTTCAATTGAATGTACATGCGACAATTCCTTCCTAGGAAATAGCGTTTGCAGATGTCTACGTATCGAAGCAATAAATTTCTAAAGCTTGCTAATTCGGGATATCGCATCCCATATATATGTTTCATGATAAGATATAATATTCATTGTGCAGTGTTATGTATACCTCGTATTTACCTCAAAAGAATGTAATTGCGACACTTCCTTGCTAGGAGGTAGCGTTTGCAGATGTCTACGTATCGAAGCAATAGAATTCTAATGCTTCATAAATCGTCATATCGCATCTCATTTCTATGTTTCATGATAAGATATAATATTCATTGTGCAGTGTTATGTATACCTCGTATTCACCTCAAAAGAATGTAAATGCGACACTTCCTTGCTAGGAAATAGCGTTTGCAGATGTGTACGTATCGAAGCAATAGAGTTCTAATGCTTCTTAAATCGCCTTATTGCATCTCATCTCTATGTTTCATGATAAGATATATTATTCATTGTGGAGTGTTATGTATACCTCGTATTCACTTCAAAAGGATGTAAACGCGACACTTCCTTGCCAGGGAATAGCGTTTGCAGATGTAGCATTAGAGTTCTAATGCTTCTCAAAACGCGATATCGTTACTCGTTACTATGTTTCATGATAATATATAATATTCATTGCGAAGTGTCATGTATACCTCGTATTCCATTCAAAAGAATGTAAATGCGACAGTTCCTTGCAAGGAAGTAGCGTTTTCAGATGTCCACGTATCGAAGCAATAGGGATCTAATGCTTCTTAAATCGCCACATCGCTTCTCATTTCTATGTTTCATGATAATATATAATATCCACTGCGAAGTGTCATGTATACATCACATACACTTCAAACGAATGTAAATGCGACACTTCCTTGCTAGGAAATATCGTTTGCAGATGTCTACGTGTCGAAGCAATAGTGTTCTAATGCTTCATAAACCGCGATACCGCATCACATTTCTATGCTTCATGTTATGATATAATATACATTGCGAAGTGTCATGTATACCTCGTACTCACTTCAAAAGAATGTAAATGCGACACTTCCTTGCTGGGATGTAGCGTTTGCAGATGTCCACGTATCGAAGCAATAGAATTCTAATGCTTCTTAAATAGCGATATCGCATCTCATTCCTATGTTTCGTGACAAGATATAATATTCGTTACGAAATGTCACTTATACCTGGCATACACTTCAAATGTATGTAATTGCGACACTTCCTTCCTAGGAAATAGCGTTTGCAGGTGTCTATGTATCATGGCAATAGAGCTCTAACGCTTCTTCAAACGCGAGATCGCAACTCATTTCTATGTTTCATGATATGATATAACATCCATTGCGAAGTGTCATGTATGCCTCGCATTCACTTGAAAAGAATGTAAATGCGACACTTCCTTGTTGGGAAATAGCGTTTGTAGATGTCTTCGTATCGAAGCAATAGTGTTCTAATGCTTCTTATATCGCGATTTCTCGTCTCATTCCTATGTTTCATGATAAGATATAATATTCAATGTGCAGTGTTATGTACTCCTCGTATTCACTTCAAAATAAAGTAAATGCGACAATACCTTGCTAGGAAATCGCGTTTGCAGATGTCTCCGTATCGAAGAAATAGTGTTCTAACGCTTCTCCAAAGGCGAGATCGCAACTCATTTCTATGTTTCGTGATAAGATATAATATTCACTGCGAAGTGTCATGTATACCTCGTATTCCTTTCAAAAGAATGTAAGTGCGACACATCCTTGCTAGGAAGTAGCGTTTGCAGATGTCAGCGTATCATAGCAATAGAGTTCTAACGCTTGTTAAATCGCGATATCGCATCTCATTTCTATGTTTCATGATAAGATATAATATTCATTGTGCGGTGTTATGTATTCCTCGTATTCACTTCAAAAGAATGTAAATGCGACACTTCCTTGCTTTCAAAAAGCGTTTGCAGATGTCTACGTATCGAAGCAATGGTTTTCTAATGCTTCTTAAATCGCCATATCGCATCCCATTTCTATGTTTCATGATAGGATATAATATTCATTGTGTAGTGTTATGTATATCTCGTCTATACTTCAAATGAATGTAAATGCGACACTTCCTTGCTAGGAAATAGCGTTTGCAGATGTCTACGTATCGAAGCAATAGATTTCTAACGCTTCTTAAATCGCCATATTGCATCTCATTTCTATGTTTCATGATAGGATATAATATCCATTGTGCAGTGTTATGTATATCTCGTCTATACTTCAAATGAATCTAAATGCGACACTTCCATGCTAGGAAATAGCGTTTGCAGATGTCTACGTATCGAAGCAATAGATTTCTAATGCTTCTTAAATCGCCATATTTCATCTCATTTCTATGTTTCATGATAAGATATAATATTCATTGCGCAGTGTTATGTATATCTCGTCTATACTTCAGATGAAAGTAAATGCAACACATCCTTGCTAGGAAATAGCGTTTGCAGATGTCGACGTATCGAAGCAATAGAGTTCTAATGCTTCTCAAAACGCGATATCGCTACACATTACTATGTTTCATGATAATATATAATATTCATTGTGGTGTGTTATGTATACCACGTATTCACTTCAAAAGAATGTAAATGCGACACTTCCTTGCTAGGAAGTAGCGTTTGGAGATGTCTACGTATCGAAGCAATAGAGTTCTAATGCTTCTAAAATAGCGATATCGCATATCATTTCTATGTTTCATGATAAGATATAATATTCATTGTGCAGTGTTATGTATATCTCGTATATACTTCAAGTGAATGTAAATGCGACACTTCCTTGCTAGGAAATATCGTTTGCAGATGTCTACGTTTCGTGGCACTAGAGTTCTAATGCTTCTCAAAACGCGATATCGCTTCTCATTTCTATGTTTCATGATAATACATAATATTCATTGCGAAGTTTCATGTATACCTCGCATACACTTAAAATGAATGTAAATGCGATTCTTCCTTGCTAGGAAATATCGCTTGCAGATGTCGACGTATCGTGGCATTAGATTTCTAATGCTTCTCAAAACGCGATATCACTACTCATTACTATGTTTCATGATAATATATAATATTCATTGTGCAGTGTTATGTATATCTCGTCTATACTTCAAATGGATGTAAATGCGACACTTCCTTGCTAGGAAATAGCGTTTGCAGATGTCTACGTATCGTGGCATTAGATTTCTAATGCTTCTCAAAACGCGATATCGCTACTCATTACTATGTTTCTTGATAATATATAATATTCATTGTGGTGTGTTATGGTTACCTCGTATTCACTTCAAAGGAATGTAAATGCGACACTTCCTTGCTAGGAAATAGCGTTTGCAGATGTCTACTTATCGTAGCAATAGCGTTCTAATGCTTCTCAAAACGCGATATCGCATCCCATTTCTATGTTCCATGATAAGATATAATTTTCATTGCGAAGTGTCATGCATGCTTCGTATTCACTTCTGAAGAATGTAAATGCGACACTTGCTTGCTAGGAAATAGCGTTGGCAGATGACTACGTATCGAAGCAATTGAGATCTAATGCTTTTTAAAACGAGATATTGCATCTCAATTCTATGTTTCATGATAAGATATAATAATCATTGCCAAGTGTTATGAATTCTTCGTCTACACTTCAAATGAATGTAAATGCGAAACTACCTTGCTAGGAAATAGCGTTTGCGGATGTCTATGTATCGAAGCAGCGGAGCTGTAATGAATCTTAGAACGCGATATCGCATCTCACTTCAATGTTTCATGAAAAGATACAATATTCATAGCGAAGTGTCATGTATACCTCGCATACACTTCAAATGAATGTGAATGCGACAGTTCCTTGCTAGGAAATAGTGTTTGCAGATATCTACGTATCGAACCAATGGATTTCTAATGCTTCTTAAATCGCCATATCGCATCTAATTTCTATGTTTCATGATAAGATATAATATTCATTACGAAGTTTCATGTATACCTCGCATACAATTCGAACGAATGTGAATGCGACAGTTCCTTGCTGGGAAATGATGTTTGCAGATGTCTACGTATCGAAGCAATAGAGTTCTAATGCTTCTTAAATCGTCATAACGCATCTCATTTCTATGTTTCATGATAAGATATATTATTGATTGCGAAGTGTCACGTATACCTCGTATTCCTCTCAAAAGAATGTAAATGCGACACTTCCTTGCTAGGAAGTAGCGTTTGCAGATGTCTACGTATCGAACCAATAGATTTCTAATGCTTCCTAAATCGCCATATCGCATCTCATTTCTATGTTTCATGATAAGATATAGTATTCATTGTGCAGTGCTATGTATATCTCGTCTATACTTCAAATGAATGGAATTGCGACACTTCCCTGCTAGTAAATAGCGGTTGCAGATGTCTTCGTATCGAAGCAATAATGTTCTAATGCATCTTAAATCGCGATATCGCATCTCATTTCTATGCTTCATGTTAAAATATAATACTCACTGCGAAGTGTCATGTTAACCTCGCATACACTTCAAATGAATGTGATTGAGACACTTCCTTGCTAGGAAATAGCGTTTGCAGATTGCTTCGTATCGAAGCAATAGATTTCTAATGCTTCTTAAATCGCGATATCGCATCTCATTTCTATGTTTGGTGACAAGATATAATATTCATTGTGCAGTATTATGTATATCTCGTCGATACTTCAAATGAATGTAAATGCGACACTTCCTTGCTAGGAAGTAGCGTTTGCAGATGTCTACGTATGGAAGCAATAGAGTTCTAATCCTTCTCAAAAAGCGATATCGCATCTCATTCCTATGTTTCATGATAAGATATAATATTCAATGTGCAGTGCTATATACTCCTCGTATTCACTTCAAAAGAAAGAAAATGCGACAATACCTTGCTAGGAAATAGCGTTTGCAGATGTCTCCGTAACGAAGAAATAGTGTTCTGATACTTCTTGAATCGCGATGTCGCATCTCATTTCTATGTTTCGTGATATGATATAATATTCACTGCGAAGTGTCATGTATACCTCGTATTCCTTTCAAAAGAATGTAAATGCGGCACTTCCTTGCTAGGAAATAGCGTTTGCAGATGTCTACGTATCGAGGCAATAGATTTCTAATGCTTCGTAAATCGCCATATCGCATCTCATTTCTATGTTTCATGATAAGATATAAAATTCACTGTGCAGTGTTATGTATATCTCGTATTCACTTGAAAAGAATGTAAATGTGACAGTTCCTTGCTAGGAAATAGCGTTTGCAGATGTCTACGTATCGAAGCAATAGATTTCTAATGCTTCTTAAATCGCCATATAGCATCTCATTTCTATGTTTCATGATAAGATATAATATTCATTGTCGAGTATACCTCGTATTCACATCAAAAGAATGTAATTGCGACACTTCCTTGCTAGGAAATAGCGTTTGCAGATGTCTACGTATCGAAGCAATAGAGTTCTAATGCTTCTTAAATCGTCATATCGCATCTCATATCTACGTTTCCCGATAAGATATAATATTCATTGCGAAGTGTCATGTATACCTCGTATTCCTTTCAAAAGAATGTAAATGCGACACTTCCTTGCTAGGAAGTAGCGTTTGCAGATGTCTACGTATCGAAGCAATAGAGTTCTAATGCTCCTTAATTCGCCATATCGCATCTCATTTCTATGTTTCATGATAAGATATAAAATTCATTGTGTAGTGTTATGTTTATCTCATCTATACTTCAAATGAATGTAAATGCGACACTTCCTTGCTAGGAACTAGCGTTTGCAGATGTCTGCGTATCGTGGCAGAAGAGTTCTAATGCTTCTCAAAACGCGATATCGCATCTCATTTCTATGTTTCATGACAATATATAATATTCATTGCGAAGTGTCATGTATACCTCGCATACAATTCAAACGAATGTGAATGCGACAGTTCCTTGCTGGGAAGTAGTGTTTGCAGATGTCTACGTATCGAAGCAATAGTGTTGTAATGCTTCTTAAATCGTCATATCGCATCTCATTTCTATGTTTCATGATAAGATATAATATTCATTGTGCAGTGTTATGTGTATCTCGTCTATACTTCAAATGGATGTAAATGCGACACTTCCTTGCTAGGAAATAGCGTTTGCAGATATCTATGTATCGTGGCATTAGAGTTCTAATGCTTCTCAAAACGCGATATCGCATCTCATTTCTATGTTTCATGATAAGATATAATATTCATTGTGCAGTGTTATGCTTACCTCGTATTCACTTCAAAAGAATGTAAATGCGAAACTTCCTTGCTAGGAAGTAGCGTTTGCAGATGTCTACGTATCGAACCAATAGATTTCTAATGCTTCTTAAATCGCCATATCGCATCTCATTTCTATGTTTCATGATAAGATATAATATTCATTGTGCAGTGTCATGTATATCTCGTCTATACTACAAATGAATGTAAATGCGACACTTCCCACCTGGGAAATTTCGTTTGCAGATGGCTACGTATCGTGGCATTGGAGGTCTAATGCTTCTCAATACGCGATATCGCTTCGCATTACTATGTTTCATGATAATATATAATATTCATTGCCAAGTGTCATGTATACCTCGTATTCCTTACAAAAGAATGTAAATGCGACACTTCCTTGCTAGGAAGTAGCGTTTGCAGATGTCTACGTATCGAAGCAATAGTGTTCTAATGCTTCTCAAAACGCGATATCGCTACTCGTTACTACGATTCATGATAATATATAATATTCATTGTGGAGTGTTATGTATACCTCGTATTCACTTCAAAAGAATGTAAATGCGGCACTTCCATGCTAGGAAGTAGCGTTTGCAGATGTCTACGTATCGAAGCAATAGTGTTCTAATGCTTCTTAAATCGCCATATTACATCACATTTCTATGTTTCATGATAAGATATAATATTCATTGTGGAGTGTTATGTATACCTCGTATTCACTTCAAAAGAATGTAAATGCGACACTTCCTTGCTAGGAAATAGCGTTTGCAGATGTCTGCGTATCGTGGCATTAGAGTTCTAATGCTTCTCAAAACGCAATGTCGCATCTCATTTCTATGTTTCATGACAATATATAATATTCATTGCGAAGGGTCGTGTATACCTCGCATACACTTAAAATGAATGTAAAATGCGACACTTCCTTGCTAGGAAATAGCGTTTGCAGATGTCTACGTATCGAAGCAATAGATTTCTAAAGCTCGCTAACTCGCGATATCGCATCTCATATCTATGTTTCATGATAATATATAATATTCATTGCGAAGTTTCATGTATTCCTCGCATACAATTCAAACGAATGTGAATGCGACAGTTCCTTGCTGGGAAATAGTGTTAGCAGATGTCTACGTATCGAAGCAATAGAGTTCTAATGCTTCTTAAATCGTCATATCGCATCTCATTCCTATGTTTCATGATAATATACAATATTCATTGTGGAGTGTTATGTATACTTCGTATTCACTTGAAAAGAATGTAAATGCGACACTTCCTTGCTTGGAAATAGCGTTTGGAGGTGTCTACGTATAGAAGCAATAGAGTTCTAATGCTTCTTAAATCGCCATATTGCATCTCATTTCTATGTTTCATGATAAGATATAATATTCATTGTGGAGTGTTATGTATACCTCGTATTCACTTCAAAATAATGTAAACGCGACACTTCCTTGCCAGGAAATAGCGTTTGCAGATGTTTACGTATCGCAGAATTAGAGTTATAATGCTTCTCAAAATGCGATATCGCTTCTCATTTCTATGTTTCATTATAATATATGATATTCATTGCGAAGTGTCATGTATACCTCGCATACACTTAAAATGAATGTAAATGCGACACTTCCTTGCTAGGAAATAGCGTTTTCAGATGTCTACGTATCGAAGCAATAGATTTCTAAAGCTTGCTAATTCGCGATATCGCATCTCATATCTATGTTTCATGATAACATATAATATTCATTGCGAAGTTTCATGTATTCCTCGCATACAATTCAAACGAATGTGAATGCGACAGTTCCTTGCTGGGAAATAGTGTTTGCAGATGTCTACGTATCGAAGCAATGGAGTTCTAATGCTTCTTAAATCGTCATATCGCATCTCATTCCTATGTATCATGATAAGATTTAATATTCATTGCGAAGTGTCACGTATACCTCGTATTCCTTTCAGAAGGATGTAAATGCGACACTTCTTTGCTAGGAAGTAGCGTTTGCAGATATCTACGTATCGAAGCAACAGTGTTCTAATTCTTCTTAAATCGCGATATCGCATCTCATTTCTATGTTTCATGATATGATATGATACTCATTGTGCAGTGTTATGTATACCTATTATTCACTTCAAAAGAATGCAAATGCTACAATTTCTTGCTAGGAAATAGCGTTTGCAGTTGTCTACGTATCGAAGTAATAGACATCAAATGCTTCATAAATCGCCATATCTTATCTCATTTCTATATTTCATGATAAGATATAATATTCATTGCGAAGTGTCATGTATGCCTCGTATTCCTCTCAAAAGAACGTAAATGCGACACTGCCTTGCTAGGAAATAGCGTTTCCGAATGTCTACGTATCGAAGCAGTAGAGTTCTAATGCTTCTTAAATCGCCATATCGCATCTCATTTCTATGTTTCATGATAAGATATAATATTCATTGTGCAGTGTTATGTATATCTCGTCTGTACTTCAAATGGATGTAAATGCGACACTTCCTTGTTAGGAAATAGCATGTGCAGATATCTACGTATCGTGGCAGAAGAGTTCTAATGCTTCTCAAAACGCGATATCGCATCTCATTTCTATGTTTCATGATAAGATATAATATTCACAGTGAAGTGTTATGTATACCTCGTATTTGTTTCAAAAGAATGTAAATGCGACACTTCCTTGCTAGGAAGTAGCGTTTGCAGATATCTACGTATCGAAGCAATAGTGTTCTAATGCTTCTCAAAACGCGATATCGCTACTCATTACTATGTTTTATTATAATATATAATATTCATTGTGGAGTGTTATGTATACCTCGTATTCACTTCAAAAGAATGTAAATGCGACACTTCCTTGCTAGGAAGTAGCGTTTGCAGATGTCTACGCATAGAAGCAATAGAGTTCTAAATCTTTCTAATTCGCAATATCGCATCTCATTTCTATGTTTCATGATAAGATATAATATTCATTGCGAAGTGTCACGTATACCTCGTATTCCTTCCAAAAGAATGTAAATGCGACACATCCTTGCTAGGAAGTAGCGTTTGCAGATGTCTACGTATCGAACCAATAGATTTCTAATGCTTCTTAAATCGCCACATCGAATCTCATTCCTATGCTTCATGATAAGATATAATATTCATTGCGAAGTGTCATGTATACCTCGTATTCCTTCCAAAAGAATGTAAATGCGACACTTGCTTGCTAGGAAGTAGCGTTTGCAGATGTCTACGTATCGAAGCAATTGTGTTCTAATTCTTCTTAAATCGCGATATCGCATCTCATTTCTATGTTTCATGATAAGATATAATATTCATTGTGCAGTGTTATTCTTACCTCGTATTCACTTCAAAAGAATGTAAATGCGACACTTCCTTGCTAGGAAGTAGCGTTTGCAGATGTCTACGTATCGAAGCAATAGAGTTCTAATGCTTCTCAAAACGCGATATCGCTACTCGTTACTACGATTCATGATAATATATAATATTCATTGTGGAGTGTTATGCTTGCCTCGTATTCACTTCAAAAGAATGTAAATGCGAAACTTCCTTGCTAGGAAGTAGCGTTTGCAGATGTCTACGTATCGAACCAATAGATTTCTAATGCTTCTTAAATCGCCATATCGCATCTCATTTCTATGTTTCATGATAAGATATAATATTCATTGTGCAGTGTCATGTATATCTCGTCTATACTACAAATGAATGTAAATGCGACACTTCCCACCTGGGAAATTTCGTTTGCAGATGTCTACGTATCGTGGCATTGGAGGTCTAATGCTTCTCAATACGCGATATCGCTTCGCATTACTATGTTTCATGATAATATATAATATTCATTGCCAAGTGTCATGTATACCTCGTATTCCTTACAAAAGAATGTAAATGCGACACTTCCTTGCTAGGAAGTAGTGTTTGCAGATGTCTACGTATCGAAGCAATAGAGTTCTAATGCATCTCAAAACGCGATATCCCTACTCGTTACTACGATTCATGATAATATATAATATTCATTGTGGAGTGTTATGTATACCTCGTATTCACTTCAAAAGAATGTAAATGCGACACTTCCATGCTAGGAAGTAGCGTTTGCAGATGTCTACGTATCGAAGCAATAGTGTTCTAATGCTTCTTAAATCGCCATATTACATCACATTTCTATGTTTCATGATAAGATATAATATTCATTGTGGAGTGTTATGTATACCTCGTATTCACTTCAAAAGTATGTAAATGCGAGACTTCCTTGCTAGGAAATAGCGTTTGCAGATGTCTACGTATCGAAGCAAGAGTGTTCCAATGCTTCTTAAATCATGATATCGCATCTCATATCTATGTTTCATGATAAGATATAATATTCAGAGTGCAGTGTTATGTATACCTCGTATTCACTTCAAAAGAATGTAAATGCGACACTTCCTTGCTAGGAAGTAGCGTTTGCAGATGTCTACGTATCGTAGCAATAGAGATCTAATGCTACTTATATCGCGACATCACATCTGACTTCTATGTTTCGTGATAAGGTATAATATTCATGGGAAGTGTCATGTATACCTCGTATTCACTTCAAAAGAAAGTAAAGGCGACGTTTCCGTCCTGGGAAATAGCGTTGGCAGATGTCTACGTATCGTAGCAATGGGGACCCAATGCTTCCTAAAACGAGATGTCGCATTTCATTTCTATGCTTCGTGATAAGATATAATATTCATTGCGAAGTGTCATGTATACCACGAATTCCGTTCAAAAGAATGTAAATGCGACACTTCCTTGCTAGGGGATAGCTATTGCAGATTTCTTCGTATCGTAGCAATAGTGTTCTAATGCTTATTAAAAGGCGATATCGCATCTCACTACTATGTTTCATGATAAGATATAATATTCATTGCGAAGTGTCATGTATAACTCGTATTCACTTCTAAAGAATGTAAATGCGACTATTCCTTGCTAGGAAATAGCGTTTGAAGATGTCTACGTATCGTAGCAATAGAGTCCTACTGCTTCTTAAAAAGCGATATCGCATCTCAATTCTATGTTTCATGATAAGATATAATATCCATTGCGAAGTGTCATGTATACCTCGTATTCACTTCAAAAGAATGTAAATGCGGCTCTTCCTTGCTAGGAAATAGCATTTGCAGATATCTACGTATCGTAGCAATAGTGTTCTAATGCTTCTTATATCGCGATATCTCATCTGATTCCTATGTTTCATGATAAGATATAATATTCATCTCGAAGCGTTATGTATACCTCGTACTCACTTCAAAAGAATGTAAATGCGACATATCCTGCTTGGAAATAGCGTCTCTAGATATCTACGTATCGTAGCAATAGAGTTCTAATGCTTCTTAAATCGCGATATCGAATCTCGTTTCTATGTTTCAAGATAAGATATAATATTCATTGCGAAGTTTCATGTATACATCGTATTCACTTCAAAAGAACGTAAGTGCGGCACTTCCTTGCTAGGAAATAGCGTTTCCAAATGTCAGCGTATCGAAATAATAGAGTTCTAATGCTTATTAAATCGAGATGTCGCATCTCGTTTCTATGTTTCAAGATAAGGT
This sequence comes from Xylocopa sonorina, assembly GCF_050948175.1. Lineage (NCBI taxonomy): Eukaryota > Metazoa > Arthropoda > Insecta > Hymenoptera > Apidae > Xylocopa > Xylocopa sonorina. The sequence goes on from NW_027490091.1 coordinate 4,033,201, forward strand.
ATAATATTCATTGCGGATAATCATGTATACCTCGTATTCACTTCAAAAGAAAGTAAATGCGACAATTCCATGCTTGGAAATAGCGTTGGCAGATGTCTACATATCGTAGTAATAGTGTTCTAATACCGCTTAAAACGCGATATCGCATCTTACATCTTTGTTTCATGATAAGATATAATATCCATTGCGAAATGTCATGTATACCCCGTATTCACTTCAAAAGAATGTAAATGCGGCACTTCCTTGCTAGGAAATTGCGTTTCCAGATGTCTACGTACCGAAACAATAGGGTTCTAATGTTTCTTAAAACGAGATGTCGCACCTCAATTACATGTTTCATGATAAGATATAATGTTCATTGCGAAGTGTCATGAATAGCTCGTATTCACTTCAAAAGAATGTAAATGCGACTCTTCCTTGCTAAGAAATAGCGTATCCAGATGTCTACGTATCGAAATAATAGAGTTCTAATGCTTATTAAATCGAGATGTCGCATCTCGTTTCTATGTTTCAAGATAAGGTATAATATTCATTGCGGATAGTCATGTATACCTCGTATTCACTTCAAAAGAAAGTAAATGCGACAATTCCATGCTTGGAAATAGCGTTGGCAGATGTCTACATATCGTAGTAATAGTGTTCTAATACCGCTTAAAACGCGATATCGCATCTTACATCTTTGTTTCATGATAAGATATAATATCCATTGCGAAATGTCATGTATACCCCGTATTCACTTCAAAAGAATGTAAATGCGGCACTTCCTTGCTAGGAAATTGCGTTTCCAGATGTCTACGTACCGAAACAATAGGGTTCTAATGCTTCTTAAAACGAGATGTCGCACCTCAATTACATGTTTCATGATAAGATATAATGTTCATTGCGAAGTGTCATGAATAGCTCGTATTCACTTCAAAAGAATGTAAATGCGACTCTTCCTTGCTAAGAAATAGCGTATCCAGATGTCTACGTATCGAAATAATAGTGTTCTATTGCTTCTTAAAACGAGATGTTGCATATCATTTCTATGTTTCATGATAAGATATAATATTCAAAGTGAAGTGTCATGTATACTTCGTATTTACATCAAAAGAATGTAACTTCGACACATCCTTGCTTGTAAATAGCGTCTCCAGATATCTACGTATCGTAGCAATAGTATCCTAATGCATCTTAAATCGCGATATCGCATCTCGTTTCTATATTTCAAGATAAGATATAATATTCATTGCGAAGTGTCATGTATAATCGTATTCACTCCAAAAGAATGTAAACGCGACACTTCCTTGCTAGGAAATAGCGTTTCCAGATGTCAACGTATCGAAATAATAGGGTTCTAATGCTTATTAAAACGAGATGTCGCATATCATTTCTATGTTTCTAGATAAGATATAATATTCATTGCGCAGTGTCACGTATACCTCGTATTCACTTCAAAAGAATGTAAATGCGACACTTCCATGCTAGGAAATAGCGTTTACAAATATCTACGTATCTAAATAATAGAGTTCTCATGCTTATTAAAACGAGATGTCGCATATCATTTCTATGTTTCTAGATAAGATATAATATTCATTGCGAAGTGTCATGCATACCTCGTATTCACTTCAAATGGATGTAACTTCGACACATCCTTGCTTGTAAATAGCGTCTCCAGATATCTACGTATCGTAGCAATAGTATCCTAATGCATCTTAAATCGCGATATCGCATCTCATTTCTATGCTTCATGATAAGACATGATATTCGTTGTGGAGTGTTATGTATACCTCGTATTCACTTCACAAGAATGTAATTGCGACACTTCCATGCTTGGAAATAGCGTTTTCAGGTGTCTACGTATGGAAGCAATAGAGTACTAGTGCTTCTTAAAACGCGATTTCGCATCTCATTTCAATGTTTCAGAATAAGATATAATATTCATTGTGGAGTGTCGCTTATACATCGCATACACTTCAAATGAATGTAAATGCGACACTTCCTTGCTAGGAAATAGCGTTTGCAGATGTCTACGTATCGTAGCAATGGAGTTCTGGTGCTTCTTAAATCGCGATATCGCATCTTACTTCTATGTTTCCAGATGAGATATAATATTCATTGCGAAGTGTCATGTATACCTAGTATTCACTTCACAGGAATGTAAATGCGACACTTCCATGCTAGGAAATAGCGTTTGCAGATATCTACGTATCGTAGCAGTAGAGTTCCAATGCGTCTTAAATCGCGATATCGCATCTGATTTCTATGTTTCGTTATAAGATATAATTTTCACTGTGAAGTGTCAGTTATACCTCGTATTCACTTCAAATGAATGAAAATGCGACACTTCCTTCCTAGGAAATAGCGTTTGCAGATGTCTGCGTATCGAGGCAATAGATTTCTAATGCTCCTTAAAACCCGATATCGCATCTCATTGCTAAGCTTCATGATAAGATATAATATTCATTGCGAAGGGTCACTTATACCTCGTATTCACTTCAAATGAATGAAAATGCGACACTTCCTTGCTAGGAAATAGCGATTGCAGATATTTACGTATCGAAGCAATAGTTCTCTAATGATTCTTAAATCGTCATATCGCATCACATTTCTATGTGATATGATAAGATATAATATTCATTGCGAAGTGTCATGTGTACCTCGTATTCACTTCAAAAGAATGTAAATGCGACACATCCTTGCCAGGAAGTAGCGTTTGCAGATGTCTACGTATCGAACCAATAGATTTCTAATCCTTCTTAAATCGCCATATCGCATCTCATTTCTATGTTTCATTGTAAGATATAATATTTATTGTGCAGTGTTATGAATACCTCGCATACACTTCAAATAAATGTGAATGCGACAGTTCCTTGCTAGGAAATTATGTTTGCAGATATCTACGTATCGGACCAATAGATTTCTAATGCTTCTTAAATCGCCATATCGCATCTCATTTCTGTGCTTTATGATAAGATATAATATTCATTGTGCTGTGTTATGCATATGTCGCATACACTTAAAATGAATGTAAATGCGACACTTCCTTGCTATGAAATAGCGTTTGAAGATGTCTACGTATCGAAGCAATAGAGTTCTAATGCTTCTTAAATCGCCATATTGCATCTCATTCCTATGTTTCGTGATAAGATGTAATATTCATTGTGGAGTGTTATGTATACCTCGTATTCACTTCAAAAGAATGTAAATGCGACAGTTCCTTGCTAGCAAATGGTGTTTGCAGATATCTACGTATCGAAGGAATAGAGTTCTAAAGCTTCATAAATCGCGATATCGCATCTCATTTCTATGTTTCATGGTGAGATATAATATTCATTGTGCAGTGTTATGAATACCTCGTGTTCAATTCAAAAGAATGTAAATGCGACACTTCCTTGCTAGGAAATAGCGATTGCAGATATCTACGTATCGAAGCAATAGTTTTCTAGTGCTTCTTAAATCGTCATATCGCATCACATTTCTATGTTTCATGATAAGATATAATGTACATTGCGAATTGTCATGTGTACCTCGTATTCCTTTCAAAAGAATGTAAATGCGACACTTCCTTGCTAGGAAGTATCGTTTGCAGATGTCTACGTATCGAAGCAATAGGGTTCTAATACATCTTAAATCGTCATATCGCATACCACTTCTATGTTAAGTGATAGGATATAATATTCATTGCGAAGTGTCATGTGTACCTCATATTCACTTCATAAGAATGTAAATGCGGCACTTCCTTGCTAGGAAGTAGCGTTTGCAGATGTCTACGTATCGAACCATTAGATTTCTAATGCTTCTTAAATCGCCATATCGCATCTCATTTCTATGTTTCATGATAAGATATAATATTCATTGTGCAGTGTTATGTATACCTCGCATACACTTTAAATGAATGTGAATGCGACAGTTCCTTGCTGGGAAATAGTGTTTGCAGATGTCTACGTATCGAAGCAATAGACACATAATGCTACATAAATCGCCATATCGCATCTCATTTCTATGTTCCTAGATAAGATATAATATTCATTGCGAAGTGTCACGTATACCCCGTATTCCTTTCAGAAGAATGTAAATGCGACACTTCCTTGCTAGGAAGTAGCGCTTGTAGGTGTCTACGTATCGTAGCTATAGTTTTCTAATGCTTCTTAAATCGTCATATCGCATCACATTTCTATGTTTCATGATCAGATATAATATTCATTGCGAAGTGTTATATTTACCTCGTTTTCACTTCAAAGGAATGTAAACGCGACACTTCCTTGCTTGGAAATAGCGTTTGCGGATGTCTACGTATCGAAGCAATAGACATCTAATGCTTCATAAATCGCCATATCGCATAACATTTCTATGCTTCATGATCAGATATAATATTCATTGCGAAGTGTTATGTATACCTCGTATTCACTTCAAGTGAATGTGAATGCGACTGTTCCTTGCTAGGAAATTGTGTTTCCAGATATCTACGTATCGAAACAATAGATTTCTAATGCTTCTAAAATCGCCATATCGCATCCCATTTCTATGTTTTATGATAAGATATAATATTCATTGTGCAGTGTTATGTATACCTCGCATACACTTAAAATGAATGTAAATGCGACACTTCCTTGCAATGAAATAGCGTTTGCAGATTTCTACGTATCGAAGCAATAGTTTTCTAATGCTTCTTAAATCGTCATATCGCATTTCATTTCTATGTTTCATGATAGGACATAAAATTCATTGCGAAGTGTCATGTATACCTCGTATTCCTTTCAAAAGAATGTAAATGCGACACTTCCTAGCTAGGAAATAGCGTTGGCAGATGTCTACGTATCGAAGCAATAGAGTTCTAATGCTTCTCAAAAAGCGATATCGCATCTCATTCCTATGTTTCATGACAAGATATAATATTCAGTGTGCAGTGTTATGTACTCCTCGTATTCACTTCAAAAGAAAGTAAATGCGACAATACCTTGCTAGGAAATAACGTTTGCAGATGTCTCCGTATCGAAGAAATGGAGTTCTAATGCTTCTTAAATCGCGATATCGCATCTCATTCCTATGTTTCGTGATATGATATAATATTGATTGTGCAGTGTTATGTATACCTCGTATTCACTTGAAAAGAATGTAAATGCGATACTTCCTTGCTAGGAATTGGCGTTTGCAGATGTCTACGTATCGAAGCAATAGAGTTCTAATGCTTCTTAAATCGTCATACCGCATCTCATATCTACGTTTCATGACAAGATATAATATTCATTGCGAAGTGTCATGTATACCTCGTATTCCTTACAAAAGAATGTAAATGCGACACTTCCTTGCTAGGAAGTAGCGTTTGCAGATGTCTACGTATCGAGGCAATGGTGTTCTAATGCTTCTTAAATCGCGATATCGCATCCCATTTCTATGTTTCATGATAAGATATAATATTCAATGTGCAGTGTTATGTACTCCTCGTATTCACTTCAAAAGAAAGTAAATGCGACAATACCTTGCTAGGAAATAGCGTTTGCAGATGTCTACGTACCGAAACAATAGAGTTCTAATGCTTCTTAAATCGTCATATCGCATTTCATTTCTATGTTTCATGATAGGACATAATATTCATTGCGAAGTGTAATGTATACCTCGTATTCCTTTCAAAAGAATGTAAATGCGACACTTCCTTTCTAGGAAGTAGCGTTTGCAGATGTCTACGTATCGAAGCAGTAGAGTTCTAATGCTTCATAAATCGTCATATCGCATCTCATATCTACGTTTCATGATAAGATATAATATTCATTGCGAAGTGTCATGTATACCTCGTATTCCTTACAAAAGAATGTAAATGCGACACTTCCTTGCTAGGAAACAGCGTTTGCAGATGTCTACGTATCGAAGCAATAGAGTTCTAATGCTTCTTAAATCGCGATATCGCATCTCGTTTCTATGTTTCATGATAAGATATAATATTCATTGCGAAGTGTCATGTATACCTCGCATACACTTCAGATGAATGTAAATGCGACACTTCCTTGCTAGGAAATAGCGTTTGCACATGTCTACGTATCGAAGCAATAGTGTTCTAATGCTTCTTAAATCGTCATATCGCATCTCATTTCTATGTTTCATGATAGGATATAATATTCATTGCGAAGTGTCATGTATACCTCGTATTCCCTTCAGAGGAATGTAAATGCGACACTTCCTTGCTAGGAACTAGCGTTGGCAGATGTCTACGTATCGAAGCAATAGAGTTCTAATCCTTCTCAAAAAGCGATATCGCATCTCATTCCTATGTTTCATGATAAAATATAATATTCAATGTGCAGTGTTATGCACTCCTCGTATTCACTTCAAAAGAAAGTAAATGCGACAATACCTTGCTAGGAAATAGCGTTTGCAGATGTCTCCGTAACGAAGAAATAGTGTTCTGATACTTCTTAAATCGCGATATCGCATCTCATTTCTATGTTTCGTGATATGATATAATATTCATTGCGAAGTGTCCTGTATACCTTGTATTCCTTTCAAAAGAATGTAAATGCGACACTTCCTTGCTAGGAAGTAGCGTTTGCAGATGTCTACGTATCGAAGCAATAGAGTTCTAATGCTTCTTAAATCGCCATATTACATCACATTTCTATGTTTCATGATAAGATATAAGATTCATTGTGGAGTGTCATGTGTATCTCGCATACACTTCAGATGAATGTAAATGCTACAATTCCTTGCTAGGAAGTAGCATTGGCAGATGTCTACGTATCGGAGCAATAGACATCTAATGCTTCATAAATCGCCATATCGCATCTCATTTCTATGTTTCCTGATAAGATATAATATTCATTGCGAAGTGTTATGTATACCTCGTACTCACTTCAAAAGAATGTAAATGCGACACTTCCTTGCTAGGAAGTAGCGTTGGCAGATGTCTACATATAGAAGCAATAGAGTTCTAGTCCTTCTCAAAAAGCGATATCGCATCTCACTCCTATGTTTCATGATAAGATATAATATTCATTGTGCAGTGTTACGAATACTTCGTATTCATTTCAAAAGAATGTAAATGCGACACTTCCTTGCTAGGCAATAGCGTTTGCAGATGTCTACGTATCGAAACAATAGAGTTTTAATGCTTCTTAAATCGTCATATCGCATATTATATCAACGTTGCCTGATAAGATATAATATTCATTGCGAAGTGTCATGTATACCTCGTATTCCTTTCAAAAGAATGTAAATGCGACACTTCCTTGCTAGGAAGTAGTTTTGCAGATATCTACGTATCGAAGCAATAGTGTTCATATGCTTCTTAAATCGTGATACCGCATCCCATTTCTATGTTTCATGATAAGATATAATATTCAATGTGCAGTGTTATGTACTCCTCGTATTCACTTCCAAAGAAAGTAAATGCGACAATACCTTGCTAGGAAATAGCGTTTGCAGATGTCTACGTATGGAAGCAATAGAGTTCTAATGCTTCTTAAATCGTCATATCGCATCTCATATCAACGTTTCCTGATAAGATATAATATTCATTTCGAAGTGTCATGTATACCTCGTATTCCTTTCAAAAGAATGTGAATGTGACAGTTCCATGCTAGGAAATAGCGTTTGCAGATATCTACGTATCGTAGCAGTAGAGTTCCAATGCGTCTTAAATCGCGATATCGCATCTGATTTCTATGTTTCGTTATAAGATATAATTTTCACTGTGAAGTGTCAGTTATACCTCGTATTCACTTCAAATGAATGAAAATGCGACACTTCCTTCCTAGGAAATAGCGTTTGCAGATGTCTGCGTATCGAGGCAATAGATTTCTAATGCTCCTTAAAACCCGATATCGCATCTCATTGCTAAGATTCATGATAAGATATAATATTCATTGCGAAGGGTCACTTATACCTCGTATTCACTTCAAATGAATGAAAATGCGACACTTCCTTGCTAGGAAATAGCGATTGCAGATATTTACGTATCGAAGCAATAGTTTTCTAATGATTCTTAAATCGTCATATCGCATCACATTTCTATGTTATATGATAAGATATAATATTCATTGCGAAGTGTCATGTGTACCTCGTATTCACTTCAAAAGAATGTAAATGCGACACATCCTTGCCAGGAAGTAGCGTTTGCAGATGTCTACGTATCGAACCAATAGATTTCTAATCCTTCTTAAATCGCCATATCGCATCTCATTTCTATGTTTCATTGTAAGATATAATATTTATTGTGCAGTGTTATGAATACCTCGCATACACTTCAAATAAATGTGAATGCGACAGTTCCTTGCTAGGAAATTATGTTTGCAGATATCTACGTATCGAACCAATAGATTTCTAATGCTTCTTAAATCGCCATATCGCATCTCATTTCTGTGCTTTATGATAAGATATAATATTCATTGTGCTGTGTTATGCATACGTCGCATACACTTAAAATGAATGTAAATGCGACACTTCCTTGCTATGAAATAGCGTTTGAAGATGTCTACGTATCGAAGCAATAGAGTTCTAATGCTTCTTAAATCGCCATATTGCATCTCATTCCTATGTTTCGTGATAAGATGTAATATTCATTGTGGAGTGTTATGTATACCTCGTATTCACTTCAAAAGAATGTAAATGCGACAGTTCCTTGCTAGCAAATGGTGTTTGCAGATATCTACGTATCGAAGGAATAGAGTTCTAAAGCTTCATAAATCGCGATATCGCATCTCATTTCTATGTTTCATGGTGAGATATAATATTCATTGTGCAGTGTTATGAATACCTCTTGTTCAATTCAAAAGAATGTAAATGCGACACTTCCTTGCTAGGAAATAGCGATTGCAGATATCTACGTATCGAAGCAATAGTTTTCTAGTGCTTCTTAAATCGTCATATCGCATCACATTTCTATGTTTCATGATAAGATATAGTGTACATTGCGAGTTGTCATGTGTACCTCGTATTCCGTTCAAAAGAATGTAAATGCGACACTTCCTTGCTAGGAAGTATCGTTTGCAGATGTCTACGTATCGAAGCAATAGGGTTCTAATACATCTTAAATCGTCATATCGCATACCACTTCTATGTTAAATGATAGGATATAATATTCATTGCGAAGTGTCATGTGTACCTCATATTCACTTCATAAGAATGTAAATGCGACACTTCCTTGCTAGGAAGTAGCGTTTGCAGATGTCTACGTATCGAACCATTAGATTTCTAATGCTTCTTAAATCGCCATATCGCATCTCATTTCTATGTTTCATGATAAGATATAATATTCATTGTGCAGTGTTATGTATACCTCGCATACACTTTAAATGAATGTGAATGCGACAGTTCCTTGCTGGGAAATAGTGTTTGCAGATGTCTACGTATCGAAGCAATAGACACATAATGCTACATAAATCGCCATATCGCATCTCATTTCTATGTTCCTAGATAAGATATAATATTCATTGCGAAGTGTCACGTATACCCCGTATTCCTTTCAGAAGAATGTAAATGCGACACTTCCTTGCTAGGAAGTAGCGCTTGTAGGTGTCTACGTATCGTAGCTATAGTTTTCTAATGCTTCTTAAATCGTCATATCGCATCACATTTCTATGTTTCATGATCAGATATAATATTCATTGCGAAGTGTTATATTTACCTCGTTTTCACTTCAAAGGAATGTAAACGCGACACTTCCTTGCTTGGAAATAGCGTTTGCGGATGTCTACGTATCGAAGCAATAGACATCTAATGCTTCATAAATCGCCATATCGCATAACATTTCTATGCTTCATGATCAGATATAATATTCATTGCGAAGTGTTATGTATACCTCGTATTCACTTCAAGTGAATGTGAATGCGACTGTTCCTTGCTAGGAAATTGTGTTTCCAGATATCTACGTATCGAAACAATAGATTTCTAATGCTTCTAAAATCGCCATATCGCATCCCATTTCTATGTTTTATGATAAGATATAATATTCATTGTGCAGTGTTATGTATACCTCGCATACACTTAAAATGAATGTAAATGCGACACTTCCTTGCAACGAAATAGCGTTTGCAGATTTCTACGTATCGAAGCAATAGTTTTCTAATGCTTCTTAGATCGTCATATCGCATTTCATTTCTATGTTTCATGATAGGACATAAAATTCATTGCGAAGTGTCATGTATACCTCGTATTCCTTTCAAAAGAATGTAAATGCGACACTTCCTAGCTAGGAAATAGCGTTGGCAGATGTCTACGTATCGAAGCAATAGAGTTCTAATGCTTCTCAAAAAGCGATATCGCATCTCATTCCTATGTTTCATGACAAGATATAATATTCAGTGTGCAGTGTTATGTACTCCTCGTATTCACTTCAAAAGAAAGTAAATGCGACAATACCTTGCTAGGAAATAACGTTTGCAGATGTCTCCGTATCGAAGAAATGGAGTTCTAATGCTTCTTAAATCGCGATATCGCATCTCATTCCTATGTTTCGTGATATGATATAATATTGATTGTGCAGTGTTATGTATACCTCGTATTCACTTGAAAAGAATGTAAATGCGATACTTCCTTGCTAGGAATTGGCGTTTGCAGATGTCTACGTATCGAAGCAATAGAGTTCTAATGCTTCTTAAATCGTCATACCGCATCTCATATCTACGTTTCATGACAAGATATAATATTCATTGCGAAGTGTCATGTATACCTCGTATTCCTTACAAAAGAATGTAAATGCGACACTTCCTTGCTAGGAAGTAGCGTTTGCAGATGTCTACGTATCGAGGCAATGGTGTTCTAATGCTTCTTAAATCGCGATATCGCATCCCATTTCTATGTTTCATGATAAGATATAATATTCAATGTGCAGTGTTATGTACTCCTCGTATTCACTTCAAAAGAAAGTAAATGCGACAATACCTTGCTAGGAAATAGCGTTTGCAGATGTCTACGTACCGAAACAATAGAGTTCTAATGCTTCTTAAATCGTCATATCGCATTTCATTTCTATGTTTCATGATAGGACATAATATTCATTGCGAAGTGTAATGTATACCTCGTATTCCTTTCAAAAGAATGTAAATGCGACACTTCCTTTCTAGGAAGTAGCGTTTGCAGATGTCTACGTATCGAAGCAGTAGAGTTCTAATGCTTCATAAATCGTCATATCGCATCTCATATCTACGTTTCATGATAAGATATAATATTCATTTCGAAGTGTCATGTATACCTCGTATTCCTTTCAAAAGAATGTGAATGTGACAGTTCCATGCTAGGAAATAGCGTTTGCAGATATCTACGTATCGTAGCAGTAGAGTTCCAATGCGTCTTAAATCGCGATATCGCATCTGATTTCTATGTTTCGTTATAAGATATAATTTTCACTGTGAAGTGTCAGTTATACCTCGTATTCACTTCAAATGAATGAAAATGCGACACTTCCTTCCTAGGAAATAGCGTTTGCAGATGTCTGCGTATCGAGGCAATAGATTTCTAATGCTCCTTAAAACCCGATATCGCATCTCATTGCTAAGATTCATGATAAGATATAATATTCATTGCGAAGGGTCACTTATACCTCGTATTCACTTCAAATGAATGAAAATGCGACACTTCCTTGCTAGGAAATAGCGATTGCAGATATTTACGTATCGAAGCAATAGTTTTCTAATGATTCTTAAATCGTCATATCGCATCACATTTCTATGTTATATGATAAGATATAATATTCATTGCGAAGTGTCATGTGTACCTCGTATTCACTTCAAAAGAATGTAAATGCGACACATCCTTGCCAGGAAGTAGCGTTTGCAGATGTCTACGTATCGAACCAATAGATTTCTAATCCTTCTTAAATCGCCATATCGCATCTCATTTCTATGTTTCATTGTAAGATATAATATTTATTGTGCAGTGTTATGAATACCTCGCATACACTTCAAATAAATGTGAATGCGACAGTTCCTTGCTAGGAAATTATGTTTGCAGATATCTACGTATCGAACCAATAGATTTCTAATGCTTCTTAAATCGCCATATCGCATCTCATTTCTGTGCTTTATGATAAGATATAATATTCATTGTGCTGTGTTATGCATACGTCGCATACACTTAAAATGAATGTAAATGCGACACTTCCTTGCTATGAAATAGCGTTTGAAGATGTCTACGTATCGAAGCAATAGAGTTCTAATGCTTCTTAAATCGCCATATTGCATCTCATTCCTATGTTTCGTGATAAGATGTAATATTCATTGTGGAGTGTTATGTATACCTCGTATTCACTTCAAAAGAATGTAAATGCGACAGTTCCTTGCTAGCAAATGGTGTTTGCAGATATCTACGTATCGAAGGAATAGAGTTCTAAAGCTTCATAAATCGCGATATCGCATCTCATTTCTATGTTTCATGGTGAGATATAATATTCATTGTGCAGTGTTATGAATACCTCTTGTTCAATTCAAAAGAATGTAAATGCGACACTTCCTTGCTAGGAAATAGCGATTGCAGATATCTACGTATCGAAGCAATAGTTTTCTAGTGCTTCTTAAATCGTCATATCGCATCACATTTCTATGTTTCATGATAAGATATAGTGTACATTGCGAGTTGTCATGTGTACCTCGTATTCCGTTCAAAAGAATGTAAATGCGACACTTCCTTGCTAGGAAGTATCGTTTGCAGATGTCTACGTATCGAAGCAATAGGGTTCTAATACATCTTAAATCGTCATATCGCATACCACTTCTATGTTAAATGATAGGATATAATATTCATTGCGAAGTGTCATGTGTACCTCATATTCACTTCATAAGAATGTAAATGCGACACTTCCTTGCTAGGAAGTAGCGTTTGCAGATGTCTACGTATCGAACCATTAGATTTCTAATGCTTCTTAAATCGCCATATCGCATCTCATTTCTATGTTTCATGATAAGATATAATATTCATTGTGCAGTGTTATGTATACCTCGCATACACTTTAAATGAATGTGAATGCGACAGTTCCTTGCTGGGAAATAGTGTTTGCAGATGTCTACGTATCGAAGCAATAGACACATAATGCTACATAAATCGCCATATCGCATCTCATTTCTATGTTCCTAGATAAGATATAATATTCATTGCGAAGTGTCACGTATACCCCGTATTCCTTTCAGAAGAATGTAAATGCGACACTTCCTTGCTAGGAAGTAGCGCTTGTAGGTGTCTACGTATCGTAGCTATAGTTTTCTAATGCTTCTTAAATCGTCATATCGCATCACATTTCTATGTTTCATGATCAGATATAATATTCATTGCGAAGTGTTATATTTACCTCGTTTTCACTTCAAAGGAATGTAAACGCGACACTTCCTTGCTTGGAAATAGCGTTTGCGGATGTCTACGTATCGAAGCAATAGACATCTAATGCATCATAAATCGCCATATCGCATAACATTTCTATGCTTCATGATCAGATATAATATTCATTGCGAAGTGTTATGTATACCTCGTATTCACTTCAAGTGAATGTGAATGCGACTGTTCCTTGCTAGGAAATTGTGTTTCCAGATATCTACGTATCGAAACAATAGATTTCTAATGCTTCTAAAATCGCCATATCGCATCCCATTTCTATGTTTTATGATAAGATATAATATTCATTGTGCAGTGTTATGTATACCTCGCATACACTTAAAATGAATGTAAATGCGACACTTCCTTGCAACGAAATAGCGTTTGCAGATTTCTACGTATCGAAGCAATAGTTTTCTAATGCTTCTTAGATCGTCATATCGCATTTCATTTCTATGTTTCATGATAGGACATAAAATTCATTGCGAAGTGTCATGTATACCTCGTATTCCTTTCAAAAGAATGTAAATGCGACACTTCCTAGCTAGGAAATAGCGTTGGCAGATGTCTACGTATCGAAGCAATAGAGTTCTAATGCTTCTCAAAAAGCGATATCGCATCTCATTCCTATGTTTCATGACAAGATATAATATTCAGTGTGCAGTGTTATGTACTCCTCGTATTCACTTCAAAAGAAAGTAAATGCGACAATACCTTGCTAGGAAATAACGTTTGCAGATGTCTCCGTATCGAAGAAATGGAGTTCTAATGCTTCTTAAATCGCGATATCGCATCTCATTCCTATGTTTCGTGATATGATATAATATTGATTGTGCAGTGTTATGTATACCTCGTATTCACTTGAAAAGAATGTAAATGCGATACTTCCTTGCTAGGAATTGGCGTTTGCAGATGTCTACGTATCGAAGCAATAGAGTTCTAATGCTTCTTAAATCGTCATACCGCATCTCATATCTACGTTTCATGACAAGATATAATATTCATTGCGAAGTGTCATGTATACCTCGTATTCCTTACAAAAGAATGTAAATGCGACACTTCCTTGCTAGGAAGTAGCGTTTGCAGATGTCTACGTATCGAGGCAATGGTGTTCTAATGCTTCTTAAATCGCGATATCGCATCCCATTTCTATGTTTCATGATAAGATATAATATTCAATGTGCAGTGTTATGTACTCCTCGTATTCACTTCAAAAGAAAGTAAATGCGACAATACCTTGCTAGGAAATAGCGTTTGCAGATGTCTACGTACCGAAACAATAGAGTTCTAATGCTTCTTAAATCGTCATATCGCATTTCATTTCTATGTTTCATGATAGGACATAATATTCATTGCGAAGTGTAATGTATACCTCGTATTCCTTTCAAAAGAATGTAAATGCGACACTTCCTTTCTAGGAAGTAGCGTTTGCAGATGTCTACGTATCGAAGCAGTAGAGTTCTAATGCTTCATAAATCGTCATATCGCATCTCATATCTACGTTTCATGATAAGATATAATATTCATTGCGAAGTGTCATGTATACCTCGCATACACTTCAGATGAATGTAAATGCGACACTTCCTTGCTAGGAAATAGCGTTTGCAGATGTCTACGTATCGAAGCAATAGTGTTCTAATGCTTCTTAAATCGTCATATCGCATCTCATTTCTATGTTTCATGATAGGATATAATATTCATTGCGAAGTGTCATGTATACCTCGTATTCCCTTCAGAGGAATGTAAATGCGACACTTCCTTGCTAGGAACTAGCGTTGGCAGATGTCTACGTATCGAAGCAATAGAGTTCTAATCCTTCTCAAAAAGCGATATCGCATCTCATTCCTATGTTTCATGATAAAATATAATATTCAATGTGCAGTGTTATGCACTCCTCGTATTCACTTCAAAAGAAAGTAAATGCGACAATACCTTGCTAGGAAATAGCGTTTGCAGATGTCTCCGTAACGAAGAAATAGTGTTCTGATACTTCTTAAATCGCGATATCGCATCTCATTTCTATGTTTCGTGATATGATATAATATTCATTGCGAAGTGTCATGTATACCTTGTATTCCTTTCAAAAGAATGTAAATGCGACACTTCCTTGCTAGGAAGTAGCGTTTGCAGATGTCTACGTATCGAAGCAATAGAGTTCTAATGCTTCTTAAATCGCCATATTACATCACATTTCTATGTTTCATGATAAGATATAAGATTCATTGTGGAGTGTCATGTGTACCTCGCATACACTTCAAATGAATGTAAATGCGACAATTCCTTGCTAGGAAGTAGCATTGGCAGATGTCTACGTATCGGAGCAATAGACATCTAATGCTTCATAAATCGCCATATCGCATCTCATTTCTATGTTTCCTGATAAGATATAATATTCATTGCGAAGTGTTATGTATACCTCGTACTCACTTCAAAAGAATGTAAATGCGACACTTCCTTGCTAGGAAGTAGCGTTGGCAGATGTCTACATATAGAAGCAATAGAGTTCTAGTCCTTCTCAAAAAGCGATATCGCATCTCACTCCTATGTTTCATGATAAGATATAATATTCATTGTGCAGTGTTACGAATACTTCGTATTCATTTCAAAAGAATGTAAATGCGACACTTCCTTGCTAGGCAATAGCGTTTGCAGATGTCTACGTATCGAAACAATAGAGTTTTAATGCTTCTTAAATCGTCATATCGCATATTATATCAACGTTGCCTGATAAGATATAATATTCATTGCGAAGTGTCATGTATACCTCGTATTCCTTTCAAAAGAATGTAAATGCGACACTTCCTTGCTAGGAAGTAGTTTTGCAGATATCTACGTATCGAAGCAATAGTGTTCATATGCTTCTTAAATCGTGATACCGCATCCCATTTCTATGTTTCATGATAAGATATAATATTCAATGTGCAGTGTTATGTACTCCTCGTATTCACTTCAAAAGAAAGTAAATGCGACAATACCTTGCTAGGAAATAGCGTTTGCAGATGTCTACGTATGGAAGCAATAGAGTTCTAATGCTTCTTAAATCGTCATATCGCATCTCATATCAACGTTTCCTGATAAGATATAATATTCATTTCGAAGTGTCATGTATACCTCGTATTCCTTTCAAAAGAATGTGAATGTGACAGTACCATGCTAGGAAATAGTGTTTGCAGATATCTACGTATCGAAGCAATAGAGTTCCAAAGCTTCTTAATTCGCGATATCGCATCTCATTTTTATGTTTCATGATAAGATATAATATTCATTGTGCAGTGTTACGAATATTTCGTATTCACTTCAAAAGAATGAAAATGCGACACTTCCTTGCTAGGCAATAGCGTTTGCAGATGTCTACGTATCGAAACAATAGTTTTCTAATGCTTCTTAAGTCGTCATATCGCATCTCATATCTACGTTTCATGACAAGATATAATATTCACTGCGAAGTGTCATGTATACCTCGTATTCCTTTCAAAAGAATGTAAATGCGACACTTCCTTGCTAGGAAATAACGTTTGCAGATGTCTACGTATCGAAGAAATAGACATCTAATATTTCATAAATCGCCAAATCGCACCTCATTTCTATGTTTCATGATAAGATATAATATTCATTGTGCAGTATACCTCGTGTTCACATCAAAAGAATGTAATTGCGACACTTCCTTGCTAGGAAATAGAGATTGCAGATGTCTAAGTATCGAAGCAACAGAGTGCTAATGCTTCTTTAAACGGGATATCGCATCTCATTTCATTGTTTCACGATATGATATAATATTAATTGCGAAGTGTCGTGAATACCTCGTATTCACTTCAAAAGAATGTAAATGCGACACTTCCTTGCTAGGAAATAGGGTTTTCAGATGTCTACGCGTCGTAACAATAGAGTTCTAATGCTTCTTAAAACATGATATCGCATCTCATTTCTATGTTCCATTATAAGATATAATATTAATTGCGAAATGTAATGAATACCTTGTATTCTCTTCAGAAGAATGTAAATGCGACATTTCTTTGCTGGTAATAGCGTTTGCAGCAGTCTACGTATCGAAGCAATAGAGTTCTCATGCTTCTTAAAACGAGATACCGTATCTCATTCCTATGTTTCATGATAAGATATAATAGTCATTGCGAAGTGTTATGTATACCTCGCATACACTTCAAATGAATGTAAATGAGACACTTCCTTGCTTGGAAATAGCGTTTGCAGATGTCTACGTATCGAAGCAACTGTTTTCTAATGCTCCTCAAATCGTCATATCGCATCTCATTTCTATGTTTCAGATAAGATATAATATTCATTGTGCAGTGTTATGTATATCTCGTCTATACTTCAAATGGATGTAAATGCGGCCCTTCCTTGCTAGGAAATAGAGTTTGCAGATGTCTACGTATCGAAGCAATGGTGTTCTAATGCTTCTTAAATCGTCATTTCGCATCCCATTTCTACGTTTCCTGATAAGATATAATATTCATTGCGAAGTGCCATGTTTACCTCGTATTCCTTTCAAAAGAATGTAAACGCGACACTTCCTTGCTAGGCAATAGCATTTGCAGATGTCTACGTATCGAACCAATAGATTTCTAGTGCTTCTTAAATCGCCATATCGCATCTCATTTCTATGTTTCATATCAAGATATAATATTCATTGTGCAGTGTTATGAATATCTCGTCTATACTTCAAAAGGATGTAAATGCGACTCTCCCTTGCTAGGAAATAGCGTTTGCAGACGTCTACGTATCGTGGCATTAGAGTTCTACGGCTTCTCAATACGCGATACCGATACTCATTACTATGTTTCATGATAATGTATAATATTCATTGTGGAGTGTTATGTATACCTCGTATTCACTTCAAAAGAATGTAAATGCGACACTTCCTTGCTTGGAAAAAGCGTTTGCAGATGTCTACGTATTGAAGCAATAGGGATCTAGTGGTTCTTAAATCGCCATATCGCTTCTCATTTCTATGTTTCATGATAAGATATAATATTCATTGTGCAGTGTTATGAATACCTCGTATTCACTTCAAATGAATGTAAATGCGACACTTCCTTGCTAGGAAATAGCTGGTCCAGATGTCGATGTATCGAAACAATAGAGTTCTAATGCTTCTTAGAGCGCGATAACGCATCTCATATCTGCGTTCCTTGATAAGATATAATATTCATTGCGAAGTGTCATGTATACCTCGTATTCCTTTCAAAAGAACGTAAGTTCGACACTTCCTTGCTAGGAAGTAGCGTTTGCAGATGTCTACGTATCGAAGCAATAGATTTCTAATGCTTCTTAAGGCGCGATATCGCATCTCCTTTCTATGTTTCATGATAAGATACAATATTCAATGTGGAGTGTTATGTTTTTCTCGTCTACGCTTCAAATGAATGTAAATCCGACACATCCTTGCTAGGAAATAGCGTTTGCAGATGTCCACGCATCGAAGCAATAGATTTCGAATGCTTCTTAAATCACGATATCGCATCTCATTTCTATGTTTCATGATAAAATATAATATTGATTGCGAAGTGTTACGTATTCCTCGTCAACACTTCAAAAGAATGTAAATGCGACACTTCCTTGCTAGGAAATAGCTGGTCCAGATGTAGACGTATCGAAACAATAGTGTTCTAATGCTTCATAAAATGAGATATACCGCATCTCATTTATATGTTTCATGATAAGGTATAAGTTTCATTGTGATGTGTTATGTATTTGTCGTCTACACATCAAAGGAATGTAAATGCAACACATCCTTGCTAGAAAATAGCGTTTCCAGATGTCTAAGTATCGTAGCAATAGGGATCTATTGCATCTTAAATCGCGATGTCGCATCTCATTTCTATGTTTCGCGATAAGATATAATGTTCATTGCGAAATGTTATGTATACCTCGCATACACTTCAAATGAATGTAAATGCGACACTTCCTTGCTAGGAAATAGCGATTGCAGATGTCTACGTATCGAAGCAATAGAATTCTAATGCTTCTTAAAACGCGATATCGCATCTCACTTCTATGTTTCATTATAAGATATAATATTCATTGCGAACTGTCATGTATAGCTCGCAAACACTTCAAATGAATATAAAGGCGTCACTTCCTTGCTAGGAAATAGCGTTTGCAGATGTCTACGAATCGAAGCAATAGAGTTGTAATGCTTCTTAAATCGTCATATCGCATCTCATATCTACGTTTCGTGATAAGATATAATATTCATTGCGAAGTGTCATGTATACCTCGTATTCTTTTCAAAAGAATGTAAATGTGACACTTCCGTGCTAGGAAGTAACGTTTGCAGATGTCTACGTATCGAAGCAATAGGGTTCCAATGCTTCTTAAATCGCCATATTGCATCTCATTTCTATGTTTCATGATAAGATATATTATTCATTGCGAAGTGTCATGTATACCTCGTATTCCTTTCAAAAGAATGTAAATGCGACACTTCCTTGCTAGGAAGTAGCGTTTGCAGATGTCTACGTATCGAAGCAATAGAGTTCTAATGCTTCTTAAACCGCCATATTACATCTCATTTCTATGTTTCATGATAAGATATAATATTCATTGCGAAGTGCCATGTATACCTCGCATACACTTCAATTGAATGTATATGCGACACTTCCTTCCTAGGAAATAGCGCTTCCAGATGTCTACGTATCGAAGCAGTAGACATCTAATGCTTCATAAATCGCCATATCGCATCTCATCTCTATGTATCATGATAAGATATAATATTCATTGTGAAGTGTCATGTATACCTCGTATTCCTTCCAAAAGAATGTAAATGCGACACTTCCTTCCTGGGAAGTACCGTTTGCAGATGTCTACTTATCGAAGCAATAGGGTTCTGATGCTTCTTAAATCGCCATGTTGCATCTCCTTTCTATGTTTCATGATAAGATATAATATTCAATGTGCAGTGTTATGTATACCTCGTATTCACTTCAAAATAATGTAAATGCGACACTTCCTTGTTAGGAAATTGCGTTTGTAGATGTCTACGTATCGAAGCAATAGAATCCTAATGCTTCTTAAATCGCCATATTGCATCTCATTTCTATGTTTCATGATAAGATATATTATTCATTGCGAAGTGTCATGTATACCTCGTATTCCTTTCAAAAGAATGTAAACGCGACACTTTCTTGCCAGGAAATAGCGTTTGCTGATGTCTACGTATCGTAGCATTAGTGCTCTAATGCTTCTCAAAACGCGACAACGTTTCTCATTTCTATGTTTCATGATAGTATATAATATTCATTGCGTAATGTCATGTACACCTCGCATACACTTCAAATGAATGTAAATGCGAGACTTCCTTGCTAGGAAATAGCGTTTGGAGATGTCTACGTATCGAAGCAATAGAATTCTAATGCTTCATAAAGCGCCATATAGAATTTCATTTCTATGTTTCACGATAAGATGTAATATTCATTGCGAAGTGTCATGTATACCAAGTATTCCTTTCAAAAGAATGTAAATGCGACACTTCCTTGCTATGAAATATCGTTTGCAGATGTCTACGTATCAAAGCAATAGAATTCTAGTGCTTCATAAAGCGCCATATCGCATCTCATCCCTATGTTTCGTGATAAGATATAACATTCATTGCGAAGTGTCATGTATACCTCGTATTCCGTTCAGAAGAATGTAAGTGCGACTATTCCTTGCTAGGAAATAGCGTTTGCAGATGCCTACGTATCGTAGCAGTAGAGTTCTAATGCTTCTTAAAACGCGATATCGCATCCCTTTTCTATGTTTCATGATGAGATACAGTATTCACTGCGAAGTGTCATGTACACCTCGTATTCACTTCAAAAGAATGTAAATGTGACACTTCCATGTTAGGAAATAGCGTTTGCAGATGTCTCCGCATCAAGGCAATAGGGTTCTAATGCTTCTTAAAACATGATATCGAATCGCAATTCTATGCTTCATGATAAGATATAATATTCATTTCGAAGTGTTATGTATACCTTGTCTACACTTCAAATGAATTTAATGCCACACTCCCGTCATTGGAATTGCGTTTCCATATGACTACGTATCGAAGCAATAAAGTTCCAATTCCTCTTTAAACGCGATGTCGCATTTCAGTCCTATGTTTCATGGTATTACATGAAATTCATTGCGAAGTGTTATGTATACCTTGTCTACACTTCAAAATAATTAATTGCCTCTCTTCATTGCTAGGAAATAGCGTTTCCAAATGTCTACGTATCACATCTGAGTTCTATGTTTCACGATAAGACATATTATTCATCGCGAAATATTATATATACCACGTCTACACTTCAAAAGACTGTAAATGCCACACTTCCTTGCTAGGGAATGCGTTTCCAGATGTCTACGTATCGAAGAAATAGAGTTCTAATGCTTCTTAAAACGCGATATCGCATCTCATTTCTATATTTCGTGAATTGATACAATATACATAGCGAAGTGTTATGCATTCCTCGTCTACATATCAAATGAATGTAAATGCCACTCTTCCTTGCTAGGAAATAGCGTTTCCAGATGTGTACGTATCGAAGCAATAGAATTCTAATGCTTCATAAAACGCGATATTGCATCTCATTTCTATGCTTTATGATATGTTAAATAATCATTGCGATGTGTAATGTATACCACGTCTACTCTTCAAAAGAATGTAAATGCCTCACATCCTTGCTAGGAAATGCGTTTCCAGATGTCTGCTTATCGAAGCAATAGAGGTCTAATGCTTCTTAAAACGGGATATCGCATCTCATTTTTATGTTTCATGATATGAAATAATATTCATTGCGAAGTGTTATGGATACCTCGCCTACACTTCAAAAGAATATAAATGCCACACCTCCTTGCTAGGAAATGCGTTTTCAGATGTCCACGTATCGAAGCAATAGCGGTCTAATGCTTCTTAAAACGGGATAACGCATCTCATTTCTATGTTTCATGATAAGATATAATAGTCATTGCTAAGTGTTTTGTGTACTACGTCTACACTTCAAAGGAACGTAAATGCCAATCGTCCTTGCTAGGAAATAGCGTTTCCAGATGTCTACGTATCGAAGCAGTATAGTTCTAATGCTTCTTAAGACGTGATATCGCATTTCATTTCTATGTTTCATGATAAGATATAGTATTCTTTGCGAAGTGTTATGTATACGTGGTCTACACCTCAAAAGAACATAAATTCCACACTTTCTTGCTAGGAAATGCTATTCCAGATGTCTACTTATCGAAGCAATGACTTCTAATGCTTCTTATAACGCGATATCGCATATCATTTCTATGTTTTATGATATTATATAATATTCATTGCGAAGTGTTATGTATACCTCGACTACACTTCAGAAGAATGTAAATACCACACTTCCTTGCTAGGAAATTGCGTTTCTAGATGTATACACATCGTAGCAATAGGTTTCTAACTCTTTATTAGACGCGATGTCGGATGTCAGTTCTAAGTCACATGATAAGATGTAATTTCAATGCAACGCGTTATTTATATCTCCTCTACACTTCAAATGAATGTAAATGCATCACTTCCTTGCTACGGAATATCGTTTCTATATCTGAAGGTTTAGAAGCAGTCCCATTTCTTGTGTCGCATATTGTATATTGTATCTTATATCGTGAAGCGAGTTATGATACCCGGTAATTCGCGGCGTGTTGCGTAGTTTCCCGTAGCCCTTGTTAGTTAAACCCACGTCGAGACCACAAATAAACATGCCGTCACTTCAGTATCTCGCGACCTGAGTGTGTGTACTTAGCTAGGCGTAGTCGGGAGGAGGAGCATTTCGAAATTTCAAGGGTTGTTCCGCCCCAGGGTTCCCGGGGTCGTGTAGTCTATCCCTTTGCTACTTTCTGAGCAGCTGGCGCCCAAGAAAAGTTGTACGTGAGCGGATACCTTGGAACGATAGATCGCTTTAGATTAAAGTACGTTTACACTTTAAAGCATTTAGATAATTAACCCCTTCGAGCTTCCCTGACTTACTATATATAGGTTTCCGTCACAACTAATAGGAACCATCACTTTATATAGATATATAGAACACACATAGTTTTAAACGTAGAACTGAGAATTTTAGAACTTACTTTGAAAGTTAGTAGTGAGGAATTCCATCGGATTTCATAGAAATTCAGAACTTACTTGCTATGAAACATAGGCAGATAAGGGCTATCGCGTTGCTTAGAACTTTAGAACTTGCTTACTTTAACAAAGATTTCTATTGGCTTCGTCCGTTCTTTTAGAAGAGTTTTTGATAAACCACATACTTTTCACGCTTCTGATATCTTCGAAAGTTAGCGAGATGTAATCGTTTAAGTTCTAAAATGATTACTTAGTGTGGATTATTAGTTAGTAACTCGCTCATAAACGAGTCTGCATAGGATTTAATCCATAAGTTTTTAAGCCTGGAATTTATGCAGTTATTTGCTATTCACTTATTGCTCAAACGACAAAGATTCTGACCATTTCAAAATGGTTGACTTTCATCAATTTTCTTAAAAATTGAAATACTGCCCAACTGCTTGCATTAGAGACTGTAATTAAAGCTTTCAAAACATTTTACCTCTTATAGATGAATTCTGGAATTGAAATTGAATGTTTGACTTTTCTAACTCCTGTTTAGACATCTTTCTATTGGAATGTTCAAGTATTTTTCATATTCGTAATTATTAAAAATGTTTTACTTGATTCTTTAATTTAATATTTTGAATTTTCTGAGAAATATTTTTTATCGTAATGAACTATATAATTGCAATTATAATTCTTTATGAAATAATAATAACAGAAAGGTATGTATCCATTCTTGTAGTTTTGTAAAGAGTATTTAATCTTCATATCTAAAATGAAACATTGAGATCTGTTTACAATCTAATGGAATTGAATTACCTTTTGATTCAAATTCACAATGATAATCTTCCATAGTTCAACAATTTTGTGAGCTGTCCTCAGGAATCCGCAGCTCAGTACTTATAAAATGAACGACACAAAGAACAGCCTAACCAAACGTATTCGAACCGATTTTTCAATACTAATCTTATCATGTTTAACTTATGCTGCAAACTATTGAAATGCCCTTCGAAAAGTGTTTATTCACAGTGAAGTAAACGGTAAGTATTACGCCTTCCACCACTGTTTACAATACGTATGTTTCAATTACTATCAAAACCGTGAGTATTATCGCCTTTCTTTACTTTTTGTAACCTTCAATGCCTTCATGTTACAGATCGTTAAACTTGCTTTAAAATGCTCTATCGTATTACGGAAGAATGGACATACCAATTCATTTCAAAAAATGAAGGTAACCTTCATATGTCCAACATAACTCCACTTACAAAAAAACTATTTTCATCAACGGATGGGCCCTTTGTACTATGCAATTTTATATTAGCAAAAACTTCTATGAAACTTATAGTTTCGTGGGTATCTGAGGTGCTAATTATTACTGCCCCACCCTGTATATTGTTATGGATGTGTCCAACAAGGCAACGATGAACAGAGTTAAATTTAATATTATGATGTTTATTATTTTACTTATAATATATTTGTTTTTCTGAAATTTTGCCAAAAAACAATGTTCACGATGTCGACAGATGAATATATTTGCCTTAGAATTACAAGAGCCAACAATTTCGAAAGTAGAATATTTCTTTACTTCGCTAACCGAATCATTGCAAACGTTAAGTAAAGTGCGTGCCTTTCAAAACAGTCAGATGCAAATTACGATACAACGTTTCCAAGAAATGGTACGTGCCACTGTTTTTTAATTTCCGTTTATTTAATCAAAGGAAATTTAATTGAAATATCCGCAAAATTTGAGGACAAAAAGTTATTGTAATTTTACGCAACATATATGATGATGATAAAGGATAAGTATACGGAACTGAAAATGGAAAGTAGCGAGCAGAAAAAGAAACTGATGGAGCTACAAAGTAGATTGATACATCCGTCAAATGATGATTCTAGGTTAATAAAATCTGTTAATCAAAGAACTATTGCAAAAATCAAGTATAATCAATATTACTTCTGCTCAAAGGCTATAATAGAATTGGACCGAAATGGATACAAAACAGGCAATTATATCTATACGTTCTATTCTATGCAAAGGCAAATATTTCGAAGAGAAAAGATGTGTTACTTACAAATTACTTATGTTCCTAGATATCTCACTAATTCAGGCTTCTTGTCTTGCAGAACTAATCATTCATTTAACACGTAAAGGGGTCGAAGAATAGTAAAAGATTTTTATATTTCATAGCCTCACTCGATACGTCGATTCGATCACGTAAAATATCGGACATTAATTGCATCTACATCTTCAGACTTGTAATTTGTATTGTATAACGGGTGGTGATCCACGGTCATTCGCGGCGTGTCGTATACCCTTTTGTAATACCGCGTCGAGGCAATCTAGAAAGAAGCCGTGAGTTCAGTATCCCGCGACCCTAATTTGCGCACTCGGCTAGAAGCAGTCGAGCGAAAGAGTATTTCGAAATTTCCAGGGTTATCTTGAACCGGGTTTCCCCGGGTTGCGTGGTTTACTAGTTTTTGCTACTTTTTGAGTAGCTGGCGCCCAAAAAGTCCCAGCATCGCAGCTTCGAAATACTCGCTGGATAGGAAATTTATTGTTCTGTACTTCGCGTTGCCGAATCACGCGGATATTCTGTACCCTGATATAACCCCGGATTAAACTTCTGGATACCCCGTTATTATTGGTTCTATATACCCTTTTCTTGAGGATTGAAACGGGAAAAACCGTCACAGTACATAATTATACATGACTGAATAAGAAGGATATCATATACTTTTATAATGAATGCGATATAAGAATATAAAACGAAGAGCTATCCACTCCCATCAGGAGTAAAAACAATGTTTGGTACGCAAAGTTCATTGCAAAATATAATCAAGCAGTTAATATATCAAATCACAGCACACAATAAATCACTGAATGTATAATGATATGAATAGTAAGAAAAACATATTTACCTGTTAGATGTTTATAAATTCAAATTTAAAAGTCCAAGTAACATTTAATATATTATTGTTTAACAAGGTGATTTAATGTTGTTTCAAATAGGCGTGCAGAACTAGCTCGTACCTCTGTCAATGTAATTTCATTCGAAAAATACAAAGGATAAGAGGAAATATTCTCCAATCTATAACATATATAAATCAACGGATGCAAGAGAGAACACTCGATCTCGGTGTAACGAGACCGGGGCGTCATCCTGCAGTAATCGTATAAAGCCTGTTCCGAGATGGTGTAGAGAGGGAATGTGGAGGGTGAAAAGCATAAAATAACAACAATGTAACTAAAGAGAAAGAGAAAGAAAATATGTGGAAGCATTGCATTTATTAAGAGGAAATCCTAGAAATATCAAACAACAGATTATATACCATACTGTAAGGGTAAGGTACAACGAAATAGACGATATCGTGAGAGAAACTAAAAAAATCGAGAAACTTAAAAAGAAAATAATAATTTAGATTGAGCGAATCAATATCACTGATCCCGGCAAGCTTAATGGAAAACGCATAACGATGAATCGGTTAGAGTATAAGATAGATGTTGGTCGCGGTTTGAGTGGCCCTGGGAATCCTTTGCTCGCATCAGGGCAGGCAGTAGGATGGTGGAGGGCCTGCCCTCCTGTTGCTTGGATCTATAGAATTCACATTCTATTGTAGAGTAGAAGCAGATAATTATAATGCTTTTCATAGAAGATTACAGCTCACTTAATTCGAAACGTTGAAATGAGATGAGTCATGGCATTATATAATGCATTAGTACTCTATTGTCTCGACATGTAGACACTACGAAGGGCAATCCTGTTGCATGGAGCTGTAGAATTTACATTCTTATGAAGTTTTAAAGCAGATAAGCATAGAGCTATGCATACGAGATTACAGCATTCTTACTTTAAAACGATGAAATGGGATGCGCCAGCGCATTGCATGGAGAATTCTAGCTCGATTGCTTTAACAGACAGACACTACGGAGCGCCATGCCGTTGCATGGAACTATATAGTTCACATTCCATTGAAGATCTCTAACAGTTAAGCATAATGTTATGGATATATGATTACAGATTCCTTGCTTTAAAACGTTGAAATGAGATGCGACATTGCGTTGCATGAAGTATTATAAATGTCTTGCTTGGACACGTAGAGATCTGGAAAAGATATGTTGCAAGTAAGTATAGGATTCACATCCTTCTAAGGTCTAGATGCAGACAAATGTAACATATTGCATAGAACAATGCAATTTACCATGAATCATTGAACTGACTTGCGACATCGTGTTGAATGAAGCAATAGAACTCCATTGCTCCGATAAGTAAACAACTGGAAACGCTATTTCCTAGCAAGGAAGTGTCGCATTTACATACTCTTGAAAGGAATACGAGGTATACATGACACTTCGCAATGAATATTATATCTTATCATGAAACATAGAAATGAGATGCGACTTGTCGTTTTAAGAAGCATTCGGAGTCTATTGCTACGATACATAGACATTTGCAAACGCTATTTCCTAAGATGGAAACGTCGCATTTACATTCTTTTGAAGCAAATACGAGGTATACATGACACTCCGCAATGAATATTATATCTTATCATGAAACACTCAAATGGGACGCGATATCGCGCATCAAGAAGCATTAGTACTCTATTGCTACGATACGTAGATATCTGCAGACGCTATTTGCTATCAAGGAAGTGTCGCATTTACATTATTTTGAAGTGAATACGGGGTATACATGACACTTCGCAATGAATATTATATCTTATCATGAAACATAGAAATGAGATGCCATATCGCGAATTAGCAAGCTTTAGAACTCTATTATTTCGATACGTTGACATCTGGAAACGCTATTTCCTAGCAAGGAAGTGTCGCACTTACATTCATTTGAAGTGAATACGATGTATACATGACACTTCGCAGTGAATATTATATCCTATCTTGAAACATAGAAACGAGATGCGATATCGCGATTTAAGAAGCATTAGAACTCTATTGCTACGATACGAAGATATCTGGAGACGCTATTTCCTATCAAGGAAGTGTCGCATTTACATTCTTTAGAAGTGAATACGGGGTATACACGGCACTTCGCAATGGATACTATATCTTATCATGAAACATAGAAATGAGATGCGATATCCCGTTATAAGAAGCATTAGCACACTATTGCTTCGATACGTAGACATCTGCAAATGCTACTTCTAATAGAAAGGGAGTTTCGCATTTACATTAATATGAAGTGTATGCGAGATATATGTGACACTTCGCAATGAATATCATATCTTATCATGAAACATAGAAGTGAGGTACGATTGCGCGTTTTAAGAAGTATTAGAACCCTATTGCCTCGATGGGGAGACATCTGCAAACGCTATTTCCCAACATGGAAGTACCGCATTTACATTCTCTTGGAGTGAATACGAGGTATACATGACACTACGCAATGAATATTATATCTTATCATGAAACATAGCAGTGAGATGCGATATCCCGCTTTAAGAAGCATTAGCACTCTATTGCTACGATACGTAGACATCTGCAAACGCTATTTCCTAGCATGGAAGTGTCGCATTTACATTCATTTGTAGTGAAAACGAGGTAGAAGTGACACTTCGCCATGAATATTATATCTTATCAAGAGACATAGAAATGAGATGCGATATCGCGATTTATGAAGCATTAGAACACCATTGCTACGATAGGACGACATCTGCAAACGCTATTTCCTAGCATGGAAGTGTCGTATTTACTTTCTTATGGAGTGAATACGAGGAATACATGACACTTCCCAATGAATATTATGTCTTATCTCGGAACATAGAAATGAGAAGCGATATCGTGGTTTAAGAAGCATTACAACTCTAGTGCTACGATACGAAGACATCTGCAAACGCTATTTACTAGCAAGGAAGTATCGCATTTACATACTTTTGACGTGAATACGAGCTATACATGACACTTCGCAATTATTATTATGTCTTATCATGAAACATAGAAGTGAGATGGGACATCTCGTTTTAAGAAGCACTAGAAATCCACTGTTTTGAAATGTAGAGATCTGCAAACGCAATTTCCTGGCATGGAAGTGTCGCATTTACATTTTTTTGAAGTGTCACGTCCTGAAGTCGCGAAAGCGCTCGTCACGTGGACACTTTTCGTAGCCGTTCCCGAAATCGACGCGAATTGCGCAGAGCTGGGTTCGTCGGCGGACAAGACTCGATTTACCGGGTACAAAGATGTGCAACTTACCTTACGATGCTCCAGGCGTCGTAGCTCTCCTCATCCACGTAGCGTGGAGTGGAATCCTCCATCGCGTATGTGTGGCGTCGCATCCCCGTTCCGTGGCGGCGAGTATGCGGGTTGCCGGCGTGTAGGGGATCCGGATGCTGGAGGAGAAGCGGATGCTGATCTGTGGCCATCGAGGTTGGCGGGCGGCGTCTGAGGGTGGCAGGCGGTACGCCTGACGTCACGACACTTTGCTAGGAAGTAGCATTAGCAGATATCTACGTATCGTAGCAGTAGACTTCTAATGCTTCTCAAAACGCGATATCGCATCTCATTCCTATGTTTCATGATAAGATATAATATTAAATGCCAAGTGTAATGGATACCTCGTATTCACTTCAAAAGAATATAAATGCGACACTTCCGTGCTAGGAAATAGCGTTTGCAGATGTCTACGTATCGTAGCAATAGATTTCTAATGCTTCCTCAAACGTGATATCGCATCTCATTTATATGTTTCATGATAAGATATAATATTCATTGCGAACTTTCATGTATGCCTCGCATTCACTTCAAACGAATGTAAATGCGACACTTCCTTGCTAGGAAATAGCGTTTGCAGATGTCTACGTATCGAAGCAATAGAGTTCTAAAGCTTGCTAATTCGCGATATCGCATCTCATTTCTATGTTTCATGATAAGATATAATATTCATTGTGGAGTGTTGTGTATACCTCGTATTCACTTCAAAAGAATGTAAACGCGACACTTCCTTGCCAGGAAATAGCGTTTGCAGATGTTTACGTATCGTAGCATTAGATTTCTAATGCTTCTTAAATCGCGATATCGCATCTCACTTCTATGTTTCATGATAAGATATAATATTCATTGTGCAGTGTTATGAATTCCTCGTATTCATTTCGAAAGAATGTAAATGCGACACTTCCATTCTAGGAAATAGCGTTTACAGATATCTACGTATCGTAGCAATAGAGTTCTAATGGTCCCCAAAACGCGTTGTCGCATCTCATTTCTGTGTTTCATGATTACATATAATATTCATTGTGCAGTGTTATGTATACCCCGTATTCACATCAGAAGAATGTAAATGCGACACTTCCTTCCTTGGAAATAGCGTTTGCAGATGTCTACGTATCGAAGCAATAGTGTTTTAATGCTTCTTAAATCGTCATATCGCATCTCATATCTACGTTTCGTGATAAGATATAATATTCATTGCGAAGTGTCATGTATACCTCGTATTCCTTTCAAAAGAATGTAAATGCTACACTTCCTTGCTAGGAAGTAGCGTTTGCAGATGTCTACGTATCGAAGCCATAGTGTTCTAATGCTTCTCAAATCGCCATATCGCATCTCATTTCTATGTTTCATGATAAGATATAATATTCACTGTGCAGTGTTATGTATACCTCGTACTCATTTCAAAAGAATGTAAATGCGACACTTCCTTGCTTGGAAATAGCGTTTGCAGATGTCTACGTATCGTAGCATTAGTGCTCTAATGCTTCTCAAAACGCGACATCGTTGCTCATTTCTATGCTTCATGATAGTATATGATATTCATTGCGTAGTGTGATGTATATATCGCATACACTTCAAATGAATGTAAATGCGACACTTCCTTGCTAGGAAATAGCGTTTGCAGATGTCTACGTATCGAAGCAATAGAAATCTAATGCTTCATAAATCGCCATATCGCATCTCATTCCTATGTTTCATCATAAGATATAACATTCATTGTGCAGTGTTATGTATACCTCGTATTCACCTCAAAAGTATGTAAATGCGACACTTCCTTGCTAGGAAATTGCGTTTGCAGATGTCTAAGTACCGAAGCAATAGACTTCTAATGCTTCATAAATCGCCATATCGCATCTCATTTCTATGTTTCATGATAAGATATAATATTCATTGTGCAGTGTTATGTATACCTCGTATTCACTTCAAAAGAATGTAAATGCGACTCTTCCTTGCTAGAAAATAGGCTTTGCAGATGTCTACGTATTGAAGCAATAGAGTTCTAATGCTTCTTAGAACGTCATATCGCATCCCATTTCTACGTTTCCTGATAAGATATAATATTCATTGCGAAGTGCCATGTATACCTCGTATTCCTTTCAAAAGGATGTAAACGCGACACTTCCTGGCTAGGAAGTAGCGTTTGCAGATGTCTACGTATCGAAGCAATAGAGTTCTAATGCTTCTTAAATCGCCATATCGCATCTCATTTCTATGTTTCAAGATAGGATATAATATTCATTGCGAAGTGTCATGCATACGACGTATTCCTTTCAAAAGAATGTGAATGCGACAGTTCCTTGCTAGGAAATAGTGTTTGCAGATATCTACGTATCGAAGCAATAGAGTTCCAAAGCTTCTTAGATCGCGATATCGCATCTCATTTTTATGTTTCATGATAAGATATAGTAATCATTGTGCAGTGTTATGAATATTCCGTATTCACTTCAAAAGAATGTAAGTGCGACACTTCCTTGCTAGGCAATAGCATTTGCAGATGTCTACGTATCGAACCAATAAACTTCTAATGCTTCTTAAATCGCCATATCGCATCTCACTTCTATGTTTCATGTTAAGATATAGTATTCATTGCGAAGTGTCATGTATACCTCGTATTCCTTTCAATAGAATGTAAATGTGACACTTCCTTGCTAGGAAGTAGAGCTTGCAGATGTCTACGTATCGAAGCAATAGAGTTCTAATGCTTCTTAAATCGCTATATCGCTGCTCATTACTATGATTCATGATAATATATAATATTCATTGCGAAGTGTCATGTATACCTCGCATACACTTCAAATGAATGTGAGTGCGACAGTTCCTTGCTAGGAAATAGAGTTTGCAGATATCTACGTATCGAAGCAATAGAGTTCTAAAGCTTCTTAAATCGTCATATCGCATCTCATTTCTATGTTTTATGACAAGATATAATATTCATTACGAAGTGCCATGTATACCTCGTATTCCTTTCAAAAGAATGTTAATGCGACACTTCCTTGCTAGGAAGTAGCGTTTGCAGATGTCTACGTATCGAACCAATAGGTTTCTAATGCTTCTTAAGTCGCCATATCGCCTCTCATTTCTATGTTTCATGATAAGATATAATATTCATTGTGCAATGTTATGTATACCTCGTTTATACTTCAAATGAATGTAAATGCGACATTTCCTTGCTAGAAAATAGGTTTTGCTGATGTCTACGTATCGAAGCAATAGATTTCTAATGCTTCTTAAATCGTCATATCGCATCCCATTTCTACGTTTCCTGGTAAGATATAATATTCATTGCGAAGTGTCATGTGTACCTCGTATTCAATTCAAAAGAATGTAAATGCGACACTTCATTGCTAGGAAGTAGCGTTTTCAGATGTCTACGCATCGAACCAATAGATTTCTAATCCTTCTTAAATCGCCATATCGCATCTCATTTCTATGTTCCATGATAAGATATATTATTCATTGAGCAGTGTTATGTATACCTCGCATACACTTCAAATGAATGTGAATGCGACAGTTCCTTGCTAGGAAATTGTGTTTGCAGATATCTACGTATCGAAGCAATAGATTTCTAATGCTTCTTAAATCTCCATATCGCATCCTATTTCTATGTTTTATGATAAGATATAATATTCATTGTGCAGTGTCATGTATACCTCGTATTCACATGAGAAGAATGTAAATGCGACACTTCCTGGCTAGGAAATAGCGTTTGCAGGTGTCTACGTATCGTAGCAATAGTGCTCTAATGCTTCTCAAAACGCTACATCGTTTTTCCTTTCTATGTTTCATGATAGTATATAATATTCATTGCGTAGTGTCATGTACACCTCGCATGCACCTGAAATGAATGTAAACGCGACACTTCCTTGCTTGGAAATAGCGTTTGCAGATGTCTACGTATCGAAGCAATAGACATCTAATGCTACATAAATCGCCATATCGCATCTCATTTCCATGTCTCATGATAAGATATAATATTCATTGCGAAGTGTCATGTATACCTCGCATACACTTCAAATGAATGTGAATGCGACAGTTTCTTGCTAGGAAATAGTGTTTGCAGATATCTACGTATCGAAGAAATATAGTTCTAAAGCTCCTTAAATCGCGATATCGCATCTCATTTCTATGTTTCATGAAAAGATATAATGTTCATTGTGCAGTGTTATGAATACCTCGTATTCACTTTAAAGGAATGTAAATGCGACACTTCCTTGCTTGGAAATAGCGCTTGCAGATGTCTACGTATCAAAGCAATAGTATTCTAAAGCTTCTTAAATAGTCATATCGCATCTCATATCTACGTTTCATGACAAGGTATAATATTCATTGCGAAGTGTCATTTATACCTCGTTCTCCTTTCAAAAGAATGTAAATGCTACACTACCTTGCTTGGAAATAGCGTTTGCAGATGTCTACGTATCGTAGCATTAGTTTTCTAATCCTTCTCAAATCGTCATATCGCATCTCATATCTACGTTTCATGATAAGATATAATATTCATTGCGAAGTGTCATGAATACCTCGTATTCCTTTCAAACGAATGTAAATGCGACACTTCCTTGCTAGGAAATAGCGTTTGCAGATGTCTACGTATCCAAGGAATAGAGTTCTGATGCTTCTTGAGACGCGATATCGCATCTCATTAATATGTTTCTCGGTTAGGTATGTTATCCATTGCGAAGTGTTATGTATACTACGTCTACACTTCAAAAGAATATAAATGACATTCGTTCTTGCTAGGAAATAGCGTTTCCAGATGTCTGCGTTTTGATGCGTTAGAGATCCAATGCTTCTTAAAACGCGATATCTTATTTCATTTCTGTGTTTCATGACATGATTTAATATTCATTGCGAAGTCTTATGTATACCTCGTCTACACATCAAAACAATGTAAATGCCACACCTCCTTGCTACGAAATAGCGATTCCACATATCTACGTATCGAAGCAATAGAGATCTAATGCTTCTTTAAACGCGATATAGCATCTAATTTCTATGTAACTGGATATGATTTAATATTCATTGCGAAGTGTTATGTATACCTCGTCTACACTTCAAAACAACGTAAATGTCACACATCCTTGCTAGGAAATGCGTTTCCAGATGTTTACCTATCGAAGCAATAAAGTTCTAATGCTTCTTAAAACGCGACATCACATCTCACTTCTATGATTCATGATAAGATATAATATTCATTGCGAAGTGTTATGTATACCTCGTCTACACTACAAAAGAATGTAAATGCCACACTTCCTTGCTAGGAAATAGCGTTTCCAGATGTCTACGTGTGGAAGCAATACGGTTTTAATGCTTCTTAAAACGCGATATCGCACCTAATTTCTATGTTTCATGATAATATATAATATGCATTGCGAAGTGTTATGTATGCCTCGTCTACACTTCAAAACAACGTAAATGTCACACATCCTTGCTAGGAAATGCGTTTCCAGATGTTTACCTATCGAAGCAATAAAGTTCTAATGCTTCTTAAAACGCGACATCACATCTCACTTCTATGATTCATGATAAGATATAATATTCATTGCGAAGTGTTATGTATACCTCATCTACACTTCAAAAGAATGTAAATGCGACTCTTCCTTGCTAGGAAGTAGCGTTGGCAGATGTCCACGTATCGAAGCAATAGAGTTCTAATGCTTCTCAAAACGTGAGATCGCATCTCATTCCTACGTTTCATGATAAGATATAATATTCAAAGTGCAGTGTTATGTATTCCTCGTTTTCACTTCAAAAGAAAGTAAATGCGATAATACTTTGCTAGGAAATAGCGTTTGCAGATGTCTCCGCATCGAAGAAATAGTGTTCTAAAGCTTCTTAAATCGCGATATCGCATCGCATTTCTATGTTTCGTGATAAGATATAACATTCATTGCGAAGTGTAATGTATACCTCGTATTCCTTTCAAAAGAATGTAAATGCGACACTTCATTGCTAGGAAGTATCGTTTGCAGATGTCTACGTATCGAAGCAATAGAGTTCTAATGCTTCTTAAATCGTCATATCGCATCTCATTTCTATGTTTCATGATAAGATATAATATTCATTGCGAAGTGTCATGTATACCTCGTATTCCTTTCAAAAGAATGTAAATGCGACACTTCCTTGCTAGGAAGTAGCGTTTGCAGATGTCTACGTATCGCAGCAATAGTTTTCCAATGCTTCTTAAAACGACATATTGCATCTCATTTCTATGTTTCATGATAAGATATATTATTCATTGTGCAGTGTTATGTATATCTCGTCTATACTTCAAATGTATGTAATTGCGATACTTGCTTGCTAGGAAATAGCGTTTGCAGATGTCTACGTATCGTAGCAATAGAGTTCTAATGCTTCTTAAATCGCCATATCGCATCTCATATCTACGTTTCTTGATAAGATATAATATTCATTATGCAGTGTCATGTATACCTCGCATACACTTCAAATTAATGTGAATGCGACAGTTCCTAGCTAGGAAATAGTGTTTGCAGATACCTACGTAACGTGGCATTAGGGTTCTAATGCTTCTCAAGATGCGATATCGCGTCTCATTTCTATGTTTCATGATAATATATAATATTCATTGCGAAGTGTCATGTAAACTCGCATACACTTCAAATGAATGTAAATGCGGCACTTCCTTGTTAGGAAGTAGCGTTTGCAGATGTATACGTATCGAAGCAATAGTGTTCTAATGTTTCTCAGAACGCGATGTCGTATCTCATTTCTGTGTTTCGTGATTACATATAATATTCATTGTGCAGTGTTATGTATACCTCGTATCCACATCAGAAAAATGTAAATGCGACACTTCCTTGCTAGGAAATAGCGTTTGTAGGTGTCTACGTATCGTAGCAATAGAGTTCTTACGCTTGTTAAATGGCGATATCGCATCGCATTTCTTTGTTTCATGATAATATATAATATTCATTGTGAAGTGTCATGTATACCTCGTATTGCTTTCAAAAGGATGTAAATGCGACACTTCCTTGCTACGAAATAGCGTCTGCAGATGTCTACGTATAGAAGCAATAGATTTCTGAAGCCTGCTAATTCGCGATATTGCATCTCATATCTATGTTTCATGATAATATATTATATTCATTGCGAAGTGTCATGTATACCTCGCATACACTTTAAATGAATGTGAATGCCACTGTTCCTTGCTAGGAAATAGCGTTTGCAGATATCTGCGTATCGAAGCAATAGAGTTCTAAACGTTCTTAAATCGCCATATCGCATCTCATATCTACGTTTCTTGATAAGATATAATATTCATTGTGCAGTGTCATGTATACCTCGCATACACTTCAAATTAATGTGAATGCGACAGTTCTTTGCTAGGAAATAGTGTTTGCAGATACCTACGTATCGTGGCATTAGGGATCTAATGCTTCTCAAGATGCGATATCGCGTCTCATTTGTATGTTTCATGATAATATATAATATTCATTGCGAAGTGTCATCTATACCTCATATACACTTTAATTGAATGTACATACGACACTTCCTTGCTAGGAAATAGCGTTTGCAGATGTCAACGTATCGAAGCAATAGAATTCTAATGCTTCTCAAAACGCGATATCGCTTCGCATTCCTATGTTTCATGATAAGATATAATATTCATTGTGCAGTGTTAAGAATATCTCGTATTCACTTCAAAAGAATGTAAATGCGACACTTCCTTGCTTGGAAAAAGCGTTTGCATATGTCTACGTATCGAAGGAATAGTTTTCTAATGCTTCTTAAATCGCCATATTGCATCTATATTCTATGATTCATGATAAGATATAATATTCATTGTGCAGTGTTATGTATACCTCGTATTCACTTCAAAAAATGTAAATGCGACACCTCCTTGCAAGGAAGTAGCGTTTGCAGATGTCTACGTATCGAAGCAATAGGGATCTAATGCTTCTTAAATCGCCATATCGCTTCTCATTTCTATATTTCATGATAATATATAATATTCACAGCGAAGTGTCATGTATACCTCGCATACACTTCAAATGAATGTGAATGCGACAGTTTCTTGCTAGGAAATAGTGTTTGCAGATATCTACGTATCGAAGCAATAGAGTTCGAAAGCTTTTTAAATTGCGATTTCGCATCTCATTTCTATGTTTCATGATAATATATAATATTCTTTGTGGAGTGTTATGTATACCTCGTATTCACTTCAAAAGAATGTAAATGCGATAGTTCCTTGCTAGGAAATAGTGTCTGCAGATATCTACGTATCGAAGCAATAGAGTTCTAAAACTTCTTAAATCGCGATATCGCATCTCATTTCTATGTTTCATGATAATATATGATATTCATTGTGGTGTGTTATGTGTACCTCGTATTCCCTTCAAAAGAATGTAAATGCGACACTTCCTTGCTTGGAAGTAGCGTTTGCAGATGTCTACGTATCGGAGCAATAGAGTTCTAATGCTTCTTAAACCGCCATATTACATCTCATTTCTATTTTTCACGATAGGATATAATATTCATTGTGGAGTGTTATGAATACCTGGTATTCACTTCAAAAGAATGTAAATGCGACACTTCCTTGCTAGGAAATAGCGTTTGCAGATGTCGACGTATCGAAGCAATAGTGTTCTAATGCTTCTTAAATCGCGATGTCGCATCTCATTTCTAAGTTTCATGATAAGATATAATAATCAT
This sequence comes from Xylocopa sonorina, assembly GCF_050948175.1. Lineage (NCBI taxonomy): Eukaryota > Metazoa > Arthropoda > Insecta > Hymenoptera > Apidae > Xylocopa > Xylocopa sonorina. The sequence goes on from NW_027490091.1 coordinate 4,071,432, forward strand.
TGTGCAGTGTTATGTATACCTCGTATTCACTTCAAAAGAATGTAAATGCGACACTTCCTTGGTATTAAATAGCGTTTGCAGGTGTCTACGTATCGTAGCAATAGAGTTCTAATGCTTCTTAAAAGGACATAACGCACCTAATTTCTATGTCTCATGATAAGATATAATATTCATTGCGAAGTGTTAAGTATAATTCGCATACACTACAAATGCATGTAAATGCACTTTCTTGCTAGGAAATAGCGTTTCCGGATGTCTACGTATCGAAGCAACAGAGTTCTAATGCATCTTAAAACGGGATATCGCATCTCACTCCTATGTTTCACGATAAAATATAATATCCATTGCGAAGTGTTATGTATACCTCGCATACACTTCAAATAAATGTAAATGCGACACTTCCTTGCTTGGAAATAGCGTTTGCAGATATCTACGTATCGTAGCAATAAATTTCTAACGCTTCTTATAGCTCGATATCGCATCTCATTTCTATGATTCATGATAAGATATAATATTCATTGCGAAGTGTTATGTACTCCTCGTATCTACTCCAAATGAATGTAACTGCGACACTTTTTTGCTAGGAAGTAGCGTTTCCAGATGTCTACGTATCGAAGCAAAAGAGTTCCAATGCTTCCTAAAACGAGATATCGCAAACCAATCCTATGTTTCATGATAAGATATAATATTCATTGCGAAGTGTCATGTATACCTCGTACTCACTTCAAAAGAATGTAAATGCGACACTTCCTTGCTAGGATGTAGCGTTTGCAGATGTCTACGTATCGAAGCAATAGTGTTCTAATGCTTCTTAAATCGCTATATCGCATCCCATTTCTAAGTTTCATGATAAGATATAATAATCATTGTGCAGTGTTATGTATACCTCGTATTCACTTCAAAAGAATGTAAATGCGACACTTCCTTGCTAGGTAGTAGTTTTGCAGATGTCTACGTATCGAAGCAATAGGGTTCTAATGCTTCTTAAATCGTCATATCGCATCTCATTTCTATGTTTCATGATAAGATATAATATTCATTGCGAATTGACATGTATACCTCGTATCCCTTTCAAAAGAATGTAAATGCGACACTTCCTTCCTAGGAAATAGCGAATGCAGATGTCTCCGTATCGAAGAAATAGTGTTCTAATGCTTCTTAAATCGCGAAATCGCATCTCATTTCTATGTTTCGTGATAGGATATAATATTCATTGCGAAGTGTCATGTATACATCGTATTCCTTTCAAAAGAATACAAATGCGACACGTCCATGATAGGAAATAGCGTTTGCAGATGTCTCCGTATCGAAGCAATAGAGTTCTAATGCTTGTGAAATCGCCATATTACATCTCATTTCTATGTTTCATAATAAGATATAATATGCATTGTGGAGTGTTATGTATACCTCGTATTCACTTCAAAAGAATGTAAACGCGACACTTCCTTGCCAGGAAATAGCGTTTGCAGATGTCTACGTATCGTAGCATCTGAGTTCTAATGCTAGTTAAATCGCGATATCGCTTCTCATTTCTATATTATATGATGAATATATGTAATATTCACAGCGAAGTGTCATGTATACCTCGCATACACTTCAAATGAATGTGAATGCGATAGTTCCTTGCTAGGAAATAGTGTTTGCAGATATCTACGTATCGAAGCAATAGAGTTCGAAAGCTTTTTAAATTGCGATTTCGCATCTCATTTCTATGTTTCATGATAATGTATAATATTCTTTGTGGAGTGTTATGTATACCTCGTATTCACTTCAAAAGAATGTAAATGCGACACTTCCTTGCTGGGAAATAGTGTTTGCAGATATCTACGTATCGAAGCAGTAGAGTTCTAAAGCTTCTTCAATCGCGATATCGCATACCAATTCTATGTTTCATGGTAAGATATAATATTCACTGTGCAGTGTTATGAATACCTCGTATTCACGTCAAAAGAATGTAAATGCGACACTTCCGTGCTAGGAAGTAGCGTTTGCAGATGTCTACGTATCGATGCAATTGTGATCTAATGCTTCTTAAATCGTCATATCGATTCTCATTTCTATGTTTCATGATAATATATAATATTCATTGCGAAGTGTCATGTATCCATGGTATTCACCTCAAGAGAATGTAAATGCGACACTTCCTTGCTAGGAAATAGCGTTTGCAGATGTCTACGTATCGAAGCAATAGGTTACTAAAGCTTGCTAATTCGCGATATCGCATCACATTTCTATGTTTCATAATAAGATATAATATTCATTGTGCAGTGTTGTGTATACCTCGTATTCACTTCAAAAGAATGTAAATGCGACACTTCGTTACCAGGAAATAGCGTTTGCAGATGTCTACGTATCGAAGCAGTAGAGTTCTAATGCTTCTTAAATCGTCATACCGCATCTCATTTCTATGTTTCATGATATGATATAATATTCATTGCGAAGTGTCATGTATACCTCGTATTCCTTTCAAAAGAATGTAAATGCGACACTTCCTTGCTAGGAAACAGTGTTTGCAGATGTCTACGTATCGAAGCAACAGAGTTCTAATGATTCTTAAATCGCCATATTGCATCTCAATTCTATGTTTCATGATAAGATATAATATTCACTGTGGAGTGTTATGTACACCTCGTATTCACTTCAAAGGGATGTAAATGCGACACTTCCTTGCTTGGAAATAGCGTTTGAAGATGTCTACGTATCGAAGTAATAGATTTCTAAAGCTTGCTAATTCGCGATATCGCATCTCATATCTATGTTTCATGATAAGATATAATATTCATTGTGGAGTCTTATGTATACGTCGTATTTACTTCAAAAGAATGTAACCGCGACACATCCTTACCAGCAAATAGCGTTTGCAGATGTCTAGGTATCGTAGCATTAGAGTTCTAATGCTTCTCAAAACGCGATATCGCTACTCACTACTATGTTTCATGATAATACATAATATTCACTGTGGAGTGTTATGTATACCTCGTATTCATTTCAAAAGAATGTAAATGCGACACTTCCTTGCTAGGAAATAGCGTTTGCAGATGTCTACGTATCGGAGCAATAGTTTTCCAATGCTTCTTAAATCGCCATATTGCATCTCATTTCTATGTTTCATGATAAGATATAATATTCATAGTGGAGTGTTATGTATACCTCGTATTCACTTCAAGAGAATGTAAATGCGACACTTCCTTGCTAGGAAATAGCGTTTGCAGATGTCTACGTATCGTAGCATTAGTGCTCTAATGCTTCTCAAAACGCGACAGCGATTCTCATTTCTATGTTTCATGATAGTATATAATATTCATCGAGTGGTGTCATGTATACCTTGCATACACTTCAAATGAATGTAAATGCGACACTTCCTTGCTTGGAAATAGCGTTGGCAGGTGTCTAGGTATCGAAGCAATAGTGTTATAATACTTCTTAAAACGAGATATCGCATCGCATTTCTATGCTTCGTGATTAGATATAATATTCATTGCGAAGTGTCATGTATAGCTCGCATACACTTCAAATGAATGTAAAAGCGACACTTCCATGCTAGGTTATAGCGTTTGCAGATGTCTACGTATCGAAGCAAAAAAGTTCTGGTGTTTATTAAAACGCCCTATCGCATAACAATTCTATGTTTCATGATAAGGTATAATATTCATTGCGAAGTGTTATGTATTCCTCGTCTCCACTTCAAATGAATGAAGATGCAATACTTCCTTGCTAGAAAGTAGCGTTTGCAGATGTCTACGTATCGAAGCCATACAATTCTAGTACTACTTAAAACGAGATATCGTATCTGGTATCTATGTTTCATGATAAGATATAATGTTCATTGCAAAGTGTCATGTATACCTCGTATTCACTTCAAAAGAATGTAAATGCGACACTTCCATGGTAGAAAATAGCGTTTGGAGGTTTCTAAGTATCGTAGCAATAGTGTTCTAATGCTTCTTAAAAGGCGATATCGCATCTCACATATATGTTTCGATATAAGATATACTATTCATTGCAAAATGTCATGTATAGTTCGCATAAACTTCAAATGAATGAAAATGCGACACTTCCATGCTAGGAAATATCGTTTGCAGATTTCTAATTATCGTAGCAGTAGAGTTCTAATGCTTCTTAAAAGGCGCTATCGCATCTCATTTCTATGTTTCGTGATAAGATACAATATTCATTGCGAAGTGTCATGTATACCTCGCATACACATCAAATGAATGTAAATGCGACACATCCTTGCTAGGATATAGCGTTTCCAGATGTCTACGTATCGAAGCAACAGAGTTCTAATGCTTCCAAAAACGCGATATCGCATCACATTTCTATGTTTCATGATAAGAGATAATATTCATTGCGGAGAGTAATGTATAACTCGTATTCACTTCAAAGGAATGTAAATGCGACTCATCTTTGATAGGAAATAGCGTTTCCAGAAGTCTACGTATCGAAGCAATAGTTATAATGCTTCTTAAAGCGGGATCTCGCATCTAATTTCTAGGTTTCATGATAAGATACAATCTTCATAGCTAAGTGTCATGTATACGTCGTATTCTTTTCAAAATAGTGTAATTGCGACACTTCCATGCTAGGATATAGCGTTTGCAGATGTCTCCGTTTCGAAGCAGTAGATTTCTAATGCTTCTCAAATCGCGATATCGCATTTCATTTATATGTATCGTTATAAGGTATAATATCCATTGTGCAGTGATATGTATACCTCGTATTCACTTCAAAAGAATGTAAATGCGACACTTCCTTGCTAGGAAATAGCGTTTGCAGATGTCTACGTATCGAAGCAATAGTGTTCTAATGCTTCTCAAATCGCGATATCGCATCTCATTTCTATGTTACGTGATAAGATATAATATTCATTGCGAAGTGTCATGTATACCTCGCATACACTTCAAATGAATGTGAATGCGACAGTTCCTTGCTAGAAAATAGTGTTTGCAGATATTTAGGTATCGAAGCGATAGAGTTCTAAAGCTTCTTAAATCGCGATATCGCATCTCATTCCTATGTTTCATGATAAGATATAATATTCATTGCGTAGTGTCATGAATACCACGTATTCACTTCAAAAGAAAGTAAATACGACACTTCCTTGCTAGGAAATAGCGTTTGCTGATGTCTACGTATCGAAGCAATAGTGTTCTAATGCTTCTTAAATCGCGCTATCGCATCTCACTTCTATGTTTCATGATAAGATATAATATTCATTGTGGAGTGTTATGTATACCTCGTATTCACATCAAAAGAATGTAAATGCGACACTTCCTTGCTTGGAAATAAAGTTTGCAGATGTCTACGTATCGAAGCAATAGAGTTCTAATGCTTCTTAAATCGCGATATCGCATCACATTCCTATGTTTCATGATAAGATATAATATTCATTGCGAAGTGTCATGTCTACCTCGTATTCCTTTCAAAAGAATGTAAATGCGACACTTCCTTGCTAGGTAGTAGCGTTTGCAGATGTCTACGTATCGAACCAATAGATTTCTAATGCTTCTTAAATCGCGATATCGCATCCCGTTTCTATGTTTCATGATAATATATAATATTCATTGTGGAGTGTTATGTATACCTCGTATTCACCTCAAAAGAATGTAAATGCGACACTTCCTTGCTAGGAAGTAGCGTTTGCAGATGTCTACGTATCGAAGCAATAGATTACTAATGCTTCTTAAATCGTCATATCGCATCTCATTTCTATGTTTCATGATAAGATATAATATTCATTGCGAAGTGTCATGTATACCTCGTATTCCTTTCAAAAGAATGTAAACGCGACACTTCCTTGCCAGGAAATAGCGTTTGCAGATGTCTACGTATGGTAGCATTAGGGTTCTAATGCTTCTCAAAACGCGATATCGCTCCTCATTACTATGTTTCATGATATTATATAATACTCATTGTGGAGTGTTATGTGTACCTCGTATTCACTTCCAAAGAATGTAAATGCGACACTTCCTTCGCTGGAAATAGCGTTTGCAGATGTCTACGTATCGAAGCAATAGAGTTCTAATGCTTCTTAAATCGCCATATTGCATCTCATTTCTATGTTGCATGATAAGATATAATATTCAATGTGGAGTGTTATGTCTACCTCGTATTCACTTCAAAAGAATGTAAACGCGACACTACCTTGCCAGGAAATAGCGTTTGCAGATGGCTACGTATCGTAGCATAAGGGTTCTAATGCTTCTCAAAACGTGATATCGCTACTCATTACTATGTTTCATGATAATATATAATATTCATTGTGGAGTGTTATGTGTACCTCGTATTCACTTCAAAAGAAAGTAAATACGACACTTCCTTGCTAGGAAACAGCGTTTGCTGATGTCTACGTATCGAAGCAATAGTGTTCTAATGCTTCTTAAATCGCGCTATTGCATCTCACTTCTATGTTTCATGATAAGATATAATATTCATTGTGGAGTGTTATGTATACCTCGTATTCACTTCAAAAGAATGTAAATGCGACACTTCCTTGCTTGGAAATAGCGTTTGCAGATGTCTATGTATCGAAGCAATAGATTTCTAAAGCTTGCTAATTCGCCATATCGCATCTCATTTCTATGTTTCATGATAAGATATAATATTCATTGTGCAGTGTTATGTGTATCTAGTCTATATTGCAAATGAATGTAAACGCGACACTTCCCTGCTAGGAAATAGCGTTTGCAGATATCTACGTATCGTGTCATTAGAGTTCTAATGCTTCTCTAAACGCGATATCGCTTCTCATTTCTATGTTTCGTGATAAGATATAGTATTCATTGTGGAGTGCTATTTATACCTCGTATTCAATTCAAAAGAATGTAAATGCGACACTTCCTTGCTAGGTAATAGCGTTTACATATATCTACGTATCGTAGCAATAGAGTCCTAATGCTTCTTAAATCGTCATATCGCATCTCATATCTACGTTTCTTGATAAGATATAATATTCATTGCGAAATGTCATGTATACCTCGTATTCCATTCAAAAGAACGTAAGTACGACACTTCCTTGCTAGGAAGTAGCGTTTGAGGATGTCTACGTATCGAAGCAATAGGGATCTAATGCTTCTTAAATCGTCATATCGCATCTCATATCTACGTTTCCTGATAAGATATAATATTCATTGCGAAGTGTCATGTATACCTCGTATTCCGTTCAAAAGAATGTAAGTGCGACACTTCCTTGCTAGGAAGTAGCGGTTGCAGATGTCTACGTATAGAACCAATATATTTCTAATGCTTCTTAAATCGCCATATCGCATCTCATTTCTATGTTTCATGATAAAATATAATATTCATTGTGCAGTGTTATGTATACCTCGTATTCACCTCAAAAGTATGTAAATGCGACACTTCCTTCCTGGGATATATCGTTTGCAGATATCTACGTATCGAAGCAATATATTTCTAATGCTTCTTAAATCGCCATATCGCATCTCATTTCTATGTTTCATGATAAAATATAATATTCATTGTGCAGTGTTATGTATACCTCGCATACACTTCAAACGAACGAAAATGCGACACCTCCTTGCTAGGAAATAGCGTTTGCAGATGTCTCCGTATCGAAGCAATGGTTTTCTAACGGTTCCTAAATCGCGATATAGCATCTCAGTTCCAAGTTTCATGTTAAGATATAATATTCATTGCGTAGTGTCACGTATGCCTCGTATTCACTTCAGAAGAATGTAAATGCGACACTTCCTTTCTAGGAAATAGCGTCTCCAGATGTCTACGTATCGTAGCATTAGAGTTCTAATGCTTCTCAAAACGCGATATCGCTACTCATTACCATGTTTCATGATATTATATAATATTCATTGTGTACTGTTATGTATACCTCGTATTCACTTCAAAAGAATGTAAGCGCAAAACTTCCTTGCCAGGAAATAGCGTTTGCAGATATCTACGTATCGAAGCAATAGGGTTCCAATGATTCTCAGAACGCGATATCGCATCTCATTTCTGTGTTGAATGATAAGATATAATATTCATTGTGGAGTGTTATGAATACTTCGCATTCACTTCAAAATAATGTAAATGAGACACTTCCTTCCTAGGAAATAGCGCTTGCAGATGTCTCCATATCGAAGAGATAGAGTTCTAATGCTTCTTAAGACGCGATATAGCATCTCACTTCTTGTTTTAATATAAGATATAATATTCATTGCGAAGTGTCATGTATAGATCGCATACACTTCAAATGAATGTGAAAGCGTCACTTCCTTGCTAGGTAATAGTGGTTGCAGATGTCTACGTATCGAAGCAATAGAGATCTAATGCTTCTTAAAACGAGATATCGCATTTCTTTTCCACGATTCATGATAAGATATAATATTCATTGTGGAGTGATGTGTATACATCGTTTCACTTCAAAAGAATATAAGTGCTAAACTTCCTTGCTATTAGATAGCGTTTACAAGTGTATACATACCGTAGCAAAAGTGTTCTAATACTTTTTAAAACGCGATATCGCATCTCATTTCTATGTTTCATGATAAGACAGAATATTCATTGCGGAGCGTTATGTATACGTCGTATTCACTTTAAAAGAATGTAAATACGACACTTCCATGAGAGCAAGGACCGTTTGCAGATGTCTAAGTATCGTTGCAATAGTGATCTAATGCTTCTTAAAACGAGGTACCGCATCTCATTCCTATGTTTCACTATATGATGTAATATTCATTGCGAAGTTTCTTGTGTACCTCGTCTTCGTCTCAAAAGAATGTAAATGCGACACTTCCTAGCTAGGAAATAGCGTTTGCAGATGTCCACGTATCGAAGCAGTACAGATCTAATGCTTCTTAAAACGGGATATTGCATCTCATTTCTGTGTTTCATGATAAGATATAATATTCATTGTGATGTGTTACGTATACCTCGTATTCGCTTCAAATGAATGTTAATGTGACACATCCTTGCTAGGTAATAGCGTTGGCAGATGTCTATGTATCGAAGCAATAGTGTCCTAATGCTTCTTGAAACGCGAAAAACGCATCTAATTTCTATGTTTCATGACAAGATATAATATTCATAGAGGAGGGTTATGTATATCTCGACTACACTTCAATAGAATGTAAATGCGACACCTCCTTGCTAGGAAATAGCGTCTGCAGATGTTTACGTATCGAAGAAATAGAGTTCCAATGTTTCTTAAAACGCGATATCGCATCTCACTTCTATGTTTCGCGAGAAGACACAATATTTATTGTGCAGTATTATGTATACCTCGTATTCACTTCAAAAGAATGTTAATGCGACACTTCCTTGCCAGGAAGTAGCGTTTGCAGATGTCTACGTATCGAAGCAATAGAATTCTAGTGCTTCTTAAGTCGTCATATCGCATCTCATTTCTAGGTTTCATGTTAAGATATAATATTCATTGTGGAGTGTTATGTATACCTCGTATTCACTTCAAAAGAATGTAAACGCGACACTTCCATGCTAGGATATAGCGTTTGCAGATGTCTTCGTATCGAAGCAATAGAATTCTAATGCTTCTTAAGTCGTCATATCGCATCTCATTTCTAGGTTTCATGTTAAGATATAATATTCATTGTGGAGTGTTATGTAAACCTCGTATTCACTTCAAAAGAATGTAAACGCGACACTTCCTTGCCAGGAAATAGCGTTTGCAGATGTCTATGTATCGTAGAGTTAGTGCTCTAATGCTTCTCAAAACGCGACAGCGTTTCTCATTTCTATGTTCATGATAGTATATAATATTCATCGATTAGTGTCATGTATACCTTGCATTCACTTCAAATGAATGTAAATGCGACACTTCCTTGCTAGGAAATAGCGTTTGCTGAGGTCTTCGTATCGAAGCAATAACGTTCTAAAGCTTCTTAATTCGCCTTATCGCATCTCATTTCTATGTTTCATGATAAGAAATAATATTCACTGTGCAGTGTTATATATACCTCGTATTCACATCAGAAGAATGTAAATGCGATACTTCCTTGCTAGGAAGTAGCGTTTGCAGATGACTACGTATCGAAGCAATAGAGTTCTAATGCTTCTTAAATCGCCATATCGCATCTCATTTCAATGTTTCATGATAAGATATAATATTCAATGTGCAGTTTTATGTATACCTCGTATTCACTTTAAAGGATGTAAATGCGACACTTCCTTGCTAGGAAATAGCGTTTCCAGATGTCTACGTATCGTAGCATTAGAGCTCTAATGCTTCTCAATACGCGACATCGTTTCTCCTTTCTATGTTTCATGATAGTATATAATATTCATTGCGTAGTGCCATGTATACCTCGCATACACTTCAAATGAATGTAAATGCGACAATTCCTTGCTTGGAAATAGCGTTTGCATATGTCTACGTATCGTAGCATTAGAGTTCTAATGCTTCTCAAAACGCGATATCGCTACTCATTTCTATGTTTCGTGATAATATATAATATTCATTGCGAAGTGCCATGTATATCTCGCATACACTTCAATTGAATGTAAATGCGACACTTCCTTGCTAGGAAATAGCGTTTGCAGATGTCTGCGTATCGTGGCATTAGAGTTCTAATGCATCTCAAAACGCGATATAGCTATTCGTTACTATGTTTCATGATAATATATAATATTCCCTGTGGAGTGCTATGTATACCTCGTATTCATTTCAAAAGAATGTAAATGCGACACTTCCTTGCTAGAAAATAGCGTTTGCAGATGTCTACGTATCGTAGCATTAGTGCTCTAATGCTTCTCAACACGCGACATCGTTTCTCCTTTCTATGTTTCATGATAGTATATAATATTCATTGCGTAGTGCCATGTATACCTCGCATACACTTCAAATGAATGTAAATGCGACAATTCCTTGCTTGGAAATGGCGATTGCAGATGTCTAGGTATCGAAGAAATAGAGTTCTAATGCTTCTTAAATCGCCATATTGCGTCTCATTCCTATGTTTCATGATAAGATATAATATTCATTGTGGAGTGTTATGTATAAATCGTATTCACTTCAAAAGTATGTAAATGCGACACTTCCTTGCCAGGAAATAGCGTTTGCAGATGTCTACGTATCGTAGCATTAGAGTTCTAATGCTTCTCAAAACGCGATATCGCTACTCATTACTATGTTTCATGATAATATATAATATTCACTGTGGAGTGTTATGTATACCTCGTATTCATTTCAAAAGAATGTAAATGCGACACTTCCTTGCTAGGAAATAGCGTTTGCAGATGTCTACGTATCGAAGCAATAGATTTCTAAAGCTTGCTAATTCGCGATATCGCATCTCATATCTATGTTTCATGATAATATATAATATTCATTGCGAAGTGTCACGTATACCTCGCATACACTTCAAACGAATGTAAATGCGACACTTCCTTGCTAGGAAATAGCGTTTGCAGATGTCTACGTATCGAAGCAATAGTGTTCTAACTCTTCTTAAATCGCGATATCGCCTCTCATTTCTATGTTTCATGATAAGATATAATATTCATTGTGCAGTGTTATGTATATCTGATCTATACTTCAAATGAATGTAAATGCGACACTTCCTTGCTAGGAAATAGCGTTTGCAGATGTATGCGAATCGTGGCATTAGAGTTCTAATGCTTCTCAAAACGCGGTATCGCTATTCAGTTCTATGTTTCGTGATAATATATAATATTCATTGCGAAGTGCCATGAATATCTCGCATACTCTTCAATTGAATGTAAATGCGACACTTCCTTGCTAGGAAATAGCGTTTGCAGATGTCTGCGTATCGTGGAATTAGAGTTCTAATGCTTCTTAAATCGCCATATCGCATCTCATTTCTATGTTTCATGATAAGATATAATATTCATTGTGCAGTGTTATGTATATCTCGTCTAAACTTCAAATGAATGTAAATGCGACACTTCCTTGCTAGGGTATAGCGTTTGCAAATGTCTACGTATCGAAGCAATAGAGTTCTAATGCTTCTTAAATCGCCATATTGCATCTCATTCCAATGTTTCATGGTAAGATATAATATTTATTGTTGACTCTTATGTATACCTCGTATTCACTTCAAATGTATATAAATGCGACACTTCCCTGCCAGGAAATAGCGTTTGCAGGTGTCTACGTATCGTAGCATTAGAGTTCTGATGCTTCTCAAAACGCGATATAGCTATTCGTTACTATGTTTCATGATAATATATAATATTCACTGTGGAATGTTATGTATACCTCGTATTCACATCAGAAGAATGTAAATGCGACACTTCCTTGCTAGGAAGTAGCGTTTGCAGATGTCTACGAATCGTGGCATTAGAGTTCTAATGCTTCTCAAAACGCAGTATCGCTACTCATTTCTATGTTTCGTGATAATGTATAATATTCATTGCGAAGTGCCATGTATATCTCGCATACACTTCAATTGAATGTAAATGCGACACTTCCTTGCTAGGAAATAGCGTTTGCAGATGTCTATGTATCGTAGCATTAGTGCTCTAATGCTTCTCAAAACCCGACATCGTTGCTCCTCTCTATGTTTCATGATAGTATATAATATGCATTGCGTAGTGGCATGTATACCTCGCATACACTTCAAATGAATGTAAATGCGACAATTCCTTGCTTGGAAATAGCGTTTGCAGATGTCTAAGTATCGAAGCAATGGAGTTCTAATGCTTCTTAAATCGCCATATCGCATCTCATTTCTATGTTTCATGAGAAGATATAATATTTATTGTGGAGTGTTATGTATACCTCGTATTCACATCAAATGTATGTAAATGCGACACTTCCTTGAAAGGAAATTGCGTTTGCAGATGTCTACGTATCGTAGCATTAGAGTTCTAATGCATCTCGAAACGCGATATAGCTATTCGTTACTATGTTTCATGATAATATATAATATTCCCTGTGGAGTGCTATGTATACCTCGTATTCATTTCAAAAGAATGTAAATGCGACACTTCCTTGCTAGGATATACCGTTTCAAGATGTCTACGTATCGTAGAGTTAGTGCTCTAATGCTTCTCAAAACGCGACAGTGTTTCTCATTTCTATGTTTCATGATAGTATATAATATTCACCGAGTAGTGTCATGTATACCTTGCATACACTTCAAATGATTGTAAATGCGACACTTCCTTGCTAGGAAATAGCGTTTGCAGATGTCTACGTATCGTGGCATTAGAGTTCTATATCTTCTAAAAACGCGATATCGCTTCTCATTTCTATGTCTCTTTATAATATATAGTATTCATTGCGACGTGTCATGTATACCTTGTATTCCTTTCAAAAGAATGTAAATGCGACACTTGCTTGCTTGGAAGTAGCGTCTGCAGATGTCTATGTATCGAAGCAATAAAGTTCTAATGCCTCTTAAATCGCCATATCGCATCTCATTTCTATGTTTCATGATAAGAAATAATATTCATTTTGCAGTGTTATATATACCTCGTATTCACATCAGAAGAATGTAAATGCGACACTTCCTTGCTAGGAAGTAGCGTTTGCAGATGACTACGTATCGAAGCAATAGAGTTCTAATGCTTCTTAAATCGCCATATCGCATCTCATCTCAATGTTTCATGATAAGATATAATATTCAATGTGCAGTTTTATGTATACCTCGTATTCACTTTAAAGGATGTAAATGCGACACTTCCTTGCTAGGAAATAGCGTTTCCAGATGTCTACGTATCGTAGCATTAGAGCTCTAATGCTTCTCAATACGCGACATCGTTTCCCCTTTCTATGTTTCATGATAGTATATAATATTCATTGCGTAGTGCCATGTATACCTCGCATACACTTCAAATGAATGTAAATGCGACAATTCCTTGCTTGGAAATAGCGTTTGCATATGTCTACGTATCGTAGCATTAGAGTTCTAATGCTTCTCAAAACGCGATATCGCTACTCATTTCTATGTTTCGTGATATTATATAATATTCATTGCGAAGTGCCATGTATATCTCGCATACACTTCAATTGAATGTAAATGCGACACTTCCTTGCTAGGAAATAGCGTTTGCAGATGTCTGCGTATCGTGGCATTAGAGTTCTAATGCTTCTCAAAACGCGGTATCGCTTCTCATTTCTATGTTTCGTGATAATATATAATATTCATTGCGAAGTGCCATTTATCTCGCATACACTTCAATTGAATGTACATGCGACACTTCCTTGCTTGGAAGTAGCGTTTGCAGATGTCTACGTATCGAAGCAATAGATTTCTAATGCTTCTTAAATCGCCATATCGCATCTCATTTCTATGTTTCATGATAAGATATAATATTTATTGTGGAGTGTTATGTATGCCTCGTATTCACATCAAATGTATGTAAATGCGACACTTCCTTGCCAGGCAATAGCGTTTGCAGATGTCTACGTATCGTAGCATTAGAGTTCTAATGCATCTCAAAACGCGATATAGCTATTCGTTACTATGTTTCATGATAATATATAATATTCCCTGTGGAGTGCTATGTATACCTCGTATTCATTTCAAAAGAATGTAAATGCGACACTTCCTTGCTAGAAAATAGCGTTTGCAGATGTCTACGTATCGTAGCATTAGTGCTCTAATGCTTCTCAACACGCGACATCGTTTCTCCTTTCTATGTTTCATGATAGTATATAATATTCATTGCGTAGTGCCATGTATACCTCGCATACACTTCAAATGAATGTAAATGCGACAATTCCTTGCTTGGAAATGGCGATTGCAGATGTCTAGGTATCGAAGAAATAGAGTTCTAATGCTTCTTAAATCGCCATATTGCGTCTCATTCCTATGTTTCATGATAAGATATAATATTCATTGTGGAGTGTTATGTATAAATCGTATTCACTTCAAAAGTATGTAAATGCGACACTTCCTTGCCAGGAAATAGCGTTTGCAGATGTCTACGTATCGTAGCATTAGAGTTCTAATGCTTCTCAAAACGCGATATCGCTACTCATTACTATGTTTCATGATAATATATAATATTCACTGTGGAGTGTTATGTATACCTCGTATTCATTTCAAAAGAATGTAAATGCGACACTTCCTTGCTAGGAAATAGCGTTTGCAGATGTCTACGTATCGAAGCAATAGATTTCTAAAGCTTGCTAATTCGCGATATCGCATCTCATATCTATGTTTCATGATAATATATAATATTCATTGCGAAGTGTCACGTATACCTCGCATACACTTCAAACGAATGTAAATGCGACACTTCCTTGCTAGGAAATAGCGTTTGCAGATGTCTACGTATCGAAGCAATAGTGTTCTAACTCTTCTTAAATCGCGATATCGCCTCTCATTTCTATGTTTCATGATAAGATATAATATTCATTGTGCAGTGTTATGTATATCTGATCTATACTTCAAATGAATGTAAATGCGACACTTCCTTGCTAGGAAATAGAGTTTGCAGATGTATGCGAATCGTGGCATTAGAGTTCTAATGCTTCTCAAAACGCGGTATCGCTATTCATTTCTATGTTTCGTGATAATATATAATATTCATTGCGAAGTGCCATGAATATCTCGCATACTCTTCAATTGAATGTAAATGCGACACTTCCTTGCTAGGAAATAGCGTTTGCAGATGTCTGCGTATCGTGGAATTAGAGTTCTAATGCTTCTTAAATCGCCATATCGCATCTCATTTCTATGTTTCATGATAAGATATAATATTCATTGTGCAGTGTTATGTATATCTCGTCTAAACTTCAAATGAATGTAAATGCGACACTTCCTTGCTAGGAAATAGCGTTTGCAAATGTCTACGTATCGAAGCAATAGAGTTCTAATGCTTCTTAAATCGCCATATTGCATCTCATTCCAATGTTTCATGGTAAGATATAATATTTATTGTTGACTCTTATGTATACCTCGTATTCACTTCAAATGTATATAAATGCGACACTTCCCTGCCAGGAAATAGCGTT
This sequence comes from Xylocopa sonorina, assembly GCF_050948175.1. Lineage (NCBI taxonomy): Eukaryota > Metazoa > Arthropoda > Insecta > Hymenoptera > Apidae > Xylocopa > Xylocopa sonorina. The sequence goes on from NW_027490091.1 coordinate 4,087,333, forward strand.
TGCAGGTGTCTACGTATCGTAGCATTAGAGTTCTGATGCTTCTCAAAACGCGATATAGCTATTCGTTACTATGTTTCATGATAATATATAATATTCACTGTGGAATGTTATGTATACCTCGTATTCACATCAGAAGAATGTAAATGCGACACTTCCTTGCTAGGAAGTAGCGTTTGCAGATGTCTACGAATCGTGGCATTAGAGTTCTAATGCTTCTCAAAACGCAGTATCGCTACTCATTTCTATGTTTCGTGATAATGTATAATATTCATTGCGAAGTGCCATGTATATCTCGCATACACTTCAATTGAATGTAAATGCGACACTTCCTTGCTAGGAAATAGCGTTTGCAGATGTCTATGTATCGTAGCATTAGTGCTCTAATGCTTCTCAATACCCGACATCGTTGCTCCTCTCTATGTTTCATGATAGTATATAATATGCATTGCGTAGTGGCATGTATACCTCGCATACACTTCAAATGAATGTAAATGCGACAATTCCTTGCTTGGAAATAGCGTTTGCAGATGTCTAAGTATCGAAGCAATGGAGTTCTAATGCTTCTTAAATCGCCATATCGCATCTCATTTCTATGTTTCATGATAAGATATAATATTTATTGTGGAGTGTTATGTATACCTCGTATTCACATCAAATGTATGTAAATGCGACACTTCCTTGAAAGGAAATTGCGTTTGCAGATGTCTACGTATCGTAGCATTAGAGTTCTAATGCATCTCGAAACGCGATATAGCTATTCGTTACTATGTTTCATGATAATATATAATATTCCCTGTGGAGTGCTATGTATACCTCGTATTCATTTCAAAAGAATGTAAATGCGACACTTCCTTGCTAGGATATACCGTTTCAAGATGTCTACGTATCGTAGAGTTAGTGCTCTAATGCTTCTCAAAACGCGACAGTGTTTCTCATTTCTATGTTTCATGATAGTATATAATATTCATCGAGTAGTGTCATGTATACCTTGCATACACTTCAAATGATTGTAAATGCGACACTTCCTTGCTAGGAAATAGCGTTTGCAGATGTCTACGTATCGTGGCATTAGAGTTCTATATCTTCTAAAAACGCGATATCGCTTCTCATTTCTATGTCTCTTTATAATATATAGTATTCATTGCGACGTGTCATGTATACCTTGTATTCCTTTCAAAAGAATGTAAATGCGACACTTGCTTGCTTGGAAGTAGCGTCTGCAGATGTCTATGTATCGAAGCAATAAAGTTCTAATGCCTCTTAAATCGCCATATCGCATCTCATTTCTATGTTTCATGATAAGAAATAATATTCATTTTGCAGTGTTATATATACCTCGTATTCACATCAGAAGAATGTAAATGCGACACTTCCTTGCTAGGAAGTAGCGTTTGCAGATGCCTGCGTATCGAAGCAATAGATTTCTAATACTTCTTAAATCGCCATATCGCATCTCATTTCTATGTTTCATGATACGATATAATATTCATTGTGCAGTGTTATGTATATCTCGTCTATACTTCAAATTAATGTAAATGCGACACTTCCTTGCTAGGAAATAGCGTTTGCAGATTCCTACGTATCGAAGCATTAGTGTTCTAATTCTTCTTAAATCGCGATATCGCCTCTCACTTCTATGTTTCATGATAAGATATAATATTCATTGTGCAGTGTTACGTATATCTGATCTATACTTCAAGTGAATGTAAATGCGACACTTCCTTGCTAGGAAATAGCGTTTGCAGATGTCTGCGAATCGTGGCATTAGAGTTCTGTATCTTCTCAAAACGCGATATCGCTTCTCATTTCTATGTTTTTTTATAATATATAATTTTCATTGCGAAGTGTCATGTATACCTCGCATACACTTAAAATGAATTAAATGCGACATTTCCTTGCTAGGAAGTAGCGTTTGCAGATGTCTACGTATAGAAGCAATAGAATTCTAACGCTTCTTAGATCGTCATATCGCATCTCATTTCTATGATTCATGATAATATATAATATTCACTGTGGAGTGTTATGTACACCCCGTATTCACTTCAAGAGAATGTACATGCGACACTTCCTTGCTTGGAAATAGCGTTTGCAGATGTCTACGTATCGAAGCAATAGATTTCTAAAGCTTGCTAATTCGCGATATCGCATCTCATATCTATGTTTCATGATAATATATAATATTCATTGCGAAGTGTCACGTATACCTCGCATACACTTCAAACGAATGTAAATGCGACACTTCCTTGCCAGGAAATAACGTTTGCAGGTGTCTACGTATCGTAGCATTAGTGCTCTAATTATACTCAAAACGCGACAGCGTTTCTCATTTCTATGTTTCATGATAGTATATAATATTCATCGAGTAGTGTCATGTATATCTTGCATACACTTCAAATGAATGTAAATGCGACACTTCCTTGCTAGGAAATAGCGTTTGCTGATGTCTACGTATCGAAGCAATGGAGTTCTAAAGCTTTTTAAATCGCGATATCGCATTTCATTTCAATGTTTCATGATAAGATATAATATTCATTGTTCAGTGCTATGTATATCTCGACTATACTTCAAATGAATGTAAATGCGACACATCCTTGCCAGGAAATAGCGTTTGCAGATGTCTACGTATCGTAGCATTAGAGTTCTAATGCTTCTCAAAACGCGATATCGCTACCCACTAGTATATTTCATGATAATATATAATATTCACTGTCGAGTGTTATGTATACCTCGTATTCATTTCAAAACAATGTAAATGCGACACTTCCTTGCTAGGAAATATCGTTTGCAGATGTCTACGTATCGAAGCAATGGTGTTCCAATGCTCCTTAAATCGCCATATTGCATTTCATTTCTATGTTTCATGATAAGATACAATATTCATAGTGGAGTGTTATGTATACCTCGTATTCACTTCAAGAGAATGTACACGCAACACTTCCTTGCCAGGAAATAGCGTTTGCAGATTTCTACGTAACGTAGCAATAGAGTTCTAATGCTTCTCAAAACGCGATATCGCATTTCATTTCTACGTTTCATGATAAGATATAATATTCATAGCGAAGTGTTAGGTATACCTCGCATACACTTTAAATGGATGTAAATGCGACACTTCCTAGCTAGGAAGTAGCGTTCGCAGATATCCACGTATCGAAGCAATAGAGTTCTAATGCTTCTTAAAGCACGATATCTCATCTCATTTATATGTTTCAAGATAAGATATAATGTTCATTGTGGAGCGTTATTTATACACCGTATTCACTTGAAACGAATGTAAATGCGACACTTCCTTGCTAGGATGTAGCGATTGTAGATGTCTACGTATAGAAGCAAGAGAGTTCTAATGCTTGTTCAAATGAGATATTGCATTTCATTTCTATGTTTCATTATACGATATAATATTCATTGCGAAGTGTCATGTATACCTAGTATTCACTTCAAAAGAATTTAAATGCGACACTTCCTTGCTAGGAAATAACGTTGGCAGATGTCTACGTATCGTAGCAAAAGCGTTCTAATGCTTCTTAAAACGCGATATCGCATCTCATTTCTATGTTTCATGAAAAGATATAATATTCACTGCGGTGTGTCATGTATACCTCGTATTCACTTCAACAGAATGTAAATGCGACACTTCCTTGCTAGGAAGTAGCGTTTGCAGATGTCTACGTATCGAAGCAATAGATTTCTAAAGCTTGCTAATTCGCGATATCGCATCTCATATCTATGTTTCATGATAATATATAATATTCATTGCGAAGTGTCACGTATACCTCGCATACACTTCAAACGAATGTAAATGCGACACTTCCTTGCCAGGAAATAACGTTTGCAGGTGTCTACGTATCGTAGCATTAGTGCTCTAATTATACTCAAAACGCGACAGCGTTTCTCATTTCTATGTTTCATGATAGTATATAATATTCATCGAGTAGTGTCATGTATATCTTGCATACACTTCAAATGAATGTAAATGCGACACTTCCTTGCTAGGAAATAGCGTTTGCTGATGTCTACGTATCGAAGCAATGGAGTTCTAAAGCTTTTTAAATCGCGATATCGCATTTCATTTCTATGTTTCATGATAAGATATAATATTCATTGTTCAGTGTTATGTATATCTCGTCTATACTTCAAATGAATGTAAATGCGACACATCCTTGCCAGGAAATAGCGTTTGCAGATGTCTACGTATCGTAGCATTAGAGTTCTAATGCTTCTCAAAACGCGATATCGCTACCCACTAGTATGTTTCATGATAATATATAATATTCACTGTCGAGTGTTATGTATACCTCGTATTCATTTCAAAACAATGTAAATGCGACACTTCCTTGCTAGGAAATATCGTTTGCAGATGTCTACGTATCGAAGCAATGGTGTTCCAATGCTTCTTAAATCGCCATATTGCATTTCATTTCTATGTTTCATGATAAGATACAATATTCATAGTGGAGTGTTATGTATACCTCGTATCCACTTCAAGAGAATGTACACGCAACACTTCCTTGCCAGGAAATAGCGTTTGCAGATTTCTACGTAACGTAGCAATAGAGTTCTAATGCTTCTCAAAACGCGATATCGCATTTCATTTCTATGTTTCATGATAAGATATAATATTCATAGCGAAGTGTTAGGTATACCTCGCATACACTTTAAATGGATGTAAATGCGACACTTCCTAGCTAGGACGTAGCGTTCGCAGATATCCACGTTTCGAAGCAATAGAGTTCTAATGCTTCTTAAAGCACGATATCTCATCTCATTTATATGTTTCAAGATAAGATATAATGTTCATTGTGGAGCGTTATTTATACACCGTATTCACTTGAAGCGAATGTAAACGCGACACTTCCTTGCTATGATGTAGCGATTGTAGATGTCTACGTATAGAAGCAAGAGAGTTCTAATGCTTGTTCAAATGAGATATCGCATTTCATTTCTATGTTTCATGATAGTATATAATATTCATCGAGTAGTGTCATGTATACCTTGCATACACTTCAAATGATTGTAAATGCGACACTTCCTTGCTAGGAAATAGCGTTTGCAGATGTCTACGTATCGTGGCATTAGAGTTCTATATCTTCTAAAAACGCGATATCGCTTCTCATATATATGTTTCTTTATAATATATAGTATTCATTGCGACGTGTCATGTATACCTTGTATTCCTTTCAAAAGAATGTAAATGCGACACTTGCTTGCTTGGAAGTAGCGGCTGCAGATGTCTACGTATCGAAGCAATAAAGTTCTAATGCCTCTTAAATCGCCATATCGCATCTCATTTCTATGTTTCATGATAAGAAATAATATTCATTTTGCAGTGTTATATATACCTCGTATTCACATCAGAAGAATGTAAATGCGACACTTCCTTGCTAGGAAGTAGCGTTAGCAGATGCCTGCGTATCGAAGCAATAGAGTTCTAATGCTTCTTAAATCGCCATATTGCATCTCATTCCTATGTTTCATGATAAGATATAATATTTATTGTGGAGTGTTGTGTACACCTCATATTCACTTCAAAAGAATGTAAACGCGACACTTCCTTGCCAGGAAATAGCGTCTGCAGATGTCAGCGTATTGTGGCAATAGGTTTCTAATGCTTCTTAAGAAGCGATATCGCTTCTTATTTCTATGTTTCATGAATACATATAATATTCAATGCGAGGTGTCATGTATACCTCGTATTCACTTCTAAAGAATGTAATTGCGACACTTCCTCGCAAGGAAGTAGCGTTTGCAGATGTACATGAATCGTAGCAATAGAATTCTAATGCCTCCTAAAGCGCGAAATCGTTCCTCATTTCTTTGCTTCATGATAAGATATAATATTCATTGTTGAGTGTTATGTATACCTAGTATTCACTTCAAATGAATGTAAATGCGACACTTCCTTGCTAACAAATATCGTTTGCAGATGTCTACGTATCGAAGCAATAGAGTTCTAACGCTTGTTAAATCGCGATATCGCATATCATTTCTATGTTTCATGATAAGATATAATATTAATTGTGCGATGTTATGTATTCCTCGTATTCACCTCAAAAGAATGTAAATGCGACACTTCCTTGCTGGGATGTAGCGTTTGCAGATGTCCACGTATCGAAGCAATAGAATTCTAATGCCTCTTAAATAGCGATATCGCATCTCATTCCTATGTTTCGTGACAAGATATAATATTCATTGCGAAGTGTCATGTATACCTCGTATTCCTTTCAAGAGAATGTAAGTGCGACACATCCTTGCTAGGAAGTAGCGTTTGCAGATGTCTACGTATCATAGCAATAGAGTTCTAACGCTTGTTAAATCGCGATATCGCATATCATTTCTATGTTTCATGATAAGATATAATATTCATTGTGCGATGTTATGTATTCCTCGTATTCACCTCAAAAGAATGTAAATGCGACACTTCCTTGCTTGGAAAAAGCGTTTGCAGATGTCTACGTATCGAAGCAATAATTTTCTAATGCTTCTTAAATCGCCATATCGCATCCCATTTCTATGTTTCATGATAAGATATAATATTCATTGTGCAGTGTTATGTATATCTCGTCTACACTTCAAATGAATGTAAATGCGACACTTCCTTGCAAGGAAATAGCGTTTGCAGATGTCTGCGTATCGAAGCAATAGAGTTCTAATGGTTCTTAAATCGTCATATCGCATCTCATTTCTATGTTTCATGATAAGATATAATATTCATTGCGAAGTGTCATGTATACCTCGTATTCCTTTCAAAAGAATGTAAATGCGCCACTTCCTTGCTAGGAAGTAGCGTCTGCAGATGTCTACGTATCGAAGCAATAGAATTCTAATGCCTCTTAATTCGCCATATCGCATCTCATTTCTGTGTTTCATGATAAGATATAATATTCATTACGAAGTGCGATGTATACCTCGTATACACTTCAATTGAATGTACATGCGACAATTCCTTCCTAGGAAATAGCGTTTGCAGATGTCTACGTATCGAAACAATAAATTTCTAAAGCTTGCTAATTCGGGATATCGCATCCCATATATATGTTTCATGATAAGATATAATATTCATTGTGCAGTGTTATGTATACCTCGTATTTACCTCAAAAGAATGTAATTGCGACACTTCCTTGCTAGGAGGTAGCGTTTGCAGATGTCTACGTATCGAAGCAATAGAATTCTAATGCTTCATAAATCGTCATATCGCATCTCATTTCTATGTTTCATGATAAGATATAATATTCATTGTGCAGTGTTATGTATACCTCGTATTCACTTCAAAAGGATGTAAACGCGACACTTCCTTCCCAGGGAATAGCGTTTGCAGATGTAGCATTAGAGTTCTAATGCTTCTCAAAACGCGATATAGTTACTCGTTACTATGTTTCATGATAATATATAATATTCATTGCGAAGTGTCATGTATACCTCGTATTCCATTCAAAAGAATGTAAATGCGACAGTTCCTTGCAAGGAAGTAGCGTTTTCAGATGTCCACGTATCGAAGCAATAGGGATCTAATGCTTCTTAAATCGCCACATCGCTTCTCATTTCTATGTTTCATGATAATATATAATATCCACTGCGAAGTGTCATGTATACATCACATACACTTCAAACGAATGTAAATGCGACACTTCCTTGCTAGGAAATATCGTTTGCAGATGTCTACGTGTCGAAGCAATAGTGTTCTAATGCTTCATAAACCGCGATACCGCATCACATTTCTATGCTTCATGTTATGATATAATATACATTGCGAAGTGTCATGTATACCTCGTACTCACTTCAAAAGAATGTAAATGCGACACTTCCTTGCTGGGATGTAGCGTTTGCAGATGTCCACGTATCGAAGCAATAGAATTCTAATGCTTCTTAAATAGCGATATCGCATCTCATTCCTATGTTTCGTGACAAGATATAATATTCGTTACGAAATGTCACTTATACCTGGCATACACTTCAAATGTATGTAATTGCGACACTTCCTTCCTAGGAAATAGCGTTTGCAGGTGCCTATGTATCATGGCAATAGAGCCCTAACGCTTCTTCAAACGCGAGATCGCAACTCATTTCTATGTTTCATGATATGATATAACATCCATTGCGAAGTGTCATGTATGCCTCGTATTCACTTGAAAAGAATGTAAATGCGACACTTCCTTGTTGGGAAATAGCGTTTGTAGATGTCTTCGTATCGAAGCAATAGTGTTCTAATGCTTCTTATATCGCGATTTCTCGTCTCATTCCTATGTTTCATGATAAGATATAACATTCAATGTGCAGTGTTATGTACTCCTCGTATTCACTTCAAAATAAAGTAAATGCGACAATACCTTGCTAGGAAATCGCGTTTGCAGATGTCTCCGTATCGAAGAAATAGTGTTCTAACGCTTCTCCAAAGGCGAGATCGCAACTCATTTCTATGTTTCGTGATAAGATATAATATTCACTGCGAAGTGTCATGTATACCTCGTATTCCTTTCAAAAGAATGTAAGTGCGACACATCCTTGCTAGGAAGTAGCGTTTGCAGATGTCAGCGTATCATAGCAATAGAGTTCTAACGCTTGTTAAATCGCGATATCGCATCTCATTTCTATGTTTCATGATAAGATATAATATTCATTGTGCGGTGTTATGTATTCCTCGTAATCACTTCAAAAGAATGTAAATGCGACACTTCCTTGCTTTCAAAAAGCGTTTGCAGATGTCTACGTATCGAAGCAATGGTTTTCTAATGCTTCTTAAATCGCCATATCGCATCCCATTTCTATGTTTCATGATAGGATATAATATTCATTGTGCAGTGTTATGTATATCTCGTCTATACTTCAAATGAATGTAAATGCGACACTTCCTTGCTAGGAAATAGCGTTTGCAGATGTCTACGTATCGAAGCAATAGATTTCTAACGCTTCTTAAATCGCCATATTGCATCTCATTTCTATGTTTCATGATAGGATATAGTATCCATTGTGCAGTGTTATGTATATCTCGTCTATACTTCAAATGAATCTAAATGCGACACTTCCATGCTAGGAAATAGCGTTTGCAGATGTCTACGTATCGAAGCAATAGATTTCTAATGCTTCTTAAATCGCCATATTTCATCTCATTTCTATGTTTCATGATAAGATATAATATTCATTGCGCAGTGTTATGTATATCTCGTCTATACTTCAGATGAAAGTAAATGCAACACATCCTTGCTAGGAAATAGCGTTTGCAGATGTCGACGTATCGAAGCAATAGAGTTCTAATGCTTCTCAAAACGCGATATCGCTACTCATTACTATGTTTCATGATAATATATAATATCCATTGTGGTGTGTTATGTATACCACGTATTCACTTCAAAAGAATGTAAATGCGACACTTCCTTGCTAGGAAGTAGCGTTTGGAGATGTCTACGTATCGAAGCAATAGAGTTCTAATGCTTCTAAAATAGCGATATCGCATATCATTTCTATGTTTCATGATAAGATATAATATTCATTGTGCAGTGTTATGTATATCTCGTATATACTTCAAGTGAATGTAAATGCGACACTTCCTTGCTAGGAAATAGCGTTTGCAGATGTCTACGTATCGAAGCAATAGAGTTCTAATGCTTCTTAAATGGCCATATCGCACCTCATTTCTATGTTTCATGACAAGATATAATATTCATTGTGCATTGTTATGTACACCTTGCATACACTTCAAATGAATGTAAATGCGACACTTCCTTGCTAGGAAATGGCGTTGGCAGATGTCTACGTATCGAAGCAATAGAGTTCTAATGCTTCTCAAAACGCGATATCGCATCTCATTCCTAAGTTTCATGATAAGATATAATATTCAATGTGCAGTGTTATGTATACCTCGTATTCACTCCAAAAGAATGTAAATGCTACAATTCCTTGCTAGGAAATAGCGTTTGCATATGTCTACGTATGGAAGCAATAGAGTTCTAATGCTTCTTATACCGTCATATCGCATATCATTTCTATGTTTCATGATAAGATATAATATTCATTGTGCGATGTTATGTATTCCTCGTATTCACCTCAAAAGAATGTAAATGCGACACTTCCTTGCTTGGAAAAAGCGTTTGCAGATGTCTACGTATCGAAGCAATAATTTTCTAATGCTTCTTAAATCGCCATATCGCATCCCATTTCTATGTTTCATGATAAGATATAATATTCATTGTGCAGTGTTATGTATATCTCGTCTACACTTCAAATGAATGTAAATGCGACACTTCCTTGCAAGGAAATAGCGTTTGCAGATGTCTGCGTATCGAAGCAATAGAGTTCTAATGGTTCTTAAATCGTCATATCGCATCTCATTTCTATGTTTCATGATAAGATATAATATTCATTGCGAAGTGTCATGTATACCTCGTATTCCTTTCAAAAGAATGTAAATGCGCCACTTCCTTGCTAGGAAGTAGCGTCTGCAGATGTCTACGTATCGAAGCAATAGAATTCTAATGCCTCTTAATTCGCCATATCGCATCTCATTTCTGTGTTTCATGATAAGATATAATATTCATTACGAAGTGCGATGTATACCTCGTATACACTTCAATTGAATGTACATGCGACAATTCCTTCCTAGGAAATAGCGTTTGCAGATGTCTACGTATCGAAACAATAAATTTCTAAAGCTTGCTAATTCGGGATATCGCATCCCATATATATGTTTCATGATAAGATATAATATTCATTGTGCAGTGTTATGTATACCTCGTATTTACCTCAAAAGAATGTAATTGCGACACTTCCTTGCTAGGAGGTAGCGTTTGCAGATGTCTACGTATCGAAGCAATAGAATTCTAATGCTTCATAAATCGTCATATCGCATCTCATTTCTATGTTTCATGATAAGATATAATATTCATTGTGCAGTGTTATGTATACCTCGTATTCACTTCAAAAGGATGTAAACGCGACACTTCCTTCCCAGGGAATAGCGTTTGCAGATGTAGCATTAGAGTTCTAATGCTTCTCAAAACGCGATATCGTTACTCGTTACTATGTTTCATGATAATATATAATATTCATTGCGAAGTGTCATGTATACCTCGTATTCCATTCAAAAGAATGTAAATGCGACAGTTCCTTGCAAGGAAGTAGCGTTTTCAGATGTCCACGTATCGAAGCAATAGGGATCTAATGCTTCTTAAATCGCCACATCGCTTCTCATTTCTATGTTTCATGATAATATATAATATCCACTGCGAAGTGTCATGTATACATCACATACACTTCAAACGAATGTAAATGCGACACTTCCTTGCTAGGAAATATCGTTTGCAGATGTCTACGTGTCGAAGCAATAGTGTTCTAATGCTTCATAAACCGCGATACCGCATCACATTTCTATGCTTCATGTTATGATATAATATACATTGCGAAGTGTCATGTATACCTCGTACTCACTTCAAAAGAATGTAAGTGCGACACTTCCTTGCTGGGATGTAGCGTTTGCAGATGTCCACGTATCGAAGCAATAGAATTCTAATGCTTCTTAAATAGCGATATCGCATCTCATTCCTATGTTTCGTGACAAGATATAATATTCGTTACGAAATGTCACTTATACCTGGCATACACTTCAAATGTATGTAATTGCGACACTTCCTTCGTAGGAAATAGCGTTTGCAGGTGTCTATGTATCATGGCAATAGAGCTCTAACGCTTCTTCAAACGCGAGATCGCAACTCATTTCTATGTTTCATGATATGATATAACATCCATTGCGAAGTGTCATGTATGCCTCGTATTCACTTGAAAAGAATGTAAATGCGACAATACCTTGCTAGGAAATCGCGTTTGCAGATGTCTACGTATCGAAGCAATAGATTTCTAACGCTTCTTAAATCGCCATATTGCATCTCATTTCTATGTTTCATGATAGGATATAATATCCATTGTGCAGTGTTATGTATATCTCGTCTATACTTCAAATGAATCTAAATGCGACACTTCCATGCTAGGAAATAGCGTTTGCAGATGTCTACGTATCGAAGCAATAGTGTTCTAATGCTTCTTATATCGCGATTTCTCGTCTCATTCCTATGTTTCATGATAAGATATAACATTCAATGTGCAGTGTTATGTACTCCTCGTATTCACTTCAAAATAAAGTAAATGCGACAATACCTTGCTAGGAAATCGCGTTTGCAGATGTCTCCGTATCGAAGAAATAGTGTTCTAACGCTTCTCCAAAGGCGAGATCGCAACTCATTTCTATGTTTCGTGATAAGATATAATATTCACTGCGAAGTGTCATGTATACCTCGTATTCCTTTCAAAAGAATGTAAGTGCGACACATCCTTGCTAGGAAGTAGCGTTTGCAGATGTCAGCGTATCATAGCAATAGAGTTCTAACGCTTGTTAAATCGCGATATCGCATCTCATTTCTATGTTTCATGATAAGATATAATATTCATTGTGCGGTGTTATGTATACCACGTATTCACTTCAAAAGAATGTAAATGCGACACTTCCTTGCTAGGAAGTAGCGTTTGGAGATGTCTACGTATCGAAGCAATAGAGTTCTAATGCTTCTAAAATAGCGATATCGCATATCATTTCTATGTTTCATGATAAGATATAATATTCATTGTGCAGTGTTATGTATATCTCGTATATACTTCAAGTGAATGTAAATGCGACACTTCCTTGCTAGGAAATAGCGTTTGCAGATGTCTACGTATCGAAGCAATAGAGTTCTAATGCTTCTTAAATGGCCATATCGCACCTCATTTCTATGTTTCATGACAAGATATAATATTCATTGTGCATTGTTATGTACACCTTGCATACACTTCAAATGAATGTAAATGCGACACTTCCTTGCTAGGAAATGGCGTTGGCAGATGTCTACGTATCGAAGCAATAGAGTTCTAATGCTTCTCAAAACGCGATATCGCATCTCATTCCTAAGTTTCATGATAAGATATAATATTCAATGTGCAGTGTTATGTATACCTCGTATTCACTCCAAAAGAATGTAAATGCTACAATTCCTTGCTAGGAAATAGCGTTTGCATATGTCTACGTATGGAAGCAATAGAGTTCTAATGCTTCTTATACCGTCATATCGCATCACATTTCTATGTTTCATGATAAGATATCATATTCATTGTGCAGTGTTACGAATACCTCGTATTCACCTCAAAAGAATGTAATTGCGACACTTCCTTGCTAGGAAATATCGTTTGCAGATGTCTACGTATCGAAGCAATAGAATTCTAGTGCTTCTTAAATCGCCATATCGCATCTCATTTCTATGTTTAATGATAAGATATAACATTCATTGCGAAGTGTCATGTATACCTCGCATACGCTTCAAAGGAATGTAAATGCGACAGTTCGTTGCTAAGGAATAGCGTTTGCAGATATCTACGTATCGTAGCAATGGAGTTCTAATGCTACTTAAAACGCGATATCGCATCTCATTTCTATGTTTCATGATAACATGTAATATTCGTTGCGAAGTGTCATGTATACTTCGTATTCACTTCAAATGAATGTAAATGCGACACTTCCTTGCTAGGAAATAGCGTTTCCAGATATCTACGTATCGTAGCAATAGAGTTGTAATGCTGGCGAGTAATAAGACTGGCGAGCTGAAGAAGAAGCAACCCAGAAGTCTCCCCTTCGGCGGATAAGAAGACCGCAGGTCCGCGGACGGGCTGTGCGCCGAGGTAGCGTGACGGGCTCGACGGTGGAGTAGTCGGGAAACGAACCAGAAAAGACCCTGAAGCCCGAAGGATAAGATCCAGAGCCTTGCACCGATAAGACCGCTGCCATAGTCCATGGAGACAAACAGGAAGGACATCGGGTGTGAGAAGGACGTGCACCCCTCCCCTGAGCCCATGGAGAGGAAAACTCAAGATGCGCAGCGGAATTGCAGGCGAGCCGAGGAAATCGCGGCGCACGACACGCGCTGCAGTTCAAATAATCTAGAGGACCCCGGCTGGACACACCAGAGGCGGCGATCAGGGAAGATCGCCGAAATCCACCGATCGATGCCCCGAACAATACCGAAGCGTATAGCCCTACCCCACCAAGGAGCCCTAAGGGGGATCCAAGGGGATCCGAAGACCCCCAGCAAACCCATATAATGAGCTAGCCAGCATGAAGACGGCCTACTCTACTACTATTCTTCTTCCCAGCGACTTAGCGACTATTTAGCGAGCAACCGCGCAAGCGATTATACGGAGCGGTTCGGAGGAGAGAGAGAAGAGAGAGAGAGAGAGAGAGAGAGAGAGAGAGAGAGAGAGAGAGAGGTAGACGGACTGAACGAGATCCATACTTGTTGGAAGCGAGAGATCGTGAGTCCTTATACGCTAAAGCGTCCCATTTGTTCCCTGCCGCATTTGCGATATTGCGTATTGTATTTTGTATCGTATAACGGGTGGTGATCCCCGGTCATTCGCGGCGTGTCGTATACCTTTTTGTAATACCGCGTCGAGGCAATCTAGAAAGAAGCCGTGAGTTCAATATCCCGCGACCCTAATTTGCGCACTCGGCTAGAAGTAGTCGAGCGATAGAGTATATCGAAATTTCGAGGGTTATCTTGCACCGGGTTTTCCCGGGTTGCGTGGTTTACTAGTTTTCGCTACTTCTTGAGTAGCTGGCGCCCAAAAAGTCCCAGCCTCGCAGTTACGAAATACTCGCTGGATAGGAAATTTTTTGTTCTGTACTTCGCGTTGCCGAATCACGCGGATATTTTGTACCCCGATATAACCCCGGATTAAACTTCTGTATAACCCCGTTATTATTGATTCTATATAACCCTTTCTTGCGGATTGTAACGGGAAAACCCGTCGCAAAATTTGGCGCCCAACGTGGGGCCCTGAGAATTTCGACAATAAAGTGCTCGCCTCGACGGGACACACCCAGTATAGAAAATTTGAACAGTAACGTTCGAGAGTGTGTTTACGGGTCGTGGTGACCTATTGGGAACGTTACCGTTTTTTTTTTATGTCCTTTGTTGAGCGTGAATCACCACACGCGTTATCGCTGCGGCTTATACCGTTTCAAGGTCGCTATTGTTTACTGCTGGTTGCTAGGTCGGATTCACGGGAATTGGAAGGTTGAAATTAGTCTTCCCGTTAATCCGGCAGGAGAATATTACTTTTGTTTGTTTTTGGCGTCTCCTTTGGGGAAGTGACTCTTTCTCTTTTCCTTCTTTTATTACTAGTTGCTATTGCTCGGTGGTATATATTTCTCCCTCATTTCTTCTTGTGTAATTTGATCCCTGAGGCATCCTGTATCCCTATTCTTTCCCAAATTTGCCCCTCTTGTCCGGAAATACGGAATAGGATAAATTCGCGAAACGCATTTGAAAATATGGATCCTCTTACATTGATCGGGATAACGGCTACGAACGTAACGACGACCGTTACCATGGCCGGGGGATCGGGCACAATTGCCCGCGGGCCTACACCCCCGTCGCCCGGAATTGCCCCCCCTACTCCCCCAATACCCGCGGACGTATAGGCCGAGATCAATCGTCTTAGGTCGCGGATCTTAACTATGAGGAATGTTCGCGATTTAGTTATGGTGTGCGATCACGCGAAATTAAATTTGCAAGGCACCCTGGAAGAATTGTCTGACCGATACTGGCATCACGAGGTTGGTCGTCGGTACCCCGAGGTGTCGGTTCCTTGGGATCCGGTGGCAGACGAAAGGGGGATAGCTATGCCACTAACGGTGACCGCGGCGATCGACGAGCCGTGCGAAGATGAGGCAGTAACCGCGCGACTTTCGCGGTTAGAATTAAGATCCCCACCGCAACGAAATGACCTTCGCGCGACCTGCGAAAGAAATAATCTGATATCGCACGAGGAAATTCCCCCAGTACGCGCCCGGCCAACCGTTGTGTTCGCGTCCAACGCGGAATCCGATTTGGTAGGAGATAGACCCCAACCATCCCGGCTCTAGGTCCCCACCCCACCGTTTTCTCCCCGACTACCCGCGAAGAACACCTAGTAGAACATTTCCGCCGTTACGGGCCAAAATTCGAGGGGCGGCCAGATGAAGATCCGGAGGACTATCTTCTCCGGTTGCACGAATATTGCTCACGGCGAGGTTACACCAAAGAGGAAATGCTTCAGGTGTTAGGCGAATCGCTACAGGGAACGGCCCTTATTTGATATCGAGTAGATAAAGATTCGTGGTCGGATTACGACGGGTTCATATATCAATTCCGAGTGCAATTCGAACATAACGATTTACAGGAAGGGTTGCGTCACGAGGTAGAGTCCCGAACGCAGGGTCAGTTCGAGTCGTCTACGGAATACATAACGAAAATGCGGATGTATTTCCGATATTTAGATCCGCCCCTATCTTTAGAAGACCAACTCTCCCTTTCCTATCGAAATTTGCGCCTGGATATCGAGCGGCAAATATTCCGGACCGATTTCTCCGACTTCACCGAACTGAAACTAAGGTGCAAGGAAGTAGAACTACGGAATGCCCGCGCTCGAAATTACCGACCCCCGCCGTCCCTCTTGCAATCATTCCTCCCCGCGGCCGCGTACACACCACCGTCCGGGAACCCGAAGATCCAAAGACTTCACGCGGTGGAACAATTAGTTCCGCAGCCAGAACGGACCGCGTTAACGGTTGAACCCACACCCCCTGATTCCCTGATTTCGCCTGTACCCCAAACCCGACCCGTCGCAACCTCCACCCCCCAGACGACACCCCAAAAGCCGAGAAACCCGAAGACGGAACGCAAAAAGGAACCCCCACCGGCCGTCCGTTCGACAACCGTACGTTGTTATAATTATCGTGAACAGGGGCACGTGTACCGGGAATGCCCGCACGAGTTGGGCTCCTTTCGCCGTGTGTGTGGATTGCCGGGCCACATTGTCAACACTTGCCCGCGTTGCCGTCATGTCCGAGCGGGAAACCTGAGGGGGGAGGCCAGTGAAGGTACCCTCCCCAAGCGCTTCGGAACCACGCCTGCCCAGTAGACCTGTGAACCCCTTTAAACACCCCGACCTCCCAGCCTCGCAGTTACGAAATACTCGCTGGATAGGCAATTCATGGTTCTGCATTTGGCGTTGGCGAATTCGTCGACAATCATACCAAGCGCATATTTTGTACCCCGATATTCTGTACCCTGGATTAAACTACTGTATACCCCCGTTAGTATTAGTTCTATATACCCCTTTCTTGCGGATTGTAACGGGAAAACCCGTCACAATATATAATACTCATTGTGGAGTGTTATGTATACCTCGTATTCACATCAAATGAATGTAAATACGACACTTCCTTGCTAGGAAATAGCTTTTCCAGATATCTACGTATCGTAGCAATAGAGTTCTAATGCTTCGTAAAACGCGATATCGCATCTCATTCCTATGTTTCATGATAAGATAAAATATTCATTGCGAAGTGTCACCTATACCTCGCATACACTTCAAATGAATGTAAATGCGCCACTTCCTTCCTAGGAAATAGCGTTTGCAGATCACTACGTATCGAAACAGTAGAGTTCTAATGCTTCTTAAAACGGGATATCGCATTTCATTTCTATGTTTCGTGATAAGGTATAACATTCATTGCGAAGTGTCATGTATACCTTGTATTCACTTCAAAAGAATGTAAACGCGACACTTCCTTTGCTAGGAAATAGCGTTTGCAGATGTCTGCGTATCGTAGCAATAGAGTTCTAATGCTTCTTAAATCGCGATATCGCTCCTCATTTCTATGTTTCAAGATACGATGTAATATTCATTGTGGAGTGTTATGTATATCTCGTATTCACCTCAAAAGAATGTAAATGCGACTGTTCTTTGATAGGAAACAGCGTTTGCAGATGACTACGTATCGTAGCAATAGAGTTCTAATGCTTCTTAAAACACGATATCGCTCCTCATTTCCACGTTTCATGATAAGATATAATATTCATTGCGAAGTGTCATGTATACCTCGTATTCACTTCAAAAGAATGTAAATTCGACACTTCCTTCCTAGGAAATAGCGTTTGCTGATGTCTACGTATCGTAGCAATAGAGATCTAATGCATCTTAAAACGAGATGTCGCATTCCATTTCTATGTTTCGTGCTAAGAAATAGTATTCATTGCGAAATGTCACGTATACCCCGTATTCACTTCAAAAGAAAGTAAATGGACGCTTCCATGCTAGGATATACCGTTCGCGGATGTCTACGTATCGTAGCAATAGTGTTCTAATACTGCTTAAAACGCAATATCGCATCTCAGTTCTATGTTTCATAATAAGATATAATATCCATTTGCGAAGAGTCATGTATACCTCGTACTCACTTCAAAAGAATGTAAATGCGACACATCCTTGCTAGGAAATGGCGTTTGCAGATGTCTACGTATCGTAGCAATAGTGTTCTAATACTGCTTAAAGCGCGATATCGCATATCAGTTCTATGTTTCATGGTAAGATATAATATTCATTGCGAAGTGTCATGTATACCTCGTATTCACTTCAAAAGAATGTAAATGCGACATTTCCTTGCTTGGAAATAGCGTCTCCAGATATCTACGTATCGTAGCAATAGAGTTCTAACGCTTCTTAAACCGCGATATCGCATCTCGTTTCTATGTTTCAAGATAAGGTATAATATTCATTGCGGATAGTCATGTATACCTCGTATTCACTTCAAAAGAAAGTAAATTCGACACTTCCATGCTAGGAAATAGCGTTGGCAGATGTCTACGTATCGTAGTAATAATGTTCTAATACCGCTTAAAACGCGATATCGCATCTCACATCTATGTTTCATGATAAGATATAATATCCATTGCGAAATGTCATGTATGCCCCGTATTCACTTCAAAAGAATGTAAATGCGACACTTCCTTGCTAGGAAATTGCGTTTCCAGATGTCTACGTATCGAAACAATAGGCTTCTAATGATTCTTAAAACGAGATGTCGCACCTCAATTCCATGTTTCATGATAAGATATAATGTTCATTGCGAAGTGTCATGTATAGCTCGTATTCACTTCAAGAAAATGTAAATGCGACACTTCCTTGCTAGGAAATAGCGTTTGCAGATGTCTACGTATCGAAGAAATAGATTTCTAAAGCTTGCTAATTCGCGATATCGTATCTCAAATCTATGTTTCATCATAATATATAATATTCATTGCGAAGTGTCATGTAAACCTCGCAAACACTTCAAATGAATGTGAATGCGACAGTTCCTTACTAGGAATTAGTGTTTGCAGATATCTACGTATCGAAGCAATAGAGTTCTAAAGCTTCTTAAATCGCGATATCGCATCTCATTTCTATGTTTCATGATAAGATATAATGTTCATTGTGCAGTGTTATGAATACCTCGAATTCACTTCAAAAGAATGTAAATGCGACACTTCCTTGCTTGGAAGTAGCGACGGCAGATGTCTACGTATCGAAGCAATAGACATCTAATGCTTCATAAATCGCCATATCGCATCTCATTTCTATGTTTCATGATAAGATATAATATTCATCGTGCAGTGTTATGTATATCTCGTCTGTACTTCAAATGGATGTAAATGCGACACTTCCTTGCTAGGAAATAGCATGTGCAGTTGTCTACGTATCGTGACATTAGAGTTCTAATGCTTCTCAAAACGCGATATCGCATCACATTTCTATGTTTCATGATAAGATATAATATTCACAGTGCAGTGTTATGTATACCTCGTATTTGTTTCAAAAGAACGTAAATGCGACACTTCCTTGATAGCAAGTAGCGTTTGCAGATATCTTCGTATCGAAGCAATAGGGTTCTAAAGCTTCTTAAATCGCGATATCGCATCCCATTTCTATGTTTCATGATAAGATATAATATTCATTTTGCAGTGTTATGAATACCTCGTATTCACTTCAAAAGAATGTAAATGCTACACTTCCTTGCTAGGAAATAGCGTTTGCAGATGTCTACGTATCGAAGCAATAGTGTTCTAATGCTTCTTAAATCGTCATATAGCATCTTATATCTACGTTTCCTGATAAGATAGAATATTCATTGCGAAGTGTCTTGTATACCTCGTATTCCTTTCAAAGGAATGTAAATGCGACACTTCGGTGCTAGGAAGTAGCGTTTGCAGATGTCTACGTATCGAAGCAATAGCGTTCTAATGCTTCTTAAATCGCCATATCGCTACTCATTACTATGTTTCATGATAACATATAATATTCATTGTGGAGTGTTATGTATACCTCGTATTCACTTGAAAAGAATGTAAATGCGACACTTCCTTGCTAGGAAATAGCGCTTGCAGGTGTCTACGTATCGTAGCATTAGTGCTCTAATGCTTCTCAAAACGCGACATCGTTTTTCCTTTCTATGTTTCATGATAGTATATAATATTCATTGCGTAGTGTCATTTACACCTCGCATGCACTTGAAATGAATGTAAACGCGACACTTCCTTGCTTGGAAATAGCGTTTGCAGATGTCTACGTATCGAAGCAATAGACATCTAATGCTTCATAAATCGCCATATCGCATCACATTTCTATGTTTCATGATCAGATATAATATTCATTGCAAAGTGTTATATTTACCTCGTATTCACTTCAAAGGAATGTAAACGCGACACTTCCTTGCTTGGAAATAGCGTTTGCGGATGTCTACGTATCGAAGCAATAGACACCTAATGCTTCATAAATCGCCATATCGCATAACATTTCTATGCTTCATGATCAGATATAATATTCATTGCGAAGTGTTATGTATACCTCGTATTCACTTCAAATGAATGTGAATGCGACTGTTCCTTGCTAGGAAATTGTGTTTCCAGATATCTACGTATCGAACCAATAGATTTCTAATGCTTCTAAAATCGCCATATCGCATCCCATTTCTATGTTTTATGATAAGATATAATATTCATTGTGCAGTGTTATGTATACCTCGCATACACTTAAAATGAATGTAAATGCGACACTTCCTTGCAATGAAATAGCGTTTGCAGATTTCTACGTATCGAAGCAATAGTTTTCTAATGCTTCTTAAATCGTCATATCGCATTTCATTTCTATGTTTCATGATAGGACATAAAATTCATTGCGAAGTGTCATGTATACCTCGTATTCCTTTCAAAAGAATGTAAATGCGACACTTCCTAGCTAGGAAATAGCGTTGGCAGATGTCTACGTATCGAAGCAATGGTTTTCTAATGCTTCTTAAATCGTCATATCGCATTTCATTTCTATGTTTCATGATAGGACATAATATTCATTGCGAAGTGTCATGTATACCTCGTATTCCTTTCAAAAGAATGTAAATGCGACACTTCCTTTCTAGGAAGTAGCGTTTGCAGATGTCTCCGTATCGAAGAAATGGAGTTCTAATGCTTCTTAAATCGCGATATCGCATCTCATTCCTATGTTTCGTGATATGATATAATATTGATTGTGCAGTGTTATGTATACCTCGTATTCACTTGAAAAGAATGTAAATGCGATACTTCCTTGCTAGGAATTGGCGTTTGCAGATGTCTACGTATCGAAGCAATAGAGTTCTAATGCTTCTTAAATCGCGATATCGCATCTCATTTCTATGTTTCGTGATATGATATAATATTCATTGCGAAGTGTCATGTATACCTTGTATTCCTTTCAAAAGAATGTAAATGCGACACTTCCTTGCTAGGAAGTAGCGTTTGCAGATGTCTACGTATCGAAGCAATAGAGTTCTAATGCTTCTTAAATCGCCATATTACATCACATTTCTATGTTTCATGATAAGATATAAGATTCATTGTGGAGTGTCATGTGTACCTCGCATACACTTCAAATGAATGTAAATGCGACAATTCCTTGCTAGGAAGTAGCATTGGCAGATGTCTACGTATCGGAGCAATAGACATCTAATGCTTCATAAATCGCCATATCGCATCTCATTTCTATGTTTCCTGATAAGATATAATATTCATTGCGAAGTGTTATGTATACCTCGTACTCACTTCAAAAGAATGTAAATGCGACACTTCCTTGCTAGGAAGTAGCGTTGGCAGATGTCTACATATAGAAGCAATAGAGTTCTAGTCCTTCTCAAAAAGCGATATGGCATCTCACTCCTATGTTTCATGATAAGATATAATATTCATTGTGCAGTGTTACGAATATTTCGTATTCATTTCAAAAGAATGTAAATGCGACACTTCCTTGCTAGGCAATAGCGTTTGCAGATGTCTACGTATCGAAACAATAGAGTTTTAATGCTTCTTAAATCGTCATATCGCATATTATATCAACGTTGCCTGATAAGATATAATATTCATTGCGAAGTGTCATGTATACCTCGTATTACTTTCAAAAGAATGTAAATGCGACACTTCCTTGCTAGGAAGTAGTTTTGCAGATATCTACGTATCGAAGCAATAGTGTTCATATGCTTCTTAAATCGTGATACCGCATCCCATTTCTATGTTTCATGATAAAATATAATATTCAATGTGCAGTGTTATGTACTCCTCGTATTCACTTCAAAAGAAAGTAAATGCGACAATACCTTGCTAGGAAATAGCGTTTGCAGATGTCTACGTATGGAAGCAATAGAGTTCTAATGCTTCTTAAATCGTCATATCGCATCTCATATCAACGTTTCCTGATAAGATATAATATTCATTTCGAAGTGTCATGTATACCTCGTATTCCTTTCAAAAGAATGTGAATGTGACAGTTCCATGCTAGGAAATAGTGTTTGCAGATATCTACGTATCGAAGCAATAGAGTTCCAAAGCTTCTTAAATCGCGATATCGCATCTCATTTTTATGTTTCATGATAAGATATAATATTCATTGTGCAGTGTTACGAATATTTCGTATTCACTTCAAAAGAATGAAAATGCGACACTTCCTTGCTAGGCAATAGCGTTTGCAGATGTCTACGTATCGAAACAATAGTTTTCTAATGCTTCTTAAGTCGTCATATCGCATCTCATATCTACGTTTCATGACAAGATATAGTATTCACTGCGAAATGTCATGTATACCTCGTATTCCTTTCAAAAGAATGTAAATGCGACACTTCCTTGCTAGGAAATAACGTTTGCAGATGTCTACGTATCGAAGAAATAGACATCTAATATTTCATAAATCGCCAAATCGCACCTCACTTCTATGTTTCATGATAAGATATAATATTCATTGTGCAGTATACCTCGTGTTCACATCAAAAGAATGTAATTGCGACACTTCCTTGCTAGGAAATAGAGATTGCAGATGTCTAAGTATCGAAGCAACAGAGTGCTAATGCTTCTTTAAACGGGATATCGCATCTCATTTCATTGTTTCACGATATGATATAATATTAATTGCGAAGTGTCGTGAATACCTCGTATTCACTTCAAAAGAATGTAAATGCGACACTTCCATGCTAGGAAATAGCATTTGCAGATGTCTACGTATCGATGCAATAGAGTTCTAATGGTTCTTACAACGAGATGTCGCATCTCATTTCTATGATTCATGATATCGTATAATTTTCATAGCTAAGTGTTATGTATTCCGCGTCTACACTTCAAATGAATGTAAATGCGACACATCCTTGCTAGGAAATAGGGTTTTCAGATGTCTACGCGTCGTAACAATAGAGTTCTAATGCTTCTTAAAACATGATATCGCATCTCATTTCTATGTTCCATTATAAGATATAATATTAATTGCGAAATGTAATGAATACCTTGTATTCTCTTCAGAAGAATGTAAATGCGACATTTCTTTGCTGGTAATAGCGTTTGCAGCAGTCTACGTATCGAAGCAATAGAGTTCTCATGCTTCTTAAAACGAGATACCGTATCTCATTCCTATGTTTCATGATAAGATATAATAGTCATTGCGAAGTGTTATGTATACCTCGCATACACTTCAAATGAATGTAAATGCTACACTTCCTTGTTAGGAGATAGCGTTTGCAGATATCTGCGTATCGAAGCAATACAGTTCTAATGCTTCTTAAAACGGGATATCGCATCTCATTTCTTTGCATCATGATATGATATAATATTAGTTGCGGTGTGTCATGAATACCTTGTATTCACATCAAAAGTATGTAAAGGCGACACTTCCATGATCGGAAATAGCGTTTGCAGATGTCTACGTATCGAAGCAATAGAGTTCTAATGCTTCATAAATCGCCATATCGCATCTCATTTCTATGTTTCATGATAAGATATAATATTCATTGCGGAGTGCCATGTATATCTTGCATACACTTCAATTGAATGTACATGCGACACTTCCTTGCTAGGAAATAGCGTTTGCAGATGTCTACGTATCGAAGCAAAAGAATTCTAATGCTTCTCAAATCGTCATATGGCATCACATTTCTATGTCTCATGATAAGATATAATATTCATTGCGAAGTGTCATGTATGCCTCGTATTCCTTTCAAAGGAATGTAAATGCGACACTTCCTTGCTAGGAAGTAGCGTTTGCAGATGTCTACGTATCGAAGAAATAGAGTTCTAATGCCTTTTAAATCGCCATATCGCATCTTATTTCTATGTTTCATGTTAAGATATAATATTCATTGTGCAGTGTTATGCATATATCGTATTCACTTCAAAAGAATGCAAACGCGACACTTCTTTGCCAGGAAATAGCGTTTGCAGATGTCTACGTATCGAAGCAACTTTTTTCTAATGCTCCTCAAATCGTCATATCGCATCTCATTTCTATGTTTCAGATAAGATATAATATTCATTGCAAAATGTTATGTATTCCTCGTCTACACTACAAATCAATGTAAATGCGTCACTTCCTTCCTAGGAAATAGCGTTTGCTGATGTCTTCGTATCGTAGCAATAGAGTTCTAATGCTTCTTAAAACGCAATATCGCATCACATTTCTATGTTTCATGATAAGATATAATATTCATTGTGGAGTGTTATTAATACCTCGTATTCACTTCAAAAGAATGTAAATGCGACACTTCCTTGCTTGGAAATAGCGT
Organism: Xylocopa sonorina; assembly: GCF_050948175.1. Lineage (NCBI taxonomy): Eukaryota > Metazoa > Arthropoda > Insecta > Hymenoptera > Apidae > Xylocopa > Xylocopa sonorina. The sequence continues at coordinate 4,112,273 of NW_027490091.1, forward strand.
TTGCAGATGTCTACGTGTGGAAGCAATAGAGTGATAATGCTTCTTAAAACGGGATATCGCATCTCATTTGTTTGTTTCATGATAAGATATAAAATTCATTGCGAAGTGTTCTGTATACCTCGCATACACTTCTAATGAATGTAAATGCGACACTTCCTTGCTAGGAAATAGAGATTGCAGATGTCTAAATATCGAAGCAACAGAGTGCTAATGCTTCTTTAAACGGGATATCGCATCTCATTTCATTGTTTCACGATATGATATAATATTAATTGCGAAGTGTCGTGAATACCTCGTATTCACTTCAAAAGAATGTAAATGCGACACTTCCATGCTAGAAATAGCATTTGCAGATGTCTACGTATCGATGCAATAGTGTTCTAATGGTTCTTAAAACGAGATGTCGCATCTCATTTCTATGATTCATGATATGGTATAATTTTCATAGCGAAGTGTTATGTATTCCGCGTCTACACTTCAAATGAATGTAAATGCGACACATCCTTGCTAGGAAATAGGGTTTTCAGATGTCTACGCGTCGTAACAATAGAGTTCTAATGCTTCTTAAAACATGATATCGCATCTCATTTCTATGTTCCATTATAAGATATAATATTAATTGCGAAATGTAATGAATACCTTGTATTCTCTTCAGAAGAATGTAAATGCGACATTTCTTTGCTGGTAATAGCGTTTGCAGCAGTCTACGTATCGAAGAAATAGAGTTCTCATGCTTCTTAAAACGAGATACCGTATCTCATTCCTATGTTTCATGATAAGATATAATAGTCATTGCGAAGTGTTATGTATACCTCGCATACACTTCAAATGAATGTAAATGCTACACTTCCTTGATAGGAGATAGCGTTTGCAGATATCTACGTATCGAAGCAATACAGTTCTAATGCTTCTTAAAACGGGATATCGCATCTCATTTCTTTGCTTCATGATATGATATAATATTAGTTGCGGTGTGTCATGAATACCTTGTATTCACATCAAAAGTATGTAAAGGCGACACTTCCATGATCGGAAATAGCGTTTGCAGATGTCTACGTATCGAAGCAATAGGGTTCTAATGGTTCTTAAAACGAGATCTCGCATCTCATTTCTATGATTCATGGTATGGCATAATATTCATTGCGAAGTGTTATGTATTCCTCGTCTACACTTCAAATGAATGTGAATGCGACAGTTCCTTGCTGGGAAGTAGCGTTTGCAGATATCTACGTATCGAAGCAATAGAGTTCCAAAGCTTCTTATATCGCTATATCGCATATCATTTCTATGTTTGATGATAAGATATAATATTCATTGTGGAGTCTTATGAATACTTCGTATTCACTTCAAAAGAATGTAAATGAGACACTTCCTTGCTTGGAAATAGCGTTTGCAGATGTCTACGTATCGAAGCAACTGTTTTCTAATGCTCCTCAAATCGTCATATCGCATCTCATTTCTATGCTTCAGATAAGATATAATATTCATTGTGCAGTGTTATGTATATCTCGTCTATACTTCAAATGGATGTAAATGCGGCCCTTCCTTGCTAGGAAATAGAGTTTGCAGATGTCTACGTATCGAAGCAATGGTGTTCTAATGCTTCTTAAATCGTCATTTCGCATCCCATTTCTACGTTTCCTGATAAGATATAATATTCATTGCGAAGTGCCATGTTTACCTCGTATTCCTTTCAAAAGAACGTAAACGCGACACTTCCTTGCTAGGCAATAGCATTTGCAGATGTCTACGTATCGAACCAATAGATTTCTAGTGCTTCTTAAATCGCCATATCGCATCTCATTTCTATGTTTCATATCAAGATATAATATTCATTGTGCAGTGTTATGTATATCTCGTCTATACTTCAAAAGGATGTAAATGCGACTCTCCCTTGCTAGGAAATAGCGTTTGCAGACGTCTACGTATCGTGGCATTAGAGTTCTATGGCTTCTCAATACGCGATACCGATACTCATTACTATGTTTCATGATAATGTATAATATTCATTGTGGAGTGTTATGTATACCTCGTATTCACTTCAAAAGAATGTAAATGCGACACTTCCTTGCTTGGAAAAAGCGTTTGCAGATGTCTACGTATTGAAGCAATAGGGATCTAGTGGTTCTTAAATCGCCATATCGCTTCTCATTTCTATGTTTCATGATAAGATATAATATTCATTGTGCAGTGTTATGAATACCTCGTATTCACTTCAAATGAATGTAAATGCGACACTTCCTTGCTAGGAAATAGCTGATCCAGATGTCGATGTATCGAAACAATAGAGTTCTAATGCTTCTTAGAGCGCGATGTCGCATCTCATATCTGCGTTCCTTGATAAGATATAATATTCATTGCGAAGTGTCATGTATACCTCGTATTCCTTTCAAAAGAACGTAAGTTCGACACTTCCTTGCTAGGAAGTAGCGTTTGCAGATGTCTACGTATCGAAGCAATAGATTTCTAATGCTTCTTAAAGCGCGATATCGCATCTCCTTTCTATGTTTCATGATAAGATACAATATTCAATGTGGAGTGTTATGTTTTTCTCGTCTACGCTTCAAATGAATGTAAATCCGACACACCCTTGCTAGGAAATAGCGTTTGCAGATGTCCACGCATCGAAGCAATAGATTTCGAATGCTTCTTAAATCACGATATCGCATCTCATTTCTATGTTTCATGATAAGATATAATATTGATTGCGAAGTGTTACGTATTCCTCGTCAACACTTCAAAAGAATGTAAATGCGACACTTCCTTGCTAGGAAATAGCTGGTCCAGATGTAGACGTATCGAAAAAATAGTGTTCTAATGCTTCATAAAATGAGATATACCGCATCTCATTTATATGTTTCATGATAAGGTATAAGTATCATTGTGATGTGTTATGTATTTGTCGTCTACACATCAAAGGAATGTAAATGCAACACATCCTTGCTAGAAAATAGCGTTTCCAGATGTCTAAGTATCGTAGCAATAGGGATCTATTGCATCTTAAATCGCGATGTCGCATCTCATTTCTATGTTTCGCGATAAGATATAATGTTCATTGCGAAGTGTTATGTATACCTCGCATACACTTCAAATGAATGTAAATGCGACACTTCCTTGCTAGGAAATAGCGATTGCAGATGTCTACGTATCGAAGCAATAGGGTTCTGATGCTTCTTAAATCGCCATGTTGCATCTCCTTTCTATGTTTCATGATAAGATATAATATTCATTGTGCAGTGTTATGTATACCTCGTATTCACTTCAAAATAATGTAAATGCGACACTTCCTTGTTAGGAAATTGCGTTTGTAGATGTCTACGTATCGAAGCAATAGAATCCTAATGCTTCTTAAATCGCCATATTGCATCTCATTTCTATGTTTCATGATAAGATATAATATTCATTGTGGAGTGATATGTATTCCTCGTATTTACTTCAAAAGAATGTAAACGCGACACTTTCTTGCCAGGAAATAGCGTTTGCTGATGTCTACGTATCGTAGCATTAGTGCTCTAATGCTTCTCAAAACGCGACATCGTTTCTCATTTCTATGTTTCATGATAGTATATAATATTCATTGCGTAATGTCATGTACACCTCGCATACACTTCAAATGAATGTAAATGCGAGACTTCCTTGCTAGGAAATAGCGTTTGGAGATGTCTACGTATCGAAGCAATAGAATTCTAATGCTTCATAAAGCGCCATATAGAATTTCATTTCTATGTTTCACGATAAGATGTAATATTCATTGCGAAGTGTCATGTATACCTCGTATTCCTTTCAAAAGAATGTAAATGCGACACTTCCTTGCTATGAAATATCGTTTGCAGATGTCTACGTATCAAAGCAATAGAATTCTAGTGCTTCATAAAGCGCCATATCGCATCTCATCCCTATGTTTCGTGATAAGATATAACATTCATTGCGAAGTGTCATGTATACCTCGTATTCCGTTCAGAAGAATGTAAGTGCGACTATTCCTTGCTAGGAAATAGCGTTTGCAGATGCCTACGTATCGTAGCAGTAGAGTTCTAATGCTTCTTAAAACGCGATATCGCATCCCTTTTCTATGTTTCATGATGAGATACAGTATTCACTGCGAAGTGTCATGTACACCTCGTATTCACTTCAAAAGAATGTAAATGTGACACTTCCATGTTAGGAAATAGCGTTTGCAGATGTCTCCGCATCAAGGCAATAGGGTTCTAATGCTTCTTAAAACATGATATCGAATCGCAATTCTATGCTTCATGATAAGATATAATATTCATTGCGAAGTGTTATGTATACCTTGTCTACACTTCAAAAGAATTTAATGCCACACTCCCGTCATAGGAATTGCGTTTCCATATGACTACGTATCGAAGCAATAAAGTTCCAATTCCTCTTTAAACGCGATCTCGCATTTCAGTCCTATGTTTCATGATATTATATGAAATTCATTGCGAAGTGTTATGTATACCTTGTCTACACTTCAAAATAATTAATTGCCTCTCTTCATTGCTAGGAAATAGCGTTTCCAAATGTCTACGTATCACATCTGAGTTCTATGTTTCACGATAAGACATATTATTCATCGCGAAATATTATATATACCACGTCTACACTTCAAAAGACTGTAAATGCCACACTTCCTTGCTAGGGAATGCGTTTCCAGATGTCTACGTATCGAAGAAATAGAGTTCTAATGCTTCTTAAAACGCGATATCGCATCTCATTTCTATATTTCGTGAATTGATACAATATACATAGCGAAGTGTTATGCATTCCTCGTCTACATATCAAATGAATGTAAATGCCACTCTTCCTTGCTAGGAAATAGCGTTTCCAGATGTGTTCGTATCGAAGCAATAGAATTCTAATGCTTCATAAAACGCGATATTGCATCTCATTTCTATGCTTCATGATATGTTAAATAATCATTGCGATGTGTAATGTATACCACGTCTACTCTTCAAAAGAATGTAAATGCCTCACATCCTTGCTAGGAAATGCGTTTCCAGATGTCTGCTTATCGAAGCAATAGAGGTCTAATGCTTCTTAAAACGGGATATCGCATCTCATTTCTATGTTTCATGATATGAAATAATATTCATTGCGAAGTGTTATGGATACCTCGCCTACACTTCAAAAGAATATAAATGCCACACCTCCTTGCTAGGAAATGCGTTTTCAGATGTCCACGTATCGAAGCAATAGCGGTCTAATGCTTCTTAAAACGGGATAACGCGTCTCATTTCTATGTTTCATGATAAGATATAATAGTCATTGCTAAGTGTTATGTGTACTACGTCTACACTTCAAAGGAACGTAAATGCCAATCGTCCTTGCTAGGAAATAGCGTTTCCAGATGTCTACGTATCGAAGCAGTATAGTTCTAATGCTTCTTAAGACGTGATATCGCATTTCATTTCTATGTTTCATGATAAGATATAGTATTCTTTGCGAAGTGTTATGTATACGTGGTCTACACCTCAAAAGAACATAAATTCCACACTTTCTTGCTAGGAAATGCTATTCCAGATGTCTACTTATCGAAGCAATGACTTCTAATGCTTCTTATAACGCGATATCGCATATCATTTCTATGTTTTATGATATTATATAATATTCATTGCGAAGTGTTATGTATACCTCGACTACACTTCAGAAGAATGTAAATACCACACTTCCTTGCTAGGAAATTGCGTTTCTAGATGTATACACATCGTAGCAATAGGTTTCTAACTCTTTATTAGACGCGATGTCGGATGTCAGTTCTAAGTCACATGATAAGATGTAATTTCAATGCAACGCGTTATTTATATCTCCTCTACACTTCAAATGAATGTAAATGCATCACTTCCTTGCTACGGAATATCGTTTCTATATCTGAAGGTTTAGAAGCAGTCCCATTTCTTGTGTCGCATATTGTATATTGTATCTTATATCGTGAAGCGAGTTATGATACCCGGTAATTCGCGGCGTGTTGCGTAGTTTCCCGTAGCCCTTGTTAGTTAAACCCACGTCGAGACCACAAATAAACATGCCGTCACTTCAGTATCTCGCGACCTGAGTGTGTGTACTTAGCTAGGCGTAGTCGGGAGGAGGAGCATTTCGAAATTTCAAGGGTTGTTCCGCCCCAGGGTTCCCGGGGTCGTGTAGTCTATCCCTTTGCTACTTTCTGAGCAGCTGGCGCCCAAGAAAAGTTGTACGTGAGCGGATACCTTGGAACGATAGATCGCTTTAGATTAAAGTACGTTTACACTTTAAAGCATTTAGATAATTAACCCCTTCGAGCTTCCCTGACTTACTATATATAGGTTTCCGTCACAACTAATAGGAACCATCACTTTATATAGATATATAGAACACACATAGTTTTAAACGTAGAACTGAGAATTTTAGAACTTACTTTGAAAGTTAGTAGTGAGGAATTCCATCGGATTTCATAGAAATTCAGAACTTACTTGCTATGAAACATAGGCAGATAAGGGCTATCGCGTTGCTTAGAACTTTAGAACTTGCTTACTTTAACAAAGATTTCTATTGGCTTCGTCCGTTCTTTTAGAAGAGTTTTTGATAAACCACATACTTTTCACGCTTCTGATATCTTCGAAAGTTAGCGAGATGTAATCGTTTAAGTTCTAAAATGATTACTTAGTGTGGATTATTAGTTAGTAACTCGCTCATAAACGAGTCTGCATAGGATTTAATCCATAAGTTTTTAAGCCTGGAATTTATGCAGTTATTTGCTATTCACTTATTGCTCAAACGACAAAGATTCTGACCACTTCAAAATGGTTGACTTTCATCAATTTTCTTAAAAATTGAAATACTGCCCAACTGCTTGCATTAGAGACTGTAATTAAAGCTTTCAAAACATTTTACCTCTTATAGATGAATTCTGGAATTGAAATTGAATGTTTGACTTTTCTAACTCCTGTTTAGACATCTTTCTATTGGAATGTTCAAGTATTTTTCATATTCGTAATTATTAAAAATGTTTTACTTGATTCTTTAATTTAATATTTTGAATTTTCTGAGAAATATTTTTTATCGTAATGAACTATATAATTGCAATTATAATTCTTTATGAAATAATAATAACAGAAAGGTATGTATCCATTCTTGTAGTTTTGTAAAGAGTATTTAATCTTCATATCTAAAATGAAACATTGAGATCTGTTTACAATCTAATGGAATTGAATTACCTTTTGATTCAAATTCACAATGATAATCTTCCATAGTTCAACAATTTTGTGAGCTGTCCTCAGGAATCCGCAGCTCAGTACTTATAAAATGAACGACACAAAGAACAGCCTAACCAAACGTATTCGAACCGATTTTTCAATACTAATCTTATCATGTTTAACTTATGCTGCAAACTATTGAAATGCCCTTCGAAAAGTGTTTATTCACAGTGAAGTAAACGGTAAGTATTACGCCTTCCACCACTGTTTACAATACGTATGTTTCAATTACTATCAAAACCGTGAGTATTATCGCCTTTCTTTACTTTTTGTAACCTTCAATGCCTTCATGTTACAGATCGTTAAACTTGCTTTAAAATGCTCTATCGTATTACGGAAGAATGGACATACCAATTCATTTCAAAAAATGAAGGTAACCTTCATATGTCCAACATAACTCCACTTACAAAAAAACTATTTTCATCAACGGATGGGCCCTTTGTACTATGCAATTTTATATTAGCAAAAACTTCTATGAAACTTATAGTTTCGTGGGTATCTGAGGTGCTAATTATTACTGCCCCACCCTGTATATTGTTATGGATGTGTCCAACAAGGCAACGATGAACAGAGTTAAATTTAATATTATGATGTTTATTATTTTACTTATAATATATTTGTTTTTCTGAAATTTTGCCAAAAAACAATGTTCACGATGTCGACAGATGAATATATTTGCCTTAGAATTACAAGAGCCAACAATTTCGAAAGTAGAATATTTCTTTACTTCGCTAACCGAATCATTGCAAACGTTAAGTAAAGTGCGTGCCTTTCAAAACAGTCAGATGCAAATTACGATACAACGTTTCCAAGAAATGGTACGTGCCACTGTTTTTTAATTTCCGTTTATTTAATCAAAGGAAATTTAATTGAAATATCCGCAAAATTTGAGGACAAAAAGTTATTGTAATTTTACGCAACATATATGATGATGATAAAGGATAAGTATACGGAACTGAAAATGGAAAGTAGCGAGCAGAAAAAGAAACTGATGGAGCTACAAAGTAGATTGATACATCCGTCAAATGATGATTCTAGGTTAATAAAATCTGTTAATCAAAGAACTATTGCAAAAATCAAGTATAATCAATATTACTTCTGCTCAAAGGCTATAATAGAATTGGACCGAAATGGATACAAAACAGGCAATTATATCTATACGTTCTATTCTATGCAAAGGCAAATATTTCGAAGAGAAAAGATGTGTTACTTACAAATTACTTATGTTCCTAGATATCTCACTAATTCAGGCTTCTTGTCTTGCAGAACTAATCATTCATTTAACACGTAAAGGGGTCGAAGAATAGTAAAAGATTTTTATATTTCATAGCCTCACTCGATACGTCGATTCGATCACGTAAAATATCGGACATTAATTGCATCTACATCTTCAGACTTGTAATTTGTATTGTATAACGGGTGGTGATCCACGGTCATTCGCGGCGTGTCGTATACCCTTTTGTAATACCGCGTCGAGGCAATCTAGAAAGAAGCCGTGAGTTCAGTATCCCGCGACCCTAATTTGCGCACTCGGCTAGAAGCAGTCGAGCGAAAGAGTATTTCGAAATTTCCAGGGTTATCTTGAACCGGGTTTCCCCGGGTTGCGTGGTTTACTAGTTTTTGCTACTTTTTGAGTAGCTGGCGCCCAAAAAGTCCCAGCATCGCAGCTTCGAAATACCCGCTGGATAGGAAATTTATTGTTCTGTACTTCGCGTTGCCGAATCACGCGGATATTCTGTACCCTGATATAACCCCGGATTAAACTTCTGGATACCCCGTTATTATTGGTTCTATATACCCTTTTCTTGAGGATTGAAACGGGAAAAACCGTCACAGTACATAATTATACATGACTGAATAAGAAGGATATCATATACTTTTATAATGAATGCGATATAAGAATATAAAACGAAGAGCTATCCACTCCCATCAGGAGTAAAAACAATGTTTGGTACGCAAAGTTCATTGCAAAATATAATCAAGCAGTTAATATATCAAATCACAGCACACAATAAATCACTGAATGTATAATGATATGAATAGTAAGAAAAACATATTTACCTGTTAGATGTTTATAAATTCAAATTTAAAAGTCCAAGTAACATTTAATATATTATTGTTTAACAAGGTGATTTAATGTTGTTTCAAATAGGCGTGCAGAACTAGCTCGTACCTCTGTCAATGTAATTCCATTCGAAAAATACAAAGGATAAGAGGAAATATTCTCCAATCTATAACATATATAAATCAACGGATGCAAGAGAGAACACTCGATCTCGGTGTAACGAGACCGGGGCGTCATCCTGCAGTAATCGTATAAAGCCTGTTCCGAGATGGTGTAGAGAGGGAATGTGGAGGGTGAAAAGCATAAAATAACAACAATGTAACTAAAGAGAAAGAGAAAGAAAATATGTGGAAGCATTGCATTTATTAAGAGGAAATCCTAGAAATATCAAACAACAGATTATATACCATACTGTAAGGGTAAGGTACAACGAAATAGACGATATCGTGAGAGAAACTAAAAAAATCGAGAAACTTAAAAAGAAAATAATACTTTAGATTGAGCGAATCAATATCACTGATCCCGGCAAGCTTAATGGAAAACGCATAACGATGAATCGGTTAGAGTATAAGATAGATGTTGGTCGCGGTTTGAGTGGCCCTGGGAATCCTTTGCTCGCATCAGGGCAGGCAGTAGGATGGTGGAGGGCCTGCCCTCCTGTTGCTTGGATCTATAGAATTCACATTCTATTGTAAAGTAGAAGCAGATAATTATAATGCTTTTCATAGAAGATTACAGCTCACTTAATTCGAAACGTTGAAATGAGATGAGTCATGGCATTATATAATGCATTAGTACTCTATTGTCTCGACATGTAGACACTACGAAGGGCAATCCTGTTGCATGGAGCTGTAGAATTTACATTCTTATGAAGTTTTAAAGCAGATAAGCATAGAGCTATGCATACGAGATTACAGCATTCTTACTTTAAAACGATGAAATGGGATGCGCCAGCGCATTGCATGGAGAATTCTAGCTCGATTGCTTTAACAGACAGACACTACGGAGCGCCATGCCGTTGCATGGAACTATATAGTTCACATTCCATTGAAGATCTCTAACAGTTAAGCATAATGTTATGGATATATGATTACAGATTCCTTGCTTTAAAACGTTGAAATGAGATGCGACATTGCGTTGCATGAAGTATTATAAATGTCTTGCTTGGACACGTAGAGATCTGGAAAAGATATGTTGCAAGTAAGTATAGGATTCACATCCTTCTACGGTCTAGATGCAGACAAATGTAACATATTGCATAGAACAATGCAATTTACCATGAATCATTGAACTGACTTGCGACATCGTGTAGAATGAAGCAATAGAACTCCATTGCTCCGATAAGTAAACAACTGGAAACGCTATTTCCTAGCAAGGAAGTGTCGCATTTACATACTCTTGAAAGGAATACGAGGTATACATGACACTTCGCAATGAATATTATATCTTATCATGAAACATAGAAATGAGATGCGACTTGTCGTTTTAGGAAGCATTAGAGCCCTATTGTTTCGGTACGTAGACATTTGGAAACGCTATTTCCTAGCAAGGATGTGTAGCATTTACATTATTTTGAAGTGAATGCGAGGTATACATGACACTTCGCACTCAATATTATATCTTATCACGAGACATAGAAATGAAATGCGACATCTCGTTTTAAGAAGCATTCGGAGTCTATTGCTACGATACATAGACATTTGCAAACGCTATTTCCTACGATGGAAACGTCGCATTTACATTCTTTTGAAGCAAATACGAGGTATACATGACACTCCGCAATGAATATTATATCTTATCATGAAACATAAAATGAGAAGCGATATCGCGTTTTAAGAAGCACTAAAACTCTATTGCTGCGATACGTAGACATCTGCAAACGCTATTTCCTAGCAAGAAAGTATCGCATTTACATTCTTTTGAAGTGAATGCGAGTTACGCGTAACACTCCACAAAGAATATTACACCTTATCACGAAACATAGAAATGAAATGCGATATCGCTATTTAAAAAGCATTAGACCTCAATTGCTGCGATACGTTGACATCTACAAAAGCTATTTCCCAGAAAGGAAGTGTCGCAATTACATTCTTTTGAAGTGAATACAAGGTATACATGACACTTCGCAAAGAATATTGTATCTTATCATGAAACATAGAAACGAGATGCGATATCGCGTTTTAATACGCATTAGGACACTATTGCTTCGACGCGAAGGTATCTGCAAACGCTGTTTCCTAGCAAGGAAGTGTCGCATCTACATAATTTTGAAGCGAATACGAGGTATACATGACACTTCGCAATGAATATTATATCTTATCATGAAACATAGAAATGAGATGCGATATCCCGTTATAAGAAGCATTAGCACCCTATTGCTTCGATACGTAGACATCTGCAAATGCTACTTCTAATAGAAAGGGAGTTTCGCATTTACATTAATATGAAGTGTATGCGAGATATATGTGACACTTCGCAATGAATATCATATCTTATCATGAAACATAGAAGTGAGGTACGATAGCGCGTTTTAAGAAGTATTAGAACCCTATTACCTCGATGGGGAGACATCTGCAAACGCTATTTCCCAACATGGAAGTACCGCATTTACATTCTCTTGGAGTGAATACGAGGTATACATGACACTACGCAATGAATATTATATCTTATCATGAAACATAGCAGTGAGATGCGATATCCCGCTTTAAGAAGCATTAGCACTCTATTGCTACGATACGTAGACATCTGCAAACGCTATTTCCTAGCATGGAAGTGTCGCATTTACATTCATTTGTAGTGAAAACGAGGTAGAAGTGACACTTCGCCATGAATATTATATCTTATCACGAGACATAGAAATGAGATGCGATATCGCGATTTATGAGGCATTAGAACACCATTGCTACGATAGGACGACATCTGCAAACGCTATTTCCTAGCATGGAAGTGTCGTATTTACTTTCTTATGGAGTGAATACGAGGAATACATGACACTTCCCAATGAATATTATGTCTTATCTCGGAACATAGAAATGAGAAGCGATATCGCGGTTTAAGAAGCATTACAACTCTAGTGCTACGATACGAAGACATCTGCAAACGCTATTTACTAGCAAGGAAGTATCGCATTTACATACTTTTGACGTGAATACGAGCTATACATGACACTTCGCAATTATTATTATGTCTTATCATGAAACATAGAAGTGAGATGGGACATCTCGTTTTAAGAAGCACTAGAAATCCACTGTTTTGAAATGTAGAGATCTGCAAACGCAATTTCCTGGCATGGAAGTGTCGCATTTACATTTTTTTGAAGTGTCACGTCCTGAAGTCGCGAAAGCGCTCGTCACGTGGACACTTTTCGTAGCCGTTCCCGAAATCGACGCGAATTGCGCAGAGCTGGGTTCGTCGGCGGACAAGACTCGATTTACCGGGTACAAAGATGTGCAACTTACCTTTCGATGCTCCAGGCGTCGTAGCTCTCCTCATCCTCGTAGCGTGGAGTGGAATCCTCCCTCGCGTATGTGTGGCGTCGCATCCCCGTTCCGTGGCGGCGAGTATGCGGGTTGCCGGCGTGTAGGGGATCCGGATGCTGGAGGAGAAGCGGATGCTGATCTGTGGCCATCGAGGTTGGCGGGCGGCGTCTGAGGGTGGCAGGCGGTACGCCTGACGTCACGACACTTTGCTAGGAAGTAGCATTAGCAGATATCTACGTATCGTAGCAGTAGACTTCTAATGCTTCTCAAAACGCGATATCGCATCTCATTCCTATGTTTCATGATAAGATATAATATTAAATGCCAAGTGTAATGGATACCTCGTATTCACTTCAAAAGAATATAAATGCGACACATCCGTGCTAGGAAATAGCGTTTGCAGATGTCTACGTATAGTAGCAATAGATTTCTAATGCTTCCTCAAACGCGATATCGCATCTCATTTCTATGTTTCATGATAAGATATAATATTCATTGCGAACTTTCATGTATGCCTCGCATTCACTTCAAACGAATGTAAATGCGACACTTCCTTGCTAGGAAATAGCGTTTGCAGATGTCTACGTATCGAAGCAATAGAGTTCTAAAGCTTGCTAATTCGCGATATCGCATCTCATTTCTATGTTTCATGATAAGATATAATATTCATTGTGGAGTGTTGTGTATACCTCGTATTCACTTCAAAAGAATGTAAACGCGACACTTCCTTGCCAGGAAATAGCGTTTGCAGATGTTTACGTATCGTAGCATTAGATTTCTAATGCTTCTTAAATCGCGATATCGCATCTCACTTCTATGTTTCATGATAAGATATAATATTCATTGTGCAGTGTTATGAATTCCTCGTATTCATTTCGAAAGAATGTAAATGCGACACTTCCTTTCTAGGAAATAGCGTTTACAGATATCTACGTATCGTAGCAATAGAGTTCTAATGGTCCCCAAAACGCGTTGTCGCATCTCATTTCTGTGTTTCATGATTACATATAATATTCATTGTGCAGTGTTATGTATACCCCGTATTCACATCAGAAGAATGTAAATGCGACACTTCCTTCCTTGGAAATAGCGTTTGCAGATGTCTACGTATCGAAGCAATAGTGTTTTAATGCTTCTTAAATCGTCATATCGCATCTCATATCTACGTTTCGTGATAAGATATAATATTCATTGCGAAGTGTCATGTATACCTCGTATTCCTTTCAAAAGAATGTAAATGCTACACTTCCTTGCTAGGAAGTAGCGTTTGCAGATGTCTACGTATCGAAGCCATAGTGTTCTAATGCTTCTCAAATCGCCATATCGCATCTCATTTCTATGTTTCATGATAAGATATAATATTCATTGTGCAGTGTTATGTATACCTCGTATTCACTTCAAAAGAATGTAAATGCGACTCTTCCTTGCTAGAAAATAGGCTTTGCAGATGTCTACGTATTGAAGCAATAGAGTTCTAATGCTTCTTAGAACGTCATATCGCATCCCATTTCTACGTTTCCTGATAAGATATAATATTCATTGCGAAGTGCCATGTATACCTCGTATTCCTTTCAAAAGGATGTAAACGCGACACTTCCTGGCTAGGAAGTAGCGTTTGCAGATGTCTACGTATCGAAGCAATAGAGTTCTAATGCTTCTTAAATCGCCATATCGCATCTCATTTCTATGTTTCAAGATAAGATATAATATTCATTGCGAAGTGTCATGCATACGACGTATTCCTTTCAAAAGAATGTGAATGCGACAGTTCCTTGCTAGGAAATAGTGTTTGCAGATATCTACGTATCGAAGCAATAGAGTTCCAAAGCTTCTTAGATCGCGATATCGCATCTCATTTTTATGTTTCATGATAAGATATAATAATCATTGTGCAGTGCTATGAATATTCCGTATTCACTTCAAAAGAATGTAAGTGCGACACTTCCTTGCTAGGCAATAGCATTTGCAGATGTCTACGTATCGAACCAATAAACTTCTAATGCTTCTTAAATCGCCATATCGCATCTCATTTCTATGTTTCATGTTAAGATATAGTATTCATTGCGAAGTGTCATGTATACCTCGTATTCCTTTCAATAGAATGTAAATGTGACACTTCCTTGCTAGGAAGTAGAGCTTGCAGATGTCTACGTATCGAAGCAATAGAGTTCTAATGCTTCTTAAATCGCTATATCGCTACTCATTACTATGATTCATGATAATATATAATATTCATTGCGAAGTGTCATGTATACCTCGCATACACTTCAAATGAATGTGAGTGCGACAGTTCCTTGCTAGGAAATAGAGTTTGCAGATATCTACGTATCGAAGCAATAGAGTTCTAAAGCTTCTTAAATCGTCATATCGCATCTCATTTCTATGTTTCATGACAAGATATAATATTCATTACGAAGTGCCATGTATACCTCGTATTCCTTTCAATAGAATGTAAATGTGACACTTCCTTGCTAGGAAATAGAGTTTGCTGATGTCTACGTATCGAAGCAATAGATTTCTAATGCTTCTTAAATCGTCATATCGCATCCCATTTCTACGTTTCCTGATAAGATATATTATTCATTGAGCAGTGTTATGTATACCTCGCATACACTTCAAATGAATGTGAATGCGACAGTTCCTTGCTAGGAAATTGTGTTTGCAGATATCTACGTATCGAAGCAATAGATTTCTAATGCTTCTTAAATCTCCATATCGCATCCCATTTCTATGTTTTATGATAAGATATAACATTCATTGAGCAGTGTTATGTATACCTCGCATACACTTCAAATGAATGTGAATGCGACAGTTCCTTGCTAGGAAATTGTGTTTGCAGATATCTACGTATCGAAGCAATAGATTTCTAATGCTTCTTAAATCTCCATATCGCATCCCATTTCTATGTTTTATGATAAGATATAATATTCATTGTGCAGTGTCATGTATACCTCGTATTCACATGAGAAGAATGTAAATGCGACACTTCCTGGCTAGGAAATAGCGTTTGCAGGTGTCTACGTATCGTAGCAATAGTGCTCTAATGCTTCTCAAAACGCTACATCGTTTTTCCTTTCTATGTTTCATGATAGTATATAATATTCATTGCGTAGTGTCATGTACACCTCGCATGCACCTGAAATGAATGTAAACGCGACACTTCCTTGCTTGGAAATAGCGTTTGCAGATGTCTACGTATCGAAGCAATAGACATCTAATGCTACATAAATCGCCATATCGCATCTCATTTCCATGTCTCATGATAAGATATAATATTCATTGCGAAGTGTCATGTATACCTCGCATACACTTCAAATGAATGTGAATGCGACAGTTTCTTGCTAGGAAATAGAGTTTGCAGATATCTACGTATCGAAGAAATATAGTTCTAAAGCTCCTTAAATCGCGATATCGCATCTCATTTCTATGTTTCATGAAAAGATATAATGTTCATTGTGCAGTGTTATGAATACCTCGTATTCACTTTAAAAGAATGTAAATGCGACACTTCCTTGCTTGGAAATAGCGCTTGCAGATGTCTACGTATCAAAGCAATAGTATTCTAAAGCTTCTTAAATAGTCATATCGCATCTCATATCTACGTTTCATGACAAGGTATAATATTCATTGCGAAGTGTCATTTATACCTCGTTCTCCTTTCAAAAGAATGTAAATGCTACACTATCTTGCTTGGAAATAGCGTTTGCAGATGTCTACGTATCGTAGCATTAGTTTTCTAATCCTTCTCAAATCGTCATATCGCATCTCATATCTACGTTTCATGATAAGATATAATATTCATTGCGAAGTGTCATGAATACCTCGTATTCCTTTCAAACGAATGTAAATGCGACACTTCCTTGCTAGGAAATAGCGTTTGAAGATGTCTACGTATCCAAGGAATAGAGTTCTGATGCTTCTTGAGACGCGATATCGCATCTCATTAATATGTTTCTCCGTTAGGTATGTTATCCATTGCGAAGTGTTATGTATACTACGTCTACACTTCAAAAGAATATAAATGACATTCGTTCTTGCTAGGAAATAGCGTTTCCAGATGTCTGCGTTTTGATGCGTTAGAGTTCCAATGCTTCTTAAAACGCGATATCTTATTTCATTTCTGTGTTTCATGACATGATTTAATATTCATTGCGAAGTCTTATGTATACCTCGTCTACACATCAAAACAATGTAAATGCCACACCTCCTTGCTAGGAAATAGCGATTCCACATATCTACGTATCGAAGCAATAGAGTTCTAATGCTTCTTTAAACGAGATATAGCATCTAATTTCTATGTAACTGGTTATGATTTAATATTCATTGCGAAGTGTTATGTATACCTCGTCTACACTTCAAAACAACGTAAATGTCACACATCCTTGCTAGGAAATGCGTTTCCAGATGTTTCCCTATCGAAGCAATAAAGTTCTAAAGCTTCTTAAAACGCGACATCACATCTCACTTCTATGATTCATGATAAGATATAATATTCATTGCGAAGTGTTATGTATACCTCGTCTACACTTCAAAAGAATGTAAATGCCACACTTCCTTGCTAGAAAATAGCGTTTCCAGATGTCTACGTGTGGAAGCAATACGGTTTTAATGCTTCTTAAAACGCGATATCGCACCTAATTTCTATGTTTCATGATAATATATAATATGCATTGCGAAGTGTTATGTATGCCTCGTCTACACTTCAAAACAACGTAAATGTCACACATCCTTGCTAGGAAATGCGTTTCCAGATGTTTACCTATCGAAGCAATAAAGTTCTAATGCTTCTTAAAACGCGACATCACATCTCACTTCTATGATTCATGATAAGATATAATATTCATTGCGAAGTGTTATGTATACCTCGCATACACTTCAAATGAATGTAAATGCGACACTTCCTTGCTAGGAAATAGCGTTTGGAGATGTCTACGTATCGAAGCAATAGAGTTCTAATGCTGCTTAAATCGCCATACCGCATCTCATTTCTATGTTTCATTATAAGATATAACTTTCATTGCGAATTGATATGTACTCCACGTCTACACTTCAAATGAATGTAATGCGACACTTCCTGGCTAGGAAGTAGCATTTGCAGATGTCTACATATATAAGCAATAGAGCTCTAATGCTTCTTAAATCGCCATATCGCACCTCAATTTTATGTTTCAGGATAAGATATAATATTCACTGTGGAGTGTTATGTCTACTTCGTATTCACCTCAAAAAAATGTAAATGCGACACTACCTTGCTAGGAAGTAGCGTTTGCAGATGTCTACGTATCGAAGCAATAGAGTTCTAATGCTTCTCAAATCGTCATATCGTATCTCATTTCTATGTTTCATGATAAGATATAATATTCATTGTGCAGTGTTATGTATACATCGTATTCACATCAACTGAATGTAAATGCGACACTTCCTTGCTAGGAAATAGCGTTTGCAGATGGCTACGTATCGAAGCAATAGAATTCTAATGCTTCTTAAATCGTCATATCGCATCTCATTTCCATGTTTCGTGATAAGATATAATATTCATTGTGGAGTGTTATGTATACCTCGTATCCACTTGAAAAGAATGTAAATGCGATACTTCCTTCCTAGGAAATAGCGTTTGCAGATGTCTACGTATCGAAGCAATAGCGTTCTAATGCTTCTTAAATCGCGATATCGCATCTCATATCTACGTGTCTTGATAATATACAATATTCATTGTGAAGTGCTATGTATACCTCGTTTTCTTTTCAAAAGAATGTAAATGCTACAATTCCTTGCTAGGAAATAGCGTTTGCAGATGTCTACGTATCGAAGCAATAGTGTTCGAATGCTTCTTAAATCGCGATATCGCATCTCATTTCTATGTTTCATGATAAGATATAATATTCATTGTGCAGTGTTATGTATACCTCGTATTCACTTGAAAAGAATGTAAATGCGACACTTCCTTGGTAGGTAGTAGCATTTGCAGATGTCTACGCATCGAAGCAATAGTGTTCTAATGCTTCTAAAATCGCGATATCGCATCCCATTTCTATGTTTCATGATAGGATATAATATTCATTGTGCAATGTTATGTATACCTCGTATTCACTTCAAAAGGATGTAAATGCGACACTTCCTTGCTAGGATGTTGCGTTTACAGATGTCTACGTATCGAAGCAATAGATTTCTAATGCTTCTTAAATCCTCATATCGCATCTCATTTTTATGTTTTATGATAAGCTATAGTATTCATTGCGAAGTGCCATATATACCTCGTATTCCTTTCAAAAGATTGTTAATGCGACACTTCCTTGCTAGGAGGTAGCGTTTGCAGATGTCTACGTATCGAACCAATAGATTTCTAATGCTTCTTAAATAGCCCTATCGCATCTCATTTCTATGTTTCTTGATAAGATATTATATTCATTGTGCAGTGTTATGTATATCTCGTCTATACTTCAAATGAATGTAAATGCGACACTTCCTTGCTAGGAAATAGGGTTTGCAGATGTTTACGTATCTAAGCAATAGAGTTCTAATGCTTCTTAAATCGTCATATCGCATCTCATATCTACGTTTCATGATAAGATATAATATTCATTGTGCAGTGTTATGTATATCTGGTCTATACTTCAAACGGATGTAAATACGACACTTCCTTGCTAGGAAGTAGCGATTGCAGATGTCTACGTATCGAAGCAATAGTGTTCTAATGCTTCTTAAATCGCGATATCGCATCTCATATCTACGTTTCTTGATAAGATACAATATTCATTGTGAAGTGCTATGTATACCTCGTTTTCCTTTCAAAAGAATGTAAATGCTACAATTCCTTGCTAGGAAATAGCGTTTGCATATGTCCACGTATCGAAGCAATAGAGTTCTAATACTTCTTATATCGCGATATCGCATCTCATATTTATGTTTCATGATAATATATAATATTCATTGCGAAGTGTCATGTATACCTCGCATACACTTCAAATGAATGTGAACGCGACAGATCCTTGCTAGGAAATAGCATTTGCAGATGTCTACGCATCGATGCAATAGTGTTCCAATGCTTCTAAAATCGCGATATCGCATCCCATTTCTATGTTTCATGATAGGATATAATATTCATTGTGCAATGTTATGTATACCTCGTATTCACTTCAAAAGGATGTAAATGCGACACTTCCTTGCAAGGATGTTGCGTTTACAGATGTCTACGTATCGAAGCAATAGATTTCTAATGCTTTTTAAATCCTCATATCGCATCTCATTTCTATGTTTTATGATAAGCTACAATATTCATTGCGAAGTGCCATGTATACCTCGTATTCCTTTCAAAAGATTGTTAATGCGACACTTCCTTGCTAGGAGGTAGCGTTTGCAGATGTCTACGTATCGAACCAATAGATTTCTAATGCTTCTTAAATCGCCCTATCGCATCTCATTTCTATGTTTCTTGATAAGATATAATATTCATTGTGCAGTGTTATGTATATCTCGTCTATACTTCAAATGAATGTAAATGCGACACTTCCTTGCTAGGAAATAGGGTTTGCAGATGTTTACGTATCTAAGCAATAGAGTTCTAATGCTTCTTAAATCGTCATATCGCATCCCATTTCTATGTTTCATGATAAGATATAATATTCATTGTGCAGTGTTATGTATATCTCGTCTATACTTCAAATGAACGTAGATGCGACACTTCCTTGCTAGGAAATAGCGTTTCCAGATGTCTACGTATCGAAGCAGTAGTGTTCTAATGCTTGTTAAATCGCCATATCTCATCTCATTTCTATGTTTCATGATAAGATATAATATTCATTGCGAAGTGTCATGTATACCTCGTATTCGTTTCAAAAGAATGTAAATGCGACACTCCCTTGCTAGGAAGTAGCGTTTGCAGATGTCTACGTATCGAAGCAATAGTGTTCTAATGCTTCTTAAATCGCGATATCGCATCTCATATCTATGATTCATGACAAGATATAGTATTCATTGTGCAGTGTTATGTATACCTCTTATTCACTTCAAAAGAATGTAAATGCTGCAACTTCTTGCTAGGAAGTAGCGTTTGCAGATGTCTACGTGTCGAAGTAATAGAAATCAAATGCTTCATATATCGCCATATCGCAT
This sequence comes from Xylocopa sonorina, assembly GCF_050948175.1. NCBI lineage: Eukaryota > Metazoa > Arthropoda > Insecta > Hymenoptera > Apidae > Xylocopa > Xylocopa sonorina. The sequence goes on from NW_027490091.1 coordinate 4,133,164, forward strand.
CTCATTTCTATGTTTCATGATAAGATATAATATTCATTGCGAAGTGTCATGTATACCTCGTATTGGTTTCAAAAGAATGTAAATGCGACACTTCCTTGCTAGGAAGTAGCGTTTGCAGATGTCTACGTATCGAAGCAATAGATTTCTAAAGCTTGCTAATTCGCGATATCGCACCTCATATCTATGTTTCATGATAATATATAATATTCACAGTGCAGTGTTATGTATACCTCGTATTCACTTCAAAAGAATGTAAATGCGACACTTCCTTGCTAGGAAATAGCGTTTGCAGGTGTTTACGTATCAAAGCATTAGAGTTCTAATGCTTCTTAAATCGTCATATCGCATTTCACTTCTATGGTTCATGATAAGATACAATATTCATTGCGAAGTGTCATGTATACCTCGTATTCGTTTCAAAAGAATGTAAATACGACACTTCCTTGCTAGGAAGTAGCGTTTGCAGATGTCTAGGTATCGAACCAATGGATTTCTAATGCTTCTTAAATCGCCATATTACATCACTTTTCTATGTTTCATGATAAGATATAATATTCATTGTGGAGTGTTATGTATACCTCGTATTCCTTTCAGAAGAATGTAACTGCGACACTTCCTTGCAGGGAAATAGCGTTTGCAGTTGTCTACGTATCGAAGCAATAGTGTTCTAATGATTCTTAAATCGCGATATCGCATCTCATTTCTATGTTTCATGATATGATATAATATTCATTGTGCAGTGTTATGTATACCTCGTATTCACTTAAAAAGAATGTAAATGCGACACTTCCTTGGTAGGTAGTAGCGTTTGCAGATGTCTACGTATCGAAGCAATACAGTTCTAATGCTTCTTAAATCGTCATATCGCATCTCATATCTACGTTTCATGATATGATATAATATTCATTGCGATGTGACATGTATACCTCGTATTCCTTTCAAAAGAATGTAACTGCGACACTTCCTTGCTGGGAAATGGCGTTTGCAGATGTCTACGTATCGAAGAAATAGAGTTCTAAAGCTTCTTAAATCGCTATATCGCGTCTCATTTCTATGTTTCATGATAAGATATAATATTCATTGTGCAGTGTTAAGAATACCTCGTATTCACTTCAAAAGAATGTAAATGCGACACATCCTTGCTTGGAAAAAGCGTTTGCAGATGTCTACGTATCGAAGCAATAGTTTTCTAATGCTTCTTAAATCGCCATATCGCATCCCATTTCTATGTTTCATGATAAGATATAATATTCATTGTGCAGTGTTATGTATATCTCGTCTACACTTCAAATGAATGTAAATGCGACACTTCCTTGCAAGGAAATAGCGTTTGCAGATGTCTGCGTATCGAAGCAATAGAGTTCTAATGATTCTTAAATCGTCATATCGCATCTCATTTCTATGTTTCATGATAAGATATAATATTCATTACGAAGTGCGATGTATACCTCGTATACATTTCAATTGAAGGTACATGCGACAATTCCTTCCTAGGAAATAGCGTTTGCAGATGTCTACGTATCGAAGCAATAGATTTCTAAAGCTTGCTAATTCGGGATATCGCATCTCATATATATGTTTCATGATAAGATATAATATTCATTGTGCAGTGTTATGTATACCTCGTATTCACCTCAAAAGAATGTAACTGCGACACTTCCTTGCTAGGAAATAGCGTTTGCAGATGTCTACGTATCGTGGCATTAGATTTCTAATGCTTTCAAAACGCGATATCATTACTCATTACTATGTTTCATGATAATATATAATATTCATTGTGGTGTGTTATGTATACCTCGTATTCACTCCAAAAGAATGTAAATGCGACACTTCCTTGGTAGGTAGTAGCGTTTGCAGATGTCTACGTATCGAAGCAATAGAGTTCTAATGCTTCTTAAATCGTCATATCGCATCACATATCTACGTTTCGTGATATGATATAATATTCATTGCGATGTGTCATGTATACCTCGTATTCCTTTCAAAAGAATGTAACTGCGACACTTCCTTGCTGGGAAATAGCGTTTGCTGATGTCTACGTATCGAAGCAATAGTGTTCTAATGATTCTTAAATCGCGATATCGCATCTCATTCCTATGTTTCTTGATATGATATATTATTCATTGTGCAGTGTTATGTATACCTCGTATTCACTTGAAAAGAGTGTAAATGCTACACTTCCTTCCAAGGAAGTAGTGTTTGCAGCTGTCTACGTGTCGAAGCAATAGATTTCTAATGCTTCTTAAATCGTCATATCGCATCTCATTTCCATGTTTCATGATAAGATATAATATTCATTGTGCAGTGTTATGTATACCTCGTATTCACTTAAAAAGAATGTAAATGCGACACTTCCTTGGTAGGTAGTAGAGTTTGCAGATGTCTACGTACCGAAGCAATACAGTTCTAATGCTTCTTAAATCGTCATGTCGCATCTCATATCTACGTTTCATGATGTGATTTAATATTCATTGCGATGTGACATGTATACCTCGTATTCCTTTCAAAAGAATGTAACTGCGACACTTCCTTGCTGGGAAATGGCGTTTGCAGATGTCTACGTATCGAAGCAATAGTGTTTTAATGCTTCTTAAATCGTCATATCGCATCTCATTTCTATGTTTCATGATAAGATATAATATTACTTGCGAAGTGTCATGTATACCTCGTATTCCTTTCGAAAGAATGTAAATGCGACACTACCTTGCTAGGATATAGCGTTTGCAGATGTCTCCGTATAGAAGCAATAGAGTTCTAATGCTTCTCAAAACGCGATATCGCTTCTCATTACTATGTTTCATGACAAGATATAATATTCGCTGTAGAGTGTTATGTATACCTCGTATTCACATCAGAAGAATGTAAATGCGACACTTCCTTGCTAGGAAATAGCAATTTCAGGTGTCTACGTATCCAAGCAATAGATTTCTGATGCTTCTTAAGACGCGATATCGCATCTCACTTCTATGTTTCATTACAGGATGCAATATTAATTGCGAAGTGTCATGTATAGCTTGCATACACATCAAATGAATGTAAGAGCGTCACTTCCTTGCTAGGTAATAGCGTTTGCAGATGTCTTATGTATCGAAGCAATACAGTTCTAATACTTCTTGAATCGAAATATCGTATCTCATATCTATGTTTCATGATAAGATATAATGTTCATAGCGAAGTGTCATGTATACTTCGCATACACTTCAAATGAATGTATATGCGACACTTCGTTTCTAGGGAATAACGTTTCCAGACTCCTATGTATCGAAGCAATAGAGTTCTAGTGCTTCTTGCAACGCGATATCGCATCCCATTTCTATGATTCATGATAAGGTATAATATTCATTGCGAAGTGTCATGTATACCTCGTATTCACTTCAAAAGAATGTAAATGCGACACTTCCTTGCTAGGAAGTAGCGTTTGCAGATGTCTACGTATCGAAGCAATAGAATTCTAATGCTTCTTAACCCGCCATATTAAATCACATTTCTATGTTTCATGATAAGATATAATATTCATTGCGAAGTGTCATGTAAACCTCGTACTCCTTTCAAAAGAATGTAAATGCAACACTTCCTTGCTGGGAAATAGCGTTTGCAGATGTCTACGTATCGAAGCAATAGACATCTAAAGCTTCATAAATCGCGATATAGCATCTCATTTCTATGTTTCATGATAAGATATAATATTCATTGCGAAGTGTCATGTAAACCTCGTATTCCTATCAAAAGAATGTAAATGCGACACTACCTTGCTCGGAAATAGCGTTTGCAGATGTCACGTATCGAAGCAATAGTATTCTAATGCTTCTTAAATCGTCATATCGCATTTCATATCTACGTTTCACGTTAAGATATAATATTCATTGTGCAGTGTTATGTGCATCTCGTCTATACTTCAAATGAATGTAAATGCGACACTTCCTTGCTAGGAAATAGCGTTTGCAGATGTCTACGTATCGTGGCATTAGGGATCTAATGTTTCTCAAAACGCGATATCGCTTCTCATTTCTATGTCTCATGATAATATATAATATTCATTGTGGAGTGTTATGTATACCTCGTATTCACTTCAAAAGAATGTAAATGCGACACTTCCTTGCTAGGAAGTAGCGTTTGCAGATGTCTACGTATCGAAGCAATAGAATTCTAGTGCTTCTTAACTCGCCATATTACATCACATTTCTATGTTTCATGATAAGATATAATATTCATTGCGAAGTGCCATGTATACCTCGTATTCCTTTCAAAAGAATGTAAATGCGACACTTCCTGGCTAGGAAGAAGAGTCTGCAGATTTCTACGTATCGAAGCAATAGAGTTCTAATGCTTCTTAAATCGCCATATCGCATCTCATTTCTATGTTTCATGATCAGATATAATATTCATTGTGCAGTGTATGTATACCTCGTATTCACCTCAAAAGAATGTAAATGCGACACTTCCTTGCTAGGAAATAGCGTTTGCAGATGTCTACGTATCGAAGCAATAGATTTCTAAAGCTTGCTAATTTGCGATATCGCATATTCCTTTCATGATAAGATATAATATTCCTTGCGAAATGTCACGTATACCTCGTATTCCTTTCAAAAGAATGTAAATGCGTCACTTCCTTGCTAGGATGTAGCGTTTGCAGATGTCTTCGTATCGAAGCAATAGTGTTCCAATGCTTCTTAAATCGCGATATCGCATCTCATTTCTATGTTTCATGATAAGATATAATATTCATTGTGCAGTGTTATGTATACCTCATATTCACTTGAAATGAATGTAAATGCGACACTGCCATGCTTGGAAATAGCGTTTGCAGATGTCTACGTATCGAAGCAATAGTTTTCCAATGCTTCTTAAATCGTCATATCGCATCTCATATCTACGTTTCATGATAAGATATAATATTCTTTGCGAAGTGCAATGTACACCTCGTTTTCCTTTCAAAAGAATGTAAATGCGACACTTCCTTGTTAGGAAGTAGCGTTTGCAGATGTCTACGTATCAAAGCAATAGAGTTCTAATGCTTCTTAAATCGCCATATCGCATCTCATTTCTATGTTTCATGATAAGATATAATATTCGTTGTGCAGTGTTATGTGTATCTCGTCTGTACTTCAAATGAATGTAAATGCGACACTTCCTTGCTAGGAAATAGAGTTTGCAGATGCCTACGTATCGTGGCATTAGAGTTCTAATGCTTCTCAAAACGCGATATCGTTTCTCATTTACATGTTTCATGATGATATATAATATTATTTGCGAAGTGTCATGTAAACCTCGCATACACTTCAATTGAATGTACATGCGACACTTCCTTGCTAGGAAATAGCGTTTGCAGATGTCTACGTATCGAAACAATAGATTTCTAAAGCTTGCTAATTCGCGATATTGCATCTCATATCTATGTTTCATGATAACATATAATATTCATGGCGAAGTGTCATGTATACTTCACATACACTTCAAATGAATGTAAATGGGACACGTCCTTGCTAGGAAATGGCGTTTGCAGATGTCTACGTATCGAAGCAATAGACATCTAATGCATCATAAATCGCCATATTGCATCTCATTTCTATGTTTCATGATAAGATATAATATTCATTGTGCAGTGTTATGTATACCTCGCACACCTCAAGAGAATGTAAATGCGACACTTCCTTGCTAGGAAATAGCGTTTGCAGATATCTACGTATCGAAGCAATAGTGTCCTAAAGCTTCTTAAATCGCGATATCGCATCTCATTTCTATGTTTCATGATAAGATATAATATTCATTGTGCAGTGTTATGTATACTTCATATTCACTTGAAATGAATGTAAATGCGACACTGCCATGCTTCGAAATAACGTTTGCAGATGTCTACGTATCGAAGCAATAGTTTTCCAATGCTTCTTAAATCGTCATATCGCATCTCATATCTACGTTTCATGATAAGATATAATATTCTTTGCGAAGTGCTATGTATACCTTGTTTTCCTTTCAAAAGAATGTAAATGCGACACTTCCTTGTTAGGAAGTAGCGTTTGCAGATGTCTACGTATCAAAGCAATAGAGTTCTAATGCTTCTTAAATCGCCATATCGCATCATATTTCTATGTTTCATGATAAGAAATAATATTCGTTGTGCAGTGTTATGTGTATATCGTCTGTACTTCAAATGAATGTAAATGCGACACTTCCTTGCTAGGAAATAGCGTTTGCAGATGCCTACGTATCGTGGCATTATAGTTCTAATGCTTCTCAAAACGCGATATCGCTTCTCATTTACGTGTTTCATGATGATATACAATATTCATTGCGAAGTGTCATGTAAACCTCGCATACACTTCAATTGAATGTACATGCGACACTTCCTTGCTAGGAAATAGCGTTTGCAGATGTCTACGTATCGAAGCAATAGATTTCTAAAGCTTGCTAATTCGCGATATTGCATCTCATATCTATGTTTCATGATAACATATAATATTCATGGCGAAGTGTCATGTATACTTCGCATACACCTCAAATGAATGTGAATGCGACAGCTCCTTGCTAGGAAATAGTGTTTGCAGATATCTACGTATCGAAGCAATAGAGTTCTAAAGCTTCTTAAATCGCGATATCTCATCTCATTTCTATGTTTCATGATAAGATATAATGTTCATTGCGAAGTGTCATGTATACCTCGTACCCCTTTCAAAAGAATGTAAATGCGACACTTCCTTGCTAGGAAGTAGCGTTTGCAGATGTCTACGTATCGAAGCAATAGTGTTCTTATGCTTCTTAAATCGCCTTATTGCATCTCATTTCTATGTTTCATGATAAGATTTAATATTCATTGTGGAGTGTTATGTATACCTCGTATTCACTTCAAGAGAATGTAAACGCGACACTTCCTTGCCAGGAAATAGCGTTTTCAGATGTCTACGTATCATAGCATTAGAGATCTAATGCTTCTCAAAACGCGATATCGCTACTCATTACTATGTTTCATGATAATATATAATAGTCATTGTGGTTTGTTATGTGTACCTTGTATTCACTTCAAAAGAATGTAAATGTGACACTTCCTTGCTAGGAAATAGCGTTTGCAGATGTCTACGTATCGAACCAATGGATTTCTAATGCTTCTTAAATCGCCATATCGCATCACATTTCTCAGTTTCATGATAAGATATAATATTGATTGTGCAGTGTTATGAATACCTCGTATTCACTTCAAAAGAATGTAAATGCGACACTTCCTTGCTTGGAAATAGCGTTTGCAGATGTCTACGTATCGATCCAATAGGTTTCTAATGCTTCTTAAATCGCCATATCGCATCACATTTCTATGTTTCATGATAATATATAATATTCACTGCGAAGTGTCATGTATACCTCGCATACACTTCAAATGAACGTGAATGCGACACTTCCTTGCTAGCAAATAGCGTTTGCAGATGTCTACGTATCGCAGCAATAGTGTTCTAATGCTTCTTAAATCGCGATATCGCACCCCATTTCTATGTTTTATGATAAGATATAATTTTCATTGTGCAGTGCGATGTATACCTCGTATACATTTCAATTGAAGGTACATGCGACAATTCCTTCCTAGGAGATAGCGTTTGCAGATGTCTACGTATCGAAGCAATAGATTTCTAAAGCTTGCTAATTCGGGATATCGCATCACATATATATGTTTCATGATAAGATATAATATTCATTGTGCAGTGTTATGTATACCTCGTATTCACCTCAAAAGAATGTAACTGCGACACTTCCTTGCTAGGAAATAGCGTTTGCAGATGTCTACGTATCGTGGCATTAGATTTCTAATGCTTTCAAAACGCGATATTCTTACTCATTACTATGTTTTATGATAAGATATAATATTCATTGTGCAGTGTTATGTATACCGCAAATTCAATTCAAAAGAATGTAAATGCGACACTTCCTTGCTAGGACGTAGCGTTTGCAGATGTCTACGTATGGAAGCAATAGGTTTCTAATGCTTCTTAAATCGTCATATCGCATCTCATATCTGCGTTACATGATAAGATGTCATATTCACTGCGAAGTGTCATGTATACCTCGTATTCCTTTCAATAGAATGTAAATGCGACACTTCCTTGTTAGGAAGTAGCGTTTGCAGATGTCTACGTATCGAAGCAATTGGGATCTAATGCTTCTTAAATCGCCATATCGCTTCTCATTTCTATGTTTCATGATAATATATAATATTCATTGCGAAGTGTCATGTATACCTCGCATTCACTTCAAATGGATGTGATTGCGACAGTTCTTTGCTAGGAAATAGTGTTTGCAGATATCTGCGTATCGAAGCAATCGAATTCTAATGCTTCTTAAATCGCCATATCGCATATAATTTCTATGTTTCATGGTAAGATATAACATTCATTGTGCAGTGTTATGTATATCCCGTCTATACTTCAAATGGATGTAAATGCGACACTTCCTTGGTAGGAAGTAGCGTTTGCAGATGTCTACGTTTCGTGGAATTAGAGTTCTAATGCTTCTTAAATCGCGATATCGCATCTCAATTCTATGTTTCATGAGAAGATATAGTATTCATTGTGCAGTGTTATGTATACCTCTTATTCACTTCACAAGAATGTAAATGCAACAATTTCTTGCTGGGAAATAGCGTTTGCAGATGTCTACGTATCGAAGTAAGAAACACCAAATGCTCCATATATCGCCATATCGCATCTAATTTCTATGTTTCATGATAAGATATAATATTCATTGCGAAGTGTCATGTATACCTCGTATTCCTTTCAAAAGAATGTAAATGCGACACTTCCTTGCTAGGAAATAGCGTTTGCAGATATCTGCGTATCGTGGCAGTAGAGTTCTAATGCTTCTTAAGTCGCCATATTACACCACATTTCTATGTTTCATGATAAGATATAATATTCATTATGGAGTGTTATGTATACCTCGTATTCACTTCAATAGAATGTAGATGCGACACTTCCTTGCTAGGAAGTAGCGTATGCAGGTGTCTACGTATCGTAGCAATAGGGATCTAATGCTTCTTAAATAACCATATCGCTTCTCATTTCTATGTTTCATGATAATATATAATATTCACTGCGAAGTGTCATGTAAACCTGGTATTCCTTTCAAAAGAATGTAAATGCGACACTTCCTTGCTAGGAAGTAGCGTTTGCAGATGTCTACGTATCGTAGCAATTGAGTTCCAATGCTTCTTAAATCGCCATTTCGCATCTCATTTCTATGTTTCACGATAAGATATAATATTCATTGTGCAGTGTTATGTATACCTTGCATTCACCTCAAAAGAATGTCAATGCGACACTTCCTTGCTAGGAAATGGCGTTTGCAGATGTCTACGTATCGATGCAAGAGTGTTCTAAACTTGTTAATTCGCTATATCGCATCTCATTTCTATGTTTCATGATAATATATAATATTCATTGCGAAGTGCCATGTATACCTCGCATACACTTCAAATGAATGTAAATGCGACACTTCCTTGCCAGGAAATAGCGTTTGCGGATGTCTACGAATAGAAGCAAGCGAGTTCTAAAGTTTTATAAATCGCGATATCGCATCTCATTTCTATGTTTCATGATAAGATATAATATTCATTGTGCAGTGTTATGTATACCTCGTATTCACTTCAAAAGAATGTAAATGCGACACTTCCTTGCTAGGAATTAGCGTTTCCAGATGTCTACGTATCCAAGCAATAGAGTTCTAATGCTTCTTAAATCGCGATATCGCATCTCACTTCCATGTTTCACGTTAAGATATAATATTTATTGTGCAGTGTTATGCATATCTCGTCTATACTTCAAATTAATGTAAATGCGACACTTCCTTGCTAGGAAATACCGCTTGCAGATGTCTAAGTATCGAAGCAATAGAGTTCTAAGGCTTGTTAATTCGCGATATCGCATCTCATTCCTATGTTTCATGATAATATATAATATTCACTGCGAAGTGTCATGTATACCTCGCATACACATTAATTGAATGTACATGCGACACTTCCTTGCTAGGAAATAGCGTTTGCATATGTCTACGTATCGAAGCAATAGGTTTCTAAAGCTTGAAAATGGCGATATCGCATCTCATTCCTATGTTTCATGATAATGTATAATAGTCATTGCGAAGTGTCATGTATACATCTCATACACTTCAAATGAATGTGAATGCGACAGTTCCTTGCTAGGAAATAGCGTTTGCAGATATCTACGTATCGAAGCAATGGAATTCTAATGCTTCTTAAATCGTCATATCGCATCTCACTTCAATGTTTCATGATAAGATATAATATTCATTGCGAAGTGTCATGTAAACCTCGTATTCCTTTCAAAACAATGTAAATGCAAAACTTCCTTGCTAGGAAGTATCGTTTGCTTATGCCTACGTAACGAAGCAATAGTGTTCTAATGCTTCTCAAAACGCGATATCGCTACTCATTTCTATGTTTCATGATAAGATATAATATTCATTGTGCAGTGTTATGTATACCTCGCATACACTTCAAATGAATGTGAATGAGACAGTTCCTTGCTAGGAAATAGTGTTTGCAGATATCCACGTATCGAAGCAATAGAGTTCTAAAGCTTCTATAACCGCGATATCGCATCTCATTTCTATGTTTCATGATAAGATATAATATTCATTGTGCAGTGTTACGTATATCTCGTCTATACTTCAAATGATTGTAAATGCGACACTTCCTTGCTAGAAATAGCGTTTGTAGATGTCTACGTATCGTGGCATTATAGTTCTAATGCTTCTAAACACGCGATATCGCTTCGGATTTCTATGTTTCATGGTAATATATAATATTCATTACGAAGTGTCATGTGTACCTCGCATACACTTCAAATGAATGTGAATGCGACAGTTCCTTGCTAGGAAATAGTGTTTGCAGATATCTACGTATCGAAGCAATAGAGTTCTAAAGCTTCTTAAATCGCAATATCACATCTCATTTCTATGTTTCATGATAAGATATAATATTCATTGTGCAGTGTTAAGAATACCTCGTATTCACTTCAAAAGAATGTAAATGCGACACCTCCTTGCTTGGAAAAAGCGTTTGCAGATGTCTACGTATCGAAGCAATAGTTTTCTAATGCTTCTTAAGGCGCCATATCGCATCTAATTTCTATGTTTCATGATATTAATAATATTCATTGCGAAGTGTCATGTATACCTCGCATACACTTCAAATGAATGTGAATGCGACAGTTCCTTGCTAGGAAATAGTGTTTGCAGATATCTACGTACCGATGCATTAGACTTCTAAAGATTCTTATATCGCGATATCGCATCTCATTTCTATGTTTCATGATAAGATATAATATTCATTGTGGAGTGTTATGTGTACCTCGTATTCCTTTCAAAGGAATGTGAATGCGACACTTCCTTGCTAGGAAGTAGCGTTTGCAGATGTCTACGAATCGAAGCAATAGTGTTCTCATGCTTCTTAAATCGTCATACCGCATCTCATTTCTATGTTTCATGATAAGATACAATATTCATTGCGAAGTGTCATCTATACCTCGTATTCCTTTCAAAAGAATGTAAATGCGACACTTCCTTGTTAGGAAGTAGCGTTTGCAGATGTTTACGTATCGAAGCAATAGGGTTCTAATGCTTCTTAAATCGCAATATTGCATCTCATTACTATGTTTCATAAGAAGATATAATATTCATTGTGGAGTGTTACGTATACCTCGTATTCACTTCAAAAGAATGTAAACGCGACACTTCCTTGTCAGGAAATAGCGTTTGCAGACGTCTACGTATCGAAGAAATAGAGTTCTAAAGCTTGCTAATTCGCGATATCGCATCTCATTTCTATGTTTCATGATAAGATATAATATTCATTGCGGAGTGTTATGTATACCTCGTATTCACTCAAAAGAATGTAAACGCGACACTTCCTTGCCAGGACATAGCATTTGCAGATGTCTGCGTATCGTGGCAGTAGAGTTCTAATGCTTCTCAAAACGCGATATCGCATCTCATTTCTATATTTCATGATAAGATATAATATTCAGAGTGCAGTGTTATGTATACCTCGTATTCACTTCAAATGAATGTAAATGCGACACTTCCATGCTAGGAAGTAGCGTTTGCAGATGACTACGTATCGAAGCAGTAGAGCTCTAATGCTTCTCAAATCGCCATACCGCATCTCATTTCTATGTTTCATTATAATATATAATATTCATTGCGAAGTGTTATGTGTACCTCGCACTCACTTCAAATGAATGTACATGCGACACTTCCTTGCTAGGAAATAGCGTTTGCAGATGTGAACGTATCGTAGCAATTGAGTTCTAATGCTTCTTAAAATGGGATATCGCATCACATTTCTGTTTTTCATGATAAGATATAATACCCATTGCGAAGTGTCATGTATACGTCGTATTCTCTTCAAATGAATGTAAATGCGACACTTCCTTGCTATTAAATAGCGTTTGCAGACGTCTACGTATCGTAGCAATAGTGTTCGAATGCTTCTCAAAACGCGATATCGCATCTCATTTCTGTGTTTCATGATAAGGTATAATATTCATAGCGAAGTGTCATGTATACCTGGTATTTACTTCTAAAGAATGTACATGTGAAAGTTCCTTGCTAGAGAATAGCGATTTTAGATTTCTACGTATCGTAGCAATAGAGTTCCAATGCCCCTCAAAAACGCGATGTTGCATCTTAATTCTATGTTTCATGATAAGATATAATATTTATTGCGATGTGTCTTGTATACCTCGTATACACATCAAATCAATGTAAATGCGACGCTTCCTTGCTTGGAAATAGCGTTTGCAGATGTCTACGTATCGGAGCAATAGAGTTCTAATGCTTCTTAAATCGCCATATTACATCTCATTTCTATTTTTCACGATAGGATATAATATTCATTGTGGAGTGTTATGTATACCTGGTATTCACTTCAAAAGAATGTAAATGTGACACTTCCTTGCTAGGAAATAGCGTTTGCAGATGTCTACGTATCGTGGGATTAGAGATCCAATGCTTCTCAAAACGCGACATCGCATCTCATTTCTATGTTTCATGATAAGATATATTATTCATTGCGAAGTGTCATGTATTCCTGGTATTCCTATCAAAAGAATGTAAATGCGACACTTCCTTGTCAGGAAGTAGCGTTTGCAGATGTCTACGTATCGTAGCAATAGAGTTCTAATGCTTCTAAAATCGCAATTTCGCATCTCATTTCTATGTTTCACGATAAGATATAATATTCATTGTGCGGTGTTATGTATACCTCGTATTCACCTCAAAGGAGTGTAAATGCGACACTTCTTTGCTAGGAAGTAGCGTTTGCAAATGTCTACGTATCGAAGCAATAGATTTCTAATGCTTCTTAAAACGGGATATCGCATCTAATTTCTATGTTTCATGATAGGATGTAATATTCATTGCGATGTGTCATGTATACCTAGCATACACTTCCAGTGAATGTAAATGCGTCACTTCCTTGCTAGGAAATAGCATTTGCAGATGTCTACGTATCGTAGGAGTAGAGTTCTTATGCTTCTTAAAACGCAATATCGCATCACATATGTATGTTTCATGATAAGATGAAATATTCACTGCGATGTGTCACGTATACCTCCCAAACATTTCCAATGAATGTAAATGCGACACTTAATTGTTTGAAAATAGCGTTTGCAGAAGTCTACGTAACGAAGCAATTAAGTTCTAATGCTTGATAAGACGCGATATCGCAACTCACTACTATGTTTCATGATAAGATATAATATTCATTGCGAAGTGTTATGCATTCCTCGACTAATCTTTAAGTGAATGTAAATGCGACATTTCCTTCCTGGGAAATAGCGTTTGCAGATGTCTACGTATCGGAGCAATAGAGTTCTAAAGCTTCTTAAATCGCGATATCGCATCTCATTTCTATGTTTCATGATAAGGTATAATATTCATTGTGCAGTGTTATGAATACCTCGTAATCACTTCAAAAGAATGTAAATGCGACACTTCCTTGCTTGGAAATAGCGTTTGCAGATGTCTACGTATCGAAGCAGTAGTGTTCTAATGCTTCTTAAATCGCGATATCGCATCTCATTTCTAAGTTTCATGATAAGATATAAAATTCATTGCGAAGTGTCATGTATACCTCGCATACACTTCAAATGAATGTGAATGCGACAATTCCTTGCTAGGAAGTAGTGTTTGCAGATATCTAGTATTGAAGCAATAGAGTTCTAAAGCTTCTTAAATCGCCATATCGCATCTCATTTCTATGTTTCATGATAATATATAATATTCACTGCGAAGTGTCATGTATACCTCGCATACACTTCAAATGAATGTAAATGCGACACTTCCTTGCTAGGAAATAGCGTTTACAGATGTCTACGTATCGAAGCAATAGAGTTCTAATCGTCATACCGCATCTCATTTCTATGTTTCATGATAAGATATAATATTCATTGCGAAATGTCATGTATACCTCGTATTCCTCTCAAAAGAATGTAAATGCGACACTTCCTTGCTCGGCAGTAGCGTTTGCAGATGTCTACGTATCGAAGCAATAGTGTCCTAATGCTTCTTAAATCGCGATATCGCATCTCATTTCTATGTTTCATGATAAGATATAATATTCATTGCGAAGTGTCATGTATACCTCGCATACACTTCAAACGAATGTGAATGCGACAGTTCCTTCTTAGGAAATAGTGTTTGCAGATATCTAGTATCGAAGCAATAGAGTTCTAATGCTTCTTAAATCGCGATATCGCATCTCATTTCTATGTTTCATGATAAGATAAAATATTCATTGCGAAGAGTCATGTATGCCTCGTATTCCTTTCAAAAGACTAAATGCGACAATTCCTTGCTTGGAAATAGCGTTTGCAGATGTCTACGTATCGAAGCAATAGTTTCCTAATGCTTCTTAAATCGTCATATCGCATCCCATATCTACGTTTCATGACAAGATATAATTTTCATTGCGAAGTGTCATCTATACATCGTATTCCTTTCAAAAGAATGTAAATGCGACACTTCCTTGTTAGGAAGTAGCGTTTGCAGATGTCTACGTTTCGAAGCAATAGAGTTCTAAGGCTTCTTAAACCGCAATATTAAGTCTCATTCCTATGTTTCATACTAAGATATATTATTCATTGTGGAGTGTTATGTATACCTCGTATTCACTTCAAAAGAATGTAAACGCGACACTTCCTTGCTAGGAAATAGCGTTTGCAGGTGTCTACGTATCGAAGCAATGGAGGTCTAATGCTTCTTATAACGGGATATCGCATCTCTTTTCTATGTATCATGATAAGATATAATATTCATTTTGGATTGTAATGTATACCTCGTATTCCTTTCAAACGAATGTAAATGCGACACTTCCTTGCTAGGAAATAGCGTTTGAAGATGTCTACGTATCCAAGGAATAGAGTTCTGATGCTTCTTGAGACGCGATATCGCATCTCATTAATATGTTTCTCCGTTAGGTATGTTATCCATTGCGAAGTGTTATGTATACTACGTCTACACTTCAAAAGAATATAAATGACATTCGTTCTTGCTAGGAAATAGCGTTTCCAGATGTCTGCGTTTTGATGCGTTAGAGTTCCAATGCTTCTTAAAACGCGATATCTTATTTCATTTCTGTGTTTCATGACATGATTTAATATTCATTGCGAAGTCTTATGTATACCTCGTCTACACATCAAAACAATGTAAATGCCACACCTCCTTGCTAGGAAATAGCGATTCCACATATCTACGTATCGAAGCAATAGAGTTCTAATGCTTCTTTAAACGAGATATAGCATCTAATTTCTATGTAACTGGTTATGATTTAATATTCATTGCGAAGTGTTATGTATACCTCGTCTACACTTCAAAACAACGTAAATGTCACACATCCTTGCTAGGAAATGCGTTTCCAGATGTTTCCCTATCGAAGCAATAAAGTTCTAAAGCTTCTTAAAACGCGACATCACATCTCACTTCTATGATTCATGATAAGATATAATATTCATTGCGAAGTGTTATGTATACCTCGTCTACACTTCAAAAGAATGTAAATGCCACACTTCCTTGCTAGAAAATAGCGTTTCCAGATGTCTACGTGTGGAAGCAATACGGTTTTAATGCTTCTTAAAACGCGATATCGCACCTAATTTCTATGTTTCATGATAATATATAATATGCATTGCGAAGTGTTATGTATGCCTCGTCTACACTTCAAAACAACGTAAATGTCACACATCCTTGCTAGGAAATGCGTTTCCAGATGTTTACCTATCGAAGCAATAAAGTTCTAATGCTTCTTAAAACGCGACATCACATCTCACTTCTATGATTCATGATAAGATATAATATTCATTGCGAAGTGTTATGTATACCTCGCATACACTTCAAATGAATGTAAATGCGACACTTCCTTGCTAGGAAATAGCGTTTGGAGATGTCTACGTATCGAAGCAATAGAGTTCTAATGCTGCTTAAATCGCCATACCGCATCTCATTTCTATGTTTCATTATAAGATATAACTTTCATTGCGAATTGATATGTACTCCACGTCTACACTTCAAATGAATGTAATGCGACACTTCCTGGCTAGGAAGTAGCATTTGCAGATGTCTACATATATAAGCAATAGAGCTCTAATGCTTCTTAAATCGCCATATCGCACCTCAATTTTATGTTTCAGGATAAGATATAATATTCACTGTGGAGTGTTATGTCTACTTCGTATTCACCTCAAAAAAATGTAAATGCGACACTACCTTGCTAGGAAGTAGCGTTTGCAGATGTCTACGTATCGAAGCAATAGAGTTCTAATGCTTCTCAAATCGTCATATCGTATCTCATTTCTATGTTTCATGATAAGATATAATATTCATTGTGCAGTGTTATGTATACATCGTATTCACATCAACTGAATGTAAATGCGACACTTCCTTGCTAGGAAATAGCGTTTGCAGATGGCTACGTATCGAAGCAATAGAATTCTAATGCTTCTTAAATCGTCATATCGCATCTCATTTCCATGTTTCGTGATAAGATATAATATTCATTGTGGAGTGTTATGTATACCTCGTATCCACTTGAAAAGAATGTAAATGCGATACTTCCTTCCTAGGAAATAGCGTTTGCAGATGTCTACGTATCGAAGCAATAGCGTTCTAATGCTTCTTAAATCGCGATATCGCATCTCATATCTACGTGTCTTGATAATATACAATATTCATTGTGAAGTGCTATGTATACCTCGTTTTCTTTTCAAAAGAATGTAAATGCTACAATTCCTTGCTAGGAAATAGCGTTTGCAGATGTCTACGTATCGAAGCAATAGTGTTCGAATGCTTCTTAAATCGCGATATCGCATCTCATTTCTATGTTTCATGATAAGATATAATATTCATTGTGCAGTGTTATGTATACCTCGTATTCACTTGAAAAGAATGTAAATGCGACACTTCCTTGGTAGGTAGTAGCATTTGCAGATGTCTACGCATCGAAGCAATAGTGTTCTAATGCTTCTAAAATCGCGATATCGCATCCCATTTCTATGTTTCATGATAGGATATAATATTCATTGTGCAATGTTATGTATACCTCGTATTCACTTCAAAAGGATGTAAATGCGACACTTCCTTGCTAGGATGTTGCGTTTACAGATGTCTACGTATCGAAGCAATAGATTTCTAATGCTTCTTAAATCCTCATATCGCATCTCATTTTTATGTTTTATGATAAGCTATAGTATTCATTGCGAAGTGCCATATATACCTCGTATTCCTTTCAAAAGATTGTTAATGCGACACTTCCTTGCTAGGAGGTAGCGTTTGCAGATGTCTACGTATCGAACCAATAGATTTCTAATGCTTCTTAAATAGCCCTATCGCATCTCATTTCTATGTTTCTTGATAAGATATTATATTCATTGTGCAGTGTTATGTATATCTCGTCTATACTTCAAATGAATGTAAATGCGACACTTCCTTGCTAGGAAATAGGGTTTGCAGATGTTTACGTATCTAAGCAATAGAGTTCTAATGCTTCTTAAATCGTCATATCGCATCTCATATCTACGTTTCATGATAAGATATAATATTCATTGTGCAGTGTTATGTATATCTGGTCTATACTTCAAACGGATGTAAATACGACACTTCCTTGCTAGGAAGTAGCGATTGCAGATGTCTACGTATCGAAGCAATAGTGTTCTAATGCTTCTTAAATCGCGATATCGCATCTCATATCTACGTTTCTTGATAAGATACAATATTCATTGTGAAGTGCTATGTATACCTCGTTTTCCTTTCAAAAGAATGTAAATGCTACAATTCCTTGCTAGGAAATAGCGTTTGCATATGTCCACGTATCGAAGCAATAGAGTTCTAATACTTCTTATATCGCGATATCGCATCTCATATTTATGTTTCATGATAATATATAATATTCATTGCGAAGTGTCATGTATACCTCGCATACACTTCAAATGAATGTGAACGCGACAGATCCTTGCTAGGAAATAGCATTTGCAGATGTCTACGCATCGATGCAATAGTGTTCCAATGCTTCTAAAATCGCGATATCGCATCCCATTTCTATGTTTCATGATAGGATATAATATTCATTGTGCAATGTTATGTATACCTCGTATTCACTTCAAAAGGATGTAAATGCGACACTTCCTTGCAAGGATGTTGCGTTTACAGATGTCTACGTATCGAAGCAATAGATTTCTAATGCTTTTTAAATCCTCATATCGCATCTCATTTCTATGTTTTATGATAAGCTACAATATTCATTGCGAAGTGCCATGTATACCTCGTATTCCTTTCAAAAGATTGTTAATGCGACACTTCCTTGCTAGGAGGTAGCGTTTGCAGATGTCTACGTATCGAACCAATAGATTTCTAATGCTTCTTAAATCGCCCTATCGCATCTCATTTCTATGTTTCTTGATAAGATATAATATTCATTGTGCAGTGTTATGTATATCTCGTCTATACTTCAAATGAATGTAAATGCGACACTTCCTTGCTAGGAAATAGGGTTTGCAGATGTTTACGTATCTAAGCAATAGAGTTCTAATGCTTCTTAAATCGTCATATCGCATCCCATTTCTATGTTTCATGATAAGATATAATATTCATTGTGCAGTGTTATGTATATCTCGTCTATACTTCAAATGAACGTAGATGCGACACTTCCTTGCTAGGAAATAGCGTTTCCAGATGTCTACGTATCGAAGCAGTAGTGTTCTAATGCTTGTTAAATCGCCATATCTCATCTCATTTCTATGTTTCATGATAAGATATAATATTCATTGCGAAGTGTCATGTATACCTCGTATTCGTTTCAAAAGAATGTAAATGCGACACTCCCTTGCTAGGAAGTAGCGTTTGCAGATGTCTACGTATCGAAGCAATAGTGTTCTAATGCTTCTTAAATCGCGATATCGCATCTCATTTCTATGATTCATGACAAGATATAGTATTCATTGTGCAGTGTTATGTATACCTCTTATTCACTTCAAAAGAATGTAAATGCTGCAACTTCTTGCTAGGAAGTAGCGTTTGCAGATGTCTACGTGTCGAAGTAATAGAAATCAAATGCTTCATATATCGCCATATCGCATCTCATTTCTATGTTTCATGATAAGATATAATATTCATTGCGAAGTGTCATGTATACCTCGTATTGGTTTCAAAAGAATGTAAATGCGACACTTCCTTGCTAGGAAGTAGCGTTTGCAGATGTCTACGTATCGAAGCAATAGATTTCTAAAGCTTGCTAATTCGCGATATCGCACCTCATATCTATGTTTCATGATAATATATAATATTCACAGTGCAGTGTTATGTATACCTCGTATTCACTTCAAAAGAATGTAAATGCGACACTTCCTTGCTAGGAAATAGCGTTTGCAGGTGTTTACGTATCAAAGCATTAGAGTTCTAATGCTTCTTAAATCGTCATATCGCATTTCACTTCTATGGTTCATGATAAGATACAATATTCATTGCGAAGTGTCATGTATACCTCGTATTCGTTTCAAAAGAATGTAAATACGACACTTCCTTGCTAGGAAGTAGCGTTTGCAGATGTCTAGGTATCGAACCAATGGATTTCTAATGCTTCTTAAATCGCCATATTACATCACTTTTCTATGTTTCATGATAAGATATAATATTCATTGTGGAGTGTTATGTATACCTCGTATTCCTTTCAGAAGAATGTAACTGCGACACTTCCTTGCAGGGAAATAGCGTTTGCAGTTGTCTACGTATCGAAGCAATAGTGTTCTAATGATTCTTAAATCGCGATATCGCATCTCATTTCTATGTTTCATGATATGATATAATATTCATTGTGCAGTGTTATGTATACCTCGTATTCACTTAAAAAGAATGTAAATGCGACACTTCCTTGGTAGGTAGTAGCGTTTGCAGATGTCTACGTATCGAAGCAATACAGTTCTAATGCTTCTTAAATCGTCATATCGCATCTCATATCTACGTTTCATGATATGATATAATATTCATTGCGATGTGACATGTATACCTCGTATTCCTTTCAAAAGAATGTAACTGCGACACTTCCTTGCTGGGAAATGGCGTTTGCAGATGTCTACGTATCGAAGAAATAGAGTTCTAAAGCTTCTTAAATCGCTATATCGCGTCTCATTTCTATGTTTCATGATAAGATATAATATTCATTGTGCAGTGTTAAGAATACCTCGTATTCACTTCAAAAGAATGTAAATGCGACACATCCTTGCTTGGAAAAAGCGTTTGCAGATGTCTACGTATCGAAGCAATAGTTTTCTAATGCTTCTTAAATCGCCATATCGCATCCCATTTCTATGTTTCATGATAAGATATAATATTCATTGTGCAGTGTTATGTATATCTCGTCTACACTTCAAATGAATGTAAATGCGACACTTCCTTGCAAGGAAATAGCGTTTGCAGATGTCTGCGTATCGAAGCAATAGAGTTCTAATGATTCTTAAATCGTCATATCGCATCTCATTTCTATGTTTCATGATAAGATATAATATTCATTACGAAGTGCGATGTATACCTCGTATACATTTCAATTGAAGGTACATGCGACAATTCCTTCCTAGGAAATAGCGTTTGCAGATGTCTACGTATCGAAGCAATAGATTTCTAAAGCTTGCTAATTCGGGATATCGCATCTCATATATATGTTTCATGATAAGATATAATATTCATTGTGCAGTGTTATGTATACCTCGTATTCACCTCAAAAGAATGTAACTGCGACACTTCCTTGCTAGGAAATAGCGTTTGCAGATGTCTACGTATCGTGGCATTAGATTTCTAATGCTTTCAAAACGCGATATCATTACTCATTACTATGTTTCATGATAATATATAATATTCATTGTGGTGTGTTATGTATACCTCGTATTCACTCCAAAAGAATGTAAATGCGACACTTCCTTGGTAGGTAGTAGCGTTTGCAGATGTCTACGTATCGAAGCAATAGAGTTCTAATGCTTCTTAAATCGTCATATCGCATCACATATCTACGTTTCGTGATATGATATAATATTCATTGCGATGTGTCATGTATACCTCGTATTCCTTTCAAAAGAATGTAACTGCGACACTTCCTTGCTGGGAAATAGCGTTTGCTGATGTCTACGTATCGAAGCAATAGTGTTCTAATGATTCTTAAATCGCGATATCGCATCTCATTCCTATGTTTCTTGATATGATATATTATTCATTGTGCAGTGTTATGTATACCTCGTATTCACTTGAAAAGAGTGTAAATGCTACACTTCCTTCCAAGGAAGTAGTGTTTGCAGCTGTCTACGTGTCGAAGCAATAGATTTCTAATGCTTCTTAAATCGTCATATCGCATCTCATTTCCATGTTTCATGATAAGATATAATATTCATTGTGCAGTGTTATGTATACCTCGTATTCACTTAAAAAGAATGTAAATGCGACACTTCCTTGGTAGGTAGTAGAGTTTGCAGATGTCTACGTACCGAAGCAATACAGTTCTAATGCTTCTTAAATCGTCATGTCGCATCTCATATCTACGTTTCATGATGTGATTTAATATTCATTGCGATGTGACATGTATACCTCGTATTCCTTTCAAAAGAATGTAACTGCGACACTTCCTTGCTGGGAAATGGCGTTTGCAGATGTCTACGTATCGAAGCAATAGTGTTTTAATGCTTCTTAAATCGTCATATCGCATCTCATTTCTATGTTTCATGATAAGATATAATATTACTTGCGAAGTGTCATGTATACCTCGTATTCCTTTCGAAAGAATGTAAATGCGACACTACCTTGCTAGGATATAGCGTTTGCAGATGTCTCCGTATAGAAGCAATAGAGTTCTAATGCTTCTCAAAACGCGATATCGCTTCTCATTACTATGTTTCATGACAAGATATAATATTCGCTGTAGAGTGTTATGTATACCTCGTATTCACATCAGAAGAATGTAAATGCGACACTTCCTTGCTAGGAAATAGCAATTTCAGGTGTCTACGTATCCAAGCAATAGATTTCTGATGCTTCTTAAGACGCGATATCGCATCTCACTTCTATGTTTCATTACAGGATGCAATATTAATTGCGAAGTGTCATGTATAGCTTGCATACACATCAAATGAATGTAAGAGCGTCACTTCCTTGCTAGGTAATAGCGTTTGCAGATGTCTTATGTATCGAAGCAATACAGTTCTAATACTTCTTGAATCGAAATATCGTATCTCATATCTATGTTTCATGATAAGATATAATGTTCATAGCGAAGTGTCATGTATACTTCGCATACACTTCAAATGAATGTATATGCGACACTTCGTTTCTAGGGAATAACGTTTCCAGACTCCTATGTATCGAAGCAATAGAGTTCTAGTGCTTCTTGCAACGCGATATCGCATCCCATTTCTATGATTCATGATAAGGTATAATATTCATTGCGAAGTGTCATGTATACCTCGTATTCACTTCAAAAGAATGTAAATGCGACACTTCCTTGCTAGGAAGTAGCGTTTGCAGATGTCTACGTATCGAAGCAATAGAATTCTAATGCTTCTTAACCCGCCATATTAAATCACATTTCTATGTTTCATGATAAGATATAATATTCATTGCGAAGTGTCATGTAAACCTCGTACTCCTTTCAAAAGAATGTAAATGCAACACTTCCTTGCTGGGAAATAGCGTTTGCAGATGTCTACGTATCGAAGCAATAGACATCTAAAGCTTCATAAATCGCGATATAGCATCTCATTTCTATGTTTCATGATAAGATATAATATTCATTGCGAAGTGTCATGTAAACCTCGTATTCCTATCAAAAGAATGTAAATGCGACACTACCTTGCTCGGAAATAGCGTTTGCAGATGTCACGTATCGAAGCAATAGTATTCTAATGCTTCTTAAATCGTCATATCGCATTTCATATCTACGTTTCACGTTAAGATATAATATTCATTGTGCAGTGTTATGTGCATCTCGTCTATACTTCAAATGAATGTAAATGCGACACTTCCTTGCTAGGAAATAGCGTTTGCAGATGTCTACGTATCGTGGCATTAGGGATCTAATGTTTCTCAAAACGCGATATCGCTTCTCATTTCTATGTCTCATGATAATATATAATATTCATTGTGGAGTGTTATGTATACCTCGTATTCACTTCAAAAGAATGTAAATGCGACACTTCCTTGCTAGGAAGTAGCGTTTGCAGATGTCTACGTATCGAAGCAATAGAATTCTAGTGCTTCTTAACTCGCCATATTACATCACATTTCTATGTTTCATGATAAGATATAATATTCATTGCGAAGTGCCATGTATACCTCGTATTCCTTTCAAAAGAATGTAAATGCGACACTTCCTGGCTAGGAAGAAGAGTCTGCAGATTTCTACGTATCGAAGCAATAGAGTTCTAATGCTTCTTAAATCGCCATATCGCATCTCATTTCTATGTTTCATGATCAGATATAATATTCATTGTGCAGTGTATGTATACCTCGTATTCACCTCAAAAGAATGTAAATGCGACACTTCCTTGCTAGGAAATAGCGTTTGCAGATGTCTACGTATCGAAGCAATAGATTTCTAAAGCTTGCTAATTTGCGATATCGCATATTCCTTTCATGATAAGATATAATATTCCTTGCGAAATGTCACGTATACCTCGTATTCCTTTCAAAAGAATGTAAATGCGTCACTTCCTTGCTAGGATGTAGCGTTTGCAGATGTCTTCGTATCGAAGCAATAGTGTTCCAATGCTTCTTAAATCGCGATATCGCATCTCATTTCTATGTTTCATGATAAGATATAATATTCATTGTGCAGTGTTATGTATACCTCATATTCACTTGAAATGAATGTAAATGCGACACTGCCATGCTTGGAAATAGCGTTTGCAGATGTCTACGTATCGAAGCAATAGTTTTCCAATGCTTCTTAAATCGTCATATCGCATCTCATATCTACGTTTCATGATAAGATATAATATTCTTTGCGAAGTGCAATGTACACCTCGTTTTCCTTTCAAAAGAATGTAAATGCGACACTTCCTTGTTAGGAAGTAGCGTTTGCAGATGTCTACGTATCAAAGCAATAGAGTTCTAATGCTTCTTAAATCGCCATATCGCATCTCATTTCTATGTTTCATGATAAGATATAATATTCGTTGTGCAGTGTTATGTGTATCTCGTCTGTACTTCAAATGAATGTAAATGCGACACTTCCTTGCTAGGAAATAGAGTTTGCAGATGCCTACGTATCGTGGCATTAGAGTTCTAATGCTTCTCAAAACGCGATATCGTTTCTCATTTACATGTTTCATGATGATATATAATATTATTTGCGAAGTGTCATGTAAACCTCGCATACACTTCAATTGAATGTACATGCGACACTTCCTTGCTAGGAAATAGCGTTTGCAGATGTCTACGTATCGAAACAATAGATTTCTAAAGCTTGCTAATTCGCGATATTGCATCTCATATCTATGTTTCATGATAACATATAATATTCATGGCGAAGTGTCATGTATACTTCACATACACTTCAAATGAATGTAAATGGGACACGTCCTTGCTAGGAAATGGCGTTTGCAGATGTCTACGTATCGAAGCAATAGACATCTAATGCATCATAAATCGCCATATTGCATCTCATTTCTATGTTTCATGATAAGATATAATATTCATTGTGCAGTGTTATGTATACCTCGCACACCTCAAGAGAATGTAAATGCGACACTTCCTTGCTAGGAAATAGCGTTTGCAGATATCTACGTATCGAAGCAATAGTGTCCTAAAGCTTCTTAAATCGCGATATCGCATCTCATTTCTATGTTTCATGATAAGATATAATATTCATTGTGCAGTGTTATGTATACTTCATATTCACTTGAAATGAATGTAAATGCGACACTGCCATGCTTCGAAATAACGTTTGCAGATGTCTACGTATCGAAGCAATAGTTTTCCAATGCTTCTTAAATCGTCATATCGCATCTCATATCTACGTTTCATGATAAGATATAATATTCTTTGCGAAGTGCTATGTATACCTTGTTTTCCTTTCAAAAGAATGTAAATGCGACACTTCCTTGTTAGGAAGTAGCGTTTGCAGATGTCTACGTATCAAAGCAATAGAGTTCTAATGCTTCTTAAATCGCCATATCGCATCATATTTCTATGTTTCATGATAAGAAATAATATTCGTTGTGCAGTGTTATGTGTATATCGTCTGTACTTCAAATGAATGTAAATGCGACACTTCCTTGCTAGGAAATAGCGTTTGCAGATGCCTACGTATCGTGGCATTATAGTTCTAATGCTTCTCAAAACGCGATATCGCTTCTCATTTACGTGTTTCATGATGATATACAATATTCATTGCGAAGTGTCATGTAAACCTCGCATACACTTCAATTGAATGTACATGCGACACTTCCTTGCTAGGAAATAGCGTTTGCAGATGTCTACGTATCGAAGCAATAGATTTCTAAAGCTTGCTAATTCGCGATATTGCATCTCATATCTATGTTTCATGATAACATATAATATTCATGGCGAAGTGTCATGTATACTTCGCATACACCTCAAATGAATGTGAATGCGACAGCTCCTTGCTAGGAAATAGTGTTTGCAGATATCTACGTATCGAAGCAATAGAGTTCTAAAGCTTCTTAAATCGCGATATCTCATCTCATTTCTATGTTTCATGATAAGATATAATGTTCATTGCGAAGTGTCATGTATACCTCGTACCCCTTTCAAAAGAATGTAAATGCGACACTTCCTTGCTAGGAAGTAGCGTTTGCAGATGTCTACGTATCGAAGCAATAGTGTTCTTATGCTTCTTAAATCGCCTTATTGCATCTCATTTCTATGTTTCATGATAAGATTTAATATTCATTGTGGAGTGTTATGTATACCTCGTATTCACTTCAAGAGAATGTAAACGCGACACTTCCTTGCCAGGAAATAGCGTTTTCAGATGTCTACGTATCATAGCATTAGAGATCTAATGCTTCTCAAAACGCGATATCGCTACTCATTACTATGTTTCATGATAATATATAATAGTCATTGTGGTTTGTTATGTGTACCTTGTATTCACTTCAAAAGAATGTAAATGTGACACTTCCTTGCTAGGAAATAGCGTTTGCAGATGTCTACGTATCGAACCAATGGATTTCTAATGCTTCTTAAATCGCCATATCGCATCACATTTCTCAGTTTCATGATAAGATATAATATTGATTGTGCAGTGTTATGAATACCTCGTATTCACTTCAAAAGAATGTAAATGCGACACTTCCTTGCTTGGAAATAGCGTTTGCAGATGTCTACGTATCGATCCAATAGGTTTCTAATGCTTCTTAAATCGCCATATCGCATCACATTTCTATGTTTCATGATAATATATAATATTCACTGCGAAGTGTCATGTATACCTCGCATACACTTCAAATGAACGTGAATGCGACACTTCCTTGCTAGCAAATAGCGTTTGCAGATGTCTACGTATCGCAGCAATAGTGTTCTAATGCTTCTTAAATCGCGATATCGCACCCCATTTCTATGTTTTATGATAAGATATAATTTTCATTGTGCAGTGCGATGTATACCTCGTATACATTTCAATTGAAGGTACATGCGACAATTCCTTCCTAGGAGATAGCGTTTGCAGATGTCTACGTATCGAAGCAATAGATTTCTAAAGCTTGCTAATTCGGGATATCGCATCACATATATATGTTTCATGATAAGATATAATATTCATTGTGCAGTGTTATGTATACCTCGTATTCACCTCAAAAGAATGTAACTGCGACACTTCCTTGCTAGGAAATAGCGTTTGCAGATGTCTACGTATCGTGGCATTAGATTTCTAATGCTTTCAAAACGCGATATTCTTACTCATTACTATGTTTTATGATAAGATATAATATTCATTGTGCAGTGTTATGTATACCGCAAATTCAATTCAAAAGAATGTAAATGCGACACTTCCTTGCTAGGACGTAGCGTTTGCAGATGTCTACGTATGGAAGCAATAGGTTTCTAATGCTTCTTAAATCGTCATATCGCATCTCATATCTGCGTTACATGATAAGATGTCATATTCACTGCGAAGTGTCATGTATACCTCGTATTCCTTTCAATAGAATGTAAATGCGACACTTCCTTGTTAGGAAGTAGCGTTTGCAGATGTCTACGTATCGAAGCAATTGGGATCTAATGCTTCTTAAATCGCCATATCGCTTCTCATTTCTATGTTTCATGATAATATATAATATTCATTGCGAAGTGTCATGTATACCTCGCATTCACTTCAAATGGATGTGATTGCGACAGTTCTTTGCTAGGAAATAGTGTTTGCAGATATCTGCGTATCGAAGCAATCGAATTCTAATGCTTCTTAAATCGCCATATCGCATATAATTTCTATGTTTCATGGTAAGATATAACATTCATTGTGCAGTGTTATGTATATCCCGTCTATACTTCAAATGGATGTAAATGCGACACTTCCTTGGTAGGAAGTAGCGTTTGCAGATGTCTACGTTTCGTGGAATTAGAGTTCTAATGCTTCTTAAATCGCGATATCGCATCTCAATTCTATGTTTCATGAGAAGATATAGTATTCATTGTGCAGTGTTATGTATACCTCTTATTCACTTCACAAGAATGTAAATGCAACAATTTCTTGCTGGGAAATAGCGTTTGCAGATGTCTACGTATCGAAGTAAGAAACACCAAATGCTCCATATATCGCCATATCGCATCTAATTTCTATGTTTCATGATAAGATATAATATTCATTGCGAAGTGTCATGTATACCTCGTATTCCTTTCAAAAGAATGTAAATGCGACACTTCCTTGCTAGGAAATAGCGTTTGCAGATATCTGCGTATCGTGGCAGTAGAGTTCTAATGCTTCTTAAGTCGCCATATTACACCACATTTCTATGTTTCATGATAAGATATAATATTCATTATGGAGTGTTATGTATACCTCGTATTCACTTCAATAGAATGTAGATGCGACACTTCCTTGCTAGGAAGTAGCGTATGCAGGTGTCTACGTATCGTAGCAATAGGGATCTAATGCTTCTTAAATAACCATATCGCTTCTCATTTCTATGTTTCATGATAATATATAATATTCACTGCGAAGTGTCATGTAAACCTGGTATTCCTTTCAAAAGAATGTAAATGCGACACTTCCTTGCTAGGAAGTAGCGTTTGCAGATGTCTACGTATCGTAGCAATTGAGTTCCAATGCTTCTTAAATCGCCATTTCGCATCTCATTTCTATGTTTCACGATAAGATATAATATTCATTGTGCAGTGTTATGTATACCTTGCATTCACCTCAAAAGAATGTCAATGCGACACTTCCTTGCTAGGAAATGGCGTTTGCAGATGTCTACGTATCGATGCAAGAGTGTTCTAAACTTGTTAATTCGCTATATCGCATCTCATTTCTATGTTTCATGATAATATATAATATTCATTGCGAAGTGCCATGTATACCTCGCATACACTTCAAATGAATGTAAATGCGACACTTCCTTGCCAGGAAATAGCGTTTGCGGATGTCTACGAATAGAAGCAAGCGAGTTCTAAAGTTTTATAAATCGCGATATCGCATCTCATTTCTATGTTTCATGATAAGATATAATATTCATTGTGCAGTGTTATGTATACCTCGTATTCACTTCAAAAGAATGTAAATGCGACACTTCCTTGCTAGGAATTAGCGTTTCCAGATGTCTACGTATCCAAGCAATAGAGTTCTAATGCTTCTTAAATCGCGATATCGCATCTCACTTCCATGTTTCACGTTAAGATATAATATTTATTGTGCAGTGTTATGCATATCTCGTCTATACTTCAAATTAATGTAAATGCGACACTTCCTTGCTAGGAAATACCGCTTGCAGATGTCTAAGTATCGAAGCAATAGAGTTCTAAGGCTTGTTAATTCGCGATATCGCATCTCATTCCTATGTTTCATGATAATATATAATATTCACTGCGAAGTGTCATGTATACCTCGCATACACATTAATTGAATGTACATGCGACACTTCCTTGCTAGGAAATAGCGTTTGCATATGTCTACGTATCGAAGCAATAGGTTTCTAAAGCTTGAAAATGGCGATATCGCATCTCATTCCTATGTTTCATGATAATGTATAATAGTCATTGCGAAGTGTCATGTATACATCTCATACACTTCAAATGAATGTGAATGCGACAGTTCCTTGCTAGGAAATAGCGTTTGCAGATATCTACGTATCGAAGCAATGGAATTCTAATGCTTCTTAAATCGTCATATCGCATCTCACTTCAATGTTTCATGATAAGATATAATATTCATTGCGAAGTGTCATGTAAACCTCGTATTCCTTTCAAAACAATGTAAATGCAAAACTTCCTTGCTAGGAAGTATCGTTTGCTTATGCCTACGTAACGAAGCAATAGTGTTCTAATGCTTCTCAAAACGCGATATCGCTACTCATTTCTATGTTTCATGATAAGATATAATATTCATTGTGCAGTGTTATGTATACCTCGCATACACTTCAAATGAATGTGAATGAGACAGTTCCTTGCTAGGAAATAGTGTTTGCAGATATCCACGTATCGAAGCAATAGAGTTCTAAAGCTTCTATAACCGCGATATCGCATCTCATTTCTATGTTTCATGATAAGATATAATATTCATTGTGCAGTGTTACGTATATCTCGTCTATACTTCAAATGATTGTAAATGCGACACTTCCTTGCTAGAAATAGCGTTTGTAGATGTCTACGTATCGTGGCATTATAGTTCTAATGCTTCTAAACACGCGATATCGCTTCGGATTTCTATGTTTCATGGTAATATATAATATTCATTACGAAGTGTCATGTGTACCTCGCATACACTTCAAATGAATGTGAATGCGACAGTTCCTTGCTAGGAAATAGTGTTTGCAGATATCTACGTATCGAAGCAATAGAGTTCTAAAGCTTCTTAAATCGCAATATCACATCTCATTTCTATGTTTCATGATAAGATATAATATTCATTGTGCAGTGTTAAGAATACCTCGTATTCACTTCAAAAGAATGTAAATGCGACACCTCCTTGCTTGGAAAAAGCGTTTGCAGATGTCTACGTATCGAAGCAATAGTTTTCTAATGCTTCTTAAGGCGCCATATCGCATCTAATTTCTATGTTTCATGATATTAATAATATTCATTGCGAAGTGTCATGTATACCTCGCATACACTTCAAATGAATGTGAATGCGACAGTTCCTTGCTAGGAAATAGTGTTTGCAGATATCTACGTACCGATGCATTAGACTTCTAAAGATTCTTATATCGCGATATCGCATCTCATTTCTATGTTTCATGATAAGATATAATATTCATTGTGGAGTGTTATGTGTACCTCGTATTCCTTTCAAAGGAATGTGAATGCGACACTTCCTTGCTAGGAAGTAGCGTTTGCAGATGTCTACGAATCGAAGCAATAGTGTTCTCATGCTTCTTAAATCGTCATACCGCATCTCATTTCTATGTTTCATGATAAGATACAATATTCATTGCGAAGTGTCATCTATACCTCGTATTCCTTTCAAAAGAATGTAAATGCGACACTTCCTTGTTAGGAAGTAGCGTTTGCAGATGTTTACGTATCGAAGCAATAGGGTTCTAATGCTTCTTAAATCGCAATATTGCATCTCATTACTATGTTTCATAAGAAGATATAATATTCATTGTGGAGTGTTACGTATACCTCGTATTCACTTCAAAAGAATGTAAACGCGACACTTCCTTGTCAGGAAATAGCGTTTGCAGACGTCTACGTATCGAAGAAATAGAGTTCTAAAGCTTGCTAATTCGCGATATCGCATCTCATTTCTATGTTTCATGATAAGATATAATATTCATTGCGGAGTGTTATGTATACCTCGTATTCACTCAAAAGAATGTAAACGCGACACTTCCTTGCCAGGACATAGCATTTGCAGATGTCTGCGTATCGTGGCAGTAGAGTTCTAATGCTTCTCAAAACGCGATATCGCATCTCATTTCTATATTTCATGATAAGATATAATATTCAGAGTGCAGTGTTATGTATACCTCGTATTCACTTCAAATGAATGTAAATGCGACACTTCCATGCTAGGAAGTAGCGTTTGCAGATGACTACGTATCGAAGCAGTAGAGCTCTAATGCTTCTCAAATCGCCATACCGCATCTCATTTCTATGTTTCATTATAATATATAATATTCATTGCGAAGTGTTATGTGTACCTCGCACTCACTTCAAATGAATGTACATGCGACACTTCCTTGCTAGGAAATAGCGTTTGCAGATGTGAACGTATCGTAGCAATTGAGTTCTAATGCTTCTTAAAATGGGATATCGCATCACATTTCTGTTTTTCATGATAAGATATAATACCCATTGCGAAGTGTCATGTATACGTCGTATTCTCTTCAAATGAATGTAAATGCGACACTTCCTTGCTATTAAATAGCGTTTGCAGACGTCTACGTATCGTAGCAATAGTGTTCGAATGCTTCTCAAAACGCGATATCGCATCTCATTTCTGTGTTTCATGATAAGGTATAATATTCATAGCGAAGTGTCATGTATACCTGGTATTTACTTCTAAAGAATGTACATGTGAAAGTTCCTTGCTAGAGAATAGCGATTTTAGATTTCTACGTATCGTAGCAATAGAGTTCCAATGCCCCTCAAAAACGCGATGTTGCATCTTAATTCTATGTTTCATGATAAGATATAATATTTATTGCGATGTGTCTTGTATACCTCGTATACACATCAAATCAATGTAAATGCGACGCTTCCTTGCTTGGAAATAGCGTTTGCAGATGTCTACGTATCGGAGCAATAGAGTTCTAATGCTTCTTAAATCGCCATATTACATCTCATTTCTATTTTTCACGATAGGATATAATATTCATTGTGGAGTGTTATGTATACCTGGTATTCACTTCAAAAGAATGTAAATGTGACACTTCCTTGCTAGGAAATAGCGTTTGCAGATGTCTACGTATCGTGGGATTAGAGATCCAATGCTTCTCAAAACGCGACATCGCATCTCATTTCTATGTTTCATGATAAGATATATTATTCATTGCGAAGTGTCATGTATTCCTGGTATTCCTATCAAAAGAATGTAAATGCGACACTTCCTTGTCAGGAAGTAGCGTTTGCAGATGTCTACGTATCGTAGCAATAGAGTTCTAATGCTTCTAAAATCGCAATTTCGCATCTCATTTCTATGTTTCACGATAAGATATAATATTCATTGTGCGGTGTTATGTATACCTCGTATTCACCTCAAAGGAGTGTAAATGCGACACTTCTTTGCTAGGAAGTAGCGTTTGCAAATGTCTACGTATCGAAGCAATAGATTTCTAATGCTTCTTAAAACGGGATATCGCATCTAATTTCTATGTTTCATGATAGGATGTAATATTCATTGCGATGTGTCATGTATACCTAGCATACACTTCCAGTGAATGTAAATGCGTCACTTCCTTGCTAGGAAATAGCATTTGCAGATGTCTACGTATCGTAGGAGTAGAGTTCTTATGCTTCTTAAAACGCAATATCGCATCACATATGTATGTTTCATGATAAGATGAAATATTCACTGCGATGTGTCACGTATACCTCCCAAACATTTCCAATGAATGTAAATGCGACACTTAATTGTTTGAAAATAGCGTTTGCAGAAGTCTACGTAACGAAGCAATTAAGTTCTAATGCTTGATAAGACGCGATATCGCAACTCACTACTATGTTTCATGATAAGATATAATATTCATTGCGAAGTGTTATGCATTCCTCGACTAATCTTTAAGTGAATGTAAATGCGACATTTCCTTCCTGGGAAATAGCGTTTGCAGATGTCTACGTATCGGAGCAATAGAGTTCTAAAGCTTCTTAAATCGCGATATCGCATCTCATTTCTATGTTTCATGATAAGGTATAATATTCATTGTGCAGTGTTATGAATACCTCGTAATCACTTCAAAAGAATGTAAATGCGACACTTCCTTGCTTGGAAATAGCGTTTGCAGATGTCTACGTATCGAAGCAGTAGTGTTCTAATGCTTCTTAAATCGCGATATCGCATCTCATTTCTAAGTTTCATGATAAGATATAAAATTCATTGCGAAGTGTCATGTATACCTCGCATACACTTCAAATGAATGTGAATGCGACAATTCCTTGCTAGGAAGTAGTGTTTGCAGATATCTAGTATTGAAGCAATAGAGTTCTAAAGCTTCTTAAATCGCCATATCGCATCTCATTTCTATGTTTCATGATAATATATAATATTCACTGCGAAGTGTCATGTATACCTCGCATACACTTCAAATGAATGTAAATGCGACACTTCCTTGCTAGGAAATAGCGTTTACAGATGTCTACGTATCGAAGCAATAGAGTTCTAATCGTCATACCGCATCTCATTTCTATGTTTCATGATAAGATATAATATTCATTGCGAAATGTCATGTATACCTCGTATTCCTCTCAAAAGAATGTAAATGCGACACTTCCTTGCTCGGCAGTAGCGTTTGCAGATGTCTACGTATCGAAGCAATAGTGTCCTAATGCTTCTTAAATCGCGATATCGCATCTCATTTCTATGTTTCATGATAAGATATAATATTCATTGCGAAGTGTCATGTATACCTCGCATACACTTCAAACGAATGTGAATGCGACAGTTCCTTCTTAGGAAATAGTGTTTGCAGATATCTAGTATCGAAGCAATAGAGTTCTAATGCTTCTTAAATCGCGATATCGCATCTCATTTCTATGTTTCATGATAAGATAAAATATTCATTGCGAAGAGTCATGTATGCCTCGTATTCCTTTCAAAAGACTAAATGCGACAATTCCTTGCTTGGAAATAGCGTTTGCAGATGTCTACGTATCGAAGCAATAGTTTCCTAGTGCTTCTTAAATCGTCATATCGCATCCCATATCTACGTTTCATGACAAGATATAATTTTCATTGCGAAGTGTCATCTATACATCGTATTCCTTTCAAAAGAATGTAAATGCGACACTTCCTTGTTAGGAAGTAGCGTTTGCAGATGTCTACGTTTCGAAGCAATAGAGTTCTAAGGCTTCTTAAACCGCAATATTAAGTCTCATTCCTATGTTTCATACTAAGATATATTATTCATTGTGGAGTGTTATGTATACCTCGTATTCACTTCAAAAGAATGTAAACGCGACACTTCCTTGCTAGGAAATAGCGTTTGCAGGTGTCTACGTATCGAAGCAATGGAGGTCTAATGCTTCTTATAACGGGATATCGCATCTCTTTTCTATGTATCATGATAAGATATAATATTCATTTTGGATTGTAATGTATACCTCGTATTCACTTCAAAGGAATGTAAATGCGACACTTTCTTGCTAGGAAATTGCGTTTGCAGATGTCTACGTATCGAAGCAATAGAGTTCTAATGCATCTTATAACGGGATATCGCATTCCTTTTCTATGTTTAATGATAAGATATAGTATTCATTGTGGATTGTTAAGTATACCCCGTACTCACTTCGAAGGAATGTAAATGCGACACTTCCTTGCTGGGAAATAGCGTTTGCAGATGTCTACGTATCGTAGCAATAGAATTCTAATGCTTCTTAAATCGGGATATCGCTCCTAATTTCTATGTTTCATGATAAGATATAATATTCATTGCGAATTGTCACTTATACCTCGCATACACTTCAAAATAATGTAAATGCGACACTTCCTTGCTATTAAATAGCGTTTGCAGATGTCTGTGAATCGTAGCAATAGAGTTCTAATGCTTCTTCTAACGGGATATCGCATTCCTTTTCTATGTTTAATGATAAGATATAGTATTCATTGTGGATTGTTAT
Organism: Xylocopa sonorina; assembly: GCF_050948175.1. Taxonomy (NCBI): domain Eukaryota; kingdom Metazoa; phylum Arthropoda; class Insecta; order Hymenoptera; family Apidae; genus Xylocopa; species Xylocopa sonorina. Next base: position 4,168,645 of record NW_027490091.1, read on the forward strand.
GTATACCCCGTACTCACTTCGAAAGAATGTAAATGCGACACTTCCTTGCTGGGAAATAGCGTTTGCAGATGTCTACGTATCGTAGCTATAGAATTCTAATGCTTCTTAAATCGGGATATCGCTCCTAATTTCTATGTTTCATGACAAGATATAATATTCATTGCGAATTGTCACTTATACCTCGCATACACTTCAAAAGAATGTAAATGCGACACTTCCTTGCTAGGAAATTGCGTTTGCAGATGTCTACGTATCGAAGCAATAGCGTTCTAATGCTTCTCAAAACGCGATACCGCATCCCGTTTCTATGTTCCATGATAAGCTATAATTTTCATTGCGAAGTGTCATGCATACCTCTTATTCACTTCTAAAGAATGTAAATGAGCCACTTCCTTGCTAGAAAATAGCGTTTGCAGATGTCTACGTATCGTAGCAATAGTGTTCTAATGCTCTTTAAATCGCGATATCCCTCCTAATTTTTATGCTTCATGATAAGATGTAATATTCATTGCGAAGTGTCATGTATACCTCGTATTCACTTCGAAAGAATGTAAATGCGACACTTCCTTGCTAGGAAATTGCGTTTGCAGTTGTCTACGTATCGTAGTAATAGATACCTAATGCTTCTTAAAACGCGATATCGCATCCCATTTCTATGTTTCATAATCAGATATAATATTCATTGCGAAGTGTCATGTATATTTCGTATTCACTTCAAAAGAATGTAAATGCGACACTTCCTTGCTAGGAAATAGCGATTGCAGATGTCTACGTATCGTAGCAGTAGCGTTCTAATGCTCCTTCTAACGGGACTTCGCATCTCTTATCTATGTTTCACGATAAGATATAATATTCATTGTGAATTGTTATGTATACCCCGTATTCACTTCGAAAGAATGTAAATGCGACACTTCCCTGCCAGGAAGTAGCGTTTGCAGATGTCTACGTATCGAAGCAATAGTGTCCTAATGCTTCTTAAATCGCGATATCGCATCTCATTTCTATGTTTCATGATAAGATATAATATTCATTGCGAAGTGTCATGTATACCTCGCATACACTTCAAACGAATGTGAATGCGACAGTTCCTTCTTAGGAAATAGTGTTTGCAGATATCTAGTATCGAAGCAATAGAGTTCTAATGCTTCTTAAATCGCGATATCGCATCTCATTTCTATGTTTCATGATAAGATAAAATATTCATTGCGAAGAGTCATGTATGCCTCGTATTCCTTTCAAAAGACTAAATGCGACAATTCCTTGCTTGGAAATAGCGTTTGCAGATGTCTACGTATCGAAGCAATAGTTTCCTAATGCTTCTTAAATCGTCATATCGCATCCCATATCTACGTTTCATGACAAGATATAATTTTCATTGCGAAGTGTCATCTATACATCGTATTCCTTTCAAAAGAATGTAAATGCGACACTTCCTTGTTAGGAAGTAGCGTTTGCAGATGTCTACGTTTCGAAGCAATAGAGTTCTAAGGCTTCTTAAACCGCAATATTAAGTCTCATTCCTATGTTTCATACTAAGATATATTATTCATTGTGGAGTGTTATGTATACCTCGTATTCACTTCAAAAGAATGTAAACGCGACACTTCCTTGCTAGGAAATAGCGTTTGCAGGTGTCTACGTATCGAAGCAATGGAGGTCTAATGCTTCTTATAACGGGATATCGCATCCCTTTTCTATGTATCATGATAAGATATAATATTCATTTTGGATTGTAATGTATACCTCGTATTCACTTCAAAGGAATGTAAATGCGACACTTTCTTGCTAGGAAATTGCGTTTGCAGATGTCTACGTATCGAAGCAATAGAGTTCTAATGCATCTTATAACGGGATATCGCATTCCTTTTCTATGTTTAATGATAAGATATAGTATTCATTGTGGATTGTTAAGTATACCCCGTACTCACTTCGAAGGAATGTAAATGCGACACTTCCTTGCTGGGAAATAGCGTTTGCAGATGTCTACGTATCGTAGCAATAGAATTCTAATGCTTCTTAAATCGGGATATCGCTCCTAATTTCTATGTTTCATGATAAGATATAATATTCATTGCGAATTGTCACTTATACCTCGCATACACTTCAAAATAATGTAAATGCGACACTTCCTTGCTATTAAATAGCGTTTGCAGATGTCTGTGAATCGTAGCAATAGAGTTCTAATGCTTCTTCTAACGGGATATCGCATTCCTTTTCTATGTTTAATGATAAGATATAGTATTCATTGTGGATTGTTATGTATACCCCGTACTCACTTCGAAAGAATGTAAATGCGACACTTCCTTGCTGGGAAATAGCGTTTGCAGATGTCTACGTATCGAAGCAATAGCGTTCTAATGCTTCTCAAAACGCGATACCGCATCCCGTTTCTATGTTCCATGATAAGCTATAATTTTCATTGCGAAGTGTCATGCATACCTCTTATTCACTTCTAAAGAATGTAAATGAACCACTTCCTTGCTAGAAAATAGCGTTTGCAGATGTCTACGTATCGTAGCAATAGTGTTCTAATGCTCTTTAAATCGCGATATCCCTCCTAATTTTTATGCTTCATGATAAGATGTAATATTCATTGCGAAGTGTCATGTATACCTCGTATTCACTTCGAAAGAATGTAAATGCGACACTTCCTTGCTAGGAAATTGCGTTTGCAGTTGTCTACGTATCGTAGTAATAGATACCTAATGCTTCTTAAAACGCGATATCGCATCCCATTTCTATGTTTCATAATCAGATATAATATTCATTGCGAAGTGTCATGTATATTTCGTATTCACTTCAAAAGAATGTAAATGCGACACTTCCTTGCTAGGAAATAGCGATTGCAGATGTCTACGTATCGTAGCAGTAGCGTTCTAATGCTCCTTCTAACGGGACTTCGCATCTCTTATCTATGTTTCACGATAAGATATAATATTCATTGTGAATTGTTATGTATACCCCGTATTCACTTCGAAAGAATGTAAATGCGACACTTCCCTGCCAGGAAGTAGCGTTTGCAGATGTCTACATATCGTAGCATGAGTGTTCTAATGCTTCTCAAAACGCGATATAGCTACTCATTACTATGTTTCATGATAATATATAATATTCATTGCGAAGTGTCATGTATACCTCGCATACACTTCAAATGAATGTGTGTGCGACAGTTCCTTGCTAGGAAATAGTGTTTGCAGATGTCTACGTATCGAGGCAATAGAGTTCTAATGCTTCTTAAATCGCTATATCGCTACTCATTACTATGTTTCATGATAATATATAATATTCATTGCGAAGTGTCATGTATACCTCGCATACACTTCAAATTAATGTGAGTGCGACAGTTCCTTGCTAGGAAATAGTGTTTGCAGATGTCTACGTATCGAGGCAATAGAGTTCTAATGCTTCTTAAATCGCTATATTGCATCTCATTCCTTTGTTTCATGATGAGATATAATAATCACTGTGCAGTGTTATGTATACCTCGTATTCACTTCAGAAGAATGTAAACGCGATACTTCCTTGCTTGGAAATAGCGTTTGCAGATGTCTACGTATCGAAGCAATAGATTTCTAAAACTTGCTATTTCGCGATATCGCGTCTCATATCTATGTTCCATGATAATTTATAATATTCATTGCGATGTGTCATGTGTACCTCGCATACACTTCAAATGAATGCGAATGCGACAGATCCTTGCTAGGAAGTAGAGTTTGCAGATGTCTACGTATAGTAGCATTAGAGTTATAATGCTTCTCAAAACGCGATATCGCTACTCATTACTATGTTTCATGATAATATATTATATTCATTGTGGAGTGTTATGTATACCTCGTATTCACTTCAAAAGAATGCAAATGCGACACTTCCTTGCTGGGAAATAGCGTTTGCAGATATCTACGTATCGTAGCAATAGAATTCTAATGCTTCCTAAATCGTCATATCGCATCTCATTTCGACGTTTCATGACAAGATATAATATCCATTGCGAAGTGTCATGTATACGTCGTATTCCTTTCAAAAGAATGTAAATGCGACACTTCCCTGCTTGGAAATAGCGTTTGCAGATATCTACGTATCGAAGCAATAGAGGTCTAAAGCTTCTTAAATCGCCATATCGCATCTCATTTCTATGTTTCATGATAAGATGTGATATTCATTGTGCAGTGTTATGTATACCTCGCATACACTTCAAATGAATGTGAGTGCGACAGTTGCTTGCTCGGAAACAACGTCTGCAGATGTCTACGTATCGTAGCATTAGAGTTCTAATGCTTCTCAAAACGCGATATCGCTACTCATTACTATGTTTCATGATAATATATTATATTCATTGTGGAGTGTAATGTATACCTCGTATTCACTTCAAAAGAATGTAAATGCGACACTTCCTTGCTGGGAAATAGCGTTTGCAGATATCTACGTATCGTAGCAATAGAATTCTAATGCTTCCTAAATCGTCATATCGCATCTCATTTCTATGTTTCATGACAAGATATAATATTCATTGCGAAGTGTCATGTATACCTCGTATTCCTTTCAAAAGAATGTAAATGCGACACTTCCTTGCTAGGAAGTAGCGTTTGCAGATGTTTACGTATCGAAGCAATAGAGTTTTAATGCTTCTGAAATCGCCATATTACATCTCACTTCTATGTTTCACGATAAGAAATAATATTCATTGTGGAGTGTTATGTATACCTCGCATTCACTTCAAAAGAATGTAAACGCGACACCTCCTTGCCAGGAAGTAGCGTTTGCAGATGTCTACATATCGTAGCATGAGTGTTCTAATGCTTCCCAAAACGCGATATCGCTACTCATTACTATGTTTCATGATAATATATAATATTCATTGCGAAGTGTCATGTATACCTCACATTCACTTCAAATGAATGTGAGTGCGACAGTTCCTTGCTAGGGAATAGTGTTTGCAGATGTCTACGTATCGAGGCTATAGAGTTCTAATGCTTCTTAAGTCGCTATATTGCATCTCATTTCTATATTTCATGATAAGATATAATAATCACTGTGCAGTGTCAAAAGAATGTAAACGCGACCCTTCCTTACCCGGATGTAGCGTTTGCAGATGTCTACATATCGTAGCATGAGATTTCCAATGCTTCTCAAAACGCGATATCGCTACTCATTACTATGTTTCATGATAAGATATAATATTCATTGCGAAGTGTCATGTATACCTCGTATTCACTTCAAGAGAATGTAAATGCGACACTTCCTTCCCAGGAAGTAGCGTTTGCAGATGTCTACATATCGTAGCATGAGTGTTCTAATGCTTCTCAAAAAGCGATATCGCATCTCATTTCTATGTTTCATGATGAGATACAATATTCATTGTGCAGTATTATGTGTACCTCGTATTCACATCAAAAGAATGTAAATGCGACACTTCCCTGCTAGGATATAGCGTTTGCAGATGTCTACGTATCGTAGCAATAGATTTCTAATGCTCCTCAAAACGCGATATCACATCTGATTTCTATGTTTCATGATAAGATATAATATTCAATGCGAACTTTTATGTATTCCACGTCCACACATCAAATGAATGTAAATGCGACACTTGCTTTCGAGGAATTAGCGTTTGCAGATGTCTACGTATCGTAGCAATAGGCTTCTAATGCATCTCAAAGCTCGATATCGCACCTGATTCTTCTGTTTCGTGATAAGATATAATATTCAGTGCGAAGTGTCATGTTCTCCTCGTATTTACTTCAAAAGAATGTAAATGCGACACTTCCTTCCTAGGAAATAGCGTTTGCAGATGTCTACGTACCGTAGCAATAGCGTTCTAATGCTTCTCAAAACGCGATATCGCATCCCATTTCTATGTTCCATGATAAGCCATAATTTTCATTGTGAAGTGTCATGCATACCTCGTATTCAATTCTGAAGAATGTAAATGCGACACTTCCTTGCTAGGAAATAGCGTTTACAGATGTCTACGTATCGTAGCAATAGCGTTCTAATGCTTCTCAAAACGCGATATCGTATCCCATTTCTATGTTCCATGATAAGCTATAATTTTCATTGCGAAGTGTCATGCATACCTCGTATTCACTTCTGAAGAATGAAAATGCGACACTTCCTTCCTAGGAAATAGCGTTGGCAGATGTCTACGTATCGAAGCAATAGCGTTCTAATGCTTCTCAAAACGCGATATCGCATCCCGTTTCTATGTTCCATGATAAGCTATAATTTTCATTGCGAAGTGTCATGCACACCTCTTATTCACTTCTAAAGAATGTAAATGAGCCACTTCCTTGCTAGAAAATAGCGTTTGCAGATGTCTACGTATCGTAGCAATAGTGTTCTAATGCTCTTTAAATCACGATATCCCTCCTAATTTTTATGTTTCACGATAAGATATAATATTCATTGCGAAGTACCATGTATACCTCGTATTCACTTCAAAAGAATGTAAATGCGACACTTCCATGCTTGGAAATAGCGTTTGCAGATGTTTACGTATCGAAGAAATAGAGTTCTAATGCTTCTTAAAACGCGATATCGCAAATCATTTCTATGTTTCATAATAAGATATAATATTCAATGCGAAGTGTCATGTATACTTCGTATTCACTTCAATTGAATGTAAATGCGACACTTCCATGCTAGGAAATAGCGTTTGCGGATGTCTACGTATCGTAGCGTTAGAGTTTTAATGCTTCTCAAAACGCGATACCGCTTCTTATTTCTATGCTTCATGATAAGATATAATACTCATTGCGGGGTGTTACGTTTTCCCCGTCTACGATTTAAATGATTGTAAGAGCGACACTTCCTTTCTAGTAAATTACGTTACCAGATGTTTACGTATCGAAGCAATATAGTTCTAATGCTTCTTAAATCCAGATATCGCATCTCATTTCTATGTTTTATGGTAAGATATAATATTCATTTCGGAGTGTCATGTATACCGCGTAATCTCTTCAAACAAATGCAAATGCGACACTTCCTTGCTAGGAAGTAGCCTTTGCAGATGTCTACGTATCGAAGCAATAGAGTTCTAATGCTCCTTAAATCGCCTAATCGCATCACATTTCTGTGTTTCATGATAAGAAATAATATTCATTGTGCAGTGTTATGTATACCTCGTATTCACTTCAAAAGAATGTAAATGCGACCGATACTTGCTAGGAAATAGCGTTTGCAGATGTCTACGTATCGAAGCAATATATTTCAAAAGCTTGCTAATTCGCGATATCGCATCTCATAGATATGTTTCATGATAATATATAATATTCATTGCGAAGTGTCATGTATACCTCGCATACACTTCCAATGAATGTGAATGCGACAGTTCCTTGCTAGGAAATAGTGTTTGCAGATATCTACGTATCGAACCAATAGATTTCTAATGCTTCTTAAGTCACCATATCGCATGTCATTTCTATGTTTCATGATAATATGTAATACTCATTGTGGAGTGTTATGTATACCTCGCATACACTTCAATTGAATGTAAATGCGACAGTTCCTTGCTAGGCAATAGCGTTTGCTGATGTCTACGTATCCAGGCAATAGTGTTCTAATGCTTCTTAAAATGGGATATCGCATCTGATTTCTATGTTTCATGATAACATGTAATTTTCGTTGCGAAGTGTCATGTATACTTCGTATTCACTTCAAATGAATGTAAATGCGACACTTCCTTGCTAGGAAGTAGCGTTTGCAGAAATCTACGTATCGTAGCAATAGAGTTCTAATTCTTCTTAAAATGGGATACCGCATCTCATTTCTATGTTTCATGATAACATGTAATATTCGTTGCGAAGTGTCATGTATACTTCGTATTCACTTCAAATGAATGTAAATGCGACACTTCCTTGCTAGGAAATAGCGTTTCCAGATATCTACGTATCGTAGCAATAGAGTTCTAATGCTGGCGAGTAATAAGACTGGCGAGCTGAAGAAGAAGCAACCCAGAAGACTCCCCTTCGGCGGATAAGAAGACCGCAGGTCCGCGGACGGGCTGTGCGCCGAGGTAGCGTGACGGGCTCGACGGTGTAGGAGTCGGGAAACGAACCAGAAAAGACCCTGAAGCCCGAAGGATAAGATCCAGAGCCTTGCACCGATAAGACCGCTGCCATAGTCCATGGAGACAAACAGGAAGGACATCGGGTGTGAGAAGGATGTCCACCCCTCCCCTGAGCCCATGGAGAGGAAAACTCAAGATGCGCAGCGGAATTGCAGGCGAGCCGAGGAAATCGCGGCGCACGACACGTGCTGCAGTTCAAATAATCTAGAGGACCCCGGCTGGACACACCAGAGGCGGCGATCAGGGAAGATCGCCGAAATCCACCGATCGATGCCCCGAACAATACCGAAGCGTATAGCCCTACCCGACCAAGGAGCCCTAAGGAGGATCTAAGGGGATCCGAAGACCCCCAGCAAACCCATATAATGAGCTAGCCAGCATGAAGACGGCCTACTCTACTACTATTCTTCTTCCCAGCGACTTAGCGACCATTTAGCGAGCAACCGAGCAAGCGATTATACGGAGCGGTTCGGAGGAGAGAGAGAGAGAGAGAGAGAGAGAGAGAGAGAGAGAGAGAGAGAGAGAGAGAGAGGTAGACGGACTGAACGAGATCCATACTTGTTGGAAGCGAGAGATCGTGAGTCCTTATACGCTAAAGCGTCCCATTTGTTCCCTGCCGCATTTGCGATATTGCGTATTGTATTTTGTATCGTATAACGGGTGGTGATCCCCGGTCATTCGCGGCGTGTCGTATACCTTTTTGTAATACCGCGTCGAGGCAATCTAGAAAGAAGCCGTGAGTTCAGTATCCCGCGACCCTAATTTGCGCACTCGGCTAGAAGTAGTCGAGCGATAGAGTATATCGAAATTTCGAGGGTTATCTTGCACCGAGTTTCCCCGGGTTGCGTGGTTTACTAGTTTTCGCTACTTCTTGAGTAGCTGGCGCCCAAAAAGTCCCAGCCTCGCAGTTACGAAATACTCGCTGGATAGGAAATTTTTTGTTCTGTACTTCGCGTTGCCGAATCACGCGGATATTTTGTACCCCGATATAACCCCGGATTAAACTTCTGTATAACCCCGTTATTATTGATTCTATATAACCCTTTCTTGCGGATTGTAACGGGAAAACCCGTCGCAAAATTTGGCGCCCAACGTGGGGCCCTGAGAATTTCGACAATAAAGTGCTCGCCTCGACGGGACACACCCAGTATAGAAAATTTGAACAGTAACGTTCGAGAGTGTGTTTACGGGTCGTGGTGACCTATTGGGAACGTTACCGTTTTTTTTTGTCCTTTGTTGAGCGTGGATCACCACACGCGTTATCGCTGTGGCGTATACCGTTTCAAGGTCGCTATTGTTTACTGCTGGTTGCTAGGTCGGATTCACGGGAATTGGAAGGTTGAAATTAGTCTTCCCGTTAATCCGGCAGGGGAATATTACTTTTGTTTGTTTTTGGCGTCTCCTTTGGGGAAGTGACTCTTCCTCTTTTCCTTCTTTTATTACTGGTTGCTATTGCTCGGTGGTATATATTTCTCCCCCATTTCTTCTTGTGTAATTTGATCCCTGAGGCATCCTGTATCCCTATTCTTTCCCAAATTTGCCCCTCTTGTCCGGAAATACGGAATAGGATAAATTCGCGAAACGCATTTGAAAATATGGATCCTCTTACATTGATCGGGATAACGGCTACGAACGTAACGACGACCGTTACCATGGCCGGGGGATCGGGCACAATTGCCCGCGGGCCTACACCCCCGTCGCCCGGAATTGCGCCCCCTACTCCCCCAATACCCGCGGACGTATAGGCCGAGATCAATCGTCTTAGGTCGCGGATCTTAACTATGAGGAATGTTCGCGATTTAGTTATGGTGTGCGATCACGCGAAATTAAATTTGCAAGGCACCCTGGAAGAATTGTCTGACCGATACTGGCATCACGAGGTTCGTCGTCGGTACCCCGAGGTGTCGGTTCCTTGGGATCCGGTGGCAGACGAAAGGGGGATAGCTATGCCACTAACGGTGACCGCGGCGATCGACGACCCGTGCGAAGATGAGGCAGTAACCGCGCGACTTTCGCGGTTAGAATTAAGATCCCCGCCGCAACGAAATGACCTTCGCGCGACCTGCGAAAGAAATAATCTGATATCGCAAGAGGAAATTCCCCCAGTACGCGCCCGGCCAACCGTTGTGTTCGCGTCCAACGCGGAATCCGATTTGGTAGGAGATAGACCCCAACCATCCCGGCTCTAGGTCCCCACCCCACCGTTTTCTCCCCGACTACCCGCGAAGAACACCTAGTAGAACATTTCCGCCGTTACGGGCCAAAATTCGAGGGGCGGCCAGATGAAGATCCGGAGGACTATCTTCTCCGGTTGCACGAATATTGCTCACGGCGAGGTTACACCAAAGAGGAAATGCTTCAGGTGTTAGGCGAATCGCTACAGGGAACGGCCCTTATTTGGTATCGAGTAGATAAAGATTCGTGGTCGGATTACGACGGGTTCATATATCAATTCCGAGTGCAATTCGGACATAACGATTTACAGGAAGGGTTGCGTCACGAGGTAGAGTCCCGAACGCAGGGTCAGTTCGAGTCGTCTACGAAATACATAACGAAAATGCGGATGTATTTCCGATATTTAGATTCGCATCTATCTTTAGAAGACCAACTCTCCCTTTCCTATCGAAATTTGCGCCCGGATATCGAGCGGCAAATATTCCGGACCGATTTCTCCGACTTCACCGAACTGAAACTAAGGTGCAAGGAAGTAGAACTACGGAATGCCCGCGCTCGAAATTACCGACCCCCGCCGTCCCCCTTGCAATCATTCCTCCCCGCGGCCGCGTACACACCACCGTCCGGGAACCCGAAGATCCAAAGACTTCACGCGGTGGAACAATTAGTTCCGCAGCCAGAACGGACCGCGTTAACGGTTGAACCCACACCCCCTGATTCCTTGATTTCCCCTGTACCCCAAACCCGACCCGTCGCAACCTCCACCCCCCAGACGACACCCCAAAAGCCGAGAAACCCGAAGACGGAACGCAAAAAGGAACCCCCACCGGCCGTCCGTTCGACAACCGTACATTGTTATAATTATCGTGAACAGGGGCACGTGTACCGGGAATGCCCGCACGAGTTGGGCTCCTTTCGCCGTGTGTGTGGATTGCCGGGCCACATTGTCAACTCTTGCCCGCGTTGCCGTCATGTCCGAGCGGGAAACCTGAGGGGGGAGGCCAGTGAATGTACCCTCCCCCAGCGCTCGGAACCACGCCTGCCCAGTAGACCTGTGAACCCCTTTAAACACCCCGACCTCCCAGCCTCGCAGTTACGAAATACTCGCTGGATAGGCAATTCTTGGTTCTGCATTTGGCGTTGGCGAATTCGTCGACAATCATACCACGCGCATATTTTGTACCCCGATATTCTGTACCCTGGATTAAACTACTGTATACCCCCGTTAGTATTAGTTCTATATACCGCTTTCTTGCGGATTGTAACGGGAAAACCCGTCACAATATATAATACTCATTGTGGAGTGTTATGTATACCTCGTATTCACATCAAATGAATGTAAATGCGACACTTCCTTGCCAGGAAATAGCTTTTCCAGATATCCTCGTATCGTAGCAATAGAGTTCTAATGCTTCGTAAAACGCGATATCGCATCTCATTCCTATGTTTCATGATAAGATAAAATATTCATTGCGAAGTGTCACCTATACCTCGCATACACTTCAAATGAATGTAAATGCGCCACTTCCTTCCTAGGAAATAGCGTTTGCAGATCACTACGTATCGAAACAGTAGAGTTCTAATGCTTCTTAAAACGGGATATCGCATTTCATTTCTATGTTTCATGATAAGATATAATATTCATTGCGAAGTGTCATGTATACATCGCATACATTTCAATTGAATGTAAATGCGACACTTCAATGCTAGGAAATAGCGTTTGCAGTTGTCTCCGTATCGAAGCAGTAGTGTTCCAATGCTCTTTAAATCGCGATATCGCATCTCATTTCTATGTTCCATGGTGACATATAATATTCATTGCAAAGTTTCATCTATACCTGGCACACACTTCAAGTGAATGTAAATGCGAAACTTCCTTGCTAGGAAATAGCGTTTGCATATGTCTGCGTATCGAAGCAATAGTGTTCTAATGCTTCTTAAAACGCGATATCGCATCTCATTTCGATGTTGGATGATAGGATACAATATTCATTGCGAAGTGTCACTTATGCCTCGTATTCACTTCAAAGGAAAGTAAATGCGACACTTCTTTGCTATGAAGTAGAGTGTGCAGATGTCTACGTATCGTAACAATAGGGTTCTTATGCTCTTTATATCGCGATATCGCATCTCATTTATATGTTACATGATAAGATATAATATTCATTACGAAGTGTCATGTATACCCCGTATTCACTTCAAAAGAATGTAAATGCGACACTTCCTTGCTAGCAAATAACGTTTGCAGATGTGTACGTATCTAGGCAATATAGTTCTAATGCTTCTTAAAGCGCGATATCGCATCTCGTTTCTATGTTTCATGTTAAGGTATAATATACATTGCGAAGTGTCAATTATACCTCGCATACATTTCAAATGAATGTAAATACGACACTTCCTTGCCAGGAAGTAGCTTTTGCAGATGTTTATGTATCGAAGCAATAGAGCTCTAATGCTTCTTAAAACGGGATATCGCATCTCATTCCTATGCTTCATGATAAGATATAATATTCATTGTGAAGTGTCATGTATACCTCGCATACACTTGAAACGAATGTTAATGCGACACATCCTTGCTAGGAAATAACGTTTGCAGATGTCAACGTATCGAAGCAATAGAGTACTAATGCTTCTTAAAACGGGATATCGCATCTCATTTCCATGTTTCATGATAAGATATAATATTCATTGCGAAGTGTCACATATACCTCGCATACACTTCAAATGAATGTAATTGCGCCATTTCATTGCTGAGAAGTAGCGTTTGCAGATGTATCCGTATCGGAGCAATAGTGTTCTAATGCTTCTTAAATCGCGATATCGCAACTCATTTCTATGTTTCATGATAAGATATAATATTCATTGCGAAGATTAATGTATTCCTCGTACTCGCTTCAAAAGAATGTAAATGCGACATTTCCTTGCTAGCAAATAGCGTTTGCATATGTCTGCGTATCGAAGCAATAGTGTTCTAATGCTTCTTAAAACGCGATATCGCATCTCATTTCTGTGTTGGATGATAGGATACAATATTCATTGCGAAGTGTCACTTATGCCTCGTATTCACTTCAAAAGAATGTAAATACAACACTTCCTTGCTAGCAAATAACGTTTGCAGATGTGTACGTATCGAGGCAATATAGTTCTAATGCTTCTTAAAGCGCGATATCGCATCTCGTTTCTATGTTTCATGATAAGATATAATATTCATTGTGTAGTGTTATGTTTATCTCATCTATACTTCAAATGAATGTAAATGCGACACTTCCTTGCAAGGAAATAGCGTTTGCAGATGTCTACGTATCGAAACAATAGGTTTCTAAAGGTTGCTAATTCGCGATATCGCATCTCATATCTATGTTTCATGATAATATATAATATTCATTGCGAAGTTTCATGTATACCTCGCATATAATTCAAACGAATGTGAATGCGTCAGTTCCTTGCTGGGAAATAGCGTTCGCAGGTGTCTACGTATCGAAGCAATAGAGTTCTAAAGCTTCTTAAATCGCGATATCGCATATCATTTCTATGTTTCATGATAGGATATAATATTCATTGTGCAGTGTTAAGAATACCTCGTATTCACATCAAAAGAATGTAAATGCGACACTTCCTTGCTTGGAAATAGCGCTTGCAGATGCCAACATATCGAAGCAATAGGGTTCTAATGCTTCCTAAATCGTCATATCGCATCTCATATCTGTGTTTCATGATAATATATAATATTCACTGCGAAGTGTCATGTATACCTCGTATTCCTTTCAAAAGAATGTAAGAGCGACACTTCTTTGCTAGAAAATGGGGTTTGCAGATGTCTACGTATCGAAGCAATAGAATTCTAATGCTTCTTAAATCGTCATATCGCATCTCTTTTCTATGTTCATGATAAGATATAATATTCATTGTGCAGTGTTATGTATATCTCGTCTATACTTCAAGTGAATGTAAATGCGACACTTCCTTCCTAGGAAATAGCGTTTGCAGATGTCTACGTATCGTGGCATTAAAGCTCTAATGCTTCTCAAATCGCGGTATCGCTTCGCATTTCTATGTTTCATGATAATATAGAATATTCATTGCGAAGTGTCATGTATACCTCGCATACTCTTCAAATGAATGTGAATGCGACAGTTCCTTGCTAGGAAATAGTGTTTGCAGATATCTACGTATCGAAGAAATAGTGTTCTAAAGCTTCTTAAGTCGCGATATCGCATCACATTTCTATGTTTCATGATAAGATATCATATTCATTGTGCAGTGTTATGATTACCTCGTATTCACATCAAAGGAATATAAATGCGACACTTGCTTGCTAGGAAATAGCGTTTGCAGATGTCTACGTATCGTAGCAATAGTTTTCAAATGCTTCTTAAATCGCCATATTGCATCTCATTTCTATGTTTGATGATAAGATATAATATTCATAGTGGAGTGTTATGTATACCTCGTATTCCTTTCAAAAGAATGTAAATGCGACACTTCCTTGCTAGGAAGTAGCGTCTGCAGATGTCTTCGAATCGAAGCAATAGTGTTCTCATGCTTCTTAAATCGTCATACCGCATCTCATTGCTATGTTTCATGATAAGATATAATATTCATTGCGATGTGTCATGTATACCTCGTATTCCTTTCAAAAGAGTGGAAATGCGACACTTCTTTGCTAGCAAGTAGCATTTGCAGATGTCTACGTATCGATCCAATAGAATTCTAATGCTTCTTAAATCGCCATATCGCACCTCATTTCTATGTTTCAGGATAAGATGTAGTATTCATTGTGCAGTTTTATGTATACCTCGTATTCACTTCAAAAGAATGTAAATGCTGCAATTCCTTGCTAGGAAATAGCGCTTGCATATGTCTACGTATCGAAGCAATAGATTTCCAAAGCTTGCTAATTTGCGATATCGCATCTCATAACTGTTTCATGATAATATATAATATTCATTGCGAAGTGTCATGTATACCTCGCATACACTTCCAATGAATGTGAATGCGACAGTTCCCTGCTAGGAAATAGTGTTTGCAGATATCTACGTATCGAACCAATAGATTTCTAATGCTTCTTAAGTCGCCATATCGCATGTCATTTCTATGTTTCATGATAATATGTAATACCCATTGTGGAGTGTTATGTATACCTCGCATACACTTCAAAAGAATGTAAATGCGACACTTCCTTGCTTGGAAAAAGCGTTTGCAGATGTCTACGTATCGAAGCAATAGTGTTCTAATGCTTCTTAAAACGCGATATCGCATCTCATTTCTGTGTTGGATGATAGGATACAATATTCATTGCGAAGTGTCACTTATGCCTCGTATTCACTTCAAAGGAAAGTAAATGCGACACTTCTTTGCTATGAAGTAGAGTTTGCGGATGTCAACGTATCGTAACAATAGGGTTCTTATGCTCTTTATATCGCGATATCGCATCTCATTTATATGTTACATGATAAGATATAATATTCATTACGAAGTGTCATGTATACCCCGTATTCACTTCAAAAGAATGTAAATACGACACTTCCTTGCTAGCAAATAACGTTTGCAGACGTGTACGTATCGAGGCAATATAGTTCTAATGCTTCTTAAAGCGCGATATCGCATCTCGTTTCTATGTTTCATGATAAGATATAATATTCATTGTGTAGCGTTATGTTTATCTCATCTATACTTCAAATGAATGTAAATGCGACACTTCCTTGCAAGGAAATAGCGTTTGCAGATGTCTACGTATCGAAACAATAGGTTTCTAAAGGTTGCTAATTCACGATATCGCATCTCATATCTATGTTTCATGATAATATATAATATTCATTGCGAAGTTTCATGTATACCTCGCATATAATTCAAACGAATGTGAATGCGTCAGTTCCTTGCTGGGAAATAGTGTTTGCAGATGTCTGCGTATCGTGGCATTAGAGTTCTAATGCTTCCCAAAACGCGATATCGCTTCACATTTCTATGTTTCATGATAAGATATAATATTCATTGTGCAGTGTTATGTATATCTCGTCTATACTTCAAATGGATGTAAATGCGACACTTCCTTGCGAGGACATAGCGTTTGCAGATGTCTACGTATCGTGGCATTAGAGTTCTAATGCTTCTCAAAACGCGATATCGCTACTCATTACTATGTTTCATGATAATATATAATATTCATTGTGGAGTGTTATGTATACCTCGTATTCACTGCAAAAGAATGTAAATGCGACACTTCCTTGCTTGGAAAAAGCGTTTGCAGATGTCTACGTATCGTAGCGTTAGAGTTCTAATGCTTCTCAAAACGCGATATCGCTACACATTACTATGTTTCATGATGATATATAATATTCATTGTGGAGAGTTATGTATACCTCGTATTCACTTCAAAAGAATGTAAATGCGACACTTCCTTGCTTTGAAATAGCGTTTGCAGATGCCTACGTATCGAACCAATGGACTTCTAATGCTTATTAAATCGCCATATCGCATCTAATTTCTGTGTTTCATGATATGATATATTATTCATTGTGCAGTGTTATGTATATCTCGTCTATACTTCAAATGAATGTAAATGCGACACTTCCTTCCTAGGAAATAGCGGTTGTAGATGTCTACGTATCAAAGCAATAGGGATCTAATGCTACCTAAATAGCCATATCGCTTCTCATTTCTGTGTTTCATGATAATATATAATATTCACTGCGAAGTGTCATGTATACCTCGTATTCCTTTCAAAAGAATGTAAGCGCGACACTTCTTTGCTAGAAAATGGGGTTTGCAGATGTCTACGTATCGAAGCAATAGAATTCTAATGCTTCTTAAATCGTCATATCGCATCTCATTTCTATGTTCATGATAAGATATAATATTCATTGTGCAGTGTTATGTATATCTCGTCTATACTTCAAATGAATGTAAATGCGACACTTCCTTCCTAGGAAATAGCGTTTGCAGATGTCTACGTATCGTGGCATTAGAGCTCTAATGCTTCTCAAATCGCGATAAGGCTTCGCATTTCTATGTTTCATGATAATATATAATATTCATTGCGAAGTGTCATGTATACCTCGCATACTCTTCAAATGAATGTGAATGCGACAGTTCCTTGCTAGGAAATAGTGTTTGCAGATATCTACGTATCGAAGAAATAGAGCTCTAATGCTTCTTAAATCGCGATATCGCATCTCATTCCTATGTTTCGTGATATGATATAATATTCATTGTGCAGTGTTAGGTATACCTTGTATCCACTTGAAAAGAATGTTAACGCGACACTTCCGTGCTAGGAAATAGCGTTTTCAGATGTCCACGTATCGAAGCAATAGTGTTCTAATGCCTCTTAAATCGCGATATCGCATCTCATTTCTATGTTTCATGATATGATATAATATTCATTGTGCAGTGTTATGTATTCCTCGTATTCACTTGAAAAGACTGCAAATGTGACACTTCCTTGCTAGGATGTAGCGTTAGCAGATGTCTACGTACCGAAGCAATAGAGTTCTAATGCTTCTTAAATCGTCATAGCGCATTTCATTTCTATGTTTCATGATAAGGTATAATATTCATTCCGAACTATCATGTATACGACGCATTCCTTTCAAAAGAATGTAAATGCGACACTTCCTTGCTACGAAATAGCGTTGGCAGATGTCTACGTATCGAAGCAATAGAGTTCTAATGCTTCTCAAAAAGCGATATCGCATCTCATTCCTGCGTTTCATGATAAGATATAATATTCATTGTGCAGTGTTATGTATACCTCGTATCCACTTGAAAAGAATGTTAACGCGACACTTCCTTGCTAGGAAATAGCGTTTGCAAATGTCCACGTATCGAAGCAATAGTGTTCTAATGCTTCTTAAATCGCGATATCGCATCTCATTTCGATGTTTCATGATAAGATATAATATTCATTGTGCAGTGTTATGTATTCCTCGTATTCACTTGAAAAGACTGTAAATGCGACACTTCCTTGCTAAGAAGTAGCGTTAGCAGATGTCTATAGTATCGTAGCATTAGAGTTCTAATGCTTCTCAAAACCCGATATCGCTACACATTACTATGTTTCATGATAATATATGATACTCATTGTGGAGTGTTATGTATACCTCGTATTCACTTCAAAAGAATGTAAATGCGACACTTCCTTGCTAGGAAATGGCGTTTGCAGATATCTACGTATCGAAGAAATAGATTTCTATAGCTTGCTAATTCGCGATATCGCATCCCAAATCTATGTTTCATGATAATATATAATATTCATTGCGAAGTGTCATGTATACCTCGTATTCCTTTCAAAAGAATGTAAATGCGACACTTCCTTGCTAGGAAATAGCGTCGGCAGATGTCTACGTATCGAAGCAATTGAGTTCTAATGCTTCTCAAAAAGCGATATCGCATCTCATTCCTATGTTTCATGATAAGATATAATATTCAATGTGCAGTGTTATGTACTCCTCGTATTCACTTCAAAGGAAAGTAAATGCGACACTTCCTTGCTAGGAAATAGCGTTGGCAGATGTCTACGTATTGAAGCAATTGAGT
Source organism: Xylocopa sonorina (assembly GCF_050948175.1). Taxonomy (NCBI): domain Eukaryota; kingdom Metazoa; phylum Arthropoda; class Insecta; order Hymenoptera; family Apidae; genus Xylocopa; species Xylocopa sonorina. The sequence goes on from NW_027490091.1 coordinate 4,187,417, forward strand.
TCTAGTGCTTCTCAAAAAGCGATATCGCATCTCATTCCTATGTTTCATGATAAGATATAATATTCAATGTGCAGTGTTGTGTACTCCTCGTATTCCCTTCAAAAGAATGTAAATGCGACACTTCCTTGCTAGGAAGTAGCGTTTGCTGATGCCTACGTATCGAACCAATAGACTTCTAATGCTTCTTAAATCGCCATATCGCATCTCATTTCTATGTTTCATGTTAAGATATAATATTCATTGTGCAGTGTTATGTATATCTCGTATATACTTCAAATGGATGTAAATGCGACTCTCCCTTGCTAGGAAATAGCGTTTGCAGACGTCTACGTATCGTGGCATTACAGTTCTAATGCTTCTCAATACGCGATATCGCTACTCATTACTATGTTTCATGATAATGTATAATATTCATTGTGGAGTGTTATGTATACCTCGTATTCACCTCAAAAGAATGTAAATGCGACACTCCCTTGCTTGGAAATAGCGTTTGCAGATGTCTACGTATCGAAGCAGTAGATTTCTAATGCTTCTTAAATCGCGATATCGCATCTCATTCATATGTTTCATGATAAGATATAATATTCATTGTGCAGTGTTATGTATACCTCGTATTCGCCTCAAAAGAATGTAAATGCGACACTTCCTTGCTAGGAAATAGCGTTTGCAGATGTCTACGTATCGAAGCAATAGAGTTCTAATGCATCTTAGATCGTCATATCGCATCTCATTACTGTGTTTCATGATAAGATATAATATTCATTGCGAAGTGTCATGTGTACCTCGTATTCACTTCAAAAGAATGTAAGTGCGACACTTCCTTGCTAGAAAGTAGCGTTTGCAGATGTCTACGTATGGAACCAATAGATTTCTAATGCTTCTTAAATCGCCATATCGCATCTCACTTCTATGCTTCATGATAAGATATAATATTCATTGCGGAGTGTTATGTATACCTCGTATTCACTTCAAAAGAATGTAAACGCGACACTTCCTTGCCAGGAAATAGCGTTTGCAGATGTCTACGTACCCTAGCATTAGAGTTCTAATGCTTCTCAAAAAGCGATATCGCTACTCATTACTATGTTTCATGATAATATATAATATTCATTGTGGAGTGTTATGTATGGCTCGTATTCACTTCAAAAGAATGTAAATACGACACTTCCTTGCTTGGAAATAGCGTTTGCAGGTGTCTACGTATCGAAGCAATAGATTTCTAAAGCTTGCTAATTCGCGATATCGCATGCCGTATCTATGTTCCATGATAATTTATAATATTCATTGCGAAGTGTCATGTATACCTCGCATACTCTGCAAATGAATGTGAATGCGACAGTTCCTTGGTGGAAAATAGCGTTTGCAGATATCTACGTATCGAAGCAATAGAGTTCAAAAGTTTCTTAGATCGTGATATCGCATCTCATTTCTATGTTTGATGATAGGATTCAATATTCATTGCGAAGTGTCACTTATACCTTGTATTCACTTCAAAAGAAAGTAAATGCGACACTTCTTTGCGAGGAAGTAGAGTTTGCAGGTGTCTACGTATCGTAACAATAGGGTTCTTATGCTCTTTATATCGCGATATCGCATCACATTCATATGTTACATGATAAGATATAATATTCATTGCAAATTTTCATCTATACCTCGCTCACACTTCAAGTGAATGTAAATGCGACACTTCCAAGCAAGGAAATAGCGTTTGCAGATGTCTACGTATCGTAGCAATAGAGTTCCAATGCGTCTTAAAAGGCGATATCGATTCTCATTTCTACGTTTCATGATAAGATATAAAATTCATTGCGAAGTGTCGCTCATACCTCGCATACACTTCAAATGAATGTAAATGCGACACTTCATTGCTTGGAAATAGCGCTTGCAGATGTCAACGTATCGAAGCAATAGATTTCTAATGCTTCTTAAAACGCGATATCGCTACTCATTACCATGTTTCATGATAATATATAATATTCATTGTGGAGTGTCATGTATACCTCGCATACACTTAAAATGAATGTAAATGCGACACTTCCTTCCTAGGAAATAGCGTTTGCAGATGTCTACGTATCGAAGAAATAGACATCTAATGCTTCATAAATCGCCATATATCATCTCATTTCTGCGTTTCATGATAAGTTATAATATTCATTGCGAAGTGTCATGTATACCTCGTATTCCTTTCAAAAGAATGTAAATGCGACACTTCCTTGCTAGGAAGTAGCGTTTGCAGATGTCTACGTATCGAAGCAATAGAGTTCCAATGCTTCTTAAATCGCCATATCGCATCTCATTTCTATGTTTCATGATAAGATATGATATTCATTGCGAAGTGCCATGTATACCTCGCATGCACTTCAATTGAATGTACATGCGACACTTCCTTGCTAGGAAATAGCGTTTGCAGATGTCTACGTATCGAAGCAATAGAGTTCTAATGCTTCTTTAAACCGTCATATCGCATCTCATATATACGTTTCCTGATAAGATATAATATTCATTGCGAAGTGTCTTGTATACCTCGTATTCCTTTCAAAAGAATGTAAATGCGACACTTCCTTGCTAGGAAGTAGCGTTTGCAGATGTCTACGTATCGAAGCAATAGAAATCTAATGCTTCTCAAAACGCGATATCGCTACGCATTAATGTTTCACGATAATATATAGTATTCATTGTGGAGTGTTATGTATATGTCGTATTCACTTCAAAAGAATGTAAATGCGGCACTTCCTTGCTAGGAAATAGCGTTTGCAGATGTCTACGTATCGAAGAAATAGACATCTAATGCTTCATAAATCGCCATATCGCATCTCATTCCTATGTTTCATGATAAGATATAATATTCATTGTGGAGTGTTATGTATACCTCGTATTCACTTCAAAGAATGTAAACGCGACACTTCCTTGCAAGGAAATAGCGTTTGTAGATGTCTACGTATCGAAGCAATAGAATTCTAATGCTTCTTAAATCGCCATATTGCATCTCATTTCTATGTTTGATAGTAAGATATAATATTCTTTGTGGAGTGTTATGTATACCTCTTATTCAATTCAAAAGGTTGTAAACGCGACACGTTCTTGACAGGAAATAGCGTTTGCAGATGTCCACGTATCGTAGCATTAGATTTCTGATGCTTCACAAAACGCGATACCGCTCCTCATTACCATGTTACATGATAATATACAGTATGCATTGTGGAGTGTTATGTATACCACGTATTCACTTCAAAAAAATGTAAATGCGACACTTCCTTGCTAGGAAGTAGCGTTTGCAGATGTCTACGTATCGAAGCAATAGTGTTCTAATGCTTCTTAAATCGCCATATCGCATCTCATTTCTATGTTTCATGATAAGATATATTATTCATTGCGAAGTGTCATGTATACCACGTATTCCTTTCAAAAGAATGTAAATGCGACACTTCCTTGCTAGGAAGTAGCGTTTGCAGATGTCTACGTATCGAAACAATAGACTTCTAATGCTTCTTAAATCGCCATATCGTATCTCATTTCTATGTTTCATGATAATATACAGTATGCATTGTGGAGTGTTATGTATACCTCGTACTCACTTCAAAAGAATGTAATTGCGACACTTCCTTGCTAGGAAATAGCGTTTGCAGATGTCTAGGTATCGAAGCAATAGAGTTCTAATGCTTCTTAAACCATCATATCGCATCTCATATCTGCGTTTCCTGATAAGATATAATATTCAATGCGAAGTGTCATGTATACCTCGTATTCCTTTCAAAAGAATGTAAATGCGACACTTCCTCGCAAGGAAGTAGCGATTGCAGATATCTACGTATCGAAGCAATAGAATTCTAATGTTTCTCAAAACGCGATATCGCTACACATTACCATGTTTCATGATAATATATAATATTCATTGTGGAGTGTTATGTATACCTCGTATTCACTTCAAAAGAATGTAAATGCGTCACTTCCTTCCTAGGAAATAGTGTTTGTAGATGTCTACGTATCGTAACATTAGATTTCTAATGCTTCTCAAAACGCGATATCGCTACTCATTACCATGTTTCATTATAATATATAGTATTCATTGTGGAGTGTTATGTATACCTCGTATTCACTTCAAAAGAATGTAATTGTGACACTTCCTTGCTAGGAAATAGCGTTTGCAGATGTCTACGTATCGAAGCAATAGATTTCTAATGCTTCTTAAATCGCCATATTGCATCTCATTTCTATGTTTCATGGTAAGATATAATATTCATTGTGGAGTGCTATGTATACCTCGTATTCACTTCAAAAGAATGTAAACGCGACACTTCCTTGCCAGGAAATAGCGTTTGAGGATGTCTACGTATCGTAGCAAAAGGGTTCTAATGCTTCTCAAGACGAGATATCGCATGACATTCCTATGTTTCATGATAAGATATAATATTCATTGCGAAGTGTCATGTATACCTCTTATTCACTTCAAAAGAATGTAAATGCGTCGCTTCCTTCCTAGGAAATAGTGTTTGTAGATGTCTACGTATCGTAGCAAAAGGGTTCTAATGCTTCTCAAGACGAGATATCGCATGACATTCCTATGTTTCATGATAAGATATAATATTCATTGCGAAGTGTCATGTATACCTCTTATTCACTTCAAAAGAATGTAAATGAGCCACTTCCTTGCTAGCAAATATCGTCTGCAGATGTCTACGTACCGTAGCAATAGAGTTCTAATGCTTCTTAAAACGCGATGTGTCTCCTCATTTGCATGTTTCATGATAAGATGCAATATTGATTGTGGAGTGTTATGTATACCTCGTGTTCACCTCAAACGAATATAAATGTGACACTTCCCTGCTAGGAAATAGCAATGGCAGATGTCAACGTATCGAAGCAACAGAGTTCTAATGCTTCATACAACGAGATATCGCATCTCATTTCTATGTTTTATGATAAGATGTATTATACATTGTGGAGTGTTATGTATAAGTCGTATTCGTTTCAAAAGAATGTAAATGCTACACTTCCTTCCTAGGAAATTAAGTTACCGGATGTCTATGTACCGAAGCAATAGAGTTCTAGTGCTTCTTAAAACGCGAAATCGCATATCATTTCTATGTTTCATGATGAGATATAATAGTTATTGTGAAGCGTCATGTATACCTAGTATTCACTTCAGCAGACTGACAATGCGGCACTTCCTTGCTAGGAAGTAGCATTGGCAGATGTCTACGTATCGAAGCAATAGAGTTCTAATGCATCTTAAAACACCCTGTCGCATCTCAGTCCTATGTCTTATGAAAAGAAGTAATATTCATTGTGGCGTGTTATGTATACCTCGCACTCACCTGAAAAGAATATAAATGCGATTCTTCCGTGCTAAGAAGTAGCACTTGCAGATGTCTACGTATCGAAGCAATAGTGTTCTATTACACCTTAAATCGCAATATCGCATCTCACTTCTATGTTTCATGATAAGATATATTATTCATTGCGAAGTGTCATGTATACCTCGTATTCCTTTCAAAAGAATGTAAATGCGACACTTCCTTGCTAGGAAGTAGCGTTTGCAGATGTCTACGTATCGAAGCAATAGAGTTCTAATGCTTCTTAAATCGCCATATTACATCTCATTTCTATGTTTCATGATAAGATATAATTTTCGTTGTGGAGTGTTATGTATACCTCGTATTCACTTCGAAAGAATGTAAACGCGACACTTCCTTGCCAGGAAATAGCGTTTGCAGATGTCTACGTATCGTAGCATTAGAGGTCTAATGCTTCTCAAATCGCGATATCACTACTCATTACTATGTTTCATGATAATATGTAATATTCATTGTGGAGTGTTATGTATACCTCGTATTCACCTCAATGGAATGTATTTGCGACACTTCCATCCTAGGAAATAGCGTTTGCAGATATCTACGTATCGAAGAAATAGACATCTAATGCTTCATAAATCGCCATATCCGCATCTCCTTCCTATGTTTCATGATAAGATATAATATTCATTGTGGAGTGTTATGTATACCTCGTATTCACTTCAAAGGAATGTTAACGTGACACTTCCTTGCCAAGAAATAGCGTTTGCAGATGTCTTCGTATCGTAGCATCAGAGTTCTAATGCTTCTCAAAACGCGATATCGCTACTCATCACCATGTTTTATGATAAGATATAATATTCATTGTGCAGTGTTATGTATACCTCGCATACACTTAAAATGAATATAAATGCGAAACATCCTTGCTAGGAAATAGCGTTTGCAGATGTCTACGTATCGAAGCAGTAGGTATGTAATACTTCTTAAATCGCCATATCGCTTCTCATTTCTATGTTTCATGATAATATATAATATTCACTGCGAAGTGTCATGTATACCTCGCATACACTTCAAATGAATGTAAATGCAACACTTCCTTGCTAGGAAATAGCGTTTGCAGATGTCTACGTATCGAAGCAAGTGTGTTCTAATACTTCTTAAATCGCAATATCGCATCTCATATCTATGTTTCATGATAATATATAATATTCATTGCGAAGTGTCATGTATACCTAGCATACACGTCAAATGAATGTGAATGCGACAGCTCCTTGCTAGGAAATAGCGTTTGCAGGTGCCTACGTATCGAAGCAATAGTTTTCTAATGCTTCTTAAATCGTCATATCGCATCTCATATATACGTTTCATGATAAGATATAGAATTCATTGCGAAGTGGCATGTATACCTCGTATTCCTTTCAAAAGAATGTAAATGCGACACTTCCTTGCTGGGAAGTTGCGTTTGCAGATGTCTACGTATCGAAGCAATAGGGATCTAATGCTTCTTAAATCGCCATATCGCTTCTCATTTCTATGTTTCATGATAATATATAATATTTACTGCGAAGTGTCATGTGTACCTCGCATGCACTTCAAACGAACGAAAATGCGACACTTCCTTGCTAGGAAATAGCGTTTGCAGATGTCTACGTATCGTAGCAATAGAGTTCTAATGCTTCTTAAATCGCCATATGGCATCTCATTTCTATGTTTCATGATAAGACATAATATTCATTGTGGAGTGTCATGTATACCTCGTATTCATTTCAAAAGTATGTAAATGCTGCAATTCCTTGCTAGGAAATAGTGTTTGCAGATGTCTACGTATCGAAGCAGTAGAGTTCAAATGCTTCTTAAAAAGCAAAATCGCTCCTCATTTCTATGTTTCATGATAATATATAATATTCATTGCGGAGTGCCATGTATGCCTAGCATAAACTTCAAATGAATGTAAATACGACACTTCCTTGCTAGGAAATAGCGTTTGCAGATGCCTACGTATCGTAGCAATATATTTCTAATGCTTCCTAAAACGGGATACCGCATCTCATTTCTATGTTTCATGATAAGATGTAATATTCATTGCGATGTGTTATGTATACCTCACATACACTTCCAATGAATGTAGTTGCGACACTTCCTTGCTAGGAGATAACGTTTGCAGATGTGTATGTATCGAAGCAACATAGTTCTAATGCTTCTCAAAACGCAATATCGCATCACAGATCTATGTTTCATGATAAGATGAAATATTCAGAGCGATGTCTCACGGATACCTCGCAAACATTTCCAATGAATGTAAATGCGACACTTAAATGTTTGAAAACAGCAATTGCAGATGTCTACGTATAGAAGCAATGGAGTTCTAATGCTTGTTAAGACGCGATATCGCATCTCACTTCTACGTTTCATGATAAGATATAGTATTCATTGCGAAGTGTCATGTATACCTTGTTTTCACTTGAAAAGAATGTAGATGCGTCACTTCCATGCTAGGAAATAGCGTTTGCAGATGTCTACGTATCGAAGCAATAATGTTCTAATACTTCTTAAATCGCAATGTCGCATCTCATATCTATGTTTCATGATAAGATATAGAATTCATTGCGAAGTGTCGTGTATACCTCGCATACACTCCAACCGAATGTAAGTGCGACACGTCCTTGCTAGGAAATAGCGTTTCCAGATGTCTACGTATCGAAGCAATAGAGTTCTAATGCTTCTCAAATCGCCATATTACATCTCATTTCTATGTTTCATGATAATATGTAATATTCATTGTGGAGTGTTATGTATACCTCGCATACACTTAAAATGAATGTAAATGCGACTCATCCTTGCTAGGAAATAGCGTTTGCAGATGTCTACGTATCGAAGCAGTAGGTATGTAATACTTCTTAAATCGCCATATCGCTTCTCATTTCTATGTTTCATGATAATATATAATATTCACTGCGAAGTGTCATGTATACCTCGCGCACACTTCAAATGAATGTAAATGCAACACTTCCTTGCTAGGAAATAGCGTTTGCAGATGTCTACGTATCGAAGCAATAGAGTTCTAATGCTTCTTATATCGTCATACCGCTTCTCATATCTACGTTCCTCGAAAAGATATAATATTCATTGGGAAGTGTCTTGTATACCTCGCATACACTTTAATTGAATGTGCATGCGACACTTCCTTGCTAGAAAATAGCGTTTACAGATGTCTACGTATCCAAGCAATAGAATTCTAATGCTTCTTAAAACGCGATATCGCTTCGCATTCCTATGTTTCATGATAAGATATAATATTCATTGTGCAGTGTTAAGAATATCTCGTATTCACTTCAAAAGAATGTAAATGCGACACTTCCTTGCTTGGAAAAAGCGTTTGCATATGTCTACGTATCGAAGGAATAGTTTTCTAATGCCTCTTAAATAGCCATATTGCATCTCATTTCTATGATTCATGATAAGATATAATATTCATTGTACAGCGTTATGTATACCTCGTATTCACTTCAAAAAATGTAAATGCGACACCTCCTAGCTAGGAAGTAGCGTTTGTAGATGTCTACGTTTCGAAGCAGTAGAGTTCAAATGCTTCTTAAAAAGCAAAATCGCTCCTCATTTCTATGTTTCATGATAATATATAATATTCTTTGCGAAGTGTCATGTATACCTCGCATACACTTCAAGTGAATGTAAATGCGACTGTTCCTTGCTAGGAAATAGCGTTTGCAGGTGTCTACGAATCGAAGCAATAGAGTTCTAAAGCTTGCTAATTCGCGATACCGCATCTCATTCCTATGTTTCATGATAATATATCATATTCATTGCGAAGTGTTATGTATACCTCGCATGCACTTCAAATGAATGTAAATGCGGCACTTCCTCGCTAGGAAATAGCGTTGGCAGATGTCTACGTATCGAAGCAATAGAGTTCTAATGCTTCTCAAAAAGCGATATCGCATCTCATTCCTGCGTTTCATGATAAGATATAATATTCATTGTGCAGTGTTATGTATACCTCGTATCCACTTGAAAAGAATGTTAACGCGACACTTCCTTGCTAGGAAATAGCGTTTGCAAATGTCCACGTATCGAAGCAATAGTGTTCTAATGCTTCTTAAATCGCGATATCGCATCTCATTTCGATGTTTCATGATAAGATATAATATTCATTGTGCAGTGTTATGTATTCCTCGTATTCACTTGAAAAGACTGTAAATGCGACACTTCCTTGCTAAGAAGTAGCGTTAGCAGATGTCTATAGTATCGTAGCATTAGAGTTCTAATGCTTCTCAAAACCCGATATCGCTACACATTACTATGTTTCATGATAATATATGATACTCATTGTGGAGTGTTATGTATACCTCGTATTCACTTCAAAAGAATGTAAATGCGACACTTCCTTGCTAGGAAATGGCGTTTGCTGATGCCTACGTATCGAACCAATAGACTTCTAATGCTTCTTAAATCGCCATATCGCATCTCATTTCTATGTTTCATGTTAAGATATAATATTCATTGTGCAGTGTTATGTATATCTCGTATATACTTCAAATGGATGTAAATGCGACTCTCCCTTGCTAGGAAATAGCGTTTGCAGACGTCTACGTATCGTGGCATTACAGTTCTAATGCTTCTCAATACGCGATATCGCTACTCATTACTATGTTTCATGATAATGTATAATATTCATTGTGGAGTGTTATGTATACCTCGTATTCACCTCAAAAGAATGTAAATGCGACACTCCCTTGCTTGGAAATAGCGTTTGCAGATGTCTACGTATCGAAGCAGTAGATTTCTAATGCTTCTTAGATCGCCATATTGCATCTCATTTCTACGTTTCATGGTAAGATATAATATTCATTGTGGAGTGTTATGTAAACCTCGTATTCACTTCAAAAGAATGTAAACGCGACACTTTGTTGCCAGGAAATAGCGTTTGCAGATGTCTACGTATCGAAGCAATAGAGTTCTAATGCCTCTTAAATCGCCATATTGCATCACATTTCTATGTTTCATGATAAGATATAAAATTCATTGCGAAGTGATATGTATACGTCGTATTCACTTCAAAAGAGTGTAAATGCGACACTTCCTTGCTAGGAAATAGCGTTTGCAGATGTCTACGTATCGAAGCAATTGGGATCTAATGCTTCTTAAATCGCCATATCGCTTCTCATTTCTATGTTTCATGATAATATATAATATTCACTGCGATGTGTCATGTATACATCGCATACACTTCAAATGAATGTAAATGCGACACGTCCTTGCTAGGAAATAGCGTTTGCAGATGTGTACGTATCGTGGCATTAGAGTTCTAATGCTTCTCAAAACGCGATATCGCTTCTCATTTCTATGTTTCATGATAATATATAATTTTCATTGCGAAGTGTTATGTATACCTCGTATTCCTTTCAAAAGAATGTAAACGCGACACTTCCTTGCTAGGAAATAGCGTTTGCAGATGTCTACGTATCGAAGCAATAGTGTTCTAATGCTTCTTAAATTGCGATATCGCATCTCATTTCTATGTTTCATGATAAGATATAATATTCATTGTGCAGCGTTATGTATACCTCGTATTCACTTCAAAAGAATGTAAACGCGACACTTCGTTACCAGGAAATAGCGTTTGCAGATGTCTACGTATCGTGCCTTTAGTTTTGTGATGCTTCTCAAAACGCGATATCGCTTCTCATTACCATGTTTCATTATATTATATAATATTCATTGTGGAGTGTTATGTATGGCTCGTATTCACTTCAAAAGAATGTAAATACGACACTTCCTTGCTTGGAAATAGCGTTTGCAGGTGTCTACGTATCGAAGCAATAGATTTCTAAAGCTTGCTGATTCGCGATATCGCATGCCGTATCTATGTTCCATGATAATTTATAATATTCATTGCGAAGTGTCATGTATACCTCGCATACTCTTCAAATGAATGTGAATGCGACAGTTCCTTGGTGGGAAATAGCGTTTGCAGATATCTACGTATCGAAGCAATAGAGTTGTAAAGCTTCTTAGATCGTGATATCGCATCTCATTTCTATGTTTGATGATAGGATACTATATTCATTGCGAAGTGTCACTTATGCCTTGTATTCACTTCAAAAGAAAGTAAATGCGACACTTCTTTGCCAGGAAGTAGAGTTTGAAGGTTTCTACGTATCGTAACAATAGGGTTCTTATGCACTTTATATCGCGATATCGCATCACATTCATATGTTACATGATAAGATATAATATTCATTGCAAAGTTTCATCTATACCTCGCACACACTTCAAGTGAATGCAAATGCGACACTTCCATGCAAGGAAGTAGCGCTTGCAGATGTCTCCGTATCGGAGCAGTAGTGTACTAATGCTTCTTAAATCGCGATATCGCATCTCATTCATATGTTTCATGATAAGATATAATATTCATTGTGCAGTGTTATGTATACCTCGTATTCGCCTCAAAAGAATGTAAATGCGACACTTCCTTGCTAGGAAATAGCGTTTGCAGATGTCTACGTATCGAAGCAATAGAGTTCTAATGCATCTTAGATCGTCATATCGCATCTCATTACTGTGTTTCATGATAAGATATAATATTCATTGCGAAGTGTCATGTGTACCTCGTATTCACTTCAAAAGAATGTAAGTGCGACACTTCCTTGCTAGAAAGTAGCGTTTGCAGATGTCTACGTATGGAACCAATAGATTTCTAATGCTTCTTAAATCGCCATATCGCATCTCACTTCTATGCTTCATGATAAGATATAATATTCATTGCGGAGTGTTATGTATACCTCGTATTCACTTCAAAAGAATGTAAACGCGACACTTCCTTGCCTGGAAATAGCGTTTGCAGATGTCTACGTACCCTAGCATTAGAGTTCTAATGCTTCTCAAAAAGCGATATCGCTACTCATTACTATGTTTCATGATAATATATAATATTCATTGTGGAGTGTTATGTATGGCTCGTATTCACTTCAAAAGAATGTAAATACGACACTTCCTTGCTTGGAAATAGCGTTTGCAGGTGTCTACGTATCGAAGCAATAGATTTCTAAAGCTTGCTAATTCGCGATATCGCATGCCGTATCTATGTTCCGTGATAATTTATAATATTCATTGCGAAGTGTCATGTATACCTCGCATACTCTGCAAATGAATGTGAATGCGACAGTTCCTTGGTGGAAAATAGCGTTTGCAGGTATCTACGTATCGAAGCAATAGAGTTCAAAAGTTTCTTAGATCGTGATATCGCATCTCATTTCTATGTTTGATGATAGGATTCAATATTCATTGCGAAGTGTCACTTATACCTTGTATTCACTTCAAAAGAAAGTAAATGCGACACTTCTTTGCGAGGAAGTAGAGTTTGCAGGTGTCTACGTATCGTAACAATAGGGTTCTTATGCTCTTTATATCGCGATATCGCATCACATTCATATGTTACATGATAAGATATAATATTCATTGCAAATTTTCATCTATACCTCGCTCACACTTCAAGTGAATGTAAATGCGACACTTCCAAGCAAGGAAATAGCGTTTGCAGATGTCTACGTATCGTAGCAATAGAGTTCCAATGCGTCTTAAAAGGCGATATCGATTCTCATTTCTACGTTTCATGATAAGATATAAAATTCATTGCGAAGTGTCGCTCATACCTCGCATACACTTCAAATGAATGTAAATGCGACACTTCATTGCTTGGAAATAGCGCTTGCAGATGTCAGCGTATCGAAGCAATAGATTTCTAATGCTTCTTAAAACGCGATATCGCTACTCATTACCATGTTTCATGATAATATATAATATTCATTGTGGAGTGTCATGTATACCTCGCATACACTTAAAATGAATGTAAATGCGACACTTCCTTCCTAGGAAATAGCGTTTGCAGATGTCTACGTATCGAAGAAATAGACATCTAATGCTTCATAAATCGCCATATATCATCTCATTTCTGCGTTTCATGATAAGTTATAATATTCATTGCGAAGTGTCATGTATACCTCGTATTCACTTCAAAAAAATGTAAATGCGACACTTCCTTGCTAGGAAGTAGCGTTTGCAGATGTCTACGTATCGAAGCAATAGTGTTCTAATGCTTCTTAAATCGCCATATCGCATCTCAGTCCTATGTCTTATGAAAAGAAGTAATATTCATTGTGGCGTGTTATGTATACCTCGCACTCACCTGAAAAGAATATAAATGCGATTCTTCCGTGCTAAGAAGTAGCACTTGCAGATGTCTACGTATCGAAGCAATAGTGTTCTATAACATCTTAAATCGCAATATCGCATTTCACTTCTATGTTTCATGATAAGATATATTATTCATTGCGAAGTGTCATGTATACCTCGTATTCCTTTCAAAAGAATGTAAATGCGACACTTCCTTGCTAGGAAATAGCGTTTGCAGATATCTACGTATCGAAGAAATAGACATCTAATGCTTCATAAATCGCCATATCCGCATCTCCTTCCTATGTTTCATGATAAGATATAATATTCATTGTGGAGTGTTATGTATACCTCGTATTCACTTCAAAGGAATGTTAACGTGACACTTCCTTGCCAAGAAATAGCGTTTGCAGATGTCTTCGTATCGTAGCATCAGAGTTCTAATGCTTCTCAAAACGCGATATCGCTACTCATCACCATGTTTGATGATAAGATATAATATTCATTGTGCAGTGTTATGTATACCTCGCATACACTTAAAATGAATATAAATGCGAAACATCCTTGCTAGGAAATAGCGTTTGCAGATGTCTACGTATCGAAGCAGTAGGTATGTAATACTTCTTAAATCGCCATATCGCTTCTCATTTCTATGTTTCATGATAATATATAATATTCACTGCGAAGTGTCATGTATACCTCGCATACACTTCAAATGAATGTAAATGTAACACTTCCTTGCTAGGAAATAGCGTTTGCAGATGTCTACGTATCGAAGCAAGTGTGTTCTAATACTTCTTAAATCGCAATATCGCATCTCATATCTATGTTTCATGATAATATATAATATTCATTGCGAAGTGTCATGTATACCTAGCATACACGTCAAATGAATGTGAATGCGACAGCTCCTTGCTAGGAAATAGCGTTTGCAGGTGTCTACGTATAGAAGCAATAGTTTTCTAATGCTTCTTAAATCGTCATATCGCATCTCATATATACGTTTCATGATAAGATATAGAATTCATTGCGAAGTGGCATGTATACCTCGTATTCCTTTCAAAAGAATGTAAATGCGACACTTCCTTGCTGGGAAGTTGCGTTTGCAGATGTCTACGTATCGAAGCAATAGGGATCTAATGCTTCTTAAATCGCCATATTGCATTTCATTTCTATGTTTCATGGTAAGATATAATATTCATTGTGGAGTGCTATGTATACCTCGTATTCACTTCAAAAGAATGTAAACGCGACACTTCCTTGCCAGGAAATAGCGTTTGAGGATGTCTACGTTTCGTGGCATTAGAGTTCTAATGCTTCTCAAAACGCGATATCGCATCTCATTTCTATGTTTCATGATAACATATAATATTCATTTTGCAGTGTTATGAATATCTCGTCCGTACTTCAAATGAATGTAAATGCGACACTTCCTTGCTAGGAAGTAGCGTTTGCAGATGTCTACGTATCGTAGCAATAGAGTTCTAATGCTTCTTAAATCGCCATATGGCATCTCATTTCTATGTTTCATGATAAGACATAATATTCATTGTGGAGTGTCATGTATACCTCGTATTCATTTCAAAAGTATGTAAATGCTACAATTCCTTGCTAGGAAATAGTGTTTGCAGATGTCTACGTATCGAAGCAGTAGAGTTCAAATGCTTCTTAAAAAGCAAAATCGCTCCTCATTTCTATGTTTCATGATAATATATAATATTCATTGCGGAGTGCCATGTATGCCTAGCATAAACTTCAAATGAATGTAAATACGACACTTCCTTGCTAGGAAATAGCGTTTGCAGATGCCTACGTATCGTAGCAATATATTTCTAATGCTTCCTAAAACGGGATACCGCATCTCATTTCTATGTTTCATGATAAGATGTAATATTCATTGCGATGTGTTATGTATACCTCACATACACTTCCAATGAATGTAGTTGCGACACTTCCTTGCTAGGAGATAACGTTTGCAGATGTGTATGTATCGAAGCAACATAGTTCTAATGCTTCTCAAAACGCAATATCGCATCACAGATCTATGTTTCATGATAAGATGAAATATTCAGAGCGATGTCTCACGGATACCTCGCAAACATTTCCAATGAATGTAAATGCGACACTTAAATGTTTGAAAACAGCAATTGCAGATGTCTACGTATAGAAGCAATGGAGTTCTAATGCTTGTTAAGACGCGATATCGCATCTCACTTCTACGTTTCATGATAAGATATAGTATTCATTGCGAAGTGTCATGTATACCTTGTTTTCACTTGAAAAGAATGTAGATGCGTCACTTCCATGCTAGGAAATAGCGTTTGCAGATGTCTACGTATCGAAGCAATAATGTTCTAATACTTCTTAAATCGCAATATCGCATCTCATATCTATGTTTCATGATAAGATATAGAATTCATTGCGAAGTGTCGTGTATACCTCGCATACACTCCAACCGAATGTAAGTGCGACACGTCCTTGCTAGGAAATAGCGTTTCCAGATGTCTACGTATCGAAGCAATAGAGTTCTAATGCTTCTTAAATCGCCATATCGCATCTCATATCTATGTTTCACGATAATATATAATATTCATTGCGAAGTGTCATGTATACCTCGCATAAACTTCAAATGAATGTAAATGCGACACTTGCTTGCTAGGAAATAGCGTTTGCAGATGTCTACGTAACGAAGCAACAGAGTTCTAATGCTTCATAAAACGAGATATCGCATCTCATTTCTATGTTTTATGATAAGATGTATTATACATTGTGGAGTGTTATGTATAAGTCGTATTCGTTTCAAAAGAATGTAAATGCTACACTTCCTTCCTAGGAAATTAAGTTACCGGATGTCTATGTACCGAAGCAATAGAGTTCTAGTACTTCTTAAAACGCGAAATCGCATATCATTTCTATGTTTCATGATAAGATATAATAGTTATTGTGAAGCGTCATGTATACCTCGTATTCCTTTCAAAGGAATGTAAATGCGACACTTCCTTGCTAGGAAGTAGCGTTTGCAGATGTCTACGTATCGAAGCAATAGAGTTCTAATGCTTCTCAAATCGCCATATTACATCTCATTTCTATGTTTCATTATAATATGTAATATTCATTGTGGAGTGTTATGTATACCTCGCATACACTTAAAATGAATGTAAATGCGACTCATCCTTGCTAGGAAATAGCGTTTGCAGATGTCTACGTATCGAAGCAGTAGGTATGTAATACTTCTTAAATCGCCATATCGCTTCTCATTTCTATGTTTCATGATAATATATAATATTCACTGCGAAGTGTCATGTATACCTCGCGCACACTTCAAATGAATGTAAATGCAACACTTCCTTGCTAGGAAATAGCGTTTGCAGATGTCTACGTATCGAAGCAATAGAGTTCTAATGCTTCTTATATCGTCATACCGCTTCTCATATCTACGTTCCTCGAAAAGATATAATATTCATTGGGAAGTGTCTTGTATACCTCGCATACACTTTGATTGAATGTGCATGCGACACTTCCTTGCTAGAAAATAGCGTTTACAGATGTCTACGTATCCAAGCAATAGAATTCTAATGCTTCTTAAAACGCGATATCGCTTCGCATTCCTATGTTTCATGATAAGATATAATATTCATTGTGCAGTGTTAAGAATATCTCGTATTCACTTCAAAAGAATGTAAATGCGACACTTCCTTGCTTGGAAAAAGCGTTTGCATATGTCTACGTATCGAAGGAATAGTTTTCTAATGCCTCTTAAATAGCCATATTGCATCTCATTTCTATGATTCATGATAAGATATAATATTCATTGTACAGCGTTATGTATACCTCGTATTCACTTCAAAAAATGTAAATGCGACACCTCCTAGCTAGGAAGTAGCGTTTGTAGATGTCTACGTATCGAAGCAGTAGGGTTCAAATGATTCTTAAAAAGCAAAATCGCTCCTCATTTCTATGTTTCATGATAATATATAATATTCTTTGCGAAGTGTCATGTATACCTCGCATACACTTCAAGTGAATGTAAATGCGACTGTTCCTTGCTAGGAAATAGCGTTTGCAGGTGTCTACGAATCGAAGCAATAGAGTTCTAAAGCTTGCTAATTCGCGATACCGCATCTCATTCCTATGTTTCATGATAATATATCATATTCATTGCGAAGTGTTATGTATACCTCGCATGCACTTCAAATGAATGTAAATGCGGCACTTCCTCGCTAGGAAATAGCGTTTGCAGATGTCTACGTATCGAAGCAATAGAGTTCTAATGCTTCTTATATCGTCATACCGCTTCTCATATCTACGTTCCTCGATAAGATATAATATTCATTGGTAAGTGTCTTGTATACCTCGCATACACTTTAATTGAATGTGCATGCGACACTTCCTTGCTAGGAAAAAGCGTTTGCAGATGTCTACGTATCGTAGCAATAGAGTTCTAATGCTTCATAAATCGCCATATCGCATCTCATATCTACGTTTCTTGATAAGATATAATATTCATTGCGAAGTGTCATGTAAACTCGCATACACTTCAAATGAATGTAAATGCGGCATTTCCTTGTTAGGAAGTAGCGTTTGCAGATGTCTACGTATCCAAGCAATAGTGTTCTAGTGTTTCTCAAAACGCGATGTCGCATCTCATTTCTGTGTTTCATGATTACATATAATATTCATTGTGCAGTGTTATGTATACGTCGTATCCACATCAGAAAAATGTAAATGCGACACTTGCTTGCTAGGAAATAGCGTTTGTAGGAGTCTACGTATCGTAGCAATAGAGTTCTAACGCTTGTTAAATGGCGATATCGTATCGCATTTCTATGTTTCATGATAATATATAATATTCACAGCGAAGTGTCATGTATACCTCGCATACACTTCAAATGAATGTGAATGCGACAGTTCCATGCTAGGAAATAGTGTTTGCAGATATCTACGTATCGAAGCAATAGAGTTCTAAAACTTCTTAAATCGCGATATCGCATCTCATTTCTATGTTTCATGATAATATATGATATTCATTGTGGTGTGTTATGTGTACCTCGTATTCACTTCAAAAGAATAAAAATGCGACGCTTCCTTGCTTGGAAATAGCGTTTGCAGATGTCTACGTATCGGAGCAATAGAGTTCTAATGCTTCTTAAATTGCCATATTACATCTCATTTCTATTTTTCACGATAGGATATAATATTCATTGTGGAGTGTTATGTATACCTGGTATTCACTTCAAAAGAATGTAAATGTGACACTTCCTTGCTAGGAAGTAGCGTTTGCAGATGTCTACGTATCGAAGCAATAGAGTTCTAATTCTCCTTAAACAGCTATATCGCATCTCATTTCTATGTTTCATGATAAGATATGATATTCATTATGCAGTGTTATGTATATCTCGTCTATACTTGAAATGAATGTAAATGCGGCACTTCCTTGCTAGGAAATAGCGTTTGCAGATGTCTACGTATCGTGGGATTAGAGATCCACTGCTTCTCAAAACGCGATATCGCTTCTCATTTCTATGGTTCATGATAATATATAATATTCATTGCGATGTGTCATGTATACCTCGCATGCACTTCAAATGAATGTAAATGCGACAGATCCTTGCTAGGAAATAGCGTTTGCTGATATCTACGTATCGATGCAAAAGAGTTCTAAAATCGCGATAAAAAGGTGGTTCATGATAATATATAATATTCATTGCGAAGTGTCATGTATACCTGGTATTCCTATCAAACGAATGTAAATGCGACACTTCCTAGTAAGGAAGTAGCGTTTGCAGATGTCTACGTATCGGAGCAATAGAGTTCTAATGCTTCTTAAATCGCCATATTACATCTCATTTCTATTTTTCACGATAGGATATAATATTCATTGTGGAGTGTTATGTATACCTGGTATTCACTTCAAAAGAATGTAAATGTGACACTTCCTTGCTAGGAAGTAGCGTTTGCAGATGTCTACGTATCGAAGCAATAGAGTTCTAATGCTCCTTAAACAGCTATATCGCATCTCATTTCTATGTTTCATGATAAGATATGATATTCATTATGCAGTGTTATGTATATCTCGTCTATACTTGAAATGAATGTAAATGCGGCACTTCCTTGCTAGGAAATAGCGTTTGCAGATGTCTACGTATCGTGGGATTAGAGATCCACTGCTTCTCAAAACGCGATATCGCTTCTCATTTCTATGGTTCATGATAATATATAATATTCATTGCGATGTGCCATGTATACCTCGCATGCACTTCAAATGAATGTAAATGCGACAGATCCTTGCTAGGAAATAGCGTTTGCTGATATCTACGTATCGATGCAAAAGAGTTCTAAAATCGCGATAAAAAGGTGGTTCATGATAATATATAATATTCATTGCGAAGTGTCATGTATACCTGGTATTCCTATCAAACGAATGTAAATGCGACACTTCCTAGTAAGGAAGTAGCGTTTGCAGATGTCTACGTATCGTAGGAATAGAGTTCTAATGCTTCTTAAATCGCCATTTCGCATCTCACTTCTATGTTTCACGATAAGATATAATATTCATTGTGGGGTGTTATGTATACCTCGTATTCACTTCAAAAGACTGTAAATGCGACACTTCCTTGCTAGGAAATAGCGTTTTCAGATGTCTACGTATCGGGGTAATAGAGTTTTAATGCCTCTTAAAACGTGATATCGCATCTCATTTCTGTGTTTCATGATATGATATAATATCCATTGCGAAGTGTCATGTATACCTCGAATTTACTTCAAAAGAATATAAATGCGACACTTCTTTCCTAAGAAATAGCGTTTGCAGATGTCTACGTATCCAAGCAATAGAGTTCTAACACTTCTTAAAACGCGATATCGCATCTCGTTTCTATGTTTCATGATAAGATATCATATTCATTGTGTACTGTTATGTATACCTCGTATTCACTTCTAAAGAATGTAAACGTGACACTTCTTTGCTAAGAAATAGCGTTTGTAGATGTCTAAGTATCCAAGCAAGAGATTTCTAATGCTTCTTAAAACGCGATATCGCATCTCATTTCTATGTTTGATGATAGTATACAATATTCAATGCGAAGTGTCACTTATGCCTCGTATTCACTTCAAAAGAAAGTAAATGCGACACTTCCATGCTAGGAAATAGCGTTTACAGATGTCTCTGTTTCGAAGCAGTAGACTTCTTGTTCTTCTTAAATCGCGATATCGCATCTCATTTCAACGTTCCATGATAAGATATAATATTCATTGCGAAGTGTCCCTTGTAACTCGCTTACACTTCAAATGAGTGTAAATGCGACACTTTCTTGCTAGGAAACAGCGTGTCCAGATGTCTACGTATCAAAATAATTGAGCCCTAATGCTTCTTAAAACGAGATGTGTCATCTTATTTCGATGTTTCATGTTAGGATACAATATTCGTTGCGAAGTGTTATGTATACCTCATATTCTCTTCAAAATAATGTAAATGCGACACTTCCATGCTAGGAAATAGCGTTTACAGATGTCTCCGTTTCGAAGCAGTAGGGTTCTAATGCTTCTTAAATCGCGATATCGCATTTCATTTGTATGTTTCGTTATAATGTACAATATTCATTGTGGAGTGTTATGTATACCTCGTATTCACTTCAATGGAATATAAATGCAACACTTCCTTGCTATTAAATAGCGTTTGCAGATGTTACCGTATCGAAGCAGAAGAGAACTAATGCTTCATAAATCGCGTTACCGCATTGCATATCTATGTTTCGTGATAAGGTATAATATTCATTGTGAAGTGTTATGTGTACCCCGTATTCACTTCAAAAGAATGTAAATGCGACACTTCCTTGGTATTAAATAGCGTTTGCAGGTGTCTACGTATCGTAGCAATAGAGTTCTAATGCTTCTTAAAAGGACAGAACGCACCTAATTTCTATGTCTCATGATAAGATATAATATTCATTGCGAAGAGTTATGTATAATTCGCATACACTAGAAATGCATGTAAATGCACTTTCTTGCTAGGAAATAGCGTTTCCAGATGTCTACGTATCGAAGCAAAAGACATCTAGTGCTTCATAAATCGCCATATCGCTTCTCATTTCTATGTTTCATGATAAGATATAATATTCATTGCGAAGTGATATGTATACCTAGTATTCACTTCAAAAGAATGTAAATGCGACACTTCCTTCCTAGGAAATAGCGTTTGCAGATGTCTACGTATCGAAGCAATAGGGATCTAATGCTTCCTAAATAGCCATATCGCTTCTCATTTCTGTGTTTCATGATAATATATAATATTCACTGCGAAGTGTCATGTATACCTCGTATTCCTTTCAAAAGAATGTAAGAGCGACACTTCTTTGCTAGAAAATGGGGTTTGCAGATGTCTACGTATCGAAGCAATAGAATTCTAATGCTTCTTAAATCGTCATATCGCATCTCTTTTCTATGTTCATGATAATATATAATATTCATTGTGCAGTGTCATGTATACCTCGCATACACTTCAAATTAATGTGAATGCGACAGTTCCTTGCTAGGAAATAGTGTTTGCAGATACCTACGTAACGTGGCATTAGGGTTCTAATGCTTCTCAAGATGCGATATCGCGTCTCATTTCTATGTTTCATGATAATATATAATATTCATTGCGAAGTGTCATGTAAACTCGCATACACTTCAAATGAATGTAAATGCGGCATTTCCTTGTTAGGAAGTAGCGTTTGCAGATGTCTACGTATCCAAGCAATAGTGTTCTAGTGTTTCTCAAAACGCGATGTCGCATCTCATTTCTGTGTTTCATGATTACATATCATATTCATTGTGCAGTGTTATGTATACGTCGTATCCACATCAGAAAAATGTAAATGCGACACTTCCTTGCTAGGAAATAGCGTTTGTAGGAGTCTACGTATCGTAGCAATAGAGTTCTAACGCTTGTTAAATGGCGATATCGTATCGCATTTCTATGTTTCATGATAATATATAATATTCACAGCGAAGTGTCATGTATACCTCGCATACACTTCAAATGAATGTGAATGCGACAGTTCCATGCTAGGAAATAGAGTTTGCAGATATCTACGTATCGAAGCAATAGAGTTCGAAAGCTTCTTAAATCGCGATATCGCATCTCATTTCTATGTTTCATGATAAGATATAATATCCATTGTGCAGTGTTATGTATATCTCGTCTATGCTTCAAATGAATGTAAATGCGACACTTCCTTGCTAGGAAATAGCGTTTGCAGATGTCTACGTATCGAAGCAATAGAGTTCTAATGCTTCTAAAATCGCGATATCGCCTCTCATTTCTATGTTTCATGATAATATATAATATTCACTGTGCAGTGTTATGTATACCTCGTATTCACTTCAGAAGAATGTAAATGCGACACTTCCTTGCTAGGAAATAGCGCTTGCAGGTGTCTACGTATCGTAGCATTAGTGCTCTAATGCTTCTCAAAACGCGACATCGTTTCACATTTCTATGTTACATGATAGTATACAATATTCATTGCGTAGTGTTATGTATACCTCGTATTCACTTCAAAAGAATGTAAATGCGACACTTCCTTACTAGGAAGTAGCGTTTGCAGATGTCTACGTATCGAAGCAATAGATATCTAAAGCTACATAAATCGCGATATCGCATCTCATTTTAATGTTTCATGATGAGATATAATATTCATTGTGCAGTGTTATGTATATCTCGTCTATACTTCAAATGAATGTAAATGCGACACTTCCTTACTAGGAAACAGCGTTTGCAGATGTCTACGTATAGAAGCAATAGATCTCTAAAGCTTGCTAATTCGCGATATCGCATCTCATATCTATGTTTCATGATAATATATAATATTCATTGCGAAGTGTCATGGATACCTCGGATACACTTCAAATGAATGTAAATGCGACACTTCCTTGCTAGGAAATAGCGTTTGCAGATGTCTACGTATCCAAGCAATAGTGTTCTAGTGTTTCTCAAAACGCGATGTCGCATCTCATTTCTGTGTTTCATGATTACATATAATATTCATTGTGCAGTGTTATGTATACCTCGTATCCACATCAGAAATATGTAAATGCGACACTTCCTTGCTAGGAAATAGCGTTTGTAGGAGTCTACGTATCGTAGCAATAGAGTTCTAACGCTTGTTAAATGGCGATATCGCATCGCATTTCTACGTTTCATGATAATATATAATATTCACAGCGAAGTGTCATGTATACCTCGCATACACTTCAAATGAATGTGAATGCGACAGTTCCATGCTAGGAAATAGAGTTTGCAGATATCTACGTATCGAAGCAATAGAGTTCGAAAGCTTTTTAAATTGCGATTTCGCATCTCATTTCTATGTTTCATGATAATATATAATATTCTTTGTGGAGTGTTATGTATACCTCGTATTCACTTCAAAAGAATGTAAATGCGACATTTCCTTGCTAGGAAATAGTGTTTGCAGATAGCTACGTATCGAAGCAATAGAGTTCTAAAACTTCTTAAATCGCGATATCGCATCTCATTTCTATGTTTCATGATAATATATGATATTCATTGTGGTGTGTTATGTGTACCTCGTATTCACTTCAGAGGAATAAAAATGCGACACTTCCTTGCTTGGAAATAGCGTTTGCAGATGTCTACGTATCGGAGCAATAGAGTTCTAATGCTTCTTAAATCGCCATATTACATCTCATTTCTATTTTTCACGATAGGATATAATATTCATTGTGGAGTGTTATGTATACCTGGTATTCACTTCAAAAGAATGTAAATGTGACACTTCCTTGCTAGGAAGTAGCGTTTGCAGATGTCTACGTATCGAAGCAATAGAGTTCTAATGCTCCTTAAACAGCTATATCGCATCTCATTTCTATGTTTCATGATAAGATATGATATTCATTATGCAGTGTTATGTATATCTCGTCTATACTTGAAATGAATGTAAATGCGGCACTTCCTTGCTAGGAAATAGCGTTTGCAGATGTCTACGTATCGTGGGATTAGAGATCCACTGCTTCTCAAAACGCGATATCGCTTCTCATTTCTATGGTTCATGATAATATATAATATTCATTGCGATGTGTCATGTATACCTCGCATGCACTTCAAATGAATGTAAATGCGACAGATCCTTGCTAGGAAATAGCGTTTGCTGATATCTACGTATCGATGCAAAAGAGTTCTAAAATCGCGATAAAAAGGTGGTTCATGATAATATATAATATTCATTGCGAAGTGTCATGTATACCTGGTATTCCTATCAAACGAATGTAAATGCGACACTTCCTAGTAAGGAAGTAGCGTTTGCAGATGTCTGCGTATCGTAGGAATAGAGTTCTAATGCTTCTTAAATCGCCATTTCGCATCTCACTTCTATGTTTCACGATAAGATATAATATTCATTGTGGGGTGTTATGTATACCTCGTATTCACTTCAAAAGACTGTAAATGCGACACTTCCTTGCTAGGAAATAGCGTTTTCAGATGTCTACGTATCGGGGTAATAGAGTTTTAATGCCTCTTAAAACGTGATATCGCATCTCATTTCTGTGTTTCATGATATGATATAATATCCATTGCGAAGTGTCATGTATACCTCGAATTTACTTCAAAAGAATATAAATGCGACACTTCTTTCCTAAGAAATAGCGTTTGCAGATGTCTACGTATCCAAGCAATAGAGTTCTAACACTTCTTAAAACGCGATATCGCATCTCGTTTCTATGTTTCATGATAAGATATCATATTCATTGTGTACTGTTATGTATACCTCGTATTCACTTCTAAAGAATGTAAACGTGACACTTCTTTGCTAAGAAATAGCGTTTGTAGATGTCTAAGTATCCAAGCAAGAGATTTCTAATGCTTCTTAAAACGCGATATCGCATCTCATTTCTATGTTTGATGATAGTATACAATATTCAATGCGAAGTGTCACTTATGCCTCGTATTCACTTCAAAAGAAAGTAAATGCGACACTTCCATGCTAGGAAATAGCGTTTACAGATGTCTCTGTTTCGAAGCAGTAGACTTCTTGTTCTTCTTAAATCGCGATATCGCATCTCATTTCAACGTTCCATGATAAGATATAATATTCATTGCGAAGTGTCCCTTGTAACTCGCTTACACTTCAAATGAGTGTAAATGCGACACTTTCTTGCTAGGAAACAGCGTGTCCAGATGTCTACGTATCAAAATAATTGAGCCCTAATGCTTCTTAAAACGAGATGTGTCATCTTATTTCGATGTTTCATGTTAGGATACAATATTCGTTGCGAAGTGTTATGTATACCTCATATTCTCTTCAAAATAATGTAAATGCGACACTTCCATGCTAGGAAATAGCGTTTACAGATGTCTCCGTTTCGAAGCAGTAGGGTTCTAATGCTTCTTAAATCGCGATATCGCATTTCATTTATATGTTTCGTTATAATGTACAATATTCATTGTGAAGTGTTATGTATACCTCGTATTCACTTCAATGGAATATAAATGCAACACTTCCTTGCTATTAAATAGCGTTTGCAGATGTTACCGTATCGAAGCAGAAGAGAACTAATGCTTCATAAATCGCGTTACCGCATTGCATATCTATGTTTCGTGATAAGGTATAATATTCATTGTGAAGTGTTACGTGTACCCCGTATTCACTTCAAAAGAATGTAAATGCGACACTTCCTTGGTATTAAATAGCGTTTGCAGGTGTCTACGTATCGTAGCAATAGAGTTCTAATGCTTCTTAAAAGGACAGAACGCACCTAATTTCTATGTCTCATGATAAGATATAATATTCATTGCGAAGAGTTATGTATAATTCGCATACACTAGAAATGCATGTAAATGCACTTTCTTGCTAGGAAATAGCGTTTCCAGATGTCTACGTATCGAAGCAAAAGACATCTAGTGCTTCATAAATCGCCATATCGCTTCTCATTTCTATGTTTCATGATAATATATAATATTCATTGCGAAGTGATATGTATACCTAGTATTCACTTCAAAAGAATGTAAATGCGACACTTCCTTCCTAGGAAATAGCGTTTGCAGATGTCTACGTATCGAAGCAATAGGGATCTAATGCTTCCTAAATAGCCATATCGCTTCTCATTTCTGTGTTTCATGATAATATATAATATTCACTGCGAAGTGTCATGTATACCTCGTATTCCTTTCAAAAGAATGTAAGAGCGACACTTCTTTGCTAGAAAATGGGGTTTGCAGATGTCTACGTATCGAAGCAATAGAATTCTAATGCTTCTTAAATCGTCATATCGCATCTCTTTTCTATGTTCATGATAAGATATAATATTCATTGTGCAGTGTTATGTATATCTCGTCTATACTTCAAATGAATGTAAATGCGACACTTCCTTCCTAGGATATAGCGTTTGCAGATGTCTACGTATCGTGGCATTAAAGCTCTAATGCTTCTCAAATCGCGATATCGCTTCGCATTTCTATGTTTCATGATAATATAGAATATTCATTGTGTAGCGTTATGTTTATCTCATCTATGCTTCAAATGAATGTAAATGCGACACTTCCTTGCAAGGAAATAGCGTTTGCAGATGTCTACGTTTCGAAACAATAGGTTTCTAAAGGTTGCTAATTCGCGATATCGCATCTCATATCTATGTTTCATGATAATATATAATATTCATTGCGAAGTTTCATGTATACCTCGCATATAATTCAAACGAATGTGAATGCGTCAGTTCCTTGCTGGGAAATAGTGTTTGCAGATGTCTACGTATGGTAGCAATAGTGTTCTAATGCTTCTTAAAACGCGATATCGCATCTCATTTCTGTGTTGGATGATAGGATACAATATTCAATGCGAAGTGTCACTTATGCCTCGTATTCACTTCAAAAGAATGTAAATACGACACTTCCTTGCTAGCAAATAACGTTTGCAGATGTGTACGTATCGAGGCAATATAGTTCTAATGCTTCTTAAATCGCGTTATCGCATCTCGTTTCTATGTTTCATGATAAGATATAATATTCATTGTGTAGCGTTATGTTTATCTCATCTATACTTCAAATGAATGTAAATGCGACACTTCCTTGCAAGGAAATAGCGTTTGCAGATGTCTACGTATCGAAACAATAGGTTTCTAAAGGTTGCTAATTCGCGATATCGCATCTCATATCTATGTTTCATGATAATATATAATATTCATTGCGAAGTTTCATGTATACCTCGCATATAATTCAAACGATTGTGAATGCGTCAGTTCCTTGCTGGGAAATAGTGTTTGCAGATGTCTACGTATGGTAGCAATAGAGTTCTAATGCTTCTTAAATCGTCATATCGCATCTCATTTCTATGTTTCATGATAAGATATAATATTCATTGCGAAGTGTCATGTATACCTCGTATTCCTTTCAAAAGAATGTAAATGCGACTCTTCCTTGCTAGGAAATAGCGTTTGCAGATGTCTGCGTATCGTGGCATTAGAGTTCTAATGCTTCCCAAAACGCGATATCGCTTCACATTTCTATGTTTCATGATAAGATATAATATTCATTGTGCAGTGTTATGTATATCTCGTCTATACTTCAAATGGATGTAAATGCGACACTTCCTTGCGAGGAAATAGCGTTTGCAGATGTCTACGTATCGTGGCATTAGAGTTCTAATGCTTCTCAAAACGCGATATCGCTACTCATTACTATGTTTCATGATAATATATAATATTCATTGTGGAGTGTTATGTATACCTCGTATTCACTTCAAAAGAATGTAAATGCGACACTTCCTTGCTTGGAAAAAGCGTTTGCAGATGTCTACGTATCGTAGCGTTAGAGTTCTAATGCTTCTCAAAACGCGATATCGCTACACATTACTATGTTTCATGATGATATATAATATTCATTGTGGAGAGTTATGTATACCTCGTATTCACTTCAAAAGAATTTAAATGCGACACTTCCTTGCTTTGAAATAGCGTTGCAGATGCCTACGTATCGAACCAATAGACTTCTAATGCTTATTAAATCGCCATATCGCATCTAATTTCTGTGTTTCATGATATGATATAATATTCATTGTGCAGTGTTATGTATATCTCGTCTATACTTCAAATGAATGTAAATGCGACACTTCCTTACTAGGAAATAGCGGTTGTAGATGTCTACGTATCAAAGCAATAGGGATCTAATGCTTCCTAAATAGCCATATCGCTTCTCATTTCTGTGTTTCATGATAATATATAATATTCACTGCGAAGTGTCATGTATACCTCGTATTCCTTTCAAAAGAATGTAAATGCGACTCTTCCTTGCTAGGAAATAGCGTCTGCAGATGTCTACGTATCGAAGAAATAGTTTTCTAATGCTTCTTAAATCGTCATATCGCACCTCATATCTACGTTTCACGATAAGATATAGTATTCATTGCGGAGTGTTATGTATACCTCGTATTCACTTCAAAAGAATGTAAACGCGACACTTCCTTGCCAGGAAATAGCGTTTGCAGATGTCTACGTATCCTAGCATTAGGGTTCTAATGCTTCTCAAAAAGCGATATCGCTACTCATTACTATGTTTCATGATAATATATAATATTCATTGTGGAGTGTTATGTATGGCTCGTATTCACTTCAAAAGAATGTAAGTACGACACTTCCTTGCTTGGAAATAGCGTTTGCAGGTGTCTACGTATCCAAGCAATAGATTTCTAAAGCTTGCTAATTCGCGATATCGCATGCCGTATCTATGTTCCATGATAATTTATAATATTCATTGCGAAGAGTCATGTGTACCTTGCATACTCTTCAAATGAATGTGAATGCGACAGTTCCTTGGTAGGAAATAGCGTTTTCAGGTATCTACGTATCGAAGAAATAGAGTTCTAATGCTTCTTATATCGTGATATCGCATCTCATTTCTATATTTGATGATAGGATACAATATTCATTGCGAAGTGTCACTTGTGCCTCGTATTCACTTCAAAAGAAAGTAAATGCGACACTTCTTTGCCAGGAAGTAGAGTTTGCAGGTGTCTACGTATCGTAACAATAGGGTTCTTATGCTCTTTATATCGCGATATCGCATCACATTCATATGTTACATGATAAGATATAATATTCATTGCAAATTTTCATCTATACCTCTCTCACACTTCAAGTGAATGTAAATGCGACACTTCCAAGCAAGGAAATAGCGTTTGCAGATGTCTACGTATCGTAGCAATAGAGTTCCAATGCGTCTTAAAAGGCGATATCGATTCTCATTTCTACGTTTCATGATAAGATATAAAATTCATTGCGAAGTGTCGCTCATACCTCGCATACACTTCAAATGAATGTAAATGCGACACTTCATTGCTTGGAAATAGCGCTTGCAGATGTCAACGTATCGAAGCAATAGATTTCTAATGCCTCTTAAAACGCGATATCGCTACTCATTACCATGTTTCATGATAATATATAATATTCATTGTGGAGTGTCATGTATACCTCGCATACACTTAAAATGAATGTAAATGCGACACTTCCTTCCTAGGAAATAGCGTTGGCAGATGTCTACGTATCGAAGAAATAGACATCTAATGCTTCATAAATCGCCATATATCATCTCATTTCTGCGTTTCATGATAAGTTATAATATTCATTGCGAAGTGTCATGTATACCTCGTATTCCTTTCAAAAGAATGTAAATGCGACACTTCCTTGCTAGGAAGTAGCGTTTGCAGATGTCTACGTATCGAAGCAATAGAGTTCCAATGCTTCTTAAATCGCCATATCGAATCTCATTTCTATGTTTCATGATAAGATATGATATTCATTGCGAAGTGCCATGTATACCTCGCATGCACTTCAATTGAATGTACATGCGACAATTCCTTGCTAGGAAATAGCGTTTGCAGATGTCTACGTATCGAAGCAATAGAGTTCTAATGCTTCTTTAAACCGTCATATCGCATCGCATATCTACGTTTCCTGATAAGATATAATATTCATTGCGAAGTGTCATGTATACCTCGTATTCCTTTCAAAAGAATGTAAATGCGACACTTCCTTGCTAGGAAGTAGCGTTTGCAGATGTCTACGTATCGAAGCAATAGAAATCTAATGCTTCTTAAATCGTCATTTCGCATCTCATTTCTATGTTTCATGATAAGATATAATTTTCATTGTGGAGTGTTATGTATACCTCGTATTCACTTCAAAAGAATGTAAATGCGACACTTCCTTGCTTGGAAATAGCATTTGCAGATGTCTACGTATCGAAGCAATAGAATTCTAATGCTTCTTAAATCGCCATATTGCATCTCATTTCTATGTTTGATAGTAAGATATAATATTCATTGTGGAGTGTTATGTATACCTCTTATTCACTTCAAAAGGTTGTAAACGCGACACGTTCTTGACAGGAAATAGCGTTTGCAGATGTCCACGTATCGTAGCATTAAATTTCTAATGCTTCTCAAAACGCGATACCGCTCCTCATTACTATGTTACATGATAATATACAGTATTCATTGTGGAGTGTTATGTATACCTCGTATTCACTTCAAAAAAATGTAAATGCGACACTTCCTTGCTAGGAAATAGCGTTTGCACATGTCTACGTATCGAAGCAATAGAGTTCTAATGCTTCTTAAATCGCCATATCGCATCTCATATCTATGTTTCACGATAATATATAATATTCATTGCGAAGTGTCATGTATACCTCGCATACACTTCAAATGAATGTAAATGCGTCACTTGCTTGCTAGGAAATAGCGTTTGCAGATGTCTACGTAACGAAGCAATAGTGTTCTAATGCTTCTTAAATCGTCATATCGCATCTCATTTTCATGTTTCATGACAAGATACAATATTCATTGTGCAGTGTTATGAATACCTCGTATTCACTTCAAAAGAATGTAAATGCAACACTTCCTTGTTTGGAAGTAGCGTTTGCAGATGTCTACGAATCGAAGCAATAGACTTCTAATGCATTCTAAATCGCCATATCGCATCTCATTTCTATGTTTCATTATAAGATATAATATTAATTGTGCAGTGTTATGTATATCTCGTTTATACTTCAGGAGAATGTAAACGCGACACTTCCTTACCAGGAAATAGCGTTTGCAGATGTCTACGTATCGAAGCAATAGAATTCTAATGCTTCTTAAATCGCCATATTGCATCTCATTTCTATGTTTGATAGTAAGATATATTATTCATTGCGAAGTGTCATGTATACCACGTATTCCTTTCAAAAGGTTGTAAACGCGACACGTTCTTGACAGGAAATAGCGTTTGCAGATGTCCACGTATCGTAGCATTAGATTTCTAATGCTTCTCAAAACGCGATATCGCTACACATTACCATGTTTCATGATAATATATAATATTCATTGTGGAGTGTTATGTATACCTCGTATTCACTTCAAAAGAATGTAAATGCGTCACTTCCTTCCTAGGAAATAGTGTTTGTAGATGTCTACGTATCGAAGCAATAGATTTCTAATGCTTCTTAAATCGCCATATTGCATTTCATTTCTATGTTTCATGGTAAGATATAATATTCATTGTGGAGTGCTATGTATACCTCGTATTCACTTCAAAAGAATGTAAACGCGACACTTCCTTGCCAGGAAATAGCGTTTGAGGATGTCTACGTTTCGTGGCATTAGAGTTCTAATGCTTCTCAAAACGCGATATCGCTACTCATTACCATGTTTCATGATAATATATAATATTTATTGTGGAGTGTTATGTATACCTCGTATCCACTTCAAAAGAATGTAAATGCGACACTTCATTCCTAGGAAATAGTGTTTGCAGATGTCTACATATCGAAGCAATAGATTTCTAAAGCTTGCTAATTCACGATATCGCATCTCATATCTATGTTTCATGATAATATATAATATTCATTGAGAAGTGTCATGTATACCACGCATACACTTCGAATGAATGTGAATGCGACAGTTCCTTGCTAGGAAATATCGTTTGCAGATGTCTACGTATCGTAGCAAAAGGGTTCTAATGCTTCTCAAGACGAGATATCACATGACATTCCTATGTTTCATGATAAGATATAATATTCATTGCGAAGTGTCATGTATACCTCTTATTCACTTCAAAAGAATGTAAATGAGCCACTTCCTTGCTAGCAAATATCGTCTGCAGATGTCTACGTACCGTAGCAATAGAGTTCTAATGCTTCTTAAAACGCGATGTGTCTCCTCATTTGCATGTTTCATGATAAGATGTAATATTCATTGTGGAGTGTTATGTATACCTCGTGTTCACCTCAAACGAATATAAATGTGACACTTCCCTGCTAGGAAATAGCGATGGCAGATGTCAACGTATCGAATCAACAGTGTTCTAATGCTTCATAAAACGAGATATCGCATCTCATTTCTATGTTTTATGATAAGATGTATTATACATTGTGGAGTGTTATGTATAAGTCGTATTCGTTTCAAAAGAATGTAAATGCTACACTTCCTTCCTAGGAAATTAAGTTACCGGATGTCTATGTACCGAAGCAATAGAGTTCTAGTGCTTCTTAAAACGCGAAATCGCATATCATTTCTATGTTTCATGATAAGATATAGTAGTTATTGTGAAGCGTCATGTATACCTAGTATTCACTTCAGAAGACTGACAATATGGCACTTCCTTGCTAGGAAGTAGCATTGGCAGATGTCTACGTATCGAAGCAATAGAGTTCTAATGCATCTTAAAACACCCTGTCGCATCTCAGTCCTATGTCTTATGAAAAGAAGTAATATTCATTGTGGCGTGTTATGTACACCTCGCACTCACCTGAAAAGAATATAAATGCGATTCTTCCGTGCTAAGAGGTAGCACTTGCAGATGTCTACGTATCGAAGCAATAGTGTTCTATTACATCTTAAATCGCAATATCGCATCTCACTTCTATGTTTCATGATAAGATATATTATTCATTGCGAAGTGTCATGTATACCTCGTATTCCTTTCAAAAGAATGTAAATGTGACACTTCCTTGCTAGGAAGTAGCGTTTGCAGATGTCTACGTATCGAAGCAATAGAGTTCTAATGCTTCTTAAATCGCCATATTACATCTCATTTCTATGTTTCATGATAAGATATGATATTCATAGCGAAGTGCCATGTATACCTCGCATGCACTTCAATTGAATGTACATGCGACACTTCCTTGCTAGGAAATAGCGTTTGCAGATGTCTACGTATCGAAGCAATAGAGTTCTAATGCTTCTTTAAACCGTCATATCGCATCTCATATCTACGTTTCCTGATAAGATATAATATTCATTGCGAAGTGTCATGTATACCTCGTATTCCTTTCAAAAGAATGTAAATGCGACACTTCCTTGCTAGGAAGTAGCGTTTGCAGATGTCTACGTATCGAAGCAATAGAAATCTAATGCTTCTTAAATCGTCATTTCGCATCTCATTTCTATGTTTCATGATAAGATATAATTTTCATTGTGGAGTGTTATGTATACCTCGTATTCACTTCAAAGGAATGTAAATGCGACACTTCCTTGCTTGGAAATAGCATTTGCAGATGTCTACGTATCGAAGCAATAGAATTCTAATGCTTCTTAAATCGCCATATTGCATCTCATTTCTATGTTTGATAGTAAGATATAATATTCATTGTGGAGTGTTATGTATACCTCTTATTCACTTCAAAAGGTTGTAAACGCGACACGTTCTTGACAGGAAATAGCGTTTGCAGATGTCCACGTATCGTAGCATTAAATTTCTAATGCTTCTCAAAACGCGATACCGGTCCTCATTACCATGTTACATGATAATATACAGTATTCATTGTGGAGTGTTATGTATACCTCGTATTCACTTCAAAAAAATGTAAATGCGACACTTCCTTGCTAGGAAATAGCGTTTGCACATGTCTACGTATCGAAGCAATAGAGTTCTAATGCTTCTTAAATCGCCATATCGCATCTCATATCTATGTTTCACGATAATATATAATATTCATTGCGAAGTGTCATGTATACCTCGCATACACTTCAAATGAATGTAAATGCGTCACTTGCTTGCTAGGAAATAGCGTTTGCAGATGTCTACGTAACGAAGCAATAGTGTTCTAATGCTTCTTAAATCGTCATATCGCATCTCATTTTCATGTTTCATGACAAGATACAATATTCATTGTGCAGTGTTATGAATACCTCGTATTCACTTCAAAAGAATGTAAATGCAACACTTCCTTGTTTGGAAGTAGCGTTTGCAGATGTCTACGTATCGAAGCAATAGACTTCTAATGCATTCTAAATCGCCATATCGCATCTCATTTCTATGTTTCATGATAAGATATAATATTAATTGTGCGGTGTTATGTATATCTCGTTTTTACTTCAGGAGAATGTAAACGCGACACTTCCTTACCAGGAAATAACGTTTGCAGATGTCTACGTATCGAAGCAATAGAATTCTAATGCTTCTTAAATCGCCATATTGCATCTCATTTCTATGTTTGATAGTAAGATATATTATTCATTGCGAAGTGTCATGTATACCACGTATTCCTTTCAAAAGGTTGTAAACGCGACACGTTCCTGACAGGAAATAGCGTTTGCAGATGTCCACGTATCGTAGCATTAGATTTCTAATGCTTCTCAAAACGCGATATCGCTACACATTACCATGTTTCATGATAATATATAATATTCATTGTGGAGTGTTATGTATACCTCGTATTCACTTCAAAAGAATGTAAATGCGTCACTTCCTTCCTAGGAAATAGTGTTTGTAGATGTCTACGTATCGAAGCAATAGATTTCTAATGCTTCTTAAATCGCCATATTGCATCTCATTTCTATGTTTCATGGTAAGATATAATATTCATTGTGGAGTGCTATGTATACCTCGTATTCACTTCAAAAGAATGTAAACGCGACACTTCCTTGCCAGGAAATAGCGTTTGAGGATGTCTACGTTCCGTGGCATTAGAGTTCTAATGCTTCTCAAAACGCGATATCGCTACTCATTACCATGTTTCATGATAATATATAATATTTATTGTGGAGTGTTATGTATACCTCGTATTCACTTCAAAAGAATGTAAATGCGACACTTCATTCCTAGGAAATAGTGTTTGCAGATGTCTACATATCGAAGCAATAGATTTCTAAAACTTGCTAATTCACGATATCGCATCTCATATCTATGTTTCATGATAATATATAATATTCATTGAGAAGTGTCATGTATACCACGCATACACTTCGAATGAATGTGAATGCGACAGTTCCTTGCTGGGAAATATCGTTTGCAGATGTCTACGTATCGTAGCAAAAGGGTTCTAATGCTTCTCAAGACGAGATATCGCATGACATTCCTATGTTTCATGATAAGATATAATATTCATTGCGAAGTGTCATGTATACCTCTTATTCACTTCAAAAGAATGTAAATGAGCCACTTCCTTGCTAGCAAATATCGTCTGCAGATGTCTACGTACCGTAGCAATAGAGTTCTAATGCTTCTTAAAACGCGATGTGTCTCCTCATTTGCATGTTTCATGATAAGATGTAATATTCATTGTGGAGTGTTATGTATACCTCGTGTTCACCTCAAACGAATATAAATGTGACACTTCCCTGCTAGGAAATAGCGATGGCAGATGTCAACGTATCGAAGCAACAGTGTTCTAATGCTTCATAAAACGAGATATCGCATCTCATTTCTATGTTTTATGATAAGATGTATTATACATTGTGGAGTGTTATGTATAAGTCGTATTCGTTTCAAAAGAATGTAAATGCTACACTTCCTTCCTAGGAAATTAAGTTACCGGATGTCTATGTACCGAAGCAATAGAGTTCTAGTGCTTCTTAAAACGCGAAATCGCATATCATTTCTATGTTTCATGATAAGATATAATAGTTATTGTGAAGCGTCATGTATACCTAGTATTCACTTCAGAAGACTGACAATGCGGCACTTCCTTGCTAGGAAGTAGCATTGGCAGATGTCTACGTATCGAAGCAATAGAGTTCTAATGCATCTTAAAACACCCTGTCGCATCTCAGTCCTATGTCTTATGAAAAGAAGTAATATTCATTGTGGCGTGTTATGTATACCTCGCACTCACCTGAAAAGAATATAAATGCGAATCTTCCGTGCTAAGAAGTAGCACTTGCAGGTGTCTACGTATCGAAGCAATAGTGTTCTATTACATCTTAAATCGCAATATCGCATCTCACTTCTATGTTTCATGATAAGATATATTATTCATTGCGAAGTGTCATGTATACCTCGTATTCCTTTCAAAAGAATGTAAATGCGACACTTCCTTGCTAGGAAGTAGCGTTTGCAGATGTCTACGTATCGAAGCAATAGAGTTCTAATGCTTCTTAAATCGCCATATTACATCTCATTTCTATGTTTCATGATAAGATATAATTTTCGTTGTGGAGTGTTATGTATACCTCGTATTCACTTCGAAAGAATGTAAACGCGACACTTCCTTGCCAGGAAATAGCGTTTGCAGATGTCTACGTATCGTAGCATTAGAGGTCTAATGCTTCTCAAATCGCGATATCACTACTCATTACTATGTTTCATGATAATATGTAATATTCATTGTGGAGTGTTATGTATACCTCGTATTCACCTCAATGGAATGTAGTTGCGACACTTCCATCCTAGGAAATAGCGTTTGCAGATATCTACGTATCGAAGAAATAGACATCTAATGCTTCATAAATCGCCATATCCGCATCTCCTTCCTATGTTTCATGATAAGATATAATATTCATTGTGGAGTGTTATGTATACCTCGTATTCACTTCAAAGGAATGTTAACGTGACACTTCCTTGCCAAGAAATAGCGTTTGCAGATGTCTTCGTATCGTAGCATCAGAGTTCTAATGCTTCTCAAAACGCGATATCGCTACTCATTACCATGTTTCATGATAATATATAATATTCATTGTGGAGTGTTATGTATACCTCGTATTCACTTCAAAAGAATGTAAATGCGTCACTTCCTTCCTAGGAAATAGTGTTTGTAGATGTCTACGTATCGAAGCAATAGATTTCTAATGCTTCTTAAATCGCCATATTGCATCTCATTTCTATGTTTCATGGTAAGATATAATATTCATTGTGGAGTGCTATGTATACCTCGTATTCACTTCAAAAGAATGTAAACGCGACACTTCCTTGCCAGGAAATAGCGTTTGAGGATGTCTACGTTCCGTGGCATTAGATTTCTAATGCTTCTCAAAACGCGATATCGCTACTCATTACCATGTTTCATGATAATATATAATATTTATTGTGGAGTGTTATGTATACCTCGTATTCACTTCAAAAGAATGTAAATGCGACCCTTCATTCCTAGGAAATAGTGTTTGCAGATGTCTACATATCGAAGCAATAGATTTCTAAAGCTTGCTAATTCACGATATCGCATCTCATATCTATGTTTCATGATAATATATAATATTCATTGAGAAGTGTCATGTATACCACGCATACACTTCGAATGAATGTGAATGCGACAGTTCCTTGCTGGGAAATATCGTTTGCAGATGTCTACGTATCGTAGCAAAAGGGTTCTAATGCTTCTCAAGACGAGATATCGCATGACATTCCTATGTTTCATGATAAGATATAATATTCATTGCGAAGTGTCATGTATACCTCTTATTCACTTCAAAAGAATGTAAATGAGCCACTTCCTTGCTAGCAAATATCGTCTGCAGATGTCTACGTACCGTAGCAATAGAGTTCTAATGCTTCTTAAAACGCGATGTGTCTCCTCATTTGCATGTTTCATGATAAGATGTAATATTCATTGTGGAGTGTTATGTATACCTCGTGTTCACCTCAAACGAATATAAATGTGACACTTCCCTGCTAGGAAATAGCGATGGCAGATGTCAACGTATCGAAGCAACAGTGTTCTAATGCTTCATAAAACGAGATATCGCATCTCATTTCTATGTTTTATGATAAGATGTATTATACATTGTGGAGTGTTATGTATAAGTCGTATTCGTTTCAAAAGATTGTAAATGCTACACTTCCTTCCTAGGAAATTAAGTTACCGGATGTCTATGTACCGAAGCAATAGAGTTCTAGTGCTTCTTAAAACGCGAAATCGCATATCATTTCTATGTTTCATGATAAGATATAATAGTTATTGTGAAGCGTCATGTATACCTAGTATTCACTTCAGAAGACTGACAATGCGGCACTTCCTTGCTAGGAAGTAGCATTGGCAGATGTCTACGTATCGAAGCAATAGAGTTCTAATGCATCTTAAAACACCCTGTCGCATCTCAGTCCTATGTCTTATGAAAAGAAGTAATATTCATTGTGGCGTGTTATGTATACCTCGCACTCACCTGAAAAGAATATAAATGCGATTCTTCCGTGCTAAGAAGTAGCACTTGCAGGTGTCTACGTATCGAAGCAATAGTGTTCTATTACATCTTAAATCGCAATATCGCATCTCACTTCTATGTTTCATGATAAGATATATTATTCATTGCGAAGTGTCATGTATACCTCGTATTCCTTTCAAAAGAATGTAAATGCGACACTTCCTTGCTAGGAAGTAGCGTTTGCAGATGTCTACGTATCGAAGCAATAGAGTTCTAATGCTTCTTAAATCGCCATATTACATCTCATTTCTATGTTTCATGATAAGATATAATTTTCGTTGTGGAGTGTTATGTATACCTCGTATTCACTTCGAAAGAATGTAAACGCGACACTTCCTTGCCAGGAAATAGCGTTTGCAGATGTCTACGTATCGTAGCATTAGAGGTCTAATGCTTCTCAAATCGCGATATCACTACTCATTACTATGTTTCATGATAATATGTAATATTCATTGTGGAGTGTTATGTATACCTCGTATTCACCTCAATGGAATGTAGTTGCGACACTTCCATCCTAGGAAATAGCGTTTGCAGATATCTACGTATCGAAGAAATAGACATCTAATGCTTCATAAATCGCCATATCCGCATCTCCTTCCTATGTTTCATGATAAGATATAATATTCATTGTGGAGTGTTATGTATACCTCGTATTCACTTCAAAGGAATGTTAACGTGACACTTCCTTGCCAAGAAATAGCGTTTGCAGATGTCTTCGTATCGTAGCATCAGAGTTCTAATGCTTCTCAAAACGCGATATCGCTACTCATTACCATGTTTCATGATAAGATATAATATTCATTGTGCAGTGTTATGTATACCTCGCATACACTTAAAATGAATATAAATGCGAAACATCCTTGCTAGGAAATAGCGTTTGCTGATGTCTACGTATCGAAGCAGTAGGTATGTAATACTTCTTAAATCGCCATATCGCATCTCATATCTATGTTTCACGATAATATATAATATTCATTGCGAAGTGTCATGTATACCTCGCATACACTTCAAATGAATGTAAATGCGTCACTTGCTTGCTAGGAAATAGCGTTTGCAGATGTCTACGTAACGAAGCAATAGTGTTCTAATGCTTCTTAAATCGTCATATCGCATCTCATTTTCATGTTTCATGACAAGATACAATATTCATTGTGCAGTGTTATGAATACCTCGTATTCACTTCAAAAGAATGTAAATGCAACACTTCCTTGTTTGGAAGTAGCGTTTGCAGATGTCTACGTATCGAAGCAATAGACTTCTAATGCATTCTAAATCGCCATATCGCATCTCATTTCTATGTTTCATGATAAGATATAATATTAATTGTGCGGTGTTATGTATATCTCGTTTTTACTTCAGGAGAATGTAAACGCGACACTTCCTTACCAGGAAATAACGTTTGCAGATGTCTACGTATCGAAGCAATAGAATTCTAATGCTTCTTAAATCGCCATATTGCATCTCATTTCTATGTTTGATAGTAAGATATATTATTCATTGCGAAGTGTCATGTATACCACGTATTCCTTTCAAAAGGTTGTAAACGCGACACGTTCCTGACAGGAAATAGCGTTTGCAGATGTCCACGTATCGTAGCATTAGATTTCTAATGCTTCTCAAAACGCGATATCGCTACACATTACCATGTTTCATGATAATATATAATATTCATTGTGGAGTGTTATGTATACCTCGTATTCACTTCAAAAGAATGTAAATGCGTCACTTCCTTCCTAGGAAATAGTGTTTGTAGATGTCTACGTATCGAAGCAATAGATTTCTAATGCTTCTTAAATCGCCATATTGCATCTCATTTCTATGTTTCATGGTAAGATATAATATTCATTGTGGAGTGCTATGTATACCTCGTATTCACTTCAAAAGAATGTAAA
This sequence comes from Xylocopa sonorina, assembly GCF_050948175.1. Classification (NCBI taxonomy): domain Eukaryota; kingdom Metazoa; phylum Arthropoda; class Insecta; order Hymenoptera; family Apidae; genus Xylocopa; species Xylocopa sonorina. Next base: position 4,228,181 of record NW_027490091.1, read on the forward strand.
CGCGACACTTCCTTGCCAGGAAATAGCGTTTGAGGATGTCTACGTTCCGTGGCATTAGAGTTCTAATGCTTCTCAAAACGCGATATCGCTACTCATTACCATGTTTCATGATAATATATAATATTTATTGTGGAGTGTTATGTATACCTCGTATTCACTTCAAAAGAATGTAAATGCGACACTTCATTCCTAGGAAATAGTGATGGCAGATGTCTACATATCGAAGCAATAGATTTCTAAAGCTTGCTAATTCACGATATCGCATCTCATATCTATGTTTCATGATAATATATAATATTCATTGAGAAGTGTCATGTATACCACGCATACACTTCGAATGAATGTGAATGCGACAGTTCCTTGCTGGGAAATATCGTTTGCAGATGTCTACGTATCGTAGCAAAAGGGTTCTAATGCTTCTCAAGACGAGATATCGCATGACATTCCTATGTTTCATGATAAGATATAATATTCATTGCGAAGTGTCATGTATACCTCTTATTCACTTCAAAAGAATGTAAATGAGCCACTTCCTTGCTAGCAAATATCGTCTGCAGATGTCTACGTACCGTAGCAATAGAGTTCTAATGCTTCTTAAAACGCGATGTGTCTCCTCATTTGCATGTTTCATGATAAGATGTAATATTCATTGTGGAGTGTTATGTATACCTCGTGTTCACCTCAAACGAATATAAATGTGACACTTCCCTGCTAGGAAATAGCGATGGCAGATGTCAACGTATCGAAGCAACAGTGTTCTAATGCTTCATAAAACGAGATATCGCATCTCATTTCTATGTTTTATGATAAGATGTATTATACATTGTGGAGTGTTATGTATAAGTCGTATTCGTTTCAAAAGAATGTAAATGCTACACTTCCTTCCTAGGAAATTAAGTTACCGGATGTCTATGTACCGAAGCAATAGAGTTCTAGTGCTTCTTAAAACGCGAAATCGCATATCATTTCTATGTTTCATGATAAGATATAATAGTTATTGTGAAGCGTCATGTATACCTAGTATTCACTTCAGAAGACTGACAATGCGGCACTTCCTTGCTAGGAAGTAGCATTGGCAGATGTCTACGTATCGAAGCAATAGAGTTCTAATGCATCTTAAAACACCCTGTCGCATCTCAGTCCTATGTCTTATGAAAAGAAGTAATATTCATTGTGGCGTGTTATGTATACCTCGCACTCACCTGAAAAGAATATAAATGCGATTCTTCCGTGCTAAGAAGTAGCACTTGCAGATGTCTACGTATCGAAGCAATAGTGTTCTATTACATCTTAAATCGCAATATCGCATCTCACTTCTATGTTTCATGATAAGATATATTATTCATTGCGAAGTGTCATGTATACCTCGTATTCCTTTCAAAAGAATGTAAATGCGACACTTCCTTGCTAGGAAGTAGCGTTTGCAGATGTCTACGTATCGAAGCAATAGAGTTCTAATGCTTCTTAAATCGCCATATTACATCTCATTTCTATGTTTCATGATAAGATATAATTTTCGTTGTGGAGTGTTATGTATACCTCGTATTCACTTCGAAAGAATGTAAACGCGACACTTCCTTGCCAGGAAATAGCGTTTGCAGATGTCTACGTATCGTAGCATTAGAGGTCTAATGCTTCTCAAATCGCGATATCACTACTCATTACTATGTTTCATGATAATATGTAATATTCATTGTGGAGTGTTATGTATACCTCGTATTCACCTCAATGGAATGTAGTTGCGACACTTCCATCCTAGGAAATAGCGTTTGCAGATATCTACGTATCGAAGAAATAGACATCTAATGCTTCATAAATCGCCATATCCGCATCTCCTTCCTATGTTTCATGATAAGATATAATATTCATTGTGGAGTGTTATGTATACCTCGTATTCACTTCAAAGGAATGTTAACGTGACACTTCCTTGCCAAGAAATAGCGTTTGCAGATGTCTTCGTATCGTAGCATCAGAGTTCTAATGCTTCTCAAAACGCGATATCGCTACTCATTACCATGTTTCATGATAAGATATAATATTCATTGTGCAGTGTTATGTATACCTCGCATACACTTAAAATGAATATAAATGCGAAACATCCTTGCTAGGAAATAGCGTTTGCTGATGTCTACGTATCGAAGCAGTAGGTATGTAATACTTCTTAAATCGCCATATCGCATCTCATATCTATGTTTCACGATAATATATAATATTCATTGCGAAGTGTCATGTATACCTCGCATACACTTCAAATGAATGTAAATGCGTCACTTGCTTGCTAGGAAATAGCGTTTGCAGATGTCTACGTAACGAAGCAATAGTGTTCTAATGCTTCTTAAATCGTCATATCGCATCTCATTTTCATGTTTCATGACAAGATACAATATTCATTGTGCAGTGTTATGAATACCTCGTATTCACTTCAAAAGAATGTAAATGCAACACTTCCTTGTTTGGAAGTAGCGTTTGCAGATGTCTACGTATCGAAGCAATAGACTTCTAATGCATTCTAAATCGCCATATCGCATCTCATTTCTATGTTTCATGATAAGATATAATATTAATTGTGCGGTGTTATGTATATCTCGTTTTTACTTCAGGAGAATGTAAACGCGACACTTCCTTACCAGGAAATAACGTTTGCAGATGTCTACGTATCGAAGCAATAGAATTCTAATGCTTCTTAAATCGCCATATTGCATCTCATTTCTATGTTTGATAGTAAGATATATTATTCATTGCGAAGTGTCATGTATACCACGTATTCCTTTCAAAAGGTTGTAAACGCGACACGTTCCTGACAGGAAATAGCGTTTGCAGATGTCCACGTATCGTAGCATTAGATTTCTAATGCTTCTCAAAACGCGATATCGCTACACATTACCATGTTTCATGATAGTATATAATATTCATTGTGGAGTGTTATGTATACCTCGTATTCACTTCAAAAGAATGTAAATGCGTCACTTCCTTCCTAGGAAATAGTGTTTGTAGATGTCTACGTATCGAAGCAATAGATTTCTAATGCTTCTTAAATCGCCATATTGCATCTCATTTCTATGTTTCATGGTAAGATATAATATTCATTGTGGAGTGCTATGTATACCTCGTATTCACTTCAAAAGAATGTAAACGCGACACTTCCTTGCCAGGAAATAGCGTTTGAGGATGTCTACGTTCCGTGGCATTAGAGTTCTAATGCTTCTCAAAACGCGATATCGCTACTCATTACCATGTTTCATGATAATATATAATATTTATTGTGGAGTGTTATGTATACCTCGTATTCACTTCAAAAGAATGTAAATGCGACACTTCATTCCTAGGAAATAGTGTTTGCAGATGTCTACATATCGAAGCAATAGATTTCTAAAGCTTGCTAATTCACGATATCGCATCTCATATCTATGTTTCATGATAATATATAATATTCATTGAGAAGTGTCATGTATACCACGCATACACTTCGAATGAATGTGAATGCGACAGTTCCTTGCTGGGAAATATCGTTTGCAGATGTCTACGTATCGTAGCAAAAGGGTTCTAATGCTTCTCAAGACGAGATATCGCATGACATTCCTATGTTTCATGATAAGATATAATATTCATTGCGAAGTGTCATGTATACCTCTTATTCACTTCAAAAGAATGTAAATGAGCCACTTCCTTGCTAGCAAATATCGTCTGCAGATGTCTACGTACCGTAGCAATAGAGTTCTAATGCTTCTTAAAACGCGATGTGTCTCCTCATTTGCATGTTTCATGATAAGATGTAATATTCATTGTGGAGTGTTATGTATACCTCGTGTTCACCTCAAACGAATATAAATGTGACACTTCCCTGCTAGGAAATAGCGATGGCAGATGTCAACGTATCGAAGCAACAGTGTTCTAATGCTTCATAAAACGAGATATCGCATCTCATTTCTATGTTTTATGATAAGATGTATTATACATTGTGGAGTGTTATGTATAAGTCGTATTCGTTTCAAAAGAATGTAAATGCTACACTTCCTTCCCAGGAAATTAAGTTACCGGATGTCTATGTACCGAAGCAATAGAGTTCTAGTGCTTCTTAAAACGCGAAATCGCATATCATTTCTATGTTTCATGATAAGATATAATAGTTATTGTGAAGCGTCATGTATACCTAGTATTCACTTCAGAAGACTGACAATGCGGCACTTCCTTGCTAGGAAGTAGCATTGGCAGATGTCTACGTATCGAAGCAATAGAGTTCTAATGCATCTTAAAACACCCTGTCGCATCTCAGTCCTATGTCTTATGAAAAGAAGTAATATTCATTGTGGCGTGTTATGTATACCTCGCACTCACCTGAAAAGAATATAAATGCGATTCTTCCGTGCTAAGAAGTAGCACTTGCAGATGTCTACGTATCGAAGCAATAGTGTTCTATTACATCTTAAATCGCAATATCGCATCTCACTTCTATGTTTCATGATAAGATATATTATTCATTGCGAAGTGTCATGTATACCTCGTATTCCTTTCAAAAGAATGTAAATGCGACACTTCCTTGCTAGGAAGTAGCGTTTGCAGATGTCTACGTATCGAAGCAATAGAGTTCTAATGCTTCTTAAATCGCCATATTACATCTCATTTCTATGTTTCATGATAAGATATAATTTTCGTTGTGGAGTGTTATGTATACCTCGTATTCACTTCGAAAGAATGTAAACGCGACACTTCCTTGCCAGGAAATAGCGTTTGCAGATGTCTACGTATCGTAGCATTAGAGGTCTAATGCTTCTCAAATCGCGATATCACTACTCATTACTATGTTTCATGATAATATGTAATATTCATTGTGGAGTGTTATGTATACCTCGTATTCACCTCAATGGAATGTAGTTGCGACACTTCCATCCTAGGAAATAGCGTTTGCAGATATCTACGTATCGAAGAAATAGACATCTAATGCTTCATAAATCGCCATATCCGCATCTCCTTCCTATGTTTCATGATAAGATATAATATTCATTGTGGAGTGTTATGTATACCTCGTATTCACTTCAAAGGAATGTTAACGTGACACTTCCTTGCCAAGAAATAGCGTTTGCAGATGTCTTCGTATCGTAGCATCAGAGTTCTAATGCTTCTCAAAACGCGATATCGCTACTCATTACCATGTTTCATGATAAGATATAATATTCATTGTGCAGTGTTATGTATACCTCGCATACACTTAAAATGAATATAAATGCGAAACATCCTTGCTAGGAAATAGCGTTTGCTGATGTCTACGTATCGAAGCAGTAGGTATGTAATACTTCTTAAATCGCCATATCGCTTCTCATTTCTATGTTTCATGATAATATATAATATTTACTGCGAAGTGTCATGTTTACCTCGCATGCACTTCAAATGAATGTAAATGCAACACTTCCTTGCTAGGAAATAGCGTTTGCAGGTGTCTACGTATCGAAGCAACAGTTTTCTAATGCTTCTTAAATCGTCATATCGCATCTCATATATACGTTTCATGATAAGATATAGAATTCATTGCGAAGTGTCATGTGTACCTCGTATTCCTTTCAAAAGAATGTAAATGCGACACTTCCTTGCTAGGAAGTAGCGTTTGCAGATGTCTACGTATCGAAGCAATAGAGTTCTAATGCTTCTTAAATCGCCATATTACATCTCATTTCTATGTTTCATGATAAGATATAATTTTCGTTGTGGAGTGTTATGTATACCTCGTATTCACTTCGAAAGAATGTAAACGCGACACTTCCTTGCCAGGAAATAGCGTTTGCAGATGTCTACGTATCGTAGCATTAGAGGTCTAATGCTTCTCAAATCGCGATATCACTACTCATTACTATGTTTCATGATAATATGTAATATTCATTGTGGAGTGTTATGTATACCTCGTATTCACCTCAATGGAATGTAGTTGCGACACTTCCATCCTAGGAAATAGCGTTTGCAGATATCTACGTATCGAAGAAATAGACATCTAATGCTTCATAAATCGCCATATCCGCATCTCCTTCCTATGTTTCATGATAAGATATAATATTCATTGTGGAGTGTTATGTATACCTCGTATTCACTTCAAAGGAATGTTAACGTGACACTTCCTTGCCAAGAAATAGCGTTTGCAGATGTCTTCGTATCGTAGCATCAGAGTTCTAATGCTTCTCAAAACGCGATATCGCTACTCATTACCATGTTTCATGATAAGATATAATATTCATTGTGCAGTGTTATGTATACCTCGCATACACTTAAAATGAATATAAATGCGAAACATCCTTGCTAGGAAATAGCGTTTGCTGATGTCTACGTATCGAAGCAGTAGGTATGTAATACTTCTTAAATCGCCATATCGCATCTCATATCTATGTTTCACGATAATATATAATATTCATTGCGAAGTGTCATGTATACCTCGCATACACTTCAAATGAATGTAAATGCGTCACTTGCTTGCTAGGAAATAGCGTTTGCAGATGTCTACGTAACGAAGCAATAGTGTTCTAATGCTTCTTAAATCGTCATATCGCATCTCATTTTCATGTTTCATGACAAGATACAATATTCATTGTGCAGTGTTATGAATACCTCGTATTCACTTCAAAAGAATGTAAATGCAACACTTCCTTGTTTGGAAGTAGCGTTTGCAGATGTCTACGTATCGAAGCAATAGACTTCTAATGCATTCTAAATCGCCATATCGCATCTCATTTCTATGTTTCATGATAAGATATAATATTAATTGTGCGGTGTTATGTATATCTCGTTTTTACTTCAGGAGAATGTAAACGCGACACTTCCTTACCAGGAAATAACGTTTGCAGATGTCTACGTATCGAAGCAATAGAATTCTAATGCTTCTTAAATCGCCATATTGCATCTCATTTCTATGTTTGATAGTAAGATATATTATTCATTGCGAAGTGTCATGTATACCACGTATTCCTTTCAAAAGGTTGTAAACGCGACACGTTCCTGACAGGAAATAGCGTTTGCAGATGTCCACGTATCGTAGCATTAGATTTCTAATGCTTCTCAAAACGCGATATCGCTACACATTACCATGTTTCATGATAATATATAATATTCATTGTGGAGTGTTATGTATACCTCGTATTCACTTCAAAAGAATGTAAATGCGTCACTTCCTTCCTAGGAAATAGTGTTTGTAGATGTCTACGTATCGAAGCAATAGATTTCTAATGCTTCTTAAATCGCCATATTGCATCTCATTTCTATGTTTCATGGTAAGATATAATATTCATTGTGGAGTGCTATGTATACCTCGTATTCACTTCAAAAGAATGTAAACGCGACACTTCCTTGCCAGGAAATAGCGTTTGAGGATGTCTACGTTCCGTGGCATTAGAGTTCTAATGCTTCTCAAAACGCGATATCGCTACTCATTACCATGTTTCATGATAATATATAATATTTATTGTGGAGTGTTATGTATACCTCGTATTCACTTCAAAAGAATGTAAATGCGACACTTCATTCCTAGGAAATAGTGATGGCAGATGTCTACATATCGAAGCAATAGATTTCTAAAGCTTGCTAATTCACGATATCGCATCTCATATCTATGTTTCATGATAATATATAATATTCATTGAGAAGTGTCATGTATACCACGCATACACTTCGAATGAATGTGAATGCGACAGTTCCTTGCTGGGAAATATCGTTTGCAGATGTCTACGTATCGTAGCAAAAGGGTTCTAATGCTTCTCAAGACGAGATATCGCATGACATTCCTATGTTTCATGATAAGATATAATATTCATTGCGAAGTGTCATGTATACCTCTTATTCACTTCAAAAGAATGTAAATGAGCCACTTCCTTGCTAGCAAATATCGTCTGCAGATGTCTACGTACCGTAGCAATAGAGTTCTAATGCTTCTTAAAACGCGATGTGTCTCCTCATTTGCATGTTTCATGATAAGATGTAATATTCATTGTGGAGTGTTATGTATACCTCGTGTTCACCTCAAACGAATATAAATGTGACACTTCCCTGCTAGGAAATAGCGATGGCAGATGTCAACGTATCGAAGCAACAGTGTTCTAATGCTTCATAAAACGAGATATCGCATCTCATTTCTATGTTTTATGATAAGATGTATTATACATTGTGGAGTGTTATGTATAAGTCGTATTCGTTTCAAAAGAATGTAAATGCTACACTTCCTTCCTAGGAAATTAAGTTACCGGATGTCTATGTACCGAAGCAATAGAGTTCTAGTGCTTCTTAAAACGCGAAATCGCATATCATTTCTATGTTTCATGATAAGATATAATAGTTATTGTGAAGCGTCATGTATACCTAGTATTCACTTCAGAAGACTGACAATGCGGCACTTCCTTGCTAGGAAGTAGCATTGGCAGATGTCTACGTATCGAAGCAATAGAGTTCTAATGCATCTTAAAACACCCTGTCGCATCTCAGTCCTATGTCTTATGAAAAGAAGTAATATTCATTGTGGCGTGTTATGTATACCTCGCACTCACCTGAAAAGAATATAAATGCGATTCTTCCGTGCTAAGAAGTAGCACTTGCAGATGTCTACGTATCGAAGCAATAGTGTTCTATTACATCTTAAATCGCAATATCGCATCTCACTTCTATGTTTCATGATAAGATATATTATTCATTGCGAAGTGTCATGTATACCTCGTATTCCTTTCAAAAGAATGTAAATGCGACACTTCCTTGCTAGGAAGTAGCGTTTGCAGATGTCTACGTATCGAAGCAATAGAGTTCTAATGCTTCTTAAATCGCCATATTACATCTCATTTCTATGTTTCATGATAAGATATAATTTTCGTTGTGGAGTGTTATGTATACCTCGTATTCACTTCGAAAGAATGTAAACGCGACACTTCCTTGCCAGGAAATAGCGTTTGCAGATGTCTACGTATCGTAGCATTAGAGGTCTAATGCTTCTCAAATCGCGATATCACTACTCATTACTATGTTTCATGATAATATGTAATATTCATTGTGGAGTGTTATGTATACCTCGTATTCACCTCAATGGAATGTAGTTGCGACACTTCCATCCTAGGAAATAGCGTTTGCAGATATCTACGTATCGAAGAAATAGACATCTAATGCTTCATAAATCGCCATATCCGCATCTCCTTCCTATGTTTCATGATAAGATATAATATTCATTGTGGAGTGTTATGTATACCTCGTATTCACTTCAAAGGAATGTTAACGTGACACTTCCTTGCCAAGAAATAGCGTTTGCAGATGTCTTCGTATCGTAGCATCAGAGTTCTAATGCTTCTCAAAACGCGATATCGCTACTCATTACCATGTTTCATGATAAGATATAATATTCATTGTGCAGTGTTATGTATACCTCGCATACACTTAAAATGAATATAAATGCGAAACATCCTTGCTAGGAAATAGCGTTTGCTGATGTCTACGTATCGAAGCAGTAGGTATGTAATACTTCTTAAATCGCCATATCGCATCTCATATCTATGTTTCACGATAATATATAATATTCATTGCGAAGTGTCATGTATACCTCGCATACACTTCAAATGAATGTAAATGCGTCACTTGCTTGCTAGGAAATAGCGTTTGCAGATGTCTACGTAACGAAGCAATAGTGTTCTAATGCTTCTTAAATCGTCATATCGCATCTCATTTTCATGTTTCATGACAAGATACAATATTCATTGTGCAGTGTTATGAATACCTCGTATTCACTTCAAAAGAATGTAAATGCAACACTTCCTTGTTTGGAAGTAGCGTTTGCAGATGTCTACGTATCGAAGCAATAGACTTCTAATGCATTCTAAATCGCCATATCGCATCTCATTTCTATGTTTCATGATAAGATATAATATTAATTGTGCGGTGTTATGTATATCTCGTTTTTACTTCAGGAGAATGTAAACGCGACACTTCCTTACCAGGAAATAACGTTTGCAGATGTCTACGTATCGAAGCAATAGAATTCTAATGCTTCTTAAATCGCCATATTGCATCTCATTTCTATGTTTGATAGTAAGATATATTATTCATTGCGAAGTGTCATGTATACCACGTATTCCTTTCAAAAGGTTGTAAACGCGACACGTTCCTGACAGGAAATAGCGTTTGCAGATGTCCACGTATCGTAGCATTAGATTTCTAATGCTTCTCAAAACGCGATATCGCTACACATTACCATGTTTCATGATAGTATATAATATTCATTGTGGAGTGTTATGTATACCTCGTATTCACTTCAAAAGAATGTAAATGCGTCACTTCCTTCCTAGGAAATAGTGTTTGTAGATGTCTACGTATCGAAGCAATAGATTTCTAATGCTTCTTAAATCGCCATATTGCATCTCATTTCTATGTTTCATGGTAAGATATAATATTCATTGTGGAGTGCTATGTATACCTCGTATTCACTTCAAAAGAATGTAAACGCGACACTTCCTTGCCAGGAAATAGCGTTTGAGGATGTCTACGTTCCGTGGCATTAGAGTTCTAATGCTTCTCAAAACGCGATATCGCTACTCATTACCATGTTTCATGATAATATATAATATTTATTGTGGAGTGTTATGTATACCTCGTATTCACTTCAAAGGAATGTAAATGCGACACTTCATTCCTAGGAAATAGTGTTTGCAGATGTCTACATATCGAAGCAATAGATTTCTAAAGCTTGCTAATTCACGATATCGCATCTCATATCTATGTTTCATGATAATATATAATATTCATTGAGAAGTGTCATGTATACCACGCATACACTTCGAATGAATGTGAATGCGACAGTTCCTTGCTGGGAAATATCGTTTGCAGATGTCTACGTATCGTAGCAAAAGGGTTCTAATGCTTCTCAAGACGAGATATCGCATGACATTCCTATGTTTCATGATAAGATATAATATTCATTGCGAAGTGTCATGTATACCTCTTATTCACTTCAAAAGAATGTAAATGAGCCACTTCCTTGCTAGCAAATATCGTCTGCAGATGTCTACGTACCGTAGCAATAGAGTTCTAATGCTTCTTAAAACGCGATGTGTCTCCTCATTTGCATGTTTCATGATAAGATGTAATATTCATTGTGGAGTGTTATGTATACCTCGTGTTCACCTCAAACGAATATAAATGTGACACTTCCCTGCTAGGAAATAGCGATGGCAGATGTCAACGTATCGAAGCAACAGTGTTCTAATGCTTCATAAAACGAGATATCGCATCTCATTTCTATGTTTTATGATAAGATGTATTATACATTGTGGAGTGTTATGTATAAGTCGTATTCGTTTCAAAAGAATGTAAATGCTACACTTCCTTCCCAGGAAATTAAGTTACCGGATGTCTATGTACCGAAGCAATAGAGTTCTAGTGCTTCTTAAAACGCGAAATCGCATATCATTTCTATGTTTCATGATAAGATATAATAGTTATTGTGAAGCGTCATGTATACCTAGTATTCACTTCAGAAGACTGACAATGCGGCACTTCCTTGCTAGGAAGTAGCATTGGCAGATGTCTACGTATCGAAGCAATAGAGTTCTAATGCATCTTAAAACACCCTGTCGCATCTCAGTCCTATGTCTTATGAAAAGAAGTAATATTCATTGTGGCGTGTTATGTATACCTCGCACTCACCTGAAAAGAATATAAATGCGATTCTTCCGTGCTAAGAAGTAGCACTTGCAGATGTCTACGTATCGAAGCAATAGTGTTCTATTACATCTTAAATCGCAATATCGCATCTCACTTCTATGTTTCATGATAAGATATATTATTCATTGCGAAGTGTCATGTATACCTCGTATTCCTTTCAAAAGAATGTAAATGCGACACTTCCTTGCTAGGAAGTAGCGTTTGCAGATGTCTACGTATCGAAGCAATAGAGTTCTAATGCTTCTTAAATCGCCATATTACATCTCATTTCTATGTTTCATGATAAGATATAATTTTCGTTGTGGAGTGTTATGTATACCTCGTATTCACTTCGAAAGAATGTAAACGCGACACTTCCTTGCCAGGAAATAGCGTTTGCAGATGTCTACGTATCGTAGCATTAGAGGTCTAATGCTTCTCAAATCGCGATATCACTACTCATTACTATGTTTCATGATAATATGTAATATTCATTGTGGAGTGTTATGTATACCTCGTATTCACCTCAATGGAATGTAGTTGCGACACTTCCATCCTAGGAAATAGCGTTTGCAGATATCTACGTATCGAAGAAATAGACATCTAATGCTTCATAAATCGCCATATCCGCATCTCCTTCCTATGTTTCATGATAAGATATAATATTCATTGTGGAGTGTTATGTATACCTCGTATTCACTTCAAAGGAATGTTAACGTGACACTTCCTTGCCAAGAAATAGCGTTTGCAGATGTCTTCGTATCGTAGCATCAGAGTTCTAATGCTTCTCAAAACGCGATATCGCTACTCATTACCATGTTTCATGATAAGATATAATATTCATTGTGCAGTGTTATGTATACCTCGCATACACTTAAAATGAATATAAATGCGAAACATCCTTGCTAGGAAATAGCGTTTGCTGATGTCTACGTATCGAAGCAGTAGGTATGTAATACTTCTTAAATCGCCATATCGCTTCTCATTTCTATGTTTCATGATAATATACAATATTTACTGCGAAGTGTCATGTTTACCTCGCATGCACTTCAAATGAATGTAAATGCAACACTTCCTTGCTAGGAAATAGCGTTTGCAGGTGTCTACGTATCGAAGCAACAGTTTTCTAATGCTTCTTAAATCGTCATATCGCATCTCATATATACGTTTCATGATAAGATATAGAATTCATTGCGAAGTGTCATGTGTACCTCGTATTCCTTTCAAAAGAATGTAAATGCGACACTTCCTTGCTGGGAAGTAGCGTTTGCAGATGTCTACGTATCGAAGCAATTGAGTTCTAATGCTTCTTAAATCGCGATATCGCATCTCATTTCTATGTTTCATGATAACATATAATATTCATGTTGCAGTGTTATGAATATCTCGTCCGTACTTCAAATGAATGTAAATGCGACACTTCCTTGCTAGGAAGTAGCGTTTGCAGATGTCTACGTATCGTAGCAATAGAGTTCTAATGCTTCGTAAATCGCCATATGGCATCTCATTTCTATGTTTCATGATAAGACGTAATATTCATTGTGGAGTGTCATGTATACCTCGTATTCATTTCAAAAGTATGTAAATGCTGCAATTCCTTGCCAAGAAATAGCGTTTGCAGATGTCTTCGTATCGTAGCATCAGAGTTCTAATGCTTCTCAAAACGCGATATCGCTACTCATTACCATGTTTCATGATAATATATAATATTCATTGTGGAGTATCATGTATACCTCGCATACACTTAAAATGAATGTAAATGCGACACTTCCTTCCTAGGAAATAGCGTTTGCAGATGTCTACGTATCGAAGAAGTATCGAAGAAATATACCTCGTGTTCACCTCAAACGAATATAAATGTGACACTTCCCTGCTAGGAAATAGCGATGGCAGATGTCAACGTATCGAAGCAACAGTGTTCTAATGCTTCATAAAACGAGATATCGCATCTCATTTCTATGTTTTATGATAAGATGTATTATACATTGTGGAGTGTTATGTATAAGTCGTATTCGTTTCAAAAGAATGTAAATGCTACACTTCCTTCCTAGGAAATTAAGTTACCGGATGTCTATGTACCGAAGCAATAGAGTTCTAGTGATTCTTAAAACGCGAAATCGCATATCATTTCTATGTTTCATGATAAGATATAATAGTTATTGTGAAGCGTCATGTATACCTAGTATTCACTTCAGAAGACTGACAATGCGGCACTTCCTTGCTAGGAAGTAGCATTGGCAGATGTCTACGTATCGAAGCAATAGAGTTCTAATGCATCTTAAAACACCCTGTCGCATCTCAGTCCTATGTCTTATGAAAAGAAGTAATATTCATTGTGGCGTGTTATGTATACCTCGCACTCACCTGAAAAGAATATAAATGCGATTCTTCCGTGCTAAGAAGTAGCACTTGCAGATGTCTACGTATCGAAGCAATAGTGTTCTATTACATCTTAAATCGCAATATCGCATCTCACTTCTATGTTTCATGATAAGATATATTATTCATTGCGAAGTGTCATGTATACCTCGTATTCCTTTCAAAAGAATGTAAATGCGACACTTCCTTGCTAGGAAGTAGCGTTTGCAGATGTCTACGTATCGAAGCAATAGAGTTCTAATGCTTCTTAAATCGCCATATTACATCTCATTTCTATGTTTCATGATAACATATAATATTCATTTTGCAGTGTTATGAATATCTCGTCCGTACTTCAAATGAATGTAAATGCGACACTTCCTTGCTAGGAAGTAGCGTTTGCAGATGTCTACGTATCGTAGCAATAGAGTTCTAATGCTTCCTAAATCGCCATATGGCATCTCATTTCTATGTTTCATGATAAGACGTAATATTCATTGTGGAGTGTCATGTATACCTCGTATTCATTTCAAAAGTATGTAGATGCTGCAATTCCTTGCTAGGAAATAGTGTTTGCAGATGTCTACGTATCGAAGCAGTAGAGTTCAAATGCTTCTTAAAAAGCAAAATCGCTCCTCATTTCTATGTTTCATGATAATATATAATATTCATTGCGGAGTGCCATGTATGCCTAGCATAAACTTCAAATGAATGTAAATACGACACTTCCTTGCTAGGAAATAGCGTTTGCAGATGCCTACGTATCGTAGCAATAGATTTCTAATGCTTCCTAAAACGGGATACCGCATCTCATTTCTATGTTTCATCATAATATATAATATTCATTGCGAAGTGTCATGTATACCTAGCATACACGTCAAATGAATGTGAATGCGACAGCTCCTTGCTAGGAAATAGCGTTTGCAGGTGTCTACGTATAGAAGCAATAGTTTTCTAATGCTTCTTAAATCGTCATATCGCATCTCATATATACGTTTCATGATAAGATATAGAATTCATTGCGAAGTGTCATGTATACCTCGTATTCCTTTCAAAATAATGTAAATGCGACACTTCCTTGCTGGGAAGTAGCGTTTGCAGATGTCTACGTATCGAAGCAATAGGGATCTAATGCTTCTTAAATCGCCATATCGCTTCTCATTTCTATGTTTCATGATAATATATAATATTTACTGCGAAGTGTCATGTATACCTCGCATGCACTTCAAACGAACGAAAATGCGACACTTCCTTGCTAGGAAATAGCGTTTGCAGATGTCTACGTATCGAAGCAATAGAGTTCTAATGCTTCTTATATCGTCATACCGCTTCTCATATCTACGTTCCTCGAAAAGATATAATATTCATTGGGAAGTGTCTTGTATACCTCGCATACACTTTAATTGAATGTGCATGCGACACTTCCTTGCTAGAAAATAGCGTTTACAGATGTCTACGTATCCAAGCAATTGAATTCTAATGCTTCTTAAAACGCGATATCGCTTCGCATTCCTATGTTTCATGATAAGATATAATATTCATTGTGCAGTGTTAAGAATATCTCGTATTCACTTCAAAAGAATGTAAATGCGACACTTCCTTGCTTGGAAAAAGCGTTTGCATATGTCTACGTATCGAAGGAATAGTTTTCTAATGCCTCTTAAATAGCCATATTGCATCTCATTTCTATGATTCATGATAAGATATAATATTCATTGTGCAGCGTTATGTATACCTCGTATTCACTTCAAAAAATGTAAATGCGGCACCTCCTTGCTAGGAAGTAGCGTTTGTAGATGTCTACGTATCGGAGCAATAGAGTTGTAATGATTCTTAAATCGTCATATCGCATCTCATATCTATGTTTCATGATAAGATATAATATTCATTGCGAAATGTCATGTATACCTCGTATTTCTTTCAAAAGAATGTAAATGCGACACTTCCTTGCTAGGAAATAGTGTTTGCAGATATCTACGTATCGAAGCAATAGAGTTCTAAAACTTCTTAAATCGCGATATCGCATCTCATTTCTATGTTTCATGATAATATATGATATTCATTGTGGTGTGTTATGTGTACCTCGTATTCACATCAAAAGAATAAAAATGCGACGCTTCCTTGCTTGGAAATAGCGTTTGCAGATGTCTACGTATCGGAGCAATATAGTTCTAATGCTTCTTAAATCGCCATATTACATCTCATTTCTATTTTTCACGATAGTATATAATATTCATTGTGGAGTGTTATGTATACCTGGTATTCACTTCAAAGGAGTGTAAACGCGACACTTCCTTCCTAGGAAAAAGCGCATGCAGATGTCGACGTATCGAAGCAATAGAGTTCTAATGCTTCTTAAATCGTCATATCGCATCTCATATCTACGTTTCCTGATAAGATATAATATTTATTTCGAAGTGTCATGTATACCTCGTATTACTTTCAAAAGAATGTAAATGCGGCACTTCCTTGCTTTGCAGATGTCAACGTATCGAAGCAATAGAGTTCTAATGCTTCTTAAATCGCCATATCGCATCTCATTTCTATGTTTCATGATAAGATATAATATTCACTGTGCAGTGTTATGTATGCCTCGTATTCACTTCAAACGAATGTAGATGCGACACTTCCTTGCTAGGAAATAGCGTTTGCAGATGTCTACGTATCGTAGCATTAGTGCTCTAATGCTTCTCAAAACGCGACATCGTTTCACATTTCTATGTTTCATGATAGTATATAATATTCATTGCGTAGTGTCATGTATACCTCGTATTCACTTCAAAAGAATGTAAATGCGACACTACCTTACTAGGAAATAGCGTTTGCAGATGTCTACATATAGAAGCAATAGATCTCTAAAGCTTGCTAACTCGCGATATCGCATCTCATATCTATGTTTCATGATAATATATAATATTCATTGCGAAGTGTCATGGATACCTCGGATACACTTCAAATGAATGTAAAGGCGTCACTTCCTTACTAGGAAATAGCGTTTGCAGATGTCTACGTATCGAAGCAATAGATATCTAATGCTTCTTATATCGTCGTATCGCATCTCATATCTACGTTTCCTGATAAGATATAATATTCATTGCGAAGTGGCATGTATACCTCGTATTCCTTTCAGAAGAATGTAAATGCGACACTTCCTTGCTAGGAAGGAGCGTTTGCAGATGTCTACGTATCGAAGCAGTAGAAATCTAATGCTTCTCAAAACGCGATATCGCTACGCATTACCATGTTTCGTGATAATATATAGTATTCATTGTGGAGTGTTATGTATACCTCGTATTCACTTCAAAAGAATGTAAATGCGGCACTTCCTTGCTAGGAAATAGCGTTTGCAGATGTCTACGTATCGAAGAAATAGACATCTAATGCTTCATAAATCGCCATATCGCATCTCATTTCTGCGTTTCATGATGAGTTATAATATTCATTGCGAAGTGTCATGTATACCTCGTATTCCTTTCAAAAGAATGTAAATGCGACACTTCCTTGCTAGGAAGTAGCGTTTGCAGATGTCTTCGTATCGTAGCATCAGAGTTCTAATGCTTCTCAAAACGCGATATCGCATCTCATTTCTATGTTTCATGATAATATATGATATTCATTGTGGTGTGTTATGTGTACCTCGTATTCACTTCAAAAGAATAAAAATGCGACGCTTCCTTGCTTGGAAATAGCGTTTGCAGATGTCTACGTATCGGAGCAATATAGTTCTAATGCTTCTTAAATCGCCATATTACATCTCATTTCTATTTTTCACGATAGGATATAATATTCATTGTGGAGTGTTATGTATACCTGGTATTCACTTCAAAGGAGTGTAAACGCGACACTTCCTTCCTAGGAAAAAGCGCATGCAGATGTCGACGTATCGAAGCAATAGAGTTCTAATGCTTCTTAAATCGTCATATCGCATCTCATATCTACGTTTCCTGATAAGATATAATATTTATTTCGAAGTGTCATGTATACCTCGTATTACTTTCAAAAGAATGTAAATGCGGCACTTCCTTGCTTTGCAGATGTCAACGTATCGAAGCAATAGAGTTCTAATGCTTCTTAAATCGCCATATCGCATCTCATTTCTATGTTTCATGATAAGATATAATATTCACTGTGCAGTGTTATGTATGCCTCGTATTCACTTCAAACGAATGTAGATGCGACACTTCCTTGCTAGGAAATAGCGTTTGCAGATGTCTACGTATCGTAGCATTAGTGCTCTAATGCTTCTCAAAACGCGACATCGTTTCACATTTCTATGTTTCATGATAGTATATAATATTCATTGCGTAGTGTCATGTATACCTCGCATACACTTCAAATGAATGCAAATGCGACACTTCCTTTCTAGGAAATAGCGTTTGCAGATGTCTACGTATCGAAGCAATAGATATCTAAAGCTTTATAAATCGCGATATCGCATCTCATTTCAATGTTTCATGATGAGATATAATATTCATTGTGCAGTGTTATGAATACCTCGTATTCACTTCAGAAGAATGTAAATGCTACACTTCCTTGCTAGGAAATTGCGTTTGCAGATGTCTACGTATCGAAGCAGAAGAATTCTAATGTTTTTTAAATCGTCATATCGCAATATCATTTCTATGTTTCATGTTAGGATAAAATATTCATTGCGAAGTGTCATGTATACCTCGTATTCCTTTCAAAAGAATGAAAATGCGACACTTCCTTGATAGGAAGTAGCGATGGCAGATGTCTACGTATCGAAGCAATAGACATGTAATGCTTCATAAATCGCCATATCGCATCTCATTTCTATGTGTCATGATAAGATATAATATTCATTGCGAAGTGATATGTATACGTCGTATTCACTTCAAAAGAGTGTAAATGCGACACTTCCTTGCTAGGAAATAGCGTTTGCAGATGTCTACGTATCGAAGCAATAGTGTTCTAATGCTTCTTAAATCGTCATATAGCTTCTTATATCTACGTTTCCTGATAAGATCGAATATTCATTGCGAAGTGTCATGTATACCTCGCATACACTTCAAATGAATGTGAATGCGACAGTTCCTTGCTAGGAAATAGTGTTTGCACATATCTAGTATCGAAGCAATAGAGTTCTGAAGCTTCTTAAATCGCGATATCGCATCTCATTTCTATGTTTCATGATAAGATATAATATTCATTGTGCAGTGTTATGCATATCTCGTCTGTACTTCAAATGGATGTAAATGCGACACTTCCTTGCTAGGAAATAGCATGTGCAGATGTCTACGTATCGAAGCAATAGAGTTCTAATGCTTCTTAAATCGCCATATCGCTTCTCATTTCTATGATTCATGATAATATATAATATTCACTGCGAAGTGTCGTGTATACCTCGCATACACTTCAAATGAATGTAAATGCGACACTTCCTTGATAGGAAGTAGCGATGGCAGATGTCTACGTATCGAAGCAATAGACATGTAATGCTTCATAAATCGCCATATCGCATCTCATTTCTATGTGTCATGATAAGATATAATATTCATTGCGAAGTGATATGTATACGTCGTATTCACTCCAAAAGAGTGTAAATGCGACACTTCCATGCAAGGAAATAGCGTTTGCAGATGTCTACGTATCGTAGCAATAGAGTTCCAATGCTTCTTAAAAGGCGATATCGATTCTCATTTCTATGTCTCATGATAAGATATAAAATTCATTGCGAAGTGTCGCTCATACCTCGCATACACTTCAAATGAATGTAAATGCGGCACTTCATTGCTTGGAAATAGCGTTTGCAGATGTCTACGTATCGGAGCAATAAACATCTTATGCTTCATAAATCGCGATATCGCATCTCATATCTATGTTTCATGATAAGATATAATATTCACAGTGCAGTGTTATGTATACCTCGTATTCACTTCAAAAGAATGTAAGTGCGACACTTCCTTGCTAGGAAGTAGCGTTTGCAGATGTCTACGTTTCGAAGCAATAGTTTTCTAATGCTTCTTAAATCGTCATATCGCATCTCATATCTACGTTTCATGATAAGATATAGTATTCATTGCGAAGTGTCATGTATACCTCGTATTCCTTTCAAAAGAATGTAAATGCGACACTTCCTTGCTAGGAAGTAGCGTCTGCAGAAGTCTACGTATCGAAGCAATAGTGTTCTAATGCTTCTTAAATCGCCATATCGCTACACATTACCATGTTTCATGATAACATATAATATTCATTGTGGAGTGTTATGTATACCTCGTATTCACTTCAAAAGAATGTAAATGCGACACTTCCTTGCTAGGAAATGGCGTTTGCAGATGTCTACGTATCGAAGCAATAGATTTCTAGTGCTTGCTAGTTCGCGATATCGCATCTCATATCTGTGTTTCATGATAATATATAATATTCACTGCGAAGTGTTATGTATACCTCGCATACACTTCAAATGAATGTGAATGCGACAGTTCCTTGCTAGGAAATAGTGTTTGCAGATATCTACGTTTCGAAGCAATAGAGTTCTAAAGCTTCTTAAATTGCGATATCGCATATCATTTCTATGTTTCATGATAACATATAATATTCATTGTGGAGTGTTATGTATACCTCGTATTCACTTCAAAAGAATGCAAATGCGACACTTCCTTGCTATGAAATAGCGTGTGCAGATGTCTACGTATCGAAGCAATAGTGTTCTAAATCTTTCTAATTCGCGATATCGCATCAAATTTCTATGCTTCATGATAAGATATAATATACACTGTGGAGTGTTATGTATACCTCGTATTCGTTTCAAAAGAATGTAAATGCGACACTTCCTTGCTAGGAAGTAGCGTTTGCAGATGTCTACGTAT
This sequence comes from Xylocopa sonorina, assembly GCF_050948175.1. Classification (NCBI taxonomy): domain Eukaryota; kingdom Metazoa; phylum Arthropoda; class Insecta; order Hymenoptera; family Apidae; genus Xylocopa; species Xylocopa sonorina. The sequence continues at coordinate 4,249,012 of NW_027490091.1, forward strand.
CGAAGCAATAGAGCTCTAATGCTTGCTAGTTCGCGGTAACGCATCTCATATCTGTGTTTCATGATAATATATAATATTCATTGCGATGTGTTATGTATACCTCGCATACACTTCAAATGAATGTGAATGCGACAATTCCTTGCTAGGTAATAGTGTTTGCAGATATCTACGTTTCGAAGCAATAGAGTTCTAAAGCTTCTTAAATTGCGATATCGCATACCATTTCTATGTTTCATGATAACATATAATATTCATTGTGGAGTGTTATGTATACCTGGTATTCACTTCAAAGGAATGTAAATGCGACACTTCCTTGCTAGGAAATAGCGTTTGCAGATGTCTACGTATCGAAGCAATAGAGTTCTAATGCTTCTTAAACCGTCATATCGCATCTCATGTTTATGTTTCATGATAAGGTATAATATTCATTGCGAAGTGTCATGTATACCTCGCATTCCTTTCAAAAGAATGTAAATGCGACACTTCCTTGCTAGGAAGTAGCGTTTGCAGATGTCTACGTATCGAAGCAATAGAGCTCTAATGCTTGCTAGTTCGCGGTAACGCATCTCATATCTGTGTTTCATGATAATATATAATATTCATTGCGATGTGTTATGTATACCTCGCATACACTTCAAATGAATGTGAATGCGACAATTCCTTGCTAGGAAATAGTGTTTGCAGATATCTACGTTTCGAAGCAATAGAGTTCTAAAGCTTCTTAAATTGCGATATCGCATACCATTTCTATGTTTCATGATAACATATAATATTCATTGTGGAGTGTTATGTATACCTCGTATTCACATCAAAAGAATGTAAATGCGACACTTCCTTGCTAGGAAATAGCGGTTGCAGATGTCTACGTATCGAAGCAATGGATTTCTAATGCTTCTTAAATCGTCAATTCGCATCTCATGTTTATGTTTCATGATAAGATATAATATTCATTGCGAAGTGTCATGTATACCTCGCATTCCTTTCAAAAGAATGTATATGCGACACTTCCTTGCTAGGAAGTAGCGTTTGCAGATGTCTACGTATCGAAGCAATAGGGATCTAATGCTTCTTAAATCGCCATATTGCATCTCATTTCTATGTTTCATGGTAAGATATAATATTCATTGTGCAGTGTTATATATACCTCGTATTCACCTCAAAAGAATATAAATGCGACACTTCCTTGCTAGGAAATAGCGTTTGCAGATATCTACGTATCGAAGCAATAGTGTCCTAAAGCTTCTTAAATCGCGATATTGCATCTCATTTCTATGTTTCATTATAAGATATAATATTCATTGTGCAGTGTTACGAATACCTCGTATTCACTTCAAAAGAATGTAAATGCTACACTTCCTTGCTTGGAAATAGCGCTTGCAGATGTCTACGTATCGAAGCAATAGTGTTCTAATGCTTCTTAAATCGCCATATCGCTACACATTACTATGTTCTATGATAACATATAATATTCATTTTGGAGTGTTATGCATACCTCGTATTCACTTCAAAAGAATGTAAATGCGACACTTCCTTGCAAGGAAGTAGCGTTTGCAGATGTCTACGTATCGAAGCAATAGTTTTCTAATGCTTCTTAAATCGTCATATCGCATCTCATATCTACGTTTCATGATAAGATATAGTATTCATTGCGAAGTGTCATGTATACCTCGTATTCCTTTCAAAAGAATGTAAATGCGACACTTCCTTGCTAGGAAGTAGCGTCTGCAGATGTCTACGTATCGAAGCAATAGTGTTCTAATGCTTCTTAAATCGCCATATCGCTACACATTACTATGTTTCATGATAACATATAATATTCATTGTGGAGTGTTATGTATACCTCGTATTCACTTCAAAAGAATGTAAATGCGACACTTCCTTGCTAGGAAATGGCGTTTGCAGATGTCTACGTATCGAAGCAATAGATTTCTAATGCTTGCTAGTTCGCGATATCGCATCTCATATCTGTGTTTCATGATAATATATAATATTCATTGCGAAGTGTTATGTATACCTCGCATACACTTCAAATGAATGTGAATGCGACAGTTCCTTGCTAGGAAATAGTGTTTGCAGATATCTACGTTTCGAAGCAATAGAGTTCTAAAGCTTCTTAAATTGCGATATCGCATATCATTTCTATGTTTCATGATAACATAAAATATTCATTGTGGAGTGTCATGTATACCTCGCATACACTTAAAATGAATGTAAATGCTACACTTCCTTGCTAAGTAATAGCGTTTGCAGATGTCTACGTATCGAAGCAAGAGATTTCTAAAACTTGCTAATTCGCGATATCGCACCTCATATCTATGTTTCATGATAATATATAATATTCATTGCGAAGTTTCATGTATACCTCGCATACAATGCAAACGAATGTGATTGCGACAGTTCCTTGCTGGGAAATAGTGTTTGCAGATGTCTACGTATCGAAGCAATAGAGTTCTAATGCTTCTTAAATCGTAATATCGCACCTCATTTCAATGTTTCATGATAAGATATAATATTCATTGCGAAGTGTCGCGTATACCTCGTATTCCTTTCAAAAGAATGTAAATGCGGCACTTCCGTGCTAGGAAGTAGCGTCTGCAGATGTCTACGTATCGAAGCAATAGTGTTCTAATGCTTCTTAAATCGCGATATCGCATCTCATTTCTACGTTTCATGATATGATATAATATTCATTGTGCAGTGTTATGTATACCCCTTATTCACTTCAAAAGAATGTAAATGCTACAATTTCTTGCTAGGAAATAGCGTTTGCAGATGTCTACGTATCGAAGTAATAGACATCAAATGCTTCATATATCGCCATATCGCATCTCATTTCTATGTTTCATGATAAGATATAATATTCATTGCGAGGTGTCATGTATACCTCGTATTCCTTTCAAAGGAATGTAAATGCGACACCACCTTGCTAGGAAATAGCGTTTGCAGATGTCTACGTATCGAAGCAACAGACATCTAATGCTTCTCAAATCGCCATATCGCTTCACATTTCTATGTTTCATGATAATATATAATATTCATTGTGCAGTGTCATGTATACCTCGCATACACTTCAAATGAACGTAAATGCGACACTTCCTTGCTTGGAAATAGCGTTTGCAGATGTCTACGTATCGAAGCAATAGATTTCTAATGCTTCTTAAATCGCCATATCGCATCTCATTTCTATGTTTCATGATAAGATATAATATTCATTGCGAAGTGTCATGTATACCTCGTATTCCTTTCAAAAGAATGTAAACGCGACACTTCCTTGCTAGGAAGTAGCGTTTGCAGATGTCTACGTATCGAAGCAATAGGGATCTAATGCTTCTTAAATCGCCATATCGCTTCTCATTTCAATGTTTCACGATAATATATAATATTCACTGCGAAGTGTCATGTATACCTCGCATACACTTCAAATGAATGTAAATGCGACAATTCCTTGCTAGGAAATAGCGTTTGCAGATGTCTGCGTATGGAAGCAATAGTGTTCTAATTCTTCTGAAATCGTCATATCGCATCTCATTTCTATGTTTCATGATAAGACATAATATTTATTGGGCACTGTTATGTATACCTCGTATTCACTTGAAAAGAATGTAAGTGCGACACTTCCTTGCTAGGAAGTAGCATTTGCAGATCTCTACGTACCGAAGCAATAAAATTGTAATGCTTCTTATATTTTCATATCGCATCTCATATCTACGTTTCATGATAAGACATAATATTCATTGCGAAGTGTCATGTATACCTCGTATTCCTTTCAAAAGAATGTAAATGGGACACTTCTTTGCTAGGAAGTAGCGTTTGCAGATGTCTACGTATCGAAGCAATAGGGATCTAATGCTTCTTAAACCGCCATATCGCTTCTCATTTCTATGTTTCATGATAATATATAATATCCACCTCGAAGTGTCTTGTATACCTCGCACACACTTCAAATGAATGTAAATGCAACACTCCCTTGCTAGGAAATAGCGTTTGCAGATGTCTGCGTATCGAAGCAGCAGTGTTCTACTGCTTCTTAAATCGCGATATCGCAGCTCATTTCTATGTTTCATGATAAGATATAATATTCATTGTGGAGTGTTATGTATACCTCGTATTCACTTCAAAAGAATGTAAATGCGACACTTCCTTGCTAGGAAGTAGCGCTTGCAGATGTCTACGTATCGAAGCAATAGGGATCTAATGCTACTTAAATCGCCATATCGTTTCTCATTTCTATGTTTCATGATAATATACAATATTCACTGCGAAGTGTCATGTATACCTCGCATACACTTCAAATGAATGTAAATGCGACCATTCCTTGCTAGGAAATAGCGTTTGCAGATGTCTGCGTATGGAAGCAATAGTGTTCTAATGCTTCTGAAATCGTCATATCGCATCTCATTTCTATGTTTCATGATAAGACATAATATTTAATGGGCACTGTTATGTATACCTCGTATTCACTTGAAAAGAATGTAAATGCGACACTTCCTTGCTAGGAAGTAGCATTTGCAGATCTCTACGTACCGAAGCAATAAAATTGTAATGCTTCTTATATTTTCATATCGCATCTCATATCTACTTTTCATGATAAGACATAATATTCATTGCGAAGTGTCATGTATACCTCGTATTCCTTTCAAAAGAATGTAAATGGGACGCTTCCTTGCTAGGAAGTAGCGTTTGCAGATGTCTACGTATCGAAGCAATAGGGATCTAATGCTTCTTAAATCGCCATATCGCTTCTCATTTCTATGTTTCATGATAATATATAATATCCACCGCGAAGTGTCTTGTATACCTCGCATACACTTCAAATGAATGTAAATGCAACACTCCCTTCCTAGGAAATAGCGTTTGCAGATGTCTGCGTATCGAAGCAGTAGTGTTCTACTGCTTCTTAAATCGCGATATCGCAGCTCATTTCTATGTTTCATGATAAGATATAATATTCATTGTGCAGTGTCATGTATACCTCGTATTCACTTGAATGGAATGTAAACACGACACTTCCTTGCTAGGAAGTAGCGTTTGCAGATGTCCACGTATCGAAACAATAGTGTTCTAATGCTTCTTAAACCGCGATATCGCATCTCATTTCTGTGTTTCGTGACAAGATATAATATTCATTGCGAAATGCGACTTATACCTCGCATACACTTCAAATGAATGTAATTGCGACACTTCCTTGCTAGCAAATAGCGTTCGCAGATGTCTATGTATCGAAGCAATAAAATTGTAATGCTTCTTATATTCTCATATCGCATCTCATATCTACGTTTCATGATAAGACATAATATTTATTGTGAAGTGTCATGTATACCTCGCATTCCTTTCAAAAGAATGTAAATGGGACACTTCCTTGCTAGGAAGTAGCGTTTGCAGGTGTCTACGTATCGAAGCAATAGGTGTCTAATGCTTCTTAAATCGCCATATCGCTTCTCATATCTATGTTTCATGATAATATATAATATTAATTGCGAAGTTTCATGTATACCTCGCATACAATTCAAACGAATGTGAAGCGACAGTTCCTTGCTGGGAAATAGTGTTTGCAGATGTCTACGTATCGAAGCAATAGAGTTCTACTGCTTCTTAAATCGTCATATCGAATCACATTTCTATGTTTCATGATAAGATATAATATTCATTGTGCAGTGTTATGTATACCTCGTATTCACTTCAAAAGAATGTACAGCGACACTTCGTTGCCAGGAAATAGCGTTTGCAGATGTCTACGTATCGTACCAATAGAGTTCTAATGCTTCTCAAAACGCGATATCGCCTCCCATTACCATGTTTCATTATAATATATAATATTCATTGCGGAGTGTTATGTACACCTCGTATTCACTTCAAAAGAATGTAAATGCGGCACTTCCTTGTTAAGAAGTAGCGTTTGCAGATGACTACGTATGGAAGCAATAGAGTTCTAATGCTTCTTGAATCGTCATATCGCATCTCATTTCTATGTTTCATGATAAGATATAGTATTCATTGCGAGGTGTCATGCATACTTCGTATTTCTTTCAAAAGAATGTAAATGCGACACTTCCTTGCTAGGAAGTAGCGTTTGCAGATGTCTAGGTATCTAACCAATAGATTTGTAATGCTTCTTAAATCGTCATATCGCATCTCATATCTACGATACATGATAAGATATAATATTCATTGCGAAGTGTCATGTATTCCTCGTATTCCTTTCAAAAGAATGTACACGCGACACTTCCTTGCTAGGAAGTAGCGTTTGCAGATGTCTATGTATCGAAGCAATAGAGTTCTAAAACTTTCTAATTCGCGATATTGCATCTCATTTCTATGTTTCATGATAAGATATAATATTCATTGTGCAGTGTTATGTATACCTCGTATTCACTTCAAAAGAATGTAAATGCGACACCTCCTTGTTAAGAAGTAGCTTTTGCAGATGACTACGTATGGAAGCAATAGAGTTCTAATGCTTCTCAAATCGTCATATCGCATCTCATTTCTATGTTTCATGATAAGATATAATATTCATTGCGAGGTGTCATGTATACCTCGTATTCCTTTCAAAAGAATGTAAATGCGACACTTCCTTGCTAGGAAATAGCGTTTGCAGATGTCTGCGTATCGTGGAATTAGAGTTCTAATGCTTCTCAAAACGCGATATCGCATCTCATTTCTATGTTTCATGATAACATATAATATTCATTGCGTAGTGTCATGTATACCTCGTATTCCTTTCAAAAGAATGTACACGCGACACTTCCTTGCTAGGAAGTAGCGTTTGCAGATGTCTATGTATCGAAGCAATAGAGTTCTAAAACTTTCTAATTCGCGATATCGCATCTCATTTCTATGTTTCATGATAAGATATAATATTCATTGTGCAGTGTTATGTATACCTCGTATTCACTTCAAAAGAATGTAAATGCGACACCTCCTTGTTAAGAAGTAGCGTTTGCAGATGACTACGTATGGAAGCAATAGAGTTCTAATGCTTCTCAAATCGTCATATCGCATCTCATTTCTATGTTTCATGATAAGATATAATATTCATTGCTAGGTGTCATGTATACCTCGTATTCCTTTCAAAAGAATGTAAATGCGACACTTCCTTGCTAGGAAATAGCGTTTGCAGATGTCTGCGTATCGTGGAATTAGAGTTCTAATGCTTCTCAAAACGCGATATCGCATCTCATTTCTATGTTTCATGATAACATATAATATTCATTGCGTAGTGTCATGTATACCTCGTATTCCTTTCAAAAGAATGTAAATGCGACACTTCCTTCCTAGGAAGTAGCGTTTGCAGATGTCTACTTATCGAAGCAATAGTGTTCTAATGCTTCTTAAATCGCGATATCACATAACATTTCTATGTTTCATGATAAGATATCATATTCGTAGTACAGTGTTAAGAATACCTCGTAATCACTTCAAAAGAATATAAATGCGACACTTCCTTGCTAGGAAATAGCGTTTGCAGATGACTACGTATGGAAGCAATAGAGTTCTAATGCTTCTTAAATCGTCATATCGCATCTCATTTCTATGTTTCATGATAACATATAATATTCACTGCGTAGTGTCATGTATACCTCGTATTACTTTCAAAAGAATGTAAATGCGGCACTTCCATGTTAAGAAGTAGCGTTTGCAGATGACTACGTATGGAAGCAATAGAGTTCTAATGCTTCTTGAATCGTCATATCGCATCTCATTTCTATGTTTCATGATAAGATATAGTATTCATTGCGAGGTGTCATGCATACTTCGTATTTCTTTCAAAAGAATGTAAATGCGACACTTCCTTGCTAGGAAGTAGCGTTTGCAGATGTCTAGGTATCTAACCAATAGATTTGTAATGCTTCTTAAATCGTCATATCGCATCTCATATCTACGATACATGATAAGATATAATATTCATTGCGAAGTGTCATGTATTCCTCGTATTCCTTTCAAAAGAATGTAAATGCGACACTTCCTTGCTAGGAAATAGCGTTTGCAGATGTCTGCGTATCGTGGAATTAGAGTTCTAATGCTTCTCAAAACGCGATATCGCATCTCATTTCTATGTTTCATGATAACATATAATATTCATTGCGTAGTGTCATGTATACCTCGTATTCCTTTCAAAAGAATGTAAATGCGACACTTCCTTCCTAGGAAGTAGCGTTTGCAGATGTCTACTTATCGAAGCAATAGTGTTCTAATGCTTCTTAAATCGCGATATCACATAACATTTCTATGTTTCATGATAAGATATCATATTCGTAGTACAGTGTTAAGAATACCACGTAATCACTTCAAAAGAATATAAATGCGACACTTCCTTGCTAGGAAATAGTGTTTGCAGATGCCTACGTATCGAAGCAATAGCTTTCTAATGTTTCTTAAATCGTCATATCGCATCTCATATCTACGTTTCTTGATAAGATATAATATTCATTGCGTGGTGTCATGTATACCTTGCATACACTTCAAATGAATGTGAATGCGACAGTTCCTTGCTAGGAAGTAGTGTTTGCAGTATCTAGTATCGGAGCAAAATATTTCTAAAGCTTCTTAAATCGCGATATCGCATCACATTTCTATGTTTCATGATAAGATATAATATTCATTGTGCAGTGTAATGTATACGTCGCATACACTTCAAATGATTGTAAATACGACACTTCCTTGCTAGGAAATAGCGTTTGCACATGTCTGCGTATCGAAGCAATAGTGTTCTAATGCTTTTTGAATCGCGATATCGCATCTCATGTCTACGTTTCATGATAAGATATAATATTCATTGCGAAGTGACATGTATACATTGTATTCCTTACAGAAGAATGTAAATGCGACACTTCCTTGCAAGGAAGTAGCGTTTGCAGATGTCTACGTATCGAAGCAATAGGGATCAATTGCTTCTTAAATCGCCATATCGCTTCTCATTTCTATGTTTCATGATAATATATAATATTCACTGCGAAGTGTCATGTATACCTCGCATACACTTCCTAATGAATGTAATAGCGATACTTCCTTCGTAGGAAATAGAGTTTGCATATGTCTACGTATCGAAGCAATAGTGTTCTAATGCTTCTTAAATCGTCATATCGCATCTCATTTCTATGTTTCATGATAAGATATAATATTCATTGCGATGTGTCATGTACACCTCGTATTCCTTTCAAAAGAATGTAAATGCGACACTTCCTTGCTAGGAAATAGCGTTCGCAGATGTCTACGAATCGAAGCAATAGGTTTCTAATGCTTCTTAAATCGCCATATCGCATCTCATTTCTATGTTTCATGATAAGATATAATATTCATTGTGCAGTATTATGTATATCTCGTCTATACTTGAAATGAATGTAAATGCGACACTTCCTTGCTAGGAAGTAGCGTTTGCAGATGTCTACGTATGGAAGCAATAGAGTTCTAATGCTTCTTAAATCGCGATATCGCATCGCATTTCTATGTTTCGTGATATGATATAATATTCATTGCGAAGTGTCATGTATACCTCGTATTCCTTTCAAAAGAATGTAAATACGAAACTTCCTTGCTCGGAAATTGCGTTTGCAGATGTCTGCGTATGGAAGCAATAGTGTTCTAATGCTTCTGAAATCGTCAAAACGCATCTCATTTCTATGTTTCATGATAAGACATAATATTTATTGGGCACTGTTATGTATACCTCGTATTCACTTGAAAAGAATGTAAATGCGACACTTCCTTGCTAGGAAGTAGCATTTGCAGATCTCTACGTACCGAAGCAATAAAATTGTAATGCTTCTTATATTTTCATATCGCATCTCATATCTACTTTTCATGATAAGACATAATATTCATTGCGAAGTGTCATGTATACCTCGTATTCCTTTCAAAAGAATGTAAATGGGACACTTCCTTGCTAGGAAGTAGCGTTTGCAGATGTCTACGTATCGAAGCAATAGGGATCTAATGCTTCTTAAATCGCCATATCGCTTCTCATTTCTATGTTTCATGATAATATATAATATCCACCGCGAAGTGTCTTGTATACCTCGCATACACTTCAAATGAATGTAAATGCAACACTCCCTTGCTAGGAAATAGCGTTTGCAGATGTCTGCGTATCGAAGCAGTAGTGTTCTACTGCTTCTTAAATCGCGATATCGCAGCTCATTTCTATGTTTCATGATAAGATATAATATTCATTGTGCAGTGTCATGTATACCTCGTATTCACTTGAATGGAATGTAAACACGACACTTCCTTGCTAGGAAGTAGCGTTTGCAGATGTCCACGTATCGAAGCAATAGTGTTCTAATGCTTCTTAAACCGCGATATCGCATCTCATTTCTGTGTTTCGTGACAAGATATAATTTTCATTGCGAAATGTGACTTATACCTCGCATACACTTCAAATGAATGTAATTGCGACACTTCCTTGCTAGCAAATAGCGTTCGCAGATGTCTATGTATCGAAGCAATAAAATTGTAATGCTTCTTATATTCTCATATCGCATCTCATATCTACGTTTCATGATAAGACATAATATTTATTGTCAAGTGTCATGTATACCTCGCATTCCTTTCAAAAGAATGTAAATGGGACACTTCCTTGCTAGGAAGTAGCGTTTGCAGGTGTCTACGTATCGAAGCAATAGGTATCTAATGCTTCTTAAATCGCCATATCGCTTCTCATTTCTATGTTTCATGATAATATATAATATTCACTGCGAAGTGTCATGTATACCTCGTCTATACTTCAACTGAATATACATGCGACACTTCCTTGATAGGAAATAGCGTTTGCAGATGTCTACGTATCGAAGCAATAGGGATCTAATGCTTCTTAAATCGCCCTATCGCTTCTCATTTCTATTTTTCATGATAATATATAATATTCACTGCGAAGTGTCATATATACCTCGTCTGTACTTCAACTGAATACACATGCGACACTTCCTTGCTAGGAAATAGCGTTTGCAGATGTCTACGTATCGAAGCAATAGTTTTCTAATGCTGCTTAAATCGTCATATCGCATCTCATATCTACGTTTCATTATAAGATGTAATAATCATTGCGGAGTGTTATGTATACCTCGTATTCACTTCAAAAGTATGTAAATGCGAAACTTCCTTGCTAGGTAATAGCGTTTGCAGATGTCTACTTATCGAAGCAATAGGGATCTAATGCTTCTTAAATAGCCATATCGCATCTCATTTCTATGTTTCATGATAAGATATAATATTCATTGTGCAGTGTTATGTATATCCCGTCTATACTTCAAATGGATGTAAATGCAACACTTCCTTGCTAGGAAATAGCGTTTGCTGATGTCTACGTTTCGTGGAATTAGAGTTCTAATGCTTCTTAGATCGCGATATCGCATCTCATTTCTATGTTTCATGAGAAGATATAGTATTCATTGTGCAGTGTTATGTATACCTCGTATTCACTTCAAAAGAATGTAAATGCGACAATTCCTTGCTAGGAAATAGCGTTTGCAGATGTCTACGTATCCAAGCAATTGAGTTCTAATGCTTCATAAATTGCCATATTACATCACATTTCTATGTTTCATGATAAGATATAATATTCATTGTGTAGTGTTATGTTTATCTCATTTATAATTCAAATGAATGTAAATGCGACACTTCCTTGCTAGGAAATAGCGTCTGCAGATATCTGCGTATCGTGGCAGTAGAGTTCTAATACTTCTCAAAACGCGATATCGCATCTCATTTCTATGTTTCATGATAATATATAATATTCATTGCGAAGTGTCATGTATACGTCGCATACACTTAAAATGAATGTAAATGCGACACTTCCTTGCTAGGAAATAGCGTTTGCAGATGTCTACGTATCGAAGCAATAGATTTCTAAAGCTTGCTAATTCGCGATATCGCATCTCATATCTATGGTTCATGATAATATATAAGATTAATTGCAAAGTTTCATGTATACCTCGCATACAATTCAAACGAATGTGAATGCGACAGTTCCTTGCTGGGAAATAGTGTTTGCAGATGTCTACGTATCGAAGCAATAGAGTTCTAATGCTTCTTAAATCGTCATATCGCATCACATTTCTATGTTTCATGATAAGATATGGTATTCATTGTGCAGTGTTATGTATACCTCGTATTCACTTCAAAAGAATGTAAATGCGACACTTCCTTGCTAGGAAGTAGGGTTTGCAGATGTCCAGGTATCGTAGCAATAGTGTTCTAATGCTTCTTAAATCGCCATATTACATCACATTTCTATGTTTCATGATAAGATATAATATTCATTGTGGAGTGTTATGTATACCTCATATTCACTTCAAAAGAATGCAAATGCGACACTTCTTTGCTAGGAAATAGCGTTTGCAGATGTCTACGTATCGAAGCAATAGAGTTCCAAAGCTTTCTAATTCGCGATATCGCATCTCATTTCTATGTTTGATGATAAGATATAATATTCATTGTCGAGTGTTATGTATACCTCGTATTCGTTTCAAAAGAATGTAAATGCGACACGTCCTTGCTAGCAAGTAGCGTTTGCAGATGTCTACGTGTCGAAGCAATAGTGTTCTAATGATTCTTAAATAGCGATATCGCATCTCATTTCTATGTTTCATGATAATATGTAACATTCATTGCGAAGTGTCATGTATACCTCGCATACACTTCAAATGAATGTGAATGCGACAGTTTCTTGCTAGGAAATAGTATTTGCAGATATCTAGTATCGAAGCAATAGAGTTCCAAAGCTTCTTAAATCGCGATATTGCATCTCATTTCTATGTTTGATGATAAGATATAATATTCATTGTCGAGTGTTATGTGTACCTCGTATTCGTTTCAAAAGAATGTGAATGCGACACTTCCTTGCTAGGAAATAGCGTTTGCAGATGTCTACGTATCGAAGCTATAGTATCCTAAAGCTTCTTAAATCGCCATATCGCTTCTCATATCTATGTTTCATGATAATATGTAACTTTCATTGCGAAGTGTCATGTATACCTCGCATACACTTCAAATGAATGTGAATGCGACAGTTTCTTGCTAGGAAATAGTATATGCAGACATCTAGTATCGAAGCAATAGAGTTCCAAAGCTTCTTAAATCGCGATATCGCATCTCATTTCTATGTTTCATGATAAGATATAATATTCATTGTGGAGTGTTATGTATACCTCGTATTCACTTCAAAAGAATATAAATGCGAACTTCTTTGCTAGGAAATAGCGTTTGCAGATGTCTACGTATCGAAGCAATAGTGTTCTAATGCTTCTTAAATCGCGATATCGCATCTCATTTCTATGTTTCATGACAATATATAATATTCATTGCGAAGTGTCATGTATACCTCGCATACACTTAAAATGAATGTAAATGCGACACTTCCTTGCTAGGAAATAGCGTTTGCAGATGTCTACGTATCGAAGCAATAGATTTCTAAAGCTTGCTAATTCGCGATATCGCATCTCATATCTATGTTTCATGATAATATATAATATTAATTGCGAAGTTTCATGTATACCTCGCATACAATTCAAACGAATGTGAAGCGACAGTTCCTTGCTGGGAAATAGTGTTTGCAGATGTCTACGTATCGAAGCAATACAGTTCTAATGCTTCGTAAATCGTCATATCGAATCACATTTCTATGATTCATGATAAGATATAATATTCATTGTGCAGTGTTATGTATACCTCGTATTCACTTCAAAAGAATGTACAGCGACACTTCGTTGCCAGGAAATAGCGTTTGCAGATGTCTACGTATCGTACCAATAGAGTTCTAATGCTTCTCAAAACGCGATATCGCCTCCCATTACCATGTTTCATTATAATATATAATATTCATTGTGGAGTGTTATGTACACCTCGTATTCACTTCAAAAGAATGTAAATGCGGCACTTCCTTGCTAGGATGTAGCGTTTGCAGATGTCTACGTATCGAACCAATAGATTTCTAATGCTTCTTAAATCGCCACATCGCATCTCATCTCTATGTTTCACGATAAGATATAATATTCATTGTGCAGTGTCATGTATATCTCGTCTATACTTCAAATGGATGTAAATGCGACAATTCCTTGCTAGGAAATAGCGTTTGCAGATGTCTACGTATCGAAGCAATAGAGTTCTAATGCTTCTTAAATAGCCATATCGCATCTCATTTCTATGTTTCATGATAAGATATAATATTCATTGTGCAGTGTTATGTATATCCCGTCTATACTTCAAATGGATGTAAATGCAACACTTCCTTGCTAGGAAATAGCGTTTGCTGATGTCTACGTTTCGTGGAATTAGAGTTCTAATGCTTCTTAAATCGCGATATCGCATCTCATTTCTATGTTTCATGAGAAGATATAGTATTCATTGTGCAGTGTTATGTATACCTCGTATTCACTTCAAAAGAATGTAAATGCGACAATTCCTTGCTAGGAAATAGCGTTTGCAGATGTCTACGTATCCAAGCAATTGAGTTCTAATGCTTCATAAATTGCCATATTACATCACATTTCTATATTTCATGATAAGATATAATATTCATTGTGTAGTGTTATGTTTATCTCATTTATAATTCATATGAATGTAAATGCGACACTTCCTTGCTAGGAAATAGCGTCTGCAGATATCTGCGTATCGTGGCAGTAGAGTTCTAATACTTCTCAAAACGCGATATCGCATCTCATTTCTATGTTTCATGATAATATATAATATTCATTGCGAAGTGTCATGTATACGTCGCATACACTTAAAATGAATGTAAATGCGACCCTTCCTTGCTAGGAAATAGCGTTTGCAGATGTCTACGTATCGAAGCAATAGATTTCTAAAGCTTGCTAATTCGCGATATCGCATCTCATATCTATGTTTCATGATAATATATAATATTAATTGCGAAGTTTCATGTATACCTCGCATACAATTCAAACGAATGTGAAGCGACAGTTCCTTGCTGGGAAATAGTGTTTGCAGATGTCTACGTATCGAAGCAATACAGTTCTAATGCTTCGTAAATCGTCATATCGAATCACATTTCTATGATTCATGATAAGATATAATATTCATTGTGCAGTGTTATGTATACCTCGTATTCGCTTCAAAAGAATGTACAGCGACACTTCGTTGCCAGGAAATAGCGTTTGCAGATGTCTACGTATCGTACCAATAGAGTTCTAATGCTTCTCAAAACGCGATATCGCCTCCCATTACCATGTTTCATTATAATATATAATATTCATTGTGGAGTGTTATGTACACCTCGTATTCACTTCAAAAGAATGTAAATGCGGCACTTCCTTGTTAAGAAGTAGCGTTTGCAGATGACTACGTATGGAAGCAATAGAGTTCTAATGCTTCTTAAATCGTCATATCGCATCTCATTTCTATGTTTCATGATAACATATAATATTCACTGCGTAGTGTCATGTATACCTCGTATTACTTTCAAAAGAATGTAAATGCGGCACTTCCTTGTTAAGAAGTAGCGTTTGCAGATGACTACGTATGGAAGCAATAGAGTTCTAATGCTTCTTGAATCGTCATATCGCATCTCATTTCTATGTTTCATGATAAGATATAGTATTCATTGCGAGGTGTCATGCATACTTCGTATTTCTTTCGAAAGAATGTAAATGCGACACTTCCTTGCTAGGAAGTGGCGTTTGCAGATGTCTAGGTATCTAACCAATAGATTTGTAATGCTTCTTAAATCGTCATATCGCATCTCATATCTACGATACATGATAAGATATAATATTCATAGCGAAGTGTCATGTATTCCTCGTATTCCTGTCTAAAGAACGTACACGCGACACTTCCTTGCTAGGAAGTAGCGTTTGCAGATGTCTATGTATCGAAGCAATAGAGTTCTAAAACTTTCTAATTCGCGATATCGCATCTCATTTCTATGTTTCATGATAAGATATAATATTCATTGTGCAGTGTTATGTATACCTCGTATTCACTTCAAAAGAATGTAAATGCGACACCTCCTTGTTAAGAAGTAGCGTTTGCAGATGACTACGTATGGAAGCAATAGAGTTCTAATGCTTCTCAAATCGTCATATCGCATCTCATTTCTATGTTTCATGATAAGATATAATATTCATTGCGAGGTGTCATGTATACCTCGTATTCCTTTCAAAAGAATGTAAATGCGACACTTCCTTGCTAGGAAATAGCGTTTGCAGCTGTCTGCGTATCGTGGAATTAGAGTTCTAATGCTTCTCAAAACGCGATATCGCATCTCATTTCTATGTTTCATGATAACATATAATATTCATTGCGTAGTGTCATGTATACCTCGTATTCCTTTCAAAAGAATGTAAATGCGACACATTCTTGCTAGGAAGTAGCGTTTGCAGATGTCTACTTATCGAAGCAATAGTGTTCTAATGCTTCTTAAATCGCGATATCACATAACATTTCTATGTTTCATGATAAGATATCATATTCGTAGTACAGTGTTAAGAATACCTCGTAATCACTTCAAAAGAATATAAATGCGACACTTCCTTGCTAGGAAATAGCGTTTGCAGTATCTAGTATCGGAGCAATATATTTCTAAAGCTTCTTAAATCGCGATATCGCATCACATTTCTATGTTTCATGACAAGATATAATATTCATTGTGCAGTGTAATGTATACCTCGTATTCACTTGAAAACAATGTAAATGCGACACTTCCTTGGTAGGAAGTAGCGTTTGCAGATGTCTACGTATCGAAGAAATAGTGTTCTAATGCTTTTTAAATCGCGATATCGCATCTCATGTCTACGTTTCATGATAAGATATAATATTCATTGCGAAGTGACATGTATACATTGTATTCCTTACAGAAGAATGTAAATGCGACACTTCCTTGCAAGGAAGTAGCGTTTGCAGATGTCTACGTATCGAAGCAATAGGGATCAATTGCTTCTTAAATCGCCATATCGCTTCTCATTTCTATGTTTCATGATAATATATAATATTCACTGCGAAGTGTCATGTATACCTCGCATACACTTCCTAATGAATGTAATAGCGACACTTCCTTCGTAGGAAATAGAGTTTGCATATGTCTACGTATCGAAGCAATAGTGTTCTAATGCTTCTTAAATCGCGATATCGCATCTCATTTCTATGCTTCATGATAAGATATAATATTCATTGTGCAGTGTTATGTATACCTCGTATTCATTTGATAAGAATGTAAATGCGACACTTCCTTGCTAGGAAGTAGCGTTTGCAGATGTCTACGTACCGAAGCAATAGTGTTCTAATGCTTCTTAAATCGTCATATCGCATCTCATTTCTATGTTTCACGATAAGATATAATATTCATTGTGCAGTGTCATGTATATCTCGTCTATACTTCAAATGGATGTAAATGCGACAATTCCTTGCTAGGAAATAGCGTTTGCAGATGTCTACGTATCGAAGCAATAGAGTTCTAATGCTTCTTAAATAGCCATATCGCATCTCATTTCTATGTTTCATGATAAGATATAATATTCATTGTGCAGTGTTATGTATATCCCGTCTATACTTCAAATGGATGTAAATGCAACACTTCCTTGCTAGGAAATAGCGTTTGCTGATGTCTACGTTACGTGGAATTAGAGTTCTAATGCTTCTTAAATCGCGATATCGCATCTCATTTCTATGTTTCATGAGAAGATATAGTATTCATTGTGCAGTGTTATGTACACCTCGTATTCACTTCAAAAGAATGTAAATGCGACACCTCCTTGTTAAGAAGTAGCGTTTGCAGATGACTACGTATGGAAGCAATAGAGTTCTAATGCTTCTCAAATCGTCATATCGCATCTCATTTCTATGTTTCATGATAAGATATAATATTCATTGCGAGGTGTCATGTATACCTCGTATTCCTTTCAAAAGAATGTAAATGCGACACTTCCTTGCTAGGAAATAGCGTTTGCAGATGTCTGCGTATCGTGGAATTAGAGTTCTAATGCTTCTCAAAACGCGATATCGCATCTCATTTCTATGTTTCATGATAACATATAATATTCATTGCGTAGTGTCATGTATACCTCGTATTCCTTTCAAAAGAATGTAAATGCGACACATTCTTGCTAGGAAGTAGCGTTTGCAGATGTCTACTTATCGAAGCAATAGTGTTCTAATGCTTCTTAAATCGCGATATCACATAACATTTCTATGTTTCATGATAAGATATCATATTCGTAGTACAGTGTTAAGAATACCTCGTAATCACTTCAAAAGAATATAAATGCGACACTTCCTTGCTAGGAAATAGCGTTTGCAGATGCCTACGTATCGAAGCAATAGCTTTCTAATGTTTCTTAAATCGTCATATCGCATCTCATATCTACGTTTCTTGATAAGATATAATATTCATTGCGTGGTGTCATGTATACCTCGTATTCCTTTCAAAAGAACGTAAGTACCACACTTCCTTGCGAGGAAGTAGCGTTTGCAGATGTCTACGTATCGAAGCAATAGGGATTTAATGCTTCTTAAATCGCCATATCGCTTCTCATTTCTATGTTTCATGATAATATATAATATTCACTGCGAAGTGTCATGTATACGTCGCATACACTTCAAATGATTGTAAATACGACACTTCCTTGCTAGGAAATAGCGTTTGCACATGTCTGCGTATCGAAGCAATAGTGTTCTAATGCTTTTTGAATCGCGATATCGCATCTCATACCTATGTTTCATGATAATATATAATATTCATTGCGAAGTGTCATGTATACCTTGCATGCACTTCAAATGAATGTGAATGCGACAGTTCCTTGCTAGGAAGTAGTGTTTGCAGTATCTAGTATCGGAGCAATATATTTCTAAAGCTTCTTAAATCGCGATATCGCATCACATTTCTATGTTTCATGATAAGATATAATATTCATTGTGCAGTGTAATGTATACCTCGTATTCACTTGAAAACAATGTAAATGCGACACTTCCTTGGTAGGAAGTAGCGTTTGCAGATGTCTACGTATCGAAGAAATAGTGTTCTAATGCTTCTTAAATCGCGATATCGCATCTCATTTCTATGTTTCATGAGAAGATATAGTATTCATTGTGCAGTGTTATGTACACCTCGTATTCACTTCAAAAGAATGTAAATGCGACACCTCCTTGTTAAGAAGTAGCGTTTGCAGATGACTACGTATGGAAGCAATAGAGTTCTAATGCTTCTCAAATCGTCATATCGCATCTCATTTCTATGTTTCATGATAAGATATAATATTCATTGTGTAGTGTTATGTTTATCTCATTTATAATTCAAATGAATGTAAATGCGACACTTCCTTGCTAGGAAATAGCGTCTGCAGATATCTGCGTATCGTGGCAGTAGAGTTCTAATACTTCTCAAAACGCGATATCGCATCTCATTTCTATGTTTCATGATAATATATAATATTCATTGCGAAGTGTCATGTATACGTCGCATACACTTAAAATGAATGTAAATGCGACACTTCCTTGCTAGGAAATAGCGTTTGCAGATGTCTACGTATCGAAGCAATAGATTTCTAAAGCTTGCTAATTCGCGATATCGCATCTCATATCTATGGTTCATGATAATATATAAGATTAATTGCAAATTTTCATGTATACCTCGCATACAATTCAAACGAATGTGAATGCGACAGTTCCTTGCTGGGAAATAGTGTTTGCAGATGTCTACGTATCGAAGCAATAGAGTTCTAATGCTTCTTAAATCGTCATATCGCATCACATTTCTATGTTTCATGATAAGATATGGTATTCATTGTGCAGTGTTATGTATACCTCGTATTCACTTCAAAAGAATGTAAATGCGACACTTCCTTGCTAGGAAGTAGGGTTTGCAGATGTCCAGGTATCGTAGCAATAGTGTTCTAATGCTTCTTAAATCGCCATATTACATCACATTTCTATGTTTCATGATAAGATATAATATTCATTGTGGAGTGTTATGTATACCTCATATTCACTTCAAAAGAATGCAAATGCGACACTTCTTTGCTAGGAAATAGCGTTTGCAGATGTCTACGTATCGAAGCAATAGAGTTCCAAAGCTTTCTAATTCGCGATATCGCATCTCATTTCTATGTTTGATGATAAGATATAATATTCATTGTCGAGTGTTATGTATACCTCGTATTCGTTTCAAAAGAATGTAAATGCGACACGTCCTTGCTAGGAAGTAGCGTTTGCAGATGTCTACGTGTCGAAGCAATAGTGTTCTAATGATTCTTAAATAGCGATATCGCATCTCATTTCTATGTTTCATGATAATATGTAACATTCATTGCGAAGTGTCATGTATACCTCGCATACACTTCAAATGAATGTGAATGCGACAGTTTCTTGCTAGGAAATAGTATTTGCAGATATCTAGTATCGAAGCAATAGAGTTCCAAAGCTTCTTAAATCGCGATATTGCATCTCATTTCTATGTTTGATGATAAGATATAATATTCATTGTCGAGTGTTATGTGTACCTCGTATTCGTTTCAAAAGAATGTGAATGCGACACTTCCTTGCTAGGAAATAGCGTTTGCAGATGTCTACGTATCGAAGCTATAGTATCCTAAAGCTTCTTAAATCGCCATATCGCTTCTCATATCTATGTTTCATGATAATATGTAACTTTCATTGCGAAGTGTCATGTATACCTCGCATACACCTCAAATGAATGTGAATGCGACAGTTTCTTGCTAGGAAATAGTATTTGCAGACATCTAGTATCGAAGCAATAGAGTTCCAAAGCTCCTTAAATCGCGATATCGCATCTCATTTCTATGTTTCATGATAAGATATAATATTCATTGTGGAGTGTTATGTATACCTCGTATTCACTTCAAAAGAATATAAATGCGAACTTCTTTGCTAGGAAATAGCGTTTGCAGATGTCTACGTATCGAAGCAATAGTGTTCTAATGCTTCTTAAATCGCGATATCGCATCTCATTTCTATGTTTCATGACAATATATAACATTCATTGCGAAGTGTCATGTATACCTCGCATACACTTAAAATGAATGTAAATGCGACACTTCCTTGCTAGGAAATAGCGTTCGCAGATGTCTACGTATCGAAGCAATAGTTTTCTAATGCTCCTTAAATCGTCATATCGCATCTCATATCTACGTTTCATGATAAGATATAATATTCATTGCGATGTGTCATGTATACCTCGTATTCCTTTCAAAAGAATGTAAATGCGACACTTCCTTCCTAGGAAATAGCGTTTGCAGATGTCTACGTATCGAAGCAATAGACATCTAATGCTTCATAAATCGCCATATCGCATCTCATTTCTATGTTTCATGATAAGATATAATATTCATTGTGCAGTGTTATGTATACCTCGTATTCACCTCAAAAGAATGTATATGCGACACTTCCTTGTTAAGAAATAGCGTTTGCAGATGTCTACGTATCGAAGCAATAGTGTTTTATTGCTTCTTAAACCGCGATATCGCATCTCATTTCTATGTTTCATGATAAGATATAATATTCATTGCGATGTGTCATGTATACATCGTATTCCTTTCAAAAGAATGTAAATGCGACACTTCCTTGCTAGAAAGTAGCGTTTGCAGATGTCTTCGTATCGAACCAATATACTTCTAATGCTTCTTAAATCGCCATATGGCATCTCATTTCTGTGTTTCATGATAAGATATAATATTCATTGTGCAGTGTCATGTATATCTCGTCTATACACCAAATGAATGTAAATGGGACACTTCCTTGCTAGCAAATAGCGTTTGCAGATGTCTACGTATCGAAGCAATAGGGATCTAATGCTTCTTAAATCGCCATATCGCTTCTCATTTCTATGTTTCATGACAATATATAATATTCACTACGAAGTGTCATGTGTACCTCGCATACACTTCAAATGAATGAAAATGCGACACTTCCTTCCTAGAAAGTAGCGTCGGCAGATGTCTACGTATCGAAGCAATAGACATTTAATGCTTCATAAATCGTCATATCGCATCTCATTTCTATGTTTCATGATAATATACAATATTCACTGCGAAGTGTCATGTATTCCTCGCATACACTTCAAATGAATGTGAATGTGACAGTTCCTTGCTAGGAAATAGCGTTTGCAGATATCTACGTATCGTGGCATTAGAGTTCTAATGCTTCTCAAAATGCGATATCGCTACTCATTACCTTGTTTCATGATAATATATAATATTCATTGTGGAGTGCTATGTATACCTCGCATTCTTTTCAATAGAATGTAAATGCGACACTTCCTTGCTAGGAAATAGCGTTTGCAGATGTCTACTTATCGAAGCAATAGTGTTCTAATGCTTCTTAAATCGCGATATCACATAACATTTCTATGTTTCATGATAAGATATCATATTCGTAGTACAGTGTTAAGAATACCTCGTAATCACTTCAAAAGAATATAAATGCGACACTTCCTTGCTAGGAAATAGCGTTTGCAGATGCCTACGTATCGAAGCAATAGCTTTCTAATGTTTCTTAAATCGTCATATCGCATCTCATATCTACGTTTCTTGATAAGATATAATATTCATTGCGTGGTGTCATGTATACCTCGTATTCCTTTCAAAAGAACGTAAGTACCACACTTCCTTGCGAGGAAGTAGCGTTTGCAGATGTCTACGTATCGAAGCAATAGGGATTTAATGCTTCTTAAATCGCCATATCGCTTCTCATTTCTATGTTTCATGATAATATATAATATTCACTGCGAAGTGTCATGTATACGTCGCATACACTTCAAATGATTGTAAATACGACACTTCCTTGCTAGGAAATAGCGTTTGCACATGTCTGCGTATCGAAGCAATAGTGTTCTAATGCTTTTTGAATCGCGATATCGCATCTCATACCTATGTTTCATGATAATATATAATATTCATTGCGAAGTGTCATGTATACCTTGCATACACTTCAAATGAATGTGAATGCGACAGTTCCTTGCTAGGAAGTAGTGTTTGCAGTATCTAGTATCGGAGCAATATATTTCTAAAGCTTCTTAAATCGCGATATCGCATCACATTTCTATGTTTCATGATAAGATATAATATTCATTGTGCAGTGTAATGTATACCTCGTATTCACTTGAAAACAATGTAAATGCGACACTTCCTTGGTAGGAAGTAGCGTTTGCAGATGTCTACGTATCGAAGAAATAGTGTTCTAATGCTTTTTAAATCGCGATATCGCATCTCATGTCTACGTTTCATGATAAGATATAATATTGATTGCGAAGTGACATGTATACATTGTATTCCTTACAGAAGAATGTAAATGCGACACTTCCTTGCAAGGAAGTAGCGTTTGCAGATGTCTACGTATCGAAGCAATAGGGATCAATTGCTTCTTAAATCGCCATATCGCTTCTCATTTCTATGTTTCATGATAATATATAATATTCACTGCGAAGTGTCATGTATACCTCGCATACACTTCAAATGAATGTGAATGCGACAGTTTCTTGCTAGGAAATAGTATTTGCAGATATCTAGTATCGAAGCAATAGAGTTCCAAAGCTTCTTAAATCGCGATATTGCATCTCATTTCTATGTTTGATGATAAGATATAATATTCATTGTCGAGTGTTATGTGTACCTCGTATTCGTTTCAAAAGAATGTGAATGCGACACTTCCTTGCTAGGAAATAGCGTTTGCAGATGTCTACGTATCGAAGCTATAGTATCCTAAAGCTTCTTAAATCGCCATATCGCTTCTCATATCTATGTTTCATGATAATATGTAACTTTCATTGCGAAGTGTCATGTATACCTCGCATACACCTCAAATGAATGTGAATGCGACAGTTTCTTGCTAGGAAATAGTATTTGCAGACATCTAGTATCGAAGCAATAGAGTTCCAAAGCTCCTTAAATCGCGATATCGCATCTCATTTCTATGTTTCATGATAAGATATAATATTCATTGTGGAGTGTTATGTATACCTCGTATTCACTTCAAAAGAATATAAATGCGAACTTCTTTGCTAGGAAATAGCGTTTGCAGATGTCTACGTATCGAAGCAATAGTGTTCTAATGCTTCTTAAATCGCGATATCGCATCTCATTTCTATGTTTCATGACAATATATAACATTCATTGCGAAGTGTCATGTATACCTCGCATACACTTAAAATGAATGTAAATGCGACACTTCCTTGCTAGGAAATAGCGTTCGCAGATGTCTACGTATCGAAGCAATAGTTTTCTAATGCTCCTTAAATCGTCATATCGCATCTCATATCTACGTTTCATGATAAGATATAATATTCATTGCGAAGTGTCATGTATACCTCGTATTCCTTTCAAAAGAATGTAAATGCGACACTTCCTTCCTAGGAAATAGCGTTTGCAGATGTCTACGTATCGAAGCAATAGACATCTAATGCTTCATAAATCGCCATATCGCATCTCATTTCTATGTTTCATGATAAGATATAATATTCATTGTGCAGTGTTATGTATACCTCGTATTCACCTCAAAAGAATGTATATGCGACACTTCCTTGTTAAGAAATAGCGTTTGCAGATGTCTACGTATCGAAGCAATAGTGTTTTATTGCTTCTTAAACCGCGATATCGCATCTCATTTCTATGTTTCATGATAAGATATAATATTCATTGCGATGTGTCATGTATACATCGTATTCCTTTCAAAAGAATGTAAATGCGACACTTCCTTGCTAGAAAGTAGCGTTTGCAGATGTCTTCGTATCGAACCAATATACTTCTAATGCTTCTTAAATCGCCATATGGCATCTCATTTCTGTGTTTCATGATAAGATATAATATTCATTGTGCAGTGTCATGTATATCTCGTCTATACACCAAATGAATGTAAATGGGACACTTCCTTGCTAGCAAATAGCGTTTGCAGATGTCTACGTATCGAAGCAATAGGGATCTAATGCTTCTTAAATCGCCATATCGCTTCTCATTTATATGTTTCATGATAATATACAATATTCACTGCGAAGTGTCATGTATTCCTCGCATACACTTCAAATGAATGTGAATGTGACAGTTCCTTGCTAGGAAATAGCGTTTGCAGATATCTACGTATCGTGGCATTAGAGTTCTAATGCTTCTCAAAATGCGATATCGCTACTCATTACCTTGTTTCATGATAATATATAATATTCATTGTGGAGTGCTATGTATACCTCGCATTCTTTTCAATAGAATGTAAATGCGACACTTCCTTGCTAGGAAATAGCGTTTGCAGATGTCTACGTATCGAAGCAATAGATTTCTAAAGCTTGCTAATTCGCGATGTCGAATCTCATATCTGTGTTTCATGATAATGTATAATATTTATTGCGAAGTTTCATGTGTACCTCGCATACAATTCAAACGAATGTGAATGCGACAGTTCCTTGCTAGGAAATAGTGATAGCGGATGTCTACGTATCGAAGCAATAGAGTTCTAATTCTTCTTAAATCGTCATATCGCATCCCATTTCTACGTTTCCTGATATGATATAATATTCATTGCGAAGTGCCATGTATACCTCGTATTCCTTTCAAAAGAATGTAAATGCGACACTTCCTGGCTAGGAAGAAGAGTCTGCAGATTTCTAAGTATCGAAGCAATAGTGTTCTAATGCTTCTTAAATCGCCATATCGCATCTCATTTCTATGTTTCATGATAAGATATAATATTCATTGTGCAGTGTTATGTATATCTCGTCTATACTTCAAATGGTTGTAAATGCGACACTTCCTTGCCAGGAAATAGCGTTTGCAGATGTCTACGTATCGTGGCATTAGAATCCTAATGCTTCTCAGAACGCGATATCGCTTCTCATTTCTATGTTTCATGACAATATTTAATATTCATTGCGAAGTGTCATGTACACCTCGCATGCACTTCAAATGAATGTAAATGCGACACCTCCTTGCTCGGAAATAGCGTTTGCAGTTGTCGAAGTATCGTAGCCATAGAGTTCTAATGCTTTTTAAATCGCTATATCGCATCACATTTTTATGTTTCATGATATGATATAATATTAATTGCGAAGTGTCCTGTATACCTTACATACACTTCAAATGAATGTAAAAGCGTCACTTCCTTGCTAGGAGATAGCGTTTGCAGATGTCTTCGTATCGAAGCAATACAATTCTAATGCTTCTTAAAATGGGATATCGCATCTCATTTCAATGTTTCACGATAAGGTTTCATTCATTGCACAGTGTCATGTATACATCGTACCTACTTCAAAAGAAAGTAAATGCGACACTTCCTTGCTAGGAAGTAGCGTCTGCAGATGTCTACGCATCGTAGCAATAGAGTTCTAACGCTTCTTAAAACGCGAAATCGCATCTCAATTCTATGTTTCATGATATGATACAATATTCATTGCGAAGAGTCACTTATTCCTCGCGTGCACTTTAAAT
Source organism: Xylocopa sonorina (assembly GCF_050948175.1). NCBI lineage: Eukaryota > Metazoa > Arthropoda > Insecta > Hymenoptera > Apidae > Xylocopa > Xylocopa sonorina. The sequence continues at coordinate 4,275,381 of NW_027490091.1, forward strand.
GAATGTAAATGCGACAATTCCTTGCTAGGAAATAACGCTTCCAGATGTCTACGTATCGACGCAATAGAGTTCTAATGCTTCTTAAAACGCGATATTGCATGTCATTTCTATGTCTCATGATAAGATATAATATTTATTGCCAAGTGTCATGTATACCTCGTATTCACTTAAACTGAATGTAAATGCGACACTTCCTTGCTAGGAAATGGCGCTTGCGGGTGTCTACGTATCGATGCAATGGAGTTCTAATGCTTCTTAAAACGTGATATCGCATCTCATTTCTATGTCTCATGATAAGTTATGGTATCCATTGCGAAGTGTTATGTATTCCTCGTCTACGCTTCAAATGAATGTAAATGCGACACTTCCTTGCTACTAAATAGCATTTGCAGATGTCTAAGTATCGTAGCCATAGAGTTCTAATGCATTTTAAATCGCTATATCGCATCACATTTTTATGTTTCATGATATGATATAATATTAATTGCCAAGTGTCATTTATACCTCGCATACAATACAAATGAATGTAATTGCGACACTTCCTTGCTAGGAACTAGCGTTGGCAGATGTCTACGTATCGAAGCAATAGAGTTCTAATCCTTCTCAAAAAGCGATATCGCATCTCATTCCTATGTTTCATGATAAAATATGATATTCAATGTGCAGTGTTATGTACTCCTCGTATTCACTTCAAAAGATAGTAAATGCGGCAATACCTTGTTACGAAATAGCGTTTGCAGCTGTCTCCGTAACGAAGAAATAGTGTTCTGATACTTCTTAAATCGCGATATCGCATCTCATTTCTATGTTTCGTGATATGATATAATATTCATTGCGAAGTATCATGTATACCTCGTATTCCTTTCAAAAGAATGTAAATGCGACACTTCCTTGCTCGGAAATAGCGTCTGCAGATGTCTACGTATCGAAGTAATAGAGTTCTAATCCTTCTCAAAAAGCGATATCGCATCTCATTCCTATGTTTCATGATAAGATATAATATTCATTGTGGATTGTTATGTATACCTCGTATTCAGTTCAAAAGAATGTAAATGCGACACTTCCATGCTAGGAAGTAGCGTATGCACATGTCTACGTATCGAAGCAATAGTGTTCTAATGCCTCTTAAATCGCCATATTACATCACATTTCTATGTTTCATGATAAGATATAATATTCATTGCGCAGTGTTATTCTTACCTCGTATTCACTTCAAAAGAATGTAAATGCGACACTTCCTTGCTAGGAAATAGCGTTTGCAGATGTCTACGTATCGAAGTAATAGATTTCTAAAGCTTGCTAATTCGCGATATCGCATCTCATATCTATGTTTCATGATAATATATAATATTCATTGCGAAGTTTCATGTATTCCTCGCATACAATTCAAACGAATGTGAATGCGACAGTTCCTTGCTGGGAAATAGTGTTTGCAGATGTCTACGTATCGAAGCAATTGTGTTCTAATTCTTCTTAAATCGCGATATCGCATCTAATTTCTACGTTTCATGACAATATATAATATTCATTGCGAAGTGTCATGTATACCTCGCATACAATTCAAACGAATGTGAATGCGACAGTTCCTTGCTGGGAAGTAGTGTTTGCAGATGTCTACGTATCGAAGCAATGGAGTTGTAATGCTTCTTAAATCGTCATATCGCATCTCATTTCTATGTTTCATGATAAGATATAATATTCATTGTGCAGTGTTATGTGTATCTCGTCTATACTTCAAATGGATGTAAATGCGACACTTCCTTGCTAGGAAATAGCGTTTGCAGATATCTACGTATCGTGGCATTAGAGTTCTAATGCTTCTCAAAACGCGATATCGCATCTCATTTCTATGTTTCATGATAAGATATAATATTCACAGTGCAGTGTTATGTATACCTCGTATTTGTTCCAAAGGAATGTAAATGCGACACTTCCTTGCTAGGAAATAGCGTTTGCAGATGTCTACGTATCGAAGCAATAGAGTTCTAAAGCTTGCTAATTCGCGATATCGAATCTCATATCTGTGTTTCATGATAATATATAATATTCATCACCAAGTGTCATGTATACCTCGTATTCCTTACAAAAGAATGTAAATGCGACACTTCCTTGCTAGGAAATAGTGTTTGCAGATGTCTACGTATCGGAGCAATAGAGTTCTAATGCTTCATAAATCTTCACATCGCATCGCATTTCTATGTTTCATGATAAGATATAATATTCATTGCGAAGTGTCACGTATACCTCGTACTCCTTTCAATAGAATGTAAATGCGACACTTCCTTGCTAGGAAGTAGCGTTTGCAGATTTCTACGTATCGAAGCAATAGAGTTCTAATGCTTCTTAAATCGCGATATCGCACCTCATTTCTATGTTTCATAATAAAATATAATATTCATTGTGTAGTGTTATGTTTATCACATCTATACTTCAAATGAATGTAAGTGCAACACTTCCTTGCTAGGAAATAGCGTTTGCAGATGTCTACGTATCGAAGCAATAGGGATCTAATGCTTCTTAAATCGCCATATCGCTTCTCATTTCTATGTTTCATGACAATATATAATATTCACTACGAAGTGTCATGTGTACCTCGCATACACTTCAAATGAATGAAAATGCGACACTTCCTTCCTAGAAAGTAGCGTCGGCAGATGTCTACGTATCGAAGCAATAGACATTTAATGCTTCATAAATCGTCATATCGCATCTCATTTCTATGTTTCATGATAATATACAATATTCACTGCGAAGTGTCATGTATTCCTCGCATACACTTCAAATGAATGTGAATGTGACAGTTCCTTGCTAGGAAATAGCGTTTGCAGATATCTACGTATCGTGGCATTAGAGTTCTAATGCTTCTCAAAATGCGATATCGCTACTCATTACCTTGTTTCATGATAATATATAATATTCATTGTGGAGTGCTATGTATACCTCGCATTCTTTTCAATAGAATGTAAATGCGACACTTCCTTGCTAGGAAATAGCGTTTGCAGATGTCTACGTATCGAAGCAATAGATTTCTAAAGCTTGCTAATTCGCGATGTCGAATCTCATATCTGTGTTTCATGATAATGTATAATATTTATTGCGAAGTTTCATGTGTACCTCGCATACAATTCAAACGAATGTGAATGCGACAGTTCCTTGCTAGGAAATAGTGATAGCGGATGTCTACGTATCGAAGCAATAGAGTTCTAATTCTTCTTAAATCGTCATATCGCATCCCATTTCTACGTTTCCTGATATGATATAATATTCATTGCGAAGTGCCATGTATACCTCGTATTCCTTTCAAAAGAATGTAAATGCGACACTTCCTGGCTAGGAAGAAGAGTCTGCAGATTTCTAAGTATCGAAGCAATAGTGTTCTAATGCTTCTTAAATCGCCATATCGCATCTCATTTCTATGTTTCATGATAAGATATAATATTCATTGTGCAGTGTTATGTATATCTCGTCTATACTTCAAATGGTTGTAAATGCGACACTTCCTTGCCAGGAAATAGCGTTTGCAGATGTCTACGTATCGTGGCATTAGAATCCTAATGCTTCTCAGAACGCGATATCGCTTCTCATTTCTATGTTTCATGACAATATTTAATATTCATTGCGAAGTGTCATGTACACCTCGCATGCACTTCAAATGAATGTAAATGCGACACCTCCTTGCTCGGAAATAGCGTTTGCAGTTGTCGAAGTATCGTAGCCATAGAGTTCTAATGCTTTTTAAATCGCTATATCGCATCACATTTTTATGTTTCATGATATGATATAATATTAATTGCGAAGTGTCCTGTATACCTTACATACACTTCAAATGAATGTAAAAGCGTCACTTCCTTGCTAGGAGATAGCGTTTGCAGATGTCTTCGTATCGAAGCAATACAATTCTAATGCTTCTTAAAATGGGATATCGCATCTCATTTCAATGTTTCACGATAAGGTTTCATTCATTGCACAGTGTCATGTATACATCGTACCTACTTCAAAAGAAAGTAAATGCGACACTTCCTTGCTAGGAAGTAGCGTCTGCAGATGTCTACGCATCGTAGCAATAGAGTTCTAACGCTTCTTAAAACGCGAAATCGCATCTCAATTCTATGTTTCATGATATGATACAATATTCATTGCGAAGAGTCACTTATTCCTCGCGTGCACTTTAAATGAATGTAAATGCGACAATTCCTTGCTAGGAAATAACGCTTCCAGATGTCTACGTATCGACGCAATAGAGTTCTAATGCTTCTTAAAACGCGATATTGCATGTCATTTCTATGTCTCATGATAAGATATAATATTTATTGCCAAGTGTCATGTATACCTCGTATTCACTTAAACTGAATGTAAATGCGACACTTCCTTGCTAGGAAATGGCGCTTGCGGGTGTCTACGTATCGATGCAATGGAGTTCTAATGCTTCTTAAAACGTGATATCGCATCTCATTTCTATGTCTCATGATAAGTTATGGTATCCATTGCGAAGTGTTATGTATTCCTCGTCTACGCTTCAAATGAATGTAAATGCGACACTTCCTTGCTACTAAATAGCATTTGCAGATGTCTAAGTATCGTAGCCATAGAGTTCTAATGCATTTTAAATCGCTATATCGCATCACATTTTTATGTTTCATGATATGATATAATATTAATTGCCAAGTGTCATTTATACCTCGCATACAATACAAATGAATGTAATTGCGACACTTCCTTGCTAGGAACTAGCGTTGGCAGATGTCTACGTATCGAAGCAATAGAGTTCTAATCCTTCTCAAAAAGCGATATCGCATCTCATTCCTATGTTTCATGATAAAATATGATATTCAATGTGCAGTTTTATGTACTCCTCGTATTCACTTCAAAAGATAGTAAATGCGGCAATACCTTGTTACGAAATAGCGTTTGCAGCTGTCTCCGTAACGAAGAAATAGTGTTCTGATACTTCTTAAATCGCGATATCGCATCTCATTTCTATGTTTCGTGATATGATATAATATTCATTGCGAAGTATCATGTATACCTCGTATTCCTTTCAAAAGAATGTAAATGCGACACTTCCTTGCTCGGAAATAGCGTCTGCAGATGTCTACGTATCGAAGTAATAGAGTTCTAATCCTTCTCAAAAAGCGATATCGCATCTCATTCCTATGTTTCATGATAAGATATGATATTCAATGTGCGGTGTTATGTACTCCTCGTATTCACTTCAAAAGAAAGTAAATGCGACACTTCCTTGCTAGGAAGTAGCGTTTACAGATGACTACGTATAGAAGCAATAGAGTTCTAAATCTTTCTAATTCGCGATATCGCATCTCATTTCTATGATTCATGATAAGATATAATAATCATTGCGAAGGGTCACGTATACCTCATATTCCTTCCAAAAGAATGTAAATGCGACACATCCTTGCTAGGAACTAGCGTTTGCAGATGTCTACGTATCGAACCAATAGATTTCTAATGCTTCTTAAATCGCCACATCGCATCTCATTTCTACGTTTCATGATAAGATATAATATTCATTGTGCAGTGTCATGTATATCTCGTCTATACTTCAAATGAATGTAAATGCGACACTTCCCACATGGGAAATTTCGTTTGCAGATGTCTACGTATCGTGGCATTAGAGGTCTAATGCTTCTCAATACGCGATATCGCTTCGCATTACTATGTTTCATGATAATATATAATATTCATTGCCAAGTGTCATGTATACCTCGTATTCCTTACAAAAGAATGTAAATGCGACACTTCCTTGCTAGGAAGTAGAGTTTGCAGATGTCTACGTATCGAAGCAATAGAGTTCTAATGCTTCTCAAAACGCGATATCGCTACTCATTACTACGTTTCATGATAATATATAATATTCATTGTGGATTGTTATGTATACCTCGTATTCAGTTCAAAAGAATGTAAATGCGACACTTCCATGCTAGGAAGTAGCGTATGCACATGTCTACGTATCGAAGCAATAGTGTTCTAATGCCTCTTAAATCGCCATATTACATCACATTTCTATGTTTCATGATAAGATATAATATTCATTGCGCAGTGTTATTCTTACCTCGTATTCACTTCAAAAGAATGTAAATGCGACACTTCCTTGCTAGGAAATAGCGTTTGCAGATGTCTACGTATCGAAGTAATAGATTTCTAAAGCTTGCTAATTCGCGATATCGCATCTCATATCTATGTTTCATGATAATATATAATATTCATTGCGAAGTTTCATGTATTCCTCGCATACAATTCAAACGAATGTGAATGCGACAGTTCCTTGCTGGGAAATAGTGTTTGCAGATGTCTACGTATCGAAGCAATTGTGTTCTAATTCTTCTTAAATCGCGATATCGCATCTAATTTCTACGTTTCATGACAATATATAATATTCATTGCGAAGTGTCATGTATACCTCGCATACAATTCAAACGAATGTGAATGCGACAGTTCCTTGCTGGGAAGTAGTGTTTGCAGATGTCTACGTATCGAAGCAATGGAGTTGTAATGCTTCTTAAATCGTCATATCGCATCTCATTTCTATGTTTCATGATAAGATATAATATTCATTGTGCAGTGTTATGTGTATCTCGTCTATACTTCAAATGGATGTAAATGCGACACTTCCTTGCTAGGAAATAGCGTTTGCAGATATCTACGTATCGTGGCATTAGAGTTCTAATGCTTCTCAAAACGCGATATCGCATCTCATTTCTATGTTTCATGATAAGATATAATATTCACAGTGCAGTGTTATGTATACCTCGTATTTGTTCCAAAGGAATGTAAATGCGACACTTCCTTGCTAGGAAATAGCGTTTGCAGATGTCTACGTATCGAAGCAATAGAGTTCTAAAGCTTGCTAATTCGCGATATCGAATCTCATATCTGTGTTTCATGATAATATATAATATTCATCACCAAGTGTCATGTATACCTCGTATTCCTTACAAAAGAATGTAAATGCGACACTTCCTTGCTAGGAAATAGTGTTTGCAGATGTCTACGTATCGGAGCAATAGAGTTCTAATGCTTCATAAATCTTCACATCGCATCGCATTTCTATGTTTCATGATAAGATATAATATTCATTGCGAAGTGTCACGTATACCTCGTACTCCTTTCAATAGAATGTAAATGCGACACTTCCTTGCTAGGAAGTAGCGTTTGCAGATTTCTACGTATCGAAGCAATAGAGTTCTAATGCTTCTTAAATCGCGATATCGCACCTCATTTCTATGTTTCATAATAAAATATAATATTCATTGTGTAGTGTTATGTTTATCTCATCTATACTTCAAATGAATGTAAGTGCAACACTTCCTTGCTAGGAAATAGCGTTTGCAGATGTCTGCGTATCGTGGCAGTAGAGTTCTAATGCTTCTCAAAACGCGATATCGCATCTTATTTCTATGTTTCATGACAATATATAATATTCATTGCGAAGGGTCATGTATACCTCGCATACACTTAAAATGAATGTAAATGCGACACTTCATTGCTAGGAAATAGCGTTTGCAGATGTCTACGTATCGAAGCAATAGACATCTAATGCTTCATAAATCGCCATATCGTATCTCATTTCTATGTTTCATGATAAGATATAATATTCACTGCGAAGTGTTATGTATATCTCGTCTATACTTGAAATGAATGTAAATGCGACACTTCCTTGCTAGGAAATAGCGTTTGCAGATGTCTACGTTTCGTGGCATTAGAGTTCTAATGCTTCCCAAAACGCGATATCGTTTCTCATTTCTATGTTTCATGATAAAATATAATATTCATTGCGAAGTGTTATGTATATCTCGTCCATACTTCAAATGAATGTAAATGCGACAAGTCCTTGCTACGAAATAGCGTTTGCATATGTCCACGTATCGAAGCAATAGAGTTCTAATACTTCTTAAATCGTCATATCGCATCTCATTTCTATGTTTCATGATAAGATATAATATTCATTGCGAAGTGTCATGTATACCTCGTATTCCTTTCAAAAGAATGTAAATGCGACACTTCCTTGCTAGGAAAGAGCGTTGGCAGATGTCTACGTATCGAAGCAATAGAGTTCTAATACTTCTTAAATCGCGATATCGCATCTCATTTCTATGATTCATGATAAGATATAATATTCATTGTGCAGTGTTATGTATACCTCTTATTCACTTGAATAGAATGTAAACGCGACACTTCTTTGCTAGTATGTAGCGTTTGCAGATGTCTACGTATCGAAGCAATAGAGTTCCAAAGCTTCTTAAATCGCGATGTCGCATCTCATTTTTATGTTTCATGATAAGATATAATATTCATTATGGAGTGTTACGAATATTTCGTATTCATTTCAAAAGAATGTAAATGCGACACTTCCTTGCTAGGCAATAGCGTTTGCAGATGTCTACGTATCGAAGCAATAGTTTTCTAATGCTTCTTAAATCGTCATATCGCATCTCATATCTACATTTCATGATAAGATATAATAATCATTGCGGAGTGTTATGTATACCTCGTATTCACTTCAAAAGAATGTAAATGCGAAACTTCCTTGCTAGGTAATAGCGTTTGCAGATGTCTACATATCGAAGCAGTAGAGTTCTAATGCTTCTTAAATCGCCATATCGTATCTCATTTCTATGTTTCATGATAAGATATAATATACATTGTGGAGTAATATGTATACCTCGTATTCGTTTCAAAAGAATGTAAATGCGACACGTCCTTGCTAGGAAGTAGCGTTTGCAGATGTCTACGTATCGAAGCAATAGAGTTCTAACGCTTGCTAATCCGCGATATCGCGTCTCATATATATGTTTCATGATAATATATAATATTCATTGCGAAGTTTCATGTATACCTCGCATACAATTCAAACGAATGTGAATGCAACAGTTCCTTGCTGGGAAATAGTGTTTGCAGATGTCTACGTATCGGAGCAATAGAGTTCTAATGCTTCATAAATCGTCATATCGCATCGCATTTCTATGTTTCATGAAAAGACATAATATTCATTGCGAAGTGTCACGAATACCTCGTATTCCTCTCAAAAGAATGTAAATGCGACACTTCCTTGCTAGGAAGTAGCGTTTGCAGATGTCTACGTATCGAAGCAATAGAGTTCTAATGCTTCCTAAATCGCGATATCGCACCTCATTTCTATGTTTCATGATAAGATATAATATTCATTGTGTAGTGTTATGTTTATCTCATCTATACTTCAAATGAATGTAAATGCGACACTTCCTTGCTAGGAACTAGCGTTTGCAGATATCTACGTATCGTAGCAATAGAGTTCTAATGCTTCTCAAAACGCGATGTCGCATCTCATTTCAATGCTTCATGTTAAAATATAATATTCATTGCGAAGTGTTGTGTATACCTCGTATTTGTTCCAAAAGAATGTAAATGCGACACTTCCTTGCTAGGAAGTAGCGTTTGCAGATGTCTACGTATCGAAGCAATAGAGTTCTAATGCTTCTCAAAAAGCGATATCGTTACTCATTACTACGATTCATGATAATATATAATGTTCATTGTGGAGTGTTATGTATACCTCGTATTCACTTCAAACGAAGGTAAATGCGACACTTCCACGCTAGGAAGTAGCGTTTGCAGATGTCTACGTATCGAAGCAATAGTGTTCTAATGCTTCTTAAATCGCCATATTACATCACATTTCTATGTTTCATGATAAGATATAATATTCATTGTGGAGTGTTATGTATACCTCGTATTCACTTCAAAAGAATGTAAATGCGACACTTCCTTGCTAGGAAATAGCGTTTGCAGATGTCTACGTATCGAAGCAGTAGAGTTCTAATGCTTCTTAAATCGCCATATCGCATCTCATTTCTATGTTTCATGATAAGATATAATATTCATTTTGGAGTGTTATGTATACCTCGTATTCGTTTCAAAAGAATTTAAATGCGACACGTCCTTGCTAGGAAGTAGCGTTTGCAGATGTCTACGTATCGAAGCAATAGTGTTCTAGTGATTCTTAAATCGCGATACCGCATCTCATTTCTATGTTTCATGACAATATATAATATTCATTGCGAATGGTCATGTGTACCTCGCATACACTTAAAATGAATGTAAATTAGACACTGCCTTGCTAGGAAATAGCGTTTGCAAATGTCTTCGTATCGAAGCAATAGATTTCTAACGCCTGCTAATTCGCGATATCGCATCTCATATCTATGTTTCATGATAATATATAATATTCATTGCGAAGTTTCATGTATACCTCGCATACAATTCAAACGAATGTGAATGCAACAGTTCCTTGCTAGGAAATAGTGTTTGCAGATGTCTACGTATCGGAGCAATAGAGTTCTAATGCTTCATAAATCGTCATATCGCATCGCATTTCTATGTTTCATGATAAGATATAATATTCATTGCGAAGTGTCATGTATACCTCGTATTCCTTTCAAAAGAATGTAAATGCGACACTTCCTTGCTTGGAAATAGCGTTTCCAGATGTCTACGTATCGAAGCAATAGTGTTCTAATGCTTCTTAAATCGCGATATCGCATCTCATTTCTATGTTTCATGACAATATATAATATTCATTGCGAATGTCATGTATACCTCGCATACAATTCAAACGAATGTGAATGCGACAGTTCCTTGCTGGGAAGTAGTGTTTCCAGATGTCTACGTATCGAAGCAATAGTGTTGTAATGCTTCTTAAATCGTCATATCGCATCTCATTTCTATGTTTCATGATAAGATATAATATTCATTGTGCAGTGTTATGTATATCTCGTCTATACTTGAAATGGATGTAAATGCGACACTTCCTTGCTAGGAAATATCGTTTGCAGATGTCTACGTATCGTGGCATTAGGGTCCTAATGCTTCTCAAAACGCGAAATCGCTACTCATTACTATATTTCATGTTAATATATAATATTCATTGTGGAGTGTTATGTATACCTCGCATACACTTCAAATGAATGTGAATGCGACAGTTCCTTGCTAGGAAATAGCGTTTGCAGATATCTACGTATCGTGGCATTAGAGGTCTAATGCTTCTCAATACGCGATATCGCTTCGCATTACCATGTTTCATGATAATATATAATATTCATTGCCAAGTGTCATGTATACCTCGCATACAATTCAAAAGAATGTAAATGCGACACTCCCTTGCTAGGAAGTAGCGTTTGCAGATGTCTACGTATCGAAGCAATAGAGTTCTAGTGCTTCTCAAAACGCGATATCGCTACTCATTACTATGTTTCATGATAATATATAATATTCATTGTGGAGTGTTATGTATACCTCGTATTCACTTCAAAAGAATGTAAATGCGACACTTCCTTGCGAGGAAGTAGCGTTTGCAGATGTCTACGTATCGAACCAATAGATTTATAATGCCTCTTAAATCGCCATATCGCGTCTCATTTCTATGTTTCATGATAAGATATAATATTCATTGTGCAGTGTCATGTATATCTCGTCTATACTACAAATGAATGTAAATGCGACACTTCCCACCTGGGAAATCTCGTTTGCAGATGTCTACGTATCGTGGCATTAGAGGTCTAATGCTTCTCAATACGCGATATCGCTTCGCATTACTATGTTTCATGATAATATATAATATTCATTGCCAAGTGTCATGTATACCTCATATTCCTTACAAAAGAATGTAAATGCGACACTTCCTTGCTAGGAAGTTGCGTTTGCAGATGTCTACGTATCGAAGCAATAGAGTTCTAATGCTTCTCAAAAAGCGATATCGCTACTCATTACTACGTTTCATGATAATATATAATGTTCATTGTGGAGTGTAATGTATACCTCGTATTCACTTCAAAAGAGTGTAAATGCGACACTTCCATGCTAGGAAGTAGCGTTTGCAGATGTCTACGTATCGAAGCAATAGTGTTCTAATGCTTCTTAAATCGCCATATTACATCACATTTCTATGTTTCATGATAAGATATAATATTCATTGTGGAGTGTTATGTATACCTCGTATTCACTTCAAAAGAATGTAAATGCGACACTTCCTTGCTAGGAAATAGCGTTTGCAGATGTCTACGTATCGAAGCAGTAGAGTTCTAATGCTTCTTAAATCGCCATATCGCATCTCATTTCTATGTTTCATGACAAGATATAATATTCATTGTGGAGTGTTATGTATACCTCGTATTGGTTTCAAAAGAATGTAAATGCGACACATCCTTGCTAGGAAGTAGCGTTTGCAGATGTCTACGTATCGAAGCAATAGTGTTCTAGTGATTCTTAAATCGCGATATCGCATCTCATTTCTATGTTTCATGACAATATATAATATTCATTGCGAATGGTCATGTGTACCTCGCATACACTTAAAATGAATGTAAATGCGACACTGCCTTGCTAGGAAATAGCGTTTGCAAATGTCTTCGTATCGAAGCAATAGATTTCTAACGCTTGCTAATTCGCGATATCGCATCTCATATCTATGTTTCATGATAATATATAATATTCATTGCGAAGATTAATGTATACCTCGCATACAATTCAAACGAATGTGAATGCAACAGTTCCTTGCTAGGAAATAGTGTTTGCAGATGTCTACGTATCGGAGCAATAGAGTTCTAATGCTTCATAAATCTTCATATCGCATCGCATTTCTATGTTTCATGATAAGATATAATATTCATTGCGAAGTGTCACGTATACCTCGTATTCCTTTCAAAAGGATGTAAATGCGACACTTCCTTGCTAGGAAGTAGCGTTTGCAGATGTCTACGTATCGAAGCAATAGAGTTCTAATGCTTCTTAAATCGCGATATCGCATCTCATTTCTATGTTTCATGACAATATATAATATTCATTGCGAAGTGTCATGTATACCTCGCATACAATTCAAACGAATGTGAATGCGACAGTTCCTTGCTGGGAAGTAGTGTTTGCAGATGTCTACGTATCGAAGCAATAGAGTTGTAATGCTTCTTAAATCGTCATATCGCATCTCATTTCTATGTTTCATGATAAAATATAATATTCATTGTGCAGTGTTATTTATATCTCGTCTATACTTCAAATGGATGTAAATGCGACACTTCCTTGCTAGGAAATAGCGTTTGCCGATGTCTACGTATCGTGGCATTAGAGTCCTAATGCTTCTCAAAACGCGAAATCGCTACTCATTACTATGTTTCATGTTAATATATAATATTCATTGTGGAGTGTTATGTATACCTCGCATACACTTCAAATGAATGTGAATGCGACAGTTCCTTGCTAGGAAATAGCGTTTGCAGATATCTACGTATCGTGGCATTAGAGGTCTAATGCTTCTCAATACGCGATATCGCTTCGCATTACTATGTTTCATGATAATATATAATATTCATTGCCAAGTGTCATGTATACCTCGTATTCCTTACAAAAGAATGTAAATGCGACACTTCCTTGCTAGGAAGTAGAGTTTGCAGATGTCTACGTATCGAAGCAATAGAGTTCTAATGCTTCTCAAAACGCGATATCGCTACTCATTACTACGTTTCATGATAATATATAATATTCATTGTGGATTGTTATGTATACCTCGTATTCAGTTCAAAAGAATGTAAATGCGACACTTCCATGCTAGGAAGTAGCGTATGCACATGTCTACGTATCGAAGCAATAGTGTTCTAATGCCTCTTAAATCGCCATATTACATCACATTTCTATGTTTCATGATAAGATATAATATTCATTGCGCAGTGTTATTCTTACCTCGTATTCACTTCAAAAGAATGTAAATGCGACACTTCCTTGCTAGGAAATAGCGTTTGCAGATGTCTACGTATCGAAGTAATAGATTTCTAAAGCTTGCTAATTCGCGATATCGCATCTCATATCTATGTTTCATGATAATATATAAGATTCATTGCGAAGTTTCATGTATTCCTCGCATACAATTCAAACGAATGTGAATGCGACAGTTCCTTGCTGGGAAATAGTGTTTGCAGATGTCTACGTATCGAAGCAATTGTGTTCTAATTCTTCTTAAATCGCGATATCGCATCTAATTTCTACGTTTCATGACAATATATAATATTCATTGCGAAGTGTCATGTATACCTCGCATACAATTCAAACGAATGTGAATGCGACAGTTCCTTGCTGGGAAGTAGTGTTTGCAGATGTCTACGTATCGAAGCAATGGAGTTGTAATGCTTCTTAAATCGTCATATCGCATCTCATTTCTATGTTTCATGATAAGATATAATATTCATTGTGCAGTGTTATGTGTATCTCGTCTATACTTCAAATGGATGTAAATGTGACACTTCCTTGCTAGGAAATAGCGTTTGCAGATATCTACGTATCGTGGCATTAGAGTTCTAATGCTTCTCAAAACGCGATATCGCATCTCATTTCTATGTTTCATGATAAGATATAATATTCACAGTGCAGTGTTATGTATACCTCGTATTTGTTCCAAAGGAATGTAAATGCGACACTTCCTTGCTAGGAAGTAGCGTTTGCAGATGTCTACGTATAGAAGCAATAGTGTTCTAATGCCTCTTAAATCGCCATATTACATCACATTTCTATGTTTCATGATAAGATATAATATTCATTGTGGAGTGTTATGTTTATCTCATCTATACTTCAAATGAATGTAAATGCGACACTTCCTTGCTAGGAAATAGCGTTTGCAGATGTCTGCGTATCGTGGCAGTAGAGTTCTAATGCTCCTTAAATCGCGAAATCGCATCTCATTCCTATGTTTCATGATAAGATATAATATTCATTGTGCCGTGTTATTCTTACCTCGTATTCACTTCAAAAGAATGTAAATGCGACACTTCCTTGCTAGGAAATAGCGTTTGCAGATGTCTACGTATCGAAGCAATAGATTTCTAAAGCTTGCTATTTCGCGATATCGAATCTCATATCTGTGTTTCATGATAATATATAATATTCATTGCGAAGTTTCATGTATACCTCGCATACAATTCAAACGAATGTGAATGCAACAGTTCCTTGCTGGGAAATAGTGTTTGCAGATGTCTACGTATCGGAGCAATAGAGTTCTAATGCTTCATAAATCGTCATATCGCATCGCATTTCTATGTTTCATGAAAAGACATAATATTCATTGCGAAGTGTCACGAATACCTCGTATTCCTTTCAAAAGAATGTAAATGCGACACTTCCTTGCTAGGAAGTAGCGTTTGCAGATGTCTACGTATCGAAGCAATAGATTTCTAATGCTTCTTAAATCGCGATATCGCATCTCATTTCTATGTTTCATGACAATATATAATATTCATTGCGAATGGTCATGTGTACCTCGCATACACTTAAAATGAATGTAAATGCGACACTGCCTTGCTAGGAAATAGCGTTTGCAAATGTCTTCGTATCGAAGCAATAGATTTCTAACGCCTGCTAATTCGCGATATCGCATCTCATATCTATGTTTCATGATAATATATAATATTCATTGCGAAGTTTCATGTATACCTCGCATACAATTCAAACGAATGTGAATGCAACAGTTCCTTGCTAGGAAATAGTGTTTGCAGATGTCTACGTATCGGAGCAATAGAGTTCTAATGCTTCATAAATCGTCATATCGCATCGCATTTCTATGTTTCATGATAAGATATAATATTCATTGCGAAGTGTCACGTATACCTCGTATTCCTTTCAAAAGGATGTAAATGCGACACTTCCTTGCTAGGAAGTAGCGTTTGCAGATGTCTACGTATCGAAGCAATAGAGTTCTAATGCTTCTTAAATCGCGATATCGCACCTCATTTCTACGTTTCATGATAAGATATAATATTCATTGCGAAGTGTCATTTATACCTCGTTTTCCTTTCAAAAGAATGTAAATGCGACACTTCCTTGCTAGGAAAGAGCGTTGGCAGATATCTACGTATCGAAGCAATAGAGTTCTAATGCTTCTTAAATCGCGATATCGCATCTCATTTCTATGTTTCATGATAAGATATAATATTCACAGTACAGTGTTATGTATACCTCGTATTTGTTCCAAATGAATGTAAATGCGACACTTCCTTGCTAGGAAATAGCGTTTGCAGATGTCTTCGTATCGAAGCAATAGATTTCTAACGCCTGCTAATTCGCGATATCGCATCTCATATCTATGTTTCATGATAATATATAATATTCATTTCGAAATTTCATGTATACCTCGCATACAATTCAAACGAATGTGAATGCAACAGTTCCTTGCTAGGAAATAGTGTTTGCAGATGTCTACGTATCGAAGCAATAGTTTTCTAATGCTTCTTAAATCGTCATATCGCATCTCATATCTACGTTTCATGATAAGATATAATAATCATTGCGGAGTGTTATGTATACCTCGTATTCACTTCAAAAGAATGTAAATGCGAAACTTCCTTGCTAGGTAATAGCGTTTGCAGATGTCCACATATCGAAGCAGTAGAGTTCTAATGCTTCTTAAATCGCCATATCGTATCTCATTTCTATGTTTCATGATAAGATATAATATAAATTGTGGAGTAATATGTATACCTCGTATTCGTTTCAAAAGAATGTAAATGCGACACGTCCTTGCTAGGAAGTAGCGTTTGCAGATGTCTACGTATCGAAGCAATAGAGTTCTAACGCTTGCTAATCCGCGATATCGCATCTCATATATATGTTTCATGATAATATATAATATTCATTGCGAAGTTTCATGTATACCTCGCATACAATTCAAACGAATGTGAATGCAACAGTTCCTTGCTGGGAAATAGTGTTTGCAGATGTCTACGTATCGGAGCAATAGAGTTCTAATGCTTCATAAATCGTCATATCGCATCGCATTTCTATGTTTCATGAAAAGACATAATATTCATTGCGAAGTGTCACGAATACCTCGTATTCCTTTCAAAAGAATGTAAATGCGACACTTCCTTGCTAGGAAGTAGCGTTTGCAGATGTCTACGTATCGAAGCAATAGAGTTCTAATGCTTCTTAAATCGCGATATCGCATCTCATTTCTATGTTTCATGACAATATATAATATTCATTGCGAATGGTCATGTGTACCTCGCATACACTTAAAATGAATGTAAATGCGACACTGCCTTGCTAGGAAATAGCGTTTGCAAATGTCTTCGTATCGAAGCAATAGATTTCTAACGCCTGCTAATTCGCGATATCGCATCTCATATCTATGTTTCATGATAATATATAATATTCATTGCGAAGTTTCATGTATACCTCGCATACAATTCAAACGAATGTGAATGCAACAGTTCCTTGCTAGGAAATAGTGTTTGCAGATGTCTACGTATCGGAGCAATAGAGTTCTAATGCTTCATAAATCGTCATATCGCATCGCATTTCTATGTTTCATGATAAGATATAATATTCATTGCGAAGTGTCACGTATACCTCGTATTCCTTTCAAAAGGATGTAAATGCGACACTTCCTTGCTAGGAAGTAGCGTTTGCAGATGTCTACGTATCGAAGCAATAGAGTTCTAATGCTTCTTAAATCGCGATATCGCACCTCATTTCTACGTTTCATGATAAGCTATAATATTCATTGCGAAGTGTCATTTATACCTCGTTTTCCTTTCAAAAGAATGTAAATGCGACACTTCCTTGCTAGGAGAGAGCGTTGGCAGATATCTACGTATCGAAGCAATAGAGTTCTAATGCTTCTTAAATCGCGATATCGCATCTCATTTCTATGTTTCATGATAAGATATAATATTCACTGTGCAGTGTTATGTATACCTCGTATTTGTTCCAAATGAATGTAAATGCGACACTTCCTTGCTAGGAAATAGCGTTTGCAGATGTCTACGTATCGAAGCAATAGAGTTCTAAAGCTTGCTAATTCGCGATATCGAATCTCATATCTGTGTTTCATGATAATATATAATATTCATTACCAAGTGTCATGTATACCTCGTATTCCTTACAAAAGAATGTAAATGCGACACTTCCTTGCTAGGAAATAGTGTTTGCAGATGTCTACGTATCGGAGCAATAGAGTTCTAATGCTTCATAAATCGTCATATCGCATCGCATTTCTATGTTTCATGATAAGATATAATATTCATTGCGAAGTGTCACGTATACCTCGTACTCCTTTCAAAAGAATGTAAATGCGACACTTCCTTGCTAGGAAGTAGCGTTTGCAGATTTCTACGTATCGAAGCAATAGATTTCTAAAGCTTGCTATTTCGCGATATCGAATCTCATATCTGTGTTTCATGATAATATATAATATTCATTGCGAAGTTTCATGTATACCTCGCATACAATTCAAACGAATGTGAATGCAACAGTTCCTTGCTGGGAAATAGTGTTTGCAGATGTCTACGTGTCGGAGCAATAGAGTTCTAATGCTTCATAAATCGTCATATCGCATCGCATTTCTATGTTTCATGAAAAGACATAATATTCATTGCGAAGTGTCACGAATACCTCGTATTCCTTTCAAAAGAATGTAAATGCGACACTTCCTTGCTAGGAAGTAGCGTTTGCAGATGTCTACGTATCGAAGCAATAGATTTCTAATGCTTCTTAAATCGCGATATCGCATCTCATTTCTATGTTTCATGACAATATATAATATTCATTGCGAATGGTCATGTGTACCTCGCATACACTTAAAATGAATGTAAATGCGACACTGCCTTGCTAGGAAATAGCGTTTGCAAATGTCTTCGTATCGAAGCAATAGATTTCTAACGCCTGCTAATTCGCGATATCGCATCTCATATCTATGTTTCATGATAATATATAATATTCATTGCGAAGTTTCATGTATACCTCGCATACAATTCAAACGAATGTGAATGCAACAGTTCCTTGCTAGGAAATAGTGTTTGCAGATGTCTACGTATCGGAGCAATAGAGTTCTAATGCTTCATAAATCGTCATATCGCATCGCATTTCTATGTTTCATGATAAGATATAATATTCATTGCGAAGTGTCACGTATACCTCGTATTCCTTTCAAAAGGATGTAAATGCGACACTTCCTTGCTAGGAAGTAGCGTTTGCAGATGTCTACGTATCGAAGCAATAGAGTTCTAATGCTTCTTAAATCGCGATATCGCACCTCATTTCTACGTTTCATGATAAGATATAATATTCATTGCGAAGTGTCATTTATACCTCGTTTTCCTTTCAAAAGAATGTAAATGCGACACTTCCTTGCTAGGAAAGAGCGTTGGCAGATATCTACGTATCGAAGCAATAGAGTTCTAATGCTTCTTAAATCGCGATATCGCATCTCATTTCTATGTTTCATGATAAGATATAATATTCACAGTGCAGTGTTATGTATACCTCGTATTTGTTCCAAATGAATGTAAATGCGACACTTCCTTGCTAGGAAATAGCGTTTGCAGATGTCTTCGTATCGAAGCAATAGATTTCTAACGCCTGCTAATTCGCGATATCGCATCTCATATCTATGTTTCATGATAATATATAATATTCATTTCGAAATTTCATGTATACCTCGCATACAATTCAAACGAATGTGAATGCAACAGTTCCTTGCTAGGAAATAGTGTTTGCAGATGTCTACGTATCGAAGCAATAGTTTTCTAATGCTTCTTAAATCGTCATATCGCATCTCATATCTACGTTTCATGATAAGATATAATAATCATTGCGGAGTGTTATGTATACCTCGTATTCACTTCAAAAGAATGTAAATGCGAAACTTCCTTGCTAGGTAATAGCGTTTGCAGATGTCCACATATCGAAGCAGTAGAGTTCTAATGCTTCTTAAATCGCCATATCGTATCTCATTTCTATGTTTCATGATAAGATATAATATAAATTGTGGAGTAATATGTATACCTCGTATTCGTTTCAAAAGAATGTAAATGCGACACGTCCTTGCTAGGAAGTAGCGTTTGCAGATGTCTACGTATCGAAGCAATAGAGTTCTAACGCTTGCTAATCCGCGATATCGCATCTCATATATATGTTTCATGATAATATATAATATTCATTGCGAAGTTTCATGTATACCTCGCATACAATTCAAACGAATGTGAATGCAACAGTTCCTTGCTGGGAAATAGTGTTTGCAGATGTCTACGTATCGGAGCAATAGAGTTCTAATGCTTCATAAATCGTCATATCGCATCGCATTTCTATGTTTCATGAAAAGACATAATATTCATTGCGAAGTGTCACGAATACCTCGTATTCCTTTCAAAAGAATGTAAATGCGACACTTCCTTGCTAGGAAGTAGCGTTTGCAGATGTCTACGTATCGAAGCAATAGAGTTCTAATGCTTCTTAAATCGCGATATCGCATCTCATTTCTATGTTTCATGACAATATATAATATTCATTGCGAATGGTCATGTGTACCTCGCATACACTTAAAATGAATGTAAATGCGACACTGCCTTGCTAGGAAATAGCGTTTGCAAATGTCTTCGTATCGAAGCAATAGATTTCTAACGCCTGCTAATTCGCGATATCGCATCTCATATCTATGTTTCATGATAATATATAATATTCATTGCGAAGTTTCATGTATACCTCGCATACAATTCAAACGAATGTGAATGCAACAGTTCCTTGCTAGGAAATAGTGTTTGCAGATGTCTACGTATCGGAGCAATAGAGTTCTAATGCTTCATAAATCGTCATATCGCATCGCATTTCTATGTTTCATGATAAGATATAATATTCATTGCGAAGTGTCACGTATACCTCGTATTCCTTTCAAAAGGATGTAAATGCGACACTTCCTTGCTAGGAAGTAGCGTTTGCAGATGTCTACGTATCGAAGCAATAGAGTTCTAATGCTTCTTAAATCGCGATATCGCACCTCATTTCTACGTTTCATGATAAGATATAATATTCATTGCGAAGTGTCATTTATACCTCGTTTTCCTTTCAAAAGAATGTAAATGCGACACTTCCTTGCTAGGAGAGAGCGTTGGCAGATATCTACGTATCGAAGCAATAGAGTTCTAATGCTTCTTAAATCGCGATATCGCATCTCATTTCTATGTTTCATGATAAGATATAATATTCACTGTGCAGTGTTATGTATACCTCGTATTTGTTCCAAATGAATGTAAATGCGACACTTCCTTGCTAGGAAATAGCGTTTGCAGATGTCTACGTATCGAAGCAATAGAGTTCTAAAGCTTGCTAATTCGCGATATCGAATCTCATATCTGTGTTTCATGATAATATATAATATTCATTACCAAGTGTCATGTATACCTCGTATTCCTTACAAAAGAATGTAAATGCGACACTTCCTTGCTAGGAAATAGTGTTTGCAGATGTCTACGTATCGGAGCAATAGAGTTCTAATGCTTCATAAATCGTCATATCGCATCGCATTTCTATGTTTCATGATAAGATATAATATTCATTGCGAAGTGTCACGTATACCTCGTACTCCTTTCAAAAGAATGTAAATGCGACACTTCCTTGCTAGGAAGTAGCGTTTGCAGATTTCTACGTATCGAAGCAATAGAGTTCTAATGCTTCTTAAATCGCGATATCGCACCTCATTTCTATGTTTCATAATAAAATATAATATTCATTGTGTAGTGTTATGTTTATCTCATCTATACTTCAAATGAATGTAAATGCAACACTTCCTTGCTAGGAAATAGCGTTTGCAGATGTCTGCGTATCGTGGCAGTAGAGTTCTAATGCTTCTCAAAACGCGATATCGCATCTTATTTCTATGTTTCATGACAATATATAATATTCATTGCGAAGGGTCATGTATACCTCGCATACACTTAAAATGAATGTAAATGCGACACTTCATTGCTAGGAAATAGCGTTTGCAGATGTCTACGTATCGAAGCAATAGACATCTAATGCTTCATAAATCGCCATATCGCATCTCATTTCTATGTTTCATGATAAGATATAATATTCATTGCGAAGTGTTATGTATATCTCGTCTATACTTGAAATGAATGTAAATGCGACACTTCCTTGCTAGGAAATAGCGTTTGCAGATGTCTACGTTTCGTGGCATTAGAGTTCTAATGCTTCCCAAAACGCGATATCGCTTCTCATTTCTATGTTTCATGATAAAATATAATATTCATTGCGAAGTGTTATGTATATCTCGTCCATACTTCAAATGAATGTAAATGCGACAAGTCCTTGCTACGAAATAGCGTTTGCATATGTCCACGTATCGAAGCAATAGAGTTCTAATACTTCATAAATCGTCATATCGCATCTCATTTCTATGTTTCATGATAAGATATAATATTCATTGCGAAGTGTCATGTATACCTCGTATTCCTTTCAAAAGAATGTAAATGCGACACTTCCTTGCTAGGAAAGAGCGTTGGCAGATGTCTACGTATCGAAGCAATAGAGTTCTAACGCTTGCTAATCCGCGATATCGCGTCTCATATATATGTTTCATGATAATATATAATATTCATTGCGAAGTTTCATGTATACCTCGCATACAATTCAAACGAATGTGAATGCAACAGTTCCTTGCTGGGAAATAGTGTTTGCAGATGTCTACGTATCGGAGCAATAGAGTTCTAATGCTTCATAAATCGTCATATCGCATCGCATTTCTATGTTTCATGAAAAGACATAATATTCATTGCGAAGTGTCACGAATACCTCGTATTCCTCTCAAAAGAATGTAAATGCGACACTTCCTTGCTAGGAAGTAGCGTTTGCAGATGTCTACGTATCGAAGCAATAGAGTTCTAATGCTTCCTAAATCGCGATATCGCACCTCATTTCTATGTTTCATGATAAGATATAATATTCATTGTGTAGTGTTATGTTTATCTCATCTATACTTCAAATGAATATAAATGCGACACTTCCTTGCTAGGAACTAGCGTTTGCAGATATCTACGTATCGTAGCAATAGAGTTCTAATGCTTCTCAAAACGCGATGTCGCATCTCATTTCAATGCTTCATGTTAAAATATAATATTCATTGCGAAGTGTCATGTATACCTCGTATTTGTTCCAAAAGAATGTAAATGCGACACTTCCTTGCTAGGAAGTAGCGTTTGCAGATGTCTACGTATCGAAGCAATAGAGTTCTAATGCTTCTCAAAAAGCGATATCGTTACTCATTACTACGATTCATGATAATATATAATGTTCATTGTGGAGTGTTATGTATACCTCGTATTCACTTCAAAAGAAGGTAAATGCGACACTTCCACGCTAGGAAGTAGCGTTTGCAGATGTCTACGTATCGAAGCAATAGTGTTCTAATGCTTCTTAAATCGCCATATTACATCACATTTCTATGTTTCATGATAAGATATAATATTCATTGTGGAGTGTTATGTATACCTCGTATTCACTTCAAAAGAATGTAAATGCGACACTTCCTTGCTAGGAAATAGCGTTTGCAGATGTCTACGTATCGAAGCAGTAGAGTTCTAATGCTTCTTAAATCGCCATATCGCATCTCATTTCTATGTTTCATGATAAGATATAATATTCATTGTGGAGTGTTATGTATACCTCGTATTCGTTTCAAAAGAATGTAAATGCGACACGTCCTTGCTAGGAAGTAGCGTTTGCAGATGTCTACGTATCGAAGCAATAGTGTTCTAGTGATTCTTAAATCGCGATATCGCATCTCATTTCTATGTTTCATGACAATATATAATATTCATTGCGAATGGTCATGTGTACCTCGCATACACTTAAAATGAATGTAAATTCGACACTGCCTTGCTAGGAAATAGCGTTTGCAAATGTCTTCGTATCGAAGCAATAGATTTCTAACGCCTGCTAATTCGCGATATCGCATCTCATATCTATGTTTCATGATAATATATAATATTCATTGCGAAGTTTCATGTATACCTCGCATACAATTCAAACGAATGTGAATGCAACAGTTCCTTGCTAGGAAATAGTGTTTGCAGATGTCTACGTATCGGAGCAATAGAGTTCTAATGCTTCATAAATCGTCATATCGCATCGCATTTCTATGTTTCATGATAAGATATAATATTCATTGCGAAGTGTCACGTATACCTCGTATTCCTTTCAAAAGGATGTAAATGCGACACTTCCTTGCTAGGAAGTAGCGTTTGCAGATGTCTACGTATCGAAGCAATAGAGTTCTAATGCTTCTTAAATCGCGATATTGCACCTCATTTCTATGTTTCATGATAAGATATAATATTCATTGTGTAGTGTTATGTTTATCTCATCTATACTTCAAATGAATGTAAATGCGACACTTCCTTGCTAGGAAATAGCGTTTGCAGATGTCTGCGTATCGTGGCAGTAGAGTTCTAATGCTTCTTAAATCGCCATATCGCATCTCATTTCTATGTTTCATGATATGATATAATATTCATTGCGCAGTGTTATGTATACCTATTATTCACTTCAAAAGAATGTAAATGCTACAATTTCTTGCTAGGAAATAGCGTTTGCAGATGTCTACGTATCGAAGTAATAGACATCAAATGCTTTATAAGTCGCCATATCTTATCTCATTTCTATGTTTCATGATAAGATATAATATTCATTGCGAAGTGTCATGTATACCTCGTATTCCTTTCAAAAGAATGTAAATGCGACACTTCCTTGCTAGGAAATAGCGTTTCCAGATGTCTACGTATCGAAGCAATAGTGTTCTAATGCTTCTTAAATCGCGATATCGCATCTCATTTCTATGTTTCATGACAATATATAATATTCATTGCGAATGTCATGTATACCTCGCATACAATTCAAACGAATGTGAATGCGACAGTTCCTTGCTGGGAAGTAGTGTTTCCAGATGTCTACGTATCGAAGCAATAGTGTTGTAATGCTTCTTAAATCGTCATATCGCATCTCATTTCTATGTTTCATGATAAGATATAATATTCATTGTGCAGTGTTATGTATATCTCGTCTATACTTCAAATGGATGTAAATGCGACACTTCCTTGCTAGGAAATATCGTTTGCAGATGTCTACGTATCGTGGCATTAGGGTCCTAATGCTTCTCAAAACGCGAAATCGCTACTCATTACTATATTTCATGTTAATATATAATATTCATTGTGGAGTGTTATGTATACCTCGCATACACTTCAAATGAATGTGAATGCGACAGTTCCTTGCTAGGAAATAGCGTTTGCAGATATCTACGTATCGTGGCATTAGAGGTCTAATGCTTCTCAATACGCGATATCGCTTCGCATTACTATGTTTCATGATAATATATAATATTCATTGCCAAGTGTCATGTATACCTCGCATACAATTCAAACGAATGTGAATGCGACAGTTCCTTGCTGGGAAGTAGTGTTTCCAGATGTCTACGTATCGAAGCAATAGTGTTGTAATGCTTCTTAAATCGTCATATCGCATCTCATTTCTATGTTTCATGATAAGATATAATATTCATTGTGCAGTGTTATGTATATCTCGTCTATACTTCAAATGGATGTAAATGCGACACTTCCTTGCTAGGAAATATCGTTTGCAGATGTCTACGTATCGTGGCATTAGGGTCCTAATGCTTCTCAAAACGCGAAATCGCTACTCATTACTATATTTCATGTTAATATATAATATTCATTGTGGAGTGTTATGTATACCTCGCATACACTTCAAATGAATGTGAATGCGACAGTTCCTTGCTAGGAAATAGCGTTTGCAGATATCTACGTATCGTGGCATTAGAGGTCTAATGCTTCTCAATACGCGATATCGCTTCGCATTACTATGTTTCATGATAATATATAATATTCATTGCCAAGTGTCATGTATACCTCGCATACAATTCAAAAGAATGTAAATGCGACACTCCCTTGCTAGGAAGTAGCGTTTGCAGATGTCTACGTATCGAAGCAATAGAGTTCTAGTGCTTCTCAAAACGCGATATCGCTACTCATTACTATGTTTCATGATAATATATAATATTCATTGTGGAGTGTTATGTATACCTCGTATTCACTTCAAAAGAATGTAAATGCGACACTTCCTTGCGAGGAAGTAGCG
The DNA here is from genome assembly GCF_050948175.1 of Xylocopa sonorina. Lineage (NCBI taxonomy): Eukaryota > Metazoa > Arthropoda > Insecta > Hymenoptera > Apidae > Xylocopa > Xylocopa sonorina. Next base: position 4,301,340 of record NW_027490091.1, read on the forward strand.
TTTGCAGATGTCTACGTATCGAACCAATAGATTTATAATGCCTCTTAAATCGCCATATCGCGTCTCATTTCTATGTTTCATGATAAGATATAATATTCATTGTGCAGTGTCATGTATATCTCGTCTATACTACAAATGAATGTAAATGCGACACTTCCCACCTGGGAAATCTCGTTTGCAGATGTCTACGTATCGTGGCATTAGAGGTCTAATGCTTCTCAATACGCGATATCGCTTCGCATTACTATGTTTCATGATAATATATAATATTCATTGCCAAGTGTCATGTATACCTCATATTCCTTACAAAAGAATGTAAATGCGACACTTCCTTGCTAGGAAGTTGCGTTTGCAGATGTCTACGTATCGAAGCAATAGAGTTCTAATGCTTCTCAAAAAGCGATATCGCTACTCATTACTACGTTTCATGATAATATATAATGTTCATTGTGGAGTGTAATGTATACCTCGTATTCACTTCAAAAGAGTGTAAATGCGACACTTCCATGCTAGGAAGTAGCGTTTGCAGATGTCTACGTATCGAAGCAATAGTGTTCTAATGCTTCTTAAATCGCCATATTACATCACATTTCTATGTTTCATGATAAGATATAATATTCATTGTGGAGTGTTATGTATACCTCGTATTCACTTCAAAAGAATGTAAATGCGACACTTCCTTGCTAGGAAATAGCGTTTGCAGATGTCTACGTATCGAAGCAGTAGAGTTCTAATGCTTCTTAAATCGCCATATCGCATCTCATTTCTATGTTTCATGACAAGATATAATATTCATTGTGGAGTGTTATGTATACCTCGTATTGGTTTCAAAAGAATGTAAATGCGACACATCCTTGCTAGGAAGTAGCGTTTGCAGATGTCTACGTATCGAAGCAATAGTGTTCTAGTGATTCTTAAATCGCGATATCGCATCTCATTTCTATGTTTCATGACAATATATAATATTCATTGCGAATGGTCATGTGTACCTCGCATACACTTAAAATGAATGTAAATGCGACACTGCCTTGCTAGGAAATAGCGTTTGCAAATGTCTTCGTATCGAAGCAATAGATTTCTAACGCTTGCTAATTCGCGATATCGCATCTCATATCTATGTTTCATGATAATATATAATATTCATTGCGAAGATTAATGTATACCTCGCATACAATTCAAACGAATGTGAATGCAACAGTTCCTTGCTAGGAAATAGTGTTTGCAGATGTCTACGTATCGGAGCAATAGAGTTCTAATGCTTCATAAATCTTCATATCGCATCGCATTTCTATGTTTCATGATAAGATATAATATTCATTGCGAAGTGTCACGTATACCTCGTATTCCTTTCAAATGGATGTAAATGCGACACTTCCTTGCTAGGAAGTAGCGTTTGCAGATGTCTACGTATCGAAGCAATAGAGTTCTAATGCTTCTTAAATCGCGATATCGCATCTCATTTCTACGTTTCATGACAATATATAATATTCATTGCGAAGTGTCATGTATACCTCGCATACAATTCAAACGAATGTGAATGCGACAGTTCCTTGCTGGGAAGTAGTGTTTGCAGATGTCTACGTATCGAAGCAATGGAGTTGTAATGCTTCTTAAATCGTCATATCGCATCTCATTTCTATGTTTCATGATAAGATATAATATTCATTGTGCAGTGTTATGTGTATCTCGTCTATACTTCAAATGGATGTAAATGCGACACTTCCTTGCTAGGAAATAGCGTTTGCAGATATCTACGTATCGTGGCATTAGAGTTCTAATGCTTCTCAAAACGCGATATCGCATCTCATTTCTATGTTTCATGATAAGATATAATATTCACAGTGCAGTGTTATGTATACCTCGTATTTGTTCCAAAGGAATGTAAATGCGACACTTCCTTGCTAGGAAGTAGCGTTTGCAGATGTCTACGTATAGAAGCAATAGTGTTCTAATGCCTCTTAAATCGCCATATTACATCACATTTCTATGTTTCATGATAAGATATAATATTCATTGTGGAGTGTTATGTTTATCTCATCTATACTTCAAATGAATGTAAATGCGACACTTCCTTGCTAGGAAATAGCGTTTGCAGATGTCTGCGTATCGTGGCAGTAGAGTTCTAATGCTCCTTAAATCGCGAAATCGCATCTCATTCCTATGTTTCATGATAAGATATAATATTCATTGTGCCGTGTTATTCTTACCTCGTATTCACTTCAAAAGAATGTAAATGCGACACTTCCTTGCTAGGAAATAGCGTTTGCAGATGTCTACGTATCGAAGCAATAGATTTCTAAAGCTTGCTAATTCGCGATATCGAATCTCATATCTGTGTTTCATGATAATATATAATATTCATTGCGAAGTTTCATGTATACCTCGCATACAATTCAAACGAATGTGAATGCAACAGTTGCTTGCTGGGAAATAGTGTTTGCAGATGTCTACGTATCGGAGTAATAGAGTTCTAATGCTTCATAAATCGTCATATCGCATCGCATTTCTATGTTTCATGAAAAGACATAATATTCATTGCGAAGTGTCACGAATACCTCGTATTCCTTTCAAAAGAATGTAAATGCGACACTTCCTTGCTAGGAAGTAGCGTTTGCAGATGTCTACGTATCGAAGCAATAGAGTTCTAATGCTTCTTAAATCGCGATATCGCATCTCATTTCTATGTTTCATGACAATATATAATATTCATTGCGAATGGTCATGTGTACCTCGCATACACTTAAAATGAATGTAAATGCGACACTGCCTTGCTAGGAAATAGCGTTTGCAAATGTCTTCGTATCGAAGCAATAGATTTCTAACGCCTGCTAATTCGCGATATCGCATCTCATATCTATGTTTCATGATAATATATAATATTCATTGCGAAGTTTCATGTATACCTCGCATACAATTCAAACGAATGTGAATGCAACAGTTCCTTGCTAGGAAATAGTGTTTGCAGATGTCGACGTATCGGAGCAATAGAGTTCTAATGCTTCATAAATCGTCATATCGCATCGCATTTCTATGTTTCATGATAACATATAATATTCATTGCGAAGTGTCACGTATACCTCGTATTCCTTTCAAAAGGATGTAAATGCGACACTTCCTTGCTAGGAAGTAGCGTTTGCAGATGTCTACGTATCGAAGCAATAGAGTTCTAATGCTTCTTAAATCGCGATATCGCACCTCATTTCTACGTTTCATGATAAGATATAGTATTCATTGCGAAGTGTCATTTATACCTCGTTTTCCTTTCAAAAGAATGTAAATGCGACACTTCCTTGCTAGGAAAGAGCGTTGGCAGATATCTACGTATCGAAGCAATAGAGTTCTAATGCTTCTTAAATCGCGATATCGCATCTCATTTCTATGTTTCATGCTAAGATATAATATTCACAGTGCAGTGTTATGTATACCTCGTATTTGTTCCAAATGAATGTAAATGCGACACTTCCTTGCTAGGAAATAGCGTTTGCAGATGTCTTCGTATCGAAGCAATAGATTTCTAACGCCTGCTAATTCGCGATATCGCATCTCATATCTATGTTTCATGATAATATATAATATTCATTGCGAAGTTTCATGTATACCTCGCATACAATTCAAACGAGTGTGAATGCAACAGTTCCTTGCTAGGAAATAGTGTTTGCAGATGTCTACGTATCGAAGCAATAGTTTTCTAATGCTTCTTAAATCGTCATATCGCATCTCATATCTACGTTTCATGATAAGATATAATAATCATTGCGGAGTGTTATGTATACCTCGTATTCACTTCAAAAGAATGTAAATGCGAAACTTCCTTGCTAGGTAATAGCGTTTGCAGATGTCCACATATCGAAGCAGTAGAGTTCTAATGCTTCTTAAATCGCCATATCGTATCTCATTTCTATGTTTCATGATAAGATATAATATAAATTGTGGAGTAATATGTATACCTCGTATTCGTTTCAAAAGAATGTAAATGCGACACGTCCTTGCTAGGAAGTAGCGTTTGCAGATGTCTACGTATCGAAGCAATAGAGTTCTAACGCTTGCTAATCCGCGATATCGCATCTCATATATATGTTTCATGATAATATATAATATTCATTGCGAAGTTTCATGTATACCTCGCATACAATTCAAACGAATGTGAATGCAACAGTTCCTTGCTGGGAAATAGTGTTTGCAGATGTCTACGTATCGGAGCAATAGAGTTCTAATGCTTCATAAATCGTCATATCGCATCGCATTTCTATGTTTCATGAAAAGACATAATATTCATTGCGAAGTGTCACGAATACCTCGTATTCCTTTCAAAAGAATGTAAATGCGACACTTCCTTGCTAGGAAGTAGCGTTTGCAGATGTCTACGTATCGATGCAATAGAGTTCTAATGCTTCTTAAATCGCGATATCGCATCTCATTTCTATGTTTCATGACAATATATAATATTCATTGCGAATGGTCATGTGTACCTCGCATACACTTAAAATGAATGTAAATGCGACACTGCCTTGCTAGGAAATAGCGTTTGCAAATGTCTTCGTATCGAAGCAATAGATTTCTAACGCCTGCTAATTCGCGATATCGCATCTCATATCTATGTTTCATGATAATATATAATATTCATTGCGAAGTTTCATGTATACCTCGCATACAATTCAAACGAATGTGAATGCAACAGTTCCTTGCTAGGAAATAGTGTTTGCAGATGTCTACGTATCGGAGCAATAGAGTTCTAATGCTTCATAAATCGTCATATCGCATCGCATTTCTATGTTTCATGATAAGATATAATATTCATTGCGAAGTGTCACGTATACCTCGTATTCCTTTCAAAAGGATGTAAATGCGACACTTCCTTGCTAGGAAGTAGCGTTTGCAGATATCTACGTATCGAAGCAATAGAGTTCTAATGCTTCTTAAATCGCGGTATCGCACCTCATTTCTACGTTTCATGATAAGATATAATATTCATTGCGAAGTGTCATTTATACCTCGTTTTCCTTTCAAAAGAATGTAAATGCGACACTTCCTTGCTAGGAAAGAGCGTTGGCAGATATCTACGTATCGAAGCAATAGAGTTCTAATGCTTCTTAAATCGCGATATCGCATCTCATTTCTATGTTTCATGATAAGATATAATATTCACTGTGCAGTGTTATGTATACCTCGTATTTGTTCCAAATGAATGTAAATGCGACACTTCCTTGCTAGGAAATAGCGTTTGCAGATGTCTACGTATCGAAGCAATAGAGTTCTAAAGCTTGCTAATTCGCGATATCGAATCTCATATCTGTGTTTCATGATAATATATAATATTCATTACCAAGTGTCATGTATACCTCGTATTCCTTACAAAAGAATGTAAATGCGACACTTCCTTGCTAGGAAATAGTGTTTGCAGATGTCTACGTATCGGAGCAATAGAGTTCTAATGCTTCATAAATCGTCATATCGCATCGCATTTCTATGTTTCATGATAAGATATAATATTCATTGCGAAGTGTCACGTATACCTCGTACTCCTTTCAAAAGAATGTAAATGCGACACTTCCTTGCTAGGAAGTAGCGTTTGCAGATTTCTACGTATCGAAGCAATAGAGTTCTAATGCTTCTTAAATCGCCATATCGCATCTCATTTCTATGTTTCATGATAAGATATAATATTCATTGTGGAGTGTTATGTATACCTCGTATTCGTTTCAAAAGAATGTAAATGCGACACGTCCTTGCTAGGAAGTAGCGTTTGCAGATGTCTACGTATCGAAGCAATAGTGTTCTAGTGATTCTTAAATCGCGATATCGCATCTCATTTCTATGTTTCATGACAATATATAATATTCATTGCGAATGGTCATGTGTACCTCGCATACACTTAAAATGAATGTAAATTCGACACTGCCTTGCTAGGAAATAGCGTTTGCAAATGTCTTCGTATCGAAGCAATAGATTTCTAACGCCTGCTAATTCGCGATATCGCATCTCATATCTATGTTTCATGATAATATATAATATTCATTGCGAAGTTTCATGTATACCTCGCATACAATTCAAACGAATGTGAATGCAACAGTTCCTTGCTAGGAAATAGTGTTTGCAGATGTCTACGTATCGGAGCAATAGAGTTCTAATGCTTCATAAATCGTCATATCGCATCGCATTTCTATGTTTCATGATAAGATATAATATTCATTGCGAAGTGTCACGTATACCTCGTATTCCTTTCAAAAGGATGTAAATGCGACACTTCCTTGCTAGGAAGTAGCGTTTGCAGATGTCTACGTATCGAAGCAATAGAGTTCTAATGCTTCTTAAATCGCGATATTGCACCTCATTTCTATGTTTCATGATAAGATATAATATTCATTGTGTAGTGTTATGTTTATCTCATCTATATTTCAAATGAATGTAAATGCGACACTTCCTTGCTAGGAAATAGCGTTTGCAGATGTCTGCGTATCGTGGCAGTAGAGTTCTAATGCTTCTTAAATCGCCATATCGCATCTCATTTCTATGTTTCATGATATGATATAATATTCATTGCGCAGTGTTATGTATACCTATTATTCACTTCAAAAGAATGTAAATGCTACAATTTCTTGCTAGGAAATAGCGTTTGCAGATGTCTACGTATCGAAGTAATAGACATCAAATGCTTTATAAGTCGCCATATCTTATCTCATTTCTATGTTTCATGATAAGATATAATATTCATTGCGAAGTGTCATGTATACCTCGTATTCCTTTCAAAAGAATGTAAATGCGACACTTCCTTGCTAGGAAATAGCGTTTCCAGATGTCTACGTATCGAAGCAATAGTGTTCTAATGCTTCTTAAATCGCGATATCGCATCTCATTTCTATGTTTCATGACAATATATAATATTCATTGCGAATGTCATGTATACCTCGCATACAATTCAAACGAATGTGAATGCGACTGTTCCTTGCTGGGAAGTAGTGTTTCCAGATGTCTACGTATCGAAGCAATAGTGTTGTAATGCTTCTTAAATCGTCATATCGCATCTCATTTCTATGTTTCATGATAAGATATAATATTCATTGTGCAGTGTTATGTATATCTCGTCTATACTTCAAATGGATGTAAATGCGACACTTCCTTGCTAGGAAATATCGTTTGCAGATGTCTACGTATCGTGGCATTAGGGTCCTAATGCTTCTCAAAACGCGAAATCGCTACTCATTACTATATTTCATGTTAATATATAATATTCATTGTGGAGTGTTATGTATACCTCGCATACACTTCAAATGAATGTGAATGCGACAGTTCCTTGCTAGGAAATAGCGTTTGCAGATATCTACGTATCGTGGCATTAGAGGTCTAATGCTTCTCAATACGCGATATCGCTTCGCATTACCATGTTTCATGATAATATATAATATTCATTGCCAAGTGTCATGTATACCTCGCATACAATTCAAAAGAATGTAAATGCGACACTCCCTTGCTAGGAAGTAGCGTTTGCAGATGTCTACGTATCGAAGCAATAGAGTTCTAGTGCTTCTCAAAACGCGATATCGCTACTCATTACTATGTTTCATGATAATATATAATATTCATTGTGGAGTGTTATGTATACCTCGTATTCACTTCAAAAGAATGTAAATGCGACACTTCCTTGCGAGGAAGTAGCGTTTGCAGATGTCTACGTATCGAACCAATAGATTTATAATGCCTCTTAAATCGCCATATCGCGTCTCATTTCTATGTTTCATGATAAGATATAATATTCATTGTGCAGTGTCATGTATATCTCGTCTATACTACAAATGAATGTAAATGCGACACTTCCCACCTGGGAAATCTCGTTTGCAGATGTCTACGTATCGTGGCATTAGAGGTCTAATGCTTCTCAATACGCGATATCGCTTCGCATTACTATGTTTCATGATAATATATAATATTCATTGCCAAGTGTCATGTATACCTCATATTCCTTACAAAAGAATGTAAATGCGACACTTCCTTGCTAGGAAGTTGCGTTTGCAGATGTCTACGTATCGAAGCAATAGAGTTCTAATGCTTCTCAAAAAGCGATATCGCTACTCATTACTACGTTTCATGATAATATATAATGTTCATTGTGGAGTGTAATGTATACCTCGTATTCACTTCAAAAGAGTGTAAATGCGACACTTCCATGCTAGGAAGTAGCGTTTGCAGATGTCTACGTATCGAAGCAATAGTGTTCTAATGCTTCTTAAATCGCCATATTACATCACATTTCTATGTTTCATGATAAGATATAATATTCATTGTGGAGTGTTATGTATACCTCGTATTCACTTCAAAAGAATGTAAATGCGACACTTCCTTGCTAGGAAATAGCGTTTGCAGATGTCTACGTATCGAAGCAGTAGAGTTCTAATGCTTCTTAAATCGCCATATCGCATCTCATTTCTATGTTTCATGACAAGATATAATATTCATTGTGGAGTGTTATGTATACCTCGTATTGGTTTCAAAAGAATGTAAATGCGACACATCCTTGCTAGGAAGTAGCGTTTGCAGATGTCTACGTATCGAAGCAATAGTGTTCTAGTGATTCTTAAATCGCGATATCGCATCTCATTTCTATGTTTCATGACAATATATAATATTCATTGCGAATGGTCATGTGTACCTCGCATACACTTAAAATGAATGTAAATGCGACACTGCCTTGCTAGGAAATAGCGTTTGCAAATGTCTTCGTATCGAAGCAATAGATTTCTAACGCTTGCTAATTCGCGATATCGCATCTCATATCTATGTTTCATGATAATATATAATATTCATTGCGAAGATTAATGTATACCTCGCATACAATTCAAACGAATGTGAATGCAACAGTTCCTTGCTAGGAAATAGTGTTTGCAGATGTCTACGTATCGGAGCAATAGAGTTCTAATGCTTCATAAATCTTCATATCGCATCGCATTTCTATGTTTCATGATAAGATATAATATTCATTGCGAAGTGTCACGTATACCTCGTATTCCTTTCAAAAGGATGTAAATGCGACACTTCCTTGCTAGGAAGTAGCGTTTGCAGATGTCTACGTATCGAAGCAATAGAGTTCTAATGCTTCTTAAATCGCGATATCGCATCTCATTTCTATGTTTCATGACAATATATAATATTCATTGCGAAGTGTCATGTATACCTCGCATACAATTCAAACGAATGTGAATGCGACAGTTCCTTGCTGGGAAGTAGTGTTTGCAGATGTCTACGTATCGAAGCAATAGAGTTGTAATGCTTCTTAAATCGTCATATCGCATCTCATTTCTATGTTTCATGATAAAATATAATATTCATTGTGCAGTGTTATTTATATCTCGTCTATACTTCAAATGGATGTAAATGCGACACTTCCTTGCTAGGAAATAGCGTTTGCCGATGTCTACGTATCGTGGCATTAGAGTCCTAATGCTTCTCAAAACGCGAAATCGCTACTCATTACTATGTTTCATGTTAATATATAATATTCATTGTGGAGTGTTATGTATACCTCGCATACACTTCAAATGAATGTGAATGCGACAGTTCCTTGCTAGGAAATAGCGTTTGCAGATATCTACGTATCGTGGCATTAGAGGTCTAATGCTTCTCAATACGCGATATCGCTTCGCATTACTATGTTTCGTGATAATATATAATATTCATTGCCAAGTGTCATGCATACCACGCATACAATTCAAAAGAATGTAAATGCCACACTTCCTTGCTAGGAAGTAGTGTTTGCAGATGTCTACGTATCGAAGCAATAGAGTTCTAAATCTTTCTAATTCGCGATATCGCATCTCATTACTATGTTTCATGATAAGATATAATACTCATTGCGAAGTGTCAGGTATACCTCGTATTCCTTTCAAAAGAATGTAAATGCGACACTTCCTTGCTAGGAAGTAGCGTTTGCAGATGTCTACGTATCGAAGCAATAGAGTTCTAATGCTTCTTAAATCGCCATATCGCATCTCAATTCTATGCTTCATGATAATATATAATATTCATTGTGGAGTGTTATGTATACCTCGTATTCACTTCAAAAGAATGTAAATGCGACTCTTCCTTGCTTGGAAATAGCGTTTGCAGATGTCTACGTATCGAAGCAATAGTTTTCTAATGCCTCTTAAATCGTCATATCGCATCTCATATGTACGGTTCATGATAAGATATAATATTTATTGCGAAGTGTCATGTATACCTCGTATTCCTTTCAAAAGAATGTAAATGCGACACTTCCTTCCTAGGAAGTAGCGTTTGCAGATGTCTACGTATCGAAGCAATAGAGTTCTAATGCTTCTTAAACCGTCATATCGCATCTCATGTTTATGTTTCATGATAAGGTATAATATTCATTGTGCAGTGTTATGAATACCTCGTTTTCACTTCAAAAGAATGTAAATGCGACACTTCCTTGCTAGGAAGTAGCGTTTGCAGATGTCTACGTATCGAAGCAATAGAGTTCTAATGCTTCTTAAACCGTCATATCGCATCTCATGTTTATGTTTCATGATAAGGTACAATATTCATTGCGATGTGTTATGTATACCTCGCATACACTTCAAATGAATGTGAATGCGACAGTTCCTTGCTAGGAAATAGTGTTTGCAGATATCTACGTTTCGAAGCAATGGTGTTCTAATGCTTCTTAAATGGCGATATCGCATCTCATTTCTATGTTTCATGACAATATATAACATTCATTGCGATGTGTTATGTATACCTCGCATACTCTTCAAATGAATGTGAATGCGACAGTTCCTTGCTAGGAAATAGTGTTTGCAGATATCTACGTTTCGAAGCTATAGAGTTCTAAAGCTTCTTAAATTGCGATATCGCATACCATTTCTATGTTTCATGATAACATATAATATTCATTGTGGAGTGTTATGTATACCTCGTATTCACATCAAAAGAATGTAAATGCGACACTTCCTTGCTAGGAAGTAGCGTTTGCAGATGTCTACGTATCGAAGCAATAGATTTCTAATGCTTGCTAGTTCGCGATATCGCATCTCATATCTACGTTTCATGATAAGATATAATATTCATTGCGAAGTGTCACGTATACCTCGCATGCGCTTCAAGTGAATGTGAATGCAACACTTCCTTGGTAGGGAATAGCGTTTGCAGATACCTACGTATCCAAGCCATAGAGTTCTAATTCTTCTTAAATCGCGATATCGCATCTCATTTCTATGTTTCATGACAATATATAAAATTCATTGCGAAGTGTCATGTATAGCACGCATACACTTAAAATGAATGTAAATGCGACACTTCCTTGCTAGGAAATAGCGTTTGCAGATGTCTACGTATCGAAGCAGTGGAGTTCTAATGCTTCTTAAATCGTCATACCGCATCTCATGTTTATGTTTCATGATAAGATATAATATTCATTGCGAAGTGTCATGTATACCTCGTATTCCTTTCAAAAGAATGTAAATGAGACACTTCTCTCCTAGGAAATAGCGAATGCAGATGTCTCCGCATCGAAGAAATAGTGTTCTAATGCTTCTTAAATCACGATATCGCATCTCATTTCTGTGTTTCGTGATAGGATATAATATTCATTGCGAAGTGTCATGTATACCTCGTATTCCTTTCAAAAGAATGCAAATGCGACACTTCCATGATAGAAAGGAGCGTTGGCAGATGTCTACGTATCGAAGCAATAGAGTTATAATGCTTCTTAAATCGCGATATCGCATCTCATTTCTATGTTTCATGATAAGATATAATATTCATTGTGCAGTGTTATGTATACGTCGTATTCACTTCAAAAGAATGTAAGCGCGACACTTCGTTGCCAGGAAATAGCGTTGGCAGATGTCTACGTATCGTACCATTAGAATTCTAATGCTTCTCAAAACGCGATATCGCTACTCATTACCATGTTTCATTATAATATATAATATTCATTGTGCAGTGTTATGAATACCTCGTATTCACTTCAAAAGAATGTAAATGCGACACTTCCTTGCTGGGAAATAGTGTTTGCAGATATCTACGTATCGAAGCAAAATTTTTCCATTGCTTCTTAAATCGTCATATCGCATCTCATTTCTATGTTTCATGATAAGATATAATATTCATTGTGCAGTGTTATGTATTCCTCGTATCCACTTGAGAAGAATGTAAATTCTACACTTCCCTGCCAGGAAGTAGCGTTTGCAGATGTCTACGTACCGAAGCAATAGAGTTCTAATGCTTCTTAAATCCTCATATCGCATCTCATTTCTATGTTTCATGATAGGATATAATATTCATTGCGAAGTGTCATGTATACCTCGCATACACTTCAAATGAATGTAAATGCGACACTTCCTTGCTAGGAAATAGCGTTTGCAAATGTCTACGTATCCAGGCAATAGAATTCTAATGCTTCTTAAATCGTCATATCGCATCCCATTTCTATGTTTCATGATAATATATAATATTCACTGCGAAGTGTCATGTATACCTCGCATACACTTCAAATGAATGTGAATGCGACACTTCCTTGCTTAGAAATAGCGTTTGCAGATGTCTACGTATCGAAACTACAGGTTTCTATTGCATCTTAAAGCGAGATGTTGCATCATATTTCTATGTTTCATGATAAGATATAATATTCATTGCGAAGCGTCATGTATTCCTCGTATTCACTTCAAAAGAATACAAAGGCGACACTTCCTTGCTAAGAAATATCACTTGCAGATGTCTACGTATCCAAGCAATAGAATTCTAATGCTTCTCAAAGCGCGATATCGCACCTCATTTCTATGTATCATGATAAGATATAATATTCATTGCGAAGTGTCATGTATACCTCGTATTCATTTGAAAAGAATGCAAATGCGTCACTTCATTGCTAGGAAGTAGCGTTTCCAGATGTCTACGTATCGAAACTACAGGTTTCTATTGCATCTTAAAGCGAGATGTTGCACCCTATTTCTGTGTTTCATGAAAGGATATAATATTCATTGCGAAGCGTCATGTATTCCTTGTATTCACTTCAAAATGTGGTAAGTGCGACACTTCCATGCTAGAAAATAGCGTCTGTAGTTGTCTCCGTATCGAAGCAGTAGTGTTCCAATGCTTTTTAAATCGCGATATCACATCTCATATCTATGTTCCATGATGACATATAATATTCATTGCAGTTTCATCTATACCTCGCACACACTTCAAGTGAATGTAAATGCGACACTTCCATGCAAGGAAATAGCGTTTGCAGGTATCTAAGTATCGTAGCAATAGAGTTCCAATGCCTCCTAAAAGGCGATATCGCATCTCATTCCTATGTTTCATGGTAAGATATAATATTCATTGCAAAGTGTCATGTATACCTCGCATACACTTGAAATGAATGTAAATGCGACACTTCCTTGCTAGGAAATAGCGCTTGCAGATACCTACGTGTCCAAGCCATAGAGTTCTAATACTTCTTAAAACGCGATATCGCATCTCACTTCTATGTTTCATGATAAGACATCATATTCATTGTGGACTGTTATGTATACCTCGTATTCACTTCAAAAGAATGTAAATGCGACACTTCTTTGCTAAGAAATAGCGTTTGCAGATGTCTACGTATCCAAGCAATAGAGTTCTAATGCTTCTTAAAACGCGATATCGCATCTCATTTCTATGTTTGATGATAGGATACAATATTCATTGCGAAGTGTCACTTATGCCTCGTTATTCACTTCAAAAGAAAGTAAATGCGACACTTCTTTGCTAGGAAGTAGAGTTTGCAGATGTCTACGTATCGTAACAATAGGGTTCTTATGCTCTTTATATCGCGATATCGCGTCTCATTTATATGTTACATTTATATGCTTTATATGCTTCGCATATTCATTGCGAAGCGTCATGTATTCCTCGTATTCACTTCAAAAGAATATAAAGGCGACACTTCCTTGCTAAGAAATATCACTTGCAGATGTCTACGTATCCAAGCAATTGAGTTCTAAAGCTTCTTAAATCGCGATATCGCATCTCATTTCTATGTTTCGTGATAAGATATAATATTCATTGTGCAGTGTTATGAATACCTCGTTTTCACTTCAAAAGAATGTAAATGCGACACTTCCTTGCTTGGAAATAGCGTTTGCAGATGTCTACGTATCGAAGCAATAGTTTTCCATTGCTTCTTAAATCGTCATATCGCGTCTCATATCTACGTTTCATGATAAGATATAGTATTCATTGCGAAGTGTCATGTATACCTCATGTTCCTTTGAAAAGAATGTAAATGCGACACTTCCTTGCTAGGAAGTAGAGTTTGCAGATGTCTACGTATCGATGCAATAGGGATCTAATTCTTCTTAAATCGCCATATCGCTTCTCATTTCTATGTTTCATGATAATATATACTATTCACTGCCAAGTGTCTTGTATACCTGGCATACACTTCAAATGAACGAAAATGCGACACTTCCTTGCTAGGAAATAGCGTTTGCAGATGTCTACGTATCGAAGCAATAGAGTTCTAATGCTTCTTAAATCGCGATATCGCATCACATTTCTAAGTTTCAGGATAAGATATAATAATCATTGTGCAGTGTTATCTATACCACGCATTCACTTCAAAAGAATGTAAATGCGACACTTCCTTGCTAGGAAGTAGTTTTCCAGATGTCTACGTATCGAAGCAATGGAGTTATAATGCTTCTTAAATCGTCATATCGCATCCCATTTCTATGTCTCATGATAATATATAATATTCACTGGGAAGTGTCATGTATACCTCGCATACACTTCAAATGAATGTAAATGCTACACTTCCTTGCTAGGAAATAGGGTTTGCAGATGTTTACGTATCGAAGCAACAGTGTTCTAATGCTTCTTAAATCGCGATATCACATCTCATATCTATGTTTCATGATAATATATAATATTCACTGCGAAGTGTCATGTATACCTCGCATACACTTCAAATGAATGTGAATGCGACACTTCCTTGCTTGGAAATAGCGTTTGCAGATGTCTACGTATCGAAACTACAGGTTTCTATTGCATCTTAAAGCGAGATGTTGCATCATATTTCTATGTTTCATGATAAGATATAATATTCATTGCGAAGCGTCATGTATTCTTCGTATTGACTTCAAAAGAATATAAAGGCGACACTTCCTTGCTAAGAAATATCACTTGCAGATGTCTACGTATCCAAGCAATAGAATTCTAATGCTTCTCAAAGCGCGATATCGCATCTCATTTCTATGTATCATGATAAGATATAATATTCATTGCGAAGTGTCATGTATACCTCGTATTCATTTGAAAAGAATGCAAATGCGTCACTTCATTGCTAGGAAGTAGCGTTTCCAGATGTCTACGTATCGAAACTACAGGTTTCTATTGCATCTTAAAGCGAGATGTTGCACCCTATTTCTATGTTTCATGAAAAGATATAATATTCATTGCGAAGCGTCATGTATTCCTTGTATTCACATCAAAATGTGGTAAGTGCGACACATCCATCCTAGGAAATAGCGTCTGTAGTTGTCTCCGTATCGAAGCAGTAGTGTTCCAATGCTTTTTAAATCGCGATATCACATCTCATATCTGTGTTCCATGATGACATATAATATTCATTGCAGTTTCATCTATACCTCGCACACACTTCAAGTGAATGTAAATGCGACACTTCCATGCAAGGAAATAGCGTTTGCAGGTATCTACGTATCGCAGCAATAGAGTTCCAATGCCTCCTAAAAGGCGATATCGCATCTCATTCCTATGTTTCATGATAAGATATAATATTCATTGCAAAGTGTCATGTATACCTCGCATACACTTGAAATGAATGTAAATGCGAAACTTCCTTGCTAGGAAATAGCGCTTGCAGATACCTACGTGTCCAAGCCATAGAGTTCTAATACTTCTTAAAACGCGATATCGCATCTCACTTCTATGTTTCATGATAAGACATCATATTCATTGTGGACTGTTATGTATACCTCGTATTCACTTCAAAAGAATGTAAATGCGACACTTCTTTGCTAAGAAATAGCGTTTGCAGATGTCTACGTATCCAAGCAATAGAGTTCTAATGCTTCTTAAAACGCGATATCGCATCTCATTTCTATGTTTGATGATAGGATACAATATTCATTGCGAAGTGTCACTTATGCCTCGTTATTCACTTCAAAAGAAAGTAAATGCGACACTTCTTTGCTAGGAAGTAGAGTTTACAGATGTCTACGTATCGTAACAATAGGGTTCTTATGCTCTTTATATCGCGATATGGCATCTCATTTATATGTTACATTTATATGCTTTATATGCTTCGCATATTCATTGCGAAGCGTCATGTATTCCTCGTATTCACTTCAAAAGAATATAAAGGCGACACTTCCTTGCTAAGAAATATCACTTGCAGATGTCTACCTATCCAAGCAATTGAGTTCAAAAGCTTCTTAAATCGCGATATCGCATCTCATTTCTATGTTTCATGATAAGATATAATATTCATTGTGCAGTGTTATGAATACCTCGTATTCACTTCAAAAGAATGTAAATGCGACACTTCCTTGCTTGGAAATAGCGTTTGCAGATGTCTACGTATCGAAGCAATAGTTTTCCATTGCTTCTTAAATCGTCATATCGCATCTCATATCTACGTTTCATGATAAGATATAGTATTCATTGCGAAGTGTCATGTATACCTCATGTTCCTTTCAAAAGAATGTAAATGCGACACTTCCTTGCTAGGAAGTAGAGTTTGCAGATGTCTACGTATCGATGCAATAGGGATATAATTCTTCTTAAATCGCCATATCGCTTCTCATTTCTATGTTTCATGATAATATATACTATTCACTGCCAAGTGTCATGTATACCTGGCATACACTTCAAATGAACGAAAATGCGACACTTCCTTGCAAGGAAATAGCGTTTGCAGATGTCTACGTATCGAAGCAATAGAGTTCTAATGCTTCTTAAATCGCGATATCGCATCCCATTTCTAAGTTTCACGATAAGATATAATAATCATTGTGCAGTGTTATCTATACCACGTATTCACTTCAAAAGAATGTAAATGCGACACTTCCTTGCTAGGAAGTAGTTTTCCAGATGTCTACGTATCGAAGCAATAGAGTTATAATGCTTCTTAAATCGTCATATCGCATCCCATTTCTATGCTTCATGTTAAGATATAATATTCATTGCGAAGTGTCATGTATACCTCGCATACACTTCAAACGAATGTGAGTGCGACAGTTCCTTGCTAGGGAATAGTGTTTACAGATGTCTACGTATCGAAGCAATAGATTTCTAAAGCTTGCTAATTCGCGATATCGCATCTCATTACTATGTTTCATGATAATATATAATATTCATTGCGAAGTGTCATGTATACCTCGCATACACTTCAAATGAATGTGAATGCGACTGTTATTTGCTAGGAAATAGTATTTGCAGATATCTACGTATCGAGGCAATAGAGTACTAAAGCTTCTTAAATCGCCATTTCGCATCTCATTTCTATGTTTCATGATAAGATATAATATTCATTGTGCAGTGTTATGTATAACTCGTCTATACTTCAAATGAATGTAAATGCGACACTTCCTTGCTAGGAAATAGCGTGTGCAGATGTCTACGTTTCGAAGCAATAGAGTTCTAATGCTTCTCAAAACGCGATATCGATACTCATTACTATGTTTCAAGATAATATATAATATTCATTGTGGAGTGTTATGTATACTTCGTATTCACTTCAAAAGAATGTAAATGCGACACTTCCTGGCTTGGAAATAGCGTTTGCAGATGTCTACGTATCGAAGCAATGGAGTACTAAAACTTGCTAATTCGCGATATCACATCTCATTTCTATGCTTCATGATAAGATATAATATTCATTGTGCAGTGTTATGTATACCTCGTATTCACCTCAAAAGAGTGTAAATGCGACACTTCCTTGCTAGGAAATAGCGTTTGCAGATGACTACGTATCGAAGCAATAGAGTTCTAATGCTTCTTATATCGCGATATCGCATCTCATTTCGATGTTTCACGAAAAGATATAATATTCTTTGTGCAGTGTTATGTATACCTCGTATTCACCTCAAAAGAGTGTAAATGCGACAATTCCTTGCTAGGAAATAGCGTTTGCAGATGCATATGTATCGAAGCAATGGAGTTCCAATGCTTCTTAAATCGTCATATCGCATCTCATTTCTATGTTTCGTGATAAGATATAATATTCACTGCGAAGTGTCATGTATACCTCGTATTCCTTTCAAAAGATTGTAAATGCGACACTTCCTTGCTAGGAAGTAGCGCTTGCAGATGTTTTCGTATCGAAGCAATAGGGATCTAATGCTCCTTAATCCGCCATATCGCTTCTCATTTCTAGGTTTCATGATAAGATACAATATTCATTGTGCAGTGTTATGTATACATCGTATTCACTTGAAAAGAATGTAAATGCGACACTTCCTTCCTAGGAAGTAGCGTTTGCAGATGTCTACGTATCGAAGCAATAGATTTCTAATGCTTCTTAAATCGTCATATCGCATCTCATTTCTATGTTTCATGATAAGATATAATATTCATTGCGAAGTGTCATGTTTACCTCGAACTCACTTCAAATGAATGTAGATGCGACACATCCTTGCTAGGAAATAGCGTTTGCAGATGTCTACGTATCGAAGCAATAGATTTCTAATGCTTCCTAAATCGCGATATCGCATCTCATTTCTATGTTTCATGATAAGATATAATATTCATTGTGCAGTGTTATGTATACCACGTATTCACCTCAAAAGAATGTAAATGCGACACTTCCTTGCTAGGAAATAGCGTTTGCAGATGTATATGTATCGAAACAATACAGTTCTAATACTTCTTAAATCGAAATATCGTATCTCATATCTATGTTCCATGATAAGATATAATGTTCATTGCGAAGTGTCATGTATACCTGGCATACACTTCAAATGAATGTAAATGCGATACTTCGTTTCTAGGAAATAACGTTTCCAGACGCCTATGTATCGAAGCAATAGATTTCTAATGCTCCTTACAACGCGATATCGCTACGCATTACCATGTTTCATGATAATATATAATATTCATTGCGGAGTGTTATGTATACCTCGTATTCACTTCGAAAGTATGTAAATGCGAAACTTCCTTCCTAGGTAATAGCGTTTGCAGATGTCTACTTATCGAAGCAGTAGAGATCTAATGCTTCTTAAATCGCCATATCGCATCTCATTTCTATGTTTCATGATAAGATATAATATTCATTGTGGAGTGTTATGTATACCTCGTATTCACTTCAAAAGAATGTAAATGCGACACGTCCTTGCTAGGAAGTAGCGTTTGCAAATATCTACGTATCGAAGCAATAGATTTCTAAAGCTCGCTAATTCGCGATATCGCATCTCATATCTATGTTTCATGATAATATATAATATTCATTGCGAAGTTTCATATATTCCTCGCATACAATTCAAACGACTGTGAATGCGACAGTTCCTTGCTGGGAAATAGTGTTTGCAGATGTCTACGTATCGAAGCAATAGAGTTCTAATGTTTCTTAAATCGTCATATCGCATCTCATTCATATGTTTCATGATAAGATATAACATTCATTGCGAAGTGTCACGTATACCTCGTATTCCTTTCAAAAGTATGTAAAAGCGACACTTCCTTGCTAGGAAGTAGCGTTTGCAGATGTCTACTTATCGAAGCAATAGAGTTCTAATGCATCTTAAACGGCCATATTACATCTCATTTCTATGTTTCATGATAAGATATAATATTCATTGCGAGGTGCCATGTATACCTCGCATACACTTCAATTGAATGTACATGCGACACTTCCTTGCTAGGAAATAGCGTTTGCAGATGTCTACGTATCGAAGCAATAGAATTCTAAACATTGCTAATTCGCGATATCGCATCTCATATCTATGTTTCATGATAATATATAATATACATTGCGAAGTGTAATGTATACCTAGCATGCACTTCAAATGAATGTAGATGCGACACTTCCTTGCTGGGAAGTAGCGTTTGCAGATGTCTCCGTATCGAAGCAATAGAATTCTAATGCTTCTTATATCATCATATCACATCTCATTTCTATGTTTCATGATAAGATATAATATTCATTGCGAAGTGTCACGTATACCTCATATTCCTTTCAAAAGAATGTAAATGCGACACCTCCTTGCTGGGAAGTAGCGTTTGCAGATTTCTACGCATCGAAGCAATAGTGTTCTAATGCTTCTTAAATCGCGATATCGCATCTCATTTCTATGATTCATGATAAGATATAGTATTCATTGTGCAGTGTTACGTATACCTCTTATTCACTTCAAAAGAATGTAAACGCTACAATTTCTTGCTAGGAAATAGCGTTTGCAGATGTCTACGTATCGAAGTAATAGACATCAAATGCTGCATATATCGCCATATCGCATCTCATTTCTATGTTTCATGATAAGATACAATATTCATTGTGGAGTGTATCAAAAGTATGTAAATGCGACACTTCCTTGCTAGGAAGTAGCGTTTGCAGATGTCTACGTATCGAAGCAATAGTGTTCTAATGCTTCTTAAATCGCGATATCGCATCTCATTTCTACGTTTCATGACAATATATGATATTCATTGCGAAGTGTCATGTATACCTCGCATAGACTTAAAATGAATGTAAATGCGACACATCCTTGCTAGGAAATAGCGTTTCCAGATGTCTACGTATCGAAGCAATAGAGTTCTAATGCTTCTTAAATCGTCATATCGCATCTCATTTCTATGTTTCATGATAAGATATAACATTCATTGCGAAGTATCACGTATACCTCATATTCCTTTCAAAAGAATGTAAATGCGACACTTCCTTGCTAGGAAATAGCGTTTGCAGATGTCTACGTATCCAAGCAATTGAGTTCTAATGCTTCATAAATTGCCATACTACATCACATTTCTATGTTACATGATAAGATATAATATTCATTGTGTAGTGTTATGTTTATCTCATCTATAATTCAAATGAATGTAAATGCGACACTTCCTTGCTAGGAAATAGCGTTTGCAGATGTCTACGTATCGAAGCAATAGTGTTCTAATGCTTCTTAAATCGCGATATCGCATCTCATTTATATGTTTCATGATAAGATATAATATTCATTGTGCAGTGTTATGTATATCCCGTCTATACTTCAAATGGATGTAAATGCAACACTTCCTTGCTAGGAAATAGCGTTTGCTGATGTCTACGTTTCGTGGCATTAGAGTTCTAATGCTTCTTAAATTTGCGATATCGCATCTCATTTTTTGTTCCATGACAATATATAATATTCATTGCGAAGTGTCATGTATACCTCGCATACACTTGAAATGAATGTAAATGCGACACTTCTTTGCTAGGAAATAGCGTTTGCAGGTGGCTACGTATCGAAGCAATAGATTTCTAAAGGTTGCTAATTCGCGATATCGCATCTCATACCTATGTTTCATTATAATATATAATATTCATTACGAAGTTTCATGTATACCTCACATACAATTCAAACGAATGTGAATGCGACAGTTACATGCTGGGAAATAGTGTTTGCAGATGTCTACGTATCGAAGCAATAGAGTTCTAATGCTTCTTAAATCGTCATATCGCATCACATTTCTATGTTTCATGATAAGATATAGTATTCATTGTGCAGTGTTATGTATACCTCGTATTCACTTCAAAAGAATGTAAATGCGACACTTCCTTGCTAGGAAGTAGGGATTGCAGATGTCCAGGTATCGAAGCAATAGTGTTCTAATGCTTCTTAAATCGCCATATTACATCACATTTCTATGTTTCATGATCAGATATAATATTCATTGTGGAGTGTTATGTATACCTCGTATTCACTTCAAAACAATGCAAATGCGACACTTCCTTGCTAGGAAATAGCGTTTGCAGATGTCTACGTATCGAAGCAATAGAGTTCCAAAGCTTTTTAATTCGCGATATCGCATCTCATTTCTATGTTTGATGATAAGATATAATATTCATTGTCGAGTGTTATGTATACCTCGTATTCGTTTCAAAAGAATGTAAATGCGACACGTCCTTGCTAGGAAGTAGCGTTTGCAGATGTCTACGTGTCGAAGCAATAGTGTTCTAATGATTCTTAAATAGCGATATCGCATCTCATTTCTATGTTTCATGACAATATATAATATTCATTGCGAAGGGTCATGTTTACCTCGCATACACTTAAAATGAATGTAAATGCGACACTTCCTTGCTAGGAAATAGTATTTGCAGACATCTAGTATCGAAGCAATAGAGTTCCAAAGCTTCTTAAATCGTGATATCGCATCTCATTTCTATGTTTCGAGATAAGATATAATATTCATTGTGCAGTGTTATGAGTACCTCGTATTCACTTCAAAATAACATAAATCCGACACTTCCTGGCTAGGAAATAGCGTTTGCAGATGCCTACGTATCGAAGCAATAGAGTTCTAAAACTTTCTAATTCGCGATATCGCATCTCATTCCTATGTTTCATGATAAGATATAATATCCATTGTGCAGTGTTATGTATACCTCGTATTCACTTCAAAAGAATGTAAATGCGTCACTTCCTTGTTAGGAAGTAGCGTTTGCAGATGACTACGTATGGAAGCAATAGAGTTCTAATGCTTCTTGAATCGTCATATCGCATCTCATTTCTATGTTTCATGATAAGATATAGTATTCATTGCGAGGTGTCATGCATACTTCGTATTTCTTTCAAAAGAATGTAAATGCGACACTTCCTTGCTAGGAAGTAGCGTTTGCAGATATCTAGGTATCTAACCAATAGATTTGTAATGCTTCTTAAATCGTCATATCGCATCTCATATATACGATACATGATAAGATATAATATTCATTGCGAAGTGTCATGTATTCCTCGTATTCCTTTCAAAAGAGTGTACACGCGACACTTCCTTGCTAGGAAGTAGCGTTTGCAGATGTCTACGTATCGTGGAATTAGAGTTCTAATGCTTCTCAAAACGCGATATCGCATCTCATTTCTATGTTTCATGATAACATATAATATTCATTGCGTAGTGTCATGTATACCTCGTATTCCTTTCAAAAGAATGTAAATGCGACACTTCCTTGCTAGGAAGTAGCGTTTGCAGATGTCTACTTATCGAAGCAATAGTGTTCTAATGCTTCTTAAATCGCGATATCACATAACATTTCTATGTTTCATGATAAGATATCGTATTCGTAGTACAGTGTTAAGAATACCTCGTATTCACTTCAAAAGAATATAAATGCGACACTTCCTTGCTAGGAAATATCGTTTGCAGATGCCTACGTATCGAAGCAATAGCTTTCTAATGTTTCTTAAATCGTCATATCGCATCTCATATCTACGTTTCTTGATAAGATATAATATTCATTGCGTGGTGTCATGTATACCTCGTATTCCTTTCAAAAGAACGTAAGTACCACACTTCCTTGCGAGGAAGTAGCGTTTGCAGATGTTTACGTATCGAAGCAATAGGGATTTAATGCTTCATAAATCGCCATATCGCTTCTCATTTCTATGTTTCATGATAATATATAATATTCACTGCGAAGTGTCATGTATACGTCGCATACACTTCAAGTGATTGTAAATACGACACTTCCTTGCTAGGAAATAGCGTTTGCACATGTCTGCGTATCGAAGCAATAGTGTTCTAATGCTTTTTGAATCGCGATATCGCATCTCATACCTATGTTTCATGATAATATATAATATTCATTGCGAAGTGTCATGTATACCTCGCATACACTTCAAATGAATGTGAATGCGACAGTTCCTTGCTAGGAAGTAGTGTTTGCAGATATCTAGTATCGGAGCAATATATTTCTAAAGCTTCTTAAATCGCGATATCGCATCACATTTCTATGTTTCATGATAAGATATAATATTCATTGTGCAGTTTAATGTATACCTCGTATTCACTTGAAAACAATGTAAATGCGACACTTCCTTGGTAGGAAGTAGCGTTTGCAGATGTCTACGTATCGAAGCAATAGTGTTCTAATGCTTCTTAAATCGCGATATCGCATCTCATTTCTATGTTTCATGATAAGATATAATATTCATTGTGCAGTGTTATGTATAACTCGTATCCACTTGAAAAGAATGTAAATGAGACACTTCCTTGTAGGAAATAGCGTTTGCGGATGTCTCCGTATCGAAGCAATAGATTTCTAAAGCTTGCTAATTCGCGATATCGCATCTCATGTCTATGTTTCAAGATAATATATAATATTCATTTTGCAGTGTTATGAATACCTCGCATTCACTTCAAAGGAATGTAAATGAGACACTTCCTTGCTAGGAAATAGCGTTTGCAGGTGTCTACGTATCGTAGCAGTAGAGTTCTAACGCTTCTTAAAACTCGATATCGCATGTCATTTCCATGTTTCATTATAAGTTATAACATTCATTGCGAAGTGTCATGTATACCTTGTATTCATTTCAAAAGAATATAAATGCGACACTTCCTTGCAAGGTAGTAGCGTTTGCACATGTCTACGAATCGAAGCAATAGAGATCAAATGCTTCTTAAATAGCGACATCGCATCTCATTTCTGTGTTTCATGATAAGATATAATATTCATTGTGGAGTGTTATGTATACCTCGTACTCACCTTAAAAGAATGTAAATTTGACACTTCCTTGCTAGTAAATAGCGTTAACAGATATCTACGTGTCGTAGCAATAGAGTTCTAATGCTTCTCAAAACGCGATGTCGCATGCCATTTCCATGCTTCATGATAAGATATAATATTCATTGCGAAGTGTCATGTATACCTCGTACTCACTTCAAAATAATGTAAATGCGACACTTCCTTGCTAGGAGATAGGGTTTGCAGATGTCTACGTATCGAAGCAATAGAGATCAAATGCTTCTTAAATAGCAACATCGCATCTCATTTCCATGTTTCATGGTAAGATATAATATTCATTGCGAAGTGTCATGTATACCTCGCATACGCTTAAAATGAATGTAAATGCGACACTTCCCTCCTTGGAAATAGCGTTTGCAGATGTCTACGTATCGAAGCAATAGACATCTAATGCTTCATAAATCGCCATATCGCATCGCATTTCTATGTTTCATGATAAGATACAATATTCATTTTGCAGTGTAATGAATACCTCGTATTCACTTCAAAAGAATGTAAATGCGACACTTCCTTGCTTGGAAATACCGTTTGCAGATTTCTACGTATCGAAGCAATAGGGTTCTAATGCTTCTTAGATCGCGATATCGCACCACACTTCTATGTTTCATGATAAGACATAATATTCACTGTGCAGTGTTATGTATACCTCGTATTCACTTGAAAAGAATGTAAATGCGACACTTCCTTGCTAGGAAATAGCGTTTGCAGGTGTCTATGTATCGTAGCAATAGTGCTCTAATGCTTCATAAATCGCCATATCGCATCTCATTTCTATGTTTCATGGTGAGATATAATATTCATTGTGCAGTGTCATGTACACCTCGCATACACTTGAAATGAATGTAAATGCGACACTTCCTTGCTAGGAAATAGCGATTGCAGATATCTACATATCGAAGCAGTAGTTTTCTAATGCTTCTTAAATCGCCATATCGCATCTCATTCCTATGTTTCATGATAAGATATAATATTCAATGTGCAGTATTATGAATATTTCGTATTCACTTCAAAAGAATGTAAATGCGACACTTCCTTGCTAGGCAATAGCGTTTGCAGATATCTACGTATCGAAGAAATAGATTTCTAAAGCTTGCTAATTCGCGATATCGCATCTCATATCTACGTTTCATGACAAGATATAATATTCACTGCGAAGTGCCATGTATACCTCGTACGCCTTTCAAAAGAATGTAAATGCGACACTTCCTTGCTAGGAAATAGCGTTTGCAGATGTCTACGTATCGAAGCAATAGATTTCTAATGCTTCTTAAATCGCCATATCGCATCTCATTTCTATGTTTCATGATAGGATATAATATTCACTGCGAAGTGTCATGTATACCTCGTATTCCCTTCGAAAGAATGTAAATGCGACACTTCCTTGATAGGAACTAGCGTTGGCAGATGTCTACGTATCGAAGCAATAGAGTTCTAATCCTTCTCAAAAAGCGATATCGCATCTCATTCCTATGTTTCATGATAAGATATAATATTCAATGTGCAGTGTTATGTACTCCTCGTATTCACTTCAAAAGAAAGTAAATGCGACAATACCTTGCTAAGAAATAGCGTTTGGAGATGTCTCCGTAACGAAGAAATAGTGTTCTGATACTTCTTAAATCGTCATATCGCATCTCATATCTACGTTTCATGATAAGATATAATATTCATTGCGAATTGTCATGTATACCTCGTATTCCCTTCAGAAGAATGTAAATGCGACACTTCCTTGCTAGGAACTAGTGTTGGCAGATGTCTACGTATCGAAGCAATAGAGTTCTAATGCTTCTTAAATCGCGATATCGCATCTCATTTCTATGTTTCATGATAAGATTTAATATTCATTGTGCTGTGCTATGTATACCTCGCATCCACTTCAAAAGAATGTAAGTGCGGCACTTCCTTGCTAGGAAGTAGCGTTTGCAGATGTCTACGTACCGAAGCAATAGAGTTCTAATGCTTCTTATATCGTCATATCGCATTTCATTTCTATGTTTCATGATAGGATATAATATTCATTGCGAAGTGTCATGTATACTTCGTATTTCTTTCAAAAGAATGTAAATGCGACACTTCCTTGCTAGGAAATAGCGTTGGCAGATGTCTACGTATCGAAGCAATAGGGTTCTAATGCTTCTCAAAAAGCGATATCGCATCTCATTCCTATGTTTCATGATAAGATATAATATTCAATGTGCAGTGTTATGTACTCCTCGTATTCACTTTAAAAGAAAGTAAATGCGACAATACCTTGCTAGGAAATAGCGTTTGCAGATGTCTCCCTATCGAAGAAATAGATTTCTAATGCTTCTTAAATCGCGATATCGCATCTCATTCCTATGTTTCGTGATATGATATAATATTCATTGTGCAGTGTTATGTATACCTCGTATTCACTTGAAGAGAATGTAAATGCGATACTTCCTTGCTAGGAAGTGGCGTTTGCAGATGTCTACATATCGAAGCAATAGAGTTCTAATGCTTCTTAAATCATCATATCGCATCTCATATCTATGTTTCATGATAAGATATAATATTCATTGCGAAGTGTCATGTATACCTCGTATTCCTTACAAAAGAATGTAAATGCGACACTTCCTTGCTAGGAAGTAGCGTTTGGAGATGTCTACGTATCGAAGCAATAGAGTTCTAATGCTTCATAAATCGTCATGTCGCTTCTCATTTCTATGTTTCATGATAATATATAATATTCACTGCGAAGTGTCATGTATACCTCGCATACACTTCAAATGAACATAAATGCGACACTTCCTTGCTAGGAAGTAGCGTTTGCAGATGTCTACGTATCGAGGCAATAGTGTTCTAATGCTTCTTAAATCGCGATATCGCATCTCATTTCTATGTTTCATGATAAGATATAATATTCAATGTGCAGTGTTATGTACACCTCGTATTCACTTCAAAAGAAAGTAAATGCGACACTTCCTTGCTAGGAAATAGCGTTTGCAGGTGCCTACGTATCGAAGCAATAGTTTTCTAATGTTTCCTAAATCATCATATCGCATCTCATTTCTATGTTTTTATGATAAGATATAATATTCATTGTGCAGTGTTATATATGCCTCGCATACACTTAAAATGAATGTAAATGCGACACTTCCTTGCTAGGAAGTAGCGTTTGCAGATGTCTACGTATCGAAGCAATAGTGTTCTAATGCTTCTTAAATCGCGATATCGCATAACATTTCTATGTTTCATGATAAGATATCATATTCATTGTGCAGTATTATGAATACCTCGTATTCACTTCAAAAGAATATAAATGCGACACTTCATTGCTAGGAAATAGCGTTTGCAGATGCCTACGTATCGAAGCAGTAGTTTTCTAATGCTTCTTAAATCGTCATATCGCATCTCATATCTGCGTTTCACGATAAGATATAATATTCATTGCGAAGTGTCATGAATACCTCGTATTCCTTTCAAAAGAATGTAAACGCGACACTTCCTTGCTAGAAAGTAGCGTTTACAGATGTCTACGTATCGAAGAAATAGTGTTCTAATGCTTCTTAAATCGCGATATCGCATAACATTTCTATGTTTCATGATAAGATATCATATTCATTGTGCAGTGGTATGAATACCTCGTATTCACTTCAAAAGAATATAAATGCGACACTTCCTTGCTAGGAAATAGCGTTTGCAGGTGCCTACGTATCGAAGCAATAGTTTTCTAATGTTTCCTAAATCATCATATCGCATCTCATTTCTATGTTCTTATGATAAGATATAATATTCATTGTGCAGTGTTATATATGCCTCGCATACACTTAAAATGAATGTAAATGCGACACTTCCTTGCTAGGAAATAGCGATTGCAGATGTCTACGTACCGAAGCAATAGTTTTCTAATGCTTCTTAAATCGTCATATCTCATCTCATATCTACGTTTCATGATAAGATATAATATTCATTGCGATGTGTCATGTATTCCTCGTATTCCTTTCAAAAGAATGTACACGCGACACTTCCTTGCTAGGAAGTAGCGTTTGCAGATGTCTACGTATCGAAGCAATAGAGTTCTAATACTTTCTAATTCGCGATATCGCATCTCATTTCTATGTTTCATGATAAGGTATAATATTCATAGTGCAGTGTTATGTATACCTCGTATTCACTTCAAAAGAATGTAAATGCGACACTTCCTTGTTAAGAAGTAGCATTTGCAGATGTCTACGTATCGAAGCAATAGGGTTCTAATGCTTCTTAAATCGCCAAATCGCATCTCATTTCTGTGTTTCATGATAAGATATAATATTCATTGTGCAGTGTCATGTATATCTCATCTATACACCAAATGAATGTAAATGGGACACTTCCTTGCTAGGAAATAGAGTTTGCAGATGTCTACGTATCGAAGCAATAGATTTCTAATGCTTCTTAGAACGCGATATCGCATCTCATTTCTTTGTTTCATAATAAGATATAATATTCATTGCGAAGTGTCATGTATACCTCGTATTTACTTCAAAAGAATGTAAATGCGACACTTCCATGCTTGGAAAAAGCGTTTGCAGATGTTTACGTATCGAAGAAATAGAGTTCTAATGCTTCTTAAAACGCGATATCGCATCTCATTTCTATGTTTCATGATAACATATAACATTCATTGTGCAGTGTTATGTATATCTGATCTATACTTCAAATGAATGTAAATGCGACACTTCCTTGCTAGGAAATAGCGTTTGCAGATGTCTGCGAATCGTGGCATTAGAGTTCTAATGCTTTTCAAAACGCAGTATCGCTACTCATTCCTATGTTTCGTGATAATATATAATATTCATTGCGAAGTGCCATGTATATCTCGCATACACTTCAATTGAATGAAAATGCGGCACTTCCTTGCCAGGAAATAGCGTTTGCAGATGTCTGCGTATCGTGGCATTAGAGTTCTAATGCTTCTCAAAACGCGGTATCGCTTCTCATTTCTATGTTTCGTGATAATATATAATATTCATTGCGAAGTGCCATGTATATCTCGCATACAATTCAATTGAATGTAAATGCGACACTTCCTTGCTAGGAAATAGCGTTTGCAGATATCTGCGTATCGTGGCATTAGAGTTCTAATGCTTCTCAAAACTCGGTATCACTTCTCATTTCTATGTTTCGTGATAATATATAATATTCATTGCGAAGTGCCATGTATATCTCGCATACACTTCAATTGAATGTACATGCGACACTTCCTTGCTACGAAATAGCGTTTGCAGATGTCTACGTATCGAAGCAATAAATTTCTAATGCTTCTTAAATCGCCATATCGCATCTCATTTCTATGTTTCATGATAAGAAATAATATTCACTGTGCAGTGTTATGTATACCTCGTATTCACTTCAAAAGAATGTAAATGCGACACTTCCTTGCTAGGAAGTAGCGTTTGCAGATGTCTACGTATCGAACCAATGGATATCTAGCGCTTCCTAAAACGCGATATCGCATCTCATTCTTATGTTTCACGATAAGATATAATATTCATTGCGAAGTACCATGTATACCTCGTATTCACTTCAAAAGTATGTAAATGCAACGCTTCCTTGCCAGGAAATAGCGCTTGCATATGTCTATGTACCGAAGCAATAGAGTTCTATAGCTTGCTAATTCGCGATATAGCATCTCATTTCTATGTTTCATGACAAGATATAATATTCATTGCGGAGTGTTATGTATACCTCGCATTCACTCAGAAGAATGTAAACGCGACACTACCTTGACAGGAAATAGCATTTGCAGATGTCTACGTATCGTAGCATTAGAGTACTAATGCTTCTCAAAACGCGATATCGCTACTCAATGCTATGTTTCATGATAATATATAATATTCATTCTGGAGTGTTATGTATAACTCGTATTCACTTCAAAAGAATGTAAATGGGACACTTCCTTGCTTGGAAACAGTGTTTGCAGGTATCTAGTATCGAAGCAATAGAGTTCTAAAGCTTCTTAAATCGCGATATCGCATCTCATTTCTATGTTTCATGATAATATATAATATTCATTGTGCAGTGTTATGTATACCTCGTATTCAATTCAAGAGAATGTAAATGTGACACTTCCTTGCTAGGAAAAAGCGCTTGCAGATGTCTACGTGTCGTAGCAATAGAGTTCTAATGCTTCTTAAATTGCGATATCGCATCTCATTTCTATGTTTCATGATAAGATATAATATTCATTGTGCAGTGTTATGTATACCACGTATTCACTTCAAAAGAATGTAAATGCATCAGTTCCTTGCTAGGAAACAGCGTTTGCAGATGTCTACGTATCGAAGCAATAGAGTTCTAAAGCTTGCTAATTCGCGATATCGCATCTCCTTTCTATGTTTCATGATAATATATAATATTCATTGCGAAGTGTCATGTATACCTCGTATTCACTTAAAAAGAATGAAAATGCGACACTTCCTTGCTATTAAATAGCGTTTGCATATGTCTTCGTATCGAAGCAATAGATTTCTAATGCTTCTTAAAACGCGATTTCGCATCTCATTTCTTTGTTTCATAATAAGATATAATATTCATTGCGAAGTGTCATGTATACCTCGTATTCACTTCAAAAGAATGTAAATGCGACACTTCCATGCTTGGAAATAGCGTTTGCAGATGTCTACGTATCGTGGCATTAGAGTTCTATATCTTCTAAAAACGCGATATCGCTTCTCATTTCTATGTTTCTTTATAATATATAGTATTCATTGCGAAGTGTCATGTATACCTTGTATTCCTTTCAAAAGAATGTAAATGTGACACTTGCTTGCTTGGAAGTAGCGTTTGCAGATGTCTACGTATCGAAGCAATAATGTTCTAATGCCTCTTAAATCGCCATATCGCATCTCATTTCTATGTATCATGATAAGAAATAATATTCATTGTGCAGTGTTATGTATACCTCGTATTCACATCAGAAGAATGTAAATACGACACTTCCTTGCTAGGAAGTAGCGTTTGCAGATGCCTACGTATCGAAGCAATAGTTTTCTAATGTTTCCTAAATCATCATATCGCATCTCATTTCTATGTTTTTATGATAAGATATAATATTCATTGTGCAGTGTTATATATGCCTCGCATACACTTAAAATGAATGTAAATGCGACACTTCCTTGCTAGGAAATAGCGATTGCAGATGTCTACGTACCGAAGCAATAGTTTTCTAATGCTTCTTAAATCGTCATATCTCATCTCATATCTACGTTTCATGATAAGATATAATATTCATTGCGAAGTGTCATGTATTCCTCGTATTCCTTTCAAAAGAATGTACACGCGACACTTCCTTGCTAGGAAGTAGCGTTTGCAGATGTCTACGTATCGAAGCAATAGAGTTCTAATACTTTCTAATTCGCGATATCGCATCTCATTTCTATGTTTCATGATAAGATATAATATTCATAGTGCAGTGTTATGTATACCTCGTATTCACTTCAAAAGAATGTAAATGCGACACTTCCTTGTTAAGAAGTAGCATTTGCAGATGTCTACGTATCGAAGCAATAGGGATCTAATGCTTCTTAAATCGCCAAATCGCATCTCATTTCTGTGTTTCATGATAAGATATAATATTCATTGTGCAGTGTCATGTATATCTCATCTATACACCAAATGAATGTAAATGGGACACTTCCTTGCTAGGAAATAGAGTCTGCAGATGTCTACGTATCGAAGCAATAGATTTCTAATGCTTCTTAAATCGCGATATCGCATCTCATTTCTTTGTTTCATAATAAGATATAATATTCATTGCGAAGTGTCATGTATACCTCGTATTTACTTCAAAAGAATGTAAATGCGACACTTCCATGCTTGGAGAAAGCGTTTGCAGATGTTTACGTATCGAAGAAATAGAGTTCTAATGCTTCTTAAAACGCGATATCGCATCTCATTTCTATGTTTCATGATAACATATAACATTCATTGTGCAGTGTTATGTATATCTGATCTATACTTCAAATGAATGTAAATGCGACACTTCCTTGCTAGGAAATAGCGTTTGCAGATGTCTGCGAATCGTGGCATTAGAGTTCTAATGCTTTTCAAAACGCAGTATCGCTACTCATTCCTATGTTTCGTGATAATATATAATATTCATTGCGAAGTGCCATGTATATCTCGCATACACTTCAACTGAATGTACATGCGACACTTCCTTGCAAGGAAGTAGCGTTTGCAGATGTCTACGTATCGAAGCAATGGAGTTCTAATGCATCTTAAATCGCCATATCGCATCTCATTTCTATGTTTCATGATAAGATATAATATTCATTGTGCAGTGTTATGTATATCTCGTCTATACTTCAAATGAATGTAAATGCGACACTTCCTTGCTAGGAAATAGCGTTTGCAGATGTCTACGTATCGAAGCAATAGAGTTCTAATGCTTCTCAAAACGCGATATAGCTATTCGTTACTATGTTTCATGATAATATATAATATTCACTGTGGAGTGTTATGTATACCTCGTATTCATTTCAAAAGAATGTAAATGCGACACTTCCTTGCTAGGAAGTAGCGTTTGCAGATGTCTACTTATCGAACCAATGGATTTCTAGCGCTTCCTAAAACGCGATGTCGCATCCCATTCTTATGTTTCACGATAAGATATAATATTCATTGCGAAGTACCATGTATACCTCGTATTCACTTCAAAAGTATGCAAATGCGACGCTTCCTTGCCAGGAAACAGTGTTTGCAGATATCTAGTATAGAAGCAATAGAGTTCTAAAGCTTCTTAAATCGCGATATCGCATCTCATTCCTATGTTTCATGATAATATATAATACTCATTGTGCAGTGATATGTATACCTCGTATTCAATTCAAGAGAATGTAAATGTGACACTTCCTTGCTAGGAAAAAGCGCTTGCAGATGTCTACGTGTCGTAGCAATAGAGTTCTAATGCTTCTTAAATTGCGATATCGCATCTCATTTCTATGTTTCATGATAAGATATAATATTCATTGTGCAGTGTTATGTATACCACGTATTCACTTCAAAAGAATGCAAATGCAACAGTTCCTTGCTAGGAAACAGCGTTTGCAGATGTCTACGTATCGAAGCAATAGAGTTCTAAAGCATGCTAATTCGTTATATCGCATCTCCCTTCTATGTTTCATGATAATATATAATATTCATTGCGAAGTGTCATGTATACCTCGTATTCACTTAAAAAGAATGAAAATGCGACACTTCCTTGCTATTAAATAGCGTTTGCATATGTCTACGTATCGAAGCAATAGATTTCTAGTGCTTCTTAAAACGCGATATCGCACCTCATTTCTTTGTTTCATAATAAGATATAATATTCATTGCGAAGTGTCATGTATACCTCGTATTCACTTCAAAAGAATGTAAATGCGACACTTCCATGCTTGGTAATAGCGTTTGCAGATGTTTACGTATCGAAGAAATAGAGTTCTAATGCTTCTTAAAACGCGATATCGCATCTCATTTCTATGTTTCATGATAAGATATAATATTCACTGTGCAGTGTTATGTATACCTCGTATTCACATCAGAAGAATGTAAGTGCGACACTTCCTTGCTAGGAAGTAGCGTTTGCAGATGCCTACGTATCGAAGCAATAGAGTTCTAAAGCTTCTTAAATCGCGATATTGCATCTCATTCCTATGTTTCATGATAAGATATAATATTTATTGTGGACTCTTATGTATACCTCGTACTCACTTCAAATGTATGTAAATGCGACACTTCCTTGCCAGGAAATAGCGTTTGCAGATGTCTACGTATAGTAGCATTAGAGTTCTTATGCTTCTCAAAACGCGATATAGCTATTCGTTACTATGTTTCATGATAATATATAATATTCACTGTGGAGTGTTACGTATACCTCGTATTCACATCAGAAGAATGTAAATGCGACACTTCCTTGCTAGGAAGTAGCGTTTTAAGATGTCTACGTATCGAAGCAATAAAGTTCTAATGCTTCTTAAATCGCCATATCGCATCTCATTTCTATGTTTCATGATAAGAAATAATATTCACTGTGCAGTGTTATGTATACCTCGTAATCACATCAGAAGAATGTAAATGCGACACTTCCTTGCTAGGAACTAACGTTTGCAGATGTCTACGTATCGAAGCAATAGAGTTCTAATGCTTCTTAAATCGCCATATCGCATCTTATTTCTATGTTTCATGATAAGATATAATATTCATTGTGCAGTGTTATGTATATCTCGTCTATACTTCAAATGAATGTAAATGCGACACTTCCTTGCTAGGAAATAGCGTTTGCAGATGTCTACGTATCGAAGCAATAGAGTTCTAATGCTTCTTAAATCGCCATATTGCATCTCATTCCTATGTTTCATGATAGGATATAATGTTTATTGTGGAGTGTTATGTATACCTCGTATTCACTTCCAATGTATGTAAATGCGACACTTCCTTGCTAGGAAATAGCGTTTGCAGATGTCTGCGAATCGTGGCATTAGAGTTCTAATGCTTCTCAAAACGCAGTATCGCTACTCATTTCTATGTTTCGTGATAATATATAATATTCATTGCGAAGTGCCATGTATATCTCGCATACACTTCAATTGAATGTAAATGCGACACTTCCTTGCTAGGAAATAGCGTTTGCAGATGTCTGCCTATCGTGGCATTAGAGTTCTAATGCTCCTCAAAACGCGGTATCGCTTCTCATTTCTATGTTTTGTGATAATATATAATATTCATTGCGAAGTGCCATGTATATCTCGCATACACTTCAACTGAATGTACATGCGACACTTCCTTGCTAGGAAGTAGCGTTTGCAGATGTCTACGTATCGAAGCAATGGAGTTCTAATGCTTCTTAAATCGCCATATCGCATCTCATTTCTATGTTTCATGATAAGATATAATATTCATTGTGCAGTGTTATGTATATCTCGTCTATACTTCAAATGAATGTAAATGCGACACTTCCTTGCTAGGAAATAGCGTTTGCAGATGTCTACGTATCGAAGCAATAGAGTTCTAATGCTTCCCAAAACGCGATATAGCTATTCGTTACTATGTTTCATGATAATATATAATATTCACTGTGGAGTGTTATGTATACCTCGTATTCATTTCAAAAGAATGTAAATGCGACACTTCCTTGCTAGGAAGTAGCGTTTGCAGATGTCTACTTATCGAACCAATGGATTTCTAGCGCTTCCTAAAACGCGATATCGCATCCCATTCTTATGTTTCACGATAAGATATAATATTCATTGCGAAGTACCATGTATACCTCGTATTCACTTCAAAAGTATGCAAATGCGACGCTTCCTTGCCAGGAAACAGTGTTTGCAGATATCTAGTATAGAAGCAATAGAGTTCTAAAGCTTCTTAAATCGCGATATCGCATCTCATTCCTATGTTTCATGATAATATATAATATTCATTGTGCAGTGATATGTATACCTCGTATTCAATTCAAGAGAATGTAAATGTGACACTTCCTTGCTAGGAAAAAGCGCTTGCAGATGTCTACGTGTCGTAGCAATAGAGTTCTAATGCTTCTTAAATTGCGATATCGCATCTCATTTCTATGTTTCATGATAAGATATAATATTCATTTTGCAGTGTTATGTATACCACGTATTCACTTCAAAAGAATGTAAATGCGACACTTCCTTGCTAGGAAATAGCGATTGCAGATGTTTACGTATCGAAGAAATAGAGTTCTAATGCTTCTTAAATCGCCATATCGCATCTCATTTCTATGTTTCATGATAGGATATAGTATTCACTGTGCAGTGTTATGTATACCTCGTATTCACTTCAAAAGAATGTAAATGCGACACTTCCTTGCTAGGAAATAGCGTTTGCAGAAGTCTACGTATCGAAGCAATAGAGTTCTAATGCTTCTTAAATCGCCATATTGCATCTCATTCCTATGTTTCATGATAGGATATAATGTTTATTGTGGAGTGTTATGTATACCTCGTATTCACTTCCAATGTATGTAAATGCTACACTTCCTTGCCAGGAAATAGCGTTTGTAGATGTCTACGTATCGTAGCATTAGATATCTAATGCTTCTCAAAACGCGATATCGCTATTCATTACTATGTTTCATGATAATATATAATATTCACTGTGGAGTGTTATGTATACCTCCTATTCATTTCAAAAGAATGTAAATGCGACACTTCCTTGCTAGGAAATAGCGTTTGCAGATGTCTACGTATCGAAGCAATAGAGTTCTAATGCTTCTTAAATCGCCATATCGCATCTCATTTCTATGTTTCATGATAAGATATAATATTCATTGTGCAGTGTTATGTATATCTCGTCTATACTTCAAATGAATGTAAATGCGACACTTCGTTGCTAGGAAATAGCGTTTGCAGATGTCTACGTATCGAAGCAATAGAGTTCTAATGCTTCTTAAATCGCCATATTGCATCTCATTCCTATGTTTCATGATAGGATATAATGTTTATTGTGGAGTGTTATGTATACCTCGTATTCACTTCCAATGTATGTAAATGCTACACTTCCTTGCCAGGAAATAGCGTTTGTAGATGTCTACGTATCGTAGCATTAGAGATCTAATGCTTCTCAAAACGCGATATCGCTATTCATTACTATGTTTCATGATAATATATAATATTCACTGTGGAGTGTTATGTATACCTCCTATTCATTTCAAAAGAATGTAAATGCGACACTTCCTTGCTAGGAAATAGCGTTTGCAGATGTCTACGTATCGAAGCAATAGAGTTCTAATGCTTCTTATATCGCCATATTGCAACTCATTCCTATGTTTCATGATAAGATATAATATTTATTGTGGACTCTTATGTATACCTCGTACTCACTTCAAATGTATGTAAATGCGACACTTCCTTGCCAGGAAATAGCGTTTGCAGATGTCTACGTATCGTAGCATTAGAGTTCTTATGCTTCTCAAAACGCGATATAGCTATTCGTTACTATGTTTCATGATAATATATAATATTCACTGTGGAGTGTTATGTATACCTCGTATTCACATCAGAAGAATGTAAATGCGACACTTCCTTGTTAGGAAGTAGCGTTTGCAGATATCTACGTATCGAAGCAATAAAGTTCTAATGCTTCTTATATCGCCATATCGCATCTCATTTCTATGTTTCATGATAAGAAATAATATTCACTGTGCAGTGTTATGTATACCTCGTAATCACATCAGAAGAATGTAAATGCGACACTTCCTTGCTAGGAACTAACGTTTGCAGATGTCTACGTATCGAAGCAATAGAGTTCTAATGCTTCTTAAGTCGCCATATCGCAACTCATTTCTATGTTTCATGATAAGATATAATATTCATTGTGCAGTGTTATGTATATCTCGTCTATACTTCAAATGAATGTAAATGCGACACTTCCTTGCTAGGAAATAGCGTTTGCAGATGTCTACGTATCGAAGCAATAGAGTTCTAATGCTTCTTAAATCGCCATATTGCATCTCATTCCTATGTTTCATGATAGGATATAATGTTTATTGTGGAGTGTTATGTATACCTCGTATTCACTTCCAATGTATGTAAATGCTACACTTCCTTGCCAGGAAATAGCGTTTGTAGATGTCTACGTATCGTAGCATTAGAGATCTAATGCTTCTCAAAACGCGATATCGCTATTCATTACTATGTTTCATGATAATATATAATATTCACTGTGGAGTGTTATGTATACCTCGTATTCATTTCAAAAGAATGTAAATGCGACACTTCCTTGCTAGGAAATAGCGTTTGCAGATGTCTACGTATCGTAGAGTTAGTGCTCTAATGCTTCTCGAAACGCGACAGCGTTTCTCATTTCCATGTTACATGATAGTATATAATATTCATCGAGTAGTGTCATGTATACCTTGCATACACTTCAAATGAATGTAAATGCGACACTTCCTTGCTAGGAAATTGCGTTTGCTGATGTCTTCGTATCGAAGCAATAAAGTTCTAAAGCTTCATAAATCGCGATATCGCATCTCATTTCTATGTTTCATGATAAGATATAATATTCATTGTGCAGTGTTCTGTACACCTCGCATACACTTCAATTGAATGTAAATGCGACACTTCCTTGCTAGGATATAGCGTTTGCAGATGTCTGCGTATCGTGGCATTAGAGTTCTAATGCTTCCCATAACGCGGTATCGCTTCTCATTTCTATGATTCGTGATATTATATAATATTCATTGCGAAGTGCCACGTATATCTCGCATACACTTCAATTGAATGTACATGCGACACTTCCTTGCTAGGAAGTAGCGTTTGCTGATGTCTTCGTATCGAAGCAATAACGTTCTAAAGCTTCTTAAATCGCCTTATCGCATCTCATTTCTATGTTTCATGATAAGAAATAATATTCACTGTGCAGTGTTATGTATACCTCGTATTCACATCAGAAGAATGTAAATGCGACTCTTCCTTGCTAGGAAGTAGCGTTTGCAGATGTCTACGTATCGAAGCAATAGAGTTCTAATGCTTCTTAAATCGCCATATCGCATCTCATTTCTATGTTTCATGATAAGATATAATATTCACTGTGCAGTGTTATGTATACCTCGTATTCACTTCAAAGGAATGTAAATGCGACACTTCTTTGCTAGGAAATAGCGTTTGCAGATGTCTATGTATCGTAGAGTTAGTGCTCTAATGCTTCTCAAAACGCGACAGCGTTTCTCATTTCTAAGTTTCATGATAGTATATAATATTCATCGAGTAGTGTCATGTATACCTTGCATACACTTCAAATGAATGTAAATGCGACACTTCCTTGCTAGGAAATTGCGTTTGCTGATGTCCTCGTATCGATGCAATAGAGTTCTAAAGCTTGCTAATTCGCGATATCGCATCTCATTTCTACGTTTCATGACAAGATATAATATTCATTGCGAAGTGTCATGTATACCTCGTATTCACGTCAAAAGAATTTAAATGCGACACTTCCTTGCTAGGAAGTAGCGTTTGCAGATGTCTACGTATAGAAGCAATAGAATTCTAATGCTTCTTAAATCTTTATATCGCATCTCATTTCTATGTTTCATGATAATATATAATATTCACTGTGGAGTGTTATGTACACCTCGTATTCACTTCAAAAGAATGTAAATGCGACACTTCCTTGCTTGGAAATAGCGTTTGCAGATGTCTACGTATCGAAGCAATAGATTTCTAAAGCTTGCTAATTCGCGATATCGCATCTCATATCTATGTTTCATGATAAGATATAATATTCATTGTGGAGTCTTATGTATACGTCGTATTTACTTCAAAAGAATGTAACCGCGACACATCCTTACCAGCAAATAGCGTTTGCAGATGTCTACGTATCGTAGCATTAGGGTTCTAATGCTTCTCAAAACGCGACAGCGTTTCTCATTTCTATGTTTCATGATAGTATATAATATTCATCGAGTAGTGTCATGTATACCTTGCATACACTTCAAATGAATGTAAATGCGACACTTCCTTGCTAGGAAATTGCGTTTGCTGATGTCTTCGTATCGATGCAATAGAGTTCTAAAGCTTGCTAATTCGCGATATCGCATCTCATTTCTACGTTTCATGACAAGATATAATATTCATTGCGAAGTGTCATGTATACCTCGTATACACGTCAAAAGAATTTAAATGCGATACTTTCTTTTTAGGAAATAGTGTTTCCAGATGTCTACGTACCGAAACAATAGAGTTCTAATGCTTCTTAGAACGAGATGTCGCATCTCATTTCTATGTTTCATGATAAGATATAATTTCATTGCGTTGTGTCATATATACATCGTATACACTTCAAACGAATGTAAATGCGGCACTTCCATGCTATTAAATAGCGTTTGCATATGTCTACGTATCGACGCGATAGAGTTCTAAAGCTTCTTAAAAAGCGATATCGCATTTCATTTCTATGTTTCATGATAAGATATAATATTCATAGCGAAGTGTTATGTATACCTCGGATACACTTTAAATGGATGTAAATGCGACACTTCCTAGCTAGGAAATAGCGTTCGCAGATATCCACGTATCGAAGCAATAGAGTTCTAATGCTTCTTAAAGCACGATATCTCATCTCATTTATATGTTTCAAGATAAGATATAATATTCATTGTGAAGCGTTATTTATACATCGTATTCACTTCAAACGAATGTAAATGCGACACTTCCTTGCTAGGATGTAGCGATTGTAGATGTCTACGTATCGAAGCAAGAGAGTTCTAATGCTTGTTCAAATGAGATATCGCATTTCAAATCTATGTTTCATTATACGATATAATATTCATTGCGAAGTGTCATGTATACCTAGTATTCACTTCAAAAGAATGTAAATGCGACACTTCCTTGCTAGGAAATAACGTTGGCAGATGTTTACGTATCGTAGCAAAAGCGTTCTAATGCTTCATAGATCGCCATATCGCATCTCATTTCTGTGTTTCATGAGTTGATATAATATTCATTGCGAAGTGTCATGTATAGCTCGTATTCCTTTCAAAAGAATGTAAATGCGACACTTCCTTGCTAGAGAGTAGCGTTTGCAGATGTCTACGCATCGAAGCAATAGTTTTCTAATGCTTCTTAAATCGCCATATCGCATCTCATTTCTATGCTTCATGATAAGATATATTGTTCATTGCGAAGTATTACGTATGCCTCGTCTACACTTCAAAAGAAAGTAAATGTCACACATCCTTGCTAGGAAATGCGTTTCCAGGTGTCTAGGTATCGAAGCAATGGAGTTCTAATGCTTCTTAAAACGCGATATCGCATCTCATTTCTATGTTGCATGATGAGATGTAATAGTCAAAGCAACACGTTACGTATATCTTGTCTACACTTCAAATGAATGTAAATCCCACTCTTTCTTGCTACGGAATGTAGCTTGCAGATGTCTACGTGTCGGAGCAATAGAGTTGTAATGCTTCGTTAAACGCGATTTCGCAAATGATTTCTGTGAAAAATGACAAGATGTATTTGTATGTAACGCGTTATGTATATCTCGGCAACGCTTAAGAGGAATGTAAATCTCACACTTCCTTGCTACGGAATAGCGCTTCTAGATGACCAGATATCGAAGCATTAGAGTTCTAATGCTACATAAAGTGCGGTGTTGCATCATATTTCTATGTTTTATGTTGAAATGTAAATCAATGCATCGTGTTAATTATATCTTGTCAGCACTTCGAAGGAATGTAAATCTCACGCTTCTTTACGACGAAATCGCTTTTCTAGATGTCTACGTATCGAAGCATTAGAGTTCTAACGTTTCATAAAACGCAATATCACATCTCATTTCTATGTCTCCCAATAAGATGTACTATTCATTGCAAAAAGTTATGTATCTCTCATCTAGACTTCAAACTAATGTAAGTGCCTCACTTCCTTGCTTCGGAGTAGCGTTTCCAGAATTCTACATATCGATGCAATAGATTTCTAATACTTCATGTAGCGCTATATCGCATCTCATATCTATGTCTCATGTTAAGATGCAACGTCAACGCAAGCGTTACGTATATCTCGTCTGCACTTGAAAATAATGCAAATACCGCACTTGCTTGCTACGGAACGGTGTTTCTACATGTCTACGAATCGAGGCATAGGATTTCTAATGCTTCATGGAACGCGACATAGCATTTCACATCAATAGTTCGAAGTATGTATATAGATTTTAATGCACTGTATATATCATTATGCTCATCTGCTTCTGCGCCTCAAAAGTGTGGTTTCCACACTTCCTGACAAGAGGATAGCGGTTCTGGTTGTAAATGTGTCGAAGCAATGGAGTTCTAATACATCATTCATCACGATCTCGCATCACATTTTAATGTGTAATGCAAGATGTAATATTCAATGCAGCGCGTTACGTTTAACTTTTCAACACTTCTAGCGAATTTGAACCCTACACTCCCTTGCAGGGGAATAGCGTTTTTAGATATCTACTTGTCCAAGCAATAAAGTTCTATTACTTTATTCAGATCGATGTCGCATCTCATTTCAATGCCGCGTGTTGAGATTTAATATTCAATGAAACGCGTTACGTTTATCTGCTTCTACACGTCAACAGTATAAAAGTCCTACAATATCTTGCCAGGAGGTAGCGTTTCTAGATGTGCACGTATTAAAGCAATAGATTTCTAATGCTATATAAAACGCGATATCGCATTTGATATCAACAGTTCGAAGTATGTAAGTAGATTAAAATACTCTACACATCTCCTTATGCTTGTCTGCATATACACGCCAAAAGACTGTGATTTCTACACTTCCTTGCGAGGGAATTGCGTTCTTAGATATCTACTTTTCGAAGCAATAGAGTTCTATTGCTTCATTCAACACGATATCGCAAGTCATTTCAATGATTCATGGTAAATTGCAATGTTCTATGCAATATGTTACATTTGTTTGCATCTAGACCTTAGAAGGATGTGAATCCTATACTTACATGCAACAGAATATCGTTTCCAGATCTCTACGTGTCCAAGCAAGACATTTCTAATACTTCATGCAGCGCAATGACGCATCTCATTTACACGTTTCAAAGCAAAGAATCTGTAATCATATATCCATAACATTATGCTTAACTGTTAGAGGTCTTCAATAGAATGTGAACTATATAATTCCATACAACGGCATGGCGCTCCGTAGTTTCTGTCTGTTAAAGCAATCGAGCTAGAATTCTCCATGCAATGCGCTGGCGCATCCCATTTCATCGTTTTAAAGTAAGAATGCTGTAATCTCTTATGCATAGCTCTATGCTTATCTGCTTTAAAACTTCATAAGAATGTAAATTCTACAGCTCCATGCAACAGGATTGCCCTTCGTAGTGTCTACATGTCGAGACAATAGAGTACTAATGCATCATACCATGCCATGACTCATCTCATTTCAACGTTTCGAAATAAGTAAGCTTTAATCTTCTATGAAAAGCATTATAATTATCTGCTTCTACTCTACAAAAGAATGAGAATTCTATAGACCCAAGCAACAGGAGGGCAGGCCCTCCACCATCCTACTGCTTGCCCTGATGCGGGCAAAGGATTCCCAGGGCCACTCAAACCGCGACCAACATCTATCTTATACTCTAACCGATTCATCGTTATGCGTTTTCCATTAAGCTTGCCGGGATCAGTGATATTGATTCGCTCAATCTAAATTATTATTTTCTGTTTAAGTTTCTCGATTTTTTTAGTTTCTCTCACGATATCGTCTATTTCGTTGTACCTTACCTTTGCAGTATAATATATAATCTGTTGTTTGATATTTCTAGGATTTCCTCTTAATAAATGCAATGCTTCCACATATTTTCTTTCTCTTTCTCTTTAGTTACATTGTTGTTATTTTATGCTTTTCACCCTCCACATTTCCTCTCTACACCATCTCGGAATAGGCGTTATACGATTACTGCAGGATGACGCGCCGGTCTCGTTATACCGAGATCGAGTGTTCTCTCTTGCATCCGTTGATTTATATATGTTATATGTTGGAGAATATTTCCTCTTATCCTTTGTATTTTTCGAATGAAATTACATTGACAGAAGTACGAGTTAGTTCTGCACGCCTATTTGAAACAACATTAAGTCACCTTGTTAAACAATAATATATTAAATGTGACTTGGACTTTTAAATTTGAATTTATAAACATTTAACAGGTAAATATGTTTTTCTTACTATTCATATCGTTATACATTCAGTGATTTATTGTGTGCTGTGATTTGATATATTAATTGCTTGATTATATTTTACAATGAACTTTCCGTACCAAACATTGTTTTTACTCCTGATGGGAGTGGATAGTTCTTCGTTTCATATTCTTATATCGGACTGATTATAAAAGTATATGATATCCTTTTTATGCAGTCATGTATAATTATATACATACAAATTCGCGATTAAGTAGCTATGTGTTCAAATTAAATTCCGAATAATGCACTAAAAAGCATCCCAGATAACAAACGGCAAGATGGTAGCGACACCATGCCGGCACTATATTGCCACTTCCGAGGAGTGTCAACTGATTCGTAGTCATCTGTGACCGGATTCGTTAACTAAAATGCCAGAACGTGTTACCAGCACGTTCTAGACAAGCGAATCGCGCAGTACCAGCACCACGGTGACACGCGTATCATCGCTTCATTCATGAATCTCCTCAGCAATTACGCAGGATCACATTTGGCAATGGGGAACCTGTGCTTTCATACAAATTAGAACCGTTAGATGTCAGTAGATGTTCAGCATATGAGTATTGATAGACATTTT
This sequence comes from Xylocopa sonorina, assembly GCF_050948175.1. NCBI lineage: Eukaryota > Metazoa > Arthropoda > Insecta > Hymenoptera > Apidae > Xylocopa > Xylocopa sonorina. The sequence continues at coordinate 4,346,292 of NW_027490091.1, forward strand.
GATGGTCGTTTTCCTATATTTATAGTTATTGAGCGAGTCGTATATGTTTCTTTCAATCCATCATAGACTAAAAATATTATTTATAAAAAAATATTACTTATAAAACAAAAATTCATGCTGTTGCGTCCCTAACTTCGCCTTGTGTAATTTTTGAAGTAACATGCTCTCATCGTATTTAATGTAACCCCCAATTGCATGAATTTGTAACAATAAATTGAAGAAAATATATATAAAATAAGTGTATATATTTTTATGACAAAGTAATTATCGACTTTATGGAAAAAATCGCCCTATCGAGCTAGTTTATAGAAAATAATAAAATCGAGTTCTTATATCTTTGTTTTGTGCCGGTGTATCTATTTTGGAATCAAAATAAATAAATTGCGCAGTTTAGTCATTTTTCATATTTGCTTATAATTTTTATGGAAACAGCTTCCCCATTAGTAAATGTCAGCCTACGCCACAACCACGCGTGTAGCTATGGTGAGCTGATAGTGTCATTGTCACGGCCGTGTAGCCCGTGTGCTGTCCCTCGGTGCTTTAATGTGCCGTGATACGAATGCCGCCCCAGCACTAACAGTATGCCATTTCGAAAGCTGAGTAGGAGCACTTTGTTAGCACAGTTCTGTCACGAAATTCGTTCCATCCATTGTCATTGGCGTGCCAATCGCTGGCTGTTTGGGATATTGTAGTGCATGAGGCAGACTTGTTCCTTATCATCGTCAAGGAGATGGATTTTCACTCCCCCCTTTTTGAATTTTTTAAATTATTGTTTGGAATTTTTGCCGTTTCTGTAACTCTATGGCCGCATTGTGGATTCAACTTATGTACGATCTTTTTGGTCTTCATCTTTTGTTACATGTAATATTATATATGTGATGCACGTTTGTTATGTAATGCTCCGATTTGTAAGCCTCAGATACTTTTATTCTTTGGTAAAGCAACTTATTCGATTAATATATATTTATTAGACATAGATATAAACAATTAGAAAAATGTTATTAAAACGCTATTAAATATGTTGTTGCAATCATATATTTAAGGTCTGAAGATGTAGATGCAATTACTGTCCGATATTTTACGTGATCCAATCGACGTATCGAGTGAGGCTATGAAATATAAAAATCTTTTACTATTCTTCGACCCCTTTACATGTTAAATGAATGATTAGTTCTGCAAGACAAGAAGCCTGAATTAGTGAGATATCTAGGAACATAAGTAATTTGTAAGTAACACATCTTTTCTCTTTGATATATTTGCCTTTGCATAGAATAGAACGTATAGATATAATTGCCAGTTTTGTACCCATTTCGGTCCAATTCTATTATAGCCTTTGAGCAGAAGTAATATTGATTATACTTGATTTTTACAATAGTTCTTTGATTAACAGATTTTATTAACCTAGAATCATCATTTGACGGATGTATCAATCTACTTTGTAGCTCCATCAGTTTCTTTTTCTGCTCGCTACTTTCCATTTTCAGTTCCGTATACTTATCCTTTGTCACCATCATATATGTTGCGTAAAATTACAATAACTTTTTGTCCTCAAATTTTGCGGATATTTCAATTAAATTTCCTTTGATTAAATAAGCGGAAATTAAAAAACGGTGGCACGTACCATTTCTTGAAAACGTTGTATCGTAATTTACATCTGACTGTTTTGAAAGGCACGCACTTTACTTAACGTTTGCAATGATTCGGTTAGCGAAGTAAAGAAATATTCTACTTTCGAAATTGTTGGCTCTTGTAATTCTAAGGCAAATATATTCATCTGTCGACATCGTGAACATTGTTTTTTGGCAAAATTCCAGAAAAACAAATATACTATAAGTAAAATAATAAACATCATAATATTAAATTTAACTCTGTTCATCGTTGCCTTGTTGGACACATCCATAACAGTATACAGGGTGGGGCAGTAATAATTAGCACCTCAGATATCCACGAAACTATAAGTTTCATAGAAGTTTTTGCTAATATAAAATTGCATAGTACAAAGGGCCCATCCGTTGATGAAAATAGTTTTTTTGTAAGTGGAGTTATGTTGGACATATGAAGATTACCTTCATTTTTTAAAATGAATTGGTATATCCATTCTTCCGTAATACGATAGAGCATTTTAAAGCAAGTTTAACGATCTGTAACATGAAGGCATTGAAGGTTACAAAAAGTAAAGAAAGGCGATAGTACTCACGGTTTTGATAGGAAGTGAAACATACGTATTGTAAACAGTGGTGGAAGGCGTAACATTTACCGTTTACTTCACTGTGAATAAACACTTTTCGAAGGGCATTTCAATAGTTTGCAGCATAAATTAAACATGATAAGATTAGTATTGAAAAATTTGTTCGAATACGTTTGGTTAGGCTGTTCTTTGTGTCGTTCATTTTATAAGTACTGAGCTGCGGATTCCCGAGGACAGCGCACAAAATTGTTGAACTATCGAAGATTATCATTGTGAATTTGAATCAAAAGGTAATTAAATTCCATTAGATTGTAAACAGATCTCAATGTTTCATTTTAGATAGTAAGATTAAATACTCTTGACAAAACTCCAAGAATGGATACATACCTTTCTGTTATTATTATTTCATAGAGAATTATAATTGCAATTATATAGTTCATTACGATAAAAAATATTTCTCAGAAAATTCTAAATATTAAATTAAAGAATCAAGTAAAACATTTTTAATAATTACGAATATGAAAAATACTTGAACAATCCAGAATTCATCTATAAGAGGTAAAATGTTTTGAAAGCTTTAATTACAGTCTTTAATGCAAGCAGTTGGGCAGTATTTCAATTTTTAAGAAAATTGATGAAAGTCAACCATTTTGAAGTGGTCAGAATCTTTGTCGTTTGAGCAATAAATGAATAACAAATAACTGCATAAATTCCAGGCTTAAAAACTTATGGATTATATCCTATGCAGACTCGTTTATGAGCTAGTTACTAAATAATAATCCACACTAAGTAATCATTTTAAAACTTAAACGATTCCATCTCGCGAACTTTCAAAGATATCAGAAGTGTGAAAAGTATGTGGTTTATCAAAAACTCTTCTAAGAGAACGGACGAAGCCAATAGAAATCTTTGTTGGAGTAAGCAAGTTCTAAAGTTCTAAGCAACGCGATGGCCCTTATCTGCCTATGTTTCATAGCAAGTAAGTTCTGAATTTCTATGAAATCCGATGGAATTCCTCACTACTAACGGTTCAAAGTAAGTTCTCAAATTCTCAGTTCTACGTTTAAAACTATGTGTGTTCTATATATCTATGTAAAGTGACGGTTCCTATTAGTTGTGACGGTAACCTATATATAGTAAGTCAGGGAAGCTCGAAGAGGTTAATTATCTAAATGCTTTAAGGTGTAAAACGTACTTTAATCTAAGCGATCTATCGTTCCAAGGTATCCGCTCACGTACAACTTTTCTTGGGCGCCAGCTGCTCAGAAAGTAGCAAAGGGATAGACTACACGACCCCGGGAACCCTGGGGCGGAACAACTCTTGAAACTTCGAAATGCTCCTCCTCTCGACTATGACTAGCCAAGTACACACACTCAGATCGCGAGATACTGAAGTCACGGCATGCTTATTTATGGTCTTGACGTGGGTTTAACTAACAAGGGTTACGGGAAACTACGCAACACGCCGCGAATTACCGGGTATCATAACTCGCTTCACGATATAAGATACAATATACAATATGCGACACAAGAAATGGGACGCTTTAGCGAATAAGCTCTCACGTTCTCTTCTTCAGGTTCCTTGAATTCGCTGATGGTCCTCGGGTCTCCTGGATCCTCCTCGGGGCTCCTTGGTGGAGTGGGCTGTAGGCTTCGGTATTGTTCGGGTCCATCGATCAGTGGACTTCGGCGATTTCCTCTTCTCGCCTTCTTGGGTGTCCCTGAGGGGATACTCCTGATCATTTAAATTGCGTAGCGCCTCGCGCGCCGCGCTCCCATGGCCCACCTGCAGGGCCGCTGGACTTTTGACTTCCCTTTAGGGGGTTAAGGATTGAGGACCTTCTCACATCCCAGAGCATTATAAAGCACAGAAGCAGACAAACATAATGCGATGCATAGAGCTTTACAACCTTCTAACTTACTTTGAACTGTTTATATGAAATGCGGCTTATATGATATTGCGGTGCATGAAGCATGACAAATTAAATGCTTCGGCACCTGGACATCTCGAAACGCTATCCCCGGGCAAGAAATTGTAGGGTTTACACTCAATTCATGTGCAGAAGCAGATAAACTTAATGCGATGCCATGAATATTACATCTTATCATGAAATATAGAAGTAAGATGCGCAGCCGCGTTTTACGAAGCATTAGAACTCTATTGCTTCCAAACCTTCAGATATAGAAACGATATTCCGTAGCAAGAAAGTGATGCATCTACATTCATTTGAAGTGTAGAGGAGATATACATTACGCGATGCATTGAAATTACATCTTATCATGTGACATAGAACTGATGTGCGATATCGCGTTTTATAAAGAGATAGAAATCTATTGCTTCGATGCGTAGACATCTAGAAACGCTATTCCGTCGCAAGGAAGTGTGGCATTTACATTCTTTTGAAGTCTAGACAAGGTATACATAACACTTCGTAATGAATATTATATCTTACAAGCAAACATAGAAAAGAGCTGCGATATCGTGTTTTAAGAAGCATTACAACTCTATTGCTTCGATACGTAGACATCTGGAAACGCTATTTCCTAGCCAAGAAGAGTGACATTTATATTATTTTGAAGTGTAGACGAGGTATTCATTACAATTCGCAATGAATGTTATATCTTATAACGAAACATAGGAATGAGGTGCGACATCGCGATTTAAGAAGCATTCGAACTCTGTTGCTTCGATACATAGACATCTGGAAACGTTATTTCCTAGCAAGGAAGTGTGGCATTTGCATTCTTTTGAAGTGTAGACGAGGTACACCTAACACATCGCAATGAATATTATATCTTGTCATGAAACGTAGGAATGGGATGCGATATTGTGTCCTAAAAAGCATTAGAACTCTATTGCTTCGATACGCAGACATCTGGAAACGCTATTTCCTAGCAAAGAAGTGTGACATTTACATTCCTTTGAAATGTAGACGAGGTATACATAACACTTCGTAATGAATATTACATCTTACCATCAAACATAGAACAGCGATGCTATATCGCGTTTTAAGAAGCATTACAACTCTATTGCTTCGATACTTAGACACCTGGAAACGCTATTTCCTAGCAAGGAATTATGGCATTTACATTCTTTTGAAGTGTAGACGAGGTATACATAACACTTCGCAATGAATATTACATATTATCATGAAACATAGAAATGAGATGCGATATCGCATTTTCAGTAGCCTCAGTACTCTATAGCTTCGTTACGTAGACATCTGGAAACGCTATTTCCTAGCAAGAAAGTGTCGCATTTACATTCTTTTGAAGTAAATACGAGGTACACATGACACTTCGCAAAGAATATTATATCTAATCATGAAACATAGATATGAGATGCGATGTCCCGCTTTAAGAAGCATTAGAACCCTATTGCTTCGATACGTAGACATCTGCAATCGCTACATCCTAGCAAGGAAGTGTCGCATTTACATTCTATTGATGAAGTGAATGCGAGGTACACATGACACTTCGCAATGAATATTATGTCTTTTCATGAAACATAGAAATGAGATGCAATATCGCGTTTTATGAAGCATTAGAATTCTATTGCTACGATACGTAGACATCTGCAAACGCTATTTCCTAGCAAGGAATTGTCTCATTTACAATCTTTTGAAGTGAATAGGAGGAAGACATAACGCTCCACAATGAATATTATACCTTATCATGAAACATAGAAAGGAGATGCGATATCGCGTTTTGAGAAGCATTAGATCTCTATTGCTACGATACGTAGACATCTGCAAGAGTTGCTTGCTAGCAAGGAATTGTCGCATTTACATTCTTCTGAAGTGAATACAAGAAATACATAACACTTCGCAGTGAATATTATATCTTATCATGAGACATAGAAATGGGATGCGATATCTCGTTTTAAGAAATATTAGAACCATATTGCTTCGATACATAGCTATCAGCAAACGCTATTTCCCAGGAAGGAAGTGTCACATTTACATCCATGTAAAGTGTATGCGAGGTATACATAACACTCCACAATGAATATTATATCTCATCATGAAACATAGAAATGAAATGCGACTTCTCGTTTTAAGAAGCATTAGAACTCTACTGCTATGATACGTAGACATCTGCAAACAATATTTCCTAGCATCGAAGTGTCGCAATTTCATTCTATTGAAGTAAATACGAGGTATACTAGACACTTCGCAATGGATATTATACCTTATCACGAAACATAGAAATGAGATTCGATATCGCGTCTTAAGAAGCATTAGAACTCTTGCTACGATACATAGATATCTGGAAACGCTATTTCCTAGCAAGGAAGTGTCGCGTTTCCATTCTTTTGAAGTGAATACGAGGAATACATGACACTTCGCAATGAATATTATATCTTATCATGAAACATAGAAATGAGATGCGATATCGCGTTTTTAGAAGCATAAAACTCTATTACTACGATACGTAGCCATATGCAATTGCTATTTCCTAGCAAGGAAGTGTCGCATTTACATTCTTTTGAGGTGAATACGAGGTATACATAGCACACCACAATGAATACTATGTCTTATCACGAAACATAGAATGAGATGCGATATCTCGTTTTGAGAAGCATTAGAACTCTTTTGCTTCGATACGTAGACATCTGGAAACGTAATTTCCTAGCAAGGAAGTGTCGCATTTACATTCTTTTGAAGTGAATAGGAGGTATACATAACACCCCACAATGAATATTATACCTTATCCTGAAACATAGAAAGGAGATGCGATATGGCGCTTTGAGAAGTATTAGAACTCTATTGCTACGATACGTAGACATCTGCAAACGCTATTTCCTAGTATGGTAGTGTTGCATTTACATTCTTGTGAAGTGAATACGAGGTATACATGACACTTCGCAATGAATATTATATCTTATTATGAAACATAGAAATGAGATGCGACATGTCGTTTTAAGAAGCATTAGATCTCTATTGTCTCGATACCTAGACATCTGCAAACGCTATTTCCTAGTAAGGAAGTGTCGCATTTACATTCATTTGAAATGAATAAGAGGTATACATGACACTTCGCAATGAATATTATATCTTATGATGAAACATAGAAGTGAGATGCGATATCGCGCTTTGAGAAGCATTAGAACTCTATTACTACGATACGTAGACATTTGCCAACGCTATTTTCTAGCAAGGAAGTGTCGCATTTACATTCATTTGAAGTGTAGACGTGGAGTACATAACACTTCGCAATGAATATTATATCTTATCATGAAACATAGTAATGAGATGCGATATCGCGTTTTAAGAAGCATTAGAAGTTTATTGCATCGATACGTAGACATCTGCAAACGCTATTTCCTAGGAGGGAAGTTTCGCATTTACATTCATATGAAGTGCACACGAGCAATACATAAGACTTCGCAATGAATATTATATGTTATCATGAAGCATAGAAATGAGATGCGATATCGCGTTTTAAGAAGCATAAAACTGTATTACTACGATACGTAGCCATATGCAATCGCTATTTCCTAGCAAGGATGTGTCGCATTTACATTCTTTTGAGGTGAGTACGAGGTGTCACGTCCGGCGAAACTATTTTCCGTTGCTCCGTAGGCTTTACGACACCAGCCTATTTTTCGGTAATTCGGTCCGCGGGATCGCGTTAAGACCGGGTCCGACAATTTCGGCTGACGCGACACTAGCGAAAACACTCGCGATGGTAAGGGAATGACCCTACCTTTCGATGACTTCTATCTCGATTTGTACGTAGAAACGGCGTCGAGGATCGTTCGCTGGGATCGTAGCGGAGTTCGGTCGGTTGGCTGCTACGGAAATCCGGATCAGTCGCCAGCGAAGAGGAGGGCGGCGGTCGGAATTCAGCGATGATGCAGAGGAACCAGCGGTGATAGTAGCAGCTTCGGCTGCGAATGTGGCAGAATCGGCGTGATGCGTCGTGGTGTCTGGATCGGAAGCGTCGACGGTCGCTTGGGAAAGCGGCGGCTGGGCTGGTGCGAAAGCAGGTCGCTGGTATACGAGGACTCTCGGAATGTCCTCCAAATATTCACGCACAAGTGATCGTAAGAAATTCATCCTACCCGCACGTCTCGTTCTTCACAAACCGGAAGCACGATTCATTCATCAGGTTTTCCTGTACTTTCGACTAAGATCTGAAGGATAAGAGGCGATCCGCTCTATCTCAACGTCACAAAGCCGTTTTCTATACTCCTTCAAGGTGATGAAGAGCAACCCCAGTTGTATGGAAGAACCCGTGGAAGAATTCGTAGTTAAATGTAATGGTAAAAGTAGAACTAGTATTATAAACACTTGATAAAATTAATGGATGTGGAAATAGTAGACTTGGTAAAAGAAATTGTACTTGGATATAGTAAAAGTAAAAATAAAATGTATTCTAGGTGTAAAGTATACATGAACTGGAATTATTCTAAGACTAAGACTAAGTTAAAATGGAAATAGAAACACGATGTCTGAACCCCACATTGAGGTGGCTAACGATCTAGAACTAGAGGTTTCGACTCCTCGGTAGGAGATCTCAAGTCAGAGTGTGTGCTCTGGAGAAGCGTCTCGGTCTTCCTCGGTTCGCGAGGCGCTACGGTCGCGGACGCTCGTGGTAGGGAGATCGCGGTACCGCGAGTGGGGAACTCGAGTCTCGTGGCGGTGAGCGCGCGGTCCAGCGAGTGGGGACTCGCGGCTCGTGGTGCGGCTAGCGGCGCATGCCGCTGGCCGGACGCATCTTACGCGTTTCACTTATGAGCAAATACAATATGGACTTAGAATTATGTGTGTGTTGTTTGTGTCTTACATTCGTGTCGTGTGTAACTTAGATCTAGGGTTTCTTACATATGCGTCATGATATGGTATGTATGTGCTAGCATAGAAGTAATATATAGGTTCTAGCAGACTCTGTTCCCGGAATTGGAAAAGTCACCATTCAGGTGATGGGCTGCGGCTACGTCTTCCTGCAGGACGGAATCCTCGGTGCGAGTGAGATGGGGCTGCCCGTGCTTGGTGCGGGCGAGACAGGTATACTCGGTGGTGCGAATGAGACACTGCCCGTTACGAGCGAGACAGGTATACTCGGCGGTGCGAGTGAGGCAGCGGAACTCGGTAGGAGTAAGCGCGTGCAGGTATGCGCGCGCGAACACTTCCAGTTGCTGGATCTGCAGGCGAGTTTGACTGGTTGCATGCGTCCAGGGGTTGATGCTGGGGGGTGCGAGGAGGTTGATGGGTGGCAGGCGGTACGCCTGATGTCACAAAATGCGATATTTCCTTTCTATGAAATTACGTTCCCAGATATCTCTGTATCGAAGCTACAGAGTCCTAATGCCACTTAAAACGCGATATCGCATCTCATTTCTATGTTCCGTGATAAGATATAATATTCATTGCTGAGTGTTATCTATACCTCGCCTTCACATCAAATGAATGTAAATGCGACATTTCCTTGCTAGGAAATAGCGTCTGCAGATGTCTATGTATCGTAGCAATAGAGTTCTAAAGCTCCTTAAAACGCGATTTCGCATCTCATTTATATGTTTCATGATAAGATATAATATTCATTGCGAAGTGTCATGTATACCTCGTATTCCTTTCAAAAGAATGTAAATGCGACACTTCCTTGCTAGGTAGAAGCGTTTGCAGATGTCTACATATCGAAGCAATAGAGTTCTAATGCTTCTCAAAACGCGATATCGCTACTCATTACTATGTTTCATGATAATATATAATATTCATTGTGGTGTGTTATGTATACCACGTATTCACTTCAAAAGAATGTAAATGCGACACTTCCTTGCTAGGAAGTATCGTTTGGAGATGTCTACGTATCGAAGCAATAGAGTTCTAATGCTTCTTAAATAGCGATATCGCATATCATTTCTATGTTTCATGACAAGATATAATTTTCATTGTGCAGTGTTATGTATATCTCGTCTATACTTCAAGTGAATGTAAATGCGACACTTCCTTGCTAGGAAATAGCGTTTGCATATGCCTACGTATGGAAGCAATAGGTTTCTAAAGCTTGCTAATTCGCGATACCGCATCTCATTTCTATGTTTCGTGATAAGATATAATATTCATTGCGAAGTGTCATGTATACCTCGCACAAAATACAAATTAATGTGAATGCGACAGTTTCTTGCTAGGAAATAGCGTTTGCAGATGTCTACGTATCGTGGCATTATAGTTCTAATGCTTCTCAAAACAAGATGTCGCATCTCATTTCTATGCTACACGTTAAGATATAATATTCATTGCGAAGTGTCATGTATACCTCGTATTCCTTTCAAAAGAATGTAAATGCGACACTTCCTTGCTAGGAAGTAGCGCTTGCAGATGTCTACGTATCGAAGCAATAGAATTCTAATGCTTCTTAAATCGCCATATCGCATCTCATTTATATGTTTCATGATAAGATATAATATTCATTGCGAAGTGTCATGTATACCTCGCACACACTTGAAACGAATGTACATGCGACACTTCCTTGCTAGGAAATAGCTTTTGCAGATGTCTACGTTTCGTGGCATTAGAGTTCTAAGGCTTCTCAAAACGCGATATCGCTTCTCATTTCTATGTTTCAGGATAATATATAATATTCATTGCGAAATGTCATGTATACCTCGCATACACTTAAAATGAATGTAAATGCGACACTTCCTTCGTAGGAAATAGCGTTTGCAGATGTCTACGTATCGAAGCAATAGAATTCTAATGCCTCTTAAATCGTCATATCGAGTCTCATTTTTTATGTTTCATGATAAGATATAATATTCATTGCGAACTATCTTGTATGCCTCGCATGCACTTCAAATGAATGTAAATGCGACACTTCCTTGCTAGGAAATAGCGTTTGCAGATGTCTCCGTATCGAAGAAATAGTGTTCTAATGCTTCTTAAATCGCGATATCGCATCTCATTTCTATGTTTCGTGATAAGATATAATATTCATTGCGAAGTGTCATGTATACCTCGCATGCACTTAAAATGAATGTAAATGCGACACTTCCGTGCTAGGAAGTAGCGTTTGCAGATGTCTACGTATCGAAGCAATAGATTTCTAATGCTTCTTAAATCGCCATATTGCACCTCATATCTACGTTTCATGATATGATATAATATTCATTGCGATGTGTCACGTATACCTCCAATTCCTTTCAAAGGAATGTAACTGCGACACTTCTTTGCTGGGAAATAGCGTTTGCAGATATCTACGTATCGTAGCAATAGAGTTCTAATGCTTCACAAAACGCGAGGTCGCATCTCATTTCTGTGTTTCATGATAAGGTATAATATTCATTGTGCAGTGTTATGTATACCTCGTATTCACTTGAAGAGAATGTAAATGCGACACATCCTTGCTAGGAAGTAGCGTTTGCAGATGTCTACGTATCCAAGAAATAGGTTTCTAAAGCTTGCTAATACGCGATATCGCATCTCATATCTATGTTTCATGATAATATATAATATTCATTGCGAATTGTCATGTACACCTCGCATACACTTCAAATGAATGTGAATGCGACAGTTCCTTTCTAGGAAATAGTGTTTGCAGATATCTACGTATCGAAGCAATAGAGTTCTAAAGCTTCTTAAATCGCGATATCGCATCTCATTTCTATGTTTCATGATAATATATAATATTCATTGTGCCGTGTTATGTATACCTCGTATTCACTTCAAAAGAATGTAAATGCGACACTTCCTTGCTTGGAAATGGCGTTTTCATATGTCTACGTATCGAAGCAATTGTATTCTAATGCTTCTTAAATCGTCATATCGCATCTCATATCTACGTTTCATGATAAGATATAATACTCATTCTGGAGTGTTATGTATACGTCGTATCCACTTCTAAAGAATGTAAATGCGACACTTCCTTGCTAGGAAATAGCGTTTGCAGATGTCTACGTATCGAAGCAATAGTTTTCTTATGCTTCTTAAATCGTCATATCGCATCTCATATCTACGTTTCATGATAAGATATAATATTCATTCCGAAGTGTCATGTATACCTCGTATTCCTTTCAAAAGAATGTAAATGCGACACTTCCTTGCTTGGAAATAGCGTTTGCAGATGTCTACGTATCGAAGCAGTAGTGTTCTAATGCTTCTTAAATAGCGATATTGCATCTAATTTCTATGTTTCATGATAAGATATAATATTCATTGTGCAGTGTTATGTATACCTCGTATTCACTTCAAAAGAATATAAATGCGACACTTCCTTGCTAGGAAGTAGCGTTTGCAGATATCTACGTATCGAAGCAATTGGGATCTAATGTTTCTTATATCGCCATATCGCATCCCATTTCTATGTTTCATAATAATATATAATATTCACCGCGAAGTGTCATGTATACCTCGCATACACTTCAAATGAATGTAAATGCGGCACTTCCTTGCTAGGAAATAGCGTTTGCAGATGTCTACGTATCGAAGCAATTGTTTTCTAATGCTCCTCAAATCGTCATGTCGCATCTCATTTCTATGTTTCATGATAAGATATAATTTTCATTGTGCAGTGTTATGCATACCTCGTATTCACATCAAAAGAATGTAAATGCGACACTTCCTTGCTAGGAAGTAGCGTTTGCAGATGTCTACGTATCGTAGCAATTGAATTCTAATGCTTCTTAACTCGCCATATTACATCACATTTCTATGTTTCATGATAAAATATAATATTCATTGCGAAGTGTCATGTATACCTCGTACTCCTTTCAAAATAATGTAAATGCGACACTTCCTTGCTAGGAAGTAGCCTTTGCAGATGTCTACGTATCGAAGAAATAGTGTTCTAATGCTTCTTAAATCGCGATATCGCATCACGTTTCTATGTTTCATGATAAGATATAATATTCATTGCGAAGTGTCATGTATACCTCGTATTCCTTTCCAAAGGATGTAAATGCGAAACTTCCTTGCTAGGAAGTAGCGTTTGCAAATTTGTACGTATCGAAGGAACAGAGTTCTAATGCTTCTTAAATCGCGATATCGCACCTCATTTCTATGTTTCATGATAAGATATAATATTCAATGTGTAGTGTTATGTTTATCTCATCTATACTTCAAATGAATGTAAATGCGACACTTCCTTGCTAGGAAGTAGCCTTTGCAGATGTCTACGTATCGAAGCAATAGTGTTCTAATGCTTCTTAAATCGCGATATCGCATCTCATTTCTATGTTTCATAATAAGGTATAATATTCATTGCGACTTGTCATGTATACCTCGTATTCACTTCAAAAGAATGCAAATACGACACTTTCTTGCTAGGAAGTAGCGTTTGCAGAAGTCTACGTATCGAAGCAATAGTTTTCTAATGCTTCTTAAATCGTCATATCGCATCTCATATCTACGTTTCACGTTAAGATATAATATTCATTGTGCAGTGTTATGTGCATCTCGTCTATATATCAAATGAATGTAAATGCGACACTTCCTTGCTAGGAAATAGCGTTTGCAGGTGTCTACGTATCGAAGCAATAGAATTCTAATGCTTCTTAAATCGTCATATCGCATCTCATTTCTATGTTTCATTTCAAATATTAATTGCGAAGTGTCATGTATACCTCGTATTCCTTTCAACAGAATGTAAATGCGACACTTCCTTGCTAGGAAATAGAGTTTGCAGATGTCTACGTATCGAAGCAATGGAGTTCTAGTGCTTCTTATATAGTCATACCGCTTCTCATATCTACGTTCCTTGATAAGATATAATATTCATTGGGAAGTGTCATGTATACCTCGCATACACTTTAATTGAATGTACATGCTACACTTCCTTGCAAGGAAATAGCGTTTGCAGATGTCTACGTTTCGTGGCATTAGGGATCTAATGTTTCTCTAAACGCGATATCGCTTCTCATTTCGATGTCTCATGATAATATATAATATTCATTGCGAAGTGTCATGTATACCTCGCATACACTGTAATTGAATGTACATGCGACACTTCCTTGCAAGGAAATAGCGCTTGCAGATGTCTACGTAACGAAGCAATAGAGTTCTAAAGCTTGCTAATTCGCGATATCGCATCTCATTTCCATGTTCAATGATAATATATAATATTCATTGCGAAGTGTCATGTACACCTCGTACCCCTTTCAAAAGAATGTAAATGCGACACTTCCTTGCTAGGAAGTAGCGTTTGCAGATGTCTACGTATCGAAGCAATAGAGTTCTAATACTTCTTAAATAGCCATATCGCATCTCATTTCTATGTTTCATGACAATATATAATATTCATTGCGAAGTGTCATGTATACCTCGCATACGAGTTGTAGTGCTTCTTGAAACGCGATATCGCATCTGAGGTCTATGTTGCATGACAAGATATAATGTTCATTGCGAAGTGAGTCATAGAAATGAGATGCGATATCGCGTTTTAAGAAGCAATACAACACTATTGCTTCGACACGTCGACATGTGGAAACGCTATTTCCTAGCAAGGAATTGTGGCATTTACATTCTTCTGAAGTGTAGACGAGGTATAAGTAACACTTCGCAATGAATATTACTTCTTATCATGAAACATAGAAGTCATATGCGATATCGCGTTTTAAGCAGTATTAGAACACTATTGCTACGATACGTAGACATCTGCAAACGCTATTTCCTAGCAAGGAAATGTCGCACTTATATTCATTTGAAGTGAATACGAGGTATAAGTGTCACTTCGCAATGAATATTATATCTTATCGTGAAACATAGGAATGAGATGCAATATCGCGTTTTAAGAAGCATTAGAACTCTATTGCTACGATACGCAGATATCTGCAAACGCTATTTCCTGGAAAGGAAGTATCTCATTTACATTCTTTTGAGGTGATTACGAGATATACATAACACTCCACAATGAATATTACATCTTATCATGAAACATAGAAATGAGGAGCGATATCGCGTTTTAAGAAACATTAGAACTCTATTGCTACGATACCTAGACATCTGCAAACTCTATTTACTAGCAAGGAAGTGTCGCATTTACGTTCATTTGAAGTGAACACGAGGTATACATAACACTCCACAACGAATATTATACACTATCACGAAATATAGTAATGAAATGCGATATCGGGATTTAGGAAGCATTAGAACTCTACTGCTTCGATACGTAGACATCTGCAAACGTTATTTCCTAGCAAGGAAGTGTTGCATTTACATTCTTTTGAACGGAGGACGAGGTATACATGACACTTCGCAATGAATATTATATCTTATCACGAAACGTAGAAATGAGATGCAGCATCTCGTTTTAAGAAGCATTAGAACTCTATTGTTTCCATAAGAAAACATCTGAAAACGCTATTCCCTAGCAAGGAAGTGTCGCATTTACATTCTTTTGAAGTGAGTACGTGGAATACATGACACTTCGCCATGAATATTATATCTTATCATGAAACATAGAAGTGAGGTACGATATCGCGTTTTAAGAAGCATTAGAACCCTATTGCCTCGATGCGCAGACATCTGCAAACGCTATTTCCCAACATGGAAGTGTCGCATTTACAATCTTTTGGAGTGAATACGAGGAATACATGACACTTCCCAATGAATATTATGTCTTATCATGAAACATAGAAATGAGATGCGATATCGCGTTATAAGAAGCATTAGAACCCTATTGCCGCGATGCGGAGACATCTGCAGACGCTAATTCCTAGCAAGGAAGTGTCGCATTTACATTCATCAGAAGTGCAGACGAGGAATACATAGCACTTCGCAATGAATGTTATGGGTTATCATGAAACAGAGAAGTGAGATGCGATATCGCGTTTTAAGTAGTATTAGAACACTATTCTTTCTGTACCTAGACAACTGGAAGCGCTATTTCCTAGCAAAGGAAATCTCGCATTTACGTTCATTTGAAGTGAATACGGGGTATGCATGACACTTCGCAATGAATATAATATCTTATCATGAAACATAGAAATGAGATGCGATATCCCGTTTTAAGAAGCGTTAGCACACAATTGCTTCGATACGTAGAAATCTGCAAACGCTATTTCCTAGCAAGGAAGTGTCGCATTTACATTCATTTTAAGTGTATGCGAGGTATACATGACCCTTCGCAATGAATATTATATATTGTCATGAAACATAGAAATGAGATGCGATATCGCGTTTTGAGAAGCATTAGAACTCTACTGCCACGATACGCAGACATCTGCAAACGCTATTCCCTAGCAAGGAAGTGTCGCATTTACATTCATTTGAAGTATAGATGAGATAAACATAACACTACACAATGAATATTATATCTTATCATGAAACATAGAAATGAGGTGCGATATCGCGATTTAAGAAGCATTAGAACTCTATTGCTTCGATACGTAGACATCTGCAAACGCTACTTCCGAGAAAGGAAGTGTCGCATTTACATTCTTTTGAAAGGAATACGAGGTATACGTGACACTTCGCAATGAATATTATATCTTATCATGAAACATAGAAATGCGATGCGATATGAGGATTTATGAAGCATTAGAACTCTATTGCTCCGATACGTAGACATCTGCAAACACTATTTCCTAGCAAGGAAGTGTCGCATTTACATTCTTTTGTAAGGAATACGAGGTATACATGACACATGGCAATGAATATTATATATTATCATGAAACATAGTAATGCGAAGCGATATCGCGTATTGAGAAGCATTAGACCTCTAATGCCACGATACGCAGACATCTGCAAACGAAATTTCCCAGGTGGGAAGTGTCGCATTTACATTCATTTGTAGTATAGACGAGATATACATGACACTGCACAATGAATATTATATCTTATCATGAAACATAGAAATGAGATGCGATATGGCGATTTAAGAAGCATTAGAAATCTATTGGTTCGATACGTAGGCATCTGCAAACGCTATTTCCTAGCAAGGAATAGTCGCATTTACATTCTTTTGAAGTGAATACGAGGTGTACATGACACTTCGCAATGAATATTATATCTTATCACGAAGCATAGAAATGAGATGCGATATTGCGTTTAAAGAAGCATGAGAACTCTATTGCTACGATACGTAGACATATGAATACGCTATTTCCTAGCAAGGACGTGTCGCATTTACATTCATTTGGAGTGAATACGAGGTATACATGTCACTTCACAATGAATATTATATCTTATCATGTAACATAAAAGTGAGATGCGATATCGCGCTCTAAGAAGCATTAGAACTCTATTGCTGCGATACGTAGACATCTGCAAACGCTATTTCCTTGCAAGGAAGATACGCATATACATTCTCTTGAAGTCAATACGAGGTATACATGACGCTTCGCAAAGTACATTATATCTTATCGTGAAACATAGAAGTGAGATGCGATATCGCGGTTTATGTGGTATTAGAACTCTATTGCTACGATACGTAGACGTCTGCAGACGCTATTTCCTTGCATGGAAGTGTCGCATTAACATTCCTTTGAAGCGAATACGAGGTATACATGACACTTCGCAATGAACATTATTTCTTATTACGAAACATAGAAATGAGATGCGATATTGCGATTTAAGTAGCATTAGAACTCTATTGCTACGATACGTAGACATCTGTAAACGCTATTTCCTAGTAAGGAAGTGTCGTTTTTACATTCATTTGAAGTAAATACAAGGTATACATGACACCTCGCAAAGAATATTATATCTTATCACGAAACATAGAAATGAGATGCGATATCGTGATTTAAGAAGCATTAGAAGTCAATTGCTACGGTACGTAGACATCTGCCATTGCTATTTCCTAGTAAGAAAGTGTCGCTTTTACATTCATTTGAAGTAAATACAAGGTATACATGACACCTCGCAAAGAATATTATATCTTATCATGTAACATAGGAGTGAGATGCGATATCGCGATTTAAGTAGCTTTAGAACTCTATTGTTAAGATACGTAGACATCTGCAAACGCTATTTCCTAGGATGGAATCGTCGCATTTACATTCTTTTGAAGTGAATACGAGGTATACATGACACTTCACAATGAATATTATATCTTATCACGAAACCATATAAATGAGATGCGATATCGCGATTTAAGTAGCATTAGAACTCTATTGCTACGACGCGTAGACATCTGCAAACGCTATTTCCTAGCAAGGAATAGTCGCATCTACATTCTTTTGAAGTGAATACGAGGTATACATGAATCTTCGCAATGAATATTATATCTCATAATGAAACATAGAAGTGAGATGCGATATCGCGTTATAAGAAGCATTAGAACTATAAGGCCTCGATGCGGAGACATCTGCAAACGCTATTTCCTAGCATGGAAGTGTCGCATTTACATTCGTTTGGAGTGAATACGAGGTATACATGACACTGCGCAATGAATATTATATCTTATCATGAAGCATACAATTGAGATACGACATCGCGTTTTGAGAAGCATTAGAACTCTATTGCTACGTCACGTAGATATCTGCAAACGCTATTTCCTAGCAAGGAAGATTTGCATTTACATTCTTTTGAAGCGAATACGAGGTATACATGACACTTCGCAATGAACATTATTTCTTATCACAAAACATAGAAATGAGATGCGATATCGCAATTTAAGTAGCATTAGAACTGTATTGCTACGATACGTAGACATCTGCAAGCCCTATTTCCTTGCAAGGAAGATTCGCATTTACATTCTTTTGAAGCGAATACGAGGTATACATGACGCTTCGCAAAGTACATTATATCTTATCGTGAAACATAGAAGTGAGATGCGATATCGCGGTTTATGTAGTATTAGAACTCTATTGCTACGATACGTAGACGTCTGCAGACGCTATTTCCTTGCATGGAAGTGTCGCATTAACATTCCTTTGAAGCGAATACGAGGTATACATGACACTTCGCAATGAACATTATTTCTTATTACGAAACATAGAAATGAGATGCGATATTGCGATTTAAGTAGCATTAGAACTCTATTGCTACGATACGTAGACATCTGTAAACGCTATTTCCTAGTAAGGAAGTGTCGTTTTTACATTCATTTGAAGTAAATACAAGGTATACATGACACCTCGCAAAGAATATTATATCTTATCACGAAACATAGAAATGAGATGCGATATCGTGATTTAAGAAGCATTAGAAGTCAATTGCTACGGTACGTAGACATCTGCCATTGCTATTTCCTAGTAAGAAAGTGTCGCTTTTACATTCATTTGAAGTAAATACAAGGTATACATGACACCTCGCAAAGAATATTATATCTTATCATGTAACATAGGAGTGAGATGCGATATCGCGATTTAAGTAGCTTTAGAACTCTATTGTTAAGATACGTAGACATCTGCAAACGCTATTTCCTAGGATGGAATCGTCGCATTTACATTCTTTTGAAGTGAATACGAGGTATACATGACACTTCACAATGAATATTATATCTTATCACGAAACATATAAATGAGATGCGATATCGCGATTTAAGTAGCATTAGAACTCTATTGCTACGACGCGTAGACATCTGCAAACGCTATTTCCTAGCAAGGAATAGTCGCATCTACATTCTTTTGAAGTGAATACGAGGTATACATGAATCTTCGCAATGAATATTATATCTCATAATGAAACATAGAAGTGAGATGCGATATCGCGTTTTAAGAAGCATTAGAACTATACGGCCTCGATGCGGAGACATCTGCAAACGCTATTTCCTAGCATGGAAGTGTCGCATTTACATTCGTTTGGAGTGAATACGAGGTATACATGACACTTCGCAATGAATATTATATCCTATCATGATACATAGAAATGAGATGCGATATCGCGTTTTTAAGAAGCATTAGAAGTCAATTGCTACGGTACGTAGACATCTGCCATCGCTATTTCCTAGTAAGAAAGTGTCGCTTTTACATTCATTTGAAGTAAATACAAGGTACACATGACACCTCGCAAAGAATATTATATCTCATTATGAAGCATAGAGATGAGATGCAATATCTTGTTTTAAGATGGTTTTGAACTCTATCGCATCGATACGTAGATAACTGCAAACGCTAATTCCTAGCAAGGAAGTGTCGCATTTACATTCCTTTGAAGTGAATACGTGGTATACATGACACTTCCCAATGAATATTATAGCTTAGCATGAAACATACAAATGCGATGCCATATCACGTTTTAAGAAGCATTAGGACTCTATTTCTTCTATACGTAGACATCTGCAAACACTATTTCCTGGCAAGGAAGTGTCGCATTTACATTCAATTGAAGTGTTTGCGAGGTATAAGTGACACTTCGCAATGAATATTTTATCTGATCATGATACATAGAAATGAGATGCTAATCGCGTTTTAAGAAGCATTAGAACTCTATTGCTACGATACGAAGACATCTGCCAACGCTATTTCCTAGCAAGGCAGTGTCGCATTTACATTCTTCTGAAGTGTGGACGAGGTATACATAACACTTCGCAATGGATATTATATCATATCATGAAGCAAAGGAAAGAGATGCGATATCGCGTTCTAAAAAGCATTAGAAGTCTATTGCTTCGATACGTAAACATCCGGAAACGCTATTTCCTAGGAAGGAAGTGTTGCATTTACATTCGTTTGAAGCGTAGACGAGATATACATGACACTTCGCAATGAATATTATATTTTATCATGAATCATAGAAACGAGATGCGACGTCCCGTTTTAAATAGCATTAGAACTCTACTGCTCCGATACCTGGACATCTGCAAACGCTATTTAATAGCAAGGAAGAGTCGCACTTACATTCGTTTGAAGTGAATACGACGTATACATGACACGTCGCAATGAATATTATATCTTATCATGAAACATAGAAATGAGATGCTATATCGCGTTGTAAGAAGCAGAAGAACTCTGTTGCTACGATACGTAGACATCTGCAAACGCTATTTCCTAGCAAGGAAGTGTCGCATTTACATTCATTTTAAGTGTATCCGAGCTATACATGACACTTCGCAATGAATATTATATCTTATAATGAAACATAGAAGTGAGATGCGATAACGCGTCCTAAGAATCATAAGAACACTATTGCTACGATACTTAGACATCTACAAACGCTATTTCCTAGCAAGGAAGTGTCGCATTTACATTCATTTGAAGTGAATACGAGGTATACATGACACTTCGCAATGAATATTATATCTTATCATGAAACATAGAAATGTGATGCGATATCGCGTTTTAAGAAGCATTAGAACTCCGTTGCTACAATACGTAGGCATATGCAAACGCTATTTCCTAGCAAGGAAGTGTTGCACTTACTTTCTTCTGTAGTGAATACGAGGTATACATGACACTTCGCAATGAATATTATATCTTATCATGAAACATAGATATGAGATGCGATATCGCGATTTAAGAAGCATTAGAACTCTATTGCTCCGATAAGTAGACATCTGCAAACGCTACTTCCTAGCAGTGAAGTTTCGCATTTACATACTTTCCAAGTGAATACGAGGTATACATGTCACTTCGAAATGAATATTATATCTTATCATGAAACATAAAAATGAGATGCGATATCGCGATTTGAAAAGCATTAGAAATCTATTGCTACGATGCGTAGACATCTGCAAACGCTATTTAATTGCAAGGAAGTGTCGCATTTACATTCTTTTGAAGTGAATACCGGATATACATGTCTCTCCACATTGAATATTATACCTTATCACGAAACATAGAAATCGGATGCGATACCGCGATTTAAGAAGCATTAGATCTCTATTGGTCCATACGTAGACACTTGCAGACCATATTTCCTGGCAAGGAAGTGTCGCATTTACATTCTTTTGAAGTGATAACGAGGTATACATAACACTGCACAGTGAATATTATATCTTATCGTGAAACATAGAAATGAGGTGCGATATCGCGATTTAAGAAGCACTAGAACTCTATTGCTACGATAAGTAGACATCTGCAGACGCTATTACCTTGCAAGGAAGTGTCGCATTTACAATCCATTTGAAGTGTATGCGAGCTATACATGGCACATCGCAATGGATAGTATACCTTATCATGAAACATATAGTTGAGATGCCATATCGCGTTTTGAGTAGCATTAGAGCTCTATTGCTACGATACGTAGACATATGGAAACGTAATTTCCTAGAAAGGAAGTGTCGCATTTACAAAGTTTTGAAAGGAATACGAGGTATACATGACACTTCGAAATGAATATTATATCTTATCATGAAACATAGGAATGAGATGCGTTATTGCGTAATAAGAGGCATTTGAACTGTATTGCTTCGATACGTAGACATCTTAAAACGCTACTTCCTAGCACGGAAGTATCGTATTTACATTCTTTTGAAGTGAATACGAGGTATACATGTCACTTCGCTATGAATATTATATCTTATCATGAAACATTAAAATGAGATGAGGTATCGCGTTTTAAGGAGCATTAGAACTCTATTGCTTCGATACGTAGACATCTTCAAACGCTATTTCTTAGGACGAAAGTGTCGTATTTACATTCGTTTGATGTGAATACGAGGTACACATAACACTGCACAATGACTATTATATCTTATCATGAAACATAGGAATGTGATGAGACATAGCGATTTAGGAAGCATTAGAACTCTATTGCTTCGATACGTAGACATCTGGAAACGCTATTTCCTAGCAAGGAAGTGTCACATTTACATTCTTTTGAAATGAATACGAGGTATACATGACACTTCGCAATTAATACACAATCTTATCATGAAACACAGAAATAGGATGCGATATCACGATCTAAGAAGCATTAGAACACTATTGCTTCGATACGGAGACATCTGCAAACGCTATTTCCTAGCAAGGAAGTGTAGCATTTACATTCATTTGAAGTGAATACGAGATATACATAACACTTCGCAATGAATATTATACCTCATCATGAAACATAGTAATGAGATGCGATATCGCGATTTAAGAAGCATTAGAAATTTATTGCTACGATACGTAGACATCCGCAAACGCCATTTCCTAGGAAGGAAGTGTCGCGTTTACATTCATTTGAAGTGTATGCGAGGTATACATGGGACCTCGCAATGAATGTTACATCTTATAATGAAACATAGGAATGAGGAGCGATTTCGCGTATTAAGAAGCATTAGAACACGTTTGCTACGATACGTAGACATCTGCAAACGCAATTCCCTAGAAAGGAAGGTTCGCATTTACACTCCTTTGAAGGGAATATGAGGTATACATGACATATCGCAACGAATATTATATCTTATCATGAAACATAGAAATGAGATGGGATATGGCGAATGAGGAAGCATTAGAACTCTATTGCTTCGATACGTAGACATTTGCAAACGCTACTTCCTAGCAAGCTAGTTGCGCATTTACATTCTTTTGAAAGGAATACGAGATTTACATGACACTTCGCAATGAATGTTATATCTTATCATAAAACATAGATTTGAGATGCTATATCTCGTTATAAGAAGCATTAGAACTCTATTGCTTCGATACGTAGACATCTGCAAACGCTACTTCTTAGCAAGGAAGTGTCGCATTTACATACTTTTGAAGTGAATACGAGGTACACATGACACTTCGCAATGAATATTATGTCTTATCATGATAACATAGAAATGAGACGCGATATCGCGATTTAAAACTCATTTGAACCCTATTGCTACGATACGTAGACATTTGCAAACGCTATTTAGTAGCAAGGTAGTGTCGCATTTACATTCAGTTGAAGTGAATACGAGATATACATAACACATCGCAATGAATATTATAACTTATCATGAAACATAGAAATGCGATGCGATATCGCGTTTTAAGAAGCATTAGATATCTATTACTACGATACGTAGATATCTGGAAACCCTACTTCCCAGCAAGGAAGTATCGCACTTACATCATTTTGAAGTGAATACGAGGTATTCATAACACTCCACAATGTATATTATATCTTACCATGAAACATAGAAATGAGGTGCGATATCGCGTTTTAAGAACCGTTAGAACACTATTGCTTCGATACGTAGACATCTGCCAACGCTATTTCCTAGCAAGGAAGTGTCTCATTTACATTCTTTTGAAGTGCATGCGAGGCACAAGTGGCACTTCGCAATGAATACTATATCTTATCATGAAGCATAGAAATGAGAAGAGATATCGCGATATAAGATGTATTAGAACTCTATTGCTTCGATACGTATACATCTGCCAGCGCTATTTCCTAGCAAGGAGGTGTGACGTTTACATTGTTTCGAAGTGAATACGAGGTATACATGACGCATCGCAATGAATATTATATCTTATCATGAAACATAGAAATGAGATGCGATGTCGCGTTTTAAGAAGCATTAGAACTCTATTGCTACGATACGTAGACATCAGGAAACGCTACTTCCTGGAAAGGAAGTGTCGCATTAACAGTCATTTGAAGTGTAGACGAGGAATACATAACTCTTCCCAATGAATATTATATCTTATCATGAGACATAGAAATGAGATGCGATTTCGCGTCTTAAAAAGCATTAGAAACCAATTTCTACGATACGCAGACATCTGCAAACGCTATTTCCAAGCAAGGAAGTGTCACATTTACATTCTTATAAAGCGAATACGAGGTATACATAGCACTGCACAATGAATATTATATCTTATCATGTAACATAGAAATGATATGCGATATCGCGATTTAAGAAGCAATAGAACCCTACTGATACGATACGTGGAAATCTGCAAGCGCTATTTCCTAGCAAGGAAGTGTCGCATTTACATTCTTTTGAAGTGAATACGAGGTATACATTACACTTCGCAATGAATATTATATCTTATCATGAAACATAGAATAGAGATGCGATATCGCGATTTTAGAAGCATTATAACTCTATTGTTTCGATACGTAGACATCTGGAAACGCTATTTCCCAGCAAGGAAGTGTCGCATTTACATTCTTCTGAAGTGAATACGAGGTATACATGACACTTCGCAATTAATATTATATCTTATCATGATACATAGAAATAAGATGCGATATCGCGATTTAAGAAGCATTAGAACTCCATTGCTGCGATACGTAGACACCTCCAAACGCTATTTAATAGCAAGGAAGTGTCGCATTTACATTCTTTTGAAGTGAATACGAGGTACACATAACAGTCCACAATGAATATTGAGATGCGATATCGCGATTTAAAATGAATTAGAACGCTATTGCTACGACACGTAGACATCTGCAAACGCTTTTTCCAAGGAAGGGAGTGTCGCATTTACATTCCTTTGAAGTGAATACCAGTTATACATGACACTTCGCAATGAATATTGTATCTTATCATGAAACATAGAAATGAGATGCGATATCGTTTTTTGAGAAGCATTAGAACGCTATTGCTACGATACGTAGACATCTGCAAACGCTATTTAATAGAAAGAAGTTTCGCACTTATATTCTTTTGAAGTGCATATGAGGTATTCATAACACTCCACAATGATCATTATATCGTATCACGAAACATAGAAACCAGATGTGGTATCGCGATTTAAGAAGCATTAGAACACAATAGCTTCGATAGGGAGACATCTGCATACGCTATTTCCTAGCAAGGAAGTGTCGCATTTACATTCTTTTGAAGTGAATACGAGGTATACGTAACACTTCACAATGAATACTATATTTTATCATGAAACATAGAAATGAGGTGCTATATCGCGTTTTAACAAGCATTGGAACCCTATTGCTTCGATACGTACACATCTGGAAACGCTATTTCCTAGAAAGGTAGTGTCGCATTTATATTCATTTGAAGTGTAGACGAGGAATACGTAACACTTCGCAATGAATATTATATCATATCATAAAACATAGAAGTGAGACGCGACATCGCGATTTAAAACTCATTAGAACTCTATTGCTATGATACGTAGACATTTGCAAACGCTATTTAGTAGCAAGGAAGTGTCGCATTTACATTCTGTTGAAGTGAATACGAGGTATACATAACACTCCACAATGAATATTATATCTTATCATGAAACATAGAAATGAGGTGCGTTATCGCGCTTTAAGAAGCATTAGAAATCTAATGCTTCGATACGTAGACATCTGCAAACGCTCCTTCCTAGCAAGGAAGTGTCGCATTTACAATCTTTGGTCGTGAATACGTGGCATACATGACAATTCGCAATGAATATTATATCTTATCATGAAACATAGAAATGAGAAGCGATATCTCGTTATAGGAAGCATTAGACCTCTATTGTTTCGATACGTAGGCAACTGGAAACGCTAATTCCTAGCAAGGAAGTGTCGCATTTACATTCCTTTGAAGTGAATACGAGGTACACATGACACTTCGCAATGAATATTATATCTTATCATGAAACATAGAAATGAGAAGCGATATCTCGTTATAGGAAGCATTAGACCTCTACTGTTTCGATACAACAGGAAACGCTAATTCCTTGCAAGGAAGTGTCGCATTTACATTCCTTTGAAGTGAATACGTGGTAGACATGACACTTCGCAATGAATATTATATCTTATCATGAAACATAGGAATGAGAAGCGATATCTCGTTATAGGAAGCATTAGACCTCTATTGTTTCGATACGTAGACAACTGGAAACGCTAATTCCTAGCAAGGAAGTGTCGCATTTACATTCCTTTGAAGTGAATACGTGGTAGACATGACACTTCGCAATGAATATTATATCTTATCATGAAACATAGAAATGAGAAGCGATATCTCGTTATAGGAAGCATTAGACCTCTACTGTTTCGATACGTAGACAACAGGAAACGCTAATTCCTAGCAAGGAAGTGTCGCATTTACATTCCTTTGAAGTGAATACGTGGTAGACATGACACTTCGCAATGAATATTATATCTTATCATGAAACATAGAAATGAGAAGCGATATCTCGTTATAGGAAGCATTAGACCTCTATTGTTTCGATACGTAGACAACTGGAAACGCTAATTCCTAGCAAGGAAGTGTCGCATTTACATTCCGTTGAAGTGAATACGTGGTAGACATGACACTTCGCAATGAATATTATATCTTATCATGAAACATAGAAATGAGAAGCGATATCTCGTTATAGGAAGCATTAGACCTCTAATGTTTCGATACGTAGACAACAGGAAACGCTAATTCCTAGCAAGGAAGTGTCGCATTTACATTCCTTTGAAGTGAATACGTGGTAGATATGACACTTCGCAACGAATATTATATCTTATCATAAAACATAGAAATGAGAAGCGATATCTCGTTATAGGAAGCATTAGACCTCTATTGTTTCGATACGTAGACATCTGCAAACGCCCCTTCCTAGCAAGGAAGTGTCGCATTTACAATCTTTGGTCGTGAATACGTGGCATACATGACAATTCGCAATGAATATTATATCTTATCATGAAACATAGAAATGAGAAGCGATATCTCGTTATAGGAAGCATTAGACCTCTATTGTTTCGATACGTAGACAACTGGAAACGCTAATTCCTAGCAAGGAAGTGTCGCATTTACATTCCTTTGAAGTGAATACGTGGTAGACATGACACTTCGCAATGAATATTATATCTTATCACGAAACATAGGAATGAGATGCGATATCCCGTTTTAAGAAGCATTAGAACTCTATTGCTGCTATACGTAGCCATCTGCAAACGCTATTTCCTAGATGGTAAGTGTCGCATTTACATACTTTTTAAGTGAATACGAGGAATACATCACACTGCACAAAGAATATTATATCTTATGACGAAACATAGATATGAGATGCGATATCGCGATTTAAGAAGCACTAGAACTCTAATGATTCGATACGTTGACATCAGTTAACGTAATTTCCTATCAAGGAAGTGTCGCATTTACATTCCCTTGAAGTGAATACAAGGTATACGTGACACTTCGCAATGAATATTATATCTTATCATGAAACATAGAAATGAGGTGCGTTATCGCGTTTTAAGAAGCATTAGAACAATATTGCTACGATGCGTAGACGTCTGGGAACTCAATTTCCTAGCATGGAACTGTCGCATTTACATTCATTTGAAGTGTAGGCGTGGAATACATAACAATTCGCAATGAATATTATATCTTATCATGAAACATAGAAATAGGATGCGATATCGCGATTTAAGAAGTATTAGAACTCTGTTGCTTCCATACCTAGACATCTGCCATCGCTATATCCTAGCAAGGAAGTGTCGCATTTACATTCCTTTGAAGTGAATACGTGGCATACATGACACTTCGCAATGAATATTATTTCTTATCATGAAACATAGAAATGAGAAGCGATATCTCGTTATAGGAAGCATTAGACCTCTATTGTTTCGATACGTAGACAACTGGAAACGCTAATTCCTAGCAAGGAAGTGTCGCATTTACATTCCTTTGAAGTGAATACGTGGTAGACATGACACTTCGCAATGAATATTATATCTTATCATGAAACATAGAAATGAGAAGCAATATCTCGTTATAGGAAGCACTAGACCACTATTGTTTCGATACGTAGACAACTGGAAACGCTAATTCCTAGCAAGGAAGTGTCGCATTTACATTCCTTTGAAGTGAATACGTGGTAGACATGACACTTCGCAATGAATGTTATATCTTATCATGAAACATAGAAATGAGATGCGATATCGCATTTTAAGAAGCATTAGAACTCTAATGCTTCGATACGTAGACATCTGCAAACGCTCCTTCCTAGCAAGGAAGTGTCGCATTTACAATCTTTGGTCGTGAATACGTGGCATGCATGACAATTCGCAATGAATATTATATCTTATCATGAAACATAGAAATGAGAAGCGATATCTCGTTATAGGAAGCATTAGACCTCTATTGTTTCGATACGTAGGCAACTAGAAACGCTAATTCCTAGCAAGGAAGTGTCGCATTTACATTCCTTTGAAGTGAATACGTGGTAGACATGACACTTCGCAATGAATATTATATCTTATCATGAAACATAGAAATGAGAAGCGATATCTCGTTATAGGAAGCATTAGTCCACTATTGTTTCGATACGTAGACAACTGGAAACGCTAATTCCTAGCAAGGAAGTGTCGCATTTACATTCCTTTGAAGTGAATACGTGGTAGACATGACACTTCGCAATGAATATTATATCTTATCATGAAACATAGAAATGAGAAGCGATATCTCGTTATAGGAAGCATTAGACCTCTATTGTTTCGATACGTAGACAACTGGAAACGCTAATTCCTAGCAAGGAAGTGTCGCATTTACATTCCGTTGAAGTGAATACGTGATAGACATGACACTTCGCAATGAATATTATATCTTATCATGAAACATAGAAATGAGAAGCGATATCTCGTTATAGGAAGCATTAGACCTCTATTGTTTCGATACGTAGACAACTGGAAACGCTAATTCTTAGCAAGGAAGTGTCGCATTTACATTCCTTTGAAGTGAATACGTGGTAGACATGACACTTCGCAATGAATATTATATCTTATCATAAAACATAGAAATGAGAAGCGATATCCCGTTATAGGAAGCATTAGACCTCTATTGTTTCGATACGTAGACAACTGGAAACGCTAATTCCTAGCAAGGAAGTGTCGCATTTACATTCCGTTGAAGTGAATACGTGATAGACATGACACTTCGCAATGAATATTATATCTTATCATGAAACATAGAAATGAGAAGCGATATCTCGTTATAGGAAGCATTAGACCTCTATTGTTTCGATACGTAGACAACTGGAAACGCTAATTCTTAGCAAGGAAGTGTCGCATTTACATTCCTTTGAAGTGAAATCGTGGTAGACATGACACTTCGCAATGAATATTATATCTTATCATAAAACATAGAAATGAGAAGCGATATCCCGTTATAGGAAGCATTAGACCTCTATTGTTTCGATACGTAGACAACTGGAAACGCTAATTCCTAGGAAGGAAGTGTCGCATTTACATTCCTTTGAAGTGAATACGTGGTAGACATGACACTTCGCAATGAATATTATATCTTATCATGAAACATAGAAATGAGAAGCGATATCTCGTTATAGGAAGCATTAGACCTCTATTGTTTCGATACGTAGGCAACTGGAAACGCTAATTCCTAGCAAGGAAGTGTCGCATTTACATTCCTCTGAAGTGAATACGTGGTAGACACGACACTTCGCAATGAATATTATATCTTATCATGAAACATAGAAATGAGAAGCGATATCTCGTTATAGGAAGCATTAGACCTCTACTGTTTCGATACGTAGACAACAGGAAACGCTAATTCCTAGCAAGGAAGTGTCGCATTTACATTCCATTGAAGTGAATACGTGGTAGACATGACACTTCGCAATGAATATTATATCTTATCATGAAACATAGAAATGAGAAGCGATATCTCGTTATAGGAAGCATTAGACCTCTATTGTTTCGATACGTAGACAACTGGAAACGCTAATTCTTAGCAAGGAAGTGTCGCATTTACATTCCTTTGAAGTGAGTACGTGGTAGACATGACACTTCGCAATGAATATTATATCTTATCATGAAACATAGAAATGAGATGCGATATCGCGTTTTAAGAAGCATTAGAACTCTAATGCTTCGATACGTAGACATCTGCAAACGCCCCTTCCTAGCAAGGAAGTGTCGCATTTACAATCTTTGGTCGTGAATACGTGGCATACATGACAATTCGCAATGAATATCATATCTTATCATGAAACATAGAAATGAGAAGCGATATCTCGTTATAGGAAGCATTACACCTCTATTTTTTCGATACGTAGGCAACTGGAAACGCTAATTCCTAGCAAGGAAGTGTCGCATTTACATTCCTTTCAAGTGAATACGTGGTAGACATGACACTTCGCAATGAATATTATATCTTATCATGAAACATAGAAATGAGAAGCGATATCTCGTTATAGGAAGCATTAGACCTCTATTGTTTCGATACGTAGACAACTGGAAACGCTAGTTCCTAGCAAGGAAGTGTCGCATTTACATTCCTTTGAAGTGAATACGTGGTAGACATGACACTTCGCAATGAATATTATATCTTATCATGAAACATAGAAATGAGATGCGATATCTCGTTATAGGAAGCATTAGACCTCTATTGTTTCGATACGTAGACAACTGGAAACGCTAATTCCTAGCAAGGAAGAGTCACATTTACATTCCTTTGAAGTGAATACGTGGTAGACATGACACTTCGCAATGAATATTATATCTTATCATGAAACATAGAAATGAGAATCGACATCTCGTTATAGGAAGCATTAGACCTCTATTGTTTCGATACGTAGACAACTGGAAACGCTAATTCCTAGCAAGGAAGTGTCGCATTTACATTCCTTTGAAGTGAATACGTGGTAGACATGGCACATAGCAATGAATATTATATCTTATCATGAAACATAGAAATGAGATGCGATATCGCGTTTTAAGAAGCATTAGAACTCTAATGCTACGATACGTAGACATCTGCAAACGCCATTTCCTAGCATGGAAGTGTCGCATTTACATTCTTTTGAAGTGAATACGAGGTATACATAACACTGCACAATGAATATTATATCTTATCATGAAACACAGCAATGAGTTGCGATATCGCGTTTTGAGAAGCACTAGGACTCAATTGCTTCGATACGTAGACATCTGCAAACGCTATATCCTAGCAACGAAGTGTCGCATTTACATTCATTTGAAGTGTGTGCGAGGTATACATAACACTTCGCAATGAATATTATATCTTATCATGAAATATAGAAATGAGATGCGATATCTCGTTATAGGAAGCATTAGACCTCTATTGTTTCGATACGTAGACAACTGGAAACGCTAATTCCTAGCAAGGAAGTGTCGCATTTACATTCCTTTGAAGTGAATACGTGGTAGACATGACACTTCGCAATGAATATTATATCTTATCACGAAACATAGGAATGAGATGCGATATCGCGTTTTAAGAAGCATTAGAACTCTATTGCTTCTATACGTAGCCATCTGCAAACGCTATTTCCTAGAAGGTAAGTGTCGCATTTACATACTTTTTAAGTGAATACGAGGAATACATCACACTGCACAAAGAATATTATATCTTATGACGAAACATAGATATGAGATGCGATCTCGCGATTTAAGAAGCACTAGAACTCTAATGCTTCGATACGTTGACATCAGTTAACGTAATTTCCTAGCAAGGAAGTGTCGCATTTACATTCCCTTGAAGTGAATACAAGGTATACGTGACACTTCGCAATGAATATTATATCCTATCATGAAACATAGAAATGAGGTGCGTTATCGCGTTTTAAGAACCATTAGAACAATATTGCTACGATGCGTAGACGTCTGGGAACGCTATTTCCTAGCATGGAACTGTCGCATTTACATTCATTTGAAGTGTAGGCGTGGAATACATAACACTCCGCAATAAATATAATATTTTATGATGAAACATAGAAGTGAGATGCGATATCGCGCTTTAAGAAGCATTAGGACTCTATTGCTTCGATACGTAGACATCGGCCAACGCTATTTTCCAGCAAGGAAGTGTCGCATTTACATTCCTTTGAAGTGAATACGTGGTAGACATGACACTTCGCAACGAATATTATATCTTATCATGAAACATAGAAATGAGAACCGATATCTCGTTATAGGAAGCATTAGACCTTTATTGTTTCGATACGTAGACAACTGGAAACGCTAATTCCTAGCAAGGAAGTGTCGCATTTACATTCCGTTGAAGAGAATACGTGATAGACATGACACTTCGCAATGAATATTATATCTTATCATGAAACATAGAAATGAGAAGCGATATCTCGTTATAGGAAGCGTTAGACCTCTACTGTTTCGATACAACAGGAAACGCTAATTCCTAGCAAGGAAGTGTCGCATTTACATTCCTTTGAAGTGAATACGTGGTAGACATGACACTTCGCAACGAATATTATATCTTATCATGAAACATAGAAATGAGAAGCGACATCTCGTTATAGGAAGCATTAGACCTCTATTGTTTCGATACGTAGACAACTGGAAACGCTAATTCCTAGCAAGGAAGTGTCGCATTTACATTCCGTTGAAGTGAATACGTGATAGACATGACACTTCGCAATGGATATTATATCTTATCATGAAACATAGAAATGACAAGCGATATCTCGTTATAGGAAGCATTAGACCTCTACCGTTTCGATACAACAGGAAACGCTAATTCCTAGCAAGGAAGTGTCGTATTTACATTCCTTTGAAGTGAATACGTGGTAGACATGACACTTCGCAATGAATATTATATCTTATCATGAAACATAGAAATGAGAAGCGATATCTCGTTATAGGAAGCATTAGACCTCTATTGTTTCGATACGTAGACAACTGGAAACGCTAGTTCCTAGCAAGGAAGTGTCGCAATTACATTCCTTTGAAGTGAATACGTGGTAGACATGACACTTCGCAATGAATATTATATCTTATCATGAAACATAGAAATGAGATGCGATATCTCGTTATAGGAAGCATTAGACCTCTATTGTTTCGATACGTAGACAACTGGAAACGCTAATTCCTAGCAAGGAAGTGTCACATTTACATTCCTTTGAAGTGAATACGTGGTAGACATGACACTTCGCAATGAATATTATATCTTATCATGAAACATAGAAATGAGAAGCGACATCTCGTTATAGGAAGCATTAGACCTCTATTGTTTCGATACGTAGACAACTGGAAACGCTAATTCCTAGCAAGGAAGTGTCGCATTTACATTCCTTTGAAGTGAATACGTGGTAGACATGGCACATAGCAATGAATATTATATCTTATCATGAAACATAGAAATGAGATGCGATATCGCGTTTTAAGAAGCATTAGAACAATATTGCTACGATGCGTAGACGTCTGGGAACGCTATTTCCTAGCATGGAACTGTCGCATTTACATTCATTTGAAGTGTAGGCGTGGAATACATAACACTTCGCAATAAATATAATATTTTATGATGAAACATAGAAGTGAGATGCGATATCGCGCTTTAAGAAGCATTAGGACTCTATTGCTTCGATACGTAGACATCGGCCAACGCTATTTTCCAGCAAGGAAGTGTCGCATTTACATTCATTTGAAGTGTGTGCGAGGTATACATAACACTTCGCAATGAATATTATATCTTATCATGAAACATAGAAATGGGATGCGATATCTCGTTATAGGAAGCATTAGACCTCTATTGTTTCGATACGTAGACAACTGGAAACGCTAATTCCTAGCAAGGAAGTGTCGCATTTACATTCCTTTGAAGTGAATACGTGGTAGACATGACACTTCGCAACGAATATTATATCTTATCATGAAACATAGAAATGAGAAGCAATATCTCGTTATAGGAAGCATTAGACCACTATTGTTTCGATACGTAGACAACTGGAAACGCTAATTCCTAGCAAGGAAGTGTCGCATTTACATTCCTTTGAAGTGAATACGTGGTAGACATGACACTTCGCAATGAATATTATATCTTATCATGAAACATAGAAATGAGAAGCGATATCTCGTTATAGGAAGCATTAGACCTCTATTGTTTCGATACGTAGACAACTGGAAACGCTATTTCCTAGCAACGAAGTGTCGCATTTACATTCATTTGAAGTGTGTGCGAGGTATACATAAAACTTCGCAATGAATATTATATCTTATCATGAAATATAGAAATGAGATGCGATATCTCGTTTTAAGAAGCATTATAACACGCTTGCTACGATGCATAGACATCTGGAAACTCTATCTCCTAGCATGGAAGTGTCGCATTTACATTCGCTTGAAGTGTATGCGAGGTATACATAACACTTCGCAATGAATATTATATCTTATCACGAAACATAGGAATGAGATGCGATATCGCGTTTTAAGAAGCATTAGAACTCTATTGCTTCTATACGTAGCCATCTGCAAACGCTATTTCCTAGATGGTAAGTGTCGCATTTACATACTTTCTAAGTGAATACGAGGAATACATCACACTCCACAAAGAATATTATATCTTATGACGAAACATAGATATGAGATGCGATATCGCGATTTAAGAAGCACTAGAACTCTGATGATTCGATACGTTGACATCAGTTAACGTAATTTCCTAGCAAGGAAGTGTCGCATTTACATTCCCTTGAAGTGAATACAAGGCATACGTGACACTTCGCAATGAATATTATATCTTATCATGAAACATAGAAATGAGGTGCGTTATCGCGTTTTAAGAAGCATTAGAACAATATTGCTACGATGCGTAGACGTCTGGAAACGCTATTTCCTAGCATGGAACTGTCGCATTTACATTCATTTGAAGTGCAGGCGTGGAATACATAACACTTCGGAATAAATATAATATTTTATGATGAAACATAGAA
Organism: Xylocopa sonorina; assembly: GCF_050948175.1. Classification (NCBI taxonomy): domain Eukaryota; kingdom Metazoa; phylum Arthropoda; class Insecta; order Hymenoptera; family Apidae; genus Xylocopa; species Xylocopa sonorina. The sequence continues at coordinate 4,381,854 of NW_027490091.1, forward strand.
GTGAGATGCGATATCGCGTTTTAAGAAGCATTAGGACTCTATTGCTTCGATACGTAGACATCGGCCAACGCTATTTTCCAGCAAGGAAGTGTCGCATTTACATTCATTTGATGTGTATGCGAGGTATACAAGACAATTCGCAATGAATATTATATCTTATCATGAAACATAGAAATGGGATGCGATATCTCGTTATAGGAAGCATTAGACCTCTATTGTTTCGATACGTAGACAACTGGAAACGCTAATTCCTAGCAAGGAAGTGTCGCATTTACATTCCTTTGAAGTGAATATGTGGTAGACATGACACTTCGCAATGAATATTATATCTTATCATGAAACATAGAAATGAGATGCGATATCGCGATTTAAGTAGTATTAGAACTCTGTTGCTTCCATACCTAGACATCTGCCATCGCTATATCCTAGCAAGGAAGTGTCGCATTTACATTCCGTTGAAGTGAATACGTGGCATACATGACACTTCGCAATGAATATTATATCTTATCATGAAACATAGGAATGAGAAGCGATATCTCGTTATAGGAAGCATTAGACCTCTATTGTTTCGATACGTAGACAACTGGAAACGCCAATTCCTAGCAAGGAAGTTTCGCATTTACATTCCTTTGAAGTGAATACGTGGTAGACATGACACTTCGCAACGAATATTATATCTTATCATGAAACATAGAAATGAGAAGCAATATCTCGTTATAGGAAGCATTAGACCACTATTGTTTCGATACGTAGACAACTGGAAACGCTAATTCCTAGCAAGGAAGTGTCGCATTTACATTCCTTTGAAGTGAATACGTGGTAGACATGACACTTCGCAATGAATATTATATCTTATCATGAAACATAGAAATGAGAAGCGATATCTCGTTATAGGAAGCATTAGACCTCTATTGTTTCGATACGTAGACAACTGGAAACGCTATTTCCTAGCAACGAAGTGTCGCATTTACATTCATTTGAAGTGTGTGCGAGGTATACATAAAACTTCGCAATGAATATTATATCTTATCATGAAATATAGAAATGAGATGCGATATCTCGTTTTAAGAAGCATTATAACACGCTTGCTACGATGCATAGACATCTGGAAACTCTATCTCCTAGCATGGAAGTTTCGCATTTACATTCACTTGAAGTGTATGCGAGGTATACATAACACTTCGCAATGAATATTATATCTTATCACGAAACATAGGAATGAGATGCGATATCGCGTTTTAAGAAGCATTAGAACTCTATTGCTTCTATACGTAGCCATCTGCAAACGCTATTTCCTAGATGGTAAGTGTCGCATTTACATACTTTCTAAGTGAATACGAGGAATACATCACACTCCACAAAGAATATTATATCTTATGACGAAACATAGATATGAGATGCGATATCGCGATTTAAGAAGCACTAGAACTCTAATGATTCGATACGTTGACATCAGTTAACGTAATTTCCTAGCAAGGAAGTGTCGCATTTACATTCCCTTGAAGTGAATACAAGGCATACGTGACACTTCGCAATGAATATTATATCTTATCATGAAACATAGAAATGAGGTGCGTTATCGCGTTTTAAGAAGCATTAGAACAATATTGCTACGATGCGTAGACGTCTGGAAACGCTATTTCCTAGCATGGAACTGTCGCATTTACATTCATTTGAAGTGCAGGCGTGGAATACATAACACTTCGGAATAAATATAATATTTTATGATGAAACATAGAAGTGAGATGCGATATCGCGTTTTAAGAAGCATTAGGACTCTATTGCTTCGATACGTAGACATCGGCCAACGCTATTTTCCAGCAAGGAAGTGTCGCATTTACATTCATTTGATGTGTATGCGAGGTATACAAGACAATTCGCAATGAATATTATATCTTATCATGAAACATAGAAATGGGATGCGATATCTCGGTGTAGGAAGCATTAGACCTCTATTGTTTCGATGCGTAGACAACTGGAAACGCTAATTCCTAGCAAGGAAGTGTCGCATTTACATTCCTTTGAAGTGAATATGTGGTAGACATGACACTTCGCAATGAATATTATATCTTATCATGAAACATAGAAATGAGATGCGATATCGCGATTTAAGTAGTATTAGAACTCTGTTGCTTCCATACCTAGACATCTGCCATCGCTATATCCTAGCAAGGAAGTGTCGCATTTACATTCCGTTGAAGTGAATACGTGGCATACATGACACTTCGCAATGAATATTATATCTTATCATGAAACATAGGAATGAGAAGCGATATCTCGTTATAGGAAGCATTAGACCTCTATTGTTTCGATACGTAGACAACTGGAAACGCCAATTCCTAGCAAGGAAGTTTCGCATTTACATTCCTTTGAAGTGAATACGTGGTAGACATGACACTTCGCAATGAATATTATATCTTATCATGAAACATAGAAATGGGATGCGATATCTCGTTATAGGAAGCATTAGACCTCTATTGTTTCGATACGTAGACAACTGGAAACGCTAATTCCTAGCAAGGAAGTGTCGCATTTACATTCCTTTGAAGTGAATACGTGGTAGACATGACACTTCGCAATGAATATTATATCTTATCATGAAACATAGAAATGAGATGCGATATCGCGTTTTAAGAAGCATTAGAACTCTAATGCTTCGTTACGTAGACATCTGCAAACGCTCCTTCCTAGCAAGGAAGTGTCGCATTTACAATCTTTGGTCGTGAATACGTGGCATACATGACAATTCGCAATGAATATTATATCTTATCATGAAACATAGAAATGAGAAGCGATATCTCGTTATAGGAAGCATTAGACCTCTATTGTTTCGATACGTAGGCAACTGGAAACGCTAATTCCTAGCAAGGAAGTGTCGCATTTACATTCCTTTGAAGTGAATACGTGGTAGGCATGACACTTCGCAATGAATATTATATCTTATCATGAAACATAGAAATGAGAAGCGATATCTCGTTATAGGAAGCATTAGACCTCTACTGTTTCGATACGTAGACAACAGGAAACGCTAATTCCTAGCAAGGAAGTGTCGCATTTACATTCCTTTGAAGTGAATACGTGGCAGACATGACACTTCGCAATGAATATTATATCTTATCATGAAACATAGAAATGAGTAGCGATATCTCGTTATAGGAAGCATTAGACCTCTATTGTTTCGATACGTAGACAACTGGAAACCCTAATTCCTAGCAAGGAAGTGTCGCATTTACATTCCTTTGAAGTGAATACGTGGTAGACATGACACTTCGCAATGAATATTATATCTTATCATGAAACATAGAAATGAGAAGCGATATCTCGTTATAGGAAGCATTAGACCTCTATTGTTTCGATACGTAGACAACTGGAAACGCTATTTCCTAGCAACGAAGTGTCGCATTTACATTCATTTGAAGTGTGTGCGAGGTATACATAAAACTTCGCAATGAATATTATATCTTATCATGAAATATAGAAATGAGATGCGATATCTCGTTTTAAGAAGCATTATAACACGCTTGCTACGATGCATAGACATCTGGAACCTCTATCTCCTAGCATGGAAGTGTCGCATTTACATTCATTTGAAGTGTATGCGAGGTATACATGACACTTCGCAATGAGTATTATATCTTATCATGAAACAAAGAAATGAGATGCGATATCGCGTTTTAAGAAGCATTAGAACACTAATGCTAAGATACCTAGACATCTGCAAACGCTATTCCCTAGCATGGAAGTGTTGCATTTACATTCATCTGAAGTGTATGCGAGGTATACATGACACTTCGCAATTAATATTATATCATATCATGAAACATAGAAATGAGATGCGATATCCCGTTTTAAGAAGAATTATTACACACTTGCTACGATACGTAGACATCTACAAACGCTATTTCCTCGCAAGGAATTGTCGCATTTGCATTCATTTGAAGTGAGTAAGAGGTATACATGACACTTCGCAATGAATATTATATCTTATCACGAAACATAGAAATGAGATGCGATATCGCGTTTTAAGAAGCATTAGAGCAATACTGCTACGACACGTAGACATTTGGAGACGCTATTTCCTAGCATGGAAGTGTCGCATTTCCATTCATTTGGAGCGAATACGAGGTATACATGACACTACGCAATAAATATTATATCTTATCATGATAGATAGAAATGTGATGCGGTGTCTCGTTTTAAGAAGCATTGGAACACTATTTCTACGATACATATACATCTGCAATCGCTATTTCCTAGCAAGGAAGTGTCGCATTTACATTCCTTTGAAGTGAATACGTGGCATACATGACACTTCGCAATGAATACTATATCTTATCATGAAACAAAGATATGAGTTGCATTATCCCGTTCTAAGAAGCATTCGAACTCTATTGCTTCTATACGTAGCCATCTGCAAACGCTATTTCCTAGATGGTAAGTGTAGCGTTTACATACTTTTTAAGTGAATACGAGGAATACATCACACTCCACAAAGAATATTATATCTTATAACGAAACATAGAAATGAGATGCGATTTCGCGATTTAAGAAGCACTAGAACTCTAATGATTCGATACGTTGACATCAGGAAACGTAATTTCCTAGCAAGGAAGTGTCGCATTTACATTCCCTTGAAGTGAATACAAGGTATACAAGACAATTCGCAATGAATATTATATCTTATCATGAAACATAGAAATGAGATGCGATGTCGCGATTTAAGAAGTATTAGAACTCTGTTGCTTCCATACCTAGACACCTGCCATCGCTATATCCTAGGAAGGAAGTGTCGCATTTACATTCATTTGAAGTGTATGCGAGGTATACATGACACTTCGCAATGAATATTATATGATATCATGAAACATAGAAATGGGATGCGATATCTCGTTATAGAAAGCATTAGACCTCTATTGTTTCGATACGTAGACAACTGGAAACGCTAATTCCTAGCAAGGAAGTGTCGCATTTACATTCCTTTGAAGTGAATACGTGGCATACATGACACTTCGCAATGAATATTATATCTTATCATGAAACATAGAAATGAGGTGCGTTATCGCGTTTTAGGAAGCATTAGAACACTATTCCTACGATGCGTAGACATCTGGAAACGCTATTTCCTAGCATGGAAGTGTCGCATTTACATTCATTTGAAGTGTAGGCGTGGAATACATAACACTTCGCAATAAATATAATACTTAATGATGAAACATAGAAGTGAGATGCGATATCGCGTTTTAAGAAGCATTAGGACTCTATTGCTACGATACGTAGATATCTGGAAACGTTATTTCCTGGGAAGGAAGTGTCGCATTTACATACATTTAATGTGAAAACGAGGTATACATAACATTGCACAATGAATATTATACCTTATCATGAAGCATAGAAATGAGATGCGATATCGCGTTTTAAGAAGCATTAGGACTCTAATGCTACGATACGTAGACATCTGCAAACGCTATTTCCTAGCAAGGAAGTGTCGCATTTACATTCATTTGAAGTGTATCAGAGGTATACATGACACTTCGCAATGAATATTATATCTTATCATGAAACTGTGTCGTCCGGCGTATCGCCGTCCACCCTCCGACGCCTCCCACAGCGAGCAGGGACGAATTACCTGCAGCCGCCCACGACCAAGCGCACGGGTAAACACCCCTTTCGCCGAGCTAAGGCAGCCGACCCGCAAATCACGCCCCGGAGATGGACCAACCATTTGCGGTACCGCGCAAATCACAGCACCCACGATCCGCCTTCGCAACAACGACCCACCGAATCGCCCACCGTAACTCAGCCATACTTCATTTTTTCTAATATATATAATTATACATATTAATTCTAGATTTGAGTGCTCACGACTCTATTCGATGTAACACGAACAACACAGACACATAATTTTAAGATCTATGTATAATCGATATTCTATAAGAAGCGACGCGCTCGCGCGCGCACTCGACGCGCGCGCCTCACGCGTAACGCGAGCCGCGCCCCACCGCAAGGGCCGTCCGCCCTACTCCTACCGTCCGCCCCACTCGAAGGGCTTAGCGACTCGCGCGCCACGAGAACCGAGGAGGTCTCGTGCACGCGAGTAGATCGTCACTTCGTCCCGGGCATCGCCCGACTCCGGTTCTCTACCGACTTCATCCCGGGCATCGCCCGACTTCGGACCTCTCTCAAACCTCGACTTCTAATTCAAATCGTATTCAAGTTCCATTTCAAGTTCCTATTCTATTCCTAAATCTAACTTCTATTTCTAGATCATTAAGTTACTCTAAATCTAGATAGGGAAGTAAGTGTATATCTAGGAGTAATCAAGAATATATCTTTATTTTATTTCTACATTCGAGTCCTTATTCATTTAATATCTACGCGATACCCTCCGGTTCTCGCGTACAACCATTCACAGCGCTACTTTGCGGAGATACAGATACTTGAACCTCTGCATTAGATAGAGCGGACCGCCGCTTATCTGTGCCGAATACAAGTGGAAGATCTCCCGAGTGGACGATCATTCTTCGCCCTCCTGGACCGACGACGATAGAGCAGACCGCAGCTTATCCGACTCGAATCTAGTTAGGAGAAGAAGATCTCGTATGTGTCGCACCGCCACCAAGAAGACGCGCCGCGCCGGTAGAAAGAATTTCTTGCTACAACTTGAGCGGGAGTATAACGGATTCCAGGCGTGCCCAGCCTACCATTCCGTGGTTGCTGTTACTGCTGTCCGCGTCCAGCCTCCTGCAGCACCCCCGACATCGCCGACGCCAGCATCCGAGTCTGGTCAACGTCGCTGGACCCTCAATACATTGACGCTCCCTGCACGCCCACCTTACGCGTCCACTGTCCCAGCCGGTGACCCTCGACGACAGCGGTACCTGGAAAGGGGATATTAAGGTGTTAATCGACGAAAGGTAAGTAAATATCACTTTACCGCATGGAAAAGGGTACAATTACCGCAAGCATCCCATAAAAGGAAACCACGGTACCCATCACAAACGAGTGATCGGCCCTGTGTTTTACATTTCGTTTCGTAGGGACGACTCCGGAAATTTTCCAGGACCCGGACGTGACAAAACATAGAAATGAGATGCGATATCGCGTTTTGAGAAGCATTAGAACTCTATTGCTTCGATACTTAGATACCTGCAAACTCTATTTCCTAGCAAGGAAGTGTCGCATTTACATTCATTTGAAGTATAGACGAGATATACATAACACTGCACAATGAATATTATTTGTTATCATGAAACATAGAAATGAAATGCGATATCGCGATCTAAGGAGCATTAGAAACCTATTGCTTCGATACTTAGATATCTGCAAACGCTATTTCCTACCACGGAAGCGTCGCATTTACATTCTTTTGAAATTTAGACAAGGTATACATAACACTTCGCAATGAATAGTATATCTTATCATGAAACATGGAAATGAGATGTGATATCTAGTTTCAACAAGCATTAGAACTCTACTGCTTCGATACGTAGACATCTGCAAACGCTGTTTCCAGGCAAGGGAGTGTCGCATTTACATTCTTTTGAAGTGAATACGAGATATACATAACACTCCACATTGATTATTATTTCTTATCATGAAATATAGAAGTGCGATGCGATATCGCGATTTAAAAAGAATTAAAACTCCATTGCTACGATACGTAGACATCTGCAAATGCTATTTCCTAGCATGGAAGTGTCGCATTTACATTCCTTTCAAGTGAGTACGAGGTATACATGTCACATCGCAATGAATACTATATCTTATCATGAAACATAAAAATGAGATGCGATATCGCGATTTAAAAAGCATTAGAACCCTATTGCTGCGATACGTAGACATCTGCAAACGCTATTTCCTAGCAAGGAAAATTCGCATTTACATTCTTTTGAAATGGATACGAGATATATATGACACTCCACAATACATATTATAACTTAAGACGAAACATAGAAATGAGATGCGATATCGCTATTGAAGAAGCATTACAACTCTACTGCTTCGATACGGAGACATGTGCAAACACCATTTCCTGGCATGGAAGTGTAGCATTTACATTATTTTGAAGTTAATACGAGGTATACATGACACTTTCCAATGAATATTATATCTTATCATGAAACATAGAAATGAGATGCGATATCGCGTTTTAATAAGCGTTAGAAATCTATTGCTGCGATACGTAGACATCTGCAAACGCTATTTCCTAGCAAGGAAGTGTCGCATTTACATTCCATTGAAGTGAATACGAGGTATACATAACACTCCACAATGAATATTAATTCTTATCGTGAAACATATAAAAATGCTATTTCCTAGTATTTCCTAAACAAACGCTATTTCCTAGTATGGCAGTTTCGCCTTTACATACATTTGAGGTGTATGCGAGGTATAAGTGACACTTTGCAATGAATATTATATCTTATCATGAACGATAGAAATGAGATGCGATATCGCGTTTTAAGAAGCGTTAGAACTCTATTGCTTCGATACGTAGACGTCTGGAGACGCTGTTTCCCAGGAAGGAAGTGTCGCATTTACATTCCTGTGAAGCTAAAAGCAGGTATACATAACACTGCACAATGAATATTATATCTTATCATGAAACATAGCAATGAGATGCGATATCGCGATTTAAGATGTATTAGAACGCTATTGCTACTATACGTAGACATCTGCAAACGTCACCTCCTAGCAAGGAAATGTCGCATTTACATTCTTTTGAAGTGAATACGAGGTATACATGACACCTCGCGATGAATATTATATCTTAACGTGAAGTATAGAAATGAAAAGCGTTATCGCGATCTGAGAAGCGTTAGAACTCTATTGTTTCGATACGTAGATATCTGCAAATGCTATATCCTAGCAAGGAAGTGTCGCATTTGCATTCATTTGAAGTGTAGACGAGGTATACGTGACACTTCGCAATGAACACTATATCTTATCATGAAACATAGAAGTGAGATGCGATTTGTCGTTTTCAGAAGCACTAGAACTCTATTGTTTCGATACGTAGACATCTGCAAGAGCTCTTTCCTAGGAAGGAAGTGTCGCATTTGCATTCATTTGAAGTGTATGCGAAGTATACATGACACTTCGCAATGAATGTTATATCTCGTCATGAAACATTGAAACGAGATGCGATATCGAGTTTTAGAAGCATTAGAACTCTATAGCTACGATACGTTAACATCTGCAATCGCTATTTCCTAGGAAGGAAGTGTCGCATTTACATTCATTTGAAGTGAATGCGAGGTATACATCACACACCACAATGAATATTATCTCTTATCATGAAACATAGGATTGAGATGTGATATCGCGATTTAAAAAGCTTTAAAACCCTATTGCTGCTATACGTAGACATCTGCAATCGCTACTTCCTAGCACGGAAGTGTCGCATTTACATTCTTGTGAAGTGAATACGAGGTATACATGACACTTCGCAATGAATATTATATCTTATCATAAAGCATAGAAATGAGATGCGACATCTTGTACTAAAAAGCATTAGAACTCTATTGCTTCGATACGTAGATATCTGCAAACTCTATTTCCTAGCAAGGAAGTGTCGCATTTACATTCATTTGAAGTGTAGACGAGATATACGTAACACTGCACAATGAATATTATTTGTTATCATGAAACATAGAAATGAGATGCGATATCGCGTTTTAAGAAGCATTAAAACTCTATTGCTTCGATACGTAGACGTCTGGAGACGCTGTTTCCCAGGAAGGAAGTGTCGCATTTACATTCCTGTGAAGCTAAATGCAGGTATACATAACACTGCACAATGAATATTATATCTTATCATGAAACATAGCAATGAGATGCGATATCGCGATTTAAGATGTATTAGAACGCTATTGCTACGATACGTAGACATCTGAAAACGTCACCTCCTAGCAAGGAAATGTCGCATTTACATTCTTTTGAAGTGAATACGAGGTATACATGACACCTCGCGATGAATATTATATCTTAACGTGAAATATAGAAATGAAAAGCGTTATCGCGATCTGAGAAGCGTTAGAACTCTATTGCATCGATACGTAGACATATGCCAACGCTGTTTCCTAGCAAGGAAGTTTCGCATTTGCATTCTTTTGAAGTGAATACGTGGTATACATGACACTTTCGGAATGAATACTATATCTTATCGTGAGACATAGGAATGAGATGCGATATCGCGTTTCAAGAAGCATTAGAACTCTATTGCTACGTTACGTAGATATATGAAAACGCTATCTAATAGCAAGGAAGTGTCGCACATAGAAATGAGATGCAATATTGCGATTCAAGAAGCATTGAAACTCAATTGCTACGATACGTAGATATCTGGAAACGCCGCATGGAAGTGTCGCATTTACATTCATTTGCAGTGTATGCGAGGTATGCATGACACTTCGCAATGAATATCATATCTCATCATGAAACATTGAAATGAGATGTGATATCGGGTTTTAAGAAGCGTCAGAACTCTATTGCTACGATACGTAGATATCTGGAAGCGCTATTTCCTAGCAAGGAAGTGTCGCATTTACATTCCTTTGAAGTGAGTATGAGGTATACATGACACTTCGCAATGAATATTATGTCTTATCATGAAACATAGAAATGATATGCAATATCTTGTTTTAAGAAGCGTTAGAAGTCTATTGCTTCGATACGTAGACATCTGCCAACTCTATTTCCTAGCAAGGAAGTGTCGCATTTACATTCATTCGCAGTGTATGCGAGGTACGCATGACACTTCGCAATGAATATTATATCTCATCGTGAAACATTGAAATGAGATGCGATATCGCGTTTTAAGCAGAGATAGAACTCTATTGCTACGATACGTAGATATCTGGAAACGCTATTTCCTAGCAAGGAAGTGACGCATTTACACTCATTTGAAGTGTAGACGAGGAATACATAACACTTCGCAATGAATATTATATCTTATCATGAATCATAGAAATGAGATGCGATATCTCGTATTGAGAAGCATTAGAACACTATTGCTTCGATAGCTAGACATCTGCAAACGGTATTTCCTAGCACTGAAGTGTCGCATTTACATTCTTTTAAAGTGAATACGAGGTATACATAACACTCCACAATGAATATCATATCTTATCATGAAACATTGAAATAAGGTGCGATATGGCGTTTTAAGAAGCATTAGAATTCTATTGCATAGATACGTAGACATCTGCAAACGCTACTTCCTAGCAAGGAAGTGCCGCATTTACATTCTTTTAAAGTGAACACGAGGTATGCATGACACTTCGCAATGAATATTATATTTTATCATAGAACATAGAAATGGGATGCGATATCGCGTTTTAAGAAGCATTAGAACACTATTGCTTCGATACGTATACATCTGCAAACGCTATTACCTAGCAAGGAAGTGTCGCATGCACAATTCATTTGAAGTGTATGCGAGGTATACATGAAACTTCGCCATGAGTATTATATCTTATCGTGAAACATAGAAATGAAATGCGATATCGCGTTTTAAGAAGCTTTAGAGCTCTAGTGCTACGATACGTAGACATCTGGAAACGCTATTTCCTAGAAAGGAAGTGTCGCATTTACATTCATTTGAAGTGTGGACGAGGAATACATAGCACTTCGCAATGAATATTATATCTTATCATGAAACATAGAAATGAGATGTGATATCGCGTTTTAAGAAGCATTAGAACCCTATTGCTTCGATACGTAGACATCTGCAAACGCTATTTCCTAGCATGGAAGTGTCGCATTTACATTCTTTTGAGGTGAATACGAGGTATACATGACACTCCACAATGAATATTATATCTTATCATGAAACATAGAAATGAGATGCGATATCGCGTATTAAGAAGCATTAGAACTCTATTGCTTCAGTACGTAGACATCTGCAAACGCTATTTCCCAGCAAGGAAGTATCGCATTTACATTCCCTTTAAGTGTAGACGAGGTATACATGGCACTTCGCAATGAATATTATATCTCATCATGAAACATAGAAATGAGATGCGATATCTCGTTTTAAGAAGCACTAGAACTCTATTGCTTGGGTACGTAGATATCTGGAAACGCTATTTCCTAGCAAGGAAGTATCGCATTTACATTCTTTTGAAGTGAATACGAGGTATACATAACACTCCACAATGAATATTATATCTTATCATGAAACATAGAAATGAGATGCGATATCCCGTTTTAAGACGCATTAGAACCCTATTGCTTCGATTCGTAGACATCTGCAAACGCTATTTCCTAGCAAGGAAGTATCGCAATTACATTCTTTTGAAGTGAATACGAGGTATACATAACACTCCACAATGAATATTATATCTTATCATGAAACATAGAAATGAGATGCGATATCTCGTTTTAAGAAGCACTAGAACACTATTGCTTCGATACGTAGGCAACTGGAAACGCTATTTCCCAGAAGGGTTGTGTCGCATTTACATTCATTTGAAGTGTAGACGAGGAACAGATAACGCTTCGCAATGAATATTATATCTTATCATGAAAAATAGAAATGATATGCGATATCGCGTCTTGAGAAGCATTAGAACCCTATTGCTTCGATACGTAGACATCTGCAAACGCTACTTCCTAGCAAGGAAGTGTCATATATAAACTCTTTTGAAGTGAAAAAGAGGTATACATGACACTTCGCAATGAATATTATATCTCATCATGAAACATAGAAATGAGATGCGATATCTCGTTTTAAGAAGGACTAGAACTCTATTGCTTCGATACGTAGACATCTGCAAACGCTGTTTCCTAGCAAGTAAGTGTGGCATTTACATTCATTTGAAGTGTATGCGAGGTATACATAACACTTCGCAATGAATATTATATCTTATCATGAAACATAGAAAGAAGATGGGTTATCGCGATTTAAAAAGCATTAGAAATCTATTGGTACGATACGTAGACATCTGCAAACGCTATTTAATAGCAAGGCAGTGTCGCATTTACATTCTTTTGAAGTGAATACGAGGTATACATAACACTTCACAATGAATATTAGATCTTATCATGAGACATAGAAATGAGATGCGATATCGCGATTTAAAAAGCATTAGATCTCTTTTGCTACGATACGTAGACATCTGCAAACGCTATCTAATAGCAAGGAAGTGTCGCACTTACATTCCTATGAAGTGAATACGAGGTATTCATAACACTCCACAATGAATATTATATCTTGTCCTGAAACATAGAAATGAGATGCTATATTGCGATATAAGAAGCATTAGAACTCAATTGCTTCGATACGTAGACATCTGCAAACACTATTTCCAAGCAAGGAAGTGTCGCATCTACATTATTTTGAAGTGAATACGAGGTATACATAACACAGCACAATGAATATTATATCTTATCATGGAACATAGGAATGAAATGAGATATCGCTATTTATGAAGCATTAGAACTCTCTTGCTTCGATACGTAGACACCTGTAAACGCTTCTTCCTTGCTACGAAGTGACGTATTTACATACTTTAGATGTGAATACGAGGTATACATGACTCTTCGCAATGAATATTAAATCTTAACATGAAACATAGAAATGAGATGCGATATTGCGTTTTAGGAAGCACTAAGACTCTATTTCTTCGATACGTAGACATGTGCAAACGCTGTTTCCTAGCAAGGAAGAGTCGTAATTTCATTCTTTTGAAGTGAATACGAGGTATATATGACACTTCGCAATGAATATTATATCTTATCATGAAACATAGGAATGAGATGCGATATCGCGTTTTAAGAAGCATTAGAACTCTATTGCTTCAATACGTAGACATCTGTAAACGCTAGTTCCTAGCAAGGAAGTGTCGCATTTGCATTCATTTAAAGTGTAGACGAGATATTCATAGCACTGCACAATGAATATTATATCTTTTCACGAAACATAGTAATGAGATGCGATATCTCGTTCTAGGAAGCATTAGAACTCTATGGCTTTGATACGTAGTCATCTGCCAACGCTATTTCATAGCAAGGGAGTGTCGCATTTACATTCATTTCAAGTGTATGCGAGGTATTCATGACACTTCGCAGTGAATATTATATCTCATCATGAAACATAGAAATGAGATGCGATATCTCGTTTTAAGAAGCACTAGAACTCTATTGCTTGGAAACGTAGATATCTGGAAACGCTATTTCCTAGCAAGGAAGTATCGCATTTACATTCTTTTGAAGTGAATACGAGGTATACATAACACTCCACAATGAATATTATATCTTATCATGAAACATAGAAATGAGATGCGATATCCCGTTTTAAGAAGCATTAGAACCCTATTGCTTCGATTCGTAGACATCTGCAAACGCTGTTTCCTAGCAAGTAAGTGTCGCATTTACATTCATTTGAAGTGTATGCGAGGTATACGTAACACTTCGCAATGAATATTATATCTTATCATGAAACATAGAAAGAAGATGGGTTATCGCGATATAAAAAAGCATTAGAAATCTATTGGTACGATACGTAGACATCTGCAAACGCTATTTAGTAGCAAGGCAGTGTCGCATTTACATTCTTTTGAAGTGAATACGAGGTATACATAACACTTCACAATGAATATTAGATCTTATCATGAGACATAGAAATGAGATGCGATATCGCGATTTAAAAAGCATTAGATCTCTTTTGCTACGATACGTAGACATCTGCAAACGCTATCTAATAGCAAGGAAGTGTCGCACTTACATTCCTATGAAGTGAATACGATGTATTCATAACACTCCACAATGAATATTATATCTTGTCCTGAAACATAGAAATGAGATGCTATATTGCGATATAAGAAGCATTAGAACTCAATTGCTTCGATACGTAGACATCTGCAAACACTATTTCCTAGCACGGAAGTGTCGCATTTACATTCTTTTGAAGTGAATACGAGGTATAAATGACACTTCGCACTGAATACTATATCTTATCATGAAACATAGAATTGAGATGCGATATCGCGTTTTAGGAAGCACTAGAACTCTATTGCTACGATACATGGACATCTGCAAAAGCCATTTCCCAGCAAGGAAGTGTCGCATTTACATTCTTTTCCTTGAAGACGAGGTATACACAACACTTCGCAATGAATATTATTTCTTATCATGAAACATAGAAATGAGATTCGACATCTCGTTTTAAGGAGCATTGGAACTCTATTGTTTCGATACGTAGACATCTGCAAACGCTATTTCCTAGCAAGGATGTGTCGCATTTACATTCATTTGGAGTGAATACGAGGTATAAATGACACTTCGCAATAAATATTATATCTTATCATGAAACATAGAAATGAGATGTGATACCCTGTTTTAAGAAGCATTAGAACTCTATTGCTTCGTTACTCAGACATCTGCAAACGCTATTTCCTAGGATGGAAGTGTCGCATTTACAGTCATTTGAAGTGTATGCGAGGTATACATGACACATCGCAATGAATATTATATCTTATCATGAAACATAGAAATGAGATGCGATATCGCGTATTGAGAAGCATTAGAAATCTATTACTACGATACGTAGACATCTGCAAAGGCTATTTCTTAGCAAGGAAGTGTCGCATTTACATTCTTTGGTAGTGAATACGAGGTATACATAACACAGGACAATGAATATTATATCTTATCATGAGACATGGAAATGAGATGCGATATCGCGTTTTAAGAGGCATTGGAACACTATTGCTTCGATACGGAAACATCTGCAAACGCAATTTCCTAGCAAGCAAGTGTCGCATTTACATTGTTTCGAAATGAAAACGAGGTAAACATAACACTCCACAATGAATATTATATCTTATCATAAACGCAGAAATGAGATGCGATATCGTGATTTGAAGAGCATTAGAACTCAATTGCATCGATACGAAGACATCTGCAAACGCTATTTGCTAGCAAGGATGTGTCGCATTTACATTCATTTGAAGTCTATGCGAGGTATAAGTGACACTTCGCAATGAATATTATATCTTATAACGATACATAGAAGTGAGATGCGATATCGCCCTTAACGAAGCAATAGAACTCTATTGCTTCGATACGTTGATATCAGCAAACGCTATTTCCTAGCAAGGAAGTGTCGCATTTACATTCTTTTGAAGTTAATACGAGGTATACATAACACTGCACAATGAATATTATATCTTACCATGATACATAGAAATGTGATGCGATATCGCTCTTTTTGAAGCACTAGAACTCTTTTTCTTCGTTACGTAGACATCTGCTAACGCTATTTCCTAATAATGAGGTGTCGCATTTACATTCATTTGAAGTGTATGCGAGGAATAAGTAACATTTCGCAATGAATTTTATATCTTATCCTGAAACATAGAAATGAGTTGCGATATCGCATTTTAAGAAGCATTAGAACTCTATTGCTACGATACGTTGACATCTGCAAACGCTATTACCTAGCAAGGAAGTGTCGCATTTACATTCTTTGGAAGTGAATACGAGATATACATAACACTCCACAATGAATATTATATCTTATCATGAAACATAGAAGTGAGATGCGATATGGCGATATAATAATCATTAGAACCTTATTACTTCGATACGGAGACATTTGCCAACGCTATTTCCTAGCACGGATGTGTCGCATTTACATTCATTTGAAGCGTATGCGTGGTATACAAGACACTTCGCACTGAGTAATATATCTTGTCATGAATCATAGAAATGGGATGCGATATCGCGTTTTAAGAAGCATTAGAACCCTATTGCGTCGATACGTAGACATCTGCAAACGCCACTTCCTTGCTAGGAAGTGTTGCATTTACATTTTTTTGAAGTGAATACCAGGTATACATGACACTTTGCTATGAATATTATATCTTATCATGAAACATAGAATTGAGATGCGATACCGCGTTCTGAGAAGCAATAGAAACCTATTGCTACGATAGGTAGTCTTCTGCAAACGGTATTTCCTAGCAAGGAAGTGTCGCATTTACATCCTTTTGAAGTGAATACGAGTGATACATGACACTTCGCAACGAATATTATATCTTATCATGCAACTTAGAAATGAAATGCGATATCTTGTTTTAAGAAGCATTAGATCTATAATGCTTCGATACGTAGACATCTGCAAATGCTATTTCCTAGTATGGAATTGTCGCATTTACATTCTTATAAAGTGAATACGAGGTACACATGACACTTCGCTATGCATATTATATCTTATCATGAAACATAGAAATGAGATGCGATATCGCGTTTTAAGAAGCATTAGAAATCTATTGCTTCGATACTGTCAAGTCACGGGTCCACAAAATTTCGGAATTTACCGTGAGTGACGCGTAGCCCAATATCCGAGAAGATCCGCGCGATTACGGCGGACGCTGGTTCGATCGGGACGCGAACACGTATTCAAAACACGAACACCATGAACATGAAGCGTTCACTTACCTCGAGCTGTCTTGGTTCGCCTCTAATCTGTTGCCTCGTTGAAGGTAGTGCGGTCGTCGCTGGTCGTCGAGCGGAATAGTTCCTGGATATGGGTTGATAGGCTGCAACGAGATCGGAATAAGCTTCCAAATCGGCTGCGGTGGACGTCCGGGTGCATCAGGGATCGTAGGAGCAGCCGTTGCGTTGGAGAATTACTGGACGTTTTCCTTCCCGTAGTATTCTCGAGCGAGGTGATGTAGAAAGGTTTTGCGGCACGCACGTCGAGTTCTCTTGTTAATGATCGCCGTTAATTGGATTTAGAATGTAAGGAGTCGAAGAAATAATCAGTGAGCTCATTTACTAAAATAAATGAATATATTCTACGATAAAACCAAGTCTTACACTTTAACTTTTCCCTAAGTTAGTTTAAAGTAATGTTAATTTCTAAGAGTTAAACTAGAACTGGAAGTAGTAGAATTCGAAGTTTAGAATAAAATTCGAAATGGAACTTGTGAAATAGTAAACGAATATCCCCAAGCGGGATAGAGAAAAGCCTGAAGGCACTGAGACTCGAGTGATCGGATTGATCCGGCTCGGTTGCCGGTTGCGACGATTCTCCTCTTCTAGTCGCTTGTCCGCGACCTCCTCGGGTCGCGAGGCGCGCGTGTCGCTCGGGCCCCGCGGTGGGGTGGACGGTCGGAGTAGGGCGACCGCTCGGCCCGCGTAGTGTGGCGGCCGCACGCGTCGGGCGCTCGCTTGCGCATCGTACTTATTATAACTTAAAATTATTTCGTGCTGTTGGTTCTGTATGTACAATCGTCTGTAGTGTACTTATGCTACGAAAATGGACTTACGAGTAAATAGACGCAAAGTATGAATATGGCTCTGGAGAGAGCTATAGAGAGCTGGCGTGGCGTTCATCCAGGTCTCGTTGTCCACGGCAAGGGCGAAGGGTCTGACTCCTGGACGCTCCATGCTCTGCTGCCATAGCTGGACAGCCGAGCGTGTTGTCGTTCTGCAGGGGTTCTCGTTCTGTATGGCAGGGTGCAGCTACGTATGTGTAAGACCACGTCGGGCGCCGGGGATGATGCTGGAGGGCGGCAGGCTGTACGCCTGACGTTACAATACGTAGACATCTGCAAACGCTACTTCCTAGAAAGGAAGTGTCGCATCTACTTTCATTTGAAGTGAATACGAGGTATACATGACATTTCGCAATGAATATCATATCTTATCATGAAACATATGAAATCAGATGCGATATCGTGCTTTAAGAAGCATTAGAACTCTATTGCTACGATACGTAGACATCTGCAAACGCTAATTCCTAGCAAGGAAGTGCCGCTTTTACATTCTTTTAAAGCGAATACGTGGTATACATGACACTTCGCAATGAAGATTATATCTCATCAAGAATCACAGAAATGAGATGCGATATCTCGTTTTAGGAAGCATTAGAATTCCATTGCTTCGTTACGAAGACATCTGCAGATGCTATCTCCTAGCCAGGAAGTATCCCATTTACATTCTTTTGAAGTGAAAACGAGGTATACATAACATTCCACAGTGAATATCATATCTTATCATGAAACATTGAAATGGGGTGAGATATCGCGTTTTAAGAAGCATTAGAACTCTATTACATCGATACGTAGATATCTGCAAACGCTACTTCCTAGCAAGGAAGTGCCGCTTTTACATTCTTTTAAAGCGAATGCGAGGTATACATGACACTTCGCAATGAATATTATATATTATCATGAAACATAGAAATGAGATGTGATATCGCGTTTTGAGCAGCATTAGAACTCTATTGCTTCGATACGTAGACATCTGCAAACGCTACTTCATAGCAAGGAAGTGACGCATCTACATTCATTTAAAGTGAATACGAGGTATACATGACACATCGCAATGAACATTATATCTTACCATGAGACATAGAAATGAGATGCGATATCGCGTTTTAAGAAGCATTAGAACAATATTGCTACGACACGTAGACATCTGGAAGCGCTATTTCATAGCATGGAAGTGTCGCATTTCCATCCATTTGGAGTGAATACGAGGTATACATGACACTTCGCTATGAATATTATATCTTATCATGAAAGATAGAAATGTGATGCGATGTCGCGTTTTAAGAAGCATTGGAACACTACTTCTACGATACGTAGACATCTCCAAACGCTGCTTCCTAGCAAGGAAGTGTCGCAATTACATTCCTTTGAAGTGAATACGTGGTATATATGACACTCCGCAGTGAATATTATATCTTATCATGATTCATAGAAATGAGAGGCGACATCTCGTTTTAAGAAGCATCAGAACTCTATTGTTTCGATACGTAGACATCCGCCAACGCTATTTCCTAGCAAGGAAGTGTCGCATTTATATTCATTTGAAGTGTATGCGAGGTATACATAACACTTCGCAATGAATATTATATCATATCATGAGACATAGAAATGAGATGCGATATCGCGTTTTAAGAAGCATTAGACCTCTACTGTTTCGATGCCTAGACATCTGGAAACGCTACTTCCTAGCAAGGAAGTGTCGCATTTACGTTCCTTTGAGGTGAATACGAGGTATACATTATCCTTCGCTATGAATATTATATTTTATCATGAAACATAGAAATGAGTAGCGATATCTCGTTTCAAGAAGCATTAGGACTCTATTCCTTCGATACATAGACACCTGCCAACGCAATTTCCTAGCAAGGAAGTGTCGCATTTATAATCATTTGAAGTGTATGCGAGGAATACATAACAATCCACAATGAATATTATATCTTGTAATGAAAGGTAGAAGTGAGATGCGATATCGCGTCTTAAGAAGCATTAGAAATCTATTGTATTGATTTCCTAGCAAGGAAGTGTCGCATTTACATTCCTTTGAGGTGAATACGATGTATACATGACACTACCCAATTAATATTATATCTTATCATGAAACATAGAAATGAGATGCGATATCCCGTTTCAAGAGGCATTAGAACTCTATTGCTTCTAAACGTAGACATCTGCAAACGCTATTTCCTAGCAAGGAAGTGTCGCATTTACATTCATTTTATCTGTATGCGAGGTATACATAATACTTCGCAGTGAATATTATATCTTGTAATGAAACATAGAACTGAGATGCGATATCGCGTTTTAAGAAGCATTAGAACTCTATTGCGACAATACGGAGCCATCTCCACACGCTATTTCCTAGCAAGGAAGTGTCGCATTTACATTCCTTTGAGGTGAATACGAGGTATACATAACACTCCACAATGAATATTATATCTTATCATGAAACATGGAAATGAGATGTGATATCCCGTTTTAACAAGCATCAGAATTCTACTGCTTCGATACGTAGACATCTGCAAACGCTACTTCCTAGAAAGGAAGTGTCGCATTTACATTCTTTTGAAGTGAATACGAGGTATACATAACAATCCACAATGAATATTATATCTTATCATGAAACATAGAAATGAGGTGCGATATCGCGTTTCATAAAGCATTAGACGTCTATTGCTTCGATACGTAGACATCTGCAAACGCTATTTCCTAGCAAGGAAGTGTCGCATTTACATTCATTTGAAGTATAGACGAGGAATACATAACACTTCGCAATGAATATTATATCTTATCATGAGACATAGTAATGAGATGCGATATCGCGTCTTAAGAAGCATTAGAAATCTATTGCTTTGATACGGAGACATCTGCAAACGCTATTTCCTAGCAAGGAAGTGTCGCATTTACATTCATTTTATGTGTATGCGAGGTATACATAATACTTCGCAGTGAACATTATATCTTACCAGGAGACATAGAAATGAGATGCGATATCGCGTTTTAAGAAGCATTAGAACAATATTGCTACGACACGTAGACATCTGGAAGAGCTATTTCATAGCATGGAAGTGTCGCATTTCCATCCATTTGGAGTGATTACGAGGTATACATGACACTTCGCTATGAATATTATATCTTATCATGAAAGATAGAAATGCGATGCGATGTCGCGTTTTAAGAAGCATTGGAACACTACTTCTACGATACGTAGACATCTCCAAACGCTACTTCCTAGCAAGGAAGTGTCGCAATTACATTCCTTTGAAGTGAATACGTGGTATATATGACACTCCGCAGTGAATATTATATCTTATCATGATTCATAGAAATGAGATGCGACATCTCGTTTTAAGAAGCATCAGAACTCTATTGTTTCGATACGTAGACATCCGCCAACGCCATTTCCTAGCAAGGAAGTGTTGCATTTATATTCATTTGAAGTGTATGCGAGGTATACATAGCACTTCGCAATGAATATTATATCATATCATGATACAAAGAAATGAGATGCGATATCGCGTTTTAAGAAGCATTAGACCTCTACTGTTTCGATGCCTAGACATCTGGAAACGCTACTTCCTAGTAAAGAAGTGTCGCATTTACGTTCTTTTGAGGTGAATACGAGGTATACATGATCCTTCGCAATGAATATTATATTTTATCATGAAACAGAGAAATGAGTTGCGATATCTCGTTTCAAGAAGCATTAGGACTCTATTCCTTCGATACATAGACACCTGCCAACGCAATTTCCTACCAAGGAAGTGTCGCATTTATATTCATTTGAAGTGTATGCGAGGAATACATAACAATCCACAATGAATATTATATCTTGTAATGAAAGGTAGAAGTGAGATGCGATATCGCGTCTTAAGAAGCATTAGAAATCTATTGCTTTGATACGGAGACATCTGCAAACGCTATTTCCTAGCAAGCAAGTGTCGCATTTACATTCCTTTGAGGTGATTACGATGTATACATGACACTACCCAATTAATATTATATCTTATCATGAAACATAGAAATGAGATGCGATATCCCGTTTCAAGAGGCATTAGAACTCTATTGCTTCTAAACGTAGACATCTGCAAACGCTATTATCTAGCAAGGAAGTGTCGCATTTACATTCATTTTATGTGTATGCGAGGTATACATAACACTTCGCAATGAATATTATACCTTACCATGAGACATAGAAATGAGATGCGATATCGCGTTTTAAGAAGCATTAGAACACTGTTGCTACGACACGTAGACATCTGGAAACGCTATTTCATAGCATGGAAGTGTCGCATTTCTATCCATTTGGAGTGAATACGTGGCATACATAACACTGCACAATGAATATTATATCTTAACATGAAACATAGAAATGAGATGCGATATCCCGTTTCAAGAAGCATTAGAACTCTATTGCTTCGACAGGTAGACATCTGCCAACGCTATTTCCTAGCAAGCAAGTGTCGCATCTGCATTCATTTGAAGTGCTCGCGTGGTATACATGACACTTCGCAATGAATATTATATCTTATCATGAAGCATAGAAATGAAATGCGATATCGCGATTCAAGAAGCATTAGAACTCTATTGCTTCGATGCGTAGACATCAGGAAGCGCTATTTCCTAGCAAGGAAGTGTCGAATTTACATTCATTTGAATTGTATGCGAGATACATATAACACTGCACGATGAATATTGTATCTTATCATGAAACATAGAAATGAGATGCGATATTCGCGTCTTAAGAAGCACTAGAATTCTATTGCTTCGATACGGAGACATCTGCAGATGCTATTACTAGCAAGAAAGATTCGCATTTACATTCTTCTGAAGTGAATAGTAGGTATACATGACACTTCGCAATTAATATTATATCTTATTATGAAGCTAAGAAATGAGATGCGATATCTCGTTTTAAGGGGCACTAGAATCCTAATGCTTCGATACGTAGGCACCTGCAAACGCTTTTTCCTAGCAAGGAAGTGTCGCATTTACATACTTTTGAAGTGAATACGAGGTATACATAACACTCCACATTTAATATTATATCTTATCACGAAACATAGAAATGAGATGCGATATCGCGTTTTAAGAAACATTAGAACTCTATTGCTGTGATACGTAGATGTCTGCAAACGCTATTTAGTAGCAAGGAAGTGTCGCATTTACAATCTGTTGAAGTGAATACGAGGTATACATGACACATTACAATGAATATCATATCTTATCATGAAATATAGGAATGAGATGCGATATCGCGTTTTGAGAAGCATTAGAACTCTATTGCTACGATACGTAGACATCTGCAAACGCTATTTCCTAGCAAGGAAGTGTCATATTTACATTCATTTGAAGTGTATGCGAGATACATATAACACTGCACGATGAATATTGTATCTTATCATGAAACATAGAAATGAGATGCGATATTCGCGTCTTAAGAAGCACTAGAATTCTATTGCTTCGAACCGGAGACATCTGCAGATGCTATTTCCTAGCAAGAAAGAGTCGCATTTACATTCTATTGGAGTGAATAGGATGTGTACATGACACTTCGCAATGGATAACATATCTTATCATGAAACATAGAAATGAGAAGCGATATCGCGCTTTAAGAAGCATTGGATCTTTATTACTACGATACGGAGACATCTGCAAACGCTATTTCCTAGCAAGGAAGAGTCGCATTTACATTCTTTTGAAGTGAATACGAGGTATACATGAGACTTCGCAATGAATATTATATCTTATCCTGAAACATAGATGTGAGGTGCGATATCGCGTTTTGCGAGGCATTAGAACTCAATTGCTATGATACGTAGATATCTGCAAACGCTGTTTCCTAGCAAGGAAGTGTCGCATTTACATTCATTTGAAGTGGATACGAGGTATACATAACACTCCACAATGAATATTATATCTTATCATGAAGCATAGAAATGAAATGCGACATCACGTTTTAAGAAGCACTAAAACTCTACTGCTTGGATACGTTGACATCTGGATGCGGAACTTCCTAGGAAGGAAGTGTCGCATTTACATTCATTTGAAGTGAACACGAGGTATACATAACACTCCACATTGAATGTTATATCTTATCATGAAACATAGAAATGGGATGCGATATCGCGTTTAAAGAAACATTAGAACTCTATTGCATACGATACGTAGATATCTGGAAACACTACTTCCTATTAAGGAAGTGTCGCATTTACATTCATTTGAAGTGTATGCGAGGTATAAGTGACATTTCGCAATGAATATTATATCCTATCATGAAACATAGAAATGAGATGCGATATCGCTATTCAAGAAGCATTAGAACCCTAATGCTACGATACGTAGACATCTGAGAACGCTATTTCCTTGCAAGGAAGTGTCGCATTTACATTCGTTTGATGTGTATGCGAGATATAAGTGACACTTCGCAATGAATATTATATCTTATCATGAGACATAGAATTGAGATGCGATATCGCGCTTAAAGAAGCATTAGAACTCAGTTGCTACGATACGTAGACATCTGCAAACGCTATTTCCTAGCAAGGAAGTGTCGCATTTTCATTCTCTTGAAGGGAATACGTGGTATACATGACACTTCGCAATGAATATTATATCTTATCATGAAACATAGAAATGAGGTGCGACAACTCGTTTTAAGCAGCATTAGAACCCTATTGTTTCGATACGTAGACATCTGGAGACGCTACTTCCTGGAAAGGAAGTGTCACATTTACATTCATTTGAAGTGTAGGCGGGGAATACATAACACTTCGCAATGAATATTATGTGTTATCATAAAACATAGAATTGAGATGCGATATCTCGTTATAAAAAGCATTAGAACTCGATTGCTTCGGTAAGTAGACATCTGTCATCGCTATTTCCTAGCAAGGAAGTGTCGCATTTGTAGTGAATAGGAGGTATACATGACAGTTCGCAAAGAATATTATATCTTATCATGAGACATAGGAATGAGGTGCGATATCCCGTTTTATTAAGCATTAGAACTGTATTGCTACGATACGTAGACATCTACAAATGCTATTTTCTCGCAAGGTAGTGTCGCATTTACATTCATTTGAAGTGTATGCGAGGTATAAGTGACATTTCGCAATGAATATTATATCCTATCATGAAACATAGAAATGAGATACGATATCGCGTTTTAAGAAGCATTAGAATTCTAATGCTACGATACGTAGACATCTGAGAACGCTATTTCCTAGCAAGGAAGTGTCATATTTACATTCGTTACAAGTGAATACGAGGTATATATAACACTCCACAATACATGTTATACCTTATGACGCAACATAGAAATGAAATGCGATATCGCGATTTAAGAAGCATTAGAACTCTATTGCTGTGATACGTAGATGTCTGCAAACGCTATTTAATAGCAAGGAAGTGTCGCATTTACAATCTGTTGAAGTGAATACGAGGTATACATGACACATTACAATGAATATCATATCTTATCATGAAATATAGGAATGAGATGCGATATCGCGTTTTGAGAAGCATTAGAACTCTATTGCTTCGATACGTAGAAATCTGCCATCGCTATTTCCTAGCAAGGACGTGTCATATTTACATTCTTTTGAAGAGAATACGAGGTATACATTACACTCCGCAATGAATATTATATCTTATCATAGAACCTAGAAATGAGATGCGATATCGCGTTTTATGAAGCCTTAGAACTCTATTGGTACGATACGTAGAATTCTGCCATCGCTATTTCCTAGCAAGGAAGTCTCGCATTTACATTCATTTGAAGTGTATGCGAGATACATATAACACTGCACGATGAATATTGTATCTTATCATGAAACATAGAAATGAGATGCGATATTCGCGTCTTAAGAAGCACTAGAATTCTATTGCTTCGATACGGAGACATCTGCAGATGCTATTTCCTAGCAAGAAAGAGTCGCATTTACATTCTTCTGAAGTGAATAGTAGGTATACATGACACTTCGCAATTAATATTATATCTTATTATGAAGCTAAGAAATGAGATGCGATATCTCGTTTTAAGGGGCACTAGAATTCTATTGCTTCGATACGTAGGCACCTGCAAACGCTTTTTCCTAGCAAGGAAGTGTCGCATTTACATACTTTTGAAGTTAATACGAGGAATACATAACACTGCACAATGAATATTATATCTTAGCATGAAGCATAGAAATGAGATGCGATATCGCGTTTTAAGAAGCTTTAGAGCTCTATTGCTTCGTTTCGTAGACATCTGCAAACGCTATTTCCAAGCAAGGAAGTGTCGCATTTACATTCTCTTGAAGTGTAGACGAGGTATACATGACACTTCGCAATGAATATCATATCTTATCGTGAAACATAGAAATGAGATACGATATCGCATTTTAAGAAGCGTTAGTACTCTATTGGTACGATACGTACACATCTACAAACGCTATTATCTAGCAAGGAAGCGTCGCATTTACATTCATTTTATGTGAACGCGAGGTATACATAAAACTTCGCAATGAATATTATGTCTTACCATGAGACATAGAAATGAGATGCGATATTGCGATTTAAGAAGCATTAGAACTCTATTGCATCGATACGTTGACATCTGCAAACGCTTCTTCCTAGCAAGGAAGTGTCGAACTTATATTCATTTGAAGTGTAGACGAGGAATACATAACACTTCGCAATTAATATTATATCTTATCATGAAACATAGAAATGAGATGCGATATCCCGTTCCAAGAAGCATTAGAAGTCTATTGTTTCTATAAGTAGACAACTGCAAACGCTATTTCCTAGCATGGAAGAGTCGCATTTACATTCCCTTGAAGTGTAGACGAGGAATACATAACAATTCTCAATGAATATCATATCTTATCATGAGACATAGAAATGAGATGCGATATCACGTTTTAAGAAGCATTAGAACTATACTGCTACGATACGTAGACATCTGGAAACGTAATATTCTAGCAAGGAAGGGTCGCATTTACATTCAACTGAAGTGAATACGTGGTATACATGACACTTCGCAATGAATATTATATCTTATCATGAAACATAGAAATGTGTTGCGATATCTCGTTTTAAGAAGCATTAGAACTCTATAGCTTCGACACGTAGACATCTGCAGACACTATTTCCTAACAAGGAAGTGTCGGATTTCCATTCTTTTGAAGTGAGTACGAGGTATACATAACACTCCACAATGAAAATTATATCATATCATGAAACATAGAAATGAAAAGCGAACTGGCAATTTAAGAAGCATTACAACTCTATTGTTTCGATACGTAGATATCTGAAAATGCTATATCCTAGCAAGGGAGTGTCGCATTTGCATTCATTTGAAGTGTATGCGAGGTATACACGACACTTCGCAATGAATATTATATATCATCATGAAACATAGAAATGAGATGTGATATCGCGTTTCGAGAATCATTAGAACTCTAAAGCTACGATACGTAGATATCTGCAAATGCTATATCCCCGCAAGGAAGTGTCGCATTTTCACTCATTTGAAGTGTTGACGAGGTATACATGGTACTTCGCAATGAACATTATATCTTATCATGAAACATAAAAGTGAGATGCGATTTGTGGTTTTCAGAAGCATTAGAACTCTATTGTTTCGATACGTAGACATCTGCAAACGCTCTTTCCTAGCAAGGAAGTCTCGCATTTACATTCGTTTGAAGTGCATGCGAGATACATATAACACTGCACGATGAATATTATATCTTATCATGAAACATAGAAATGAGATGCGATATTCGCGTCTTAAGAAGCACTAGAATTCTATTGCTTCGATACGGAGACATCTGCGGATGCTATTTCCTAGCAAGAAAGAGTCGCATTTACAATCTTCTGAAGTGAATACTAGGTATACATGACTCTTCGCAATTAATATTATATCTTATTATGAAGCTAAGAAATGAGATGCGATATCTCGTTTTAAGGGGCACTAGAATTCTAGTGCTTCGATGCGTATTCACCTGCAAACGCTTTTTCCTAGCAAGGAAGTGTCGCATTTACATTCTTTTGAAGTTAATACGAGGAACACATAACACTGCACAATGAATATTATATCTTAGCATGAAGCATAGAAATGAGATGCGATATCGCGTTTTAAGAAGCTTTAGAGCTCTATTGCTTCGTTTCGTAGACATCTGCAAACGCTATTTCCAAGCAAGGAAGTGTCGCATTTACATTCTCTTGAAGTGTAGACGAGGTATACATGACACTTCGCAATGAATATCATATCTTATCGTGAAACATAGAAATGAGATACGATATCGCATTTTAAGAAGCGTTAGTACTCTATTGGTACGATACGTACACATCTACAAACGCTATTATCTAGCAAGGAAGCGTCGCATTTACATTCATTTTATGTGAACGCGAGGTATACATAAAACTTCGCAATGAATATTATGTCTTACCGTGAGACATAGAAATGAGATGCGATATTGCGATTTAAGAAGCATTAGAATTCTATTGCATCGATACGTTGACATCTGCAAACGCTTCTTCCTAGCAAGGAAGTGTCGAACCTACATTCATTTGAAGTGTAGACGAGGAATACATAACACTTCGCAATTAATATTATATCTTATCATGAAACATAGAAATGAGATGCGATATCCCGTTTCAAGAAGCATTAGAACTCTATTGTTTCTATAAGTAGACATCTGCAAACGCTACTTCCTAGCAAGGAAGTGTCGCATTTTCATTCTTTTGAAGGGAATACGTGGTATACATGACACTTCGCAATGAATATTATATCTTATCATGAAACATAGAAATGTGATGCGACATCTCGTTTTAAGCAGCGTTAAAACCCTATTGTTTCGATACGTAGACATCTGGAGACGCTACTTCCTGGAAAGGAAGTGTCACATTTACATTCATTTGAAGTGTAGGCGGGGAATACATAACACTTCGCAATGAATATTATGTGTTATCATAAAACATAGAATTGAGATGCGATATCTCGTTATAAAAAGCATTAGAACTCGATTGCTTCGGTAAGTAGACATCTGTCATCGCTATTTCCTAGCAAGGAAGTGTCGCATTTGTAGTGAATAGGAGGTATACATGACAGTTCGCAAAGAATATTATATATTATCATGAGACATAGGAATGAGGTGCGATATCCCGTTTTATTAAGCATTAGAACACTATTGCTACGATACGTAGACATCTGCAAACGCAATATGCTAGCTAGGAAGTGTCGCATTTACATTCTTTTGAAAGGAATACGAGGTATACATGACACTTCGCAATGAATATTATATCTTATCTGGAAACGTAGATATGAGATGCGATATGGCGATTTAAGAAGCATTAGAACTCTATTGCTCCGATACGTAGACATCTGCAAAGCAAGGAAGTGCCGCATTTACATTCTTTTGAAAGGAATACGAGGTATACATGACACTTCGCAATGAATATTATATCTTATCAGGAAACGTAGATATGAGATGCGATATGACGATATAAGAAGCATTAGAACCATATTGTTTCGAAGCGTAGACATCTGCAAGCGCTATTTCCTAGCAAGGAAGTGTTGCATTTACATTCCTTTGAGGTGAATACGAGGTATACATAACACTGTACAATGAGTATTATATCTTATCATGAGACATAGAAATGAGATTCGATATCGCGTTTTAAAAAGCATTAGAAATTTATTGCTTCGATACGTAGATATCTGCTAACGCTACTTCCTAGCAAAGTGTCGCATTTTGTGACGTCAGGCGTACCGCCTGCCACCCTCAGACGCCGCCCGCCAACCTCGACGGCCACAGATCAGCATCCGCATCTCCTCCAGCATCCGGATCCCCTACACGCTGGCAACCCGCATACTGGCCGCCACGGAACGGGGATGCGACGCCACACATACGCGAGGGAGGATTCCACTCCACGCTACGAGGATGAGGAGAGCTACGACGCCAGGAGCATCGAAAGATAAGTTGCACTTCTTTGTACCCGGTAAATCGAGTCTTGTCCACCGACGAACCCAGCACTGCGCAATTCGCGTCGATTTCGGGAACGGCTACGAAAAGTGTCCACGTGACGAGCGCATTCGCGACTTCAGAACGTGACACTTCAAAAAAATGTTAATGCGACACTTCCTTGCTAGGAAATAGCGTTTGCAGATGCCTCCGAAACGAAGCAATACTGTTCTAGTGCTTCTTAAAACGAGATATCGCATCTGATTTCTATGTTTTATGATAAGATATAATATTCGTTGCAAAGTATCATGTATACCTCGTATTCACTTCAAAAGAATGCAAATGCGACACTTCCTTGCTAGAAAATAGCGTTTCCAGATGTCTACGTATCGTAGCAATGGAGTTCTAATGTATCTTAAAACGCGATATCGCTCCTCATTTCTACGCTTCATGATAAGATGTAATATTCATTTTGTAGTGTTATGTGTGCCTCGTATTCACCTCAAAAGAATGTAAATGCGACACTTTCTTGCAAGGAAACAGCGATCGCAGATGTCTACGGATCGAAGCAATGTAGTTCTAATGCTTCCCAAAACGCGATATCGCATCTCATTACTATGTCTCGTGTTAAGATATAATATTCATTGCGATAGTGTCGTGTATACCTCGTACTCACTTCAAAAGAATGTAAATGCGACACATCCTTGCTAGGAAATGGCGTTTGCAGATGTCTACGTATCGAAGCAACAGTGTTCTAATGCTTCTTAAATCGCGATATCGCATCTCATTTCTATGTTTGGTGACAAGATATAATATTCATTGTGTTGTATTATGTATATCTCGTCTATACTTCAAATGAATGTAAATGCGACACTTCCTTGCTAGGAAGTAGCGGTTGCAGATGTCTACGTATGGAAGCAATAGAGTTCTAATCCTTCTCAAAAAGCGATATCGCATCTCATTCCTATGATTCATGATAAGTGTTATGTACTCCTCGTATTCACTTCAAAAGAAAGAAAATGCGACAATACCTTGCTAGGAAGTAGCGTTTGCAGATGTCTCCGTAACGAAGAAATAGTGTTCTGATACTTCTTGAATCGCGATGTCGCATCTCATTTCTATGTTTCGTGATATGATATAATATTCACTGCGAAGTGTCATGTATACCTCGCATACACTTCAAATGAATGTAAATGCGACACTTCCTTGATAGGAAGTAGCGATGGCAGATGTCTACGTATCGAAGCAATAGACATCTAATGCTTCATAAATCGCCATATCGCATCTCATTTCTATGTTTCATGATAAGATATAATATTCATTGCGAAGTGATATGTATACGTCGTATTCACTTCAAAAGAGTGTAAATGCGACACTTCCTTGCTAGGAAATAGCGTTTGCAGATGTCTACGTATCGAAGCAATTGGGATCTAATGCTTCTTAAATCGCCATATCGCTTCTCATTTCTATGTTTCATGATAATATATAATTTTCATTGCGAAGTGTTATGTATACCTCGTATTCACTTCAAAAGAATGTAAACGCGACACCTCCTTGCCAGGAAATAGCGTTTGCAGATGTCTACGTATCGAGGAAATAGACATCTAATGCTTCATAAATCGCCATATCGCATCTCATTTCTATGTTTCATGATAAGATATAATATTCATCGTGCAGTGTTATGTATATCTCGTCTGTACTTCAAATGGATGTAAATGCGACACTTCCTTGCTAGGAAATAGCATGTGCAGTTGTCTACGTATCGTGGCATTAGAGTTCTAATGCTTCTCAAAACGCGATATCGCATCTCATTTCTATGTTCCATGATAAGATATCATATTCACAGTGCAGTGTTATGTATACCTCGTATTTGTTTCAATAGAACGTAAATGCGACACTTCCTTGATAGGAAGTAGCGTTTGCAGATGTCTTCATATCGAAGCAATAGGGTTCTAAAGCTTCTTAAATCGCGATATCGCATCTCATTTCTATGTTTCATGATAAGATATAATATTCATTTTGCAGTGTTATGAATACCTCGTATTCACTTCAAAAGAATGTAAATGCGACAATTCCTTGCTAGGAAATATCGTTTGCAGATGTCTACGTATCGAAGCAATAGTGTTCTAATGCTTCTTAAATCGTCATATAGCATCTTATATCTACGTTTCCTGATAAGATCGAATATTCATTGCGAAGTGTCATGTATACCTCGCATACACTTCAAATGAATGTGAATGCGACAGTTCCTAGCTAGGAAATAGTGTTTGCACATATCTAGTATCGAAGCAATAGACTTCTAATGCTTCTTATATCGCCATATCGCATATCATTTCTGTGTTTCATGATAAGATATAATATTCATTTTGCAGTGTTATGAATACCTCGTATTCACTTCAAAAGAATGTAAATGCGACACTTCCTTGCTAGGAAATAGCGTTTGCAGATGTCCAGGTATCGAAGCAATAGATTTCTAAAGCTTGCTAGTTCGCGATATCGCATCTCATATCTGTGTTTCATGATAATATATAATATTCATTGTGGAGTGTTATGTATACCTCGTATTCACTTCAAAAGAATGTGAATGCGACAGTTCCTTACTAGGAAATAGTGCTTGCAGATGTCTACGTATCGAAGCAATAGGTATCTAATGCTTCTTAAATCGCCATATCGCTTCTCATTTCTATGTTTCATGACAATATATAATATTCACTGCGAAGTGTCATGTATACCTCGCATACACTTCAAATGAATGTAAATGCGACACTTCCTTGATAGGAAGTAGCGTTGGCAGATGTCTACGTATCGAAGCAATAGACATCTAATGCTTCATAAATCGCCATATCGCATCTCATTTCTATGTATCATGATAAGATATAATATTCATTGCGAAGTGATATATATACCTAGTATTCACTTCAGAAGAATGTAAATGCGACACTTCCTCGCCAGGAAATAGCGTTTGCAGATGTCTACGTATCGAAGCAATTGGGATCTAATGCTTCTTAAATCGCCATATCGATTCTCATTTCTATGTTTCATGATAAGATATAATATTCATTGCGAAGTGTCATGCTTACCTCGTATTCATTTCAAAAGTATGTAAATGCGACACTTCCTTGCTAGGAAATATCGTTTACAGATATCTACGTATCGTAGCAATAGAGTTCTAATGCATCTCAAAACGCGATGTCGCATCTCATTTCTATGCTTCATGTTAAGATATAATACTCACTGCGAAGTGTCATGTTAACCTCGCATACACTTCAAATGAATGTAATTGAGACACTTCCTTGCTAGGAAATAGCGTTTGCAGATTGCTTCGTATCGAAGCAATAGATTTCTAAAGCTTCTCAAAACGCGATGTCGCATCTCATTTCTATGCTTCATGTTAAAATATAATATTCATTGCGAAGTGTCATGTATACCTCGTACTCACTTCAAAATAATGTAAATGCGACACTTCCTTGCCACGAAATAGCGTTTGCAGATGTCTTCGTATCGAAGCAATAATGTTCTAATGCATCTTAAATCGCGATATCGCATCTCATTTCTATGTTTCATGATAAGACATAATATTTATTGGGCAGTGTTATGTATACCTCGTATTCACTTGAAAAGAATGTAAATACGACACTTCCTTGCTAGGAAGTAGCATTTGCAGATCTCTACGTACCGAAGCAATAAAATTGTAATGCTTCTTATATTTTCATATCGCATCACATATCTACGTTTCATGATAAGACATAATATTCATTGCGAAGTGTCATGTATACCTCGCATTCCTTTCAAAAGAATGTAAATGGGACACTTCCTTGCTAGGAAGTAGCGTTTGCAGGTGTCTACGTATCGAAGCAATAGGGATCTAATGCTTCTTAAATCGCCATATCGCTTCTCATTTCTATGTTTCATTATAATATATGATATTCATTGCGAAGTGTCATGTATACCTCGCATACACATAAAATGAATGTAAATGCGACACTTCGTTGCTAGGAAATAGCGTTTTCAGATGTCTCCGTATCGAAGCAATAGACATGTAATGCTTCATAAATCGCCATATCGCATCTCATTTCTATGCTTCATGATAAGATATAATATTCATTGCGAAGTGTCATGTATACCTCGTATTCCTTTCAAAACAATGTAAATGCGACACGTCCTTGCTAGGAAGTAGCGTTTGCAGATGTCTACGTATCGAAGCAATAGAGTTCTAACGCTTGCTAATTCGCGATATCGCATCTCATATATATGCCTCATGATAATATATAATATTCATTGCGAAGTTTCATGTATACCTCACGTACAATTCAAACGAATGTGAATGCAACAGTTCCTTGCTGGGAAATAGTGTTTGCAGATGTCTACGTATCGGAGCAATAGAGTTCTAATGCTTCATAAATCGTCATATCGCATCGCATTTCTATGTTTCATGATAAGACATAATATTCATTGCGAAGTGTAATGTATACCTCGATTTCACTTCACAAGAATGTAAACGCGACACTTCCTTGCTAGGAAGTAGCGTTTGCAGATGTCTACGTATCGAAGCAATAGAGTTCTAATGCTTCTTAAATCGCGATGTCGCACCTCATTTCTATGTTTCATGATAAGATATAATATTCATTGTGTAGTGTTATGTTTATATCTTCTATACTTCCAATGAATGTAAATGCGACACTTCCTTGCTAGGAACTAGCGTTTGCAGATGTCTGCGTATCGTGGCAGAAGAGTTCTAATGCTTCTCAAAACGCGATATCGCATCTCATTTCTATGTTTCATGACAATATATAATATTCATTGCGAAGTGTCATGTATACCTCACGTACAATTCAAACGAATGTGAATGCGACAGTTCCTTGCTGGGAAGTAGTGTTTGCAGATGTCTACGTATCGAAGCAATAGAGTTGTAATGCTTCTTAAATCGTCATATCGCATCTCATTTCTATGTTTCATGATAAGATATAATATTCATTGTGCAGTGTTATGTGTATCTCGTCTATACTTCAAATGGATGTAAATGCGACACTTCCTTGCTAGGAAATAGCGTTTGCAGATATCTATGTATCGTGGCATTAGAGTTCTAATGCTTCTCAAAACGCGATATCGCATCTCATTTCTATGTTTCATGATAAGATATAATATTCACAGTGCAGTGATATGTATACCTCGTATTTGTTTCAAAAGAATGTAAATGCGACACTTCCTTGCTAGGAAGTAGCGTTTGCAGATATCTACGTATCGAAGCAATAGTGTTCTAATGCTTCTTAAATCGCGATATCGCATCTCATTTCTATGTTTCATGACAATATATAATATTCATTGCGAAGTGTCATGTATACCTCGCATACACTTCAAATGGATGTGAATGCGACAGTTCCTTGCTAGGAAATAGCGTTTGCAGATATCTACGTATCGTAGCAATAGAGTTCTAATGCTTCTCAAAACGCGATGTCGCTACTCATTACTATGTTTCATTATAATATATAATATTCATTGTGGAGTGTTATCTATACCTCGTATTCACTTCAAAAGAATGTAAATGCGACACTTCCTTGCTAGGAAGTAGCGTTTGCAGATGTCTACGCATAGAAGCAATAGAGTTCTAAATCTTTCTAATTCGCAATATCGCATCTCATTTCTATGTTTCATGATAAGATATAATATTCATTGCGAAGTTTCACGTATACCTCGTATTCCTTCCAAAAGAATGTAAATGCGACACATCCTTGCTAGGAAGTAGCGTTTGCAGATGTCTACGTATCGAAGCAATAGACTTCTAACGCTTCTCAAAACGCGATATCGCTACTCATTACTACGATTCATGATAATATATAATATTCATTGTGGAGTGTTATGTATACCTCGTATTCAGTTCAAAGAATGTAAATGCGACACTTCCATGCTAGGAAGTAGCGTTTGCAGATGTCTACGTATCGAAGAAATAGACTTCTAACGCTTCTCAAAACGCGATATCGCTACTCATTACTACGATTCATGATAATATATAATATTCATTGTGGAGTGTTATGTATACCTCGTATTCAGTTCAAAGAATGTAAATGCGACACTTCCATGCTAGGAAGTAGCGTTTGCAGATGTCTACGTATCGAAGCAATAGTGTTCTAATGCTTCTTAAATCGCCATATTACATCACATTTCTATGTTTCATGATAAGATATAATATTCATTGTGGAGTGTTATGTTTATCTCATCTACACTTCAAATGAATGTAAATGCGACACTTCCTTGCTAGGAAATAGCGTTTGCAGATGTCTGCGTATCGTGGCAGTAGAGTTCTAATGCTTCTCAAAACGCAATGTCGCATCTCATTTCTATGTTTCATGACAATATATAATATTCATTGCGAAGGGTCGTGTATACCTCGCATACACTTAAAATGAATGTAAAATGCGACACTTCCTTGCTAGGAAATAGCGTTTGCAGATGTCTACGTATCGAAGCAATAGATTTCTAAAGCTCGCTAACTCGCGATATCGCATCTCATATCTATGTTTCATGATAATATATAATATTCATTGCGAAGTTTCATGTATTCCTCGCATACAATTCAAACGAATGTGAAAGCGACAGTTCCTTGCTGGGAAATAGTGTTAGCAGATGTCTACGTATCGAAGCAATAGAGTTCTAATGCTTCTTAAATCGTCATATCGCATCTCATTCCTATGTTTCATGATAAGATATAATATTCATTGCGAAGTGTCATGTATACCTCGTATTCCTTCCAAAAGAATGTAAATGCGACACATCCCTGCTAGGAAGTAGAGTTTGCAGATGTCTACGTATCGAACCAATAGATTTCTAACGCTTCTTAAATCGCCATATCGCATCTCATTTCTATGTTTCATGATAAGATATAATATTCATTGTGCAGTGTCATGTATATCTCGTCTATACTACAAATGAATGTAAATGCGACACTTCCCACCTGGGAAATTTCGTTTGCAGATGTCTACGTATCGTGGCATTGGAGGTCTAATGCTTCTCAATACGCGATGTCGCTTCGCATTACTATGTTT
The DNA here is from genome assembly GCF_050948175.1 of Xylocopa sonorina. Taxonomy (NCBI): domain Eukaryota; kingdom Metazoa; phylum Arthropoda; class Insecta; order Hymenoptera; family Apidae; genus Xylocopa; species Xylocopa sonorina. The sequence goes on from NW_027490091.1 coordinate 4,419,132, forward strand.
CATGATAATATATAATATTCATTGCCAAGTGTCATGTATACCTCGTATTCCTTACAAAAGAATGTAAATGCGACACTTCCTTGCTAGGAAGTAGCGTTTGCAGATGTCTACGTATCGAAGAAATAGAGTTCTAATGCTTCTCAAAACGCGATATCGCTACTCATTACTACGATTCATGATAACATATAATATTCATTGTGGAGTGTTATGTATACCTCGTATTCACTTCAGAAGAATGTAAATGCGACACTTCCATGCTAGGAAGTAGCGTTTGCAGATGTCTACGTATCGAAGCAATAGTGTTCTAATGCTTCTTAAATCGCCATATTATATCACATTTCTATGTTTCATGATAAGATATAATATTCATTGTGGAGTGTTATGTATACCTCGTATTCGTTTCAAAAGAATGTAAATGCGACACGTCCTTGCTAGGAAGTAGCGTTTGCAGATGTCTACGTATCGAAGCAATAGTGTTCTAGTGATTCTTAAATCGCGATATCGCATCTCATTTCTATGTTTCATGACAATATATAATATTCATTGCGAAGGGTCTTGTGTACCTCGCATACACTTAAAATGAATGTAAATGGCACACTGCCTTGCTAGGAAATAGCGTTTGCAAATGTCTACGTATCGAAGCAATAGATTTCTAACGCTTGCTAATTCGCGATATCGCATCTCATATCTATGTTTCATGATAATATATAATATTCATTGCGAAGTTTCATGTATACCTCGCATATAATTCCGACGAATGTGAATGCAACAGTTCCTTGCTAGGAAATAGTGTTTGCAGATGTCTACGTATCGGAGCAATAGAGTTCTAATGCTTCATAAATCGTCATATCGCATCGCATTTCTATGTTTCATGATAAGATATAATATTCATTGCGAAGTGTCACGTATACCTCGTATTCCTTTCAAAAGGATGTAAATGCGACACTTCCTTGCTAGGAAGTAGCGTTTGCAGATGTCTACGTATCGAACCAATAGAGTTCTAATGCTTCTTAAATCGCGATATCGCACGTCATTTCTATGTTTCATGATAAGATATAATATTCATTGTGTAGTGTTATGTTTATCTCATCTATACTTCAAATGAATGTAAATGCGACACTTCCTTGCTAGGAAAGAGCGTTTGCAGATGTCTGCGTATCGTGGCAGTAGAGTTCTAATGCTTCTTAAATCGTCACATTGCATCTTATATCTACGTTTCCTGTTAAGATAGAATATTCATTGCGAAGTGTCTTGTATACCTCGTATTCCTTTCAAAAGAATGTAAATGCGACACTTCGTTGCTAGGAAGTAGCGTTTGCAGATGTCTACGTATCGAAGCAATAGAGTTCTAAACCTTCTTAAATCGCGATATCGCATCTCATTTCTATGTTTCATGATAAGATATAATATTCATTGTGCAGTGTTATGAATACCTCGTATTCACTTCAAAAGAATGTAAATGCGACACTTCCTTGCTAGGAAATAGCGTTTGCAGATGTCTAGGTATCGAAGCAATAGAGTTCTAATGCTTCTTAAATCGTCATATAGCATCTTATATCTACGTTTCCTGATAAGATAGAATATTCATTGCGAAGTGTCTTGTATACCTCGTATTCCTTTCAAAAGAATGTAAATGCGACACTTCGTTGCTAAGAAGTAGCGTTTGCAGATGTCTACGTATCGAAGCAATAGTGTTCTAATGCTTCTTAAATCGCCATATCGCTACTCATTACTATGTTTCATGATAACATATAATATTCATTGTGGAGTGTTATGTATACCTCGTATTCACTTCAAAAGAATGTAAATGCGACACTTCCTTGCTAGGAAATAGCGTTTGCAGATGTCTAGGTATCGAAGCAATAGATTTCTAAAGCTTGCTAGTTCGCGATATCGCATCTCATATCTGTGTTTCATGATAATATATAATATTCATTGTGGAGTGTTATGTATACCTCGTATTCACTTCAAAAGAATGTGAATGCGACAGTTCCTTACTAGGAAATAGTGTTTGCAGATGTCTACGTATCGAAGCAATAGGGATCTAATGCTTCTTAAATCGCCATATCGCTTCTCATTTCTATGTTTCATGACAATATATAATATTCACTGCGAAGTGTCATGTCTACCTCGCATACACTTCAAATGAATGTAAATGCGACACTTCCTTGATAGGAAGTAGCGATAGCAGATGTCTACGTATCGAAGCAATAGACATCTAATGCTTCATAAACCGCCATATCGCATCTCATTTCTATGTTTCATGATAAGATATAATATTCATTGCGAAGTGATATGTATACCTAGTATTCACTTCAAAAGAGTGTAAATGCGACACTTCCTTGCTAGGAAATAGCGTTTGCAGATGTCTGCGCATCGAAGCAGTGGAGTTCTGATGCTTCTTAAATCGTCATACCGCATCTCATTTCTATGTTTCATGATAAGATCTAATATTCATTGCGAAGTGATATGTATACCTAGTATTCACTTCAAAAGAATGTAAATGCGACACTTCCTCGCCAGGAAATAGCGTTTGCAGATGTCTACGTATCGAAGCAATTGGGATCTAATGCTTCTTAAATCGCCATATCGCTCCTCATTTCTATGTTTCATGATAATATATAATATTCACTGCGATGTGTCATGCATACATCGCATACACTTAAAATGAATGTAAATGCGACACTTCCTTGCTAGGAAATAGCGTTTGCAGATGTCTACGTATCGAAGAAATAGAGTTCTAATGCTTCTCAAAACGCGATATCGCTACTCATTACTACGATTCATGATAACATATAATATTCATTGTGGAGTGTTATGTATACCTCGTATTCACTTCAGAAGAATGTAAATGCGACACTTCCATGCTAGGAAGTAGCGTTTGCAGATGTCTACGTATCGAAGCAATAGTGTTCTAATGCTTCTTAAATCGCCATATTATATCACATTTCTATGTTTCATGATAAGATATAATATTCATTGTGGAGTGTTATGTATACCTCGTATTCGTTTCAAAAGAATGTAAATGCGACACGTCCTTGCTAGGAAGTAGCGTTTGCAGATGTCTACGTATCGAAGCAATAGTGTTCTAGTGATTCTTAAATCGCGATATCGCATCTCATTTCTATGTTTCATGACAATATATAATATTCATTGCGAAGGGTCTTGTGTACCTCGCATACACTTAAAATGAATGTAAATGGCACACTGCCTTGCTAGGAAATAGCGTTTGCAAATGTCTACGTATCGAAGCAATAGATTTCTAACGCTTGCTAATTCGCGATATCGCATCTCATATCTATGTTTCATGATAATATATAATATTCATTGCGAAGTTTCATGTATACCTCGCATATAATTCCGACGAATGTGAATGCAACAGTTCCTTGCTAGGAAATAGTGTTTGCAGATGTCTACGTATCGGAGCAATAGAGTTCTAATGCTTCATAAATCGTCATATCGCATCGCATTTCTATGTTTCATGATAAGATATAATATTCATTGCGAAGTGTCACGTATACCTCGTATTCCTTTCAAAAGGATGTAAATGCGACACTTCCTTGCTAGGAAGTAGCGTTTGCAGATGTCTACGTATCGAACCAATAGAGTTCTAATGCTTCTTAAATCGCGATATCGCACGTCATTTCTATGTTTCATGATAAGATATAATATTCATTGTGTAGTGTTATGTTTATCTCATCTATACTTCAAATGAATGTAAATGCGACACTTCCTTGCTAGGAAAGAGCGTTTGCAGATGTCTGCGTATCGTGGCAGTAGAGTTCTAATGCTTCTTAAATCGTCACATTGCATCTTATATCTACGTTTCCTGTTAAGATAGAATATTCATTGCGAAGTGTCTTGTATACCTCGTATTCCTTTCAAAAGAATGTAAATGCGACACTTCGTTGCTAGGAAGTAGCGTTTGCAGATGTCTACGTATCGAAGCAATAGAGTTCTAAACCTTCTTAAATCGCGATATCGCATCTCATTTCTATGTTTCATGATAAGATATAATATTCATTGTGCAGTGTTATGAATACCTCGTATTCACTTCAAAAGAATGTAAATGCGACACTTCCTTGCTAGGAAATAGCGTTTGCAGATGTCTAGGTATCGAAGCAATAGAGTTCTAATGCTTCTTAAATCGTCATATAGCATCTTATATCTACGTTTCCTGATAAGATAGAATATTCATTGCGAAGTGTCTTGTATACCTCGTATTCCTTTCAAAAGAATGTAAATGCGACACTTCGTTGCTAAGAAGTAGCGTTTGCAGATGTCTACGTATCGAAGCAATAGTGTTCTAATGCTTCTTAAATCGCCATATCGCTACTCATTACTATGTTTCATGATAACATATAATATTCATTGTGGAGTGTTATGTATACCTCGTATTCACTTCAAAAGAATGTAAATGCGACACTTCCTTGCTAGGAAATAGCGTTTGCAGATGTCTAGGTATCGAAGCAATAGATTTCTAAAGCTTGCTAGTTCGCGATATCGCATCTCATATCTGTGTTTCATGATAATATATAATATTCATTGTGGAGTGTTATGTATACCTCGTATTCACTTCAAAAGAATGTGAATGCGACAGTTCCTTACTAGGAAATAGTGTTTGCAGATGTCTACGTATCGAAGCAATAGGGATCTAATGCTTCTTAAATCGCCATATCGCTTCTCATTTCTATGTTTCATGACAATATATAATATTCACTGCGAAGTGTCATGTCTACCTCGCATACACTTCAAATGAATGTAAATGCGACACTTCCTTGATAGGAAGTAGCGATAGCAGATGTCTACGTATCGAAGCAATAGACATCTAATGCTTCATAAACCGCCATATCGCATCTCATTTCTATGTTTCATGATAAGATATAATATTCATTGCGAAGTGATATGTATACCTAGTATTCACTTCAAAAGAGTGTAAATGCGACACTTCCTTGCTAGGAAATAGCGTTTGCAGATGTCTGCGCATCGAAGCAGTGGAGTTCTGATGCTTCTTAAATCGTCATACCGCATCTCATTTCTATGTTTCATGATAAGATCTAATATTCATTGCGAAGTGATATGTATACCTAGTATTCACTTCAAAAGAATGTAAATGCGACACTTCCTCGCCAGGAAATAGCGTTTGCAGATGTCTACGTATCGAAGCAATTGGGATCTAATGCTTCTTAAATCGCCATATCGCTCCTCATTTCTATGTTTCATGATAATATATAATATTCACTGCGATGTGTCATGCATACATCGCATACACTTAAAATGAATGTAAATGCGACACTTCCTTGCTAGGAAATAGCGTTTGCAGATGTCTACGTATCGAAGCTCTAGACATCTAATGCTTCGTAAATCGCCATATCGAACTTCATTTCTATGTTTCATAATAAGATATAATATTCATTGTGGAGTGTTATGTATACCTCGTATTCACTTCAAAAGAATGTAAACGCGACACTTCTTTGCCAGGAAATAGCGTTTGCAGACGTCTACGTATCGTACCATTAGTGTTCTAATGCTTCTCAAAACGCGATATCGCTACTCATTACCATGTTTCATTATAATATATAATATTCATTGCGAATTGTTATGTATACCTCGTATTCACTTCAAAAGTATGTAAATGCGACACTTCCTTGCTAGGAAATAGCGTTTGCAGATGTCTACGTATCGAAGCAAGTGTGTTCTAATGCTTCTTAGATCACGATATCGCATCTCTTATCTATGTTTCATGGTAATATATAATATTCACAGCGAAGTGTCATGTATACCTCACATACAATTCAAACGAATGTGAATGCGACAGTTTCTTGCTGGGAAGTAGTGTTTGCAGATGTCTACGTATCGAAGCAATAGAGTTGTAATGCTTCTTAAATCGTCATATCGCATCTCATTTCTATGTTTCATGATAATATATAATATTCACTGCGATGTGTCATGCATACATCGCATACACTTAAAATGAATGTAAATGCGACACTTCCTTGCTAGGAAATAGCGTTTGCAGATGTCTACGTATCGAAGCTCTAGACATCTAATGCTTCGTAAATCGCCATATCGAACTTCATTTCTATGTTTCATAATAAGATATAATATTCATTGTGGAGTGTTATGTATACCTCGTATTCACTTCAAAAGAATGTAAACGCGACACTTCTTTGCCAGGAAATAGCGTTTGCAGACGTCTACGTATCGTACCATTAGTGTTCTAATGCTTCTCAAAACGCGATATCGCTACTCATTACCATGTTTCATTATAATATATAATATTCATTGCGAATTGTTATGTATACCTCGTATTCACTTCAAAAGTATGTAAATGCGACACTTCCTTGCTAGGAAATAGCGTTTGCAGATGTCTACGTATCGAAGCAAGTGTGTTCTAATGCTTCTTAGATCACGATATCGCATCTCTTATCTATGTTTCATGGTAATATATAATATTCACAGCGAAGTGTCATGTATACCTCACATACAATTCAAACGAATGTGAATGCGACAGTTTCTTGCTGGGAAGTAGTGTTTGCAGATGTCTACGTATCGAAGCAATAGAGTTGTAATGCTTCTTAAATCGTCATATCGCATCTCATTTCTATGTTTCATGATAAGATATAATATTCATTGTGCAGTGTTATGTGTATCTCGTCTATACTTCAAATGGTTGTAAATGCGACACTTCCTTGCTAGGAAATAGCGTTTGCAGATATCTATGTATCGTGGCATTAGAGTTCTAATGCTTCTCAAAACGCGATATCGCATCTCATTTCTATGTTTCATGATAAGATATAATATTCACAGTGCAGTGTTATGTATACCTCGTATTTTTTTCAAAAGAATGTAAATGCGACACATCCTTGCTAGGAAGTAGCGTTTGCAGATATCTACGTATCGAAGCAATAGTGTTCTAATGCTTCTTAAATCGCGATATCGCATCTCATTTCTATGTTTCATGATAAGATATAATATTCATTGCGAAGTGTCACGTATACCTCGTATTCCTTCCAAAAGAATGTAAATGCGACACATCCTTGCTAGGAAGTAGCGTTTGCAGATGTCTACGTATCGAACCAATAGATTTCTAATGCTTCTTAAATCGCCACATCGCATCTCATTTCTACGTTTCATGATAAGATATAATATTCATTGTGTAGTGTTATGTTTATCTCATCTATACTTCAAATGAATGTAAATGCGACACTTCCTTGCTAGGAAATAGCGTTTGCAGATGTCTGCGTATCGTGGCAGTAGAGTTCTAATGCTTCTCAAGACGCGATATCGCATCTCATTTCTATGTTTCATGACAATATATAATATTCATTGCCAAGTGTCATGTATACCTCGTATTCCTTACAAAAGAATGTAAATGCGACACTTCCTTGCTAGGAAGTAGCGTTTGCAGATGTCTACGTATCGAAGCAATAGACTTCTAATGCTTCTCAAAACGCGATATCGCTACTCATTACTACGATTCATGATAATATATAATATTCATTGTGGAGTGTTATGTATACCTCGTATTCAGTTCAAAAGAATGTAAATGCGACACTTCCATGCTAGGAAGTAGCGTTTGCAGATGTCTACGTATCGAAGCAATAGTGTTCTAATGCTTCTTAAATCGCCATATTACATCACATTTCTATGTTTCATGATAAGATATAATATTCATTGCGAAGTGTCATGTATACCTCGTATTCCTTTCAAAAGAATGTAAATGCGACACTTCCTTGCTAGGAAGTAGCGTTTGCAGATATCTACGTATCGAAGCAATTGTGTTCTAATTCTTCTTAAATCGCGATATCGCATCTCATTTCTATGTTTCATGACAATATATAATATTCATTGCGAAGGGTCATGTGTACCTCGCATACACTTAAAATGAATGTAAATGCGACACTGCCTTGCTAGGAAATAGCGTTTGCAAATGTCTACGTATCGAAGCAATAGATTTCTAACGCTTGCTAATTCGCGATATCGCATCTCATATCTATGTTTCATGATAATATATAATATTCATTGCGAAGTTTCATGTGTACCTCGCATACAATTTAAACGAATGTGAATGCGACAGTTCCTTGCTAGGAAACAGTGATTGCCGATGTGTACGTATCGAAGCAACGGAGTTCTAATGCTTCTTAAATCGCGATATCGCATCTCATTTCTATGTTTCATGATAAGATATAATATTCATTGTGCAGTGTTATGCTTACCTCGTATTCACTTCAAAAGAATGTAAATGCGAAACTTCCTTGCTAGGAAGTAGCGTTTGCAGATGTCTGCGTATCGAACCAATAGATTTCTAATGCTTCTTAAATCGCCATATCGCATCTCATTTCTATGTTTCATGATAAGATATAATATTCATTGTGCAGTGTCATGTATATCTCGTCTATACTACAAATGAATGTAAATGCGACACTTCCCACCTGGGAAATTTAGTTTGCAGATGTCTACGTATCGTGGCATTGGAGGTCTAATGCTTCTCAATACGCGATATCGCTTCGCATTACTATGTTTCATGATAATATATAATATTCATTGCCAAGTGTCATGTATACCTCGTATTCCTTACAAAAGAATGTAAATGCGACACTTCCTTGCTAGGAAGTAGCGTTTGCAGATGTCTACGTATCGAAGCAATAGAGTTCTAATGCTTCTCAAAACGCGATATCGCTACTCATTACTACGATTCATGATAACATATAATATTCATTGTGGAGTGTTATGTATACCTCGTATTCACTTCAGAAGAATGTAAATGCGACACTTCCATGCTAGGAAGTAGCGTTTGCAGATGTCTACGTATCGAAGCAATAGTGTTCTAATGCTTCTTAAATCGCCATATTATATCACATTTCTATGTTTCATGATAAGATATAATATTCATTGTGGAGTGTTATGTATACCTCGTATTCACTTCAAAAGAATGTAAATGCGACACTTCCTTGCTAGGAAATAGCGTTTGCAGATGTCTACGTATCGAAGCAATAGTGTTCTAGTGATTCTTAAATCGCGATATCGCATCTCATTTCTATGTTTCATGACAATATATAATATTCATTGCGAAGGGTCATGTATACCTCGCATACACTTAAAATGAATGTAAATGGCACACTGCCTTGCTAGGAAATAGCGTTTGCAAATGTCTACGTATCGAAGCAATAGATTTCTAACGCTTGCTAATTCGCGATATCGCATCTCATATCTATGTTTCATGATAATATATAATATTCATTGCGAAGTTTCATGTATACCTCGCATATAATTCCAACGAATGTGAATGCAACAGTTCCTTGCTAGGAAATAGTGTTTGCAGATGTCTACGTATCGGAGCAATAGAGTTCTAATGCTTCATAAATCGTCATATCGCACGTCATTTCTATGTTTCATGATAAGATATAATATTCATTGTGTAGTGTTATGTTTATCTCATCTATACTTCAAATGAATGTAAATGCGACACTTCCTTGCTAGGAAATAGCGTTTGCAGATGTCTGCGTATCGTGGCAGTAGAGTTCTAATGCTTCTTAAATCGTCATATTGCATCTTATATCTACGTTTCCTGTTAAGATAGAATATTCATTGCGAAGTGTCTTGTATACCTCGTATTCCTTTCAAAAGAATGTAAATGCGACACTTCGGTGCTAGGAAGTAGCGTTTGCAGATGTCTACGTATCGAAGCAATAGAGTTCTAAACCTTCTTAAATCGCGATATCGCATCTCATTTCTATGTTTCATGATAAGATATAATATTCATTGTGCAGTGTTATGAATACCTCGTATTCACTTCAAAAGAATGTAAATGCGACACTTCCTTGCTAGGAAATAGCGTTTGCAGATGTCTAGGTATCGAAGCAATAGAGTTCTAATGCTTCTTATATCGTCATATAGCATCTTATATCTACGTTTCCTGATAAGATAGAATATTCATTGCGAAGTGTCTTGTATACCTCGTATTCCTTTCAAAAGAATGTAAATGCGACACTTCGTTGCTAAGAAGTAGCGTTTGCAGATGTCTAGGTATCGAAGCAATGTGTTCTAATGCTTCTTAAATCGCCATATCGCTACTCATTACTATGTTTCATGATAACATATAATATTCATTGTGGAGTGTTATGTATACCTCGTATTCACTTCAAAAGAATGTAAATGCGACACTTCCTCGCTAGGAAATAGCGTTTGCAGATGTCTAGGTATCGAAGCAATGGATTTCTAAAGCTTGCTAGTTCGCGATATCGCATCTCATATCTGTGTTTCATGATAATATATAATATTCATTGTGGAGTGTTATGTATACCTCGTATTCACTTCAAAAGAATGTGAATGCGACAGTTCCTTACTAGGAAATAGTGTTTGCAGATGTCTACGTATCGAAGCAATAGGGATCTAATGCTTCTTAAATCGCCATATCGCTCCTCATTTCTATGTTTCATGACAATATATAATTATCACTGAGAAGTGTCATGTATACCTCGCATACACTTCAAATGAATGTAAATGCGACACGTCCTTGATAGGAAGTAGCGATGGCAGATGTCTACGTATCGAAGCAATAGACATCTAATGCTTCATAAATCGCCATATCGCATCTCATTTCTATGTTTCATGATAAGATATAATATTCATTGCGAAGTGATATGTATACGTCGTATTCACTTCAAAAGAGTGTAAATGCGACACTTCCTTGCTAGGAAATAGCGTTTGCAGATGTCTGCGCATCGAAGCAGTGGAGTTCTGATGCTTCTTAAATCGTCATACCGCATCTCATTTCTAAGTTTCATGATAAGATACAATATTCATTGCGAAGTGATATGTATACCTAGTATTCACTTCAAAAGAATGTAAATGCGACACTTCCTCGCCAGGAAATAGCGTTTCCAGATGTCTACGTATCGAAGCAATTGGGATCTAATGCTTCTTAAATCGCCATATCGATCCTCATTTCTATGTTTCATGATAATATATAATATTTACTGCGATGTGTCATGCATACATTGCATACACTTAAAATGAATGTAAATGCGACACTTCCTTGCTAGGAAATAGCGTTTGCAGATGTCTACGTATCGAAGCAATAGACATCTAATGCTTCATAAATCGCCATATCGCATCTCATCTCTATGTTTCATGATAAGATATAATATTCATTGTGAAGTGTCACGTATACCTCGTATTCCTTTCAAAAGAATGTAAATGCGACAATTCCTTGCTAGGAAGTAGCGTTTGCTGATGTCTACGTATCGAAGCAATAGAGTTCTAATGCTTCATAAACCGCCATATCGCATCTCATTTCTATGTTTCATGATCAGATATAATATTCATTGTGCAGAGTTATGTATACCTCGTATTCACCTCAAAGGAATGTAAATGCGACACTTCCTTGCTAGGAAATAGCGCTTGCAGATGTCTACGTTTCGAAGCAATAGGGTTCTAATGCTTCTTAAATCGTCATAACGGATCTCATATCTACGTTTCCTGATAAGATATAATATTCATTGCGAAGTGTCATGTATACCTCGTATTCCTTTCAAAAGAATGTAAATGCGGCACTTCCTTGCTTTGCAGATGTCTACGTATCGGAGCAATAGAGTTCTAATGCTTCTTAAATCGCCATATCGCATCTCATTTCTATGTTTCATTATAAGATATAATATTCACTGTGCAGTGTTATGTATGCCTCGTATTCACTTCAAAAGAATGTAAATGCGACAATTCCTTGGTGGGAAATAGCGTCTGCAGATGTCTACGTATCGTAGCATTAGTGCTCTAATGCTTCTCAAAACGCGACATCGTTTCTCATTCCTATGTTTCATGATAGTATATAATATTCATTGCGTAGTGTCATGTATACCTCGCATACACTTCAAAAGAATGTAGATGCGACACTTCCTTGCTAGGAAATAGCGTTTGCAGATGTCTACGTATCAAAGCAATAGAGTTCTAATGCTTTTTTAAATGCGACATCGCATCTCATTTCTATGTTTCATGATAAGATATAGTGTTCATTGCAAAGTGTTATGTATTCCTCGTCTACGCTTCAAACGAATGTAAATGCGACACTTCCTCTCTAGGAAATAGCGTTTGCAGATGTCTCTGTATCGAAGTAATAAAGTTCTAATGCTTCTTACATCGCGAAATCGCATCTTATTTCTATGTTTCATTATAAGATATAATATTCAATGTGCAATGTTATGTATACCTCGTATTCACTTCAAAGGAATGTAAATGGGACACATCCTTGCTAGGAAATAGCGTTTGCAGATGTCTCCGCATCGAAGCAATAGAGTCCTAATACTTCTTATATCTCGATAACGCATCTCATTTCCATGTTTCGTGATAAGGCATAATATTCATTGTGGAGTGTTATGTATACCTCGTATTCACTTCAAAAGAATGCAAATGCTACACTTCCTTGCTATTAAATAGTGTTTGCAGATTTCTACGTAACTTAGTAATAGAGTTCTAATGCTTTTTACTTCGCGATATCGCATCTCATTTCAATGTTTTATGCTACGATAAAATACCAATTGCGAGGTGTCATGTATACCTCGTACTCACTTGAAAGGAATGTAATTGCGACACTTCACTGCTAGGAATTAGCGTTTGCAGATGTCTACTTATCGGAGCATTTGAGTTCTAATTCTTCTTAAATAGCGATATCGCATCGCAATTCTATGTTTCATGATAAGATATAATATTAATTGCGAAGTGTCATGTATACCTCGTATTCACGTCAAATGAATGTAAATGCGACACTTCCATCCTAGGTGATAGCTTTTGCAGATGTCTACGTATCGTAGCAATAGAGTTCTAATGCTACTTATATCGCGACATCACATCAGACTTCTATGTTTCGTGATAAGGTATAATATTCATGGGAAGTGTCATGTATACCTCGTATTCACTACAAAAGGAAATAAATGAGACGTTTCCGTCCTAGGAAATAGCGTTGGCAGATGTCTATGTATCGTAGCAATGGAATCCTAATGCTTCTTCAAAGGAGATGTCGCATTTCATTTCTATGTTTCGCGATAAGATATAATATTCACTGCGAAGTGTCATGTATACCTCGTATTCACTTCAAAGATTGTAAATGCGACTATTCCTTGCTAGGAAATAGCGTTTGCAGATGTCTACTTATTGTAGCAATAGAGTTCCAATGCTACCTAAATCGCGATATCACATCTCAATTCTATGTTTCGTGATAAGGTATAATATTCATGGGAAGTGTCATGTATACCTCGTATTCACTTCAAAAGAAAGTAAATGCGATGTTTCCGTCCTGGGAAATAGCGTTGGCAGATGTCTATGTATCGTAGCAATGGGGTCCTAATGCTTCCTAAAACGAGATGTCGCATTTCATTTCTATGCTTCGTGATAAGATATAATATTCATTGCGAAGTGTCATGTATACCACGAATTCCGTTCAAAAGAATGTAAATGCGACACTTCCTTGCTAGGGGATAGCTATTGCAGATTTCTTCGTATCGTAGCAATAGTGTTCTAATGCTTATTAAAAGGCGATATCGCATCTCACTACTATGTTTCATGATAAGATATAATATTCATTGCGAAGTGTCATGTATACCTCGTATTCACTTCAAAAGAATGTAAATGCGGCTATTCCTTGCTAGGAAATAGCATTTGCAGATATCTACGTATCGTAGCAATAGTGTTCTAATGCTTCTTATATCGCGATATCTCATCTGATTCCTATGTTTCATGATAAGATATAATATTCATCTCGAAGTGTTATGTATACCTCGTACTCACTTCAAAAGAATGTAAATGCGACATATCCTGCTTGGAAATAGCGTCTCTAGATATCTACGTATCGTAGCAATAGAGTTCTAATGCTTCTTAAATTGCGATATCGCATCTCGTTTCTATGTTTCAAGATAAGATATAATATTCATTGCGAAGTTTCATGTATACATCGTATTCACTTCAAAAGAACGTAAGTGCGACACTTCCTTGCTAGGAAATAGCGCTTCCAAGTGTCAGCGTATCGAAATAATAGAGTTCTAATGCTTATTAAATCGAGATGTCGCATCTCGTTTCTATGTTTCAAGATAAGGTATAATATTCATTGCGGATAGTCATGTATACCTCGTATTCACTTCAAAAGAAAGTAAATGCGACACTTCCATGCTAGGAAATAGCGTTGGCAGATGTCTACGTATCGTAGTAATAGTGTTCTAATACCGCTTAAAACGCGATATCGCATCTTACATCTTTATTTCATGATAAGATATAATATCCATTGCGAAATGTCATGTATACCCCGTATTCACTTCAAAAGAATGTAAATGCGGCACATCCTTGCTAGGAAATTGCGTTTCCAGATGTCTACGTACCGAAACAATAGAGTTCTAATGCTTCTTAAAACGGGATGTCGCACCTCAATTACATGTTTCATGATAAGATATAATGTTCATTGCGAAGTGTCATGAATAGCTCGTATTCACTTCAAAACAATGTAAATGCGACTCTTCCTTGCTAAGAAATAGCGTATCCAGATGTCTACGTATCGAAATAATAGTGTTCTATTGCTTCTTAAGACGAGATGTCGCATATCATTTCTATGTTTCATGATAAGATATAATATTCAAAGTGAAGTGTCATGTATACTTCGTATTTACATCAGAAGAATGTAACTTTGACACTTCCTTCGTAGGAAATAGCGTTGGCAGATGCCTACGTATCGTAGCAATAGAGTTCTAATGCTACTTATATCGCGATATCGCATCTCATTCCTATGTTTCATGGTATGATATAATATCCATTGCGAAGTGTCACTTATACCGCGTATTCACTTCAAATGGATGTAAATGCGACACTTCCTTGCTAGGAAATAGCGTTTGCAGATGTCTATGTATCGAAGCAAAAGATTTCTAATGCTTCATAAACCGCCATATCGCATCTCATTTCTATGTTTCATGATCAGATATAATATTCATTGTGCAGAGTTATGTATACCTCGTATTCACCTCAAAGGAATGTAAATGCGACACTTCCTTGCTAGGAAATAGCGCTTGCAGATGTCTACGTTTCGAAGCAATAGGGTTCTAATGCTTCTTAAATCGTCATAACGGATCTCATATCTACGTTTCCTGATAAGATATAATATTCATTGCGAAGTGTCATGTATACCTCGTATTCCTTTCAAAAGAATGTAAATGCGGCACTTCCTTGCTTTGCAGATGTCTACGTATCGGAGCAATAGAGTTCTAATGCTTCTTAAATCGCCATATCGCATCTCATTTCTATGTTTCATTATAAGATATAATATTCACTGTGCAGTGTTATGTATGCCACGTATTCACTTCAAAAGAATGTAAATGCGACAATTCCTTGGTGGGAAATAGCGTCTGCAGATGTCTACGTATCGTAGCACTAGTGCTCTAATGCTTCTCAAAACGCGACATCGTTTCTCATTCCTATGTTTCATGATAGTATATAATATTCATTGCGTAGTGTCATGTATACCTCGCATACACTTCAAAAGAATGTAGATGCGACACTTCCCTGCTAGGAAGTAGCGTTTGCAGATGTCTACGTATCGAAACAATAGTGTTTTAATGCTTCTAAAATCGCGATAACGCACCTCATTTCTATGTTTCATTATAAGGTATAATATTCATTGCGAAGTGTTATGTATTCCTCGTCTACACATCAAAAGAATGTAAATGCGACACTTCCTTGGAAGGAAATAGCGTTAGCAGATGTCTACGTATCGAAGCAGTAGATTTCTAATGATTCTTAAAACGCGATATCGCACCTCAATACCAATTTCGTGATAAGGTACAATATTCATCCTGGAGTATAATGTATACCTCGTATTCACTTCAAAAGAATGTAAATGCGACACTACCTTGCTCGGAAATAGCGTTTGCAGATGTCTACGTATCGTAGCAATAGAATACTAATGCTTCTTAAATCGCGATATCGCATCTCATTTCTATGTTTCATGATAAGATATAATATTCACTGCGAAGGTTCATGTATACCTCGTATTCACTTCAAAAGAATGCAAATGCGACACTTCCTTCCTAGGAAATAGCGTATGCGGATGTCTACCTATCGTAGCAATAGAGTTCTAATGCTTCTTAAAACGCGATATCGCATCTCATTTCTATGTTTCATTATAAGATATAAAATTCATTGCGAAGTGTCATGTGTACCTCGTATTCACTTCCAAAGAATGTAATTGCCACACTTCCATTCTAGGAAATAGCATTTGCAGTGTCCACGTATCATAGCAATAGGGTTCTAATGCTACTTAAAACGCGATGTCGCATCTCTTTTCTATGTTTTATGGTAGGATATAATATTCATTGCGAAGTGTTACGTATACCTCGTATTCACTTCAATAGCATGTAAATGCGACACTTCCTTCCTAGAAAATAGCGTTTGCATATGTCTACGTATCGCAGCAAGAGAGTTCTAATACCATTTAAATCGCGATATCGCATCTCATTTCTATGTTTCATGATAAGATATAATATTCATTGCGAAGTGTCATGTATACCTCGTATTTCTTTCAAAAGAATGTAAATGCGACACTACCTTGCTCTGAAATAGCGTATGCAGATGTCTACGTATCGTAGCAATAGAATACTAATGCTTCTTAAATCGCGATTTCGCATCACATTTCTATGTTTCGTAATAAGGTATAATTTTCATTGTGGAATGTTATGTATACCCCGTATTCACTTCAAAAGAATGTAAATGCGGCACTTCCTTGCTATTAAATAGCGTTTGCATATGTCTACGTATCGTAGCAAGAGAGTTCTAATGCTTCTTAAAATGCGATATCGCACCTCAATTTCAATTTCGTGATAAGGTACAATATTCATTGTGGAGTATTATGTATACATCGTATTCACTTCAAAAGAATGAAGATGCGACACTTCCTTGCTAGGAAGTTGCGTTTCCAGATGTCAACGTATCGAAATAACAGAGTTCTAATGCTTATTAAAACGGGATGTCGCATATCATTTCTATGTTTCTAGATAAGATATAATATTCATTGCGGAGTGTCACGTATACCTCGTATTCACTTCAAAAGAATGTAAATGCGACACTTCCATGCTAGGAAATAGCGTTTACAAATATCTACGTATCGAAATAATAGAGTTCTCATGCTTATTAAAACGAGATGTCGCATATCATTTCTATGTTTCTAGATAAGATATAATATTCATTACGAAGTGTCATGCATACCTCGTATTCACTTCAAATGAATGTAAACGCGACAGTTCCTTGCTAGGAAATAGCGTTTGCACATGTTTATGTATCGAAGCAATAGAGTTCTTATGCTTCTTAAATCGCGATATCGCATCCCATTTCTATGTTTCATGATAAGATATAATATCCATTGCGAAGTGTCACTTATACCGCGTATTCACTTCAAATGGATGTAAATGCGACACTTCCTTGCTAGGAAATAGCGTTTGCAGATGTCTATGTATCGAAGCAAAAGATTTCTAGTGCTTCTTAAAACGTGATATGGCATCTCATTTCTATGTTTCACGATAAGATATAATATGCATTGCGAAGTGTCATGTATAGCTCGTATCCACTTCAAAAGAATGTAAATGTGACTCTTCCTTGCTAGGAAATAGCGTTTCCAGATGTCTACGTAACGAAATAATGGTGTTCTATTGCTTCTTAAAACGAGATGTCGCATATCATTTCTGTGTTTCATGATAAGATATAATATTCAATGCGAAGTGTCATGTATACCTCGTATTCACTTCAACAGAATGTAAATGCGACACTTCCTTGCTAGGAAATAGCGTTTGCAGATGTCTACGTATCTTAGCAGTAGAGTCCTAATGCTACTTATATCGCTATATCGCATCTCTTTTCTATGTTTCATGGTAAGATATAATATTCATTGCGAAGTGTCATGTATACCTCGTATTCCTTTCAAAATAATGTAAATGCGACACTTCCTTGCTAGGAAGCAGCGTTTGCAGATGTGTACGTATCGAAGCAATAGACATCTAATGCTTCATAAATCGCCATATCGCATCTCATCTCTATGTTTCATGATAAGATAGAATATCCATTGCGAAGTGTCACTTATACCGCGTATTCACTTCAAATGGATGTAAATGCGACAATTCCTTGCTAGGAAGTAGCGTTTGCAGATGTCTACGTATCGAAGCAATAGAGTTCTAATGCTTCATAAACCGCCATATCGCATCTCATTTCTATGTTTCATGATCAGATATAATATTCATTGTGCAGAGTTATGTATACCTCGTATTCACCTCAAAGGAATGTAAATGCGACACTTCCTTGCTAGGAAATAGCGCTTGCAGATGTCTACGTTTCGAAGCAATAGGGTTCTAATGCTTCTTAAATCGTCATAACGGATCTCATATCTACGTTTCCTGATAAGATATAATATTCATTGCGAAGTGTCATGTATACCTCGTATTCCTTTCAACAGAATGTAAATGCGGCACTTCCTTGCTTTGCAGATGTCTACGTATCGGAGCAACAGTGTTCTAATGCTTCTTAAATCTCCATATCGCATCTCATTTCTATGTTTCATTATAAGATATAATATTCACTGTGCAGTGATATGTATACCTCGTATTCACTTCAAAAGAATGTAAATGCGACAATTCCTTGGTGGGAAATAGCGTCTGCAGATGTCTACGTATCGTAGCATTAGTGCTCTAATGCTTCTCAAAACGCGACATCGTTTCTCATTCCTATGTTTCATGATAGTATATAATATTCATTGCGTAGTGTCCTGTATACCTCGCATACACTTCAAAAGAATGTAGATGCGACACTTCCTTGCTAGGAAATAGCGTTTGCAGATGTCTACGTATCGAAGCAATAGTGTTTTAATGCTTCTAAAATCGCGATAACGCACCTCATTTCTATGTTTCATTATAAGGTATAATATTCATTGCGAAGTGTTATGTATTCCTCGTCTACACATCAAAAGAATGTAAATGCGACACTTCCTTGGAAGGAAATAGCGTTAGCAGATGTCTACGTATCGAAGCAGTAGATTTCTAATGATTCTTAAAACGCGATATCGCACCTCAATTCCAATTTCGTGATAAGGTACAATATTCATTCCGGAGTATAATGTATACCTCGTATTCACTTCAAAAGAATGTAAATGCGACACTTCCTTGCTAGGAAATATCGTTTGCAGATGTCTACGTATCGAAGCAATAGAATTCTAATGCTTCATAAAGCGCCATATAGCATCTCGTTTCTATGTTTCACGATAAGATGTAATATTCATTGCGAAGTGTCATGTATACCTCGTATTCCGTTCAGAAGAATGTAAGTGCGACTATTCCTTGCTAGGAAATAGCGTTTGCAGATGCCTACGTATCGTAGCAGTAGAGTTCTAAAGCTTCTTAAAACGCGATATCGCATCCCTTTTCTATGTTTCATGATGAGATACAGTATTCACTGCGAAGTGTCATGTACATCACGTATTCACTTCAAATGAATGTAAATGT
The DNA here is from genome assembly GCF_050948175.1 of Xylocopa sonorina. Taxonomy (NCBI): domain Eukaryota; kingdom Metazoa; phylum Arthropoda; class Insecta; order Hymenoptera; family Apidae; genus Xylocopa; species Xylocopa sonorina. The sequence continues at coordinate 4,438,646 of NW_027490091.1, forward strand.
GACACTTCCATGTTAGGAAATAGCGTTTGCAGATGTCTCCGCATCGAGGCAATAGGGTTCTAATGCTTCTTAAAACATGATATCGAATCGCAATTCTATGCTTCATGATAAGATATAATATTCATTGCGAAGTGTTATGTATACCTTGTCTACACTTCAAAATAATGCAATTGCCTCACTTCATTGCTACGAAATAGCGTTTCCAAATGTCTACGTATCACATCTGAGTTCTATGTTTCACGATAAGACATATTATTCATCGCGAAATATTATATATACCACGTCTAAACTTCAAAAGACTGTAAATGCCACACTTCCTTGCTAGGAAATGCGTTTCCAGATGTCTACGTATCGAAGAAATAGAGTTCTAATGCTTCTTAAAACGCGATATCGCATCTCATTTCTATATTTCGTGAATTGATACAATATACATAGCGAAGTGTTATGCATTCCTCGTCTACATATCAAAAGAATGTAAATGCCACTCTTCCTTGCTAGGAAATAGGGTTTCCAGATGTGTACGTATCGAAGCAATAGAATTCTAATGCTTCATAAAACGCGATATTGCATCTCATTTCTATGCTTCATGATATGTTAAATAATCATTGCGATGTGTAATGTATACCACGTCTACTCTTCAAAAGAATGTAAATGCCTCACATCCTTGCTAGGAAATGCGTTTCCAGATGTCTGCTTATCGAAGAAATAGAGTTCTAATGCTTCTTAAAACGCGATATCGCATCTCATTTCTATATTTCGTGAATTGATACAATATACATAGCGAAGTGTTATGCATTCCTCGTCTACATATCAAAAGAATGTAAATGCCACTCTTCCTTGTTAGGAAATAGCGTTTCCAGATGTGTACGTATCGAAGCAATAGAATTCTAATGCTTCATAAAACGCGATATTGCATCTCATTTCTATGCTTCATGATATGTTAAATAATCATTGCGATGTGTAATGTATACCACGTCTACTCTTCAAAAGAATGTAAATGCCTCACATCCTTGCTAGGAAATGCGTTTCCAGATGTCTGCTTATCGAAGCAATAGAGGTCTAATGCTTCTTAAAACGGGATATCGCATCTCATTTCTATGTTTCATGATATGAAATAATATTCATTGCGAGGTGTTATGGATACCTCGCCTACACTTCAAAAGAATATAAATGCCACACCTCCTTGCTAGGAAATGCGTTTTCAGATGTCCACGTATCGAAGCAATAGCGGTCTAATGCTTCTTAAAACGGGATAACGCATCTCATTTCTATGTTTCATGATAAGATATAATAGTCATTGCTAAGTGTTATGTGTACTACGTCTACACTTCAAAGGAACGTAAATGCCAATCGTCCTTGCTAGGAAATAGCGTTTCTAGATGTCTACGTATCGAAGCAGTATAGTTCTAATGCTTCTTAAGACGTGATATCGCATTTCATTTCTATGTTTCATGATAAGATATAGTATTCATTGCGAAGTGTTATGTGTACGTGGTCTACACCTCAAAAGAACATAAATTCCACACTTCCTTGCTAGGAAATGCTATTCCAGATGTCTACTTATCGAAGCAATAGACTTCTAATGCTTCTTATAACGCGATATCGCATATCATTTCTATGTTTTATGATATTATATAATATTCATTGCGAAGTGTTATGTATACCTCGACTACACTTCAGAAGAATGTAAATACCACACTTCCTTGCTAGGAAATTGCGTTTCTAGATGTCTACACATCGTAGCAATAGGTTTCTAACTCTTTATTAGACGCGATATCGGATGTCAGTTCTAAGTCACATGATAAGATGTAATTTCAATGCAACGCGTTATTTATATCTCCTCTACACTTCAAATGAATGTAAATGCATCACTTCCTTGCTACGGAATATCGTTTCTATATCTGAAGGTTTAGAAGCAATAGAGTTATAATGCTTCGTAAAACGCGGCTGCGCATCTTACTTCTATATTTCATGATAAGATGTAATATTCATAGCATCGCGTTAGGTTTATCTGCTTCTGCACATGAATTGTGTGTGAACCCTGCATTTTCTTGCCCGGGGATAGCGTTTCTAGATGTCCTGGTGCCGAAGCAATTAATTTGTCATGCTTCATGCACCGCAGTATCGCATTTCATGTAAACAGTTCAAAGTAAGTTAGAAGGTTGTAAAGCTCTATGCATCGCATTATGCTTATCTGCTTTTGTGCTTTATAATGCTCTGGGATGTGAGAAGGTCCCCTTAGGGGTCCTCAGGACCCCTAAAGGGAAGTCAAAAGTCCAGCGGCCCTGCACGCAGTCCATGGGAGCTCGGCGCGCGTGGCGCTATGCAATTTAAATGATCAGGTGGATCCCCTCATGGACGCCCAAGCGGGCGAGAAGAGGAAATCGCCGAAATCCACTGATCGATGGACCCGAACAATACCGAAGCCTACAGCCCACTCCACCAAGGAGCCCCGAGGAGGATGCAGGAGACCCGAGGACCACCAGCGAATTCAAGGAACCTGAAGAAGAGAACGTGAGAGCTTATTCGCTAAAGCGTCCCATTTCTTGTGTCGCATATTGTATATTGTATCTTATATCGCGAAGCGAGTTATGATACCCGGTAATTCGCGGCGTGTTGCGTAGTTTCCCGTAGCCCTTGTTAGTTAAACCCACGTCGAGACCATAAATAAACATGCCGTCACTTCAGTATCTCGCGACCTGAGTGTGTGTACTTAGCTAGGCGTAGTCGGGAGGAGGAGCATTTCGAAATTTCAAGGGTTGTTCCGCCCCAGGGTTCCCGGGGTCGTGCAGTCTATCCCTTTGCTACTTTCTGAGCAGCTGGCGCCCAAGAAAAGTTGTACGTGAGCGGATACCTTGGAACGATAGATCGCTTTAGATTAAAGTACGTTTACACTTTAAAGCATTTAGATAATTAACCCCTTCGAGCTTCCCTGACTTACTATATATAGGTTTCCGTCACAACTAATAGGAACCATCACTTTATATAGATATATAGAACACACATAGTTTTAAACGTAGAACTGAGAATTTTAGAACTTACTTTGAAAAGTTAGTAGTGAGGAATTCCATCGGATTTCATAGAAATTCAGAACTTACTTGCTATGAAACATAGGCAGATAAGGGCTATCGCGTTGCTTAGAACTTTAGAACTTGCTTACTTTAACAAAGATTTCTATTGGCTTCGTCCGTTCTTTTAGAAGAGTTTTTGATAAACCACATACTTTTCACGCTTCTGATATCTTCGAAAGTTCGCGAGATGTAATCGTTTAAGTTTTAAAATGATTACTTAGTGTGGATTATTAGTTAGTAACTCGCTCATAAACGAGTCTGCATAGGATTTAATCCATAAGTTTTTAAGCCTGGAATTTATGCAGTTATTTGTTATTCACTTATTGCTCAAACGACAAAGATTCTGACCACTTCAAAATGGTTGACTTTCATCAATTTTCTTAAAAATTGAAATACTGCCCAACTGCTTGCATTAGAGACTGTAATTAAAGCTTTCAAAACATTTTACCTCTTGTAGATGAATTCTGGAATTGAAATTGAATGTTTGACTTTTCTAACTCCTGTTTAGACATCTTTCTATTGGAATGTTCAAGTATTTTTCATATTCGTAATTATTAAAAATGTTTTACTTGATTCTTTAATTTAATATTTTGAATTTTCTGAGAAATATTTTTTATCGTAATGAACTATATAATTGCAATTATAATTCTTTATGAAATAATAATAACAGAAAGGTATGCATCCATTCTTGTAGTTTTGTAAAGAGTATTTAATCTTCATATCTAAAATGAAACATTGAGATCTGTTTACAATCTAATGGAATTGAATTACCTTTTGATTCAAATTCACAATGATAATCTTCCATAGTTCAACAATTTTGTGAGCTGTCCTCAGGAATCCGCAGCTCAGTACTTATAAAATGAACGACACAAAGAACAGCCTAACCAAACGTATTCGAACCGATTTTTCAATACTAATCTTATCATGTTTAACTTATGCTGCAAACTATTGAAATGCCCTTCGAAAAGTGTTTATTCACAGTGAAGTAAACGGTAAGTATTACGCCTTCCACCACTGTTTACAATACGTATGTTTCAATTACTATCAAAACCGTGAGTATTATCGCCTTTCTTTACTTTTTGTAACCTTCAATGCCTTCATGTTACAGATCGTTAAACTTGCTTTAAAATGCTCTATCGTATTACGGAAGAATGGACATACCAATTCATTTCAAAAAATGAAGGTAACCTTCATATGTCCAACATGACTCCACTTACAAAAAAACTATTTTCATCAACGGATGGGCCCTTTGTACTATGCAATTTTATATTAGCAAAAACTTCTATGAAACTTATAGTTTCGTGGATATCTGAGATGCTAATTATTACTGCCCCACCCTGTATATTGTTATGGATGTGTCCAACAAGGCAACGATGAACAGAGTTAAATTTAATATTATGATGTTTATTATTTTACTTATAATATATTTGTTTTTCTGAAATTTTGCCAAAAAACAATGTTCACGATGTCGACAGATGAATATATTTGCCTTAGAATTACAAGAGCCAACAATTTCGAAAGTAGAATATTTCTTTACTTCGCTAACCGAATCGTTGCAAACGTTAAGTAAAGTGCGTGCCTTTCAAAACAGTCAGATGCAAATTACGATACAACGTTTCCAAGAAATGGTACGTGCCACTGTTTTTTAATTTCCGTTTATTTAATCAAAGGAAATTTAATTGAAATATCCGCAAAATTTGAGGACAAAAAGTTATTGTAATTTTACGCAACATATATGATGATGATAAAGGATAAGTATACGGAACTGAAAATGGAAAGTAGCGAGCAGAAAAAGAAACTGATGGAGCTACAAAGTAGATTGATACATCCGTCAAATGATGATTCTAGGTTAATAAAATCTGTTAATCAAAGAACTATTGCAAAAATCAAGTATAATCAATATTACTTCTGCTCAAAGGCTATAATAGAATTGGACCGAAATGGGTACAAAATAGGCAATTATATCTATACGTTCTATTCTATGCAAAGGCAAATATTTCGAAGAGAAAAGATGTGTTACTTACAAATTACTTATGTTCCTAGATATCTCACTAATTCAGGCTTCTTGTCTTGCAGAACTAATCATTCATTTAACACGTAAAGGGGTCGAAGAATAGTAAAAGATTTTTATATTTCATAGCCTCACTCGATACGTCGATTCGATCACGTAAAATATCGGACATTAATTGCTTCTACATCTTCAGACTTGTAATTTGTATTGTATAACGGGTGGTGATCCACGGTCATTCGCGGCGTGTCGTATACCCTTTTGTAATACCGCGTCGAGGCAACCTAGAAAGAAGCCGTGAGTTCAGTATCCCGCGACCCTAATTTGCGCACTCGGCTAGAAGCAGTCGAGCGAAAGAGTATTTCGAAATTTCCAGGGTTATCTTGAACCGGGTTTCCCCGGGTTGCGTGGTTTACTAGTTTTTGCTACTTTTTGAGTAGCTGGCGCCCAAAAAGTCCCAGCCTCGCAGCTTCGAAATACTCGCTGGATAGGAAATTTATTGTTCTGTACTTCGCGTTGCCGAATCACGCGGATATCCTGTACCCTGATATAACCCCGGATTAAACTTCTGGATACCCCGTTATTATTGGTTCTATATACCCTTTTCTTGAGGATTGAAACGGGAAAAACCGTCACAGTACATAATTATACATGACTGAATAAGAAGGATATCATATACTTTTATAATGAATGCGATATAAGAATATAAAACGAAGAGCTATCCACTCCCATCAGGAGTAAAAACAATGTTTGGTACGCAAAGTTCATTGCAAAATATAATCAAGCAGTTAATATATCAAATCACAGCACACAATAAATCACTGAATGTATAATGATATGAATAGTAAGAAAAACATATTTACCTGTTAGATGTTTATAAATTCAAATTTAAAAGTCCAAGTAACATTTAATATATTATTGTTTAACAAGGTGATTTAATGTTGTTTCAAATAGGCGTGCAGAACTAGCTCGTACCTCTGTCAATGTAATTTCATTCGAAAAATACAAAGGATAAGAGGAAATATTCTCCAATCTATAACATATATAAATCAACGGATGCAAGAGAGAACACTCGATCTCGGTGTAACGAGACCGGGGCGTCATCCTGCAGTAATCGTATAAAGCCTGTTCCGAGATGGTGTAGAGAGGGAATGTGGAGGGTGAAAAGCATAAAATAACAACAATGTAACTAAAGAGAAAGAGAAAGAAAATATGTGGAAGCATTGTATTTATTAAGAGGAAATCCTAGAAATATCAAACAACAGATTATATACCATACTGTAAGGGTAAGGTACAACGAAATAGACGATATCGTGAGAGAAACTAAAAAAATCGAGAAACTTAAACAGAAAATAATAATTTAGATTGAGCGAATCAATATCACTGATCCCGGCAAGCTTAATGGAAAACGCATAACGATGAATCGGTTAGAGTATAAGATAGATGTTGGTCGCGGTTTGAGTGGCCCTGGGAATCCTTTGCTCGCATCAGGGCAGGCAGTAGGATGGTGGAGGGCCTGCCCTTCTGTTGCTTGGATCTATAGAATTCACATTCTGTTGTAGAGTAGAAGCAGATAATTATAATGCTTTTCATAGAAGATTACAGCTCACTTAATTCGAAACGTTGAAATGAGATGAGTCATGGCATTATATAATGCATTAGTACTCTATTGTCTCGACATGTAGACACTACGAAGGGCAATCCTGTTGCATGGAGCTGCAGAATTTACATTCTTATGAAGTTTTAAAGCAGATAAGCATAGAGATATGCATACGAGATTACAGCATTCTTACTTTAAAACGATGAAATGGGATGCGCCAGCGCATTGCATGGAGAATTCTAGCTCGATTGCTTTAACAGACAGACACTACGGAGCGCCATGCCGTTGCATGGAACTATATAGTTCACATTCCATTGAAGATCTCTAACAGTTAAGCATAATGTTATGGATATATGATTACAGATTCCTTGCTTTAAAACGTTGAAATGAGATGCGACATTGCGTTGCATGAAGTATTATAAATGTCTTGCTTGGACACGTAGAGATCTGGAAAAGATATTCTGTTGCAAGTAAGTATAGGATTCACATCCTTCTAAGGTCTAGATGCAGACAAATGTAACATATTGCATAGAACAATGCAATTTACCATGAATCATTGAAATGACTTGCGACATCGTGTTGAATGAAGCAATAGAACTCCATTGCTCCGATAAGTAAACAACTGGAAACGCTATTTCCTAGCAAGGAAGTGTCGCATTTACATACTTTTGAAAGGAATACGAGGTATACATGACACTCCGCAATGAATATTATATCTTATCATGAAACACTGAAATGGGACGCGATATCGCGCTTCAAGAAGCATTAGTACTCTATTGCTACGATACGTAGATATCTGCAGACGCTATTTGCTATCAAGGAAGTGTCGCATTTACATTCCTTTGAAGTGAATACGGGGTATACATGACACTTCGCAATGGATATCATATCTTACCATGAAACATAGAAGTGAGATGCGATATCGCGTTTTAAGCGGTATTAGAATACTATTGCTACGATACGTCGACATCTGCCAACGCTATTTCCTAGCATGGAAGTGTCGCATTTACTTTCTTTTGAAGTGAATACAAGGTATACATGACTATCCGCAATGAATATTATATCTTATCTAGAAACATAGAAATGATATGCGACATCTCGTTTTAATAAGCATTAGAACTCTATTATTTCGATACGTTGACATCTGGAAACGCTATTTCCTAGCAAGGAAGTGTCGCACTTACATTCATTTGAAGTGAATACGATGTATACATGACATTTCGCAATGAATATTATATCTTACCTTGAAACATAGAAACGAGATGCGATATCGCGATTTAAGAAGCATTAGAACTCTATTGCTACGATACGAAGATATCTGGAGACGCTATTTCCTATCAAGGAAGTGTCGCATTTACATTCTTTTGAAGTGAATACGGGGTATACACGGCACTTCGCAATGGATATTATATCTTATCATGAAACATAAAATGAGAAGCGATATCGCGTTTTAAGAAGCACTAGAACTCTATTGCTGCGATACGTAGACATCTGCAAACGCTATTTCCTAGCAAGAAAGTATCGCATTTACATTCTTTTGAAGTGAATGCGAGTTACGCGTAACACTCCACAAAGAATATTACACCTTATCACGAAACATAGAAATGAAATGCGATATCGCGATTTAAAAAGCATTAGACCTCAATTGCTGCGATACGTTGACATCTACAAAAGCTATTTCCCAGAAAGGAAGTGTCGCAATTCTTCTTTTCAACATTCTTTTGAAGTGAATACAAGGTATACATGACATTTCGCAAAGAATATTGTATCTTATCATGAAACATATAAACGAGATGCGATATCGCGTTTTAATACGCATTAGAACACTATTGCTTCGACGCGAAGATAACTGCAAACGCTGTTTCCTAGCAAGGAAGTGTCGCATCTACATAATTTTGAAGCGAATACGAGGTATACATGACACTTCGCAATGAATATTATATCTTATCATGAAACATAGAAATGAGATGCGATATCCCGTTATAAGAAGCATTAGCACCCTATTGCTTCGATACGTAGACATCTGCAAATGCTACTTCTAATAGAAAGGGAGTTTCGCATTTACATTAATATGAAGTGTATGCGAGATATATGTGACACTTCGCAATGAATATCATATCTCATCATGAAACGTAGAAGTGAGGTAGGATAGCGCGTTTTAAGAAGTATTAGAACCCTATTGCCTCGATGGGGAGACAACTGCAAACGCTATTTCCCAACATGGAAGTATCGCATTTACATTCTTTTGGAGTGAATACGAGGTATACATGACACTACGCAATGAATATTATATCTTATCGTGAAACATAGCAGTGAGATGCGATATCCCGTTTTAAGAAGCATTAGCACTCTACTGCAACGATACGTAGACATCTGCAAGCGCCATTTCCTAGCAACGAAGTGTCGAATTTACATTCTTTTGAAGTGAATAGGAGGTGTACATGGCACTTCGCAATGAATATAATATCATATCACGAAACGTAGAAATGAGGTCCGATATCCCGCTTTAAGAAGCATTAGCACTCTATTGCTACGATACGTAGACATCTGCAAACGCTATTTCCTAGCATGGAAGTGTCGCATTTACATTGTTTTGAAGTGAGTACGAGGTATACATGACACTTCGCAATAAATATTATATCTTACCATGAAACACAGGAATGAGAAGCGACATCGCGATATAAGTAGCATTAGAACTCTATTGCTACGATACGCAAAAATCTGCAAACGCTATTTCCTAGGAAGGAAGTGTCGAATTTACATTCTTTTGGAGTGAATACGAGGTATACATGAAACATAGCGTTTGCAGATGTCTACGTATCGTAGCAATAGATTTCTAATGCTTCCTCAAACGCGATATCGCATCTCATTTATATGTTTCATGATAAGATATAATATTCATTGCGAACTTTCATGTATGCCTCGCATTCACTTCAAATGAATGTAAATGCGACACTTCCTAGCTAGGAAGCAGCGTTTGCAGATGTCTACGTGTCGAAGCAATAGAGTTCTAATGTTTCTCAAATCGCCATATCGCATCTCATTTCTATGTTTCATGATAAGATATAATATTCACTGTGCAGTGTTATGTATACCTCGTACTCACTTCAAAAGAATGTAAATGCAACACTTCCTTGCTAGGAAATAGCGTTTGCAGATGTCTACGTATCGTAGCATTGGTGCTCTAATGCTTCTCAAAACGTGACATCGTTTCTCATTTCTATGTTTCATGATAGTATATAATATTCATTGCGTAGTGTGATGTATATCTCGCATACACTTCAAATGAATGTAAATGCGACACTTCCTTGCTAGGAAATAGCGTTTGCAGATGTCTACGTATCGAAGCAATAGAAATCTAATGCTTCATAAATCGCCATATCGCATCTCATTTCTATGTTTCATGATAAGATATAATATTCATTGTGCAGTGTTATGTATACCTCGTATTCACTTCAAAAGAATGTAAATGCGACAGTTCCTTGCTAGCAAATAGTGTTTGCAGATATCTACGTATCGAAGGAATAGAGTTCTAAAGCTTCATAAATCGCGATATCGCATCTCATTTCTATGTTTCATGGTGAGATATAATATTCATTGTGCAGTGTTATGAATACCTCGTGTTCAATTCAAAAGAATGTAAATGCGACACTTCCTTGCTAGGAAATAGCGATTGCAGATATCTACGTATCGAAGCAATAGTTTTCTAATGATTCTTAAATCGTCATATCGCTTCACATTTCTATGTTATATGATAAGATATAATATTCATTGCGAAGTGTCATGTGTACCTCGTATTCACTTCAAAAGAATGTAAATGCGACACTACCTTGCTTGGAAATAGCGTTGGCAGATGTCTACGTACCGAAGAAATAGTGTTCCAATGCTTTTTAAATCGCGATATCGCATCTCATTTCTATGTTTCGTGATAAGATATAATATTCATTGCGAAGTGTAACGTATACCTCGTATTCCTTTCAAAAGAATGTAAATGCGATACTTCCTTGCTAGGAAAGAGCATTGGCAGATGTCTACGTATCGAAGCAACAGTGTTCTAATGCTTCTTAAATAGCGATATCGCATCTCACTTCTATGCTTCATGATAAGATATAACATTCATTGTGCAGTGTTATGTATACCTCGTATCCACTTGAAAAGAATGTTAACGCGACACTTCCTTGCTAGGAAATAGCGTTTGCAGATGTCCACGTATCGAAGCAATAGCGTTCTAATGCTTCTTAAATCGCGATATCGCATCTCCTTTCTATGTTTCATGATAATATATAATATTCACTGCGAAGTGTCATGTATACCTCGCATACACTTCAAATGAATGTAAATGCGACACTTCCTTGCTAGGAAATAGCGTTTGCAGATGTCTACGTATCGAAGCAATAGTGTTCTAATGCTTCTTAGATCGCGATATCGCATCTCACTTCTATGTTTCATGATAAGATATAATATTCATTGCGAAGTGTCATGCTTACCTCGTATTCATTTCAAAAGTATGTAAATGCTACACTTCCTTGCTAGGAAATGTCGTTTACAGATATCTACGTATCGTAGCAATAGAGTTCTAATGCATCTCAAAACGCGATGTCGCATCTCATCTCTATGCTTCATGTTAAGATATAATATTCACTGCGAAGTGTCATGTTTACCTCGCATACACTTCAAATGAATGTAAATGCGACACTTCCTTGCTAGGAAGTAGCGTTTGCAGATGTCTACGTATGGAAGCAATAGAGTTCTAATGCTTCTGAAATTGCCATATCGCATCTCATTTCTATGTTTCATGTTAAGATATAATATTCATTGTGCAGTGTTATGTATATCTCGTATTCGTTTCTAAAGAATGTGAATGTGACAGTTCCTTGCTAGGAAATAGTGTTTGCAGATATCTACGTATCGAAGCAATAGAATTCCAAAGCTTCTTAAATCGCGATATCGCATCTCATTTTTATGTTTCATGATAAGATATAATATTCATTGTGCAGTGTTATGAATATTTCGTATTCATTTCAAAAGAATGTAAATGCGACATTTCCTTGCTAGGAAATAGCGTTTGCAGATTGCTTCTTATCGAAGAAATAGTTTTCTAATGCTTCTTAGATCGCGATATTGCATCTCATTTCTATGTTTGGTGACAACACATAATATTCATTGTGCAGTGTTATGTATATCTCGTCTAAACTTCAAATGAATGTAAATGCGACATTTCCTTGCTAGGAAGTAGCGTTTGCAGATATCTACGTATCGAAGCAATACAGTTCTAATGCTTCTTAAAACGCGATATCGCATCTCATTTCTTTGCTTCATGATATGATATAATATTAGTTGCGGTGTGTCATGAATACCTTGTATTCACTTCAAAAGAATGTAAATGCGACACTACCTGGCTAGGAAGTAGCGTTAGCAAATGTCTACGTATCGAACCAATAGATTTCTAATGCTTCTTAAATCGCCATATCGCATCTCATTTCTATGTTTCATGATAAGATATAATATTCATTGTGCAGTGTTATGTATACCTAATATTCACCTCAAAAAATGTAAATGCGACACATCCTTGCAAGGAAGTAGCTTATGCAGATGTCTACGTATCGAAGCAATAGAATTCTAATGCTTCTTAAACCGCGATATCGCATCTCATTTCTATGCTTCATGTTAAGATATAATATTCACTGCGAAGTGTCATGTATACCTCGCATACACTTCAAATGATTGTAAATGCGACACTTCCTTGCTAGCGAATAGCGTTTGCAGATTGCTTCGTATCGAAGCAATAGTTTTCTAATGCTTCTTAAATCGCGATATCGCATCTCATTTCTATGTTTGGTGACAAGATATAATTTTCATTGTGCAGTATTATGTATATCTCGTCTATACTTCGAATGAATGTAAATGCAACACATCCTTCCCAGGAAGTATCGTTTGCAGATGTCTACGTATGGAAGCAATAGGGATATAGTGCTTCTTAAATCGCCATATCGCATCTCATTTCTATGTTTCATGATAAGAAATAATATTCAATTTGCAGTGTTATGTATACCTCGTATTCACTTGAAAAGAATGTAAATGCGACAATTCCTTGCTAGGAAATAGCGTTTGGAGATTGCTTCGTATCGAAGCAATAGTTTTCTAATGCTTCTTAAATCGCGATATCGCATCTCATTTCTATGTTTGGTGACAAGATATAAAATTCATTGTGCAGTATTATGTATATCTCGTCTATACTTCAAATGAATGTAAATGCGACACTTCCATGCTAGGAATTAGCGTTTGCAGATGTCTACGTATCGAAGCCATAGAGTTCTAATGCTTCTCAAATCGCCATATCGCATCTCATTTCTATGTTTCATGATAAGATATAATATTCACTGTGCAGTGTTATGTATACCTCGTACTCATTTCAAAAGAATGTAAATGCGACACTTCCTTGCTTGGAAATAGCGTTTGCAGATGTCTACGTATCGTAGCATTAGTGCTCTAATGCTTCTCAAAACGCGACATCGTTTCTCATTTCTATGTTTCATGATAGTATATAATATTCATTGCGTAGTGTGATGTATATCTCGCATACACTTGAAATGAATGTAAATGCGACACTTCCTTGCTAGGAAATAGCGTTTGCAGATGTCTACGTATCGAAGCAATAGAATTCTAATGCTTCTTAAATCGCGATATCGCATCTCATTCCTATGTTTCGTGATAAGATATAATATCCATTGTGCAGTGTTATGTATACAACGTATTCACCTCAAAAGCATGTAAATGCGACACTTCCTTGCTAGGAAATAGCGTTTGCAGATGTCTACGAATCGAAGCAATAGAGTTCTAATATAATGTGATGTATACCTCGCACACACTTCAAATGAATGTACATGCGACACTTCCTTGGTAGGAAATAGCGTTTGCAGATGTCTACGTATCGAAGAAATAGAATTCTAATGCTTCATAAATCGCCATATCGCATCTCATCTCTATGTTTCATGATAAGATATAATATTCATTACGAAGTGTCACGTATACCTCGTACTCACTTCAAAAGAATGTAAATGCGACACTTCCTTGCTAGGAAATAGCGTTTGCAGATGTCCACGTATCGAAACAATAGAAATCTAATGCTTCATAAATCGCCATATCGCATCTCATTTCTATGTATCATGATAAGATATAATATTCATTGTGCATTGTTATGTATACCTCGTATTCACCTCAAAAGTATGTAAATGCGACACTTCCTTGCTAGGAAATAGCGTTTGCAGATGTCTAAGTACCGAAGCAATAGACTTCTAATGCTTCATAATTCGCCATATTGCATCTCATTTCTATGTTTCATGTTAAGATATAGTATTCATTGCGAAGTGTCATGTATACCTCGTATTCCTTTCAAAAGAATGTAAATGTGACACTTCCTTGCTAGGAAGTAGAGCTTGCAGATGTCTACGTATCGAAGCAATAGAGTTCTAATGCTTCTTAAATCGCTATATCGCTACTCATTACTATGATTCATGAAAATATATAATATTCATTGCGAAGTGTCATGTATACCTCGCATACACTTCAAACGAATGTGAGTGCGACAGTTCCTTGCTAGGAAATAGAGTTTGCAGATATCTACGTATCGAAGCAATAGAGTTCTAAAGCTTCTTAAATCGTCATATCGCATCTCATTTCTATGTTTCATAACAAGATATAATATTCATTGCGAAGTGCCATGTATACCTCGTATTCCTTGCAAAAGAATGTTAATGCGACACTTCCTTGCTAGGAAGTAGCGTTTGCAGATGTCTACGTATCGAACCAATAGGTTTCTAATGCTTCTTAAGTCGCCATATCGCCTCTCATTTCTATGTTTCATGATAAGATATAATATTCATTGTGCAGTGTTATGTATATCTCGTCTATACTTCAAATGAATGTAAATGCGACACTTCCTTGCTAGGAAATTTGTTTTGCAGATGTCTACGTATCGAAGCAATAGAGTTCTAAAGCTTCTTAAATCGCGATATCGCATCACATTTCTATGTTTCATGATAAGATATCATATTCATTGTGCAGTGCTATGAATACCTCGTATTCACCTCAAAAGAATATAAATGCTACACTTCCTAGCCTGTCTACGTATCGAAGCAATAGATTTCTAATGCTTCTTAAATCGTCATATCGCATCCCATTTCTACGTTTCCTGATAAGATATAATATTCATTCGAAGTGTCATGTGTACCTCGTATTCACTTCAAAAGAATGTAAATGCGACACTTCATTGCTAGGAAGTATCGTTTTCAGATGTCTACGCATCGAACCAATAGATTTCTAATCCTTCTTAAATCGCCATATCGCATCTCATTTCTATGTTCCATGATAAGATATATTATTCATTGAGCAGTGTTATGTATACCTCGCATACACTTCAAATGAATGTGAATGCGACAGTTCCTTGCTAGGAAATTGTGTTTGCAGATATCTACGTATCGAAGCAATAGATTTCTAATGCTTCTTAAATCTCCATATCGCATCCCATTTCTATGTTTTATGATAAGATATAATATTCATTGTGCAGTGTCATGTATACCTCGTATTCACATGAGAAGAATGTAAATGCGACACTTCCTTGCTAGGAAATAGCGTTTGCAGATGTCTAAATGTCGAAGCAATGGAGTTCTGATGCTTCTTAAAACAGGATATCGCATCTCGTTTCTATGTTTCATGATAAGGTATAATATCCATAGCGAATTGTTATGAATACCTCGTATTCACTTCAAAAGAATGTAAATGCAACACTTCATTGCTAGGAAATAGCGTTTGCCGATGTCTACGTATCGTAGCAATGGAATTCTAATGCTTCTCAAAACGCGATATCGCATCACATTTCTATGTCTCCTGATAAGATATAATATTCATTGCGAAGTGTCATGAATACCTCGCATACACTTCAAATGAATGTGAATGCGACAGTTCCTTGCTAGGAAATAGTGTTTGCAGATATCTACGTATCGAAGCAATATAGTTCTAAAGCTTCTTAAATCGCGATATCGCATTTCATTTCTATGTTTCATGAAAAGATATAATGTTCATTGTGCAGTGTTGTGAATACCTCGTATTCACTTTAAAAGAATGTAAATGCGACACTTCCTTGCTTGGAAATAGCGCTTGCAGATGTCTACGTATCAAAGCAATAGTATTCTAAAGCTTCTTAAATAGTCATATCGCATCCCATATCTACGTTTCATGACAAGGTATAATATTCATTGCGAAGTGTCATTTATACCTCGTTCTCCTTTCAAAAGAATGTAAATGCTACACTACCTTGCTTGGAAATAGCGTTTGCAGATGTCTACGTATCGTAGCAATAGTTTTCTAATCCTTCTCAAATCGTCATATCGCATCTCATATCTACGTTTCATGATATGATATAATATTCATTGCGATGTGTCATGCATACCTCGTATTCCTTTCAAAAGAATGTAACTGCGACACTTCCTTGCTTGGAAATAGCGTTTGCAGATGTCTACGTATCGTAGCATTAGTGCTCTAATGCTTCTCAAAACGCGACATCGTTTCTCATTTCTATGTTTCATGATAGTATATAATATTCATTGCGTAGTGTGATGTATATCTCGCATACACTTGAAATGAATCTAAATGCGACACTTCCTTGGTAGGAAATAGCGTTTGCAGATGTCTACGTATCGAAGCAATAGAATTCTAATGCTTCATAAATCGCCATATCGCATCTCATCTCTATGTTTCATGATAAGATATAATATTCATTACGAAGTGTCATGTATACCTCGTACTCACTTCAAAAGAATGTAAATGCGACACTTCCTTGCTTGGAAATAGCGTTTGGAGATGTCTACGTATCGAAACAATAGTATTTTAATGCTTCTTAAATCGTCATGTCGCATCTCATATCTACGTTTCCGGATAAGATATAATAATCATTGCGAAGTGTCATGTATACCTCGTGTTCCTTTCAAAAGAATGTAAATGCTACACATCCTTGCTACGAAGTAGCGTTTGCAGATGTCAACGTATCGAAGCAATAGAGTTCTAATGCTTCTCAAATCGCCATATCGCATCTCGTTTCTATGTTTCATGATAAGATATAATATTCAATGTGCAGTGTTATGTATACCTCGTACTCACTTCAAAAGAATGTAAATGCGACACTTCCTTGCTAGGAAATAGCGTTTGCAGATGTCTACGTATCGTAGCATTAGTGCTCTAATGCTTCTCAAAACGCGACATCGTTGCTCATTTCTATGCTTCATGATAGTATATGATATTCATTGCGTAGTGTGATGTATATATCGCATACACTTCAAATGAATGTAAATGCGACACTTCCTTGCTAGGAAGTAGCGTTTGCAGATGTCTACGTATCGAACCAATAGGTTTCTAATGCTTCTTAAGTCGCCATATCGCCTCTCATTTCTATGTTTCATGATAAGATATAATATTCATTGTGCAGTGTTATGTATATCTCGTCTATACTTCAAATGAATGTAGATGCGACACTTCCTTGCTAGGAAATTGGTTTTGCAGATGTCTACGTATCGAAGCAATAGAGTTCTAAAGCTTCTTAAATCGCGATATCGCATCACATTTCTATGTTTCATGATAAGATATCATATTCATTGTGCAGTGCTATGAATACCTCGTATTCACCTCAAAAGAATATAAATGCTACACTTCCTAGCCTGTCTACGTATCGAAGCAATAGATTTCTAATGCTTCTTAAATCGTCATATCGCATCCCATTTCTACGTTTCCTGATAAGATATAATATTCATTGCGAAGTGTCATGTGTACCTCGTATTCACTTCAAAAGAATGTAAATGCGACACTTCATTGCTAGGAAGTAGCGTTTTCAGATGTCTACGCATCGAACCAATAGATTTCTAATCCTTCTTAAATCGCCATATCGCATCTCATTTCTATGTTCCATGATAAGATATATTATTCATTGAGCAGTGTTATGTATACCTCGCATACACTTCAAATGAATGTGAATGCGACAGTTCCTTGCTAGGAAATAGTGTTTGCAGATATCTACGTATCGAAGCAATATAGTTCTAAAGCTTCTTAAATCGCGATATCGCATTTCATTTCTATGTTTCATGAAAAGATATAATGTTCATTGTGCACTGTTATGTATACAACGTATTCACCTCAAAAGCATGTAAATGCGACACTTCCTTGCTAGGAAATAGCGTTTGCAGATGTCTACGAATCGAAGCAATAGAGTTCTAATATAATGTGATGTATACCTCGCACACACTTCAAATGAATGTACATGCGACACTTCCTTGGTAGGAAATAGCGTTTGCAGATGTCTACGTATCGAAGAAATAGAATTCTAATGCTTCATAAATCGCCATATCGCATCTCATCTCTATGTTTCATGATAAGATATAATATTCATTACGAAGTGTCACGTATACCTCGTACTCACTTCAAAAGAATGTAAATGCGACACTTCCTTGCTAGGAAATAGCGTTTGCAGATGTCCACGTATCGAAACAATAGAAATCTAATGCTTCATAAATCGCCATATCGCATCTCATTTCTATGTATCATGATAAGATATAATATTCATTGTGCATTGTTATGTATACCTCGTATTCACCTCAAAAGTATGTAAATGCGACACTTCCTTGCTAGGAAATAGCGTTTGCAGATGTCTAAGTACCGAAGCAATAGACTTCTAATGCTTCATAATTCGCCATATTGCATCTCATTTCTATGTTTCATGTTAAGATATAGTATTCATTGCGAAGTGTCATGTATACCTCGTATTCCTTTCAAAAGAATGTAAATGTGACACTTCCTTGCTAGGAAGTAGAGCTTGCAGATGTCTACGTATCGAAGCAATAGAGTTCTAATGCTTCTTAAATCGCTATATCGCTACTCATTACTATGATTCATGAAAATATATAATATTCATTGCGAAGTGTCATGTATACCTCGCATACACTTCAAACGAATGTGAGTGCGACAGTTCCTTGCTAGGAAATAGAGTTTGCAGATATTTACGTATCGAAGCAATAGAGTTCTAAAGCTTCTTAAATCGTCATATCGCATCTCATTTCTATGTTTCATGACAAGATATAATATTCATTGCGAAGTGCCATGTATACCTCGTATTCCTTGCAAAAGAATGTTAATGCGACACTTCCTTGCTAGGAAGTAGCGTTTGCAGATGTCTACGTATCGAACCAATAGGTTTCTAATGCTTCTTAAGTCGCCATATCGCCTCTCATTTCTATGTTTCATGATAAGATATAATATTCATTGTGCAGTGTTATGTATATCTCGTCTATACTTCAAATGAATGTAAATGCGACACTTCCTTGCTAGGAAATTTGTTTTGCAGATGTCTACGTATCGAAGCAATAGAGTTCTAAAGCTTCTTAAATCGCGATATCGCATCACATTTCTATGTTTCATGATAAGATATCATATTCATTGTGCAGTGCTATGAATACCTCGTATTCACCTCAAAAGAATATAAATGCTACACTTCCTAGCCTGTCTACGTATCGAAGCAATAGATTTCTAATGCTTCTTAAATCGTCATATCGCATACCATTTCTACGTTTCCTGATAAGATATAATATTCATTCGAAGTGTCATGTGTACCTCGTATTCACTTCAAAAGAATGTAAATGCGACACTTCATTGCTAGGAAGTATCGTTTTCAGATGTCTACGCATCGAACCAATAGATTTCTAATCCTTCTTAAATCGCCATATCGCATCTCATTTCTATGTTCCATGATAAGATATATTATTCATTGAGCAGTGTTATGTATACCTCGCATACACTTCAAATGAATGTGAATGCGACAGTTCCTTGCTAGGAAAATGTGTTTGCAGATATCTACGTATCGAAGCAATAGATTTCTAATGCTTCTTAAATCTCCATATCGCATCCCATTTCTATGTTTTATGATAAGATATAATATTCATTGTGCAGTGTCATGTATACCTCGTATTCACATGAGAAGAATGTAAATGCGACACTTCCTTGCTAGGAAATAGCGTTTGCAGATGTCTAAATGTCGAAGCAATGGAGTTCTGATGCTTCTTAAAACAGGATATCGCATCTCGTTTCTATGTTTCATGATAAGGTATAATATCCATAGCGAATTGTTATGAATACCTCGTATTCACTTCAAAAGAATGTAAATGCAACACTTCATTGCTAGGAAATAGCGTTTGCCGATGTCTACGTATCGTAGCAATGGAATTCTAATGCTTCTCAAAACGCGATATCGCATCACATTTCTATGTCTCCTGATAAGATATAATATTCATTGCGAAGTGTCATGAATACCTCGCATACACTTCAAATGAATGTGAATGCGACAGTTCCTTGCTAGGAAATAGTGTTTGCAGATATCTACGTATCGAAGCAATATAGTTCTAAAGCTTCTTAAATCGCGATATCGCATTTCATTTCTATGTTTCATGAAAAGATATAATGTTCATTGTGCAGTGTTGTGAATACCTCGTATTCACTTTAAAAGAATGTAAATGCGACACTTCCTTGCTTGGAAATAGCGCTTGCAGATGTCTACGTATCAAAGCAATAGTATTCTAAAGCTTCTTAAATAGTCATATCGCATCCCATATCTACGTTTCATGACAAGGTATAATATTCATTGCGAAGTGTCATTTATACCTCGTTCTCCTTTCAAAAGAATGTAAATGCTACACTACCTTGCTTGGAAATAGCGTTTGCAGATGTCTACGTATCGTAGCAATAGTTTTCTAATCCTTCTCAAATCGTCATATCGCATCTCATATCTACGTTTCATGATATGATATAATATTCATTGCGATGTGTCATGCATACCTCGTATTCCTTTCAAAAGAATGTAACTGCGACACTTCCTTGCTAGGAAATAGCGTTTGCAGATGTCTACGTATCGTAGCATTAGTGCTCTAATGCTTCTCAAAACGCGACATCGTTGCTCATTTCTATGCTTCATGATAGTATATGATATTCATTGCGTAGTGTGATGTATATATCGCATACACTTCAAATGAATGTAAATGCGACACTTCCTTGCTAGGAAGTAGCGTTTGCAGATGTCTACGTATCGAACCAATAGGTTTCTAATGCTTCTTAAGTCGCCATATCGCCTCTCATTTCTATGTTTCATGATAAGATATAATATTCATTGTGCAGTGTTATGTATATCTCGTCTATACTTCAAATGAATGTAGATGCGACACTTCCTTGCTAGGAAATTGGTTTTGCAGATGTCTACGTATCGAAGCAATAGAGTTCTAAAGCTTCTTAAATCGCGATATCGCATCACATTTCTATGTTTCATGATAAGATATCATATTCATTGTGCAGTGCTATGAATACCTCGTATTCACCTCAAAAGAATATAAATGCTACACTTCCTAGCCTGTCTACGTATCGAAGCAATAGATTTCTAATGCTTCTTAAATCGTCATATCGCATCCCATTTCTACGTTTCCTGATAAGATATAATATTCATTGCGAAGTGTCATGTGTACCTCGTATTCACTTCAAAAGAATGTAAATGCGACACTTCATTGCTAGGAAGTAGCGTTTTCAGATGTCTACGCATCGAACCAATAGATTTCTAATCCTTCTTAAATCGCCATATCGCATCTCATTTCTATGTTCCATGATAAGATATATTATTCATTGAGCAGTGTTATGTATACCTCGCATACACTTCAAATGAATGTGAATGCGACAGTTCCTTGCTAGGAAATAGTGTTTGCAGATATCTACGTATCGAAGCAATAGATTTCTAATGCTTCTTAAATCTCCATATCGCATCCCATTTCTATGTTTTATGATAAGATATAATATTCATTGTGCAGTGTCATGTATACCTCGTATTCACATGAGAAGAATGTAAATGCGACACTTCCTTGCTAGGAAATAGCGTTTGCAGATGTCTAAATGTCGAAGCAATGGAGTTCTGATGCTTCTTAAAACAGGATATCGCATCTCGTTTCTATGTTTCATGATAAGGTATAATATCCATAGCGAATTGTTATGAATACCTCGTATTCACTTCAAAAGAATGTAAATGCAACACTTCATTGCTAGGAAATAGCGTTTGCCGATGTCTACGTATCGTAGCAATGGAATTCTAATGCTTCTCAAAACGCGATATCGCATCACATTTCTATGTCTCCTGATAAGATATAATATTCATTGCGAAGTGTCATGAATACCTCGCATACACTTCAAATGAATGTGAATGCGACAGTTCCTTGCTAGGAAATAGTGTTTGCAGATATCTACGTATCGAAGCAATATAGTTCTAAAGCTTCTTAAATCGCGATATCGCATTTCATTTCTATGTTTCATGAAAAGATATAATGTTCATTGTGCAGTGTTGTGAATACCTCGTATTCACTTTAAAAGAATGTAAATGCGACACTTCCTTGCTTGGAAATAGCGCTTGCAGATGTCTACGTATCAAAGCAATAGTATTCTAAAGCTTCTTAAATAGTCATATCGCATCCCATATCTACGTTTCATGACAAGGTATAATATTCATTGCGAAGTGTCATTTATACCTCGTTCTCCTTTCAAAAGAATGTAAATGCTACACTACCTTGCTTGGAAATAGCGTTTGCAGATGTCTACGTATCGTAGCAATAGTTTTCTAATCCTTCTCAAATCGTCATATCGCATCTCATATCTACGTTTCATGATATGATATAATATTCATTGCGATGTGTCATGCATACCTCGTATTCCTTTCAAAAGAATGTAACTGCGACACTTCCTTGCTTGGAAATAGCGTTTGCAGATGTCTACGTATCGTAGCATTAGTGCTCTAATGCTTCTCAAAACGCGACATCGTTTCTCATTTCTATGTTTCATGATAGTATATAATATTCATTGCGTAGTGTGATGTATATCTCGCATACACTTGAAATGAATCTAAATGCGACACTTCCTTGGTAGGAAATAGCGTTTGCAGATGTCTACGTATCGAAGCAATAGAATTCTAATGCTTCATAAATCGCCATATCGCATCTCATCTCTATGTTTCATGATAAGATATAATATTCATTATGAAGTGTCATGTATACCTCGTACTCACTTCAAAAGAATGTAAATGCGACACTTCCTTGCTTGGAAATAGCGTTTGGAGATGTCTACGTATCGAAACAATAGTATTTTAATGCTTCTTAAATCGTCATGTCGCATCTCATATCTACGTTTCCGGATAAGATATAATAATCATTGCGAAGTGTCATGTATACCTCGTGTTCCTTTCAAAAGAATGTAAATGCTACACATCCTTGCTACGAAGTAGCGTTTGCAGATGTCAACGTATCGAAGCAATAGAGTTCTAATGCTTCTCAAATCGCCATATCGCATCTCGTTTCTATGTTTCATGATAAGATATAATATTCAATGTGCAGTGTTATGTATACCTCGTACTCACTTCAAAAGAATGTAAATGCGACACTTCCTTGCTAGGAAATAGCGTTTGCAGATGTCTACGTATCGTAGCATTAGTGCTCTAATGCTTCTCAAAACGCGACATCGTTGCTCATTTCTATGCTTCATGATAGTATATGATATTCATTGCGTAGTGTGATGTATATATCGCATACACTTCAAATGAATGTAAATGCGACACTTCCTTGCTAGGAAGTAGCGTTTGCAGATGTCTACGTATCGAACCAATAGGTTTCTAATGCTTCTTAAGTCGCCATATCGCCTCTCATTTCTATGTTTCATGATAAGATATAATATTCATTGTGCAGTGTTATGTATATCTCGTCTATACTTCAAATGAATGTAGATGCGACACTTCCTTGCTAGGAAATTGGTTTTGCAGATGTCTACGTATCGAAGCAATAGAGTTCTAAAGCTTCTTAAATCGCGATATCGCATCACATTTCTATGTTTCATGATAAGATATCATATTCATTGTGCAGTGCTATGAATACCTCGTATTCACCTCAAAAGAATATAAATGCTACACTTCCTAGCCTGTCTACGTATCGAAGCAATAGATTTCTAATGCTTCTTAAATCGTCATATCGCATCCCATTTCTACGTTTCCTGATAAGATATAATATTCATTGCGAAGTGTCATGTGTACCTCGTATTCACTTCAAAAGAATGTAAATGCGACACTTCATTGCTAGGAAGTAGCGTTTTCAGATGTCTACGCATCGAACCAATAGATTTCTAATCCTTCTTAAATCGCCATATCGCATCTCATTTCTATGTTCCATGATAAGATATATTATTCATTGAGCAGTGTTATGTATACCTCGCATACACTTCAAATGAATGTGAATGCGACAGTTCCTTGCTAGGAAATAGTGTTTGCAGATATCTACGTATCGAAGCAATATAGTTCTAAAGCTTCTTAAATCGCGATATCGCATTTCATTTCTATGTTTCATGAAAAGATATAATGTTCATTGTGCAGTGTTGTGAATACCTCGTATTCACTTTAAAAGAATGTAAATGCGACACTTCCTTGCTTGGAAATAGCGCTTGCAGATGTCTACGTATCAAAGCAATAGTATTCTAAAGCTTCTTAAATAGTCATATCGCATCCCATATCTACGTTTCATGACAAGGTATAATATTCATTGCGAAGTGTCATTTATACCTCGTTCTCCTTTCAAAAGAATGTAAATGCTACACTACCTTGCTTGGAAATAGCGTTTGCAGATGTCTACGTATCGTAGCAATAGTTTTCTAATCCTTCTCAAATCGTCATATCGCATCTCATATCTACGTTTCATGATATGATATAATATTCATTGCGATGTGTCATGCATACCTCGTATTCCTTTCAAAAGAATGTAACTGCGACACTTCCTTGCTTGGAAATAGCGTTTGCAGATGTCTACGTATCGTAGCATTAGTGCTCTAATGCTTCTCAAAACGCGACATCGTTTCTCATTTCTATGTTTCATGATAGTATATAATATTCATTGCGTAGTGTGATGTATATCTCGCATACACTTGAAATGAATCTAAATGCGACACTTCCTTGGTAGGAAATAGCGTTTGCAGATGTCTACGTATCGAAGCAATAGAATTCTAATGCTTCATAAATCGCCATATCGCATCTCATCTCTATGTTTCATGATAAGATATAATATTCATTATGAAGTGTCATGTATACCTCGTACTCACTTCAAAAGAATGTAAATGCGACACTTCCTTGCTTGGAAATAGCGTTTGGAGATGTCTACGTATCGAAACAATAGTATTTTAATGCTTCTTAAATCGTCATGTCGCATCTCATATCTACGTTTCCGGATAAGATATAATAATCATTGCGAAGTGTCATGTATACCTCGTGTTCCTTTCAAAAGAATGTAAATGCTACACATCCTTGCTACGAAGTAGCGTTTGCAGATGTCAACGTATCGAAGCAATAGAGTTCTAATGCTTCTCAAATCGCCATATCGCATCTCGTTTCTATGTTTCATGATAAGATATAATATTCAATGTGCAGTGTTATGTATACCTCGTACTCACTTCAAAAGAATGTAAATGCGACACTTCCTTGCTAGGAAATAGCGTTTGCAGATGTCTACGTATCGTAGCATTAGTGCTCTAATGCTTCTCAAAACGCGACATCGTTGCTCATTTCTATGCTTCATGATAGTATATGATATTCATTGCGTAGTGTGATGTATATATCGCATACACTTCAAATGAATGTAAATGCGACACTTCCTTGCTAGGAAGTAGCGTTTGCAGATGTCTACGTATCGAACCAATAGGTTTCTAATGCTTCTTAAGTCGCCATATCGCCTCTCATTTCTATGTTTCATGATAAGATATAATATTCATTGTGCAGTGTTATGTATATCTCGTCTATACTTCAAATGAATGTAGATGCGACACTTCCTTGCTAGGAAATTGGTTTTGCAGATGTCTACGTATCGAAGCAATAGAGTTCTAAAGCTTCTTAAATCGCGATATCGCATCACATTTCTATGTTTCATGATAAGATATCATATTCATTGTGCAGTGCTATGAATACCTCGTATTCACCTCAAAAGAATATAAATGCTACACTTCCTAGCCTGTCTACGTATCGAAGCAATAGATTTCTAATGCTTCTTAAATCGTCATATCGCATCCCATTTCTACGTTTCCTGATAAGATATAATATTCATTGCGAAGTGTCATGTGTACCTCGTATTCACTTCAAAAGAATGTAAATGCGACACTTCATTGCTAGGAAGTAGCGTTTTCAGATGTCTACGCATCGAACCAATAGATTTCTAATCCTTCTTAAATCGCCATATCGCATCTCATTTCTATGTTCCATGATAAGATATATTATTCATTGAGCAGTGTTATGTATACCTCGCATACACTTCAAATGAATGTGAATGCGACAGTTCCTTGCTAGGAAATAGTGTTTGCAGATATCTACGTATCGAAGCAATATAGTTCTAAAGCTTCTTAAATCGCGATATCGCATTTCATTTCTATGTTTCATGAAAAGATATAATGTTCATTGTGCAGTGTTGTGAATACCTCGTATTCACTTTAAAAGAATGTAAATGCGACACTTCCTTGCTTGGAAATAGCGCTTGCAGATGTCTACGTATCAAAGCAATAGCATTCTAAAGCTTCTTAAATAGTCATATCGCATCCCATATCTACGTTTCATGACAAGGTATAATATTCATTGCGAAGTGTCATTTATACCTCGTTCTCCTTTCAAAAGAATGTAAATGCTACACTACCTTGCTTGGAAATAGCGTTTGCAGATGTCTACGTATCGTAGCAATAGTTTTCTAATCCTTCTCAAATCGTCATATCGCATCTCATATCTACGTTTCATGATATGATATAATATTCATTGCGATGTGTCATGCATACCTCGTATTCCTTTCAAAAGAATGTAACTGCGACACTTCCTTGCTGGGAAATAGCGTTTGCAGATGTCTACGTATCGAAGCAATAGTGTTGTAATGCTTCTTAGATCGCGATATCGCATCTCATTTCTATGTTTCATGATAAGATATAATATTCATTGTGCAGTGTTATGTATACCTCGTATTCACTTTCAAAAGAATGTAACTGCGACACTTCCTTGCTGGGAAATAGCGTTTGCAGATGTCTACGTATCGAAGCAATAGTGTTCTAATGCTTCTTAAATCGCGATATCGCATCTCATTTCTATGTTTCATGATAAGATATAATTTTCATTACGATGTGTCATGTATACCTCGTATTCACTTCAAAAGAATGTAAATGCTACAATTCCTTGCTAGGAAATAGCGTTTGCAGATGTCTACGTATCGAAGCAATAGAATTCTAATGCTTCTTAAATCGTCATATCGCATCTCATTTCCATGTTTCGTGATAAGAAATAATATTCATTTCGAAGTGTCATGTATACCTCGTATTTCTTTCAAAAGAATGTAAATGCGACACTTCCTTGCTAGGAAGTAGCGCTTGCAGATGTCTTGGTATCGAACCAATAGATTTCTAATGCTTCTTATATCGCCCTATCGCATCTCATTTCTATGTTTCTTGATAAGATATAATATTCATTGTGCAGTGTTATGTATATCTCGTCTATACTTCAAATGAATGTAAATGCGACACTTCCATGCTAGGAAATAGCGTTTGCAGATGTCTACGTTTCGTGGCATCAGAGTTCTAATGCTTCTCAAAACGCGACATCGCTTCTCATTTCTATGTTTCATGATAAGATATAATATTCATTGCGAAGTGTCATGTATACCTCGTGTTCCTTTCAAAAGAATGTAAATGCTACACATTCTTGCTACGAAGTAGCGTTTGCAGATGTCAACGTATCGAAGCAATAGAGTTCTAATGCTTCTCAAATCGCCATATCGCATCTCGTTTCTATGTTTCATGATAAGATATAATATTCAATGTGCAGTGTTATGTATACCTCGTACTCACTTCAAAAGAATGTAAATGCGACACTTCCTTGCTAGGAAATAGCGTTTGCAGATGTCTACGTATCGTAGCATTAGTGCTCTAATGCATCTCAAAACGCGACATCGTTGCTCATTTCTATGCTTCATGATAGTATATGATATTCATTGCGTAGTGTGATGTATATATCGCATACACTTCAAATGAATGTAAATGCGACACTTCCTTGCTAGGAAATAGCGTTTGCAGATGTCCACGTATCGAAACAATAGAAATCTAATGCTTCATAAATCGCCATATCGCATCTCATTTCTATGTTTCATGATAAGATATAATATTCATTGTGCAGTGTTATGTATACCTCTTATTCACCTCAAAAGTATGTAAATGCGACACTTCCTTGCTAGGAAATAGCGTTTGCAGATGTCTAAGTACCGAAGCAATAGACTTCTAATGCTTCATAATTCGCCATATTGCATCTCATTTCTATGTTTCATGTTAAGATATAGTATTCATTGCGAAGTGTCATGTATACCTCGTATTCCTTTCAAAAGAATGTAAATGTGACACTTCCTTGCTAGGAAGTAGAGCTTGCAGATGTCTACGTATCGAAGCAATAGAGTTCTAATGCTTCTTAAATCGCTATATCGCTACTCATTACTATGATTCATGATAATATATAATATTCATTGCGAAGTGTCATGTATACCTCGCATACACTTCAAACGTATGTGAGTGCGACAGTTCCTTGCTAGGAAATAGAGTTTGCAGATATCTACGTATCGAAGCAATAGAGTTCTAAAGCTTCTTAAATCGTCATATCGCATCTCATTTCTATGTTTCATGACAAGATATAATATTCATTGCGAAGTGCCATGTATACCTCGTATTCCTTGCAAAAGAATGATAATGCGACACTTCCTTGCTAGGAAGTAGCGTTTGCAGATGTCTACGTATCGAACCAATAGGTTTCTAATGCTTCTTAAGTCGCCATATCGCCTCTCATTTCTATGTTTCATGATAAGATATAATATTCATTGTGCAGTGTTATGTATATCTCGTCTATACTTCAAATGAATGTAAATGCGACACTTCCTTGCTAGGAAATTGGTTTTGCAGATGTCTACGTATCGAAGCAATAGAGTTCTAAAGCTTCTTAAATCGCGATATCGCATCACATTTCTATGTTTCATGATAAGATATCATATTCATTGTGCAGTGCTATGAATACCTCGTATTCACCTCAAAAGAATATAAATGCTACACTTCCTAGCCTGTCTACGTATCGAAGCAATAGATTTCTAATGCTTCTTAAATCGTCATATCGCATCCCATTTCTACGTTTCCTGATAAGATATAATATTCATTGCGAAGTGTCATGTGTACCTCGTATTCACTTCAAAAGAATGTAAATGCGACACTTCATTGCTAGGAAGTAGCGTTTTCAGATGTCTACGCATCGAACCAATAGATTTCTAATCCTTCTTAAATCGCCATATCGCATCTCATTTCTATGTTCCATGATAAGATATATTATTCATTGAGCAGTGTTATGTATACCTCGCATACACTTCAAATGAATGTGAATGCGACAGTTCCTTGCTAGGAAATAGTGTTTGCAGATATCTACGTATCGAAGCAATATAGTTCTAAAGCTTCTTAAATCGCGATATCGCATTTCATTTCTATGTTTCATGAAAAGATATAATGTTCATTGTGCAGTGTTGTGAATACCTCGTATTCACTTTAAAAGAATGTAAATGCGACACTTCCTTGCTTGGAAATAGCGCTTGCAGATGTCTACGTATCAAAGCAATAGTATTCTAAAGCTTCTTAAATAGTCATATCGCATCCCATATCTACGTTTCATGACAAGGTATAATATTCATTGCGAAGTGTCATTTATACCTCGTTCTCCTTTCAAAAGAATGTAAATGCTACACTACCTTGCTTGGAAATAGCGTTTGCAGATGTCTACGTATCGTAGCAATAGTTTTCTAATCCTTCTCAAATCGTCATATCGCATCTCATATCTACGTTTCATGATATGATATAATATTCATTGCGATGTGTCATGCATACCTCGTATTCCTTTCAAAAGAATGTAACTGCGACACTTCCTTGCTGGGAAATAGCGTTTGCAGATGTCTACGTATCGAAGCAATAGTGTTGTAATGCTTCTTAGATCGCGATATCGCATCTCATTTCTATGTTTCATGATAAGATATAATATTCATTGTGCAGTGTTATGTATACCTCGTATTCACTTGAAAAGAATGTAAATGCGACACTTCCTTGGTAGGTAGTAGCGTTTGCAGATGTCTACGTATCGAAGGAATAGTGTTCTAATGCTTCTTAAATCGTCATATCGCATCTCATATCTACGTTTCATGATATGATATAATATTCATTGCGATGTGTCATGTATACCTCGTATTCCTTTCAAAAGAATGTAACTGCGACACTTCCTTGCTGGGAAATAGCGTTTGCAGATGTCTACGTATCGAAGCAATAGTGTTCTAATGCTTCTTAAATCGCGATATCGCATCTCATTTCTATGTTTCATGATAAGATATAATTTTCATTACGATGTGTCATGTATACCTCGTATTCACTTCAAAAGAATGTAAATGCTACAATTCCTTGCTAGGAAATAGCGTTTGCAGATGTCTACGTATCGAAGCAATAGAATTCTAATGCTTCTTAAATCGTCATATCGCATCTCATTTCCATGTTTCGTGATAAGAAATAATATTCATTTCGAAGTGTCATGTATACCTCGTATTTCTTTCAAAAGAATGTAAATGCGACACTTCCTTGCTAGGAAGTAGCGCTTGCAGATGTCTTCGTATCGAACCAATAGATTTCTAATGCTTCTTATATCGCCCTATCGCATCTCATTTCTATGTTTCTTGATAAGATATAATATTCATTGTGCAGTGTTATGTATATCTCGTCTATACTTCAAATGAATGTAAATGCGACACTTCCATGCTAGGAAATAGCGTTTGCAGATGTCTACGTTTCGTGGCATCAGAGTTCTAATGCTTCTCAAAACGCGACATCGCTTCTCATTTCTATGTTTCATGATAAGATATAATATTCATTGCGAAGTGTCATGTATACCTCGTGTTCCTTTCAAAAGAATGTAAATGCTACACATCCTTGCTACGAAGTAGCGTTTGCAGATGTCAACGTATCGAAGCAATAGAGTTCTAATGCTTCTCAAATCGCCATATCGCATCTCGTTTCTATGTTTCATGATAAGATATAATATTCAATGTGCAGTGTTATGTATACCTCGTACTCACTTCAAAAGAATGTAAATGCGACACTTCCTTGCTAGGAAATAGCGTTTGCAGATGTCTACGTATCGTAGCATTAGTGCTCTAATGCTTCTCAAAACGCGACATCGTTGCTCATTTCTATGCTTCATGATAGTATATGATATTCATTGCGTAGTGTGATGTATATATCGCATACACTTCAAATGAATGTAAATGCAACACTTCCTTGCTAGGAAATAGCGTTTGCAGATGTCTACGTATCGAAGCAATAGAAATCTAATGCTTCATAAATCGCCATATCGCATCTCATTTCTATGTTTCATGATAAGATATAATATTCATAGTGCAGTGTTATGTATACCTCGCATTCACCTCAAAAGTATGTAAATGCGACACTTCCTTGCTAGGAAATAGCGTTTGCAGATGTCTAAGTACCGAAGCAATAGACTTCTAATGCTTCATAATTCGCCATATTGCATCTCATTTCTATGTTTCATGTTAAGATATAGTATTCATTGCGAAGTGTCATGTATACCTCGTATTCCTTTCAAAAGAATGTAAATGTGACACTTCCTTGCTAGGAAGTAGAGCTTGCAGATGTCTACGTATCGAAGCAATAGAGTTCTAATGCTTCCTAAATCGCTATATCGCTACTCATTACTATGATTCATGATAATATATAATATTCATTGCGAAGTGTCATGTATACCTCGCATACACTTCAAACGAATGTGAGTGCGACAGTTCCTTGCTAGGAAATAGAGTTTTCAGATATCTACGTATCGAAGCAATAGAGTTCTAAAGCTTCTTAAATCGCGATATCGCATCACATTTCTATGTTTCATGATAAGATATCATATTCATTGTGCAGTGCTATGAATACCTCGTATTCACCTCAAAAGAATATAAATGCTACACTTCCTTGCTAGGAACTTGCGTTTGCAGATGTCTACGTATCGAAGCAATAGACATCTAATGCTTCATAAATCGCCATATCGCATCACATTTCTATGTTTCATGATCAGATATAATATTTATTGCGAAGTGTTATGTATACCTCGTATTCACTTCAAAAGAATGTAAATGCGACACTTCCTTGCTAGGAAATAGCGTTTGCAGATGTCTACGTATCGAACCAATAGATTTCTATTGCTTCTTAAGTCGCCATATCGCCTCTCATTTCTATGTTTCATGAAAATATGTAATATTCATTGTGCAATGTTATGTATACCACGTTTATACTTCAAATGAATGTAAATGCGACATTTCCTTGCTAGAAAATAGGTTTTGCAGATGTCTACGTATCGAAGCAATAGATTTCTAATGCTTCTTAAATCGTCATATCGCATCCCATTTCTACGTTTCCTGATAAGATATAATATTCATTGCGAAGTGTCATGTGTACATCGTATTCACTTCAAAAGAATGTAAATGCGACACTTCATTGCTAGGAAGTAGCGTTTTCAGATGTCTACGCATCGAACCAATAGATTTCTAATCCTTCTTAAATCGCCATATCGCATCTCATTTCTATGTTCCATGATAAGATATATTATTCATTGAGCAGTGTTATGTATACCTCGCATACACTTCAAATGAATGTGAATGCGACAGTTCCTTGCTAGGAAATTGTGTTTGCAGATATCTACGTATCGAAGCAATAGATTTCTAATGCTTCTTAAATCTCCATATCGCATCCCATTTCTATGTCTTATGATAAGATATAATATTCATTGTGCAGTGTCATGTATACCTCGTATTCACATGAGAAGAATGTAAATGCGACACTTCCTTGCTAGGAAATAGCGTTTGCAGATGTCTAAATGTCGAAGCAATGGTGTTCTGATGCTTCTTAAAACAGGATATCGCATCTCGTTTCTATGTTTCATGATAAGGTATAATATCCATAGCGAATTGTTATGAATACCTCGTATTCACCTCAAAAGAATGTAAATGCAACACTTCATTGCTAGGAAATAGCGTTTGCCGATGTCTACGTATCGTAGCAATGGAATTGTAATGCTTCTCAAAACGCGATATCGCATCACATTTCTATGTCTCATGATAAGATATAATATTCATTGCGAAGTGTCATGAATACCTCGCATACACTTCAAATGAATGTGAATGCGACAGTTCCTTGCTAGGAAATAGTGTTTGCAGATATCTACGTATCGAAGCAATATAGTTCTAAAGCTTCTTAAATCGCGATATCGCATTTCATTTCTATGTTTCATGAAAAGATATAATGTTCATTGTGCAGTGTTGTGAATACCTCGTATTCACTTTAAAAGAATGTAAATGCGACACTTCCTTGCTTGGAAATAGCGCTTGCAGATGTCTACGTATCAAAGCAATAGTATTCTAAAGCTTCTTAAATAGTCATATCGCATCTCATTTCTATATTTCTTGATAAGATATAATATTCATTGTGCAGTGTTATGTATACCTCGTATTCCTTTCAAAAGAATGTAACTGCGACACTTCCTTGCTGGGAAATAGCGTTTGCAGATGTCTACGTATCGAAGCAATAGTGTTCTAATGCTTCTTAAATCGCGATATCGCATCTCATTTCTATGTTTCATGATAAGATATAATTTTCATTACGATGTGTCATGTATACCTCGTATTCACTTCAAAAGAATGTAAATGCTACAATTCCTTGCTAGGAAATAGCGTTTGCAGATGTCTACGTATCGAACCAATAGACTTCTAATGCTTCTTAAATCGCCATATCGCATCTCATTTCTGTGTTTCATGATAAGATACAATATTCATTGTGCAGTGTTATGTATATCTCGTCAATACTTCAAATAAATGTAAATGCGACACTTCCTTGCTAGGAAATAGCGTTTGCAGATGTCTACGTTTCGTGGCATCAGAGTTCTAATGCTTCTCAAAACGCGACATCGCTTCTCATTTCTATGTTTCATGATAAGATATAATATTCATTGCGAAGTGTCATGTATACCTCGTATTCCTTTCAAAAGAATGTAATTGCGACACTTCCTTGTTAGGAAGTAGCGTTTGCAGATGTCTACGTATCGAAGCAATAGTTTTCTAATGCTTCTTAAATCGCCATATTGCATCTCATTTCTATGCTTCATGATAAGATATAATATTCATTGTGGAGTGTTATGTATACCTCGTATCCACTTGAAAAGAATGTAAATGCGATACTTCCTTCCTAGGAAATAGCGTTTGCAGATGTCTACGTATCGAAGCAATAGTGTTCTAATGCTTCTTAAATCGCGATATCGCATCTCATATCTACGTTTCTTGATAAGATACAATATTCATTGTGAAGTGCTATGTATACCTCGTTTTCCTTTCAAAAGAATGTAAATGCTACAATTCCTTGCTAGGAAATAGCGTTTGCATATGTCCACGTATCGAAGCAATAGAGTTCTAATACTTCTTATATCGCGATTTCGCATCTCATATTTATGTTTCATGATAATATATAATATTCATTGCGAAGTGTCATGTATACCTCGCATACACTTCAAATGAATGTGAACGCGACAGTTCCTTGCTAGGAAATAGCATTTGCAGATGTCTACGCATCGAAGCAATAGTGTTCTAATGCTTCTAAAATCGCGATATCGCATCCCATTTCTATGTTTCATGATAGGATATAATATTCATTGTGCAATGTTATGTATACCTCGTATTCACTTCAAAAGGATGTAAATGCGACACTTCCTTGCTAGGATGTTGCGTTTACAGATGTCTACGTATCGAAGCAATAGATTTCTAATGCTTCTTAAGTCCTCATATCGCATCTCATTTCTATGTTTTATGATAAGCTATAATATTCATTGCGAAGTGCCATGTATACCTCGTATTCCTTTCAAAAGATTGTTAATGCGACACTTCCTTGCTAGGAGGTAGCGTTTGCAGATGTCTACGTATCGAACCAATAGATTTCTAATGCTTCTTAAATCGTCATATCGCATCTCATTTCTATGTTTCATGATAAGATATAATATTCATTGCGAAGTGTCACGTATACCTCATATTCCTTTCAAAAGAATGTAAATGCGACACTTCCTTGCTAGGAAGTAGCGTTTGCAGATGTCCAGGTATCGAAGCAATAGAGTTCTAATGCTTCTTAAATCGCCATATTACATCACATTTGTATGTTTCATGATAAGATATAATATTCATTGTGGACTGTTATGTATACCTCGCATACACTTCAAATGAATGTAAATGCGACACTTACTTGCTAGGGAGTAGCGTTTGCAGGTGTCTATGTATCGAGGCAATAGAGTTCTAATGCTTCTTAGATCGCTATATTGCATCTCATTTCTATGTTTCATGATAAGATATAATATTCATTGTGCAGTGTTATGTATATCTCGTCCATACTTCAAATGAATGTAAATGCGACACTTCCTTGCTAGGAAATATCTCTTGCAGATGTCCACGTATCGTGGCATTAGGGTTCTAATGCTTCTCAAATCGCGATATCGCTTCTCATTTCTATGTTTCATGATAATATATAATATTCACTGCGAAGTGTCATGTATACCTCGCATACACTTTAATTGAATGTACATGCGACACTTCCTTGCTAGGAAATAGCGTTTGCAGATGTCTACGTATCGGAGCAATAGAGCTCAAGTGCTTCTTAAATCGCCATATTGCATCTCATTTCTATGTTTCATGATAATATATAATATTCATTGCGAAGTGTCATGTATACCTCGTACTCCTTTCAAAATAATGTAAATGCAACACTTCCTTGCTAGGAAATAGCGTTTGCAGATGTCTACGTATCGAAGCAATATACATCTAATGCTTCATAAATCGCGATATCGCATCTCATTTCTATGTTTCATGATAAGATATAATATTCATTGCGAAGTGTCACGTATACCTCGTTTTCCTTTCAAAAGAATGTAAATGCGACACTTCCTTGCTAGGAAGTAGCGATTGCAGAAGTGTACGTATCGAAGCAATAGAGTTCTAAAGCTTGTTAAATCGCGATATCGCATCACATTTCTATGTTTCATGATAAGATATCATATTCATTGTGCAGTGCTATGAATACCCCGTATTCACCTCAAAAGAATATAAATGCTACACTTCCTTGCTAGGAACTTGCGTTTGCAGATGTCTACGTATCGAAGCAATAGACATCTAATGCTTCATAAATCGCCATATCGCATCACATTTCTATGTTTCATGATCAGATATAATATTTATTGCGAAGTGTTATGTATACCTCGTATTCACTTCAAAAGAATGTAAATGCGACACTTCCTTGCTAGGAAATAGCGTTTGCAGATGTCTACGTATCGAACCAATAGATTTCTATTGCTTCTTAAGTCGCCATATCGCCTCTCATTTCTATGTTTCATGAAAATATATAATATTCATTGTGCAATGTTATGTATACCACGTTTATACTTCAAATGAATGTAAATGCGACATTTCCTTGCTAGAAAATAGGTTTTGCAGATGTCTACGTATCGAAGCAATAGATTTCTAATGCTTCTTAAATCGTCATATCGCATCCCATTTCTACGTTTCCTGATAAGATATAATATTCATTGCGAAGTGTCATGTGTACCTCGTATTCACTTCAAAAGAATGTAAATGCGACACTTCATTGCTAGGAAGTAGCGTTTTCAGATGTCTACGCATCGAACCAATAGATTTCTAATCCTTCTTAAATCGCCATATCGCATCTCATTTCTATGTTCCATGATAAGATATATTATTCATTGAGCAGTGTTATGTATACCTCGCATACACTTCAAATGAATGTGAATGCGACAGTTCCTTGCTAGGAAATTGTGTTTGCAGATATCTACGTATCGAAGCAATAGATTTCTAATGCTTCTTAAATCTCCATATCGCATCCCATTTCTATGTTTTATGATAAGATATAATATTCATTGTGCAGTGTCATGTATACCTCGTATTCACATGAGAAGAATGTAAATGCGACACTTCCTTGCTAGGAAATAGCGTTTGCAGATGTCTAAATGTCGAAGCAATGGAGTTCTGATGTTTCTTAAAACAGGATATCGCATTTCGTTTCTATGTTTCATGATAAGGTATAATATCCATAGCGAATTGTTATGAATACCTCGTATTCACCTCAAAAGAATGTAAATGCAACACTTCATTGCTAGGAAATAGCGTTTGCCGATGTCTACGTATCGTAGCAATGGAATTCTAATGCTTCTCAAAACGCGATATCGCATCACATTTCTATGTCTCATGATAAGATATAATATTCATTGCGAAGTGTCATGAATACCTCGCATACACTTCAAATGAATGTGAATGCGACAGTTCCTTGCTAGGAAATAGTGTTTGCAGATATCTACGTATCGAAGCAATATAGTTCTAAAGCTTCTTAAATCGCGATATCGCATTTCATTTCTATGTTTCATGAAAAGATATAATGTTCATTGTGCAGTGTTGTGAATACCTCGTATTCACTTTAAAAGAATGTAAATGCGACACTTCCTTGCTTGGAAATAGCGCTTGCAGATGTCTACGTATCAAAGCAATAGTATTCTAAAGCTTCTTAAATAGTCATATCGCATCTCATATCTACGTTTCATGACAAGGTATAATATTTATTGCGAAGTGTCATTTATACCTCGTTCTCCTTTCAAAAGAATGTAAATGCTACACTACCTTGCTTGGAAATAGCGTTTGCAGATGTCTACGTATCGTAGCATTAGTTTTCTAATCCTTCTCAAATCGTCATATCGCATCTCATATCTACGTTTCATGATATGATATAATATTCATTGCGATGTGTCATGCATACCTCGTATTCCTTTCAAAAGAATGTAACTGCGACACTTCCTTGCTGGGAAATAGCGTTTGCAGATGTCTACGTATCGAAGCAATAGTGTTCTAATGCTTCCTAGATCGCGATATCGCATCTCATTTCTATGTTTCATGATAAGATATAATATTCATTGTGCAGTGTTATGTATACCTCGTATTCACATGAAAAGAATGTAAATGCGATACTTCCTTGGTAGGTAGTGGCGTTTGCAGATGTCTACGTATCGAAGGAATAGTGTTCTAATGCTTCTTAAATCGTCATATCGCATCTCATATCTACGTTTCATGATATGATATAATATTCATTGCGATGTGTCATGTATACCTCGTATTCCTTTCAAAAGAATGTAACTGCGACACTTCCTTGCTGGGAAATAGCGTTTGCAGATGTCTACGTATCGAAGCAATAGTGTTCTAATGCCTCTTAAATCGTGATATCGCATCTCATTTCTATGTTTCATGATAAGATATAATTTTCATTACGATGTGTCATGTATACCTCGTATTCACTTCAAAAGAATGTAAATGCTACAATTCCTTGCTAGGAAGTAGCGCTTGCAGATGTCTTCGTATCGAACCAATAGATTTCTAATGCTTCTTATATCGCCCTATCGCATCTCATTTCTATGTTTCTTGATAAGATATAATATTCATTGTGCAGTGTTATGTATATCTCGTCTATACTTGAAATGAATGTAAATGCGACACTTCCTTGCTAGGAAATAGGGTTTGCAGATGTTTACGTATCTAAGCAATAGAGTTCTAATGCTTCTTAAATCGTCATATCGCATCCCATTTCTACGTTTCCTGATAAGATATAATATTCATTGTGCAGTGTTATGTATATCTGGTCTATACTTCAAACGGATGTAAATACGACACATCCTTGCTAGGAAGTAGCGATTGCAGATGTCCACGTATCGAAGCGATAGAATTGCAATGCTTCTTAAATCGTCATACCGCATCCCATTTCTATGTTTCGTGATAAGATATAATATTCATTGCGAAGTGTCATGTATACCTCGCATACACTTCAAATGAATGTGAACGCGACAGTTCCTTGCTAGGAAATAGCATTTGCAGATGTCTACGCATCGAAGCAATAGTGTTCTAATGCTTCTAAAATCGCGATATCGCATCCCATGTCTATGTTTCATGACAGGATATAATATTCATTGTGCAATGTTATGTATACCTCGTATTCACTTCAAAAGGATGTAAATGCGACACTTCCTTGCTAGGATGTTGCGTTTACAGATGTCTACGTATCGAAGCAATAGATTTCTAATGCTTCTTAAATCCTCATATCGCATCTCATTTCTATGTTATATGATAAGCTATAATATTCATTGCGAAGTGCCATGTATACCTCGTATTCCTTTCAAAAGATTGTTAATGCGACACTTCCTTGCTAGGAGGTAGCGTTTGCAGACATCTACGTATTGTGGCATTAGAGTTCTAATGCTTCTCAAGACGCGATATCGCTACTCATTACTTTGTTTCATGATAATATATAATATTCATTGTGGAGTGTTATGTATACCTCGTATTCATTTCCATAGAATGTAAATGCGACACGTCCTTGCTAGGAAGTAGTGTTTGCAGATGTCTACGTATCGAAGCAATAGTGTTCTAATGATTCTTAAATCGCGATATCGCATCTCACTTCTATGGTTCATGACAAGATACAATATTCATTGCGAAGTGTCATGTATACCTCGTATTCCTTTCAAAAGAATGTAAATACGACACTTCCTTGCTAGGAAGCAGCGTTTGCAGATGTCAACATATCGAAGCAATAGGGATCTAATGCTTCTTAAATCGCCCATATCGCTTCTCATTTCTATGTTTCATGATAAAATATAATATTCATTGTGCAGTGTTATGAATACCTCGTATTCACTTCAAATGAATGTAAATGCGACACTTCCTTGCTAGGAAATAGCGTTTGCAGATGTCTGCGTATCGTGGAATTAGAGTTCTAATGCTTCTCAAAACGCGATATCACATCTCATTTCTATGTTTCATGATAACATATAATATTCATTGCGAAGTGTCATGTATACCTCGTATTCCTTTCAAAAGTATGTAAATGCGACACTTCCTTGCTAGGAAGTAGCGTTTGCAGATGTCTAGGTATCGAAGCAATAGTGTTCTAATGCTTCTTAAATCGCGATATCGCATCCCATTTCTATGTTTCATGATAATATATAATACTCATTGTGAAGTGTTATGTATACCTCGCATTCACTTCAAAAGAATGTAAATGTGACACTTCCTTGCTAGGAAATAGCGTTTGCAGATGTCTACGTATCGAACCAATAGACTTCTAATGCTTCTTAAATCGCCATATCGCATCTCATTTCTGTGTTTCATGATAAGATATAATATTCATTGTGCAGTGTTATGTATACCTCGTATTCACTTCAAAAGAATGTAAATGCTACACTTCCTTGTTAGGAAATAGCGTTTGAAGATGTCTCCGAATCGAAGCAATAGAGTTCTAATACTTCTTAAATCGCGATATCGCATCTCATTTCTATGTTTCATGATAAGATATAATATTCATTGCGATGTGTCATGTATACCTCGTATTCACTTCAAAATAATGTAAATGCGACACTTCCTTGTTAGGAAATAGCGTTTGAAGATGTCTCCGCATCGAAGCAATAGTGTTCTAATGCTTATCAAAAAGCGATGTCGCATCTCATTTCTGTGTATCATGATTACATATAATATTCATTGTGCAGTGTTATGTATACCTCGTGTTAACAGAAGAATGTAAATGCGACACTTCCTTCCTAGGAAATAGCGTTTGTACGTGTCTACGTATCATAGCTATAGAGTTCTAGCGTTTGTAAAATTGCGATATCGCACCTCATTTCTATGTTTCATGATAAGATATAATATTCATTGTGTAGTGTTATGTTTATCTCATCTATACTTCAAATGAATGTAAATGCGACACTTCCTTGCTAGGAGATAGCGTTTGCAGATGTCTGCGTATCGTGGCATTAGAGTTCTAATGCTTCTCAAAACGCGATATCGCATCTCATTTCTATGTTTCATGATAAGATATAATATTCATTGTGCAGTGTCATGTATATCTCGTCCATACTTCAAATGAATGTAAATGCGACACTTCCTTCCTGGGAAATGTCGTTTGCAGATGTCTACGTATCGTGGCATTAGAGGTCTAATGCTTCTCAAAACGCGAAATCGCTACTCATTACTATGTTTCATGATAATATATAATATTTATTGCGGAGTGTTATGTATACCTCGCATACACAACAAATGAATGTGAATGCGACAGTTCCTTGCTAGGAAATAGCGTTTGCAGACATCTTCGTATTGTGGCATTAGAGTTCCAATGCTTCTCAAGACGCGATATCGCTACTCATTACTTTCTTTCATGATAATATATAATATTCATTGTGGAGTGTTATGTATACCTCGTATTCATTTCCATAGAATGTAAATGCGACACGTCCTTGCTAGGAAGTAGTGTTTGCAGATGTCTACGTATCGAAGCAATAGTGTTCTAATGATTCTTAAATCGCGATATCGCATCTCATGTCTATGTTTCATGACAATATATAATATTCATTGCGAAGTGTCATGTATACCTCGCATACACTTAAAATGAATGTAAATGCGACACTTCCTTCCTAGGAAATAGCGTTTGCAGATGTCTACGTATCGAAGCAATGGATTTCTAATGCTTGCTAATTCGCGATATCGCATCTCATATCTATGTTTCATGATAATATATAATATTCATTGCGATGTTTCATGTATACCTCGCATACAATTCAAACGAATGTGAGTGGGACAGTTCCTTGCTGGGAAATAGTGTTTGGAGATGTCTACGTATCGAAGCAATAGAGTTCTAATGCTTCTTAAATCGTCTTATCGCATCTCATTCCTACGTTTCATGATAATATATAATATTCATTGTGGAGTGTTATGTATACCTCGTATTCGTTTCAAAAGAATGTAAATGCAACACTTCCTTGCTAGGAAGTAGCGTTTGCAGATGTGTACGTATCGAAGCAGTAGTGTTCTAATGCTTCTTAAATCGCGATATCGCATCTCATTTCTATATTTCATGACAATACATAATATTCATTGCGAAGTGTCATGTATACCTCGCATGCACTTAAAATGAATGTAAATGCGACACTTCCTTGCAAGGAAATAGCGTTTGCAGATGTCTACGTATCGAAGCAATAGTGTTCTAATGCTTCTCAAATCGCCATATTACATCACATTTCTATGTTTCATGATAAGATATAATATTCATTGTGGAGTGTTATGTATACCTCGTATTCACTTCAAAAGAATGTAAGTGCGACACTTCTTTGCTAGGAAGTAGCGTTGGCAGATGTCTACGTATCGAAGCAATAGACATCTAATGCTTCATAAATCGCCATATCGCATCTCATTTCTATGCTTCATGATAAGATATAATATTCATTGCGAAGTGTTATGTATACCTCGTATTCACTTCAAAAGAATGTAAATGCGACACTTCCTTGCTAGGAAATAGCGTTTGCAGATGTAAACGTATCGAAGCCGTAGATTTCTAAAGCTTGTTAATTCGCGATATCGAATCTCATATCTGCGTTTCATGATAATATATAATATTCATTGCGAAGTTTCATGTGTACCTCGCATACAATTCAAACGAATGTGAATGCGACAGTTCCTTGCTAGGAAATAGCGTTTGCAGATGTCTGCGTATCGTGGCATTAGAGTATTAATGCTTTCAAAACGCGATATCATTACTCATTACTATGTTTCATGATAATATATAATATTCATTGTGGTGTGTTATGTATACCTCGTATTCACTTCAAAAGAATGTAAATGCGACACTTCCTTGGTAGGTAGTAGCGTTTGCAGATGTCTACGTATCGAAGCAATAGAGTTCTAATGCTTCTTAAATCGTCATATCGCATCACATATCTACGTTTCATGATATGATATAATATTCATTGCGATGTGTCATGTATACCTCGTATTCCTTTCAAAAGAATGTAACTGCGACACCTCCTTGCTGGGAAATAGCGTTTGCAGTTGTCTACGTATCGAAGCAATAGTGTTCTAATGATTCTTAAATCGCGATATCGCATCTCATTTCTATGTTTCATGATATGATATAATATTCATTGTGCAGTATTATGTATACCTCGTATTCACTTAAAAAGAATGTAAATGCGACACTTCCTTGGTAGGTAGTAGCGTTTGCAGATGTCTACGTATCGAAGCAATAGAGTTCTAATGCTTCTTAAATCGTCATATCGCATCTCATATGTGCGTTCCTTGATAAGATATAATATTCATTGCGAAGTGTCAAGTATACCTCGTATGCCTTTCA
Source organism: Xylocopa sonorina (assembly GCF_050948175.1). Taxonomy (NCBI): domain Eukaryota; kingdom Metazoa; phylum Arthropoda; class Insecta; order Hymenoptera; family Apidae; genus Xylocopa; species Xylocopa sonorina. Next base: position 4,481,751 of record NW_027490091.1, read on the forward strand.
AGAGAATATAAATGCGACACTTCCTTGCTAGGAAATAGCGTTTGCAGATGTCTACGTATCGAAGAAATAGAGTTCTAAAGCTTCTTAAATCGCTATATCGCGTCTCATTTCTATGTTTCATGATAAGATATAATATTCATTGTGCAGTGTTAAGAATACCTCGTATTCACTTCAAAAGAATGTAAATGCGACACATCCTTGCTTGGAAAAAGCGTTTGCAGATGTCTACGTATCGAAGCAATAGTTTTCTAACGCTTCTTAAATCGCCATATCGCATCCCATTTCTATGTTTCATGATAAGATATAATATTCATTGTGCAGTGTTATGTATATCTCGTCTACACTTCAAATGAATGTAAATGCGACACTTCCTTGCAAGGAAATAGCGTTTGCAGATGTCTGCGTATCGAAGCAATAGAGTTCTAATGATTCTTAAATCGTCATATCGCATCTCATTTCTATGTTTCATGATAAGATATAATATTCATTGCGAAGTGTCATGTATACCTCGTATTCCGTTCAAAAGAATGTAGATGCGCCACTTCCTTGCTAGGAAGTAGCGTCTGCAGATGTCTACGTATCGAAGCAATAGAATTCTAATGCCTCTTAATTCGCCATATCGCATCTCATTTCTATGTTTCATGATAAGATATAATATTCATAACGAAGTGCGATGTATACCTCGTATACACTTCAATTGAAGGTTCATGCGACAATTCCTTCCTAGGAAATAGCGTTTGCAGATGTCTACGTATCGAAGCAATAGATTTCTAAAGCTTGCTAATTCGGGATATCGCATCTCATATATATGTTTCATGATAAGATATAATATTCATTGTGCAGTGTTATGTATACATCGTATTCACCTCAAAAGAATGTAACTGCGACACTTCCTTGCTAGGAGGTAGCGTTTGCAGATGTCTACGTATCGAAGCAATAGAATTCTAATGCTTCTTAAATCGCCATATCGCATCTCATTTCTATGTTTCCTGATAAGATATAATATTCATTGCGAAGTGCCATGTATACCTCGCATACACTTCAATTGAATGTACATGCGACACGTCCTTGCTAGGAAATAGCGTTTGCAGATGTCTACGTATCGAAGCAATAGACATCCAATGTTTCATAAATCGTCATTTCGCATCTCATTTCTATGTTTCATGATAAGATATAATATTCTTTGTGCAGTGTTATGTATACCTCGTATTCACCTCAAAAGAATGTAAATGCGACACTTCCTTCCTAGGAAATAGCGTTTGCAGATGTCTACGTATCGAAGCAATAGAGTTCTAATGCTTCTCAAAACGCGATATCGCTACTCATTACTACGATTCATGATAATATATAATATTCATTGTGGAGTGTTAAGTGTACCTCGTATTCACTTCAAAAGAATGTAAATGCGACACTTCCTTGCTAGGAAGTAGCGTTTGCAGATGTCTACGTATCGAAGCAATTGTGTTCTAATGCTTCTTAAATCGCCATATTACATCACTTTTCTATGTTTCACGATAAGATATAATATTCATTGTGGAGTGTTATGTATACCTCGTATTCACTTCAAAAGAATGTAAATGCGACACTTCCTTGCTAGGAAATAGCGTTTGCAGATGTCTACGTATCGTGGCATTAGATTTCTAATGCTTTCAAAACGCGATATCATTACTCATTACTATGTTTCATGATAATATATAATATTCATTGTGGTGTGTTATGTATACCTCGTATTCACTTCAAAAGAATGTAAATGCGACACTTCCTTGGTAGGTAGTAGCGTTTGCAGATGTCTACGTATCGAAGCAATAGAGTTCTAATGCTTCTTAAATCGTCATATCGCATCTCATATGTGCGTTCCTTGATAAGATATAATATTCATTGCGAAGTGTCAAGTATACCTCGTATGCCTTTCAAGAGAATATAAATGCGACACTTCCTTGCTAGGAAATAGCGTTTGCAGATGTCTACGTATCGAAGAAATAGAGTTCCAAAGCTTCTTAAATCGCTATATCGCGTCTCATTTCTATGTTTCATGATAAGATATAATATTCATTGTGCAGTGTTAAGAATACCTCGTATTCACTTCAAAAGAATGTAAATGCGACACATCCTTGCTTGGAAAAAGCGTTTGCAGATGTCTACGTATCGAAGCAATAGTTTTCTAATGCTTCTTAAATCGCCATATCGCATCCCATTTCTATGTTTCATGATAAGATATAGTATTCATTGTGCAGTGTTATGTATATCTCGTCTACACTTCAAATGAATGTAAATGCGACACTTCCTTGCAAGGAAATAGCGTTTGCAGATGTCTGCGTATCGAAGCAATAGAGTTCTAATGATTCTTAAATCGTCATATCGCATCTCATTTCTATGTTTCATGATAAGATATAATATTCATTGCGAAGTGTCATGTATACCTCGTATTCCTTTCAAAAGAATGTAGATGCGCCACTTCCTTGCTAGGAAGTAGCGTCTGCAGATGTCTACGTATCGAAGCAATAGAATTCTAATGCCTCTTAATTCGCCATATCGCATCTCATTTCTATGTTTCATGATAAGATATAATATTCATTACGAAGTGCGATGTATACCTCGTATACACTTCAATTGAAGGTTCATGCGACAATTCCTTCCTAGGAAATAGCGTTTGCAGATGTCTACGTATCGTGGCATTAGATTTCTAATGCTTTCAAAACGCGATATCATTACTCATTACTATGTTTCATGATAATATATAATATTCATTGTGGTGTGTTATGTATAACTCGTATTCACTTCAAAAGAATGTAAATGCGACACTTCCTTGGTAGGTAGTAGCGTTTGCAGATGTCTACGTATCGAAGCAATAGAGTTCTAATGCTTCTTAAATCGTCATATCGCATTACATATCTACGTTTCATGATATGATATAATATTCATTGCGATGTGTCATGTATACCTCGTATTCCTTTCAAAAGAATGTAACTGCGACACCTCCTTGCTGGGAAATAGCGTTTGCAGTTGTCTACGTATCGAAGCAATTGTGTTTTAATGATTCTTAAATCGCGATATCGCATCTCATTTCTATGTTTCATGATATGATATAATATTCATTGTGCAGTGTTATGTATACCTCGTATTCACTTAAAAAGAATGTAAATGCGACACTTCCTTGGTAGGTAGTAGCGTTTGCAGATGTCTACGTATCGAAGCAATAGAGTTCTAATGCTTCTTAAATCGTCATATCGCATCTCATATGTGCGTTCCTTGATAAGATATAATATTCATTGCGAAGTGTCAAGTATACCTCGTATGCCTTTCAAGAGAATATAAATGCGACACTTCCTTGCTAGGAAATAGCGTTTGCAGATGTCTACGTATCGAAGAAATAGAGTTCTAAAGCTTCTTAAATCGCTATATCGCGTCTCATTTCTATGTTTCATGATAAGATATAATATTCATTGTGCAGTGTTAAGAATACCTCGTATTCACTTCAAAAGAATGTAAATGCGACACATCCTTGCTTGGAAAAAGCGTTTGCAGATGTCTACGTATCGAAGCAATAGTTTTCTAATGCTTCTTAAATCGCCATATCGCATCCCATTTCTATGTTTCATGATAAGATATAATATTCATTGTGCAGTGTTATGTATATCTCGTCTACACTTCAAATGAATGTAAATGCGACACTTCCTTGCAAGGAAATAGCGTTTGCAGATGTCTGCGTATCGAAGCAATAGAATTCTAATGCCTCTTAATTCGCCATATCGCATCTCATTTCTATGTTTCATGATAAGATATAATATTCATTACGAAGTGCGATGTATACCTCGTACACACTTCAATTGAAGGTTCATGCGACAATTCCTTCCTAGGAAATAGCGTTTGCAGATGTCTACGTATCGAAGCAATAGATTTCTAAAGCTTGCTAATTCGGGATATCGCATCTCATATATATGTTTCATGATAAGATATAATATTCATTGTGCAGTGTTATGTATACCTCGTATTCACCTCAAAAGAATGTAATTGCGACACTTCCTTGCTAGGAGGTAGCGTTTGCAGATGTCTACGTATCGAAGCAATAGAATTCTAATGCTTCTTAAATCGCCATATCGCATCCCATTTCTATGTTTCCTGATAAGATATAATATTCATTGCGAAGTGCCATGTATACCTCGCATACACTTCAATTGAATGTACATGCGACACTTCCTTGCTAGGAAATACCGTTTGCAGATGTCTACGTATCGAAGCAATAGTGTTCTAATGCTTCTTAAATCGCCATATTACATCACATTTCTATGTTTCATGTTAAGATATAATATTCATTGTGGAGTGTTATGTATACCTCGTATTCACTTCAAATGGATGTAAATGCGACACTTCCTTGCTAGGAAATAGCGTTTGCAGATGTCTACGTATCGTGGCATTAGATTTCTAATGCTTTCAAAACGCGATATCATTACTCATTACTATGTTTCATGATAATATATAATATTCATTGTGGTGTGCTATGTATACCTCGTATTCACTTCAGAAGAATGTAAATGCGACACTTCCTTGCAAGGAAATAGCGTTTGCAGTGTTTGCGTATCGTGGCATTAGAGTTCTAATGCTTCTCAGAACGCGATATCGCATCTCATTCCCATGTTTCATGATAAGATATAATATTCATTGTGCAGTGTTATGTATACCTCGTATTCACTTAAAAAGAATGTAAATGCGACACTTCCTTGGTAGGTAGTAGCGTTTGCAGATGTCTACGTATCGAAGCAATACAGTTCTAATGCTTCTTAAATCGTCATATCGCATCTCATATCTACGTTTCATGATATGATATAATATTCATTGCGATGTGACCTGTATACCTCGTATTCCTTTCAAAAGAATGTAACTGCGACACTTCCTTGCTGGGAAATGGCGTTTGCAGATGTTTACGTATCGTAGCAATAGTGATAATGCTTCTTAAATCGTCATATTGCATCTCATTTCTATGTTTTATGATAAGATATAATATTACTTGCGAAGTGGCATGTATACCTCGTATTCCTTTCGAAAGAATGTAAATGCGACACTGCCTTGCTAGGATATAGCGTTTGCAGATGTCTCCGTACAGAAGCAATAGAGATATAATGCTTCTCAAAACGCGATATCGCTACTCATTACTATGTTTCATGATAATATATAATATTCACTGTGGAGTGTGATGTATACCTCGTATTCACTTCAAAGAAATGTGAATGCGACACTTCCTTGCTAGGAAATAGCGTTTGCAGATGTCTACGTATCGAAGCAATAGATTTCTAAAGCTTGCTAATTCGCGATATCGCATCGCATTTCTATGTTTCATGATTAGATATAATATTCATTGTGCAGTGTTATGTATATCTCGTTTATACTTCAAATGAATGTAAATGCGACATTTGCTTGCTAGGAAATAGCGTTTGCAGATGTCTACGTATCGCAGCATTAGTGCTCTAATGCTTCTTAAAACGCGATATCGCTTCTCATTTCTATGTTTCCTTATAATATATAATATTCATTGCGAAGTGTCATGTATACCTCGCATACACTTAAAATGAATTAAGTACGACATTTCCTTGCCAGGAAATAGCGTTTGCAGATTTCTACGTATCGTAGCAATAGAGTTCTAATGCTTCAAATACTGCGAAATCGCATAACATTCCTATGTTTCATGATACGATATAATATCCATTGTGGAGTGTTATGTATACCTCGTATTCACTTCAAATGAACGTATTTGCGACACTTCCTTTATAGGAAATGGCGTTTCCAGATGTCTACGTATCGAAGCAAAAGAGTTCTAATACTTCTTAAAACGCGATATCGCATCTAATTTCTATGTATCGTGATAAGATGCAATATTCATTGCGTAGTGGCTTGTATACCTCGTCTACACTTCAAATGAATGTAAATGCGACACTTCCTAGCTAGGAAATAGCGTTTGCTGATGTCTACGTATCGAAGCAATGGAGTTCTAATGCTTCTTATTTAGTCATACCAATTCTCATATCTACGTTCCTTGATAAGATATAATATTCATTGGGAAGTGTCATGTATACCTCGCATACACTTTAATTGAATGTACATGCGACACTTCCTTGCAAGGAAATAGCGTTTGCAGATGTCTACGTAACGAAGCAATAGAGTTCTAAAGCTTGCTAATTCGCGATATCGCATCTCATATCTATGTTTCATGATAATATATAATATTCATTGCGCTAGTTTCATGTATACCTCGCATACAATTCAAACGAATGTGAATGCGACAGTTCCTTGCTGGGAAATAGTGTTTGCAGAAGTCTACGTATCGAAGCAACAGCGTTCTAATGCTTCTTAAATCGTCATATCGCATCTCATTTCTATGTTTCATGATAAGATATAATATTCAGAGTGCAGTGTTATGTATACCTCGTATTCACTTCAAAAGAATGTAAATGCGACACTTCCTTGTTAGGAAGTAGCGTTTGCAGATGTCTACGTATCGAAGCAATAGAGTTCTAATGCTTCTTAAATCGCCATATTACATCACATTTCTATGTTTCATGATAAGATATAATATTCATTGCGAAGTGTCATGTACACCTCGTACTCCTTTCAAAAGAATGTACATGCGACGCTTCCTTGCTAGGAAGTAGCGTTTGCAGATGTCTACGTATCGAAGCAATAGAGTTCTAATGCTTCTTAAATAGCCATATCGCATCTCATTTCTATGTGTCATGATAAGATATAATATTCATTGTGCAGTGTTATGTATATTCCGTCTATACTTCAAATGGATGTAAATGCGACACTTCCTTGCTAGGAAATAGCGTTTGCAGATGTCTACGTATCGTGGCATTAGAGTTCTAATGCTTCTCAAGACGCGATATCGCTACTCATTACTTTGTTTCATGATAATATATAATATTCATTGTGGAGTGTTATGTATACCTCGTATTCGTTTCAAGAGAATGTAAATTCGACACTTCCTTGCTAGGAAGTAGCGTTTGCAAATGTCTACGTATCGAAGCAATAGTGTTCTAATTTTTCTTAAATCGCGGTATCGCATCCCATTTCTATGTTTCATGATAAGATATAATATTCATTGTGCAGTGCTATGTATACCTCGTATTCACTTCAAAAGTATGTAAATGCGACACTTCCTTGCTAGGAAGTTGCGTTTGCAGATGTCTACGTATCGAAGCAAGAGTGTTCTAATACTTCTTAAATCGTCATATCGCATCTCATTCCTATGTTTCATGATAATATACAATATTCATTGTGGAGTGTTATGTATATCTCGTATTCGTTTCAAAAGAATGTAAATGCGACACTTCCTTGCTAGGAAGTAGCGTTTGCAGATGTCTACGTATCGAAGCAGTAGTGTTCTAATGCTTCTTAAATCGCGATATCGCATCTCATTTCTATGTTTCATGACAATATATAATATTCATTGCGAAGTGTCATGTATACCTCGTATTCACTTCAAAAGAATGCAAATGCAACACTTCCTTGCTAGGAAATAGCGTTTGCAGATGTCTACGTATCGAAGCAATAGAGTTCTAAATCTGTCTAATTCGCGATATCGCATCTCATTTCTATGTTTCATGATAAGATATAATATTCATTGTGGGGTGTTATGTATACCTCGTATTCGTTTCAAAAGAATGTAAATGCGACACTTCCTTGCTAGGAAGTAGCGTGTGCAGATGTCTACGTATCGTGGCATTAGAGTTTAATGCTTCTCAAAACGCGATATCACTTCTCATTACTATGTTTCGTGATAATATATAATATTCATTGTGGAGTGTTATGTATACCTCGTATTCACTTCAAAAGAATATAAATGCCACACTTCCTTGCTAGGAAATAGCGTTTGCAGATGTCTACGTATCGAAGCAATAGTTTTCTAATGCCTCTTAAATCGTCATATCGCATCTCATATCTACGTTTCACGATAAGGTATAGTATTCACTGCAAAGTGTCATGTACACCTCGTACTCCTTTCAAAAGAATGTACATGCGACGCTTCCTTGCTAGGAAGTAGCGTTTGCAGATGTCTACGTATCGAAGCAATAGGGTTCTAATGCTTCTTAAATAGCCATATCGCATCTCATTTCTATGTTTCATGATAAGATATAATATTCATTGTGCAGTGTTATGTATATTCCGTCTATACTTCAAATGGATGTAAACGTGACACTTCCTTGCTAGGAAATAGCGTTTGCAGATGTCTACGTATCGTGGCATTAGAGTTCTAATGCTTCTCAAGACGCGATACCGCTACACATTACTTTCTTTCATGATAATATATAATATTCATTGTGGAGTGTTATGTATACCTCGTATTCGTTTCAAGAGAATGTAAATTCGACACTTCCTTGCTAGGAAGTAGCGTTTGCAAATGTCTACGTATCGAAGCAATAGTGTTGTAATTTTTCTTAAATCGCGGTATCGCATCCCATTTCTATGTTTCATGATAAGATATAATATTCATTGTGCAGTGCTATGTATACCTCGTATTCACTTCAAAAGTATGTAAATGCGACACTTCCTTGCTAGGAAGTTGCGTTTGCAGATGTCTACGTATCGAAGCAAGAGTGTTCTAATACTTCTTAAATCGTCATATCGCATCTCATTCCTATGTTTCATGATAATATACAATATTCATTGTGGAGTGTTATGTATATCTCGTATTCGTTTCAAAAGAATGTAAATGCGACACTTCCTTGCTAGGAAGTAGCGTTTGCAGATGTCTACGTATCGAAGCAGTAGTGTTCTAATGCTTCTTAAATCGCGATATCGCATCTCATTTCTATGTTTCATGACAATATATAATATTCATTGCGAAGTGTCATGTATACCTCGTATTCACTTCAAAAGAATGTAAACGCGACACTTCCATGCTAGGAAATGGCGTTTGCAGATGTCTACGTATCGAAGCAATAGAGTTCTAATGCTTCTTAAATCGCGAAATCGCATCTCATTTCTATGTTTCATGATAAGATATAATATTCATTGTGCAGAGTTATGTATATCTCGTCTATACTTCAAATGGATGTAAATTCGACACTTCCTTGCTAGGAAGTAGCGTTTGCAGATGTCTACGTATCGTGGCATTAGAGTTTAATGCTTCTGAAAACGCGATATCGCTTCTCATTACTATGTTTCATGATAATATATAATATTCATTGTGCAGAGTTATGTATATCTCGTCTATACTTCAAATGGATGTAAATGCGACACTTCCTTGCTAGGAAGTAGCGTTTGCAGATGTCTACGTATCGTGGCATTAGAGTTTAATGCTTCTCAAAACCCGAAATCGCTACTCATTACTATGTTTCATGATAATATATAATATTCATTGCGGAGTGTTATGTATACCTCGCATACACTACAAATGAATGTGAATGCGAAAGTTCCTTGCTAGGAAATAGCGTTTGCAGATATCTACGTATTTTGGCATTAGAGTTCAAATGCTTCTCAAGACGCGATATCGCTACTCATTACTTTGTTTCATGATAATATATAATATTCATTGTGGAGTGTTATGTATACCTCGTATTCATTTCCATAGAATGTAATTGCGACACGTCCTTGCTAGGAAGTAGCCTTTGCAGATGTCTACGTATCGAAGCAATAGACATCTAATGCTTCATAAATCGCGATATCGCATCTCATTTCTATGTTTCATGATAAGATATAATATTCATTGCGAAGTGTCACGTATACCTCGTATTCCTTTCAAAAGAATGTAAATGCGACACTTCCTTGCTAGGAAGTAGCGTTTGCAGATGTCTACGTATCGAAGCAACAGTGTTCTAATGCTTCTTAAATCGCGATATCGCATCTCATTTCTATGTTTCATGATAAAATATAATATTCACAGTGCAGTGTTATGTATACCTCGTATTCACTTCAAAAGAATGTAAACGCGACACTTCCATGCTAGGAAATAGCGTTTGCAGATGTCTACGTATCGAAGCAATAGAGTTCTAATGCTTCTTAAATCGCGATATCGCATCTCATTTCTATGTTTCATGATAAGATATGACATTCATTGTGCAGAGTTATGTATATCTCGTCTACACTTCAAAAGAATATAAATGCCACACTTCCTTGCTAGGAAATAGCGTTTGCAGATGTCTACGTATCGAAGCAATAGAGTTCTAGATCTTTCTAATTCGCGATATCGCATCTCATTTCTATGTTTCATGATAAGATATAATATTCATTGTGGAGTGTTATGTATACCTCGTACTCGTTTCAAAAGAATGTAAATGCGACACTTCCTTGCTAGGAAGTAGCCTTTGCAGATGTCTACGTATCGTGGCATTAGAGTTTAATGCTTCTCAAAACGCGATATCACTTCTCATTACTATGATTCGTGATAATATATAATATTCATTGTGGAGTGTTATGTATACCTCGTATTCACTTCAAAAGAATATAAATGCCACACTTCCTTGCTAGGAAATAGCGTTTGCAGATGTCTACGTATCGTGGCATTAGAGTTCTAATGCTTCTCAAAACGCGATATCGCTACTCATTACTTTGTTTCATGATAATATATAATATTCAATGTGGAGTGTTATGTATACCTCGTATTCGTTTCAAGAGAATGTAAATTCGACACTTCCTTGCTAGGAAGTAGCGTTTGCAAATGTCTACGTATCGAAGCAATAGTGTTCTAATTTTTCATAAATCGCGGTATCGCAACCCATTTCTGTGTTTCATGATAAGATATAATCTTCATTGTGCAGTGCTATGTATACCTCCTATTCACTTCAAAAGTATGTAAATGCGACACTTCCTTGCTAGGAAGTTGCGTTTGCAGATGTCTACGTATCGAAGCAAGAGTGTTCTAATGCTTCTTAAATCGTCATATCGCATCTCATATCTACGTTTCACGATAAGATATAATATTCACAGTGCAGTGTTATGTATACCTCGTATTCACTTCAAAAGAATGTAAACGCGACACTTCCATGCTAGGAAATAGCGTTTGCAGATGTCTACGTATCGAAGCAATAGAGTTCCAATGCTTCTTAAATCGCGATATCGCATCTCATTTCTATGTTTCATGACACGATATAATATTCACTGTGCAGTGTTATGTATACCTCGTATTCACTTCAAAGGAATGTAAATGCGGCACTTCCTTGCTAGGAAGTAGCGTTGGCAGATGTCTACGTATCGAAGCAATAGACATCTAATGCTTCATAAATCGCCATATCGCATCTCATTTCTATGTTTCATGATAAGATATAATATTCATTGCGAAGTGTTATGTATACCTCGTATTCACTTCAAAAGAATGTAAATGCGACACTTCCTTGCAAGGTAATAGCCTTTGCAGATGTCTACGTATCGAAGCAATGCATTTCTAAATCTTGCTAATTCGCGATATCGAATCTCACATCTATGTTAAATGATAATTTATAATATTTATTGCGAAATGTCATGTATACCTCGCATACACTTCAAATGAATGTGAATGCGACAGTTCCTTGCTAGGAAATAGTGATTGCTGATGTCTACGTATCGATGTAATAGAGATCTAATGCTTCTTAGATCGCGATATAGCATCTCATTTCTATGTTTCATGATAATATATAATACTCATTGTGAAGTGTTATGTATACCTCGTATTCACTACAAAAGAATGTAAATGTGACACCTCCTTGCTAGGAAATAGCGTTTGCAGATGTCTACGTATCGATCCAATAGACTTCTAATGCTTCTTAAATCGCCATATCGCATCTCATTTCTGTGTTTCATGACAAGATATAGTATTAATTGTGCGGTGTTATGTATATCTCGTCAATACTTCAATTGAACGTAAATGCGACACTTCCTTGCTAGGAAATAGTGTTTGCAGATGTCTACGATTCGTGGCATTAGAGTTCTAATGCTTCATAAATCGCCATATCGCATCTCATTTCCATGTTTCATGATAAGATATAATATTCATTGCGAAGTGTTATGTATACCTCGTATTCACTTCAGAAGAATGTAAATGCGACACTTCCTTGCTAGGAAGTAGCGTTTGCAGATGTCTACGTATCGAACCAATAGATTTCTAATGCTTCTTAAATCGCCACATCGCATCTCATTTCTATGTTTCATGATAAGATATAATATTCATTGTGCTGTGTCAGTTATATCTCGTCTATACTTCAAATGAATGTAAATGCGACACTTCCTTCCTGGGAAATGTCGTTTGCAGATGTTTACGTATCGTGGCATTAGAGGTCTAATGCTTCTCAAAACGCGAAATCGCTACTCATTACTATGTTTCATGATAATATATAATATTCATTGCGGAGTGCTATGTATACCTCGCATACACTACAAATGAATGTGAATGCGACAGTTCCTTGCTAGGAAATAGCGTTTGCAGATATCTACGTATTGTGGCATTAGAGTTCTAATGCTTCTCAAGACGCGATATCGCTACTCATTACTTTGTTTCATGATAATATATAATATTCATTGTGGAGTGTTAAGTACACCTCGTACTCCTTTCAAAAGAATGGACATGCGACGCTTCCTTGCTAGGAAGTAGCGTTCGCAGATGTCTACGTATCGAAGCAATAGAGTTCTAATGCTTCTTAAATAGCCATATCGCATCTCATTTCTATGTTTCATGAGAAGATATAATATTCATTGTGCAGTGTTATGTATATTCCGTCTATACTTCAAATGGATGTAAATGCGACACTTCCTTGCTAGGAAATAGCGTTTGCAGATATCTACGTATCGTGGCATTAGAGTTCTAATGCTTCTCAAAACGCGATATCGCTACTCATTACTTTGTTTCATGATAATATACAATATTCATTGTGGAGTGTTATGTATACCTCGTATTCACTTCAATAGAATGTAAATGCGACACTTCCTTGCTAGGAAATAGCGTTTGCAGATGTCTACGTATCGAAGCAATAGTGTTCTAATACTTCTTAAATCGCGATATCGCATCTCATTTCTATGTTTCATGACAATATATAATATTCATAGCGAAGTGTCATGTATACCTCGTATTCGTCTCAAAAGAATGTAAATGCGAAACTTCCTTGCTAGGAAGTAGCGTTTGCAGATGTCTGCGTATCGAAGCAATAGTGTTCTAATGCTTCTTAAATCGCGATATCGCATCTCATTTCTATGTTTCATGACACTATATAATATTCATTTGAAGTGCCATGTATACCTCGCATACACTTAAAATGAATGTAAATGCGACACTTCCTTGCTAGGAAATAGCATTTGCAGATGTCTACGTATCGAAGTAATAGACATCTAATGCTTCATAAATCGCGATATCGCATCTCATTTCTATGTTTCATGGTAAGATATAATATTCATTGCGAAGTGTCATGCACACCTCGTACTCCTTTCAAAAGAATGCACATGCGACGCTTCCTTACTAGGAAGTAGCGCTTGCAGATGTCTACGTATCGAAGCAATAGAGTTCTAATGCTTCTTAAATAGCCATATCGCACCTCATTTCTATGTTTCATGATAAGATATAATAGTCATTGTGCAGTGTTATGTATATTCCGTCTATACTTCAAATGGATGTAAATGCGACACTTCCTTGCTAGGAAATTGCATTTGCAGATGTCTACGTATCATGGCATTAGAGTTCTAATGCTTCTCAAAACGCGATATCGCTACTCATTACTCTGTTTCATGATAATATATAATATTCATTGTGGAGTGTTATGTATACCTCGTATTCACTTCAATAGAATGTAAATGCGACACTTCCTTGCTAGGAAATAGCGTTTGCAGATGTCTACGTACCGAAGCAATAGATTTCTAAATCTTTCTAATTCGCGATATCGCATCTCATTTCTATGTCTCATGATAAGAAATAATATTCATTGTGGAGTGTCATGTATACCTCGCATTCGTCTCAAAAGAATATAAATGCGACACTTCCTTGCTAGGAAGTAGCGTTTGCAGATGACTACGTATCGTGGCATTAGATTTCTAATGCTTTCAAAACGCGATATCATTACTCATTACTATGTTTCATGATAATATATAATATTCATTGTGGTGTGTTATGTATACCTCGTATTCACTTCAAAAGAATGTAAATGCGACACTTCCTTGGTAGGTAGTAGCGTTTGCAGATGTCTACGTATCGAAGCAATAGAGTTCTAATGCTTCTTAAATCGTCATATCGCATCACATATCTACGTTTCGTGATATGATATAATATTCATTGCGATGTGTCATGTATACCTCGTATTCTTTTCAAAAGAATGTAACTGCGACACTTCCTTGCTGGGAAATAGCGTTTGCTGATGTCTTCGTATCGAAGCAATAGAGTTCTAAAGCTTCTTAAATCGCGATATCGCTTCTCATTTCTATGTTTCATGATAAGATATAATATTCATTGTGCAGTGTTATGTATACCTCGTATTCACTTCAAATGTATGTAAATGCTACACTTCCATGCCAGGAAATAGCGTTAGCGTTTGCAGATGTCTACGTATCGTAGCATTAGAGATCTAATGCTTCTCAAAACGCGATATCGCTATTCATTTCTATGTTTCGTGATAATATATAATATTCATTGCGAAGTGCCATGTATATCCCGCAAACACTTCAATTGAATGTACATGCGACACTTCCTTGCTAGGAAATAGCGTTTGCAGATGTCTACGTATCGAAGCAATAGAATTCCAAAGCTTCTCAAATCGCGATATCGCATCTCATTTCTATGTTTCATGAAAAGATATAATATTCATTGTGGAGTATTATGTATACCTCGTATTCACTTCAAAAGAATGTAAACGCGACACTTCCTTGCTAGGAAGTAGCGTTTTGCAGATGTCTACGTATCGAAGCAATAAAGTTCTAATGCTTCTTGAATCGCCATATCGCATCTCATTTCTATGTTTCATGAAAAGATATAATATTCATTGTGCAGTGTTATGTATACCTCGTATTCACTTCAAAAGAATGTAAATGCGACACTTCCTTGCTAGGAAATAGCGTTTGCAGATGTCTATGTGTCGTAGAGTTAGTTCTCTAATGCTACTCAAAACGCGACAGCGTTTCTCATTTCTATGTTTGATGATAGTATATAATATTCATCGAGTAGTGTCATGTATACCTTGCATACACTTCAAATGAATGTAAATGCGACACTTCCTTCCTAGGAAATAGCGTTTGAAGATGTCTACGTATCGTGGCATTAGTGTTCGATATCTTCTCAAAACGCGATATCGCTTCTCATTTCTATGTTTCTTTATAATATATAATATTCATTGCGAAGTGTCATGTATACCTCGCATGCACTTAAAATGAATTAAATGCGACATTTCCTTGCTAGGAAGTAGCGTTTACAGATGTCTAAGTATAGATGCAATAGAAATCTAACGCTTCTTAAATCGCCATATTGCATCCCATTTCCATGTTTCATGATAAGAAATAATACTCATTGTGGAGTCTTATGTATACGTCGTATTTCCTTCAGTAGAATGTAACCGCGACACATCCTTGCCAGCAAATAGCGTTTGCAGATGTCTACGTATCGTGGCATAAGAGTTCTAATGCTTCTCAAAACGCGATATCGCTATTCACTACTATGTTTCATGATAAGATATAATATTCACTGTGCAGCGTTATGTATACTTCGTATTCACTTCAAAAGAATGTAAATGCGACACTTCCTTGCTAGGAAATAGCTTTTGCAGATGTCTACGTATCGTAGCATTAGTGCTCTAATGCTTCTCAAAACGCGTCATCGTTTCTCCTTTCTATGTTTCATGATAGTATATAATATTCATTGCGTAGTGTCATGTATACCTCGCATACACTTCAAATGAATGTAAATGCGACAATTCCTTGCTTGGAAATAGCGTTTGCAGATGTCTAGGTATCGAAGCAATAGAGTTCTAATGCTTCTTAAATCGCCATATTGCATCTCATTCCTATGTTTCATTATAAGATATAATATTCATTGTGGAGTGTTATGTATAAATCGTATTCACTTCAAAAGTATAAAAATGCGACACTTCCTTGCCAGGAAATAGCGTTTGCAGATGTCTACGTAACATAGCATTAGAGTTCTAATGCTTCTCAAAACGCGATATCGCTACTCATTACTATGTTTCATGATAATATATGATATTCACTGTGGAGTGTTATGTATACCTCGTATTCATTTCAAAAGAATGTAAATGCGACACTTCCTTGCTAGGAAATAGCGTTTGCAGATGTCTACGTATCGTAGCATTAGTGCTCTAATGCTTCTCAAAACGCGACAGCGTTTCTCCTTCCTATGTTTCATGATAGTATACAATATTCATTGCGTAGTGCCATGTATACCTCGCATACACTTCAAATGAATGTAAATGCGACAATTCCTTGCCAGCAAATAGCGTTTGCAGATGTCTACGTATCGTGGCATAAGAGTTCTAATGCTTCTCAAAACGCGATATCGCTATTCACTACTATGTTTCATGATAAGATATAATATTCACTGTGCAGCGTTATGTATACTTCGTATTCACTTCAAAAGAATGTAAATGCGACACTTCCTTGCTAGGAAATAGCGTTTGCAGATGTCTACGTATCGTAGCATTAGTGCTCTAATGCTTCTCAAAACGCGACAGCGTTTCTCATTTCTATGTTTCATGATAGTATATAATATTCATCGAGTAGTGTCATGTATACCTTACATGCACTTCAAATGAATGTAAATGCGACACTTCCTTGCTAGGAAATAGCGTTTGCTGATGTCTTCGTATCGAAGCAGTAGGGTTCTAAAGCTTCCTTAATCGCGATGTCGCATCTCATATCTATGTTTCATGATACTATATAATATTCATTGCGAAGTGTCACGTATACCTCGCGTACACTTCAAACGAATGTAAATGCGACACTTCCTTGCTAGGAAATAGCGTTTGCAGATGTCTACGTATCGTAGCATTAGTGCTCTAATATTTCTCAAAACGCGACATCGTTGCTCCTTTCTATGTTTCATGATAGTATACAATATTCATTGCGTAGTGCCATGTATACCTCGCATACACTTCAAATGAATGTAAATGCGACAATACCTTGCTTGGATGTAGCGTTCGCAGATGTCTACGTATCGAAGCAATAGAATTCTAATGCTAATTAAATCGCCATATTGCATCTCATTCCTACGTTTCATGATAAGATACAATATTTATTGTGGACTCTTATGTATACCTCGTATTCACTTCAAATGTATGTAAATGCGACACTTCCTTGCTAGGAAATAGCGTTTGCTGATGTCTTCGTATCGAAGCAATAGAGTTCTAAAGCTTCTTAAATCGCGATATCGCTTCTCATTTCTATGTTTCATGATAAGATATAATATTCATTGTGCAGTGTTATGTATATCTCGCATACACTTCAATTGAATGTAAATGCGACACTTCCTTGCTAGGAAATAGCGTTTGCAGATGTCTGCGTATCGTGGCATTAGAGTTCTAATGCTTCTTAAATCGCGATATCGCATCTCATTTCTATGTTTCATGATAAGATATAATATTCATTGTGCAGTGTTATGTATATCTCGTCTATAATTCAAATGAATGTAAATGCGACACTTCCTTCCTAGGAAATAGCGTTTGAAGATGTCTACGTATCGTGGCATTAGAGTTCTATATCTTCTCAAAACGCGATATCGCTTCTCATTTCTATGTTTCTTTATAATATATAATATTCATTGCGAAGTGTCATGTATACCTCGCATACACTTAAAATGAATTAAATGCGACATTTCCTTGCTAGGAAGTAGCGTTTGCAGATGTCTACGTATCGAAGCAATAGATTTCTAAAGCTTGCTAATTCGCGGTATCGCATCTCATATCTATGTTTCATGATAATATATAATATTCATTACGAAGTGTCACGTATACCTCGCATACACTTCAAACGAATGTAAATACGACACTTCCTTGCTAGGAAATAGCGTTTGCAGATGCCTACGTATCGTAGCATTAGTTCTCTAATGCTACTCAAAACGCGACAGCGTTTCTCATTTCTATGTTTGATGATAGTATATAATATTCATCGAGTAGTGTCATGTATACCTTGCATACACTTCAAATGAATGTAAATGCGACACTTCCTTCCTAGGAAATAGCGTTTGAAGATGTCTACGTATCGTGGCATTAGAGTTCTATATCTTCTCAAAACGCGATATCGCTTCTCATTTCAATGTTTCTTTATAATATATAATATTCATTGCGAAGTGTCATGTATACATCGCATGCACTTAAAATAAATTAAATGCGACATTTCCTTGCTAGGAAGTCGCGTTTACAGATGTCTACGTATAGATGCAATAGAAATCTAACGCTCCTTAAATCGCCATATTGCATCCCATTTCTATGTTTCATGATAAGAAATAATACTCATTGTGGAGTCTTATGTATACGTCGTATTTACTTCAATAGAATGTAACCGCGACACATCCTTGCCAGCAAATAGCGTTTGCAGATGTCTACGTATCGTGGCATAAGATTTCTAATGCTTCTCAAAACGCGATATCGCTATTCACTACTATGTTTCATGATAAGATATAATATTCACTGTGCAGCGTTATGTATACTTCGTATTCACTTCAAAAGAATGTAAATGCGACACTTCCTTGCTAGGAAATAGCTTTTGCAGATGTCTACGTATCGTAGCATTAGTGCTCTAATGCTTCTCAAAACGCGTCATCGTTTCTCCTTTCTATGTTTCATGATAGTATATAATATTCATTGCGTAGTGTCATGTATACCTCGCATACACTTCAAATGAATGTAAATGCGACAATTCCTTGCTTGGAAATAGCGTTTGCAGATGTCTAGGTATCGAAGCAATAGAGTTCTAATGCATCTTAAATCGCCATATTGCATCTCATTCCTATGTTTCATGATAATATATAATATTCACTGTGGAGTGTTATGTATACCTCGTATTCATTTCAAAAGTATGTAAATGCGACACTTCCTTGCTAGGAAATAGCGTTTGCAGATGTCTACGTATCGAAGCAATAGATTTCTAAAGCTTGCTAATTCGCGATATCGCATCTCATATCTATGTTTTATGATAATATATAATATTCATTGCGAAGTGTCACGTATACCTCGCATACACTTCAAACGAATGTAAATGCGACACTTCCTTGCTAGGAAATAGCGTTTGCAGCTGTCTACGTATCGTAGCATTAGTGCTCTAATGCTTCTCAAAACGCGACAGCGTTTCTCTTTTCTATGTTTCATGATAGTATATAATATTCATCGAGTAGTGTCATGTATACCTTACATACACTTCAAATGAATGTAAATGCGACACTTCCTTGCTAGGAAATAGCGTTTGCTGATGTCTTCGTATCGAAGCAGTAGGGTTCTAAAGCTTCCTTAATCGCGATATCGCATCTCATATCTATGTTTCATGATACGATATAATATTCATTGCGAAGTGTCACGTATACCTCGCGTACACTTCAAACGAATGTAAATGCGACACTTCCTTGCTAGGAAATAGCGTTTGCAGATGTCTACGTATCGTAGCATTAGTGCTCTAATATTTCTCAAAACGCGACATCGTTTCTCCTTTCTATGTTTCATGATAGTATATAATATTCATTGCGTAGTGTCATGTATACCTCGCATACAATTCAAATGAATGTAAATGCGACAATACCTTGCTTGGATGTAGCGTTCGCAGATGTCTACGTATCGAAGCAATAGAGTTCTAATGCTTCTTAAATCGCCATATCGCATCTCATTTCTATGTTTCATGATAAGGTATAATATTTATTGTGCAGTGTTATGTATATCTCGTCTATACTTCAAATTAATGTAAATGCGACACTTCCTTGCTAGGAAATAGCGTTTGCAGATGTCTACGTATCGAAGCAATAGTGTCTAATTCCTCTTAAATCGCGATATCGCCTCTCATTTCTATGTTTCATGATAAGATATAATATTCATTGCGCAGTGTTATGTATATCTGATTTATACTTCAAATGAATGTAAATGCGACACTTCCTTGCTAGGAAATAGCGTTTGCAGATGTCTGCGAATCGTGGCATTAGAGTTCTAATGCTTCTCAAAACGCGGTATCGCTATTCATTTCTATGTTTCGTGATAATATATAATATTCACTGCGAAGTGCCATGTATATCTCGCATACACTTCAATTGAATGTAAATGCGACACTTCCTTGCTAGGAAATAGCGTTTGCAGATGTCTGCGTATCGTGGCATTAGAGTTCTAATGCTTCTCAAAACGCGGTATCGCGTCTCATTTCTATGTTTCAAGATAGTATATAATATTCATCGGGTAGTGTCATGTATACCTTGCATACACATCAATTGAATGTAAATGCGACACTTCCTTGCTAGGAAATAGCGTTTGCAGATGTCTGCGTATCGTGGCATTAGCGTTCTAACGCTTCTCAAAACGCGGTATCGCTTCTCATTTCTATGTTTCAAGATAGTATATAATATTCATCGGGTAGTGTCATGTATACCTTGCATACACTTCAATTGAATGTAAATGCGACATTTCCTTGCTAGGAAGTAGCGTTTACAGATGTCTACGTATGGATGCAATAGAATTCTAACGCTTCTTAGATCGTCATATCGCATCTCATTTCTATGTTTCATGATAATATATAATATTCACTGTGGAGTGTTATGTACACCTCGTATTCACTTCAAAAGAATGTAAATGCGACACTTCCTTGCTTGGAAATAGCGTTTGCAGATGTCTATGTATCGTGGCATTAGAGTTCTATATCTTGTCAAAACGCGATATCGCTTCTCATTTCTTCGTTTCTTTATAATATATAATATTCATTGCGAAGTGTCATGTATACCTCGCATACACTTAAAATGAATTAAATGCGACATTTCCTTGCTAGGAAGTAGCGTTTACAGATGTCTACGTATAGATGCAATAGAATTCTAACGCTTCTTAGATCGTCATGTCGCATCTCATTTCTATGTTTCATTATAATATATAACATTCACTGTGGAGTGTTATGTACACCTCGTATTCACATCAAAAGAATGTAAATGCGACACTTCCTTGCTTGGAAGTAGCGTTTGCAGATGTCTACGTATCGAAGCAATAGAGTTCTAATGCTTCTTAAATCGCCATATCGCATCTCATTTTTATGATTCATGATAAGATATAATATTCACTGTGCAGTGTTATGTATACCTCGTATTCACTTCAGAAGAATGTAAATGCGACACTTCCTTGCTAGGAAATAGCGTTTGCAGATGTCTACGTATCGTAGCATTAGAGTTCTAATGCTTCTCAGAACGCGATATCGCTACACATTACTATGTTTCATCATAATATATAATATTCACTGTGAAGTGTTATGTATACCTCGTATTCATTTCAAAAGAATGTAAATGCGACACTTCCTTGCTAGGAAATAGCGTTTGCAGATGCCTACGTATCGAAGCAATAGGTTTCTAAAGCTTGCTAATTCGCGATATCGCATCTCATATCTATGTTTCATGATAATATATAATATTCATTGCGAAGTGTCACGTATACCTCGCATACACTTCAAACGAATGTAAACGCCACACTTCCTTGCTAGGAAATAGCGTTTGCAGATGTCTACGTATCGTAGCATTAGTGCTCTAATGCTTCTCAAAACGCGACAGCGTTTCTCATTTCTATGTTTCATGATAGTATATAATATTCATCGAGTAGTGTCATGTATACCTTGCATACACTTCAAATGAATGTAAATGCGACACTTCCTTGCTGGGAAATAGCGTTTGCAGATGTCTACGTATCGTAGCATTAGAGTTCTAATGCATCTCAAAACGCGATATCGCTACACATTACTATGTTTCATGACAATATATAATATTCACTGTGGAGCGTTATGTATACCTCGTATTCATTTCAAAAGAATGTAAATGCGACACTTCCCTGCTAGGAAATAGCGTTTGCAGATGCCTACGTATCGAAGCAATAGATTTCTAAAGCTTGCTAATTCGCGATGTCGCATCTCATATCTATGTTTCATGATAATATATAATATTCATTGCGAAGTGTCACGTATACCTCGCATACACTTCAAACGAATGTAAATGCGACACTTCCTTGCTAGGAAATAGCGTTTGCAGATGTCTACGTATCGTAGCATTAGTGCTCTAATGCTTCTCAAAACGCGACAGCGTTTCTCATTTCTATGTTTCATGATAGTATATAATATTCATCGAGTAGTGTCATGTATAACTTGCATACACTTCAAATGAATGTAAATGCGACACTTCCTTGCTAGGAAATAGCGTCTGCTGATGTCTACGTATCGAAGCAATAGAGTTCTGAAGCTTTTTAAATCGCGATATCGAATTTCATTTCTATGTTTCATGATAAGATATAATATTCATTGTTCAGTGTTATGTATATCTCGTCAATACTTCAAATGAATGTAAATGCGACACTTCCTTGCTAGGAAGTAGCGTTTGCAGATGTCTACGTATCGAAGCAATAGGGTTCTAAAGCTTGCTAATTCGCGATATAGCATCTCATTTCTATGTTTCATGATAATATATAATATTCATTGCGAAGTGTCATGTACACCTCGCATACGCTTCAAATGAATGAGAATGCCACAGTTCCTTGCTAGGAAATAGCGTTTGCAGATGTCTACGTATCGAAGCAATGGAGCTCTAAAGTTTCTTAAATAGCGATATCGTATCTCATTTCTATGTTTCATGATAAGATATAATATTCATTGTGTAGTGTTATGTATACCTCGTATTTACTTCAAAAGAATTTAAAGGCGACACTTCCTTGCCAGGTAATAGAGTTTGCAGTTGTCTACGTATCGCAGCATTACAGCTCTAATGCTTCTCAAAACGCGATATCGCTACTCATTACTATGTTTCATGATAATAAGCAACATTCATTGTGGATTGTTATGTATACCTCGTATTCACTTCAAAAGAATGTTAATGCGACACTTCCTTGCTTGGAAATAGCGCTTGCAGATGTCTACGTATCGAAGCAATAGAGTTCTAATGCTTCTTAGATCGCCAAATTGCATCTCATTTCTATGTTTCATGATAAGATATAATATTCATTGTGCAGTGTTATGTATATCTCGTCTATACTTCAAATGAATGTAAATGCGACACTTCCTTGCTAGGAAATAGCGTTTGCAGATGTCTACGTATCGAAGCAATGGGGTTCTAAAGCTTGCTAATTCGCGATATCGCATCTCATTTCTATGTTTCATGATAATATATAATATTCATTACGAAGTGTCATGTACACCTCGCATACACTTCAAATGAATGTGAATGCGACACTTCCTTGCTAGGAAATAGCGTTTGCAGCTGTCTACGTATCGTAGCATTAGTGCTCTAATGCTTCTCAAAACGCGACAGCGTTTCTCTTTTCTATGTTTCATGATAGTATATAATATTCATCGAGTAGTGTCATGTATACCTTACATACACTTCAAATGAATGTAAATGCGACACTTCCTTGCTAGGAAATAGCGTTTGCTGATGTCTTCGTATCGAAGCAGTAGGGTTCTAAAGCTTCCTTAATCGCGATATCGCATCTCATATCTATGTTTCATGATACGATATAATATTCATTGCGAAGTGTCACGTATACCTCGCGTACACTTCAAACGAATGTAAATGCGACACTTCCTTGCTAGGAAATAGCGTTTGCAGATGTCTACGTATCGTAGCATTAGTGCTCTAATATTTCTCAAAACGCGACATCGTTTCTCCTTTCTATGTTTCATGATAGTATATAATATTCATTGCGTAGTGTCATGTATACCTCGCATACAATTCAAATGAATGTAAATGCGACAATACCTTGCTTGGATGTAGCGTTCGCAGATGTCTACGTATCGAAGCAATAGAGTTCTAATGCTTCTTAAATCGCCATATCGCATCTCATTTCTATGTTTCATGATAAGGTATAATATTTATTGTGCAGTGTTATGTATATCTCGTCTATACTTCAAATTAATGTAAATGCGACACTTCCTTGCTAGGAAATAGCGTTTGCAGATGTCTACGTATCGAAGCAATAGTGTCTAATTCCTCTTAAATCGCGATATCGCCTCTCATTTCTATGTTTCATGATAAGATATAATATTCATTGCGCAGTGTTATGTATATCTGATTTATACTTCAAATGAATGTAAATGCGACACTTCCTTGCTAGGAAATAGCGTTTGCAGATGTCTGCGAATCGTGGCATTAGAGTTCTAATGCTTCTCAAAACGCGGTATCGCTATTCATTTCTATGTTTCGTGATAATATATAATATTCACTGCGAAGTGCCATGTATATCTCGCATACACTTCAATTGAATGTAAATGCGACACTTCCTTGCTAGGAAATAGCGTTTGCAGATGTCTGCGTATCGTGGCATTAGAGTTCTAATGCTTCTCAAAACGCGGTATCGCGTCTCATTTCTATGTTTCAAGATAGTATATAATATTCATCGGGTAGTGTCATGTATACCTTGCATACACATCAATTGAATGTAAATGCGACACTTCCTTGCTAGGAAATAGCGTTTGCAGATGTCTGCGTATCGTGGC
Organism: Xylocopa sonorina; assembly: GCF_050948175.1. Classification (NCBI taxonomy): domain Eukaryota; kingdom Metazoa; phylum Arthropoda; class Insecta; order Hymenoptera; family Apidae; genus Xylocopa; species Xylocopa sonorina. Next base: position 4,506,339 of record NW_027490091.1, read on the forward strand.
ATTAGCGTTCTAACGCTTCTCAAAACGCGGTATCGCTTCTCATTTCTATGTTTCAAGATAGTATATAATATTCATCGGGTAGTGTCATGTATACCTTGCATACACTTCAATTGAATGTAAATGCGACATTTCCTTGCTAGGAAGTAGCGTTTACAGATGTCTACGTATGGATGCAATAGAATTCTAACGCTTCTTAGATCGTCATATCGCATCTCATTTCTATGTTTCATGATAATATATAATATTCACTGTGGAGTGTTATGTACACCTCGTATTCACTTCAAAAGAATGTAAATGCGACACTTCCTTGCTTGGAAATAGCGTTTGCAGATGTCTATGTATCGTGGCATTAGAGTTCTATATCTTGTCAAAACGCGATATCGCTTCTCATTTCTTCGTTTCTTTATAATATATAATATTCATTGCGAAGTGTCATGTATACCTCGCATACACTTAAAATGAATTAAATGCGACATTTCCTTGCTAGGAAGTAGCGTTTACAGATGTCTACGTATAGATGCAATAGAATTCTAACGCTTCTTAGATCGTCATGTCGCATCTCATTTCTATGTTTCATTATAATATATAACATTCACTGTGGAGTGTTATGTACACCTCGTATTCACATCAAAAGAATGTAAATGCGACACTTCCTTGCTTGGAAGTAGCGTTTGCAGATGTCTACGTATCGAAGCAATAGAGTTCTAATGCTTCTTAAATCGCCATATCGCATCTCATTTTTATGATTCATGATAAGATATAATATTCACTGTGCAGTGTTATGTATACCTCGTATTCACTTCAGAAGAATGTAAATGCGACACTTCCTTGCTAGGAAATAGCGTTTGCTGATGTCTTCGTATCGAAGCAGTAGGGTTCTAAAGCTTCCTTAATCGCGATATCGCATCTCATATCTATGTTTCATGATACGATATAATATTCATTGCGAAGTGTCACGTATACCTCGCGTACACTTCAAACGAATGTAAATGCGACACTTCCTTGCTAGGAAATAGCGTTTGCAGATGTCTACGTATCGTAGCATTAGTGCTCTAATATTTCTCAAAACGCGACATCGTTTCTCCTTTCTATGTTTCATGATAGTATATAATATTCATTGCGTAGTGTCATGTATACCTCGCATACAATTCAAATGAATGTAAATGCGACAATACCTTGCTTGGATGTAGCGTTCGCAGATGTCTACGTATCGAAGCAATAGAGTTCTAATGCTTCTTAAATCGCCATATCGCATCTCATTTCTATGTTTCATGATAAGGTATAATATTTATTGTGCAGTGTTATGTATATCTCGTCTATACTTCAAATTAATGTAAATGCGACACTTCCTTGCTAGGAAATAGCGTTTGCAGATGTCTACGTATCGAAGCAATAGTGTCTAATTCCTCTTAAATCGCGATATCGCCTCTCATTTCTATGTTTCATGATAAGATATAATATTCATTGCGCAGTGTTATGTATATCTGATTTATACTTCAAATGAATGTAAATGCGACACTTCCTTGCTAGGAAATAGCGTTTGCAGATGTCTGCGAATCGTGGCATTAGAGTTCTAATGCTTCTCAAAACGCGGTATCGCTATTCATTTCTATGTTTCGTGATAATATATAATATTCACTGCGAAGTGCCATGTATATCTCGCATACACTTCAATTGAATGTAAATGCGACACTTCCTTGCTAGGAAATAGCGTTTGCAGATGTCTGCGTATCGTGGCATTAGAGTTCTAATGCTTCTCAAAACGCGGTATCGCGTCTCATTTCTATGTTTCAAGATAGTATATAATATTCATCGGGTAGTGTCATGTATACCTTGCATACACATCAATTGAATGTAAATGCGACACTTCCTTGCTAGGAAATAGCGTTTGCAGATGTCTGCGTATCGTGGCATTAGCGTTCTAACGCTTCTCAAAACGCGGTATCGCTTCTCATTTCTATGTTTCAAGATAGTATATAATATTCATCGGGTAGTGTCATGTATACCTTGCATACACTTCAATTGAATGTAAATGCGACATTTCCTTGCTAGGAAGTAGCGTTTACAGATGTCTACGTATGGATGCAATAGAATTCTAACGCTTCTTAGATCGTCATATCGCATCTCATTTCTATGTTTCATGATAATATATAATATTCACTGTGGAGTGTTATGTACACCTCGTATTCACTTCAAAAGAATGTAAATGCGACACTTCCTTGCTTGGAAATAGCGTTTGCAGATGTCTATGTATCGTGGCATTAGAGTTCTATATCTTGTCAAAACGCGATATCGCTTCTCATTTCTTCGTTTCTTTATAATATATAATATTCATTGCGAAGTGTCATGTATACCTCGCATACACTTAAAATGAATTAAATGCGACATTTCCTTGCTAGGAAGTAGCGTTTACAGATGTCTACGTATAGATGCAATAGAATTCTAACGCTTCTTAGATCGTCATGTCGCATCTCATTTCTATGTTTCATTATAATATATAACATTCACTGTGGAGTGTTATGTACACCTCGTATTCACATCAAAAGAATGTAAATGCGACACTTCCTTGCTTGGAAGTAGCGTTTGCAGATGTCTACGTATCGAAGCAATAGAGTTCTAATGCTTCTTAAATCGCCATATCGCATCTCATTTTTATGATTCATGATAAGATATAATATTCACTGTGCAGTGTTATGTATACCTCGTATTCACTTCAGAAGAATGTAAATGCGACACTTCCTTGCTAGGAAATAGCGTTTGCAGATGTCTACGTATCGTAGCATTAGAGTTCTAATGCTTCTCAGAACGCGATATCGCTACACATTACTATGTTTCATCATAATATATAATATTCACTGTGAAGTGTTATGTATACCTCGTATTCATTTCAAAAGAATGTAAATGCGACACTTCCTTGCTAGGAAATAGCGTTTGCAGATGCCTACGTATCGAAGCAATAGGTTTCTAAAGCTTGCTAATTCGCGATATCGCATCTCATATCTATGTTTCATGATAATATATAATATTCATTGCGAAGTGTCACGTATACCTCGCATACACTTCAAACGAATGTAAACGCCACACTTCCTTGCTAGGAAATAGCGTTTGCAGATGTCTACGTATCGTAGCATTAGTGCTCTAATGCTTCTCAAAACGCGACAGCGTTTCTCATTTCTATGTTTCATGATAGTATATAATATTCATCGAGTAGTGTCATGTATACCTTGCATACACTTCAAATGAATGTAAATGCGACACTTCCTTGCTGGGAAATAGCGTTTGCAGATGTCTACGTATCGTAGCATTAGAGTTCTAATGCATCTCAAAACGCGATATCGCTACACATTACTATGTTTCATGACAATATATAATATTCACTGTGGAGCGTTATGTATACCTCGTATTCATTTCAAAAGAATGTAAATGCGACACTTCCCTGCTAGGAAATAGCGTTTGCAGATGCCTACGTATCGAAGCAATAGATTTCTAAAGCTTGCTAATTCGCGATGTCGCATCTCATATCTATGTTTCATGATAATATATAATATTCATTGCGAAGTGTCACGTATACCTCGCATACACTTCAAACGAATGTAAATGCGACACTTCCTTGCTAGGAAATAGCGTTTGCAGATGTCTACGTATCGTAGCATTAGTGCTCTAATGCTTCTCAAAACGCGACAGCGTTTCTCATTTCTATGTTTCATGATAGTATATAATATTCATCGAGTAGTGTCATGTATAACTTGCATACACTTCAAATGAATGTAAATGCGACACTTCCTTGCTAGGAAATAGCGTCTGCTGATGTCTACGTATCGAAGCAATAGAGTTCTGAAGCTTTTTAAATCGCGATATCGAATTTCATTTCTATGTTTCATGATAAGATATAATATTCATTGTTCAGTGTTATGTATATCTCGTCAATACTTCAAATGAATGTAAATGCGACACTTCCTTGCTAGGAAGTAGCGTTTGCAGATGTCTACGTATCGAAGCAATAGGGTTCTAAAGCTTGCTAATTCGCGATATAGCATCTCATTTCTATGTTTCATGATAATATATAATATTCATTGCGAAGTGTCATGTACACCTCGCATACGCTTCAAATGAATGAGAATGCCACAGTTCCTTGCTAGGAAATAGCGTTTGCAGATGTCTACGTATCGAAGCAATGGAGCTCTAAAGTTTCTTAAATAGCGATATCGTATCTCATTTCTATGTTTCATGATAAGATATAATATTCATTGTGTAGTGTTATGTATACCTCGTATTTACTTCAAAAGAATTTAAAGGCGACACTTCCTTGCCAGGTAATAGAGTTTGCAGTTGTCTACGTATCGCAGCATTACAGCTCTAATGCTTCTCAAAACGCGATATCGCTACTCATTACTATGTTTCATGATAATAAGCAACATTCATTGTGGATTGTTATGTATACCTCGTATTCACTTCAAAAGAATGTTAATGCGACACTTCCTTGCTTGGAAATAGCGCTTGCAGATGTCTACGTATCGAAGCAATAGAGTTCTAATGCTTCTTAGATCGCCAAATTGCATCTCATTTCTATGTTTCATGATAAGATATAATATTCATTGTGCAGTGTTATGTATATCTCGTCTATACTTCAAATGAATGTAAATGCGACACTTCCTTGCTAGGAAATAGCGTTTGCAGATGTCTACGTATCGAAGCAATGGGGTTCTAAAGCTTGCTAATTCGCGATATCGCATCTCATTTCTATGTTTCATGATAATATATAATATTCATTACGAAGTGTCATGTACACCTCGCATACACTTCAAATGAATGTGAATGCGACACTTCCTTGCCAGGAAATAGCGTTTGCAGTTGTCTATGTATCGTAGCATTAGAGTTCTAATGCTTCTCAAAACGCGATATCGCTACTCATTACTATGTTTCATGATAATATGTAATATTCATTGTGGAGTGTTATGAATACCTCGTATTCACTTCAAAGGAATGTAAATGCGACACTTCCTTGCTTGGAAATAGCGCTTGCAGATGTCTACGTATCGAAGCAATAGAGTTCTAATGCTTCTTAGATCGCCAAATTGCATCTCATTTCTATGTTTCATGATAAGATATAATATTCATTGTGGAGTGTTATGTATACCTCGTATTTACTTCAAAAGAATATAAACGCGACACTTAATTGCCGGGAAATAGCGCTTGCAGATGTCTACGTATCGAAGCAATAGGTTTCTAAAGCTTGCTAATTTGCGATATCGCATCTCATTTCTATGCTTCATGAGTTGATATAATATTCATTGCGAAGTGTCATGTATAGCTCGTATTCATTTCAAAAGAATGTAAATGCGACACTTCCTTGTTAGGAAATCTGGTTTGCAGATGTCTACGTATCCAAGCAATCGTGTTCCAATGCTTCTTAAATCGCGATATCGCATCTCATTTCTACGTTTCATGATAAGATATAATATTCAATGTGCAGTGTCATGTATACCTCGTATTCATTTCAAAGGAGTGTAAATGCGACACTTCCTTGCTAGTAAATAGCGATTGTAGATGTCTCCGTATCGATGCAATAGTGCTCTAATACTTCTCAAAGCGCGATATCGCTTTTCATTTCTATGTTTCATGATAATATATAATATTCATTGCGAAGTGTCATTATTACCTCGCATACACTTCAATTGAATGTACGTGCGACACTTCCTTGCTAGGAAATAGCGTTTGCAGATGTCTACGTATCGAAGCAATAGAATTCTAATGCTTCATAAATCGCCATATCGCATCTCATTTTTGTGTTTCATGATAAGATATAATATTCATTGTGCAGTGTTATGTATATCTCGTCTACACATCAAATGAATGTAAATGCGACACTTCCTTGTAAGGAAATAGCGTTTGCAAATGTCTGCGTATCGAAGCAATAGAGTTCTAATGATTCTTAAATCGTCATATCGCATCTCACTTCTATGTTTCATGATAAGATATAATATTCATTGCGAAGTGTCATGTATACCTCGTATTCCTTTCAAAAGAATGTAAATGCGCCACTTCCTTGCTAGGAAGTAGCGTCTGCAGATGTCTACGTATCGAAGCAATAGAATTCTAATGCCTCTTAGTTCGCCATATCGCATCTCATTTCTATGTTTCATGATAAGATATAATATTCATTACGAAGTGCGATGTATACCTCGTATACACTTCAATTGAAGGTACATGCGACTATTCCTTCCTAGGAAATAGAGTTTGCAGATGTCTACGTATCGAAGCAATAGATTTCTAAAGCTTGCTAATTCGGGATATCGCATCTCATTTATATGTTTCATGATAAGATATAATATTCATTGTGCAGTGTTATGTATACCTCGTATTCACCTCAAAAGTATGTAACTGCGACACTTCCTTGCTAGGAAATAGCATTTGCAGATGTCTACGTATCGTGGCATTAGATTTCTAATGCTTTCAAAACGCGATATCATTACTCATTACTATGTTTCATGATAATATATAATATTCATTGTGGTGTGTTATGTATACCTCGTATTCACTTCAAAAGAATGTAAATGCGACACTTCCTTGGTAGGTAGTAGCGTTTGCAGATGTCTACGTATCGAAGCAATAGAGTTCTAATGCTTCTTAAATCGTCATATCGCATCACATATCTACGTTTCGTGATATGATATAATATTCATTGCGATGTGTCATGTATACCTCGTATTCTTTTCAAAAGAATGTAACTGCGACACCTCCTTGCTGGGAAATAGCGTTTGCTGATGTCTACGTATCGAAGCAGTAGTGTTCTAATGATTCTTAAATCGCGATATCGCATCTCATTCCTATGTTTCTTGATATGATATAATATTCATTGAGATGTGTCATGTATACCTCGTATTCCTTTCAAAAGAATGTAACTGCGACACTTCCTTGCTGGGAAATAGCGTTTGCAGTTGTCTACGTATCGAAGAAATAGAGTTCTATAGCTTCTTAAATCGCTATATCGCGTCTCATTTCTATGTTTCATGATAAGATATAATATTCATTGTGCAGTGTTAAGAATACCTCGTACTCACTTCAAAATAATGTAAATGCGTCACTTGCTTGCTAGGAAATAGCGTTTGCAGAAGTCTACGTATCGAAGCAATAGGGCTCTAATGCTTCTTAAATCCCGTTATCGCATCTCATTTCTATGTTTCATGATGAGATATAATATTCATTGTGCAGTGTTATGTATACCTCGTATTCACCTCAAAAGAATGTAAATGCGACACTTCCTTGCTAGGAAATAGCGTTTGCAGATGTCTTGGCATTAGATTTCTAATGCTTTCAAAACGCGATATCATTACTCATTACTATGTTTCATGATAATATATAATATTCATTGTGGTGTGTTATGTATACCTCGTATTCACTTCAAAAGAATGTAAATGCGACACTTCCTTGGTAGGTAGTAGCGTTTGCAGATGTCTACGTATCGAAGCAATAGAGTTCTAATGCTTCTTAAATCGCCATATTACATCACTTTTCTATGTTTCATGATAAGATATAATATTCATTGTGGAGTGTTATGTATACCTCGTATTCACTTCAAAAGAATGTAAATGCGACACTTCCTTGCTAGGAAATAGCGTTTGCAGATGTCTACGTATCGAAGCAATAGTGTTCTAATGCTTCTTAAATCGCCATATCGCATCTCATTTCTATGTTTCATAATAAGATATAATATTCATTGTGCAGTGTTATGTATATCTCGTCTATACTTCAAACGGATGTAAATGCGACACTTCCTTGCTAGGAAATAGCGTTTGCAGATGTCTACGTATCGAAGCAATAGTTTTCTAATGCTTCTTAAATCGCCATATCGCATCCCATTTCTATGTTTCATGATAAGATATAATATTCATTGTGCAGTGTTATGTATATCTCGTCTACACATCAAATGAATGTAAATGCGACACTTCCTTGCAAGGAAATAGCGTTTGCAAATGTCTGCGTATCGAAGCAATAGAGTTCTAATGATTCTTAAACCGTCATATCGCATCTCACTTCTATGCTTCATGATAAGATATAATATTCATTGCGAAGTGTCATGTATACCTCGTATTCCTTTCAAAAGAATGTAAATGCGCCACTTCCTTGCTAGGAAGTAGCGTCTGCAGATGTCTACGTATCGAAGCAATAGATTTCTAAAGCTTGCTAATTCGGGATATCGCATCTCATATATATGTTTCATGATATGATATAATATTCATTGTGCAGTGTTATGTATACCTCGTATTCACCTCAAAAGAATGTAACTGCGACACTTCCTTGCTGGGAAATGGCGTGTGCAGATGTCTACGTATCGAAGAAATAGAGTTCTAAAGCTTCTTAAATCGCTATATCGCGTCTCATTTCTATGTTTCATGATAAGATGTAATATTCATTGTGCAGTGTTAAGAATACCTCGTACTCACTTCAAAATAATGTAAATGCGTCACTTGCTTGCTAGGAAATAGCGTTTGCAGAAGTCTACGTATCGAAGCAATAGTGCTCTAATGCTTCTTAAATCCCGTTATCGCATCTCATTTCTATGTTTCATGATAAGATATAACATTCATTGTGCAGTGTTATGTATACCTCGTATTCACCTCAAAAGAATGTAAATGCGACACTTCCTTGCTAGGAAATAGCGTTTGCAGATGTCTTGGCATTAGATTTCTAATGCTTTCAAAACGCGATATCATTACTCATTACTATGTTTCATGATAATATATAATATTCATTGTGGTGTGTTATGTATACCTCGTATTCACTTCAAAAGAATGTAAATGCGACACTTCCTTGGTAGGTAGTAGCGTTTGCAGATGTCTACGTATCGAAGCAATAGAGTTCTAATGCTTCTTAAATCGCCATATTACATCACTTTTCTATGTTTCATGATAAGATATAATATTCATTGTGGAGTGTTATGTATACCTCGTATTCACTTCAAACGGATGTAAATGCGACACTTCCTTGCTAGGAAATAGCGTTTGCAGATGTCTACGTATCGAAGCAATAGTTTTCTAATGCTTCTTAAATCGCCATATCGCATCCCATTTCTATGTTTCATGATAAGATATAATATTCATTGTGCAGTGTTATGTATATCTCGTCTACACATCAAATGAATGTAAATGCGACACTTCCTTGCAAGGAAATAGCGTTTGCAAATGTCTGCGTATCGAAGCAATAGAGTTCTAATGATTCTTAAATCGTCATATCGCATCTCACTTCTATGTTTCATGATAAGATATAATATTCATTGCGAAGTGTCATGTATACCTCGTATTCCTTTCAAAAGAAAGTAAATGCGCCACTTCCTTGCTAGGAAGTAGCGTCTGCAGATGTCTACGTATCGAAGCAATAGAATTCTAATGCCTCTTAGTTCGCCATATCGCATCTCATTTCTATGTTTCATGATAAGATATAATATTCATTACGAAGTGCGATGTATACCTCGTATACACTTCAATTGAAGGTACATGCGACAATTCCTTCCTAGGAAATAGAGTTTGCAGATGTCTACGTATCGAAGCAATAGATTTCTAAAGCTTGCTAATTCGGGATATCGCATCTCATATATATGTTTCATGATAAGATATAATATTCATTGTGCAGTGTTATGTATACCTCGTATTCACCTCAAAAGAATGTAACTGCGACACTTCCTTGCTAGGAAATAGCATTTGCAGATGACTACGTATCGTGGCATTAGATTTCTAATGCTTTCAAAACGCGATATCATTACTCATTACTATGTTTCATGATAATATATAATATTCATTGTGGTGTGTTATGTATACCTCGTATTCACTTCAAAAGAATGTAAATGCGACACTTCCTTGGTAGGTAGTAGCGTTTGCAGATGTCTACGTATCGAAGCAATAGAGTTCTAATGCTTCTTAAATCGTCATATCGCATCACATATCTACGTTTCGTGATATGATATAATATTCATTGCGATGTGTCATGTATACCTCGTATTCTTTTCAAAAGAATGTAGCTGCGACACTTCCTTGCTGGGAAATAGCGTTTGCTGATGTCTACGTATCGAAGCAGTAGTGTTCTAATGATTCTTAAATCGCGATATCGCATCTCATTCCTATGTTTCTTGATATGATATAATATTCATTGTGCAGTGTTATGTATACCTCGTATTCACTTGAAAAGAATGTAAATGCTACACTTCCTTCCAAGGAAGTAGTGTTTGCAGCTGTCTACGTATCGAAGCAATAGATTTCTAATGCTTCTTAAATCGTCATATCGCATCTCATTTCCATGTTTCATGATAAGATATAATATTCATTGTGCAGTGTTATGTATACCTCGTATTCACTTAAAAAGAATGTAAATGCGACACTTCCTTGGTAGGTAGTAGCGTTTGCAGATGTCTACGTACCGAAGCAATACAGTTCTAATGCTTCGTAAATCGTCATATCGCATCTCATATCTACGTTTCATGATATGATTTAATATTCATTGCGTTGTGACATGTATACCTCGTATTCCTTTCAAAAGAATGTAACTGCGACACTTCCTTGCTGGGAAATGTCGTTTGCAGATGTCTACGTATCGAAGCAATAGAGTTTTAATGCTTCTTAAATCGTCATATCGCTACTCATTTCTATGTTTCATGATAAGATATAATATTACTTGCGAAGTGTCATGTATACCTCGTATTCCTTTCGAAAGAATGTAAATGCGACACTTCCTTGCTAGGATATAGCGTTTGCAGATGTCTCCGTATAGAAGCAATAGAGATATAATGCTTCTCAAAACGCGATATCGCTACTCATTACTATGTTTCATGATAATATATAATATTCACTGTGGAGTGTGATGTATACCTCGTATTCACTTCAAAGAAATGTGAATGCGACACTTCCTTGCCAGGAAATAGCGTTTGCAGATGTCTACGTATCGAAGCAATAGATTTCTAAAGCTTGCTAATTCGCGATATCGCATCGCATTTCTATGTTTCATGATTAGATATAATATTCATTGTGCAGTGTTATGTATATCTCGTCTATACTCCAAATGAATGTAAATGCGACATTTCCTTGCTAGGAAATAGCGTTTGCAGATGTCTACGTATCGCAGCATTAGTGCTCTAATGCTTCTTAAAACGCGATATCGCTTCTCTTTTCTATGTTTCCTTATAATATATAATATTCATTGCGAAGTGTCATGTATACCTCGCATACACTTAAAATGAATTAAATACGACATTTCCTTGCCAGGAAATAGCGTTTGCAGATTTCTACGTATCGTAGCAATAGAGTTCTAATGCTTCTCAAAACGCGATATCGCTTCTCATTACTATGTTTCATGACAAGATATAATATTCACTGTAGAGTGTTATGTATACCTCGTATTCACATCAGAAGAATGTAAATGCGACACTTCCTTGCTAGGAAATAGCAATTTCAGGTGTCTACGTATCCAAGCAATAGATTTCTGATGCTTCTTAAGACGCGATATCGCATCTCACTTCTATGTTTCATTACAGGATGCAATATTAATTGCGAAGTGTCATGTATAGCTTGCATACACATCAAATGAATGTAAGAGCGTCACTTCCTTGCTAGGTAATAGCGTTTGCAGATGTCTTATGTATCGAAGCAATACAGTTCTAATACTTCTTGAATCGAAATATCGTATCTCATATCTATGTTTCATGATAAGATATAATGTTCATAGCGAAGTGTCATGTATACTTCGCATACACTTCAAATGAATGTAAATGCGACACTTCGTTTCTAGGGAATAACGTTTCCAGACTCCTATGTATCGAAGCAATAGAGTTCTAGTGCTTCTTGCAACGCGATATCGCATCCCATTTCTATGATTCATGATAAGGTATAATATTCATTGCGAAGTGTCATGTATACCTCGTATTCACTTCAAACGGATGTAAATGCGACACTTCCTTGCTAGGAAATAGCGTTTGCAGATGTCTACGTATCGAAGCAATAGTTTTCTAATGCTTCTTAAATCGCCATATCGCATCCCATTTCTATGTTTCATGATAAGATATAATATTCATTGTGCAGTGTTATGTATATCTCGTCTACACATCAAATGAATGTAAATGCGACACTTCCTTGCAAGGAAATAGCGTTTGCAAATGTCTGCGTATCGAAGCAATAGAGTTCTAATGATTCTTAAATCGTCATATCGCATCTCACTTCTATGTTTCATGATAAGATATAATATTCATTGCGAAGTGTCATGTATACCTCGTATTCCTTTCAAAAGAAAGTAAATGCGCCACTTCCTTGCTAGGAAGTAGCGTCTGCAGATGTCTACGTATCGAAGCAATAGAATTCTAATGCCTCTTAGTTCGCCATATCGCATCTCATTTCTATGTTTCATGATAAGATATAATATTCATTACGAAGTGCGATGTATACCTCGTATACACTTCAATTGAAGGTACATGCGACAATTCCTTCCTAGGAAATAGAGTTTGCAGATGTCTACGTATCGAAGCAATAGATTTCTAAAGCTTGCTAATTCGGGATATCGCATCTCATATATATGTTTCATGATAAGATATAATATTCATTGTGCAGTGTTATGTATACCTCGTATTCACCTCAAAAGAATGTAACTGCGACACTTCCTTGCTAGGAAATAGCATTTGCAGATGACTACGTATCGTGGCATTAGATTTCTAATGCTTTCAAAACGCGATATCATTACTCATTACTATGTTTCATGATAATATATAATATTCATTGTGGTGTGTTATGTATACCTCGTATTCACTTCAAAAGAATGTAAATGCGACACTTCCTTGGTAGGTAGTAGCGTTTGCAGATGTCTACGTATCGAAGCAATAGAGTTCTAATGCTTCTTAAATCGTCATATCGCATCACATATCTACGTTTCGTGATATGATATAATATTCATTGCGATGTGTCATGTATACCTCGTATTCTTTTCAAAAGAATGTAACTGCGACACTTCCTTGCTGGGAAATAGCGTTTGCTGATGTCTACGTATCGAAGCAGTAGTGTTCTAATGATTCTTAAATCGCGATATCGCATCTCATTCCTATGTTTCTTGATATGATATAATATTCATTGTGCAGTGTTATGTATACCTCGTATTCACTTGAAAAGAATGTAAATGCTACACTTCCTTCCAAGGAAGTAGTGTTTGCAGCTGTCTACGTATCGAAGCAATAGATTTCTAATGCTTCTTAAATCGTCATATCGCATCTCATTTCCATGTTTCATGATAAGATATAATATTCATTGTGCAGTGTTATGTATACCTCGTATTCACTTAAAAAGAATGTAAATGCGACACTTCCTTGGTAGGTAGTAGCGTTTGCAGATGTCTACGTACCGAAGCAATACAGTTCTAATGCTTCGTAAATCGTCATATCGCATCTCATATCTACGTTTCATGATATGATTTAATATTCATTGCGTTGTGACATGTATACCTCGTATTCCTTTCAAAAGAATGTAACTGCGACACTTCCTTGCTGGGAAATGTCGTTTGCAGATGTCTACGTATCGAAGCAATAGTGTTTTAACGCTTCTTAAATCGTCATATCGCTACTCATTTCTATGTTTCATGATAAGATATAATATTACTTGCGAAGTGTCATGTATACCTCGTATTCCTTTCGAAAGAATGTAAATGCGACACTTCCTTGCTAGGATATAGCGTTTGCAGATGTCTCCGTATAGAAGCAATAGAGATATAATGCTTCTCAAAACGCGATATCGCTACTCATTACTATGTTTCATGATAATATATAATATTCACTGTGGAGTGTGATGTATACCTCGTATTCACTTCAAAGAAATGTGAATGCGACACTTCCTTGCCAGGAAATAGCGTTTGCAGATGTCTACGTATCGAAGCAATAGATTTCTAAAGCTTGCTAATTCGCGATATCGCATCGCATTTCTATGTTTCATGATTAGATATAATATTCATTGTGCAGTGTTATGTATATCTCGTCTATACTCCAAATGAATGTAAATGCGACATTTCCTTGCTAGGAAATAGCGTTTGCAGATGTCTACGTATCGCAGCATTAGTGCTCTAATGCTTCTTAAAACGCGATATCGCTTCTCTTTTCTATGTTTCCTTATAATATATAATATTCATTGCGAAGTGTCATGTATACCTCGCATACACTTAAAATGAATTAAATACGACATTTCCTTGCCAGGAAATAGCGTTTGCAGATTTCTACGTATCGTAGCAATAGAGTTCTAATGCTTCTCAAAACGCGATATCGCTTCTCATTACTATGTTTCATGACAAGATATAATATTCACTGTAGAGTGTTATGTATACCTCGTATTCACATCAGAAGAATGTAAATGCGACACTTCCTTGCTAGGAAATAGCAATTTCAGGTGTCTACGTATCCAAGCAATAGATTTCTGATGCTTCTTAAGACGCGATATCGCATCTCACTTCTATGTTTCATTACAGGATGCAATATTAATTGCGAAGTGTCATGTATAGCTTGCATACACATCAAATGAATGTAAGAGCGTCACTTCCTTGCTAGGTAATAGCGTTTGCAGATGTCTTATGTATCGAAGCAATACAGTTCTAATACTTCTTGAATCGAAATATCGTATCTCATATCTATGTTTCATGATAAGATATAATGTTCATAGCGAAGTGTCATGTATACTTCGCATACACTTCAAATGAATGTAAATGCGACACTTCGTTTCTAGGGAATAACGTTTCCAGACTCCTATGTATCGAAGCAATAGAGTTCTAGTGCTTCTTGCAACGCGATATCGCATCCCATTTCTATGATTCATGATAAGGTATAATATTCATTGCGAAGTGTCATGTATACCTCGTATTCACTTCAAAAGAATGAAAGTGCGACACTTCCTTGCAAGGAAATAGCGTTTGCAGATGTTTACGTATCGAAGCAATAGAGTTCTAGAGCTTGCTAATTCGCGATATCGCAAATCATTTCCATGTTCAATGATAATATATAATATACATTGCGAAGTGTCATGTATACCTCGTATTCCTATCAAAAGAATATAAATGCGACACTACCTTGCTTGGAAATAGCGTTTGCAGATGTCACGTATCGAAGCAATACTGTTCTAATGCTTCTTAAATCGTCATATCGCATTTCATATCTACGGTTCACGTTAAGATATAATATTCTTTGTGCAGTGTTATGTGCATCTCGTCTATACTTCAAATGAATGTAAATGCGACTCTTCCTTGCTAGGAAATAGCGTTTGCAGATGTCTACGCATCGTGGCATTAGGGATCTAATGTTTCTCAAAACGCGATATCGCTTCTCATTTCTATGTCTCATGATAATATATAATATTCATTGCGAAGTGTCATGTATACCTCGCATACACCTTAATTGAATGTACATGCGACACTTCCTTGCAAGGAAATAGCGTTTGCAGATGTCTACGTAACGAAGCAATAGAGTTCTAATGCTTGCTAATTCGCCATATCGCATCTCATTTCCATGCTCAATGATAATATATAATATTCATTGCGAAGTGTCATGTATACCTCGCATACACTTAAAATGAATGTAAATGCGACACTTCCTTGCTTGGAAATAGCGTTTGCAGATGTCTACGATTCGTGGCATTAGAGTTCTAATGCTTCATAAATCGCCATATCGCATCTCATTTCTATGTTTCATGATAAGATATAATATTCATTGCGAAGTGTTACGTATACCTCGTATTCACTTCAGAAGAATGTAAATGCGACACTTCCTTGCAAGGAAATAGCGTTTGCAGTGTCTGCGTATCGTGGCATTATGGTTCTAATGCTTCATAAATCGACATATCGCATCTCATTTCTATGATTCATGATAAGATATAATATTCATTGCGAAGTGTTACGTATAACTCGCATTCACTTCAGAAGAATGTAAATGCGACACTTCCTTGCAAGGAAATAGCGTTTGCAGTGTCTACGTATCGTGGCATTAGGGTTCTAATGCTTCATAAATCGACATATCGCATCTCATTTCTATGATTCATGATAAGATATAATATTCACTGCGACGTGTCATGTATACCTCGCATACACTTCAAATGAATGTGAATGCGACACTTCCTTGCTAGGAAATAGCGTTTGCAGATGTCTACGTATCGTGGCATTAGAGTTCTAATGCTTCTCAAAACTCGATATCGCTACTCATTACTTTGTTTCATGATAATATATAATACTCATTGTGGAGTGTTATGTATACCTCGTATTCACTTCAATAGAATGTAAATGCGACACTTCCTTGCTAGTAAATAGCGTTTGCAGATGTCTACGTACCGAAGCAATAGATTTCTAAATCTTTCTAATTCGCGATATCGCACCTCATTTCTATGTTTCATGATAAGATATAATATTCATTGTGGAGTGTCATGTATACCTCGTACTCGTTTCAAAGGAATGTAAATGCGATACTTCAATGCTAGGAAGTAGCGTTTGCTGATTTCTACGTATCGAAGCAATAGAGTTCTAATGCTTCTTAAATCGCGATATCGCATCACATTTCTATGTTTCATGATAAGATATAATATTCATTGTTGAGTGTTATTCACTTCAAGAGAATGTAAATGCGACACTTCCTTGCAAGGAAGTAGCGTTTGCAGATGTCTACGTATCGAAGCAATAGAGTTCTAATGCTTCTTAAATCGCCATATTACATCACATTTCTATGTTTCATGATAAGATATAATATTCATTGTGGAGTGTCATGTATACCTCGTACTCCTTTCAAAGGAATGTAAATGCAACACTTCCTTGCTAGGAAATAGCGTTTGCAGATGTCTACGTATCGGAGCAATAGTTTTCTAATGCTTCCTAAATCGTCATATCGCATCTCATTTCTATGTCTCATGATAATATATAATATTCACTGCGAAGTGTCATGTATACATCGCACACACTTCGAAATAATGTAAATGCGACACTTCCTTGCTAGGAAATAGCGTTGGCAGATGTCTACGTGTCGAAGCAATAGAGTTCTAATGCTTCTCAAAACGCGATATCGCATCTCATTCCTATGTTTCATGATAAAATATAATATTCAATGCGCAGTGTTATGTACTCCTCGTACTCACTTCAAAAGAAAGTAAATGCGACAATACCTAGCTAGGAAGTAGCGTTTGCAGATGTCTACGTATCGAAGCAATAGAGTTCTAATTCTTCTTAAATCGTCATATCACATCCCATTTCTACGTTTCCTGATAAGATATAATATTCATTGCGAAGTGCCATGTATACCTCGTATTCCTTTCAAAAGAATGTAAATGCGACACTTCCTGGCTAGGAAGAAGAGTCTGCAGATTTCTACGTATCGAAGCAATAGAGTTCTAATGCTTCTTAAATCGCCATATCGCATCTCATTTCTATGTTTCATGATATGATATAATATTCATTGTGCATTGTTATGTATATCTCGTCTATACTTCAAATGGATGTAAATGCGACACTTCCTTGCCAGGAAATAGCGTTTGCAGATGTCTACGTATCGTGGCATTAGAGTTCTAATGCTTCTCAAAACACGATATCGCTACTCATTACCTTGTTTCATGATAATATATAATATTCATTGTGGAGTGTTCTGTATACCTCGTATTCTTTTCAATAGAATGTAAATGCGACACTTCCTTGCTAGGAAATAGCGATTTGAGATTTCTACGTATCGAAGTTATAGACATCAAGTGCTTCATATATCGCCATATCGCATCTCATTTCTATGTTTCATGATCAGATATAATATTCACAGTGCAGTGTTATGTATACCTCGTATTCACTTCAAAAGAATGTAAATGCGACACTTCCTTGCTAGGAAATAGCGTTTGCAGATGTCTACGTATCGAGGGAATAGTTTTCTAATGCTTCTTAAATCGTCATATCGCATCACATTTCTATGTTCCATGATAATATATAATACTCATTGTGAAGTGTTATGTGTACCTCGTATTCACTTCAAAAGAATGTAAATACGACACTTCCTTGCTTGGACATAGCGTTTGCAGATGCTTACGTATCGAAGCCATAGTTTTCTAATGGTTCTTAAATCGTCATATCGCATCTCATATCTACGTTTCATGATAAGATATAATATCCATTGCGAAGTGTCATGTATACCTCGTATTCCTTTCAAAGGAATGTAAATGCGACACTTCCTTGCTGGGAAGTAGCGTTTGCAGATGTCTACGTATCGAAGCAATAGGGATCTAATGCTTCTTAAATCGTCATATCATTTCTCGTTTCTATGTTTCATGACAGTATATAATATTCACTGCGAAGTGCCATGTATACCTCGCATACACTTCAAATGAATGTAAATGGGACACTTCCTTGCTAGGAAATAGCGTTTGCAGATATCTACGTATCGAAGCAATAGTGTCCTAAAGCTTCTGAAATCGCGATATCGCATCTCATTTCTATGTTTCATGATAAGATATAATATTCATTCCGAAGTGTTATGAATTCCTCGTATTCACTTCAAAAGAATGTAAATGTGACACTTCCATGCTAGGAAATAGCGTTTGCAGATATCTACGTATCGAACCAATAGATTTCTAATGCTTCTTAAATCGCCATATTGCATCTAATTTCTATGTTTCATGATAAGGTAAAATATTCATTACGAAGTTTCATGTATACCTCGCATACAATTCGAACGAATGTGAATTCTTCCTTGCTGGGAAGTAGCGTTTGCAGATGTCTACGTATCGAAGCAATAGACATCTAATGCTTCATAAATCGCGATATCGCATCTCATTTCTATGTTTCATGATAAGGTATAATATTCAGAGTGCAGAGTTATGTATACCTCGTATTCACTTCAAAAGAATGTAAATGCGACACTTCCTTGCTAGGAAGTAGCGCTTGCAGATGTATACGTATCAAAGCAATAGAATTCCAATGCTTCTTAAATCGCCATATTACATCACATTTCTATGTTTCATGTTAAGATATAATATTCATTGCGGAGTGTTATGTATACCTCGTATTCACTTCAAATGGATGTAAATGCGACACTTCCTTGCTTGGAAATAGCGTTTGCAGATGTCTACGTATCGATCCAATAGGTTTCTAATGCTTCTTAAATCGCCATATCGCATCACATTTCTATGTTTCATGATAATATATAATATTCACTGCGAAGTGTCATGTATACCTCGCATACACTTCAAATGAACGTGAATGCGACACTTGCTTGCTAGGAAATAGCGTTTGCAGATGTCTACGTATCGCAGCAATAGTGTTCTAATGCTTCTTAAATCGCGATATCGCACCCCATTTCTATGTTTTATGATACGATATAATTTTCATTGCGCAGTGTTATGTATACCTCGTATTCAATTCAAAAGATTGTAAATGCGACACTTCCTTGCTTGGAAATAGCGTTTGCGGATGTCTACGTATCGCAGCAATAGTGTTCTAATGCTTCTTAAATCGCGATATCGCATCCCATTTCTATGTTTTATGATAAGATATAATATTCATTGTGCAGTGTTATGTATACCGCAAATTCAATTCAAAAGAATGTAAATGCGACACTTCCTTGCTAGGACGTAGCGTTTGCAGATGTCTACGTATGGAAGCAATAGGTTTCTAATGCTTCTTAAATCGTCATATCGCATCTCATATCTGCGTTACATGATAAGATA
This sequence comes from Xylocopa sonorina, assembly GCF_050948175.1. Lineage (NCBI taxonomy): Eukaryota > Metazoa > Arthropoda > Insecta > Hymenoptera > Apidae > Xylocopa > Xylocopa sonorina. The sequence continues at coordinate 4,526,021 of NW_027490091.1, forward strand.
TCATATTCACTGCGAAGTGTCATGTATACCTCGTATTCCTTTCAAAAGAATGTAAATGCGACACTTCATTGCGAGGAAATAGCGTTTGCAGATATCTACGTATCGAAGCAATAGACATCTAATGCTTCATAAATCGCCATATTGCATCTCATTTCTATGTTTCATGATAAGATATAATATTCATTGTGCAGTGTTACGAATACCTCGTTTTCACTTCAAAAGAATGTAAATGCGACACTTCCTTGCTAGGAAATAGCGTTTGCAGATGTCTACGTATCGTGACATTAGATTTCTAATGCTTTCAAAACGCGATATCGCATCACATTTCTATGTTACATGATAAGATATAATATTCATTGTGCAGTGTTATGTATATCTCGTCTATAATTCAAATGAATGTAAATGCGACACTTCCTTGCTAGGAAATGGCGTTTGCAGATGTCTACGTATCGAACCAATAGATTTCTAATGCTTCTTAAATCGCCATATCGCATCTAATTTCTATGTTCCTTGATAAGATATAATATTCATTGCGAAGTGTCATGTATACCTCGCATACACTTCAAATGAATGTAAATGCGACACTTCCTTCCTAGGAAATAGCGTTTGCAGATGTCTACGTATCGAAGCAATAGACATCTAATGCTTCATTAATCGCCATATCGCATCTCATTTCTATGTTTCATGATAAGATATAATATTCATTGTGCAGTGTTATGTATACCTCGTATTCACCTTAAAAGAATGTAAATGCGACACTTCCTTGCTAAGAAATTGCGTTTGCGTATGTCTACGTATCGAAGCAATAGAGTTCTAGTGCTTCTTAAATCGCCATATCGCATATAATTTCTATGTTTCATGGTAAGATATAATATTCATTGTGCAGTGTTATGTATATCTCGTCTATACTTCTAATGAACGTAAATGCGACACTTCCTTGCTAGGAAATAGCGTTTGCAGATATCTAAGTATCGAAGCAATAGACATCTAATGCCTCATAAATCGCCATATTGCATCTCATTTCTATCTCTCATGATAAGATATAATATTCATTGTGCAGTGTTACGAATACCTCGTATTCACTTCAAAAGAATGTAAATGCGACATTTCCTTGCTAGGAAATAGCGTTTGCAGATGTCTACGTATCGAACCAATAGATTTCTAATGCTTCTTAAATCGCCATATCGCATCACATTTCTATGTTTCATGATAGGATATAATATTCATTGTGCAGTGTTATGTATATCTCGTCTATAATTCAAATGAATGTAAATGCGACACTTCCTTGCTAGGAAATGGCGTTTGCAGATGTCTACGTATCGAACCAATAGATTTCTAATGCTTCATAAATCGCCATATCGCATCTAATTTCTATGTTCCTTGATAAGATATAATATTCATTGCGAAGTGTCATGTATACCTCGCATACACTTCAAATGAATGTAAATGCGACACTTCCTTCCTAGGAAATAGCGTTTGCAGATGTCTCCGGATCGAAGCAATTTAGTTCTAATGCTTCTTAAATCGTCATATTGCATCTCATTTCTACGTTTCACGATAAGATATAGTATTAACTGCGAAGTGTCATGTATACCTCGTATTCCTTTCAAAAGAATGTAAATGCGACACTTCCTTGCTAGGAAGTAGCGTTTCCTGATGCCTACGTATCGAACCAATAGACTTCTAATGCTTCTTAAATCGCCACATCGCATCTCATATCTACGTTTCATGATAAGATGTAATATTCATTGCGAGGTGTCATGTATACCTCGTATTCCTTTCTAAGGAATGTAAATGCGACACTTCCTTGCTAGGAAGTAGCGTTTGCAGATGTCTACGTATCGAAGCAATAGGGATCTAATGCTTTCTAAATCGGCATATCGCTTCTCATTTCTATGTTTCATGATAAGATATAATATTCATTGCTTAGTGTCATGTATACCTCGCATACACTTCAAATGAATGTAATTGCGACACTTCCTTGCTAGGAAATAGCGTTTGGAGATGTCTACGTATCGTAGCATTAGAGTTCTTATGCTTCTCAAAACGCGATATCGCTACTCACTACTATGTTTCATGATAATATATAATATTCATTGTGGAGTGTTATGTATGCCTCGTATTCACCTCAAAAGTATGTAGATGCGACACTTCCCTGCTAGGAAATAGCATTTGCAGATGTCTAGGTACCGAAGCAATAGACATCTAATGCTTTGTGGCGGCCTTTCGACTATCGCCACTAGAGTGACAGCACAGCCTACAATTTCCTGAAAGTACTCGCTGGCCTCTCCTTTCCAATATAGAGAAGTTCTTAACTGTCCCTAATATCCCAGTGTCTAAGGCAGGGACTGCTAGGAAGCCTTACTGATGAGTCCACTAGCAGGCCCAGGACGAAACGTTCTTCCCCTCTCTTTTCCTTCCTTTCTTTCCTTCCTCCTTTATTCCATAGCGACCTGAAGCATGCCGCTTCAACTGGTGACCCCGACGTGATGTGAACACGCAACCTACTTACAACACAGGAGGACAACGGAAGCAGCCTACTCGAACATATTTTCGACCTTCGACGACAAGCCTCCCCCCAGGATATCTGGAAGGATGTACTTTCATCAATGGACTTGGGTTCTTCCGCAGCACGCCGAAATCGTAACCCCTCTCCTAGGGTGGCCACGACGCTTTAACGCCGCGCCCACGACGATCTCGCTAAAGTTCGGCCGCATTCGATGATCATTTGGGACCTTACGGCATCATTACGACGCACTTCGTCGGTTACTTACGGACCATCCTAGGACAGCAGAGTATACGACTGCTCAGTGCAGGTTTCTTAAAGCGCGCTCGCCCTTAGGCTCGAGACTTACTTCGCCCTGGCTTGAGCACTGCGCCCTGCCGCGTTCGAAAGAGCAGCATATGGCACAGCGGCTATTACACGACCCAGTAACTAAACATTATCCGAGGCTCTACACAAGTCGTCGCACCGGAGGAACATCACGAAGAACTACGAAAGACGCACGGGCCAAGTATCGTTTATCACTGGCAAGGGAGTGATGTGGCGGCCTTTCGACTATCGCCACTAGAGGGACAGCACAGCCTACAATTTCCTGAAAGTACTCGCTAGCCTCTCCTTTCCAATATATAGAAGTTCTTAACTGTCCCTAATAACCCAGCGTCTAAGGCAGGGTCTGCTAGGAAGCCTTACTGATGAGTCCACTAGCAGGCCCAGGACGAAACGTTCTTCCCCTCTCTTTTCCTTCCTTTCTTTCCTTCCTCCTTTATTCCATAGCGACCTGAAGCATGCCGCTTCAGCTTCATAAATCGCCATATTGCATCTCATTTCTATGTTTCACGATAAGATATAATGTTCATTGTGCAGTGCTACGTATACCTCGTATTCACCTCAAAAGAATGTAAATGCGACACTTCCTTGCTGGGAAATAGCATTTGCAGATATCTACGTATCGAAGCAATACTGTCCTAAAGCCTCTTAAATCGCGATATCGCATCTCATTTCTATGTTTCATGATAAGATATAATATTCATTGCGAAGTGTTATGTATACCTCGCATACACTTCAAATAAATGTAAATGCGACACTTCCTTGCTAGGAAATAGTGTTTGCAGATATCTACGTATCGAGGCAATAGAGTCCTAATGCTTCTAAAATCGCAATATAGCATCTCATTTCTATGTTTCATGATAAGATATAATATTCATTGCGACGTGTTATGTATACCTCCTCTACACTTCAAATGAATGTAAATGCGAAACTTCCTTGTTCGGAAATAGCGTTTGCAGATGTCTACGTATCGAAGCAATAGAGTTCTAATGCTCCTTAAAACGCAATATCGCATCACGTTTCTATGTTTCATGATAAGATATAATCTTCATTTCGAATTGTCGTGTACACCTCGCCTACACTTCAAAAGAATGTAAATGCCACACTTCCTGGCTAGGAAATAGATTTTCCGGATGTTTACCTATCGAAGCAATAAAGTTCTAATGCTTCTTAGAACGCAATATCACATCTCACTTCTATGTCTCATGATAAGATATAATCTTCATTGCGAAGTGTCATGTATACCTAGCATACACTTCAAATGAATGTAAATGCGACACTTCCTTGCTAGGAAATAGGGTTTCCAGATGTCTACGTATCGAAGCAATAATGTTCTAATGTTTCTCAAAACGCCCCATCGCATATCATATCTATGTTTCATGATAAGATATAACATTCACTGCGAAGTGATATGTATACCTCGCAAACACTTCAAATGAATGTAAATGCGGCACTTCTTTGCTAGGAAAAGCGATTGCAGATGTCTACATATCGAAGCAATAGATTTCTAATGCTTCTTATATCGTGATATTGCATCTCATTTCTATGTTTCATGATAAGATAAAATATTCATTGTGGAGTGTTTTGTACACTTCGTATTCACTTCAAAAGAATGTAAATGCGACACTTCCTAGCTAGGTTACAGCGTTCGCAGATATCTACGTATCGAAGCAGTAGGGTTCTAATGCTTCTTAAATCGCGATATGGCATCTCATTTCTATGTTTCATGATAAGATGTAATAATCATTGCGGAGTGACTTGTATACCTCGTATTCACTTCAAATAAATGTAAGTCCGACACTTCCTTGCTAGGAAGCAGCGTTTCCAGATGTCAACGTATCAAAGCAATAGAGTTCTAATGTTGTTTAAAACGTGTTATCGCATCTCATTTCTATGTTTCATGATAAGATATAATATTCATTATGAAGTGTCGTGTGTGTCTCGTATTCACGTCAAAGGAATCCAAATGCGATACTTCCTTGCTAGGAAATAGCGTTTGCAGGTGTCTCCGTATCGAAGCAATAGGGTTCCAATGCTTCTTAAATCGCGATATCGCATTTCATATCTATGTTTCGTTATAAGATATAATATTCATTGTGGAGTGTTACGTAAACCTCCTACTCACTTCAAAGGAATGTGAATGCGACATTTCTTTGCTATTAAATACCGTTTGCAGATGTCTACGTATCGAAGCAACAGATTCCTAATGCTTCTTAAAACGCGATATCACATCTCATTTCTATGTTTCATGATAAGATGTAATATTTATTGTGTCCTGTTATGTATACCTCGTATTCACTTCAAAAGAATGTAAATGCGACACTTCCTTTCCAGGAAATTGCGTTTGCATATGTCTATATATCGAAGCAATAGAGTTCTAATGCTGCTTGCAATGAGATATAGCATATCATTTCTGTGTTACATGATATAATATAATATTCATTTCGAAGTGTCATGTATACCTCGAATTCACTTCAAAAGAATGTAAATGCGACATTTCATTGCTAGGAAGTAGGGTTTGCACATGTCAACGTATCGAAGCAATAGAGTTCTAATTCTACTTAAAACGCGATATCGCATCTCATTTCTATGTTTCATGATAAGATATAATATTCATTGCGAAGTGTCATGAATACCTCGTATTCACGTCAAAAGAATGTAAATGCTGCAACTCCTTGCTAGGAAATAGCGTTTGCCGATGTCACCGTATCGAAGCAGTAGAGTTCTAATGCTTCTTAAATCGTCATATCGCATCCCATTTCTACGTTTCCCGATAAGATATAATATTCATTGCGAAGTGCCATGTATACCTCGTATTCCTTTCAAAAGAATGTAAATGCGACACTTCCTTTCTAGGAAGTAGCGTTTGCAGATGTTTACGTATCGAAGCAATAGAGTTCTAATGCTCCTTAAATCGCGATATCGCACCTCATTTCTATGTTTCATGATAAGATATAATATTCATTGTGTAGTGTTATGTTTATCTCATCTATACTTCAAATGAATGTAAATGCGACACTTCCTTGCTAGGAAATAGCGTTTGCAGATGTCTGCGTATCGTGGCAGTAGAATTTTAATGCTTCTCAAAACGCGATATCGCATCTCATTTCTATGTTTCATGACAATATATAATATTCATTGCGAAGGGTCATGTATACCTCGCATACACTTAAAATGAATGTAAATGCGACACTTCGTTGCTAGGAAATAGCGTTTGCAAATGTCTACGTATCGAAGCAATAGATTTCTAACGCTTGCTAATTCGCGACATTGCATCTCATATCTATGTTTCATGATAATATATAATATTCAATGCGAAGTTTCATGTATACCTCGCATACAATTCAAACGAATGTGAATGCAAGAGTTCCTTGCTGGGAAATAGTGTTTGCAGATGTCTACGTATGGGAGCAATAGAGTTCTAATGCTTCATAAATCGTCATATCGCATCGCATTTCTATGCTTCATGATAAGATATAATATTCATTGCGAAGTGTCACGTATACCTCGTATTCCTTTCAAAAGAATGTAAATGCGACACTTCCTTGCTAGGAAGCAGCATTTGCAGATGTCTACGTATCGAAGCAATAGTGTTCTAATTCTTCTTAAATCGCGATATCGCATCTCATTTCTATGTTTCATGATAGGATATAATATTCATTGTGCAGTGTTATGTATATCTCGTCTGTACTTCAAACGGATGTAAATGCGACATTTCCTTGCTAGGAAATAGCGTTTGCAGATGTCTACGTATCGAAGCAATAGTGTTCTAATGCTTCTTAAATCGCGATATCGCTTCTCATTCCTATGTTTCATGATAATATATAATATTCACTGCGATGTGTCATGTATACATCGCATACACTTCAAATGAATGTAAATGCGACACTTCCTTGCTAGGAAATAGCGTTTGCAGATGTCTACGTATCGAAGCAATAGAGTTCTAATGCTTCTTAAATCGTCATATTGCATCTTATATCTACGTTTCCTGATAAGATAGAATATTGATTGCGAAGTGTCTTGTATACCTCGTATTCCTTTCAAAAGAATGTAAATGCGACACTTCGCTGCTAGGAAGTAGCGTTTGCAGATGTCGACGTATCGAAGCAATAGTGTTCTAATGCTTCTTAAGTCGCCTTATCGCATCTCGTTTCTGTGTTTCATGATGAGATATAATATTCATTGTGCAGTGTTATGTATATCTCGTCTATACTTCAAATGAATGTAAATGAGACACATCCTTGCTAGGAAATAGAGCTTGCAGATGTCTACGTATCGAAGTAATAGAGTTCCAAAGTTTGCTAATTCGCGATATCGCTCCTCATTACTATGTCTCATGATAATATATAATATTCATTGCGATGTGTCATGTATACCTCGCATACACTTCAAATGAATGTAAATGCGACACTTCCTTGCTAGGAAATAGCGTTTGCAGATGTCTACGTATCGAAGAAATAGTGTTCTAATGCTTCTTAAATCGCGATATCGCATATCTTATCTATGTTTCATGATAATATGTAATATTCATTGCGAAGTGTCATGTATACCTCGCATACAATTCAAATGAATGTGAATGCGACAGTTCCTTGCTAGGAAATAGTGTTTGCACATATCTAGTATCGAAGGAATAGAGTTCTAAAGCTTCTTAAACCGCGATATCGCATCTCATTTCTATATTTCATGATAAGATATAATATTCATTGTGCAGTGTTATGAATGCCTCGTATTCACTTCAAAAGAATGTAAATGCGACACTTCCTTGCTTGGAAGTAGCGTTTGCAGGTGTCTACGTATCGAAGCAATAGAGTTCTAATGCTTCTTAAATCATCGTACCGGATCTCATTTCTATGTTTCACGATAAGATATAATAATCATTGCGAAGTGTCATGTATACCTCGTATTCCTTTCAAAAGAATGTAAATGCGACACTTCCTTGCTAGAAAGTAGGGTTTGCAGATGTCTTTGTATCGAACCAATAGACTTCTAATGCTTCATAAATCGTCATATCGCATCTCGTTTCTATGTTTCATGATAAGATATAAAATTCATTGTGCAGTGTTATGTATATCTCGTCTATATTTCAAATGGATGTAAATGCGACACTTCCTTGCTAGGAAATAGCATGTGCAGATGTCTACGTATCGTGGCATTAGAGTTCTAATGCTTCTCAAAACGCGATATCGCATCTCATTTCTATGTTTCATGACAATATATAATATTCATTGCGTAGTGCCATGTATACCTCGCATACAATTCAAACGAATGTGAATGCGACAGTTCCTTGCTGGGAAGTAGCGTGTGCAGATATCTACGTATCGTAGCAATAGAGCTCTAATGCTTCTCAATACGAGATGTCGCATCTCATTTCTATGTTTCATGATATGATATAATATTCATTGCGAATTGTCATGTATACCTCGTATTCACTTCAAAAGAATGTAAGTGCGACAATTCTTTCCTAGGACATAGCGTTTGCAGAAATCTACGTATCGTAGCTATAGAGTTCTAATGCATCTTAAAATGAGATATCGCAACTCATTTCTATGTTTCGTGATAAGGTATAATATTCATTGTGGAGTTTTGTGTATACCCCGTATTTACTTCATAGGAATGTAAATGCGACACTCCCTTGCTAGGATATAGCGTTTCCAGATATCTACGTATCGAAGCAATAGAAATCTAATGCTCCTTGAAACGCGATATGGCATCTCATTTCTTTGTTCCATGATAAGATATAATATTCATTGTGGAGTGTTATGTATACCTCGTACTCGCTTCAAAGGAATGTAAATGCGACACTTCCTTGCTAGGAAATAGCGTTTGCAGATGTCTACGTATCGTAGCAATAGTGTTCTGACTATTCTCAAAACGCGATATCGCATCTAATTCCCATGTTTCATGATAAGATATAATATTCATTGCGAAGTGTCATGCATACCTCGCATACACTTCAAATGAATGTAAATGCGACACTTCCTTGCTATTAAATAGCGTTTGCAGATGTCACCGTATCGATGCAATAGAGATCTAATGCTTCTTAAATCGCGTTATCGCATCTCATTTCTATGTTTCATGACAATACATAATATTCATTGCGAAGTGTCATGTATACCTCGCATACACTTAAAATGAATGTAAATGCGACACTTCCTTGCTAGGAAATAGCGTTTGCAGGTGGCTACGTATCGAAACAATAGATTTCTAAAGCTTGCTAATTCGCGATATCGCATCTCATATCTATGTTTCATGATAATATATAATATTCATTGCGAAGTTTCATGTATACCTCGCATACAATTCAAACGAATGTGAATGCGACAGTTCCTTGCTGGGAAATAGTGTTTGCAGATGTCTACGTATTGAAGCAGTAGATTTCTAATGCTTCTTAAATCGTCATACCGCATCTCATTTCTATGTTTCATGATAAGATATAATACTCATTGTGGAGTGTTATGTATATCTCGTCTATACTTCGAATGAATGTGAATGCGACACTTCCTTGCAAGGAAATAGCGTTTGCAGATGTTTGCGTATCGTGGCATTAGAGTTCTAATGCTTCTCAAATCGCGATATCGCTACTCATTACTTTGTTTCATGATAATATATAATATTCATTGTGGAGTGTTATGTATACCTCGTATACATTTCAATAGAATGTAAATGCGACACTTCCTTGCTAGGAAATAGCGTTTGCAGATGTCAACGTATCGAAGCAATAGATTTCTAAAGCTTGCTAATTCGCGATATCGATTCTCATATCTGTGTTTCATGATAATATATAATATTCATTGTGCAGTGTTATGTATATCCCGTTTATACTTCAAATGGATGTAAATGCGACACTTCCTTGCTAGGAAGTAGCGTTTGCAGATGTCTACGTTTCGTGGCATTAGAGTTCTAATGCTTCTTAAATCGCGATATCGCATCTCAATTCTATGTTTCATGAGAAGATATAGTATTCATTGTGCAGTGTTATGTATACCTCTTATTCACTTCACAAGAATGTAAATGCAACAATTTCTTGCTAGGAAATAGCGTTTGTAGATGTCTACGTATCGAAGTAAAAAACATCAAATGCTTCATATATCGCCATATCGCATCTAATTTCTATGTTTCATGATAAGATATAATATTCATTGCGAAGTGTCATGTATACCTCGTATTCCTTTCAAAAGAATGTAAATGCGACACTTCCTTGCTAGGAAATAGCGTTTGCAGATATCTGCGTATCGTGGCAGTAGATTTCTAATGCTTCTTAAGTCGCCATATTACACCACATTTCTATGTTTCATGATAAGATATAATATTCACTGTGCAGTGTTATGTATACCTCGTATTCACTTCAAAAGAATGTAAATGCGACACTTCCTTGCTAGGAATTAGCGTTTCCAGATGTCTACGTATCCAAGCAATAGAGTTCTAATGCTTCTTAAATCGCGATATCGCATCTCACTTCCATGTTTCACGTTAAGATATAATATTTATTGTGCAGTGTTATGTATATCTCGTCTATACTTCAAATTAATGTAAATGCGACACTTCCTTGCTAGGAAATACCGCTTGCAGATGTCTAAGTATCGAAGCAATAGAGTTCTAAAGCTTGTTAATTCGCGATATCGCATCTCATTCCTATGTTCCATGATAATATATAATATTCACTGCGAAGTGTCATGTATACCTCGCATACACATTAATTGAATGTGCATGCGACACTTCCTTGCTAGGAAATAGCGTTTGCATATGTCTACGTATCGAAGCAATAGGTTTCTAAAGCTTGATAATGCGCGATATCGCATCTCATTCCTATGTTTCATGATAATGTATAATAGTCATTGCGAAGTGTCATGTATACATCTCATACACTTCAAATGAATGTGAATGCGACAGTTCCTTGCTAGGAAATAGCGTTTGCAGATATCTACGTATCGAAGCAATGGAATTCTAATGCTTCTTAAATCGTCATATCGCATCTCACTTCAATGTTTCATGATAAGATATAATATTCATTGCGAAGTGTCATGTAAACCTCGTATTCCTTTCAAAACAATGTAAATGCAAAACTTCCTTGCTAGGAAGTATCGTTTGCATATGCCTACGTAACGAAGCAATAGTGTTCTAATGCTTCTCAAAACGCGATATCGCTACTCATTTCTATGTTTCATGATAAGATATAATATTCATTGTGCAGTGTTATGTATACCTCGCATACACTTCAAATGAATGTAAATGAGACAGTTCCTTGCTAGGAAATAGTGTTTGCAGATATCCACGTATCGAAGCAATAGAGTTCTAAAGCTTCTATAATCGCGATATCGCATCTCATTTCTATGTTTCATGATAAGATATTCATTGTGCAGTGTTACGTATATCTCGTCTATACTTCAAATGGTTGTAAATGCGACACTTCCTTGCTAGGAAATAGCGTTTGTAGATGTCTACGTATCGTGGCATTATAGTTCTAATGCTTCTAAACACGCGATATCGCTTCGGATTTCTATGTTTCATGGTAATATATAATATTCATTACGAAGTGTCATGTGTACCTCGCATACACTTCAAATGAATGTAAATGCGACATTTCCTTGCTATTAAATAGCGTTTGCAGGCGTCTACTTATCGTAGCAATAGAGTTCTAATGCTTCACAAAACGCGAGGTCGCATCTCATTTCTGTGTTCCATGATAATATATAATATTCATTGCGAATTGTTATGTATACCTCGCATACACTTAAAATGAATGTAAATGCGACACTTCCTTGCTCGGAAATAGCGTTTGCAGGTGTCTACGTTTCGTAGCAATAGAGTTCTACCGCTTCTTAAAACGCGATACCGCATATCATTTCTATGTTTCATGATAAGAAATAATATTCATTGCGAAGTGTCATCTATACCTCGTATTCCTTTCAAAAGAATGTAAAAGCGACACTTCCTTGTTAGGAAGTAGCGTTTGCAGATATCTACGTATCGAAGCAATAGAGTACTAATGCTTCATAAACTGAAATATTACATCTCATTTCTATGTTTCATAATAAGATATAATATTCATTGTGGAGTGTTATGTATACCTCGTATTCACTTCAAAAGAATGTAAACGCGACACTTCCTTGCCAGGAAATAGCGTTTGCAGATGTCAACGTATCGTAGCATTAGAGTTCTAATGCTTGTCCAAACGCGATATCGCTACTCATTACCATGTTTCATGATAATATATAATATTCATAGTGGGATGTTATGTATACCTCGTATTCACTTCAAAAGAATGTAAATGCGACAGTTCCTTGCTTGGAAAGAGCGTTTGCAGATGTCTACGTATCGAAGCGATAGAGTTCTAAATCTTCGTAAAACATGATATCGCATCCCATTTCTATGTTTCATGATAAGATATAATATTCATTGGGAAGTGTTATGCTTACCTGGTATTCATTTCAAAAGAATGTAAATGCGACACTTCCTTGCTAGCTAATAGCCTTTACATATATCTACGTATCGTAGCAATAGAGTTGCAATGCTTCACAAAACGGGAGGTCGCACCTCATTTCTGTGTTTCATGATAATATATAGTATTCATTGCGAAGTGTCATGTATACCTCGCATAAACTTAAAATGAATGTAAATGCGACACTTCCTTGCTCGGAAATAGCGTTTGCAGGTGTCTACGTTTCCTAGCAATAGAGTACTAACGCTTCTTAAAACGCGATACCGCATCTCATTTCTATGTTTCATGATAAGATTTAATATTCATTGTGAAGTGTCACGTATACCTCGTATTCCTTTCAGAAGAATTTAAATGCGACACTTCCTTGCTAGGAAGTAGCGTTTGCAGATGTCTACGTATCGAAGCAATAGTGTTCTAATTCTTCTTAAATCACGATATCGCATCTCATTTCTATGTTTCATGATATGATATAATACTCATTGTGCAGTGTTATGTATACCTATTATTCACTTCAAAAGAATGCAAATGCTACAATTTCTTGCTAGGAAATAGCGTTTGCAGATGTCTACGTATCGTAGCAATAGTGTTCTAATGCTCTTTTTATATCGCGATATCCCTCCTAATTTTTATGCTTCATGATAAGATGTAATATTCATTGCGAAGTGTCATGTATACCTCGTATTCACTTCGAAAGAATGTAAATGCGACACTTCCTTGCTAGGAAATAGTGTTTGCAGATGTCTACGTATCGGAGCAATGGAGGCCTAATGCTTCTTATAACGGGATATCGCATCTCTTTTCTGTGTTTCGTGATAAGGTATAATATTCATTTCGAAGTGTCATGTATACCTCCTATTCACTTCAAAAGAATGTAAATCCGACACTTCCTTCCTAGGAAATAGCGTTTGCAGATGTCTCCGTATCGTAGCAGTAGTGTTCAAATGCTTCTTAAAACGCGATATCGCATCTCATTTCTATGTTTCATTATAAGATATAATATTCATTCTGGATTGTTATGTATACCCCGTATTCACTTCGAAAGAATGTAAATGCGACACTTCCTTGCTAGGTAGTAGCGTTTGCAGATGTATGCGTATCGAAGCAATTGAGTACTAATGCTTCCTAAATCGCGATATCCCTCCTAATTTTTATGTTTCATGATAAGATATAATATTCATTGCGAAGTGTCATGTATACCTCGTATTCACTTCAAAGGAATGTAAATGCGACACTTTCTTGCTAGGAAATAGCGTTTGCAGATGTCTACGTATCGAAGCAGTAGAGTTCTTATGCTTCTTATAACGGGATATCGCATCTCTTTTCTATGTATCATGATAAGATATAATATTCATTTTGGATTGTAATGTATACCTTGTAATCACTTCAAAAGAATGTAAATGCGACACTTCCTTGCTAGGAAATGTCGTCTGCAGATGCCTACGTATCGTAGCAATAGAGTTCTAATGCCTCCTAAGTCGCGATATCGCTCCTAATTTCTATGTTTCATGATAAGATATAATATTCATTGCGAAGTGTCATGTATACCTCGTATTCACTTCAAAGGAATGTAAATGCGACACTTTCTTGCTAGGAAATTGCGTTTGCAGATGTCTACGTATCGAAGCAATAGAGTTCTGATGCATCTTATAACGGGATATCGCATTCCTTTTCTATGTTTAATGATAAGATATAGTATTCATTGTGGATTGTTAAGTATACCACGTACTCGCTTCGAAAGAATGTAAATGCGACACTTCCTTGCTGGGAAATAGCGTTTTCAGATGTCTACGTATCGTAGCAATAGAATTCTAATGCTTCTTAAATTGGGATATCGCTCCTAATTTCTATGTTTCATGATAAGATATAATATTCATTGCGAATTGTCACTTATAGCTCGCATACACTTCAAAATAATGTAAATGCGACACTTCCTTGCTATTAAATAGCGTTTGCAGAAGTCTACGTATCGAAGCAATAGCGTTCTAATGCTTCTCAAAACGCGATATCGCATCCCGTTTCTATGTTCCATGATAAGCTATAATTTTCATTGCGAAGTGTCATGCATACCTCTTATTCACTTCTAAAGAATGTAAATGAGCCACTTCCTTGCTAGAAAATAGCGTTTGCAGATGTCTACGTATCGTAGCAATAGTGTTCTAATGCTCTTTAAATCGCGATATCCCTCCTAATTTTTATGCTTCATGATAAGATGTAATATTCATTGCGAAGTGTCATGTATACCTCGTATTCACTTCGAAAGAATGTAAATGCGACACTTCCTTGCTAGGAAATTGCGTTTGCAGTTGTCTACGTATCGTAGCAATAGATACCTAATGTTTCTTAAAACGCGATATCGCATCCCATTTCTATGTTTCATAATCAGATATAATATTCATTGCGAAGTGTCATGTATATTTCGTATTCACTTCAAAAGAATGTAAATGCGACACTTCCTTGCTAGGAAATAGCGATTGCAGATGTCTACGTATCGTAGCAGTAGGGTTCTAATGCTCCTTCTAACGGGACTTCGCATCTCTTTTCTATGTTTCACGATAAGATATAGTATTCATTGTGGATTGTTATGTATACCCCGTATTCACTTCAAAAGAATGTAAACGCGACACTTCCTTGCCAGGAAGTAGCGTTTGCAGATGTCTACATATCGTAGCATGAGTGTTCTAATGCTTCTCAAAACGCGATATCGCTACTCATTACTATGTTTCATGATAATATATAATATTCATTGCGAAGTGTCATGTATGCCTCGCATACACTTCACATGAATGTGAGTGCGACATTTCCTTGCTAGGAAATAGTGTTTGCAGATGTCTACGTATCGAGGCAATAGAGTTCTAATGCTTCTTCAATCGCTATATTGCATCTCATTCCTATGTTTCATGATGAGATATAATAATCACTGTGCAATGTTATGTATACCTCGTATTCACTGCAAAAGAATGTAAACGCGACACTTCCTTGCTTGGAAATAGCGTTTGCAGATGTCTACGTATCGAAGCAATAGATTTCTAAAACTTGCTAATTCGCGATATCGCATCTCATATCTATGTTTCATGATAATTTATAATATTCATTGCGATGTGTCATGTATACCTCGCATACACTTCAAATGAATGCGAATGCGACAGCTCCTTGCTAGGAAGTAGAGTTTGCAGATGTCTACGTATAGTAGCATTAGAGTTATAATGCTTCTCAAAACGCGATATCGCTACTCATTACCATGTTTCATGATAATATATAATGTTCATTGTTGAGTGTTATATATACCTCGTATTCACTTCAAAATAATTTAAATGTGACACTTCCTTGCTAGGAAATAGCGTTTGCAGATGTCTACGTATCGAAGCAATAGATTTCTAAAGCTTGCTAGTACGCGACATCGCATCTCATACCTATGTCTCATGATAATATATAATATTCATTGCGAAGTGTCATGTATACCTCGCATACCCTTCAAATTAATGTGAGTGCGACAGTTCCTTGCTAGGAAATAGTGTTTGCAGATGTCTACGTATCGAGGCAATAGAGTTCTAATGCTTCTTAAATCGCTATATTGCATCTCATTCCTTTGTTTCATGATGAGATATAATAATCACTGTGCAGTGTTATGTATAGCTCGTATTCACTTCAGAAGAATGTAAACGCGATACTTCCTTGCTTGGAAATAGCGTTTGCAGATGTCTACGTATCGAAGCAATAGATTTCTAAAACTTGCTATTTCGCGATATCGCGTCTCATATCTATGTTCCAAGATAATTTATAATATTCATTGCGATGTGTCATGTATACCTCGCATACACTTCAAATGAATGCGAATGCGACAGATCCTTGCTAGGAAGTAGAGTTTGCAGATGTCTACGTATAGTAGCATTAGAGTTATAATGCTTCTCAAAACACGATTTCGCTACTCATTACTATGTTTCATGATAATATATTATATTCATTGTGGAGTGTTATGTATACCTCGTATTCACTTCAAA
The DNA here is from genome assembly GCF_050948175.1 of Xylocopa sonorina. Taxonomy (NCBI): domain Eukaryota; kingdom Metazoa; phylum Arthropoda; class Insecta; order Hymenoptera; family Apidae; genus Xylocopa; species Xylocopa sonorina. Next base: position 4,542,288 of record NW_027490091.1, read on the forward strand.
AGAATGTAAATGCGACACTTCCTTGCTGGGAAATAGCGTTTGCAGATATCTACGTATCGTAGCAATAGAATTCTAATGCTTCCTAAATCGTCATATCGCATCTCATTTCTATGTTTCATGACAAGATATAATATTCATTGCGAAGTGTCATGTATACCTCGTATTCCTTTCAAAAGAATGTAAATGCGACACTTCCCTGCTTGGAAATAGCGTTTGCAGATATCTACGTATCGAAGCAATAGAGGTCTAAAGCTTCTTAAATCGCCATATCGCATCTCATTTCTATGTTTCATGACAAGATATAATATTCATTGCGAAGTGTCATGTATACCTCGTATTCCTTTCAAAAGAATGTAAATGCGACACTTCCTTGCTAGGAAGTAGCGTTTGCAGATGTCTACGTATCGAAGCAATAGTGTTTTAATGCTTCTGAAATCGCCATATTACATCTCATTTCTATGTTTCATTATAAGATATAATATTCATTCTGGATTGTTATGTATACCCCGTATTCACTTCGAAAGAATGTAAATGCGACACTTCCTTGCTAGGTAGTAGCGTTTGCAGATGTATGCGTATCGAAGCAATTGAGTACTAATGCTTCCTAAATCGCGATATCCCTCCTAATTTTTATGTTTCATGATAAGATATAATATTCATTGCGAAGTGTCATGTATACCTCGTATTCACTTCAAAGGAATGTAAATGCGACACTTTCTTGCTAGGAAATAGCGTTTGCAGATGTCTACGTATCGAAGCAGTAGAGTTCTTATGCTTCTTATAACGGGATATCGCATCTCTTTTCTATGTATCATGATAAGATATAATATTCATTTTGGATTGTAATGTATACCTCGTAATCACTTCAAAAGAATGTAAATGCGACACTTCCTTGCTAGGAAATGTCGTCTGCAGATGCCTACGTATCGTAGCAATAGAGTTCTAATGCCTCCTAAGTCGCGATATCGCTCCTAATTTCTATGTTTCATGATAAGATATAATATTCATTGCGAAGTGTCATGTATACCTCGTATTCACTTCAAAGGAATGTAAATGCGACACTTTCTTGCTAGGAAATTGCGTTTGCAGATGTCTACGTATCGAAGCAATAGAGTTCTGATGCATCTTATAACGGGATATCGCATTCCTTTTCTATGTTTAATGATAAGATATAGTATTCATTGTGGATTGTTAAGTATACCACGTACTCGCTTCGAAAGAATGTAAATGCGACACTTCCTTGCTGGGAAATAGCGTTTTCAGATGTCTACGTATCGTAGCAATAGAATTCTAATGCTTCTTAAATTGGGATATCGCTCCTAATTTCTATGTTTCATGATAAGATATAATATTCATTGCGAATTGTCACTTATAGCTCGCATACACTTCAAAATAATGTAAATGCGACACTTCCTTGCTATTAAATAGCGTTTGCAGAAGTCTACGTATCGAAGCAATAGCGTTCTAATGCTTCTCAAAACGCGATATCGCATCCCGTTTCTATGTTCCATGATAAGCTATAATTTTCATTGCGAAGTGTCATGCATACCTCTTATTCACTTCTAAAGAATGTAAATGAGCCACTTCCTTGCTAGAAAATAGCGTTTGCAGATGTCTACGTATCGTAGCAATAGTGTTCTAATGCTCTTTAAATCGCGATATCCCTCCTAATTTTTATGCTTCATGATAAGATGTAATATTCATTGCGAAGTGTCATGTATACCTCGTATTCACTTCGAAAGAATGTAAATGCGACACTTCCTTGCTAGGAAATTGCGTTTGCAGTTGTCTACGTATCGTAGCAATAGATACCTAATGTTTCTTAAAACGCGATATCGCATCCCATTTCTATGTTTCATAATCAGATATAATATTCATTGCGAAGTGTCATGTATATTTCGTATTCACTTCAAAAGAATGTAAATGCGACACTTCCTTGCTAGGAAATAGCGATTGCAGATGTCTACGTATCGTAGCAGTAGGGTTCTAATGCTCCTTCTAACGGGACTTCGCATCTCTTTTCTATGTTTCACGATAAGATATAGTATTCATTGTGGATTGTTATGTATACCCCGTATTCACTTCAAAAGAATGTAAACGCGACACTTCCTTGCCAGGAAGTAGCGTTTGCAGATGTCTACATATCGTAGCATGAGTGTTCTAATGCTTCTCAAAACGCGATATCGCTACTCATTACTATGTTTCATGATAATATATAATATTCATTGCGAAGTGTCATGTATGCCTCGCATACACTTCACATGAATGTGAGTGCGACATTTCCTTGCTAGGAAATAGTGTTTGCAGATGTCTACGTATCGAGGCAATAGAGTTCTAATGCTTCTTCAATCGCTATATTGCATCTCATTCCTATGTTTCATGATGAGATATAATAATCACTGTGCAATGTTATGTATACCTCGTATTCACTTCAAAAGAATGTAAACGCGACACTTCCTTGCTTGGAAATAGCGTTTGCAGATGTCTACGTATCGAAGCAATAGATTTCTAAAACTTGCTAATTCGCGATATCGCATCTCATATCTATGTTTCATGATAATTTATAATATTCATTGCGATGTGTCATGTATACCTCGCATACACTTCAAATGAATGCGAATGCGACAGCTCCTTGCTAGGAAGTAGAGTTTGCAGATGTCTACGTATAGTAGCATTAGAGTTATAATGCTTCTCAAAACGCGATATCGCTACTCATTACCATGTTTCATGATAATATATAATGTTCATTGTTGAGTGTTATATATACCTCGTATTCACTTCAAAATAATTTAAATGTGACACTTCCTTGCTAGGAAATAGCGTTTGCAGATGTCTACGTATCGAAGCAATAGATTTCTAAAGCTTGCTAGTACGCGACATCGCATCTCATACCTATGTCTCATGATAATATATAATATTCATTGCGAAGTGTCATGTATACCTCGCATACCCTTCAAATTAATGTGAGTGCGACAGTTCCTTGCTAGGAAATAGTGTTTGCAGATGTCTACGTATCGAGGCAATAGAGTTCTAATGCTTCTTAAATCGCTATATTGCATCTCATTCCTTTGTTTCATGATGAGATATAATAATCACTGTGCAGTGTTATGTATAGCTCGTATTCACTTCAGAAGAATGTAAACGCGATACTTCCTTGCTTGGAAATAGCGTTTGCAGATGTCTACGTATCGAAGCAATAGATTTCTAAAACTTGCTATTTCGCGATATCGCGTCTCATATCTATGTTCCAAGATAATTTATAATATTCATTGCGATGTGTCATGTATACCTCGCATACACTTCAAATGAATGCGAATGCGACAGATCCTTGCTAGGAAGTAGAGTTTGCAGATGTCTACGTATAGTAGCATTAGAGTTATAATGCTTCTCAAAACACGATTTCGCTACTCATTACTATGTTTCATGATAATATATTATATTCATTGTGGAGTGTTATGTATACCTCGTATTCACTTCAAAAGAATGTAAATGCGACACTTCCTTGCTGGGAAATAGCGTTTGCAGATATCTACGTATCGTAGCAATAGAATTCTAATGCTTCCTAAATCGTCATATCGCATCTCATTTCTATGTTTCATGACAAGATATAATATTCATTGCGAAGTGTCATGTATACCTCGTATTCCTTTCAAAAGAATGTAAATGCGACACTTCCCTGCTTGGAAATAGCGTTTGCAGATATCTACGTATCGAAGCAATAGAGGTCTAAAGCTTCTTAAATCGCCATATCGCATCTCATTTCTATGTTTCATGACAAGATATAATATTCATTGCGAAGTGTCATGTATACCTCGTATTCCTTTCAAAAGAATGTAAATGCGACACTTCCTTGCTAGGAAGTAGCGTTTGCAGATGTCTACGTATCGAAGCAATAGTGTTTTAATGCTTCTGAAATCGCCATATTACATCTCATTTCTATGTTTCATTATAAGATATAATATTCATTCTGGATTGTTATGTATACCCCGTATTCACTTCGAAAGAATGTAAATGCGACACTTCCTTGCTAGGTAGTAGCGTTTGCAGATGTATGCGTATCGAAGCAATTGAGTACTAATGCTTCCTAAATCGCGATATCCCTCCTAATTTTTATGTTTCATGATAAGATATAATATTCATTGCGAAGTGTCATGTATACCTCGTATTCACTTCAAAGGAATGTAAATGCGACACTTTCTTGCTAGGAAATAGCGTTTGCAGATGTCTACGTATCGAAGCAGTAGAGTTCTTATGCTTCTTATAACGGGATATCGCATCTCTTTTCTATGTATCATGATAAGATATAATATTCATTTTGGATTGTAATGTATACCTCGTAATCACTTCAAAAGAATGTAAATGCGACACTTCCTTGCTAGGAAATGTCGTCTGCAGATGCCTACGTATCGTAGCAATAGAGTTCTAATGCCTCCTAAGTCGCGATATCGCTCCTAATTTCTATGTTTCATGATAAGATATAATATTCATTGCGAAGTGTCATGTATACCTCGTATTCACTTCAAAGGAATGTAAATGCGACACTTTCTTGCTAGGAAATTGCGTTTGCAGATGTCTACGTATCGAAGCAATAGAGTTCTGATGCATCTTATAACGGGATATCGCATTCCTTTTCTATGTTTAATGATAAGATATAGTATTCATTGTGGATTGTTAAGTATACCACGTACTCGCTTCGAAAGAATGTAAATGCGACACTTCCTTGCTGGGAAATAGCGTTTTCAGATGTCTACGTATCGTAGCAATAGAATTCTAATGCTTCTTAAATTGGGATATCGCTCCTAATTTCTATGTTTCATGATAAGATATAATATTCATTGCGAATTGTCACTTATAGCTCGCATACACTTCAAAATAATGTAAATGCGACACTTCCTTGCTATTAAATAGCGTTTGCAGAAGTCTACGTATCGAAGCAATAGCGTTCTAATGCTTCTCAAAACGCGATATCGCATCCCGTTTCTATGTTCCATGATAAGCTATAATTTTCATTGCGAAGTGTCATGCATACCTCTTATTCACTTCTAAAGAATGTAAATGAGCCACTTCCTTGCTAGAAAATAGCGTTTGCAGATGTCTACGTATCGTAGCAATAGTGTTCTAATGCTCTTTAAATCGCGATATCCCTCCTAATTTTTATGCTTCATGATAAGATGTAATATTCATTGCGAAGTGTCATGTATACCTCGTATTCACTTCGAAAGAATGTAAATGCGACACTTCCTTGCTAGGAAATTGCGTTTGCAGTTGTCTACGTATCGTAGCAATAGATACCTAATGTTTCTTAAAACGCGATATCGCATCCCATTTCTATGTTTCATAATCAGATATAATATTCATTGCGAAGTGTCATGTATATTTCGTATTCACTTCAAAAGAATGTAAATGCGACACTTCCTTGCTAGGAAATAGCGATTGCAGATGTCTACGTATCGTAGCAGTAGGGTTCTAATGCTCCTTCTAACGGGACTTCGCATCTCTTTTCTATGTTTCACGATAAGATATAGTATTCATTGTGGATTGTTATGTATACCCCGTATTCACTTCAAAAGAATGTAAACGCGACACTTCCTTGCCAGGAAGTAGCGTTTGCAGATGTCTACATATCGTAGCGTGAGTGTTCTAATGCTTCTCAAAACGCGATATCGCTACTCATTACTATGTTTCATGATAATATATAATATTCATTGCGAAGTGTCATGTATGCCTCGCATACACTTCACATGAATGTGAGTGCGACATTTCCTTGCTAGGAAATAGTGTTTGCAGATGTCTACGTATCGAGGCAATAGAGTTCTAATGCTTCTTCAATCGCTATATTGCATCTCATTCCTATGTTTCATGATGAGATATAATAATCACTGTGCAATGTTATGTATACCTCGTATTCACTTCAAAAGAATGTAAACGCGACACTTCCTTGCTTGGAAATAGCGTTTGCAGATGTCTACGTATCGAAGCAATAGATTTCTAAAACTTGCTAATTCGCGATATCGCATCTCATATCTATGTTTCATGATAATTTATAATATTCATTGCGATGTGTCATGTATACCTCGCATACACTTCAAATGAATGCGAATGCGACAGCTCCTTGCTAGGAAGTAGAGTTTGCAGATGTCTACGTATAGTAGCATTAGAGTTATAATGCTTCTCAAAACGCGATATCGCTACTCATTACCATGTTTCATGATAATATATAATGTTCATTGTTGAGTGTTATATATACCTCGTATTCACTTCAAAATAATTTAAATGTGACACTTCCTTGCTAGGAAATAGCGTTTGCAGATGTCTACGTATCGAAGCAATAGATTTCTAAAGCTTGCTAGTACGCGACATCGCATCTCATACCTATGTCTCATGATAATATATAATATTCATTGCGAAGTGTCATGTATACCTCGCATACCCTTCAAATTAATGTGAGTGCGACAGTTCCTTGCTAGGAAATAGTGTTTGCAGATGTCTACGTATCGAGGCAATAGAGTTCTAATGCTTCTTAAATCGCTATATTGCATCTCATTCCTTTGTTTCATGATGAGATATAATAATCACTGTGCAGTGTTATGTATAGCTCGTATTCACTTCAGAAGAATGTAAACGCGATACTTCCTTGCTTGGAAATAGCGTTTGCAGATGTCTACGTATCGAAGCAATAGATTTCTAAAACTTGCTATTTCGCGATATCGCGTCTCATATCTATGTTCCAAGATAATTTATAATATTCATTGCGATGTGTCATGTATACCTCGCATACACTTCAAATGAATGCGAATGCGACAGATCCTTGCTAGGAAGTAGAGTTTGCAGATGTCTACGTATAGTAGCATTAGAGTTATAATGCTTCTCAAAACACGATTTCGCTACTCATTACTATGTTTCATGATAATATATTATATTCATTGTGGAGTGTTATGTATACCTCGTATTCACTTCAAAAGAATGTAAATGCGACACTTCCTTGCTGGGAAATAGCGTTTGCAGATATCTACGTATCGTAGCAATAGAATTCTAATGCTTCCTAAATCGTCATATCGCATCTCATTTCTATGTTTCATGACAAGATATAATATTCATTGCGAAGTGTCATGTATACCTCGTATTCCTTTCAAAAGAATGTAAATGCGACACTTCCCTGCTTGGAAATAGCGTTTGCAGATATCTACGTATCGAAGCAATAGAGGACTAAAGCTTCTTAAATCGCCATATCGCATCTCATTTCTATGTTTCATGACAAGATATAATATTCATTGCGAAGTGTCATGTATACCTCGTATTCCTTTCAAAAGAATGTAAATGCGACACTTCCTTGCTAGGAAGTAGCGTTTGCAGATGTCTACGTATCGAAGCAATAGTGTTTTAATGCTTCTGAAATCGCCATATTACATCTCACTTCTATGTTTCACGATAAGAAATAATATTCATTGTGGAGTGTTATGTATACCTCGCATTCACTTCAAAAGAATGTAAACGCGACACTTCCTTGCCAGGAAGTAGCGTTTGCAGATGTCTACATATCGTAGCATGAGTGTTCTAATGCTTCCCAAATCGCGATATCGCTACTCATTACTATGTTTCATGATAATATATAATATTCATTGCGAAGTGTCATGTATACCTCACATACACTTCAAATGAATGTGAGTGCGACAGTTCCTTGCTAGGGAATAGTGTTTGCAGATGTCTACGTATCGAGGCAATAGAGTTCTAATGCTTCTTAAATCGCTATATTGCATCTCATTTCTATGTTTCATGATAAGATATAATAATCACTGTGCAGTGTCAAAAGAATGTAAACGCGACCCTTCCTTACCCGGATGTAGCGTTTGCAGATGTCTACATATCGTAGCATGAGATTTCCAATGCTTCTCAAAACGCGATATCGCTACTCATTACTATGTTTCATGATAATATATAATATTCATTGCGAAGTGTCATGTATACCTCGTATTCCTTTCAAAAGAATGTAAATGCGACACTTCCTTGCTAGGAAATAGCGTTTGCAGATATCTGCGTATCGTGGAAGTAGATTTCTAATGCTTCTTAAGTCGCCATATTACACCACATTTCTATGTTTCATGATAAGATATAATATTCACTGTGCAGTGTTATGTATACCTCGTATTCACTTCAAAAGTATGTAAATGCGACACTTCCTTGCTAGGAATTAGCGTTTCCAGATGTCTACGTATCCAAGCAATAGGGTTCTAAAGCTTGTTAATTCGCGATATCGCATCTCATTCCTATGTTTCATGATAATATATAATATTCACTGCGAAGTGTCATGTATACCTCGCATACACATTAATTGAATGTGCATGCGACACTTCCTTGCTAGGAAATAGCGTTTGCATATGTCTACGTATCGAAGCAATAGGTTTCTAAAGCTTGATAATGCGCGATATCGCATCTCATTCCTATGTTTCATGATAATGTATAATAGTCATTGCGAAGTGTCATGTATACATCTCATACACTTCAAATGAATGTGAATGCGACAGTTCCTTGCTAGGAAATAGCGTTTGCAGATATCTACGTATCGAAGCAATGGAATTCTAATGCTTCTTAAATCGTCATATCGCATCTCACTTCAATGTTTCATGATAAGATATAATATTCATTGCGAAGTGTCATGTAAACCTCGTATTCCTTTCAAAACAATGTAAATGCAAAACTTCCTTGCTAGGAAGTATCGTTTGCATATGCCTACGTAACGAAGCAATAGTGTTCTAATGCTTCTCAAAACGCGATATCGCTACTCATTTCTATGTTTCATGATAAGATATAATATTCATTGTGCAGTGTTATGTATACCTCGCATACACTTCAAATGAATGTAAATGAGACAGTTCCTTGCTAGGAAATAGTGTTTGCAGATATCCACGTATCGAAGCAATAGAATTCTAAAGCTTCTATAATCGCGATATCGCATCGCATTTCTATGATTCATGATAAGATATTCATTGTGCAGTGTTACGTATATCTCGTCTATACTTCAAATGATTGTAAATGCGACACTTCCTTGCTAGGAAATAGCGTTTGTAGATGTCTACGTATCGTGGCATTATAGTTCTAATGCTTCTAAACACGCGATATCGCTTCGGATTTCTATGTTTCATGGTAATATATAATATTCATTACGAAGTGTCATGTGTACCTCGCATACACTTCAAATGAATGTAAATGCGACATTTCCTTGCTATTAAATAGCGTTTGCAGGCGTCTACGTATCGTAGCAATAGAGTTCTAATGCTTCACAAAACGCGAGGTCGCATCTCATTTCTGTGTTCCATGATAATATATAATATTCATTGCGAAGTGTTATGTATACCTCGCATACACTTAAAATGAATGTAAATGCGACACTTCCTTGCTCGGAAATAGCGTTTGCAGGTGTCTACGGTTCCTAGCAATAGAGTACTAACGCTTCTTAAAACGCGATACCACATCTCATTTCTATGTTTCATGATAAGATATAAATTTCATTGTGCAGTGTTATGTATACCTCGCATTCACATCAAAAGAATGTAAATGCGACACTTCCTTGCTCGGAAATAGCGTTTGCAGGTGTCTACGTTTCGTAGCAATAGAGTTCTACCGCTTCTTAAAACGCGATACCGCATCTCATTTCTATGTTTCATGATAAGAAATAATATTCATTGCGAAGTGTCATCTATACCTCGTATTCCTTTCAAAAGAATGTAAAAGCGACACTTCCTTGTTAGGAAGTAGCGTTTGCAGATATCTACGTATCGAAGCAATAGAGTACTAATGCTTCATAAACTGAAATATTACATCTCATTTCTATGTTTCATAATAAGATATAATATTCATTGTGGAGTGTTATGTATACCTCGTATTCACTTCAAAAGAATGTAAACGCGACACTTCCTTGCCAGGAAATAGCGTTTGCAGATGTCAACGTATCGTAGCATTAGAGTTCTAATGCTTCATAAATCGCCATATCGCATCTCATTTCTGCGTTTCATGATAAGTTATAATATTCATTGCGAAGTGTCATGTATACCTCGTATTCCTTCCAAAAGAATGTAAATGCGACACTTCCTTGCTAGGAAGTAGCGTTTGCAGATGTCTACGTATCGAAGCAATAGAGTTCTAATGCTTCTTAAATCGCAATATCGCATCTCATTTCTATGTTTCATGATAAGATATGATATTCATAGCGAAGTGCCATGTATACCTCGCATGCACTTCAATTGAATGTACATGCGACACTTCCTTGCTAGGAAATAGAGTTTGCAGATGTCTACGTATCGAAGCAATAGAGTTCTAATGCTTCTTAAATCGCAATATCGCATCTCATTTCTATGTTTCATGATAAGATATGATATTCATAGCGAAGTGCCATGTATACCTCGCATGCACTTCAATTGAATGTACATGCGACACTTCCTTGCTAGGAAATAGCGTTTGCAGATGTCTACGTATCGAAGCAATAGAGTTCTAATGCTTCTTTAAACCGTCATATCGCATCTCATATCTACGTTTCCTGATAAGATATAATATTCATTGCGAAGTGTCATGTATACCTCGTATTCACTTCAAAGAATGTAAACGCGACACTTCCTTGCAAGGAAATAGCGTTTGCAGATGTCTACGTATCGTAGCATTTGAGGTCTAATGCTCCTCAAAACGCGATATCGCTACTCATTACTATGTTTCATGATAATATGTAATATTCATTGTGGAGTGTTATGTATACCTCGTATTCACTTCAAAGGAATGTAAATGCGACACTTCCTTGCTTGGAAATAGCGTTTGCAGATGTCTACCTATCGAAGCAATAGAATTCTAATGCTTCTTAAATCGCCATATTGCATCTCATTTCTATGTTTGATAGTAAGATATAATATTCATTGTGGAGTGTTATGTATACCTCTTATTCACTTCAAAAGGTTGTAAACGCGACACGTTCTTGACAGGAAATAGCGTTTGCAGATGTCCACGTATCGTAGCATTAGATTTCTAATGCTTCTCAAAACGCGATACCGCTCCTCATTACCATGTTACATGATAATATACAGTATTCATTGTGGAGTGTTATGTATACCTCGTATTCACTTCAAAAAAATGTAAATGCGACACTTCCTTGCTAGGAAATAGCGTTTGCACATGTCTACGTATCGAAGCAATAGAGTTCTAATGCTTCTTAAATCGCCATATCGCATCTCATATCTATGTTTCACGATAATATATAATATTCATTGCGATGTGTCACGTATACCTCGCATACACTTCAAATGAATGTAAATGCGACACTTGCTTGCTAGGAAATAGCGTTTGCAGATGTCTACGTAACGAAGCAATAGTGTTCTAATGCTTCTTAAATCGTCATATCGCATCTCATTTCCATGTTTCATGACAAGATATAAGATTCATTGCGAAGTGTCATGTATACCTCGTATTCCTTTCAAAAGAATGTTAATGCGACACTTCCGTGCTAAGAAGTAGCGTTTGCAGATGTCTACGTATCGAAACAATAGACTTCTAATGCTTCTTAAATCGCCATATCGCATCTCATTTCTATGTTTAATGATAAGATACAATATTCATTGTGCAGTGTTATGAATACCTCGTATTCACTTCAAAAGAATGTAAATGCAACACTTCCTTGTTTGGAAATAGCGTTTGCAGATGTCTACGTGTCAAAGCAATAGACATCTAATGCATCATAAATCGCCATATCGCATCTCCTTCCTATGTTTCATGATAAGATATAATATTCATTGTGGAGTGTTATGTATACCTCGTATTCACTTCAAAGGAATGTTAACGTGACACTTCCTTGCCAAGAAATAGCGTTTGCAGATGTCTTCGTATCGTAGCATCAGAGTTCTAATGCTTCTCAAAACGCGATATCGCTACTCATTACCATGTTTCATGATAAGATATAATATTCATTGTGCAGTGTTATGTATACCTCGCATACACTTAAAATGAATGTAAATGCGACACATCCTTGCTAGGAAATAGCGTTTGCAGATGTCTACGTATCGAAGCAGTAGGTATGTAATACTTCTTAAATCGCCATATCGCTTCTCATTTCTATGTTTCATGATAATATATAATATTCACTGCGAAGTGTCATGTATACCTCGCATACGCTTCAATTGAATGTAAATGCAACACTTCCTAGCTAGGAAATAGCGTTTGCAGATGTCTACGTATCGAAGCAAGTGTGTTCTAATACTTCTTAAATAGCAATATCGCATCTCATATCTATGTTTCATGATAATAAATAATATTCATTGCGAAGTGTCATGTATACCTAGCATACACGTCAAATGAATGTGAATGCGACAGCTCCTTGCTAGGAAATAGCGTTTGCAGGTGTCTACGTATAGAAGCAATAGTTTTCTAATGCTTCTTAAATCGTCATATCGCATCTCATATATACGTTTCATGATAAGATATAGAAATCATTGCGAAGTGTCATGTATACCTCGTATTCCTTTCAAAAGAATGTAAATGCGACACTTCCTTGCTGGGAAGTAGCGTCTGCAGATGTCTACGTATCGTAGCAATAGAGTTCTAATGCTCCTTAAATAGCCATATGGCATCTCATTTCTATGTTTCATGATAAGACATAATATTCATGGTGAGTGTCATGTATACCTCGTATTCATTTCAAAAGTATGTAAATGCTGCAATTCCTTGCTAGGAAATAGTGTTTGCAGATGTCTACGTATCGAAGCAGTAGAGTTCAAATGCTTCTTAAAAAGCAAAATCGCTCCTCATTTCTATGTTTCATGATAATATATAATATTCATTGCGGAGTGCCATGTATACCTAGCATAAACTTCAAATGAATGTAAATACGACACTTCCTTGCTAGGAAATAGCGTTTGCAGATGTCTACGTATCGTAGCAATAGATTTCTAATGCTCCTCAAAACGCGATATTGCATCTGATTTCTATGTTTCATGATAAGATATAATATTCTTTGCGTAGTGTCATGTATACCTCGCATACACTTCAAGTGAATGTAAATGCGACACTCCCTTGCTAGGAAATAGCGTTTGTAGGTGTCTACGTATCGTAGCAATAGAGTTCTTACGCTTGTTAAATGGCGATATCGCATCGCATTTCTTTGTTTCATGATAATATATAATATTCATTGCGAAGTGTCATGTATAACTCGTATTGCTTTCAAAAGGATGTAAATGCGACACTTGCTTGCTAGGAAATAGCGTCTGCAGATGTCTACGTAAAGAAGCAATAGATTTCTAAAGCCTGCTAATTCGCGATATTGCATCTCATATCTATGTTTCATGATAATATATAATATTCATTGCGAAGTGTCATGTATACCTCGCATACACTTTAAATGAATGTGAATGCCACAGTTCCTTGCTAGGAAATAGCGTTTGCAGATATCTGCGTATCGAAGCAATAGAGTTCTAAACCTTCTTAAATCGCGATATCGCATCTCAATTCTATGTTTCATGATAAGATATAATATTCACTGCGAAGTGTCATGTATACCTCGTATTCCTTTCAAAAGTATGTAAAAGCGACAGTTCCTTGCTAGGAAGTAGCGTTTGCAGATGTCTACGTATCGAAGCAATAGAGTTCCAGTGCTTCTTAAATCGTCATATCGCATGTCATTTCTATGTTTCATGATAAGATATAATATTGATTGCGAAGTGTCAGGTATACCTCGTATTCATTTCAGAAGAATGTAAATGCGACACTTCGTTGTTAGGAAGTAGCGTTTGCAGATGTCTACGTATCGAAACAATAGTGTTCCAATGCTTCTCAAAACGCGATGTCGCATCTCATTTCTGTGTTTCATGATTACATATAATATTCATTGTGCAGTGTTATGTATACCTCGTATTCACATCAGAAAAATGTAAATGCGACACTTCCTTGCTAGGAAATAGCGTTTGTAGGTGTCTACGTATCGTAGCAATAGAGTTCTTACGCTTGTTAAATGGCGATATCGCATCGCATTTCTTTGTTTCATGATAATATATAATATTCATGGCGAAGTGTCATGTATACCTCGTATTGCTTTCAAAAGGATGTAAATGCAACACTTCCTTGCTAGGAAATAGCGTCTGCAGATGTCTACATATAGAAGCAATAGATTTCTAAAGCCTGCTAATTCGCGATATAGCATCTCATATCTATGTTTCATGATAATATATAATATTCATTGCGACGTGTCATGTATACCTCGCATACACTTTAAATGAATGTGAATGCCACAGTTCCTTGCTAGGAAATAGCGTTTGCAGATATCTGCGTATCGAAGCAATAGAGTTCTAAACCTTCTTAAATCGCGATATCGCATCTCAATTCTATGTTTCATGATAAGATATAATATTCACTGCGAAGTGTCATGTATACCTCGTATTCCTTTCAAAAGTATGTAAAAGCGACACTTCCTTGCTAGGAAGTAGCGTTTGCAGATGTCTACGTATCGAAGCAATAGAGTTCCAATGCTCCTTAAATCGTCATATCGCATCTCATTTCTATGTTTCATGATAAGATATAATATTGATTGCGAAGTGTCAGGTATACCTCGTATTCATTTCAGAAGAATGTAAATGCGACACTTCATTGCTAGGAAATAGCGTTTGCAGATGTCTACGTATCGAAGCAATAGGGATCTAATGCTACTTAAATTGCCATATCGTTCTCATTTCTATGTTTCATGGTAATATATAATATTCACTGCGACGTGTCATGTATACCTCGCATACACTTCAAATGAATGTAAATGCAACACTTCCTTGCTAGGAAGTAGCGTTTGCAGATGTCTACGTATCGAAGCAATAGAGTTCTAATGCTCCTTAAACAGCTATATCGCATCTCATTTCTATGTTTCATGATAAGATATGATATTCATTATGCAGTGTTATGTATATCTCGTCTATACTTGAAATGAATGTAAATGCGACACTCCCTTGCTAGGAAATAGCGTTTGCAGCTGTCTACGTATCGTGGGATTAGAGATCCACTGCTTCTCAAAACGCGATATCGCTTCTCATTTCTATGGTTCATGATAATATATAATATTCATTGCGATGTGTCATGTATACCTCGCATGCACTTCAAATGAATGTAAATGCGACAGATCCTTGCTAGGAAATAGCGATTGCTGATATCTACGTATCGATGCAAAAGAGTTCTAAAATCGCGATAAAAAGGTGGTTCATGATAATATATAATATTCATTGCGAAGTGTCATGTATACCTGGTATTCCTATCAAACGAATGTAAATGCGACACTTCCTAGTAAGGAAGTAGCGTTTGCAGATGTCTACGTATCGTAGGAATAGAGTTCTAATGCTTCTTAAATCGCCATTTCGCATCTCACTTCTATGTTTCACGATAAGATATAATATTCATTGTGGGGTGTTATGTATACCTCGTATTCACTTCAAAGACTGTAAATGCGACACTTCCTTGCTAGGAAATAGCGTTTTCAGATGTCTACGTATCGGGGTAATAGAGTTTTAATGCCTCTTAAAACGTGATATCGCATCTCTTTTCTATGTTTCATGATATGATATAATATCCATTGCGAAGTGTCATGTATACCTCGAATTTACTTCAAAAGAATATAAATGCGACACTTCTTTCCTAAGAAATAGCGTTTGCAGATGTCTACGTATCCAAGCAATAGAGTTCTAATACTTCTTAAAACGCGATATCGCATCTCGTTTCTATGTTTCATGATAAGATATCATATTCATTGTGTACTGTTATGTATACCTCGTATTCACTTCTAAAGAATGTAAACGTGACACTTCTTTGCTAAGAAATAGCGTTTGCAGATGTCTACGTATCCAAGCAATAGATTTCTAATGCTTCTTAAAACGCGATATCGCATCTCATTTCTGTGTTTGATGATAGTATACAATATTCAATGCGAAGTGTCACTTATGCCTCGTATTCACTTCAAAAGAAAGTAAATGCGACACTTCTTTCCTAGGAAGTAGAGTTTGCAGATGTCTACGTATCGTAAAAATAGCGTTCTTATGCGCTTTGTATCGCGATATCGCATCTCATTTATATGTTACATGATAAGATATAATATTCATTGCGAAGTGTCATGTATACCACATATTCTCTTCAAAATAATGTAAATGCGACACTTCCATGCTAGGAAATAGCGTTTACAGATGTCTCTGTTTCGAAGCAGTAGATTTCTTGTTCTTCTTAAATCGCGATATCGCATCTCATTTCAACGTTCCATGATAAGATATAATATTCATTGCGAAGTGTCCCTTGTAACTCTCTTACACTTCAAATGAGTGTAAATGCGACACTTTCTTGCTAGGAAACAGCGTGTCCAGATGTCTACGTATCAAAATAATTGAGCCCTAATGCTTCATAAAACGAGATGTCCCATCTTATTTCGATGTTTCATGTTAGGATACAATATTCGTTGCGAAGTGTTATGTATACCTCATATTCTCTTCAAAATAATGTAAATGCGACACTTCCATGCTAGGAAATAGCGTTTACAGATGTCTCCGTTTCGAAGCAGTAGAGTTCTAATGCTTCTTAAATCGCGATATCGCATTTCATTTATATGTTTCGTTATAATGTATAATATTCATTGTGGAGTGTTATGTATACCTCGTATTCACTTCAATGGAATATAAATGCAACTCTTCCTTGCTATTCAATAGCGTTTGCAGATGTTACCGTATCGAAGCAGAAGAGAACTAATGCTTCATAAATCGCGTTACCGCATTGCATATCTATGTTTCGTGATAAGGTATAATATTCATTGTGAAGTGTTATGTGTACCCCGTATTCACTTCAAAAGAATGTAAATGCGACACTTCCTTGGTATTAAATAGCGTTTGCAGGTGTCTACGTATCGAAGCAACAGAGTTCTAATGCATCTTAAAACGGGATATCGCATCTCACTTCTATGTTTCACGATAAAATATAATATCCATTGCGAAGTGTTATGTATACCTCGCATACACTTCAAATAAATGTAAATGCGACACTTCCTTGCTTGGAAATAACGTTCGCGGACATCTACGTATCGTAGCAATAAATTTCTAACGCTTCTTATAGCTCGATATCGCATCTCATTTCTATGATTCATGATAAGATATAATATTCATTGCGAAGTGTTATGTACTCCTCGTATCTACTCCAAATGAATGTAACTGCGACACTTTTTTGCTAGGAAGTAGCGTTTCCAGATGTCTACGTATCGAAGCAATAGAGTTCCAATGCTTCCTAAAACGAGATATCGCTAACCAATCCTATGTTTCATGATAAGATATTATATTCATTGCGAAGTGTCATGTATACCTCGTACTCACTTCAAATGAATGTAAATGGGATACTATCTTGCTAGGAAATAGCGTTTGCAGATGTCTACGTATCGAAGAAATAGAGTTCTAAAGCTTCTTAAAACGGGATATTGCATCTCCTTCCTATCTCTCACGATAAGATATAATATATATTGCGAGGTGTCATGTATAAATCGTAATCACTTCAAAAGGATGTAAATGCGACACTTCCTTGCTAGGAAATAGCGTTTGCAGATGTCTACGTATCGGAGCAATAGTTTTCTATTGCTTCTTAAATCGTCATATCGCATCTCATGTCTACGTTTCATGATAAGATATAATATTCACTGCGAAGTGTCATGTATACCTTGCATACACTTCAATTGAATGTAAATGCGACACTTCCTTGCTAGGAAATAGCGTTTGCAGATGTCTATGTATCGAAGCAATAGCGTTCTAATGCTTCTTAAATCGCGATATCGCATCTCATATCTATGTTTCATGATAATATACAATATTCATTGCGAAGTGTCATGTATACCTCGCATACACTTCAAATGAATGTAAATGCGACACTTCCTTGCTAGGAAATAGCGTTTCCAGATGTCTACGTATCGAAGCAATAGACATCTAATGCTTCATAAATCGCCATATCGGATCACATTTCTATATTTCATGATAAGATATAATATTCATTGTGCAGTGTTATGTATACCTCGTATTCACCTCAAAAGTATGTAAATGCGACACTTCCTTGCTAGGCAATAGCGTTTGCAGATATCTTCGTATCGAAGCAATAGTGTTCTAATGCTTCTTAAATCGCGATATCGCATCTCATATCTATGTTTCGTGATAATATATAATATTCATTGCGAAGAGTCATGTATACCTCGCATACACTTCAAATGAATGTGAATGCGACAGTTCCTTGCTAGGAAATAGTGTTTGCAGATATCTAGTATCGAAGCAATAGAGTTCTAAAGCTTCTTAAATCGCGATATCGCATCTCATTTCTATGTTTCTTGATAAGATATAACATTCATGGTGCAGTGTTATGAATACCTCGTATTCACTTCAAAAGAATGTAAATGCGACACTTCCTTGCTTGGAAATAGCGTTTGCAGATGTCTACGTATCGTAGCATTAGTGCTCTAATGCTTCTCAAACCGCGACATCGTTTCACATTTCTATGTTTCATGATAGTATATAATATTCATTGCGTAGTGTCATGTATACCTCGTATTCACTTCAAAAGAATGTAAATGCGACACTTCCTTACTAGGAAATAGCGTTTGCAAATGTCTACGTATAGAAGCAATAGATCTCTAAAGCTTGCTAATTCGCGATATCGCATCTCATATCTGTGTTTCATGATAATATATAATATTCATTGCGAAGTGTCATGGATACCTCGGATACACTTCAAATGAATGTAAATGCGTCACTTCCTTACTAGGAAATAGCGTTTGCAGATGTCTACGTATCGAAGCAATAGATATCTAATGCTTCTTAAATCGCGATATCGCATCTCATTTCTATGTTTCATGATAAGATATAATATCCATTGTGCAGTGTTATGTATATCTCGTCTATGCTTCAAATGAATGTAAATGCGACACTTCCTTGCTAGGAAATAGCGTTTGCAGATGTCTACGTATCGAAGCAATAGAGTTCTAATGCTTCTAAAATCGCGATATCGCCTCTCATTTCTATGTTTCATGATAATATATAATATTCACTGTGCAGTGTTATGTATACCTCGTATTCACTTCAGAAGAACGTAAATGCGACACTTCCTTGCTAGGAAATAGCGTTTGCAGGTGTCTACGTATCGTAGCATTAGTGCTCTAATGCTTCTCAAAACGCGACATCGTTTCACATTTCTATGTTTCATGATAGTATATAACATTCATTGCGTAGTGACATGTATACCTCGCATACACTTCAAATGAATGCAAATGCGACACTTCCTTTCTAGGAAATAGCGTTTGCAGATGTCTACGTATCGAAGCAATAGATATCTAAAGCTTTATAAATCGCGATATCGCATCTCATTTCAATGTTTCATGATGAGATATAATATTCATTGTGCAGTGTTATGAATACCTCGTATTCACTTCAGAAGAATGTAAATGCGACACTTCCTTGCTAGGAAAGAGCGTTCGCAGATGTCTACGTATCGAAGCAGAAGAATTCTAATGTTTTTTAAATCGTCATATCGCAATATCATTTCTATGTTTCATGTTAGGATAAAATATTCATTGCGAAGTGTCATGTATACCTCGTATTCCTTTCAAAAGAATGAAAATGCGACACTTCCTTGCTAGGAAGTAGCGTTTGCAGATGTCTACGTATCGAAGCAATACAGATCTAATACGTCTTAAATCACCATATCGCATCTCATTTCTATGTTTCATGTTAGGATATAATATTCATTGCGAAGTGTCATGTATACTTCGCATACACTTCAAGTGAATGTAAATGCGACACTCCCTTGCTAGGAAGTAGCGTTTGCAGATGTCTACGTATCGAAGCAATAGAGTTCTAAAGCTTCATAAATCGCGAAATCGCATCTCATTTCAAAGTTTCATGATGAGATATGATATTCATTGTGCAGTGTTATGAATACCTCGTAATCACTTCAAAAGTATGTAAATGCGACACTTCCTTGCTAGGAAATAGCGTTTGCAGATGTCTACGTATCGAAGCAATAGATATCTAATGCTTCTTAAATCGTCGTTTCGCATCTCATATCTACGTTACATGATAAGATATAATATTCATTTCGAAGTGTCATGTATACCTCGTATTTCTTTCAAAAGAATGTAAATTCGACACTTGCTTGCTAGGAAATAGCGTTTGCAGATGTCTACGTATAGAAGCAATAGGAATCTAATGCTTCTTAAATAGCGATATCGCATCTCATTTCTATGTTTCATGATAAGATATAATATCCATTGTGCAGTGTTATGTATATCTCGTCTATGCTTCAAATGAATGTAAATGCGACTCTTCCTTGCTAGGAAATAGCGTTTGCAGATGTCTACGTATCGAAGCAATAGAGTTCTAATGCTTCTTAAATCGCGATATCGCCTCTCATTTCTATGTTTCATGATAAGATATAATATTCATTGGGCAGTGTTATGTATACCTCGTATTCACTTCAGAAGAATGTAAATGCGACACTTCCTTGCTAGGAAATAGCGTTTGCAGGTGTCTACGCATCGTAGCATTAGTGCTCTAATGCTTCTCAAAACGCGACATCGTTTCACATTTCTATGTTTCATGATAGTATATGATATTCATTGCGTAGTGTCATGTATACCTCGCATACACTTCAAGTGAATGTAAATGCGACACTCCCTTGCTAGGAAGTAGCGTTTGCAGATGTCTACGCATCGAAGCAATAGAGATCTAATGCTTCTTAAATCGTCGTTTCGCATCTCATATCTACGTTTCATGATAAGATATAATATTCATTTCGAAGTGTCATGTATACCTCGTATTTCTTTCAAAAGAATGTAAATTCGACACTTGCTTGCTAGGAAATAGCGTTTGCAGATGTCTACGTATAGAAGCAATAGGAATCTAATGCTTCATAAATCGCGATATCGCATCTTATTTCAATGTTTCACGATGAGATATAATATTCATTGTTCAGTGTTATGAATACCTCGTATTCACTTCAGAAGAATGTAAATGCGACACTTCCTTGCTAGGAAATAGCGTTTGCAGATGCCTACCTATCGAAGCAGTAGAATTCTAATTCTTCTTAAATCGTCATATCGCATATCATTTCTATGCTTCATGTTAAGATATAATATTCACTGCGAAGTGACATGTATACCTCGCATACACTTCAAATGAATGCAAATGCGACACTTCCTTGCTAGGAAATAGCGTTTGCAGATGTCTACGTATCGAAGCAATAGATATCTAAAGCTACATAAATCGCGATATCGCATCTCATTTTAATGTTTCATTATGAGATATAATATTCATTGTGCAGTGTTAAGAATACCTCGTATTCACTTCAGAAGAATGTAAATGCGACACTTCCTTGCTAGGAAGTAGCGTTTGCAGATGTCTGCGAATCGTGGCATTAGAGTTCTAATGCTTCTCAAAACGCAGTATCGCTACTCATTTCTATGTTTCGTGATAATGTATAATATTCATTGCGAAGTGCCATCTATATCTCGCATACACTTCAATTGAATGTAAATGCGACACTTCCTTGCTAGGAAATAGCGTTTGCAGATATCTGCGTATCGTGGCATTAGAGTTCTAATGCTTCTTAAATCGCCATATCGCATCTCATTTCTATGTTTCATGATAAGATATAATATTTATTCTGGAGTGTTATGTATACCTCGTATTCACATCAAATGTATGTAAATGCGACACTTCCTTGCCAGGAAATAGCGTTTGCAGATGCCTACGTATCGTAGCATTAGAGTTCTAATGCTTCTCAAAACGCGATATAGCCATTCGTTACTATGTTTCATGATAATATATAATATTCACTGTGGAGTGTTATGTATACCTCGTATTCACATCAGAAGTATGTAAATGCGACACTTCCTTGCTAGGAAGTAGCGTTTGCAGATGCCTGCGTATCGAAGCAATAGAGTTCTAATACTTCTTAAATCGCCATATCGCATCTCATTTCTATGTTTCATGATAAGATATAATATTTATTGTGGACTCTTATGTATACCTCGTATTCACTTCAAATATATGTAAATGCGGCACTTCCTTGCCAGGAAATAGCGTTTGCAGATGTCTACGTATCGTAGCATTAGAGTTCTAATGCATCTCAAAACGCGATATAGCTATTCGTTACTATGTTTCATGATAATATATAATATTCCCTGTGGAATGCTACGTATACCTCGTATTCATTTCAAAAGAATGTAAATGCGACACTTCTTTGCTAGGAAATACCGTTTGCAGATGTCTATGTATCGTAGAGTTAGTGCTCTAATGCTTCTCAAAACGCGACAGCGTTTCTCATTTCTATGTTTCATGATAGTATATAATATTCATCGAGTAGTGTCATGTATACCTTGCATACACTGCAATTGAATGTAAATGCGACACTTCCTTGCTAGGAAATAGCGTTTGCAGATGTCTGCGTATCGTGGCATTAGAGTTCTAATGCTTCTCAAAACGCGGTATCGCTTCTCATTTCTATCTTTCGTGATAATATATAATATTCATTGCGAAGTGCCATGTATATCTCGCATACACTTCAATTGAATGTAAATGCGACACTTCCTTGCTAGGAAATAGCGTTTGCAGATGTCTGCGTATCGTGGCATTAGAGATCTAATGCTTCTCAAAACGCGGTATCGCTTCTCATTTCTATGTTTCGTGATAATATATAATATTCATTGCGAAGTACCATGTATATCTCGCATACACTTCAATTGAATGTACATGCGACACTACCTTGCTCGGAAGTAGCGTTTGCAGATGTCTACGTATCGAAGCAATGGAGTTCTAATGCTCCTTAATCGCCATATCGCATCTCATTTCTATGTTTCATGATAAGATATAATACTCATTGTGCAGTGTTATGTATATCTCGTCTATACTTCAAATGAATGTAAATGCGACACTTCCTTGCTAGGAAATATAGTTTGCAGATGTCTACGTACCGAAGCAATAGAGTTCTAATGCTTCTTAAATCGCCATATCGCATCTCATTCCAATGTTTCATGATAAGATATAATATTTATTGTGGACTCTTATGTACACCTCGTATTCACTTCAAATGTATGTAAATGCGACACTTCCCTGCCAGGAAATAGCGTTTGCAGATGTCTGCGTATCGTAGCATTAGAGTTCTAATGCTTCTCAAAACGCGATATAGATATTCGTTACTATGTTTCATGATAATATATAATATTCACTGTGGAGTGTTATGTATACCTCGTATTCACATCAGAAGAATGTAAATGCGACACTTCCTTGCTAGGAAGTAGCGTTTGCAGATGCCTGCGTATCGAAGCAATGGAGTTCTAATGCTTCTTAAATCGCCATATCGCATCTCATTTCTATGTTTCATGATAAGATATAATATTCATTTTGCAGTGTTCTGTATATCTGATCTATACTTCAAATGAATGTAAATGCGACACTTCCTTCCTAGGAAATAGCGTTTGCAGATGTCTGCGAATCGTGGTATTAGAGTTCTAATGCTTCTCAAAACGCGGTATCGCTATTCATTTCTATGTTTCGTGATAATATATAATATTCATTGCGAAGTGCCATGTATATCTCGCATACACTTCAATTGAATGTACATGCGACACTTCCTTGCTAGGAAGTAGCGTTTGCAGATGTCTACGTATCGAAGCAATGGAGTTCTAATGCTTCTTAAATCGCCAAATCGCATCACATTTCTATGTTTCATGATAAGATATAATATTCACTGCGCAGTGTTATGTATACCTCGTATTCACTTCAAAAGAATGTAAATGCGACACTTCCTTGCTAGGAAATAGCGTTTGCAGGTGTCTACGTATCGAAGCAGTAGTGTTCTAATGCTTCTGAAATCGCCATATCGCATCCCATTCCTATGTTTCATGATAAGATATAATATTCAGAGTGCAGTGTTATGTATACCGCGTATTCCTTTCAAAAGAATGTAAATGCGACACTTCCTTGCTAGGAAGTAGCGTTTGCAGATTTCTACGTATCGAAGCAATAGAGTTCTAATGCTTCTTAAATCGCGATATCGCACCTCATTTCTATGTTTCATGATAAGATATAATATTCATTGTGTAGTGTTATGTTTATCTCATCTATACTTCAAATGAATGTAAATGCGACACTTCCTTGCTAGGAAATAACGTTGGCAGATGTCTGCGTATCGTGGCATTAGAGTTCTAATGCTTCTCAAAACGCGATATCGCATCTCATTTCTATGTTTCATGATAAGACATAATATTCATTGTGTAGTGTTATGTATATCTCGTCTATACTTCAAATGGATGTAAATGCGACACTTCCTTGCTAGGAAATAGCGTTTGCAGATGTCTACGTATCGTGGCATTAGAGTTCTAATGCTTCTCAAAACGCGATATCGCTTCTCATTACTATGTTTCATGATAATATATAATATTCATTGTGGAGTGTTATGTATACCTCGTATTCACTTCAAAAGAATGCAAATGCGACACATCCTTGCTAGGAAATAGCGTTTGCAGGTGTCTACGTTTCGAAGCAATAGAGTTCTAAATCATTCTAATTCGCGATATAGCATCTCATTTCTATGTTTCATGATAAGATATAATTTTCATTGTGGAGTGTTGTGTATACCTCGTATTGGTTTCAAAAGAATGTAAATGCGACACTTCCTTGCTAGGAAGTAGCATTTGCAGCTGTCTACGTATCGAAGCAATAGAGTTCTAATGCTTCTCAAAACGCGATATCGCTTCTCATTACTATGTTTCATGATAAAATATAATATTCATAGTGGAGTGTTATGTATACCTCGTATTCACTTCAAAAGAATGCAAATGCGACACATCCTTGCTAGGAAATAGCGTTTGCAGGTGTCTACGTATCGAAGCAATAGAGTTCTAAATCGTTCTAATTCGCGATATCGCATCTCATTTCTATGTTTCATGATAAGATATAATTTTCATTGTGGAGTGTTATGTATACCTCGTATTGGTTTCAAAAGAATGTAAATGTGACACTTCCTTGCTAGGAAGTAGCGTTTGCAGATTTCTACGTATCGAAGCAATAGAGTTCTAATGCTTCTTAAATCGCGATATCGCACCTCATTTCTATGTTTCATGATTAGATATAATATTCATTGTGTAGTGTTATGTTTATCTCATCTATACTTCAAATGAATGTAAATGCGACACTTCCTTGCTAGGAAGTAGCCTTTGCAGATGTCTACGTATCGAAGCAATAGTGTTCTAATGCTTCTTAAGTCGCGATATCGCATCTCATTTCTATGTTTCATGACAATATAAAATATTCATTGCAAAGTGTCATGTATACCTCGCATACGCTTAAAATAAATGTAAATGCGACACTTCCTTGCTAAGAAATAGCGTTTGCAGATGTCTACGTGTCGAAGCAATAGAGTTCTAATGCTTCTTAAATCGCCATATTGCATCTCATACCTATGTTTCATGATAAGATATAATATTCATTGCGAAGTGTCATGTATACCTCGTATTCCTTTCAAATGAATGTAAATGCGACACTTCAATGCTAGGAAGTAGCGTTTGCTGATTTCTACGTATCGAAGCAATAGAGTTCTAATGCTTCTTAAATCGCGATATCGCACCTCATTTCTATGTTTCATGATAAGATATAATATTCATTGTGTAGTGTTATGTTTATCTCATCTATACTTCAAATGAATGTAAATGCGACACTTCCTTGCTAGGAAGTAGCGTTTGCAGATATCTACGTATCGAAGCAATAGAGTTCTAGTGCTTCTTAAATCGCCATATTACATCACATTTCTATGTTTCTTGATAAAATATAATATTCATTGTTGAGTGTTATGTATACCTCGTATTCACTTCAAGAGAATGTAAATGCGACACTTCCTTGCTAGGAAGTAGCGATTGCAGATGTCTACGTATCGAAGCAATAGAGTTCTAATGCTTCTTAAATCGCCATATTACATCACATTTCTATGTTTCATGATAAAATATAATATTCATTGCGAAGTGTCACGTATACCTCGTATTCCTTTCAAAAGAATGTAAATGCGACACTTCCTTGCTAGGAAGTAGCGTTTGCAGATGTCTACGTACCGAAGCAATAGTGTTCTAAAGCTTCTTAAATCGTCATATCGCATCTCATTTCTATGTTTCATGATAAGATATAATATTCATTGCGATGTGTCATGTATACCTCATACTCCTTTCTCAAGAATGTAAATGCGACACTTCCTTGCTAGGAAGTAGCGATGCCAGATATCTACGTATCGAAGCAATAGTGTTCTTGTGCTTCTCAAAAAGCGATATCGCATTTCATGCCTACGCTTCTTGATAAGATATAATATTCATTGCGAAGTGACATGTATACCTCGTATTCCTTACAAAAGAATGTAAATGCGACACTTCATTCCTAGGAAATAGCGCTTGCAGATGTCTACGTATCGAAGCAATAGTGTTCTAATGCTTCTTATATCGCGATATCGCATCTCATTTCTATGTTTCATGATAAGATATAATATTCACTGCGAAGTGTCACGTATACCTCGTATTCACTTCAGAACAATGTAAATGCGACACTTCCTTGCTAGGAAGTTGCGTTTGCAGATGTCTACGTATCGAAGCAATAGATTCCTAATGCTTCTTAAATCGTCATATCGCACCTCATTTCTATGTTTTATGATAAGATATAATATTCATTGCGAAGTGCCATGTATACCTCGTATTCCTTTCAAAAGAATGTTAATGCGACACTACCTTGCAAGGAAGTAGCGTTTGCAGATATCTACGTATCGAACCAATAGATTTCTAATGCTTCTTAGATCGCCATATCGCATTTCATTTCTATGTTTCATGATATGATATAATATTCATTGTGCAGTGTTATGTATATCTCGTCTATACTTCAAATGAATGTAAATGCGACACTTCTTTGCTAGGAAATAGGGTTTGCAGATGTCTACGTATCGAAGCAATAGAGTTCTAATTCTTCTTAAATCGTCATATCACATGCCATTTCTACGTTTCCTGATAAGATATAATATTCATTGCGAAGTGCCATGTATACCTCGTTTTCCTTTCAAAAGAATGTAAATGCGACACTTCCTGGCTAGGAAGAAGAGTCTGCAGATTTCTACGTATCGAAGCAATAGAGTTCTAATGCTTCTTAAATCGCCATATCGCATCTCATTTCTATGCTTTATGATAAGATATAATATTCATTGTGCAGTGTTACGTATATCTCGTCTATACTTCAAATGGATGTAAATGCGACACTTCCTTGCCAGGAAATAGCGTTTGCAGATGTCTACGTATCGTGGCATTAGAGCTCTAATGCTTCTCAAAATACGATATCGCTACTCATTACCTTATTTCATTATAATATATAATATTCATTGTGGAGTGTTCTGTATACCTCGTATTCTTTTCAATAGAATGTAAATGCGACACTTCCTTGCTAGGAAATAGCGTTTGCAGATGTCTACGTATCGAAGTTATAGACATCAAGTGCTTCATATATCGCCATATCGCATCTCATTTCTATGTTTCATGATAAGATATAATATTCATTGCGAAGTGTCATGTATACCTCGTATTCCTTTCGAAAGAATGTAAATGCGACACTTCCTTGCTAGGAAATAGCGTTTGCAGATGTCTACGTATCGGAGCAATAAACATCTTATGCTTCATAAATCGCGATATCGCATCTCATATCTATGTTTCATGATAAGATATAATATTCACAGTGCAGTGTTATGTATACCTCGTATTCACTTCAAAAGAATGTAAGTGCGACACTTCCTTGCTAGGAAGTAGCGTTTGCAGATGTCTACGTATCGAAGCAATAGTTTTCTAATGCTTCTTAAATCGTCATATCGCATCTCATATCTACGTTTCATGATAAGATATAGTATTCATTGCGAAATGTCATGTATACCTCGTATTCCTTTCAAAAGAATGTAAATGCGACACTTCCTTGCTAGGAAGTAGCGTCTGCAGATGTCTACGTATCGAAGCAATAGTGTTCTAATTCTTCTTAAATCGCCATATCGCTACACATTACTATGTTTCATGATAACATATAATATTCATTGTGGAGTGTTGTGTATACCTCGTATTCACTTCAAAAGATTGTAAATACGACACTTCCTTGCTAGGAAATAGCGTTTGCAGATGTCTACGTATCGGAGCAATAAACATCTTATGCTTCATAAATCGCGATATCGCATCTCATATCTATGTTTCATGATAAGATATAATATTCACAGTGCAGTGTTATGTATACCTCGCATGCGCATCAAGTGAATGTAAATGCGACACTTCCTTGCTAGCAAATAGCGTTTGCATATGTCTACTTATTGAAGAAATAGTGTTGTAATGCTTCCTAAACGAGATATCGCATCTCATTTCTATGTTTCATGCTAAGATATAATATTCGTTGCGAAGTGTCATGTATACCACGTATTCCTTTCAAAAGAATGTAAATGCGACACTTCCTTGCTAAGAAGTTGCATTTGCAGATGTCTACGTATCGAAGCAATTGGTTTCTAGTGCTTCTTAATACGCGAAATCGTTCCACATTTCTATGTTTCGTGATAAGGTATAATATTAATTGCGAAGTGTCATGTATACCTCGCATGCGCTTCAAGTGAATGTGAATGCAACACTTCCTTGGTAGGGAATAGCGTTTGCAGATACCTACGTATCCAAGCCATAGAGTTCTAATGCTTCTCAAAACGCGATATCGCATCTCATTTCTATGTTTCATGATATGACATAATATCCATAGCGAAGTGTCATGTATAGCTCATATTCACTTCAAATGAATGTAAATATGACACTTCCTTGCTATGAAGTAGAGTTTGCAGATGTCTACGTATCGTAACAATAGGGTTGTTATGCTCTTTATATCGCGATATCGCATCTCATTTGTATGTTACATGATAAGATATAATATTCATTGCGAAGTGTCATGTATACCTCGTATTCACTTGAAAAGAATGTAAATGCGTCACTTCATTGCTAGGAAGTAGCGTTTCCAAATGTCTACGTATCGAAACTATAGGTTTCTATTGCTTCTTAAAACGAGATGTTGCATTATATTTCTATGTTTCATGATAAGATATAATATTCATTGCTAAGCGTCATGTCTACCTCCTATTCACATGAAAAGAATGTAAATGCGACACTATCTTGTAGGGAAAAGCGTTTCCAGATGCCTACGTATCGAAACAATAGGTTATTCATTGTGGACTGTTATGTATACCTCGTATTCACTTCAAAAGAATGTAAATGCGACCCTATCTTGCAGGAAAAAGCGTTTCCAGATGCCTACGTATCGAAAAAATAGGTTTCTATTGCATCTTAAAGCGAGATGTTGCATTATATTTCGAAGTTTCATGATAAAATATAATATTCATTGCGAAGCATCATGTATACCTACTATTCACTTGAAAAGAATGTAAATGCGACACTATCTTGTAGGAAAAAGCGTTTCCAGATGCCTACGTATCGAAACAATAGGTTTCTATTGCATCTTAATGCGAGATGTTGCATCCTATTTCTATGTTTCATGATAAGATATAATATTCATTGCGAAGCGTCATGTATTCCTCGTATTCACTTCAAAAGGTGGTAAGTGCGGCACTTCCAAGCTAGGAAACAGCGTTTGCAGATGTCTACGTATCGTCGCATCAGAGTTCTAATGCTTCTAAAAACGCAATATCTCATCTCATTTCTATGTTTCATGATAAGATATAATATTCATTGCGAAGCGTCACTTGTACCTCGAATTCACTTCAATCGAATGTAAATGCGACACTTCCTTGATAGGAAATAACGTTTGCAGATGTCTACGTATCGGGGTAGTGGAGTTTTAATGCTCCTTAAAACGCGATATCGCATCTCATTTCTATGTTTCATGATATGATATAATATCCATAGCGAAGTGTCATGTATACCTCGTATTCACTTCAAGTGAATGTAAATACGACACTTCCTTGCTAGGATATAGCGCTCGCAGATGTCTACGTATCGTAGCAATAGAGTTCTAATACTTCCTATAACGCGATATCGCATCTCTCTACTATGTTTCCTGATAAGATATCATATTCATTGTGGACCGTTATGTATACCTCGTATTCACTTCAAAAGAATGTAAATGCGACACTATCTTGCAGGAAAAAGCGTTTCCAGATGCCTACGTATCGAAAAAATAGGTTTCTATTGCATCTTAAAGTGAGATGTTGCATTATATTTCGAAGTTTCATGATAAAATATAATATTCATTGCGAAGCATCATGTATACATACTATTCACTTGAAAAGAATGTAAATGCGACACTATCTTGTAGGAAAAAGCGTTTCCAGATGCCTACGTATCGATACAATAGGTTTCTATTGCATCTTAAAGCGAGATGTTGCATCCTATTTCTATGTTTCATGATAAGATATAATATTCATTGCGAAGCGTCATATATTCCTCGTATTCACTTCGAAAGGTGGTAAGTGCAACACTTCCTTGCTAGGAAATAGCTTTTGCAGATGCCTTCGTATCGTGGCAGTA
Source organism: Xylocopa sonorina (assembly GCF_050948175.1). Taxonomy (NCBI): domain Eukaryota; kingdom Metazoa; phylum Arthropoda; class Insecta; order Hymenoptera; family Apidae; genus Xylocopa; species Xylocopa sonorina. The sequence continues at coordinate 4,572,862 of NW_027490091.1, forward strand.
GGGTTCTAATGCTTCTCAAAACCCGATATCGCATCTCATTTCTATGTTTCATGATAAGATACAATATTCATTGTGGAGTGTTATGTATACCTCGTATTCGTTTCAAAAGAATGTAAATGCGACACTTCCTTGCTAGGAAGTAGCGTTTGCAGATGTCTACGTATCGAAGCAATAGTGTTCTAATGCTTCTTAAACCGTCATATCGCATCTCATGTTTATGTTTCATGATAAGATATAATATTCATTGCGAAGTGTCATGTATACCTCGCATTCCTTTCAAAAGAATGTAAATGCGACACTTCCTTGGTAGGAAATAGCGTTTGCAGATGTCTACGTATCGAAGCAATAGAGTTCTAATGCTTGCTAGTTCGCGGTAACGCATCTCATATCTGTGTTTCATGATAATATATAATATTCATTGCGATGTGTTATGTATACCTCGCATACACTTCAAATGAATGTGAATGCGACAGTTCCTTGCTAGGAAATAGTGTTTGCAGATATCTACGTTTCGAAGCAATAGAGTTCTAAAGCTTCTTAAATTGCGATATCGCATACCATTTCTATGTTTCATGATAACATATAATATTCATTGTGGAGTGTTATGTATACCTCGTATTCACATCAAAAGAATGTAAATGCGACACTTCCTTGCTAGGAAATAGCGTTTGCAGATGTCTACGTATCGAAGCAATGGATTTCTAATGCTTCTTAAATCGTCAATTCGCATCTCATGTTTATGTTTCATGATAAGATATAATATTCATTGCGAAGTGTCATGTATACCTCGCATTCCTTTCAAAAGAATGTATATGCGACACTTCCTTGCTAGGAAGTAGCGTTTGCAGATGTCTACGTATCGAAGCAATAGGGATCTAATGCTTCTTAAATCGCCATATTGCATCTCATTTCTATGTTTCATGATAAGATATAATATTCATTGTGCAGTGTTATGTATACCTCCTATTCACCTCAAAAGTATATAAATGCGACACTTCCTTGCTAGGAAATAGCGTTTGCAGATATCTACGTATCGAAGCAATAGTGTACTAAAGCTTCTTAAATCGCGATATTGCATCCCATTTCTATGTTTCATTATAAGATATAATATTCATTGTGCAGTGTTACGAATACCTCGCATTCACTTCAAAAGAATGTAAATGCGACACTTCCTTGGTAGGAAATAGCGTTTGCAGATGTCTACGTATCGAAGCAATAGAGTTCTAATGCTTGCTAGTTCGCGGTAACGCATCTCATATCTGTGTTTCATGATAATATATAATATTCATTGCGATGTGTTATGTATACCTCGCATACACTTCAAATGAATGTGAATGCGACAGTTCCTTGCTAGGAAATAGTGTTTGCAGATATCTACGTTTCGAAGCAATAGAGTTCTAAAGCTTCTTAAATTGCGATATCGCATACCATTTCTATGTTTCATGATAACATATAATATTCATTGTGGAGTGTTATGTATACCTCGTATTCACATCAAAAGAATGTAGATGCGACACTTCCTTGCTAGGAAATAGCGTTTGCAGATGTCTACGTATCGAAGCAATGGATTTCTAATGCTTCTTAAATCGTCAATTCGCATCTCATGTTTATGTTTCATGATAAGATATAATATTCATTGCGAAGTGTCATGTATACCTCGCATTCCTTTCAAAAGAATGTATATGCGACACTTCCTTGCTAGGAAGTAGCGTTTGCAGATGTCTACGTATCGAAGCAATAGGGATCTAATGCTTCTTAAATCGCCATATTGCATCTCATTTCTATGTTTCATGATAAGATATAATATTCATTGTGCAGTGTTATGTATACCTCGTATTCACCTCAAAAGAATATAAATGCGACACTTCCTTGCTAGGAAATAGCGTTTGCAGATATCTACGTATCGAAGCAATAGTGTCCTAAAGCTTCTTAAATCGCGATATTGCATCCCATTTCTATGTTTCATTATAAGATATAATATTCATTGTGCAGTGTTACGAATACCTCGCATTCACTTCAAAAGAATGTAAATGCGACACTTCCTTGCTTGGAAATAGCGTTTGCAGATGTCTACGTATCGAAGCAATAGTGTTCTAATGCTTCTTAAATCGCGATATCGCATCTCATTTCTACGTTTCATGATATGATATAATATTCATTGTGCAGTGTTATGTATACCCCTTATTCACTTCAAAAGAATGTAAATGCTACAATTTCTTGCTAGGAAATGGCGTTTGCAGATGTCTACGTATCGAAGAAATAGACATCAAATGCTTCATATATCGCCATATCGCATCTCATTCCTATGTTTCATGATAAGATATAATATTCATTGCGAGGTGTCATGTATACCTCGTATTCCTTTCAAGCGAATGTAAATGCGACACCTCCTTGCTAGGAAATAGCGTTTGCAGATGTCTACGTATCGAAGAAACAGACATCTAATGCTTCTTATATCGCCATATCGCTTCACATTTCTATGTTTCATGATAATATATAATATTCATTGTGCAGTGTCATGTATACCTCGCATACACTTCACATGAACGTAAATGCGACACTTCCTTGCTTGGAAATAGCGTTTGCAGATGTCTACGTATCGAAGCAATAGTTTTCTAATGCTTCTTAATTCGTCATATCGCATCTCATATCTACGTTTCATGATAAGATATAGTATTCATTGCGAAGTGTCATGTATATATCGTATTCCTTACAAGAGAATGTAAATGCGACACTTCCTAGCTAGGAAGTAGCGTTTGCAGATGTCTACGTATCGAAGCAATAGAGTTCTAATGCTTCTTAAACCGTCATATCGCATCTCATGTTTATGTTTCATGATAAGGTATAATATTCATTGCGAAGTGTCATGTATACCTCGCATTCCTTTCAAAAGAATGTAAATGCGACACTTCCTTGCTAGGAAGTAGCGTTTGCAGATGTCTACGTATCGAAGCAATAGTTTTCTGATGCTTCTTAAATCGTCATATCGCATCTCATATCTACGATTCATGATAAGATATAGTATTCATTGCGAAGTGTCATGTATACCTCGTATTCCTTTCAAAAGAATGTAAATGCGACACTTCCTTGCTAGGAAATAGCGTTTGCAGATCTCTACGTATCGAAGCAATAGAGTTCTAATGCTTGCTAGTTCGCGGTAACGCATGTCATATCTGTGTTTCATGATAATATATAATATTCATTGCGATGTGTTATGTATACCTCGCATACACTTCAAATGAATGTGAATGCGACAGTTCCTTGCTAGGAAATAGTGTTTGCAGATATCTACGTTTCGAAGCAATAGAGTTCTAAAGCTTCTTAAATTGCGATATCGCATACCATTTCTATGTTTCATGATAACATATAATATTCATTGTGGAGTGTTATGTATACCTCGTATTCACATCAAAAGAATGTAAATGCGACACTTCCTTGCTAGGAAATAGCGTTTGCAGATATCTACGTATCGAAGCAATAGTGTCCTAAAGCTTCTTAAATCGCGATATTGCATCTCATTTCTATGTTTCATTATAAGATATAATATTCATTGTGCAGTGTTACGAATACCTCGTATTCACTTCAAAAGAATGTAAATGCGACACTTCCTTGCTTGGAAATAGCGTTTGCAGATGTCTACGTATCGAAGCAATAGTGTTCTAATGCTTCTTAAATCGCGATATCGCATCTCATTTCTACGTTTCATGATATGATATAATATTCATTGTGCAGTGTTATGTATACCCCTTATTCACTTCAAAAGAATGTAAATGCTACAATTTCTTGCTAGGAAATAGCGTTTGCAGATGTCTACGTACCGAAGAAATAGACATCAAACGCTTCATATATCGCCACATCGCATCTCATTTCTATGTTTCATGATAAGATATAATATTCATTGCGAGGTGTCATGTATACCTCGTATTCCTTTCAAGGGAATGTAAATGCGACACCTCCTTGCTAGGAAATAGCGTTTGCAGATGTCTACGTATCGAAGCAACAGACATCTAATGCTTCTTATATCGCCATATCGCTTCACATTTCTATGTTTCATGATAATATATAATATTCATTGTGCAGTGTCATGTATACCTCGCATACACTTCACATGAACGTAAATGCGACACTTCCTTGCTTGGAAATAGCGTTTGCAGATGTCTACGTATCGAAGCAATAGTTTTCTAATGCTTCTTAATTCGTCATATCGCATCTCATATCTACGTTTCATGATAAGATATAGTATTCATTGCGAAGTGTCATGTATATATCGTATTCCTTACAAGAGAATGTAAATGCGACACTTCCTTGCTAGGAAGTAGCGTTTGCAGATGTCTACGTATCGAAGCAATAGTGTTCTAATGCTTCTTAAATCGCCATATCGCTACACATTAATATGTTTCATGATAACATATAATATTCATTGTGGAGTGTCATGTATATCTTGTATTCACTTCAAAAGTATGTAAATGTGACACTTCCTTGCAAGATAGTAGTGTTTGCAGATGTTACCTATCGAAGCAATAGAGTTCTGATGCATCTTAAAACTGCGATATCGCATCACATTTCTATGTCTCATGATAAGATATAATATTCATTGCGAAGTGTTACGTATTCTTCGTCTACACTTCAAATGAATGTAAATGCGACAATTCCTTGCTAGGAAGTAGCGTTGGCAGATGTCTACGTAACGAGGCAATAGATTTCAAGTGCATTTTAAAACGCGATAACGCATCCCATTTCTATGATGCTTGATAAGACATAATATTCATTGTTTAGTGTTTTGTATACATCGTATTCACTTCAAAAGAATGTAAACGCGAAACTCACTTGCTAGGATAGATCGTTGGCAGATGTTTACGTATCGAAGCAATAGAGTTCTAATGCTTCTTAAAACGAGATATCGCGTCTCATTTCTATGTCTCATGATAAGATATAAAATTCATTGCGAAGTGTCGCTTACACCTCGCACACACCTCAAATGAATGTAAATGCGACACTTCCTTGCTAGGAAATAACGTTTGCAGATGTCTACGTATCGGGGTAGTGGAGTTTTAATGCTCCTTAAAACGCGATATCGCATCTCATTTCTATGTTTCATGATATGATATAATATCCATAGCGAAGTGTCATGTATACCTCGTATTCACTTCAAGTGAATGTGAATGCAACACTTCCTTGGTAGGGAATAGCGTTTGCAGTTGTTTCCGTATCGAAGCAGTTGTGTTCCAATGCTTTTTAAGTCGTGATATCGCATCTCATTTCTATGTGCCATGATGACATATAATATTCATTGCAAAGTTTCATCTATACCTCGCACACACTTCACGTGAATGTAAATGCGACAGTTCCATGCAAGGAAATAGCGTTTGCAGATGTCTACGTATCGAAGCAATAGAGTTCTTATGCTTCTTAAATCGCCATATCGCATCTCATTTCTATGTTTCATGATAAGATATAATATCCATTGTGCAGTGTTATTTATACTTCGTATTCACCTCAAAAGAATGTAAATGCGACACTTTCTTGCTAGGAAATAGCGTTTGCAGATGTCTACGTATCGAAGCAATAGAGTTCTAATGCTTCTTAAATCGCGATATCGCATCTCATTTCTATGTTTCATGATAAGATATAATATCCATTGTGCAGTGTTATTTATACTTCGTATTCACCTCAAAAGAATGTAAATGCGACACTTCCTTGCTAGGCAATAGCGTTTGCAGATGTCTACGTATGGAAGCAATAGTATTCTAATGCTTCTGAAATCGTCATATCGCATCTCATATCAGCGTTTCCTGATAAGATATAATATTCATTGCGAAGTGTCACGTATACATCGTATTCCTTTCTAAAGAATGAGAATGTGACAGTTCCTTGCTAGGAAATAGTATTTGCAGATATCTACGTATCGAAGCAGTAGAGCTCCAAAGCTTCTCAAATCGCGATATCGCATCTCATTTTTATGTTTCATGATAAGATATAATATTCATTGTGCAGTGTTATGAATATTTCGTATTCACTTCAAAAGAATGTAAATGCGACACTTCCTTGCTAGGCAATAGCGTTTGCAGATGTCTACGTATCGAAACGATTGTTTTCTAATGCTTCTTAAATCGTCACATCGCATCTCATATCTACGTTTCATGACAAGATATAATATTCACTGCGAAGTGTCATGTATACCTCGTGTTCCTTTCAAAAGAATGTAAATGCGACACTTCCTTGCTAGGAAATAGCGTTCGCAGATGTCTACGAATCGAAGCAATAGATTTCTAATGCTTCTTAAATCGCCATATCACATCTCATTTCTATGTTTCATGATAAGATATAATATTCAATGTGCAGTATTATGTATATCTCGTCTATACTTGAAATGAATGTAAATGCGACACTTCCTTGCTAGGAAGTAGCGTTTGCAGATGTCTACGTATGGAAGCAATAGAGTTCTAATGCTTCTTAAATCGCGATATCGCATCTCATTTCTATGTTTCATGATAAGATATAATATTCATTGCGAAGTGTCATGTATACCTCGTATTCCTTTCAAAAGAATGTAAACGCGACACTTCCTTGCTAGGAAGTAGCGTTTGCAGATGTCTACGTATCGAAGCAATAGGGATCTAATGCTTCTTAAATCGCCATATCGCTTCTCATTTCAATGTTTCACGATAATATATAATATTCACTGCGAAGTGTCATGTATACCTCGCATACACTTCAAATGAATGTAAATGCGACAATTCCCTGCTAGGAAATAGCGTTTGCAGATGTCTGCGTATGGAAGCAATAGTGTTCTAATGCTTCTGAAATCGTCATATCGCATCTCATTTCTATGTTTCATGATAAGACATAATATTTATTGGGCACTGTTATGTATACCTCGTATTCACTTGAAAAGAATGTAAATGCGACACTTCCTTGCTAGGAAGTAGCATTTGCAGATCTCTACGTACCGAAGCAATAAAATTGTAATGCTTCTTATATTTTCATATCGCATCTCATATCTACGTTTCATGATAAGACATAATATTCATTGCGAAGTGTCATGTATACCTCGTATTCCTTTCAAAAGAATGTAAATGGGACACTTCCTTGCTAGGAAGTAGCGTTTGCAGATGTCTACGTATCGAAGCAATAGGGATCTGATGCTTCTTAAATCGCCATATCGCTTCTCATTTCTATGTTTCATGATAATATATAATATCCACCGCGAAGTGTCTTGTATACCTCGCATACACTTCAAATGAATGTAAATGCAACACTCCCTTGCTAGGAAATAGCGTTTGCAGATGTCTGCGTATCGAAGCAGTAGTGTTCTACTGCTTCTTAAATCGCGATATCGCAGCTCATTTCTATGTTTCATGATAAGATATAATATTCATTGTGCAGTGTCATGTATACCTCGTATTCACTTGAATGGAATGTAAACACGACACTTCCTTGCTAGGAAGTAGCGTTTGCAGATGTCCACGTATCGAAGCAATAGTGTTCTAATGCTTCTTAAACCGCGATATCGCATCTCATTTCTGTGTTTCGTGACAAGATATAATATTCATTGCGAAATGTGACTTATACCTCGCATACACTTCAAATGAATGTAATTGCGACACTTCCTTGCTAGCAAATAGCGCTCGCAGATGTCTATGTATCGAAGCAATAAAATTGTAATGCTTCTTATATTCTCAAATCGCATCTCATACCTACGTTTCATGATAAGACATAATATTCATTGTGAAGTGTCATGTATACCTCGCATTCCTTTCTAAAGGATGTAAATGGGACACTTCCTTGCTAGGAAGTAGCGTTTGCAGGTGTCTACGTATCGAAGCAATAGGTATCTAATGCTTCTTAAATCGCCATATCGCTTCTCATTTCTATGTTTCATGATAATATATAATATTCACTGCGAAGTGTCATGTATACCTCGTCTATACTTCAACTGAATATACATGCGACACTTCCTTGATAGGAAATAGCGTTTGCAGATGTCTACGTATCGAAGCAATAGGGATCTAATGCTTCTTAAATCGCCCTATCGCTTCTCATTTCTATTTTTCATAATAATATATAATATTCACTGCGAAGTGTCATGTATACCTCGTCTATACTTCAACTGAATATACATGCGACACTTCCTTGCTAGGAAATAGCGTTTGCAGATGTCTACGTATCGAAGCAATAGTTTTCTAATGCTGCTTAAATCGTCATATCGCATCTCATATATACGTTTCATGATAAGATATAATAATCATTGCGGAGTGTTATGTATACCTCGTATTCACCTCAAAAGAATGTAAATGCGACACTTTCTTGCTAGGAAATAGCGTTTGCAGATGTCTACGTATCGAAGCAATAGAGTTCTAATGCTTCTTAAATCGCGATATCGCATCTCATTTCTATGTTTCATGATAAGATATAATATCCATTGTGCAGTGTTATTTATACTTCGTATTCACCTCAAAAGAATGTAAATGCGACACTTCCTTGCTAGGCAATAGCGTTTGCAGATGTCTACGTATGGAAGCAATAGTATTCTAATGCTTCTGAAATCGTCATATCGCATCTCATATCAGCGTTTCCTGATAAGATATAATATTCATTGCGAAGTGTCACGTATACATCGTATTCCTTTCTAAAGAATGAGAATGTGACAGTTCCTTGCTAGGAAATAGTATTTGCAGATATCTACGTATCGAAGCAGTAGAGCTCCAAAGCTTCTCAAATCGCGATATCGCATCTCATTTTTATGTTTCATGATAAGATATAATATTCATTGTGCAGTGTTATGAATATTTCGTATTCACTTCAAAAGAATGTAAATGCGACACTTCCTTGCTAGGCAATAGCGTTTGCAGATGTCTACGTATCGAAACGATTGTTTTCTAATGCTTCTTAAATCGTCACATCGCATCTCATATCTACGTTTCATGACAAGATATAATATTCACTGCGAAGTGTCATGTATACCTCGTGTTCCTTTCAAAAGAATGTAAATGCGACACTTCCTTGCTAGGAAATAGCGTTCGCAGATGTCTACGAATCGAAGCAATAGATTTCTAATGCTTCTTAAATCGCCATATCACATCTCATTTCTATGTTTCATGATAAGATATAATATTCAATGTGCAGTATTATGTATATCTCGTCTATACTTGAAATGAATGTAAATGCGACACTTCCTTGCTAGGAAGTAGCGTTTGCAGATGTCTACGTATGGAAGCAATAGAGTTCTAATGCTTCTTAAATCGCGATATCGCATCTCATTTCTATGTTTCATGATAAGATATAATATTCATTGCGAAGTGTCATGTATACCTCGTATTCCTTTCAAAAGAATGTAAACGCGACACTTCCTTGCTAGGAAGTAGCGTTTGCAGATGTCTACGTATCGAAGCAATAGGGATCTAATGCTTCTTAAATCGCCATATCGCTTCTCATTTCAATGTTTCACGATAATATATAATATTCACTGCGAAGTGTCATGTATACCTCGCATACACTTCAAATGAATGTAAATGCGACAATTCCCTGCTAGGAAATAGCGTTTGCAGATGTCTGCGTATGGAAGCAATAGTGTTCTAATGCTTCTGAAATCGTCATATCGCATCTCATTTCTATGTTTCATGATAAGACATAATATTTATTGGGCACTGTTATGTATACCTCGTATTCACTTGAAAAGAATGTAAATGCGACACTTCCTTGCTAGGAAGTAGCATTTGCAGATCTCTACGTACCGAAGCAATAAAATTGTAATGCTTCTTATATTTTCATATCGCATCTCATATCTACGTTTCATGATAAGACATAATATTCATTGCGAAGTGTCATGTATACCTCGTATTCCTTTCAAAAGAATGTAAATGGGACACTTCCTTGCTAGGAAGTAGCGTTTGCAGATGTCTACGTATCGAAGCAATAGGGATCTGATGCTTCTTAAATCGCCATATCGCTTCTCATTTCTATGTTTCATGATAATATATAATATCCACCGCGAAGTGTCTTGTATACCTCGCATACACTTCAAATGAATGTAAATGCAACACTCCCTTGCTAGGAAATAGCGTTTGCAGATGTCTGCGTATCGAAGCAGTAGTGTTCTACTGCTTCTTAAATCGCGATATCGCAGCTCATTTCTATGTTTCATGATAAGATATAATATTCATTGTGCAGTGTCATGTATACCTCGTATTCACTTGAATGGAATGTAAACACGACACTTCCTTGCTAGGAAGTAGCGTTTGCAGATGTCCACGTATCGAAGCAATAGTGTTCTAATGCTTCTTAAACCGCGATATCGCATCTCATTTCTGTGTTTCGTGACAAGATATAATATTCATTGCGAAATGTGACTTATACCTCGCATACACTTCAAATGAATGTAATTGCGACACTTCCTTGCTAGCAAATAGCGCTCGCAGATGTCTATGTATCGAAGCAATAAAATTGTAATGCTTCTTATATTCTCAAATCGCATCTCATACCTACGTTTCATGATAAGACATAATATTCATTGTGAAGTGTCATGTATACCTCGCATTCCTTTCTAAAGAATGTAAATGGGACACTTCCTTGCTAGGAAGTAGCGTTTGCAGGTGTCTACGTATCGAAGCAATAGGTATCTAATGCTTCTTAAATCGCCATATCGCTTCTCATTTCTATGTTTCATGATAATATATAATATTCACTGCGAAGTGTCATGTATACCTCGTCTATACTTCAACTGAATATACATGCGACACTTCCTTGATAGGAAATAGCGTTTGCAGATGTCTACGTATCGAAGCAATAGGGATCTAATGCTTCTTAAATCGCCCTATCGCTTCTCATTTCTATTTTTCATAATAATATATAATATTCACTGCGAAGTGTCATGTATACCTCGTCTATACTTCAACTGAATATACATGCGACACTTCCTTGCTAGGAAATAGCGTTTGCAGATGTCTACGTATCGAAGCAATAGTTTTCTAATGCTGCTTAAATCGTCATATCGCATCTCATATATACGTTTCATGATAAGATATAATAATCATTGCGGAGTGTTATGTATACCTCGTATTCACTTCAAAAGTATGTAAATGCGAAACTTCCTTGCTAGGTAATAGCGTTTGCAGATGTCTACTTATCGAAGCAGTAGAGATCTAACGCTTCTTAAATCGCGATATCGCACCTCATTTCTATGATTCATGATAAGATATAATATTCATTATATAGTGTTATGTTTATCTCATCTATACTTCAAATGAATGTAAATGCGACACTTCCTTGCTAGGAAATAGCGATTGCAGATGTCTACGTATCGAAGCAATAGAATTTTAATGCTTCTGAAATCGTCATATCGCATCTCATATCTACGTTTCATGATAAGATATAATATTCATTGCGAAGTGTCATGTATTCCTCGTGTTCCTTTCAAAAGAATGTAAACGCGAAACTTCCTTGCTAGGAAGTAGCGTTTGCAGATGTCTACGTATCGAAGCAATAGGGATCTAATGCTTCTTAAATCGCCATATCGCTTCTCATTTCTATGTTTCATGATAAAATGTAATATTCACTGCGAAGTGTCATGTATACCTAGCATACACTTCAAATGAATGTAATTGCGACACTTCCTTGCTAGGAAATAGCGTTTGGAGATGTCTACGTATCGAAGCAATAGTGTTCTAATGCTTCTTAAATCGCGATATTGCATAACATTTCTATGTTTCATGATAAGATAACATATTCATTGTGCAGTGTTATGAATACCTCGTATTCACTTCAAAAGAATATAAATGCGACACTTCCTTGCTGGGAAATAGCGTTTGCAGATGTCTACGTATCGAAGCAATAGATTACTAAAGCTTGCTAATCGGCGATATCGCATATCATATCTATGTTTCATGATAATATATAATATTAATTGTGAAGTTTCATGTATACCTCGCATACAAATCAAAGGAGTCTGAATGCGACAATTCCTTGCTGGGAAATAGTGTTTGCAGATGTCTACGTATCGAAGCAATAGTGCTCTAAATCTTTCTAATTCGCGATATCGCATTTCATTTCTATGTTTCATGATATGATATAATATTCATTGTGCAGTGTTATGTATATCTCGTCTATACTTCAAATGAATGTAAATGCGACACTTCTTTGCTAGGAAATAGGGTTCGCAGATGTCTACGTATCGAAGCAATAGAGTTCTAATTCTTCTTAAATCGTCATATCACATCCCATTTCTACGTTTCCTGATAAGATATAATATTCATTGCGAAGTGCCATGTATACCTCGTTTTCCTTTCAAAAGAATGTAAATGCGACACTTCCTGGCTAGGAAGAAGAGTCTGCAGATTTCTACGTATCGAAGCAATAGAGTTCTAATGCTTCTTAAATCGCCATATCGCATCTCATTTCTATGCTTCATGATAAGATATAATATTCATTGTGCAGTGTTACGTATATCTCGTCTATACTTCAAATGGATGTAAATGCGACACTTCTTTGCCAGGAAATAGCGTTTGCAGATGTCTACGTTTCGTGGAATTAGAGTTCTAATGCTTCTTAAATCGCGATATCGCATCTCATTTCTATGTTTCATGAGAAGATATAGTATTCATTGTGCAGTGTTATGTATACCTCTTATTCACTTCACGAGAATGTAAATGCAACAATTTCTTGCTAGGAAATAGCGTTTGCAGATGTCTACGTATCGTAGTAATAGACATCAAATGCTTCATATATCGTCATATCGCATCTCATTTCTATGTTTCATGATAAGATATAACATTCATTGCGAAGTATCACGTATACCTCATATTCCTTTCAAAAGAATGTAAATGCGACACTTCCTTGCTAGGAATTAGCGTTTGCAGATGTCTACGCATCGAAGCAATAGTGCTCTAGTGCTTCTTAAATCGCGATATCGCATCTCATTTCTATGTTTCATGATAAGATATAGTATTCATTGTGCAGTATTATGTATACCTCGTATTCACTTCAAAAGAATGTAAATGCGACAATTCCTTGCTGGGAAATAGTGTTTGCAGATGTCTACGTATCCAAGCAATTGAGTTCTAATGCTTCATAAATTGCCATATTACATCACATTTCTATGTTTCATGATAAGATATAATATTCATAGTGTAGTGTTATGTTTATCTCATCTATAATTCAAATGAATGTAAATGCGACACTTCCTTGCTAGGAAGCAGCGTTTGCATATGTCCACGTATCGAAGCATTAGAGTTCTAATACTTCTTAAATCGCGATATCGCATCTCATATTTATGTTTCATGGTAATATATAATATTCATTGTGGAGTGTTATGTATACCTCGCATACACTTCAAATGGATGTGAATGCGACAGTTCCTTGCTAGGAAATAGCATTTGCAGATGTCTACGCATCGAAGCAATAGTGTTCTAATGCTTCTAAAATCGCGATATCGCATCCCATTTCTATGTATCATGATAGGGTATAATATTCATTGTGCAATGTTATGTATACCTCGTATTCACTTCAAAAGGTTGTAAATGCGACACTTCCTTGCTAGGATGTTGCGTTTGCAGATGTCTACGTATCGACGCAATAGTTTTCTAGTGCTTCTTAAATCGTCATATCGCATCTCATTTCTATGTTTCATGATAAGATTTAATATTCATTGTGCAGTGTTATGTATATCTCGTCCATACTTCAAATGAATGTAAATGCGACACTTCCTTGCTAGGAAATAGCGTTTGTAGATGTCTACGTATCGAAGCAGTAGAGTTCTAATGCTTCTTAATTCGCCATATCGCATCTCATTTCTATGTTTCATGATAAGATATAATATTCATTGTGCAGTGTTATGTATATCTCGTCTATACTTCAAATGGATGTAAATGCGACACTTCCTTGCTAGGAAATAGCGTTTGCAGATGTCTACGTATCGAAGCTATAGTGTCCTAAAGCTTCTTAAATCGCCATATCGCTTCTCATTTCTATGTTTCATGATAATATACAATATTCACTGCGAAGTGTCATGTATACCTCACATACACTTTAAATGAACGTAGATGCGACACTTCCTTGCTAGGAAATAGCGTTTCCAGATGTCTACGTATCGAAGCAATAGTGTTCTAATGCTTGTTAAATCGCGATGTCGCATCTCATTTCAATGTTTCATGATAAGATATAATATTCATTGTGGAGTGTTATGTGTACCTCGTATTCACTTCAAAAGAATATAAATGCGACACTTCTTTGCTAGGAAATAGCGTTTGCAGATGTCTACGTATCGAAGCAATAGTGTTCTAATGCTTCTTAAATCGCGATATCGCATCTCATTTCTATGTTTCATGACAATATATAATATTCATTGCGAAGTGTCATGTATACCTCGCATACACTTAAAATGAATGTAAATGCGACACTTCCTTGCTAGGAAATAGCGTTTGTAGATGTCTACGTATCGAAGCAATAGATTTCTAAAGCTTGCTAATTCGCGATATCGCATCTCATATCTATGTTTCATGATAATATATAATATTAATTGCGAAGTTCCATGTATACCTCGCATACAATTCAAACGAATGTGAAGCGACAGTTCCTTGCTGGGAAATAGTGTTTGCAGATGTCTACGTATCGAAGCAATAGAGTTCTAATGCTTCTTAAATCGTCATATCGAATCACATTTCTATGTTTCATGATAAGATATAATATTCATTGTGCAGTGTTATGTATACCTCGTATTCACTTCAAAAGAATGTAAAAGCGACACTTCGTTGCCAGGAAATAGCGTTTGCAGATGTCTACGTATCGTACCAATAGGGTTCTAATGCTTCTCAAAACGCGATATCGCCTCCCATTACCATGTTTCATTACAATATATAATATTCATTGTGGAGTGTTATGTACACCTCGTATTCACTTCAAAAGAATGTAAATGCGGCACTTCCTTGTTAAGAAGTAGCGTTTGCAGATGACTACGTATGGAAGCAATAGAGTTCTAATGCTTCTTAAATCGTCATATCGCATCTCATTTCTATGTTTCATGATAACATATAATATTCACTGCGTAGTGTCATGTATACCTCGTATTACTTTCAAAAGAATGTAAATGCGGCACTTCCTTGTTAAGAAGTAGCGTTTGCAGATGACTACGTATGGAAGCAATAGAGTTCCAATGCTTCTTGAATCGTCATATCGCATCTCATTTCTATGTTTCACGATAAGATATAGTATTCATTGCGAGGTGTCATGCATACTTCGTATTTCTTTCAAAAGAATGTAAATGCGACACTTCCTTGCTAGGAAGTAGCGTTTGCAGATGTCTAGGTATCTAACCAATAGATTTGTAATGCTTCTTAAATCGTCATATCGCATCTCATATCTACGATACATGATAAGATATAATATTCATTGCGAAGTGTCATGTATTCCTCGTATTCCTTTCAAAAGAATGTACACGCGACACTTCCTTGCTAGGAAGTAGCGTTTGCAGATGTCTACGTATCGAAGCAATAGGGATTTAATGCTTCTTAAATCGCCATATCGCTTCTCATTTCTATGTTTCATGATAATATATAATATTCACTGCGAAGTGTCATGTATACGTCGCATACACTACAAATGATTGTAAATACGACACTTCTTTGCTAGGAAATAGCGTTTGCACATGTCTGCGTATCGAAGCAATAGTGTTCTAATGCTTTTTGAATCGCGATATCGCATCTCATACCTATGTTTCATGATAATATATAATATTCATTGCGAATTGTCATGTATACCTTGCATACACTTCAAATGAATGTGAATGCGACAGTTCCTTGCAAGGACGTAGTGTTTGCAGTATCTAGTATCGGAGCAATATATTTCTAAAGCTTCTTAAATCGCGATATCGCATCACATTTCTATGTTTCATGATAAGATATAATATTCATTGTGCAGTGTAATGTATACCTCGTATTCACTTGAAAACAATGTAAATGCGACACTTCCTTGGTAGGAAGTAGCGTTTGCAGATGTCTACGTATCGAAGAAATAGTGTTCTAATGCTTTTTAAATCGCGATATCGCATCTCATGTCTACGTTTCATGATAAGATATAATATTCATTGCGAAGTGACATGTATACATTGTATTCCTTACAGAAGAATGTAAATGCGACACTTCCTTGCAAGGAAGTCGCGTTTGCAGATGTCTACGTATCGAAGCAATAGGGATCAATTGCTTCTTAAATCGCCATATCGCTTCTCATTTCTATGTTTCATGATATTATATAATATTCACTGCGAAGTGTCATGTATACCTCGCATACACTTCCTAATGAATGTAATAGCGACACTTCCTTCGTAGGAAATAGCGTTTGCATATGTCTACGTATCGAAGCAATAGTGTTCTAATGCTTCTTAAATCGCGATATCGCATCTCATTTCTATGTTTCATGATAAGATATAATATTCATTGTGCAGTGTTATGTATACCTCGTATTCATTTGATAAGAATGTAAATGCGACACTTCCTTGCTAGGAAGTAGCGTTTGCAGATGTCTACGTACCGAAGCAATAGTGTTCTAATGCTTCTTAAATCGTCATATCGCATCTCATTTCTATGTTTCATGATAAGATATAATATTCATTGTGCAGTGTAATGTATACCTCGTATTCACTTCAAAACAATGTAAATGCGACACTTCCTTGGTAGGAAGTAGCGTTTGCAGATGTCTACGTACCGAAGCAATAGTGTTCTAATGCTTCTTAAATCGTCATATCGCATCTCATTTCTATGTTTCATGATAAGATATAATATTCATTGCGATGTGTCATGTACACCTCGTATTCCTTTCAAAAGAATGTAAAAGCGACACTTCCTTGCTAGGAAATAGCGTTCGCAGATGTCTACGTATCGAAGCAATAGTTCTCTAATGCTCCTTAAATCGTCATATCGCATCTCATATCTACGTTTCATGATAAGATATAATATTCATTGCGAAGTGTCATGTATACCTCGTATTCCTTTCAAAAGAATGTAAATGCGACACTTCCTTCCTAGGAAATAGCGTTTGCAGATGTCTACGTATCGAAGCAATAGGCATCTAATGCATTATAAATCGCCATATCGCATCTCATATCTATATTTCGTGATAATATGTAATATTCATTGCGAAGTGTCATGTATACCTCGCATACACTTCAAATGAATGTGAATGCGACAGTTCCTTGCTGGGAAATAGCGTTTGCAGATATCTACGTATCGAAGCAATAGAATCCTAATGCTTCTTAAATCGCCATATTGCATCTCATTTCTATGTTCCATGATAAGATATAATATTCATTTTGGAGTGTTATGTATACCTCGTATTTACTTCAAAAGAATGTAAACGCGACACTTCCTTGCCAGGAAATAGCGTTTTGCAGATGTCTACGTATCGTAGCATTAGTGCACTAATGGTTCTCAAAACGCGAAATCGTTTCTCATTACTATGTTTCATGATAATATATAATATTCATTGTGGAGTGTCATGTATACCTCTTATTCACTTCAACAGAATGTAAATTCGACACTTCCTTGCTAGGAAACAGCGTTTGCAGGTGTCTACGTATCGAAGCAATAGAGTTCTAATGCTTGCTAATTCCCGATATCGCATTTCCTTTCTATGTTTCATGATAATATATAATGTTCAATGCGAAGTGTCATGTATACCTCGCATACGCTTCAAATGAATGTGAATGCGACAGTTCCTTGCTAGGAAATAGCGTTTGCAGATATCTACGTATCGAAGCAATAGAATCCTAATGCATTAAATCGCCATATTGCATCACATTTCTATGTTTCATGATAAGATATAATATTCATTGTGGAGTGTTATGTATTCCTCGTATTTACTTCAAAAGAGTGTAAACGCGACACTTCCATGCCAGGAAATAGCGTCTGCTGATGTCCAGGTATCGAGGCAATAGTGTTCTAATGCTTCTTAAATCGCGATATCGCATCCCATTTCTATGTTTCATGTTAAGATATAATATTCAATGTGCAGTGTTATGTACTCCACGTATTCACTTCAAAAGAAAGTAAATGCGACAATACCATGTTAGGAAGTAGTGTTTGCAGATGTCTCCGTAACGAAGAAATAGTGTTCTGATACTTCTTAAATCGCGATATCGCATCTCATTTCTATGTTTCGTGATATGATATAATATTCATTGCGAAGTGTCATGTATACCTCGTATTCCTTTCAAAAGAATGTAAATACGACACTTCCTTGCTCGGAAATAGCGTTTGCAGATGTCTACGTATCGAAGCAATAGTGTTCTAATGCTTCTTAAATCGTCATTTCGCATCTCATTTCTATGTTTCATGATAGGATATAATATTCATTGCGAAGTGTCATGTATACCTCGTATTCCCTTCAGAAGATTGTCAATGCGGCACTTCCTTGCTAGGAACTAGCGTTGGCAGATGTCTACGTATCGAAGCAATAGAGTTCTAACCCTTCTCAAAAAGCGATATCGCATCTCATTCCTATGTTTCATGATAAAATATGATATTCAATGTGCAGTGTTATGTACTCCTCGTATTCACTTCAAAACAAAGTAAATGCGACAATACCTTGTTAGGAAGTAGCGTTTGCAGATGTCTCCGCAACGAAGAAATAGTGTTCTGATACTTCTTAAATCGCGATATCGCATCTCATTTCTATGTTTCGTGATATGATATAATATTCATTGCGAAGTGTCACGTATACCTCGTATTCCTTTCAAAAGAATGTAAATACGACACTTCCTTGCTCGGAAATAGCGTCTGCAGATGTCTACGTATCGAAGCAATAGTGTTCTAATGCTTCTTAAATCGTCATATCGCATCTCATCCCTATGTTTCGTGATATGATATAATATTCATTGCGAAGTGTCATGTATACCTCGTATTCCTTTCAAAAGAATGTAAACGCGACACTTCCTTGCTAGGAAGTAGCGTTTGCAGATGTCTACGTATCGAAGCAATAGGGATCTAATGCTTCTTAAATCGTCATATCGCATCTCATTTCTATGTTTCATGATAAGACATAATATTTATTGGGCAGTGTTATGTATACCTCGTATTCACTTGAAAAGAATGTAAATGCGACACTTCCTTGCTAGGAAGTAGCATTTGCAGATCTCTACGTACCGAAGCAATAAAATTGTAATGCTTCTTATATTTTCATATCGCATCTCATATCTACGTTTCATGATAAGACATAATATTCTTTGCGAAGTGTCATGTATACCTCGTATTCCTTTCAAAAGAATGTAAATGGGACACTTCCTTGCTAGGAAGTAGCGTTTGCAGATGTCTACGTATCGAAGCAATAGGGATCTAATGCTTCTTAAATCGCCATATCGCTTCTCATTTCTATGTTTCATGATAATATATAATATTCACTGCGAAGTGTCATGTATACCTCGCATACACTTCAAATGAATGTAAATGCGACAATTCCTTGCTAGGCAATAGCGTTTGCAGATGTCTACGTATCGAAACGATTGTTTTCTAATGCTTCTTAAATCGTCATATCGCATCTCATATCTACGTTTCATGACAAGATATAATATTCACTGCGAAGTGTCATGTATACCTCGTGTTCCTTTCAAAAGAATGTAAATGCGACACTTCCTTGCTAGGAAATAGCGTTCGCAGATGTCTACGAATCGAAGCAATAGATTTCTAATGCTTCTTAAATCGCCATATCACATCTCATTTCTATGTTTCATGATAAGATATAATATTCATTGTGCAGTATTATGTATATCTCGTCTATACTTGAAATGAATGTAAATGCGACACTTCCTTGCTAGGAAGTAGTGTTTGCAGATGTCTACGTATGGAAGCAATAGAGTTCTAATGCTTCATAAATCGCGATATCGCATTTCATTTCAATGTTTCATGATAAGACATAATATTCATTGCGAAGTGTCATGTATACCTCGTATTCCCTTCAGAAGAATGTAAATACGAAACTTCCTTGCTCGGAAATTGCGTTTGCAGATGTCTACGTATCGAAGCAATAGTGTTCTAATGTTTCTTAAATCGTCATATCGCATCTCATTTCTATGTTCCATGATAGGATATAATATTCATTGCGAAGTGTCATGTATACCTCGTATTTCCTTCAGAAGAATGTAAATGCGACACTTCCTTGCTAGGAAATAGCGTTCGCAGATGTCTACGTATCGAAGCAATAGATTTCTAATGCTTCTTAAATCGCCATATCGCATCTCATTTCTATGTTTCATGATAAGATATAATATTCATTGTGCAGTGTTATGTATACCTCGTATTCACCACAAAAGAATGTAAATGCGACACTTCCGTGCTAGGAAATAGCGTTTGCAGATGTGTACGTATCGAAGCAATTGAGTTCTAATGCTTCTTATATCGCGATATCGCATCTCATTTCTATGTTTCATGATAAGATATAATATTCATTGCGAAGTGTCATCTATACCTCGTATTCCTTTCAAAAGAATGTAAACGCGACACTTCCTTGCTAGGAAGTAGCGTTTGCAGATGTCTACGTATCGAAGCAATAGGGATCTAATGCTTCTTAAATCGCCATATCGCTTCTCATTTCAATGTTTCAAGATTATATATAATATTCACTGCGAAGTGTCATGTATACCTCGCATACACTTCAAATGAATGTAAATGCGACAATTCCTTGCCAGGAAATAGCGTTTGCAGATGTCTGCGTATGGAAGCAATAGTGTTCTAATGCTTCTGAAATCGTCATATCGCATCTCATTTCTATGTTTCATGATAAGACATAATATTTATTGATCACTGTTATGTATACCTCGTATTCACTTGAAAAGAATGTAAATGCGACACTTCCTTGCTAGGAAGTAGCATTTGCAGATCTCTACGTACCGAAGCAATAAAATTGTAATGCTTCTTATATTTTCATATCGCATCTCATATCTACGTTTCATGATAAGACATAATATTCACTGCGAAGTGTCATGTATACCTCGTATTCCTTTCAAAAGAATGTAAATCGGACACTTCCTTGCTAGGAAGTAGCGTTTGCAGATGTCTACGTATCGAAGCAATAGGGATCTAATGCTTCTTAAATCGCCATATCGCTTCTCATTTCTATGTTTCATGATAATATATAATATCCACCGCGAAGTGTCTTGTATACCTCGCATACACTTCAAATGAATGTAAATGCAACACTCCCTTGCTAGGAAATAGCGTTTGCAGATGTCTGCGTATCGAAGCAGTAGTGTTCTACTGCTTCTTAAATCGCGATATCGCAGCTCATTTCTATGTTTCATGATAAGACATAATATTCATTGTGAAGTGTCATGTATACCTCGCATTCCTTTCAAAAGAATGTAAATGGGACACTTCCTTGCTAGGAAGTAGCGTTTGCAGGTGTCTACGTATCGAAGCAATAGGTATCTAATGCTTCTTAAATCGCCATATCGCTTCTCATTTCTATGTTTCATGATAATATATAATATTCACTGCGAAGTGTCATGTATACCTCGTCTATACTTCAACTGAATATACATGCGACACTTCCTTGATAGGAAATAGCGTTTGCAGATGTCTACGTATCGAAGCAATAGGGATCTAATGCTTCTTAAATCGCCCTATCGCTTCTCATTTCTATTTTTTATAATAATATATAATATTCACTGCGAAGTGTCATGTATACCTCGTCTATACTTCAACTGAATATACATGCGACACTTCCTTGCTAGGAAATAGCGTTTGCAGATGTCTACGTATCGAAGCAATAGTTTTCTAATGCTGCTTAAATCGTCATATCGCATCTCATATCTACGTTTCATGATAAGATATAATAATCATTGCGGAGTGTTATGTATACCTCATATTCACTTCAAAAGTACGTAAATGCGAAACTTCCTTGCTAGGTAATAGCGTTTGCAGATGTCTACTTATCGAAGCAGTAGAGATCTAATGCTTCTTAAATCGCGATATCGCACCTCATTTCTATGTTTCGTGATAAGATATAATATTCATTATATAGTGTTATGTTTATCTCATCTATACTTCAAATGAATGTAAATGCGACACTTCCTTGCTAGGAAATAGCGTTTGCAGATGTCTGCGTATCGTGGCATTAGAGTGCTAATGCTACTCAAAACGCGATATCGCATCTCATTTCTATGTTTCATGATAAGATATAATATTCATTGTGCAGTGTTATATATACCTCGCATACACTTAAAATGAATGTAAATGCGACACTTCCTTGCTAGGAAATAGCGATAGCAGATGTCTACGTATCGAAGCAATAGAATTTTAATGCTTCTGAAATCGTCATATCGCATCTCATATCTACGTTTCATGATAAGATATAATATTCATTGCGAAGTGTCATGTATTCCTCGTGTTCCTTTCAAAAGAATGTAAACGCGAAACTTCCTTCCTAGGAAGTAGCGTTTGCAGATGTCTACGTATCGAAGCAATAGGGATCTAATTCTTCTTAAATCGCTATATCGCTTCTCATTTCTATGTTTCATGATAAGATAACATATTCATTGTGCAGTGCTATCAATGCCTCGTATTCACTTCAAAAGAATATAAATGCGACACTTCCTTGCTAGGAAATAGCGTTTGCAGATGCCTACGTATCGAAGCAATAGTGTTCTAATGCTTCTTAAATCGCGATATCGCATCTCATTTCTATGTTTCATGACAATATATAATATTCATTGCGAAGTGTCATGTATACGTCGCATACACTTAAAATGAATGTAAATGCGACACTTCCTTGCTAGGAAATAGCGTTTGCAGATGTCTACGTATCGAAGCAATAGATTTGTAAAGCTTGCTAATTCGCGATATCGCATCTCATATCTATGTTTCATGATAATATATAAGATTAATTGCAAAGTTTCATGTATACCTCGCATACAATTCAAACGAATGTGAATGCGACAGTTCCTTGCTGGGAAATAGTGTTTGCAGATGTCTACGTATCGAAGCAATAGAGTTCTAATGCTTCTTAAATCGTCATATCGCATCACATTTCTATGTTTCATGATAAGATATGGTATTCATTGTGCAGTGTTATGTATACCTCGTATTCACTTCAAAAGAATGTAAATGCGACACTTCCTTGCTAGGAAGTAGGGTTTGCAGATGTCCAGGTATCGAAGCAATAGTGTTCTAATGCTTCTTAAATCGCCATATTACATCACATTTCTATGTTTCATGATAAGATATAATATTCATTGTGGAGTGTTATGTATACCTCATATTCACTTCAAAAGAATGCAAATGCCACACTTCTTTGCTAGGAAATAGCGTTTGCAGATGTCTACGTATCGAAGCAATAGAGTTCCAAAGCTTTCTAATTCGCGATAACGCATCTCATTTCTATGTTTGATGATAAGATATAATATTCATTGTCGAGTGTTATGTATACCTCGTATTCGTTTCAAAAGAATGT
Organism: Xylocopa sonorina; assembly: GCF_050948175.1. Taxonomy (NCBI): domain Eukaryota; kingdom Metazoa; phylum Arthropoda; class Insecta; order Hymenoptera; family Apidae; genus Xylocopa; species Xylocopa sonorina. The sequence continues at coordinate 4,596,289 of NW_027490091.1, forward strand.
AAATGCGACACGTCCTTGCTAGGAAGTAGCGTTTGCAGATGTCTACGTGTCGAAGCAATAGTGTTCTAATGATTCTTAAATAGCGATATCGCATCTCATTTCTATGTTTCATGATAATATGTAACATTCATTGCGAAGTGTCATGTGTACCTCGCATACACTTCAAATGAATGTGAATGCGACAGTTTCTTGCTAGGAAATAGTATTTGCAGATATCTAGTATCGAAGCAATAGAGTTCCAAAGCTTCTTAAATCGCGATATCGCATCTCATTTCTATGTTTGATGATAAGATATAATATTCATTGTCGAGTGTTATGTGTACCTCGTATTCGTTTCAAAAGAATGTGAATGCGACACTTCCTTGCTAGGAAATAGCGTTTGCAGATGTCTACGTATCGAAGCTATAGTGTCCTAAAGCTTCTTAAATCGCCATATCGCTTCTCATATCTATGTTTCATGATAATATGTAACTTTCATTGCGAAGAGTCATGTATACCTCGCATACACTTCAAATGAATGTGAATGCGACAGTTTCTTGCTAGGAAATAGTATTTGCAGACATCTAGTATCGAAGCAATAGAGTTCCAAAGCTTCTTAAATCGCGATATCGCATCTCATTTCTATGTTTCATGACAATATATAATATTCATTGCGAAGTGTCATGTATACCTCGCATACACTTAAAATGAATGTAAATGCGACACTTCCTTGCTAGGAAATAGCGTTTGCATATGTCTACGTATCGAAGCAATAGATTTCTAAAGCTTGCTAATTCGCGATATCGCATCTCATATCTATGTTTCATGATAATATATAATTTTAATTGCGAAGTTTCATGTATACCTCGCATACAATTCAAACGAATGTGAAGCGACAGTTCCTTGCTGGGAAATAGTGTTTGCAGATGTCTACGTATCGAAGCAATAGAGTTCTAATGCTTCTTAAATCGTCATATCGAATCACATTTCTATGTTTCATGATAAGATATAATATTCATTGTGCAGTGTTATGTATACCTCGTATTCACTTCAAAAGAATGTAAAAGCGACACTTCGTTGCCAGGAAATAGCGTTTGCAGATGTCTACGTATCGTACCAATAGAGTTCTAATGCTCCTCAAAACGCGATATCGCCTCCCATTACCATGTTTCATTATAATATATAATATTCATTGTGGAGTGTTATGTACACCTCGTATTCACTTCAAAAGAATGTAAATGCGGCACTTCCTTGTTAAGAAGTAGCGTTTGCAGATGACTACGTATGGAAGCAATAGAGTTCTAATGCTTCTTGAATCGCCATATCGCATCTCATTTCTATGTTTCATGATAAGATATAGTATTCATTGCGAGGTGTCATGCATACTTCGTATTTCTTTCAAAAGAATGTAAATGCGACACTTCCTTGCTAGGAAGTAGCGTCTGCAGATGTCTAGGTATCTAACCAATAGATTTGTAATGCTTCTTAAATCGTCATATCGCATCTCATTTCTATGTTTCATGATAAGATATAATATTGATTGCGAAGTGTCAGGTATACCTCGTATTCATTTCAGAAGAATGTAAATGCGACACTTCCTTGCTAGGAAATAGCGTTTGCAGATGTCTACGTATCGAAGCTATAGTGTCCTAAAGCTTCTTAAATCGCCATATCGCTTCTCATATCTATGTTTCATGATAATAAGTAACTTTCATTGCGAAGAGTCATGTATACCTCGCATACACTTCAAATGAATGTGAATGCGACAGTTTCTTGCTAGGAAATAGTATTTGCAGACATCTAGTATCGAAGCAATAGAGTTCCAAAGCTTCTTAAATCGCGATATCGCATCTCATTTCTATGTTTCATGACAATATATAATATTCATTGCGAAGTGTCATGTATACCTCGCATACACTTCAATTGAATGCACATGCGACACTTCCTTGCCAGGAAGTAGCGTTTGCAGATGACTACGTATCGAAGCAATAGGGATCTAATGCTTCTTAAATCGCTATATCGCTTCTCATTTCTATGTTTCATGATAAGATAACATATTCATTGTGCAGTGCTATCAATGCCTCGTATTCACTTCAAAAGAATATAAATGCGACACTTCCTTGCTAGGAAATAGCGTTTGCAGATGCCTACGTATCGAAGCAATAGTGTTCTAATGCTTCTTAAATCGCGATATCGCATCTCATTTCTATGTTTCATGACAATATATAATATTCATTGGGAAGTGTCATGTATACCTCGCATACACTTGAAATGAATGTAAATGCGACACTTCCTTGCTAGGAAATAGCGTTTGCAGATGTCTACGTATCGTGGCATTAGAGTTCTAATGCTTCTCAAAACGCGATAGCGCTACTCATTACTTTGTTTCATGATAATATATAATATTCATCGTGCAGTGTTATGTATACCTCGTATACATTTCAATAGAATGTAAATGCGACACTTCCTTGCTAGGAAATAGCGTTTGCAGATGTCAACGTATCGAAGCAATAGATTTCTAAAGCTTGCTAATTCGCGATATCGAATCTCATATCTGTGTTTCATGACAATATATAACATTCATTGCGAAGTTTAGTGTGTACCTCGCATACAATTCAAACGAATGTGAATGCGACAGTTCCTTGCTAGGAAATAGTGATTGCAGATGTCTACGAATCGAAGCAATAGATTTCTAATGCTTCTTAAATCGCGATATCGCATCTCATTTCTATGTTTCATGATAAGATATAATATTCATTGTGCAGTGTTATGCTCACCTCATATTCACTTCAAAAGAATGTAAATGCGACACTTCCTTGCTAGGAAGTAGCGTTTGCAGATGTCTACGTATCGAACCAATAGATTTCTAATGCTTCTTAAATCGCCACATCGCATCTCATTTCTATGTTTCACGATAAGATATAATATTCATTGTGCAGTGTCATGTATATCTCGTCTATACTTCAAATGGATGTAAATGCGACAATTCCTTGCTAGGAAATAGCGTTTGCAGATGTCTACGTATCGAAGCAATAGAGTTCTAATGCTTCTTAAATAGCCATATCGCATCTCATTTCTATGTTTCATGATAAGATATAATATTCATTGTGCAGTGTTATGTATATCCCGTCTATACTTCAAATGGATGTAAATGCAACACTTCCTTGCTAGGAAATAGCGTTTGCTGATGTCTACGTTTCGTGGCATTAGAGTTCTAATGCTTCTTAAATCGCGATATCGCATCTCATTTCTATGTTTCATGACAATATATAATATTCATTGCGAAGTGTCATGTATACCTCGCATACACTTGAAATGAATGTAAATGCGACACTTCCTTGCTAGGAAATAGCGTTTGCAGGTGGCTACGTGTCGAAGCAATAGATTCCTAAAGGTTGCTAATTCGCGATATCGCATCTCATATCTATGTTTCATTATAATATATAATATTCATTACGAAGTTTCATGTATACCTCACATACAATTCAAACGAATGTGAATGCGACAGTTACTTGCTGGGAAATAGTGTTTGCAGATGTCTATGTATCGAAGCAGTAGATTTCCAATGCTTCTTATATCGTCGTAGCGCATCTCATTTCTATGTTTCATGATAAGATATAATAATCATTCTGGAGTGTTATGTATATCTCGTCTATACTTCAAATGAATGTGAATGCGACACCTGCTTGCTAGGAAATAGCGTTTGCAGATGTCTACGTATCGTGGCATTAGAGTTCTAATGCTTCTCAAAACGCGATAGCGCTACTCATTACTTTGTTTCATGATAATATATAATATTCATCGTGCAGTGTTATGTATACCTCGTATACATCTCAATAGAATGTAAATACGACACTTCCTTGCTAGGAAATAGCGTTTGCAGATGTGAACGTATCGAAGCAATAGATTTCTAAAGCTTGCTAATTCGCGATATCGAATCTCATATCTGTGTTTCATGACAATATATAACATTCATTGCGAAGTTTAGTGTGTATCTCGCTTACAATTCAAACGAATGTGAATGCGACAGTTCCTTGCCAGGAAATAGTGATTGCAGATGTCTACGTATCGAAGCAATAGAGTTCTAATGCTTCTTAAATCGCGATATCGCATCTCATTTCTATGTTTCATGATAAGATATAATATTCATTGTGCAGTGTTATGCTTACCTCATATTCACTTCAAAAGAATGTAAATGCGACACTTCCTTGCTAGGAAATAGCGTTTGCAGATATCTACGTATCGTAGTAATAGACATCAAATGCTTCATATATCGTCATATCGCATCTCATTTCTATGTTTCATGATAAGATATAACATTCATTGCGAAGTATCACGTATACCTCATATTCCTTTCAAAAGAATGTAAATGCGACACTTCCTTGCTAGGAATTAGCGTTTGCAGATGTCTACGCATCGAAGCAATAGTGCTGTAGTGCTTCTTAAATCGCGATATCGCATCTCATTTCTATGTTTCATGATAAGATATAGTATTCATTGTGCAGTATTATGAATACCTCGTATTCACTTCAAAAGAATGTAAATGCGACAATTCCTTGCTAGGAAATAGCGTTTGCAGATGTCTACGTATCCAAGCAATTGAGTTCTAATGCTTCATAAATTGCCATATTACATCACATTTCTATGTTTCATGATAAGATACAATATTCATTGTGTAGTGTTATGTTTATCTCATCTATAATTCAAATGAATGTAATTGCGACACTTCCTTGCTAGGAAATAGCGTCTGCAGATATCTGCGTATCGTGGCAGTAGAGTTCTAATGCTTCTCAAAACGCGATATCGCATCTCATTTCTATGTTTCATGATAATATATAATATTCAGAGTGCAGTGTTATGTATACCTCGTATTCACTTCAAAAGTATGTAAATGCTACAATTCCTTGCTAGCAAATAGCGTTTGCATATGTCAACGTATCGAAGCAATAGATTTCTAAAGCTTGCTAATTCGCGATATCGAATCTCATATCTGTGTTTCATGACAATATATAACATTCATTGCGAAGTTTAGTGTGTATCTCGCTTACAATTCAAACGAATGTGAATGCGACAGTTCCTTGCTAGGAAATAGTGATTGCAGATGTCTACGTATCGAAGCAATAGAGTTCTAATGCTTCTTAAATCGCGATATCGCATCTCATTTCTATGTTTCATGATAAGATATAATATTCATTGTGCAGTGTTATGCTTACCTCATATTCACTTCAAAAGAATGTAAATGCGACACTTCCTTGCTAGGAAGTAGCGTTTGCAGATGTCTACGTATCGAACCAATAGATTTCTAATGCTTCTTAAATCACCACATCGCATCTCATTTCTATGTTTCACGATAAGATATAATATTCATTGTGCAGTGTCATGTATATCTCGTCTATACTTCAAATGGATGTAAATGCGACAATTCCTTGCTAGGAAATAGCGTTTGCAGATGTCTACGTATCGAAGCAATAGAGTTCTAATGCTTCTTAAATCGCGATATCGCATCTCATTTCTATGTTTCATGAGAAGATATAGTATTCATTGTGCAGTGTTATGTATACCTATTATTCACTTCACAAGAATGTAAATGCAACAATTTCTTGCTAGGAAATAGCGTTTGCAGATATCTACGTATCGTAGTAATAGACATCAAATGCTTCATATATCGTCATATCGCATCTCATTTCTATGTTTCATGATAAGATATAACATTCATTGCGAAGTATCACGTATACCTCATATTCCTTTCAAAAGAATGTAAATGCGACACTTCCTTGCTAGGAATTAGCGTTTGCAGATGTCTACGCATCGAAGCAATAGTGCTCTAGTGCTTCTTAAATCGCGATATCGCATCTCATTTCTATGTTTCATGATAAGATATAGTATTCATTGTGCAGTATTATGAATACCTCGTATTCACTTCAAAAGAATGTAAATGCGACAATTCCTTGCTAGGAAATAGCGTTTGCAGATGTCTACGTATCCAAGCAATTGAGTTCTAATGCTTCATAAATTGCCATATTACATCACATTTCTATGTTTCATGATAAGATACAATATTCATTGTGTAGTGTTATGTTTACCTCATCTATAATTCAAATGAATGTAAATGCGACACTTCCTTGCTAGGAAATAGCGTCTGCAGATATCTGCGTATCGTGGCAGTAGAGTTCTAATGCTTCTCAAAACGCGATACCGCATCTCATTTCTATGTTTCATGATAATATATAATATTCAGAGTGCAGTGTTATGTATACCTCGTATTCACTTCAAAAGAATGTAAATGCTACAATTCCTTGCTAGGAAACAGCGTTTGCATATGTCCACGTATCGAAGCATTAGAGTTCTAATACTTCTTAAATCGCGATATCGCATCTCATATTTATGTTTCATGGTAATATATAATATTCATTGTCGAGTGTTATGTATACCTCGCATACACTTCAAATGAATGTGAATGCGACAGTTCCTTGCTAGGAAATAGCATTTGCAGATGTCTACGCATCGAAGAAATAGTGTTCTAATGCTTCTAAAATCGCGATATCGCATCCCATTTCTATGTATCATGATAGGATATAATATTCATTGTGCAATGTTATGTATACCTCGTATTCACTTCAAAACGATGTAAATGCGACACTTCCTTGCTAGGATGTTGCGTTTGCAGATGTCTACGTATCGAAGCAGTAGAGTTCTAATGCTTCTTAAATCGCCATATCGCATCTCATTTCTATGTTTCATGATAAGATATAATATTCATTGTGCAGTGTTATGTATATCTCGTCTATACTTCAAATGGATGTAAATGCGACACTTCCTTGCTAGGAAATAGCGTTTGCAGATGTCTACGTATCGAAGCTATAGTGTCCTAAAGCTTCTTAAATCGCCATATCGCTTCTCATTTCTATGTTTCATGATAATATACAATATTCACTGCGAAGTGTCATGTATACCTCGCATACACTTCAAATGAACGTAGATGCGACACTTCCTTGCTAGGAAATAGCGTTTCCAGATGTCTACGTATCGAAGCAATGGTGTTCTAATGCTTGTTAAATCGCGATGTCGCATCTCATTTCAATGTTTCATGATAAGAAATAATATTCATTGTGGAGTGTTATGTATACCTCGTACTCGTTTCAAAAGAATGTAAATGCGACACTTCCTTGCTAGGAAGTAGCGCGTGCAGATGTCTACGTATCGAAGCAATACTGTTCTAATGCTTCTTAAATCGCGATATCGCATCTCATTTCTATGTTTCATGACAATATATAATATTCATTGCGAAGTGTCATGTATACGTCGCATACACTTAAAATGAATGTAAATGCGACACTTCCTTGCTAGGAAATAGCGTTTGCAGATGTCTACGTATCGAAGCAATAGATTTGTAAAGCTTGCTAATTCGCGATATCGCATCTCATATCTATGTTTCATGATAATATATAAGATTAATTGCAAAGTTTCATGTATACCTCGCATACAATTCAAACGAATGTGAATGCGACAGTTCCTTGCTGGGAAATAGTGTTTGCAGATGTCTACGTATCGAAGCAATAGGGATCTAATGCTTCTTAAATCGCTATATCGCTTCTCATTTCTATGTTTCATGATAAGATAACATATTCATTGTGCAGTGCTATCAATGCCTCGTATTCACTTCAAAAGAATATAAATGCGACACTTCCTTGCTAGGAAATAGCGTTTGCAGATGCCTACGTATCGAAGCAATAGTGTTCTAATGCTTCTTAAATCGCGATATCGCATCTCATTTCTATGTTTCATGCCAATATATAATATTCATTGCGAAGTGTCATGTATACGTCGCATACACTTAAAATGAATGTAAATGCGACACTTCCTTGCTAGGAAATAGCGTTTGCAGATGTCTACGTATCGAAGCAATAGATTTGTAAAGCTTGCTAATTCGCGATATCGCATCTCATATCTATGTTTCATGATAATATATAAGATTAATTGCAAAGTTTCATGTATACCTCGCATACAATTCAAACGAATGTGAATGCGACAGTTCCTTGCTGGGAAATAGTGTTTGCAGATGTCTACGTATCGAAGCAATAGAGTTCTAATGCTTCTTAAATCGTCATATCGCATCACATTTCTATGTTTCATGATAAGATATGGTATTCATTGTGCAGTGTTATGTATACCTCGTATTCACTTCAAAAGAATGTAAATGCGACACTTCCTTGCTAGGAAGTAGGGTTTGCAGATGTCCAGGTATCGAAGCAATAGTGTTCTAATGCTTCTTAAATCGCCATATTACATCACATTTCTATGTTTCATGATAAGATATAATATTCATTGTGGAGTGTTATGTATACCTCATATTCACTTCAAAAGAATGCAAATGCCACACTCCTTTGCTAGGAAATAGCGTTTGCAGATGTCTACGTATCGAAGCAATAGAGTTCCAAAGCTTTCTAATTCGCGATAACGCATCTCATTTCTATGTTTGATGATAAGATATAATATTCATTGTCGAGTGTTATGTATACCTCGTATTCGTTTCAAAAGAATGTAAATGCGACACGTCCTTGCTAGGAAGTAGCGTTTGCAGATGTCTACGTGTCGAAGCAATAGTGTTCTAATGATTCTTAAATAGCGATATCGCATCTCATTTCTATGTTTCATGATAATATGTAACATTCATTGCGAAGTGTCATGTATACCTCGCATACACTTCAAATGAATGTGAATGCGACAGTTTCTTGCTAGGAAATAGTATTTGCAGATATCTAGTATCGAAGCAATAGATTTCCAATGCATCTTAAAACGACATATTGCATCTCATTTCTATGTTTCATGATAAGATATATTATTCATTGTGCAGTGTTATGTATATCTCGTCTATACTTCAAATGTATGTAATTGCGATACTTGCTTGCTAGGAAGTAGCGTTTGCAGATGTCTACGTATCGTAGCAATAGAGTTCTAATGCTACTTAAATCGCCATATCGCATCTCATATCTACGTTTCTTGATAAGATATAATATTCATTGTGCAGTGTCATGTATACCTCGCATCCACATCAGAAAAACGTAAATGCGACACTTCCTTGCTAGGAAATAGCGTTTGTAGGTGTCTACGTATCGTAGCAATAGAGTTCTAACGCTTGTTAAATGGCGATATCTCATCGCATTTCTATGTTTCATGATAATATATAATATTCATTGCGAAGTGTCATGTATACCTCGCATACACTTAAAATTGATATAAATGCGACACTTCCTTGCTAGGAAATAGCGTTTGCAGATGTCTGCGTATCGAAGCAATAGAGTTCAAATGCTTCTCAAAACGCGATATCGCTTCGCATTCCTATGTTTCATGATAAGATATAATATTCATTGTGCAGTGTTAAGAATATCTCGTATTCACTTCAAAAGAATGTAAATGCGACACTTCCTTGCTTGGAAAAAACGTTTGCATATGTCTACGTATCGAAGGAATAGTTTTCTAATGCTTCTTAAATCGCCATATTGCATCTCACTTCTATGATTCATGATAAGATATAATATTCATTATGCAGTGTTATGTATACCTCGTATTCACTTCAAAAGATGTAAATGCGACACCTCCTTGCTAGGAAGTAGCGTTTGTAGATGTCTACGTATCGGAGCAATAGAGTTGTAATGATTCTTAAATCGTCATATCGCATCTCATATCTATGTTTCATGATAAGATATAATATTCATTGCGAAATGTCATGTATACCTCGTATTTCTTTCAAAAGAATGTAAATGCGACACTTCCTTGTAAGGAAGTAGCGTTTGCAGATGTCTACGTATCGTAGCAATAGATTTCTAATGCTTCTAAAATCGCCATTTCGCATCTCATTTCTATGTTTCACGATAAGATATAATATTCATTGTGGGGTGTTATGTATACCTCGTATTCACTTCAAAGGAATGCAAATGCGACACTTCCTTGCTAGGAAGTTGCGTTTGCAGATGTCTACGTATCGAAGCAATAGAGTTCCAATGCTTCTTAAATCGTCATATCGCATCTCATTTCTATGATTCATGATAAGATATAATATTGATTGCGAAGTGTCAGGTATACCTCGTATTCATTTCAGAAGAATGTAAATGCGACACTTCCTTGCTAGGAAATAGCGTTTGCAGATGTCTACGTATCGAAGCAATAGAGTTCTAATGCTTCTTATAACGTCATACCGCTTCTCATATCTACGTTCCTCGATAAGATATAATATTCATTGGGAAGTGTCTTGTATACCTCGCATACACTTTAATTGAATGTGCATGCGACACTTCCTTGCTAGAAAATAGCGTTTGCAGATGTCTACGTATCGAAGCAATAGTTTTCCAATGCTTCTTAAAACGACATATTGCATGTCATTTCTATATTTCATGATAAGATATATTATTCATTGTGCAGTGTTATGTATATCTCGTCTATACTTCAAATGTATGTAATTGCGATACTTGCTTGCTAGGAAATAGCGCTTGCAGATGTCTACGTACCGTAGCAATAGAGTTCTAATGCTTCTTAAATCGCCATATCGCAACTCATATCTACGTTTCTTGATAAGATATAATATTCATTGTGCAGTGTCATGTATACCTCGCATACACTTCAAATTAATGTGAATGCGACAGTTCCTTGCTAGGAAATAGTGTTTGCAGATACCTACGTAACGCGGCATTAGGGTTCTAATGCTTCTCAAGATGCGATATCGCATCTCATTTCTATGTTTCATGATAAGATATAATATTCATTGTGCAGTGTTATGTATACATCGTATTCACCGCAAAAGTATGTAAATGCGACACTTCCTTGCTAGGAAGTAGCGTTTGCGGATGTCTAGGTATCGTAGCAATAGATTTCAAATGCTTCTTGAAACGCGATATCGCATCTCACTTCTATGTTTCATGATGAGATATAATATTCATTGCGAAATGTCACTTATACCTCGCATACACATCAAAAGAATGTAAATGCGACATTTCTTTCCTAGGAAATAGCGTTTGCAGATGTCTACGTATCGAAGCAATAGTGTTCTAACGCTTCTTCTAACACGATATCGCATCTCTTTTCTATGTTTCATGATAAGATATAGTATTCATTGCGAAATTTCATGTATACCTCGTAATCACTTCGAAAGAATGTAAACGCGACACTTCCTTGCTAGGAAATGTCGTTTGCAGATGTCTACGTATCGTAGCAATAGAATTCTAAAGCTTCTTAAATCGCGATATCCCTCCTAATTTTTATGTTTCATGATAAGTTGTAATATTCATTGCGAAGTGTCATGTATACCTCGCAATCACTTGAAAAGAATGTAAATGCGAAACTTCCTTGTTAGGAAATATCGCTTGCAGAAGTCCACGTATCGAAGCAATAGATTTCTAATGCTTCTTAAATCGTCATATCGCATCTCATTTCTATGTTTCATGATAATATATAATATTCATTGCGATGTGTCATATATACCTCGCATACACTTCAAATGAATGTGAATGCGGCATTTCCTTGCTAGGAAATAGTGTTTGCAGATGTCTACGTATAGTAGCATTAGAGTTCTAATGCTTCTCAAAACGCGATATCGCTACTCATTACTATGTTTCATGATAATATATAATACTCATTGAGGAGTGTTATGTATACCTCGTATTCACTTCCAAAGAATGTAAATGCGACACTTCCTTGCTTGGTAATAGCGTTTGCAGATGTCTACGTTTCGAAGCAATAGATTTCTAAAGCTTGCTAATTCGCGATATCGCATCTCTTATATATGTTTCATGATAATATATGATATTCATTGCGAAGTGTCATGTATACCTCGTATTCACCTCAAGAGAATGTAAATGCGACACTTCCTTGCTAGGAAATAGCGCTTGCAGATATCTACGTATCGAAGCAATAGATTTCTAAAGCTTGCTAATTCGCGATATCGCATCTCATATATATGTTTCATGATAATATATAATATTCATTGCGAAGTGTCATGTATACCTCGCATACACCTCAAATGAATGTGAATGCGACAGTTCCTTGCTGGGAAATAGTGTTTGCAGATATCTACGTATCGAAGCAATAGAGTTCTAAAGCTTCTTAAATCGTCATATCGCATCTCACTTCTATGTTTCATGATAAGATATAATATTCATTGCGAAGTGTCATGTATACCTCGTATTCCTTTCAAAAGAATATAAATGCGGCACTTCCTTGCTAGGAAATTGCGTTTGCAGATGTCTACGTATCGAGGCAATAGATTTCTAATGCTTCTTAAATCGCCATATCGCATCTCATTTCTATGTTTCATGATAAGATATAAAATTCACTGTCAAGTTTTATGTATATCTCGTATTCACTTGAAAAGAATGTAAATGTGACAGTTCCTTGCTAGGAAATAGCGTTTGCAGATGTCTACGTATCGAAGCAATAGATTTCTAATGCTTCTTAAATGGCCATATAGCATCTCATTTCTATGTTTCATGATAAGATATAATATTCACTGTCGAGTATACCTCGTATTCACATCAAAAGAATGTAATTGCGACACTTCCATGCTAGGAAATAGCGTTTGCTGATGTCTACGTATCGAAGCAATAGAGTTCTAATGCTTCTTAAATCGTCATATCGCATCTCATATCTACGTTTCCCGATAAGATATAATATTCATTGCGAAGTGTCATGTATACCTCGTATTCCTTTCAAAAGAATGTAAATGCGACACTTCCTTGCTAGGAAGTAGCGTTTGCAGGTGTCTACGTATCGAAGCAATAGAGTTCTAATGCTCCTTAAATCGCCATATCGCATCTCATTTCTATGTTTCATGATAAGATATAATATTCATTGCGGAGTGGCATGTATATCTTGCATACACTTCAATTGAATGTACATGCGACACTTCCTTGCCAGGAAATAGCGTTTGCAGATGTCTACGTATCGAAGAAGTAGACATCTAATGCTTCATTAATCGCCATATCGCATCTCATTTCTATGTTTCATGATAAGATATAATATTCATTGTGCAGTGTTATGTATATCTCGTCTGTACTTCAAATGGATGTAAATGCGACACTTCCTTGCTAGGAAATAGCATGTGCAGTTGTCTACGTGTCGTGGCATTAGAGTTCTAATGCTTCTCAAAACGCGATATCGCATCTCATTTCTATGTTTCATGATAAGATATAATATTCACAGTGCAGTGTTATGTATACCTTGTATTTGTTTCAAAAGAACGTAAATGCGACACTTCCTTGATAGGAAGTAGCGTTTGCAGATGTCTTGGTATCGAAGCAATAGGGTTCTAAAGCTTCTTAAATCGCGATATCGCATCTCATTTCTATGTTTCATGATAAGATATAATATTCATTTTGCAGTGTTATGAATACCTCGTATTCACTTCAAAAGAATGTAAATGCGACACTTCCTTGATAGGAAGTAGCGTTTGCAGATGTCTACGTATCGAAGCAATAGAGTTCTAGTGCGTCTTAAATCGCCATATCGCATCTCATTTCTATGTTTCATGATAAGATATGATATTCATAGCGAAGTGCCATGTATACCTCGCATGCACTTCAATTGAATGTACATGCGACACTTCCTTGCTAGGAAATAGCGTTTGCAGATGTCTACGTATCGAAGCAATAGAGTTCTAATGCTTCTTTAAACCGTCATATCGCATCTCATATCTACGTTTCCTGATAAGATATAATATTCATTGCGAAGTGTCATGTATACCTCGTATTCCTTTCAAAAGAATGTAAATGCGACACTTCCTTGCTAGGAAGTAGCGTTTGCAGATGTCTACGTATCGAAGCAATAGAAACCTAATGCTTCTCAAAACGCGATATCGCTACGCATTACCATGTTTCATGATAATATATAATATTCATTGTGGAGTGTTATGTATACCTCGTATTCACTTCAAAAGAATGTAAATGCGACACTTCCTTGCTAGGAAATAGCGTTTGCAGATGTCTACGTATCGAAGAAATAGACATCTAATGCTTCATAAATCGCCATATCGCATCTCATTCCTATGTTTCATGATAAGATATAATATTCATTGTGGAGTGTTATGTATACCTCGTATTCACTTCAAAGGAACGTAAACGTGACACTTCCTTGCCAAGAAATAGCGTTTGCAGATGTCTTCGTATCGTAGCATCAGAGTTCTAATGCTTCTCAAAACGCTATAACGCTACTCATTACCATGTTTCATGATAATATATAATATTCATTGTGGAGTGTCATGTATACCTCGCATACACTTAAAATGAATGTAAATGCGACACTTCCTTCCTAGGAAATAGCGTTTGCAGATGTCTACGTATCGAAGAAATAGACATCTAATGCTTCATAAATCGCCATATCGCATCTCATTTCTGCGTTTCATGATAAGTTATAATATTCATTGCGAAGTGTCATGTATACCTCGTATTCCTTTCAAAAGAATGTAAATGCGACACTTCCTTGCTAGGAAGTAGCGTTTGCAGATGTCTACGTATCGAAGCAATAGAGTTCTAATGCTTCTTAAATCGCCATATCGCATCTCATTTCTATGTTTCATGATAAGATATGATATTCATAGCGAAGTGCCATGTATACCTCGCATGCACTTCAATTGAATATACATGCGACACTTCCTTGCTAGGAAATAGCGTTTGCAGATGTCTACGTATCGAAGCAATAGAGTTCTAATGCTTCTTTAAACCGTCATATCGCATCTCATATCTACGTTTCCTGATAAGATATAATATTCATTGCGAAGTGTCATGTATACCTCGTATTCACTTCAAAAGAATGTAAATATGACACTTCCTTGCTTGGAAATAGCGTTTGCAGGTGTCTAGGTATCGAAGCAATAGAATTCTAGTGCTTCATTATTCGTCGTACCGGATCTCATTTCTATGTTTCATGATAAGATGTAATATTCATTGCGAAGTGTCATGTATTCCTCGTATTCCTTTCAAAAGAATGTAAATGCGACACTTCCTTGCTAGGAAGTAGCGTTTGCAGATGTCTGCGCATCGAAGCAGTGGAGTTCTGATGCTTCTTAAATCGTCATACCGCATCTCATTTCTATGTTTCATGATAAGATATAATATTCATTGCGAAGTGTCATGTATACCTCTTATTCGTTTCAAAAGAATGTAAATGCGACACTTCCTTGCTAGGAAGTAGCGTTTGCAGATGTCTACGTATGGAAGCAATAGATTTTTAAATCTTGCTAATTCGCGATATCGAATCTCATATCTATGTTTCATGATAATTTATAATATTCATTGCGAAGTGTCATGTATACCTCGCATACACTTCAAATGAATGTGAATGCGACAGTTCCTTGCTAGGAAATAGCGTTTGCAGATATCTACGTATCGAAGCACTAGAGTTCTAAATCTTCTTAAATCGCGATATCGCATCTCATTTCTGTGTTTCATGATAAGATATAATATTCATTTTGTAGTGTTATGAATACCTCGTATTCCTTTCAAAAGAATGTAAATGCGACACTTCCTTGCTAGGAAGTAGCGTTTGCAGATTTAATCATATGGAACCAATAGACTTCTAACGCTTCTTAAATCGCAATGTCGCATATCATTTCTGTGTTTCATGATAAGATATAATATTCATTGTGCAGTGTTATGTATATCTCGTCTATACTTCAAATGAATGTAAATTCGACAAGTCCTTGCTACGAAATAGCGTTTGCAGATGTCTACGTATCGTACCATTAGAGTTCTAATGCTTCTCAAAACGCGATATAGCTACTCATTACCATGTTTCATTATAATATATAATATTCACTGTGGAGTGTTATGTATACCTCGTATTCACTTCAAAAGAATGTAAATGCGACACTTCCTTGCTAGGAAATAGCGTTTGCTGATGTCTACGTATCGATGCAATAGGGATCTAATGCTTCTTAAATCGCCATATCGCTTCTCATTTCTATGTTTCATGACAATATATAATATTCACTGCGAGGTGTCATGTATACCTCGCATACACTTCAAATGAATGTAAATGCTACACTTCCTTGATAGGAAGTAGCGTTTGCAGATATCCACGTATCGAAGCAATAGAGTTCTAATGCTTCTTAATTCGCCATATCGGTTCTCATCCCTATATTTCATGACAATATATAATATTCACTGCGAAGTGTCATGTATACCTCGTATACACTTCAAATGAATGTAAATGCGACACTTCCTTGCTAGGAAGTAGCGTTTGCAGATGTCTACGTGTCGAAGCAATAGAGTTCTAATGCATCATAAATCGCCATATCGCATCTCATTTCTGCGTTTCATGATAAGTTATAATATTCATTGCGAAGTGTCATGTATACCTCGTATTCCTTCCAAAAGAATGTAAATGCGACACTTCCTTGCTAGGAAGTAGCGTTTGCAGATGTCTACGTATCGAAGCAATAGAGTTCTAATGCGTCTTAGATCGCCATATCGCATCTCATTTCTATGTTTCATGATAAGATATGATATTCATAGCGAAGTGCCATGTATACCTCGCATGCACTTCAATTGAATGTACATGCGACACTTCCTTGCTAGGAAATAGCGTTTGCAGATGTCTACGTATCGAAGCAATAGATTTCTAAAGCTTGCTAATTCGCGATATCGCATCTCATATATATGTTTCATGATAATATATAATATTCATTGCGAAGTGTCATGTATACCTCGTATTCCTTTCAAAAGAATATAAATGCGGCACTTCCTTGCTAGGAAATTGCGTTTGCAGATGTCTACGTATCGAGGCAATAGATTTCTAATGCTTCTTAAATCGCCATATCGCATCTCATTTCTATGTTTCATGATAAGATATAAAATTCACTGTCCAGTTTTATGTATATCTCGTATTCACTTGAAAAGAATGTAAATGTGACAGTTCCTTGCTAGGAAATAGCGTTTGCAGATGTCTACGTATCGAAGCAATAGATTTCTAATGCTTCTTAAATGGCCATATAGCATCTCATTTCTATGTTTCATGATAAGATATAATATTCACTGTCGAGTATACCTCGTATTCACATCAAAAGAATGTAATTGCGACACTTCCATGCTAGGAAATAGCGTTTGCTGATGTCTACGTATCGAAGCAATAGAGTTCTAATGCTTCTTAAATCGTCATATCGCATCTCATATCTACGTTTCCCGATAAGATATAATATTCATTGCGAAGTGTCATGTATACCTCGTATTCCTTTCAAAAGAATGTAAATGCGACACTTCCTTGCTAGGAAGTAGCGTTTGCAGGTGTCTACGTATCGAAGCAATAGAGTTCTAATGCTCCTTAAATCGCCATATCGCATCTCATTTCTATGTTTCATGATAAGATATAATATTCATTGCGGAGTGGCATGTATATCTTGCATACACTTCAATTGAATGTACATGCGACACTTCCTTGCCAGGAAATAGCGTTTGCAGATGTCTACGTATCGAAGAAGTAGACATCTAATGCTTCATTAATCGCCATATCGCATCTCATTTCTATGTTTCATGATAAGATATAATATTCATTGTGCAGTGTTATGTATATCTCGTCTGTACTTCAAATGGATGTAAATGCGACACTTCCTTGCTAGGAAATAGCATGTGCAGTTGTCTACGTGTCGTGGCATTAGAGTTCTAATGCTTCTCAAAACGCGATATCGCATCTCATTTCTATGTTTCATGATAAGATATAATATTCACAGTGCAGTGTTATGTATACCTTGTATTTGTTTCAAAAGAACGTAAATGCGACACTTCCTTGATAGGAAGTAGCGTTTGCAGATGTCTTGGTATCGAAGCAATAGGGTTCTAAAGCTTCTTAAATCGCGATATCGCATCTCATTTCTATGTTTCATGATAAGATATAATATTCATTTTGCAGTGTTATGAATACCTCGTATTCACTTCAAAAGAATGTAAATGCGACACTTCCTTGATAGGAAGTAGCGTTTGCAGATGTCTACGTATCGAAGCAATAGAGTTCTAGTGCGTCTTAAATCGCCATATCGCATCTCATTTCTATGTTTCATGATAAGATATGATATTCATAGCGAAGTGCCATGTATACCTCGCATGCACTTCAATTGAATGTACATGCGACACTTCCTTGCTAGGAAATAGCGTTTGCAGATGTCTACGTATCGAAGCAATAGAGTTCTAATGCTTCTTTAAACCGTCATATCGCATCTCATATCTACGTTTCCTGATAAGATATAATATTCATTGCGAAGTGTCATGTATACCTCGTATTCCTTTCAAAAGAATGTAAATGCGACACTTCCTTGCTAGGAAGTAGCGTTTGCAGATGTCTACGTATCGAAGCAATAGAAACCTAATGCTTCTCAAAACGCGATATCGCTACGCATTACCATGTTTCATGATAATATATAATATTCATTGTGGAGTGTTATGTATACCTCGTATTCGCTTCAAAAGAATGTAAATGCGACACTTCCTTGCTAGGAAATAGCGTTTGCAGATGTCTACGTATCGAAGAAATAGACATCTAATGCTTCATAAATCGCCATATCGCATCTCATTCCTATGTTTCATGATAAGATATAATATTCATTGTGGAGTGTTATGTATACCTCGTATTCACTTCAAAGGAACGTAAACGTGACACTTCCTTGCCAAGAAATAGCGTTTGCAGATGTCTTCGTATCGTAGCATCAGAGTTCTAATGCTTCTCAAAACGCGATAACGCTACTCATTACCATGTTTCATGATAATATATAATATTCATTGTGGAGTGTCATGTATACCTCGCATACACTTAAAATGAATGTAAATGCGACACTTCCTTCCTAGGAAATAGCGTTTGCAGATGTCTACGTATCGAAGAAATAGACATCTAATGCTTCATAAATCGCCATATCGCATCTCATTTCTGCGTTTCATGATAAGTTATAATATTCATTGCGAAGTGTCATGTATACCTCGTATTCCTTTCAAAAGAAAGTAAATGCGACACTTCCTTGCTAGGAAGTAGCGTTTGCAGATGTCTACGTATCGAAGCAATAGAGATCTAATGCTTCTTAAATCGCCATATCGCATCTCATTTCTATGTTTCATGATAAGATATGATATTCATAGCGAAGTGCCATGTATACCTCGCATGCACTTCAATTGAATATACATGCGACACTTCCTTGCTAGGAAATAGCGTTTGCAGATGTCTACGTATCGAAGCAATAGAGTTCTAATGCTTCTTTAAACCGTCATATCGCATCTCATATCTACGTTTCCTGATAAGATATAATATTCATTGCGAAGTGTCATGTATACCTCGTATTCACTTCAAAAGAATGTAAATATGACACTTCCTTGCTTGGAAATAGCGTTTGCAGGTGTCTAGGTATCGAAGCAATAGAATTCTAGTGCTTCATTATTCGTCGTACCGGATCTCATTTCTATGTTTCATGATAAGATGTAATATTCATTGCGAAGTGTCATGTATTCCTCGTATTCCTTTCAAAAGAATGTAAATGCGACACTTCCTTGCTAGGAAATAGCGTTTGCAGATGTCTGCGCATCGAAGCAGTGGAGTTCTGATGCTTCTTAAATCGTCATACCGCATCTCATTTCTATGTTTCATGATAAGATATAATATTCATTGCGAAGTGTCATGTATACCTCTTATTCGTTTCAAAAGTATGTAAATGCGACACTTCCTTGCTAGGAAGTAGCGTTTGCAGATGTCTACGTATGGAAGCAATAGATTTTTAAATCTTGCTAATTCGCGATATCGAATCTCATATCTATGTTTCATGATAATTTATAATATTCATTGCGAAGTGTCATGTATACCTCGCATACACTTCAAATGAATGTGAATGCGACAGTTCCTTGCTAGGAAATAGCGTTTGCAGATATCTACGTATCGAAGCACTAGAGTTCTAAATCTTCTTAAATCGCGATATCGCATCTCATTTCTGTGTTTCATGATAAGATATAATATTCATTTTGTAGTGTTATGAATACCTCGTATTCCTTTCAAAAGAATGTAAATGCGACACTTCCTTGCTAGGAAGTAGCGTTTGCAGATTTAATCATATGGAACCAATAGACTTCTAACGCTTCTTAAATCGCAATGTCGCATATCATTTCTGTGTTTCATGATAAGATATAATATTCATTGTGCAGTGTTATGTATATCTCGTCTATACTTCAAATGAATGTAAATTCGACAAGTCCTTGCTACGAAATAGCGTTTGCAGATGTCTACGTATCGTACCATTAGAGTTCTAATGCTTCTCAAAACGCGATATAGCTACTCATTACCATGTTTCATTATAATATATAATATTCACTGTGGAGTGTTATGTATACCTCGTATTCACTTCAAAAGAATGTAAATGCGACACTTCCTTGCTAGGAAATAGCGTTTGCTGATGTCTACGTATCGATGCAATAGGGATCTAATGCTTCTTAAATCGCCATATCGCTTCTCATTTCTATGTTTCATGACAATATATAATATTCACTGCGAGGTGTCATGTATACCTCGCATACACTTCAAATGAATGTAAATGCTACACTTCCTTGATAGGAAGTAGCGTTTGCAGATATCCACGTATCGAAGCAATAGAGTTCTAATGCTTCTTAATTCGCCATATCGGTTCTCATCCCTATATTTCATGACAATATATAATATTCACTGCGAAGTGTCATGTATACCTCGTATACACTTCAAATGAATGTAAATGCGACACTTCCTTGCTAGGAAGTAGCGTTTGCAGATGTCTACGTGTCGAAGCAATAGAGTTCTAATGCATCATAAATCGCCATATCGCATCTCATTTCTGCGTTTCATGATAAGTTATAATATACATTGCGAAGTGTCATGTATACCTCGTATTCCTTCCAAAAGAATGTAAATGCGACACTTCCTTGCTAGGAAGTAGCGTTTGCAGATGTCTACGTATCGAAGCAATAGAGTTCTAATGCGTCTTAGATCGCCATATCGCATCTCATTTCTATGTTTCATGATAAGATATGATATTCATAGCGAAGTGCCATGTATACCTCGCATGCACTTCAATTGAATGTACATGCGACACTTCCTTGCTAGGAAATAGCGTTTGCAGATGTCTACGTATCGAAGCAATAGAGTTCTAATGCTTCTTTAAACCGTCATATCGCATCTCATATCTACGTTTCCTGATAAGATATAATATTCATTGCGAAGTGTCATGTATACCTCGTATTCCTTTCAAAAGAATGTAAATGCGACACTTCCTTGCTAGGAAGTAGCGTTTGCAGATGTCTACGTATCGAAGCAATAGAAATCTAATGCTTCTCAAAACGCGATATCGCTACGCATTACCATGTTTCATGATAATATATAATATTCATTGTGGAGTGTTATGTATACCTCGTATTCACTTCAGAGGAACGTAAACGTGACACTTCCTTGCCGAGAAATAGCGTTCGCAGATGTCTTCGTATCGTAGCATCAGAGTTCTAATGCTTCTCAAAACGCGATATCGCTACTCATTACCATGTTTCATGATAATATATAATATTCATTGTGGAGTGTCATGTATACTTCGCATACACTTAAAATGAATGTAAATGCGACACTTCCTTCCTAGGAAATAGCGTTTGCAGATGTCTACGTATCGAAGAAATAGACATCTAATGCTTCATAAATCGCCATATCGCATCTCATTTCTGCGTTTCATGATAAGTTATAATATTCATTGCGAAGTGTCATGTATACCTCGTATTCCTTTCAAAAGAATGTAAATGCGACACTTCCTTGCTAGGAAGTAGCGTTTGCAGATGTCTACGTATCGAAGCAATAGAGTTCTAATGCTTCTTAAATCGCCATATCGCATCTCATTTCTATGTTTCATGATAAGATATGATATTCATAGCGAAGTGCCATGTATACCTCGCATGCACTTCAATTGAATGTACATGCGACACTTCCTTGCTAGGAAATAGCGTTTGCAGATGTCTACGTATCGAAGCAATAGAGTTCTAATGCTTCTTTAAACCGTCATATCGCATCTCATATCTACGTTTCCTGATAAGATATAATATTCATTGCGAAGTGTCATGTATACCTCGTATTCCTATCAAAAGAATGTAAATGCGACACTTCCTTGCTAGGAAGTAGCGTTTGCAGATGTCTACGTATCGAAGCAATAGTGTTATGATGCTTCTTAAATCGCCATATCGCATCTCATTTCTATGTTTCATGATAAGATATATTATTCATTGCGAAGTGTCATGTATACCACGTATTCCTTTCAAAAGAATTAAATGCGACACTTCCTTGCTAGGAAGTAGCGTTTGCAGATGTCTACGTATCGAAACAATAGACTTCTAATGCTTCTTAAATCGCCATATCGTATCTCATTTCTATGTTTCATGATAAGATACAATATTCATTGTGCAGTGTTATGAATACCTCGTATTCACTTCAAAAGAATGTAAATGCGACACTTCCTTGTTTGGAAATAGCGTTTGCAGATGTCTACGTATCGAAGCAATAGACTTCTAATGCTTTCTAAATCGCCATATCGCATCTCATTTCTATGTTTCATGATAAGATATAATATTCATTGTGCAGTGTTATGTATATCTCATTTATACTTCAAGAGAATGTAAACGCGACACTTCCTTACCAGGAAATAGCGTTTGCAGATGTCTACGTATCGTAGCATTAAAGTTCTAAAGCTTCTCGAAACGCGATACCGATACTCATTACCATGTTTCATGATAGTATATAATATGCATCGTGGAGTGATATGTATACCTCGTATTCACCTCAATGGAATGTAATTGCGACACTTCCATGCTAGGAAATAGCGTTTGCAGATGTCTAGGTATCGAAGCAATAGAGTTCTAATGCTTCTTAAACCATCATATCGCATCTCATATCTGCGTTTCCTGATAAGATATAATATTCAATGCGAAGTGTCATGTATACCTCGTATACCTTTCAAAAGAATGTAAATGCGACACTTCCTCGCAAGGAAGTAGCGATTGCAGATATCTACGTATCGAAGCAATAGAATTCTAATGCTTCTCAAAACGCGATATCGCTACACATTACCATGTTTCATGATAATATATAATATTCATTGTGGAGTGTTATGTATACCACGTATTCACTTCAAAAGAATGTAAATGCGTCACTTCCCTCCTAGGAAATAGTATTTGTAGATGTCTACGTATCGAAGCAATAGATTTTTAATGCTTCTTAAATCGCCATATTGCGTCTCATTTCTATGTTTCATGGTAAGATATAATATTCATTGTGGAGTGTTATGTATACCTCTTATTCACTTCAAAAATTGTGAACGCGACACGTCCTTGCCAGGAAATAGCGTTTGCAGATGTCTACGTATCGTAACATTAGAGTTCTTATGCTTCTCAAAACGCGATATCGCTACTCATTACCATGTTTCATGATAATATATAGTATTCATTGTGGAGTGTTATGTATACCTCGTATTCACCTCAAGGGAATGTAATTGCGACACTTCCTTGCTAGGAAATAGCGTTTGCAGATGTCTACGTATCGAAGCAATAGATTTCTAATGCTTCTTAAATCGCCATATTGCATCTCATTTCTTTGTTTCATGGTAAGATATAATATTCATTGTGGAGTGCTATGTATACCTCGTATTCACTTCAAAAGAATGTAAACGCGACACTTCCTTGCCAGGAAATAGCGTTTGAGGATGCCTACGTTTCGTGGCATTAGAGTTCTAATGCTTCTCAAAACGCGATATCGCTAATCAATACCATGTTTCATGATAATATATTATATTCATTGTGGAGTGTTATGTATACCTCGTATTCACTTCAAAAGAATGTAAATGCGACACTTCCTTGTTTGGAAATAGCGTTTGCAGATGTCTACGTATCGAAGCAATAGACTTCTAATGCTTTCTAAATCGCCATATCGCATCTCATTTCTATGTTTCATGATAAGATATAATATTCATTGTGCAGTGTTATGTATATCTCGTTTATACTTCAAGAGAATGTAAACGCGACACTTCCTTACCAGGAAATAGCGTTTGCAGATGTCTACGTATCGTAGCATTAAAGTTCTAATGCTTCTCGAAACGCGATACCGCTACTCATTACCATGTTTCATGATAGTATATAATATGCATCGTGGAGTGATATGTATACCTCGTATTCACCTCAATGGAATGTAATTGCGACACTTCCATGCTAGGAAATAGCGTTTGCAGATGTCTAGGTATCGAAGCAATAGAGCTCTAATGCTTCTTTAAACCGTCATATCGCATCTCATATCTACGTTTCCTGATAAGATATAATATTCATTGCGATGTGTCATGTATACCTCGTATTCCTTTCAAAAGAATGTAAATGCGACACTTCCTTGCTAGGCAGTAGCGTTTGCAGATGTCTACGTATCGAAGCAATTGTTTTCTAATGCTTCTTAAAACGTCATATCGTATCTCATATATATGTTTCATGATAATATATAATATTCACTGTGCAGTGTTATGTATACCTCGTATTCACTTCAGAAGAATGTAAATGCCACACTTCCTTGCTAGGAAATAGCGTTTGCAGGTGTCTACGTATCGTAGCATTAGTGCTCTAATGCTTCTCAAAACGCGACATCGTTTCACATTTCTATGTTTCATGATAGTATATAATATTCATTGCGTAGTGTCATGTATACCTCGTATTCACTTCAAAAGAATGTAAATGCGACACTTCCTTACTAGGAAATAGAGTTTGCAGATGTGTACGTATAGAAGCAATAGATTTCTAAAGCATGCTAATACGCGATATCGCATCTCATATCTATGTTTCATGATAATATATAATATTCATTGCGAAGTGTCATGTATACCTCGGATACACTTCAAATGAATGTAAATGCGTCACTTCCTTCCTAGGAAATAGCGTTTACAGATGTCTACGTATCGAAGCAATAGAGTTCTAATGCTTCTTAAATCGCGATATCGCCTCTGATTTCTATGTTTCATGATAAGATATAATATTCATTGGGCAGTGTTATGTATACCTCGTATTCGCTTCAGAAGAATGTAAATGCGACACTTCCTTGCTAGGAAATAGCGTTTGCAGGTGTCTACGCATCGTAGCATTAGTGCTCTAATGCTTCTCAAAACGCGACATCGTTTCACATTTCTATGTTTCATGATAGTATATAATATTCATTGCGTAGTGTCATGTATACCTCGCATACACTTCAAGTGAATGTAAATGCGACACTCCCTTGCTAGGAAGTAGCGTTTGCAGATGTCTACGCATCGAAGCAATAGAGATCTAATGCTTCTTAAATCGTCATATCGCATCTCATTTCTATGTTTCATGATAAGATATATTTTTCACTGTGTAGTGTTATGTATACCTCGTATTCACTACAAAAGAATGTAAATGCGACACTTCCTTGCTAGGAAATAGCGTTTGCAGATGTCTACGTATCGAAGCAATAGTTTTCTAATGCTTCTTAAATCGTCATATCGCATCTCATATCTACGTTTCATGATAAGATATAATATTCATTGCGAAGTGTCATGTATACCTCGTATTCCTTTCAAAAGAATGTAAATGCGACACTTCGTTGCTATGCAGTAGCGTTTGCAGATGTCTACGTATCGAAGCAATAGTTTTCTAATGCTTCTTAAAACGTCATATCGCATCTCATATCTATGTTTCATGATAAGATATATTTTTCACTGTGTAGTGTTATGTATACCTCGTATTCACTACAAAAGAATGTAAATGCGACACTTCCTTGCTAGGAAATAGCGTTTGCAGATGTCTACGTATCGAAGCAATAGTTTTCTAATGCTTCTTAAATCGTCATATCGCATCTCATATCTACGTTTCATGATAAGATATAATATTCATTGCGAAGTGTCATGTATACCTCGTATTCCTTTCAAAAGAATGTAAATGCGACACTTCCTTGCTATGCAGTAGCGTTTGCAGATGTCTACGTATCGAAGCAATAGTTTTCTAATGCTTCTTAAAACGTCATATCGCATCTCATATCTATGTTTCATGATAATATATAATATTCACTGTGCAGTGTTATGTATACCTCGTATTCACTTCAGAAGAATGTAAATGCGACACTTTCTTGCTAGGAAATAGCGTTTGCAGGTGTCTACGTATCGTAGCATTAGTGCTCTAATGCTTCTCAAAACGCGACATCGTTTCACATTTCTATGTTTCATGATAGTATATAACATTCATTGCGAAGTGTCATGTATACCTCGCATACACTTCAAATGAAAGCAAATGCGGCACTTCCTTTCTAGGAAATAGCGTTTGCAGATGTCTACGTATCGAAGCAATAGATATCTAAAGCTTCGTAAATCGCGATATCGCATCTCATTTCAATGTTTCACGATGAGATATAATATTCATTGTGCAGTGTTATGAATACCTCGTATTCACTTCAGAAGAATGTAAATGCGACACTTTCTTGCTAGGAAATAGCGTTTGCAGATGTCTACGTATCGAAGCAGTAGAATTCTAATGCTTCTTAAATCGTCATATCGCATATCATTTCTATGCTTCATGTTAAGATATAATATTCACTGCGAAGTGACATGTATACCTCGCATACACTTCAAATGAATGCAAATGCGACACTTTCTTGCTAGGAAATAGCGTTTGCAGATGTCTACGTATCGAAGCAATAGATATCTAAAGCTACGTAAATCGCGATATCGCATCTCATTTTAATGTTTCATGATGAGATATAATATTCATTGTGCAGTGCTATGAATACCTCGTATTCACTTCAGAAGAATGTAAATGCGACACTTCCTTGCTAGGAAATAGCGTTTGCAGATGTCTACGTACCGGAGCAGTAGAATTCTAATGCTTCTTAAATCGTCATATCGCATATAATTTCTATGTTTCATGTTAAGATATAATATTCATTGCGAAGTGTCATGTATACCTCGTATTCCTTTCAAAAGAATGTAAATGCGACACTTGCATGCTAGGAAATAGCGTCTGCAGATGTCTACGTATAGAAGCAATAGGGATCTAATGCTTCTTAAATCGCGATATGGCTTCTCATTTCTATGTTTCATGATAATATATAATATTCACTGCGAAGTACCATGTATACCTCGCATACACTTCAAATGAATGTAAATGCGACACTTCCTTGCTAGGAAGTAGCGTTTGCAGATGTCTACGCATGGAAGCAATAGAGATCTAATGCTTCTTAAATCGTCATATCGAATCTCATTTCTATGTTTCATGATAAGATATAATATTCATTGCGTAGTGTTATGTGTACCTCGTATTCACTTCAAAAGAATGCAAATGCGACTCTTCCTTGCTAGGAAATAGCGTTTGCAGATGTCTACGTATCGAAGTAATAGTTTTCTAATGCTTCTTAAATCGTCATATCGAATCTCATTTCTATGTTTCATGATAAGATATAATATTCATTGCGAAGTGTCATGTATACCTCGTATTCCTTTCAAAAGAATGTAAATGCGACACTTCCTTGCTAGGCTGTAGCGTTTGCAGATGTCTACGTATCGAAGCAATAGGGATCTAATGCTTCTTAAATCGCGATATCGCTTCTCATTTCTATGTTTCATGATACTATATAATATTCACTGTGCAGTGTTGTGTATACCTCGTATTCACTTCAAAAGAATGTAAATGCGACACTTCCTTGCTAGGAAATAGCGTTTGCAGGTGTCTACGTATCGTAGCACTAGTGCTCTAATGCTTCTCAATACGCGACATCGTTTCACATTTCTATGTTTCATGATAGTATATAATATTCATTGCGTAGTGTCATGTATACCTCGCATACACTTCAAATGAATGCAAATGCGACACTTCCTTGCTAGGAAATAGAGTTTGCAGATGTCTACGTATCGAAGCAATAGATTTCTAAAGCTTGCTAATTCGCTATATCGCATCTCATATCTATGTTTCATGATAATATAAAATATTCATTGCGAAGTGTCATGTATACCTCGCTTACACTTCAACTGAATGTAAATGCGACACTTCCTTGCTAGGAAGTAGCGTCTGCAGATGTCTACGTATCGTAGCAATAGGGTTCTAATGCATCTTAATACGCGATATCGCATCTCATTTCTACGTCTCATGATAAGATATAATATTCATGGCGAAGTGATATATATTCCTCGTCTACACTTCAAATGAATGTAAATGCGACTCTTCCATGCTAGGAAATAGCGTTTGCAGATGTCTACGTATCGTATGAATAGAGTTCCAATGCTTCTTAAAACGCGATATCGCATCTCATTTCTGTCTTTCATCATAAGATGTAATATTCGTTGCGAAGTGTTACGTATTCGTCGTCTACACTTCAAATGAATGTAAGTGCAACACTTCCTTGCTAGGATATAGCTGGTCCAGATGTCGATGTATCGAAACAATAGGGTTCTAATGCTTCTTAAATCGCCATATTGCATCTCATTTCTATGTTTCATGATAACATATAATATTCACTGCTAACTGTCACGTATACCTCGCATACGTTTCAAATGAATGTAAATGCGACACTTCCTTGCTAGTAAATAGCGTTTGCAGATGACTACGTATCGAAGCAGTAGAGTTCTAATGCTTCTTATATGGCGATATCGCATCTCATTTCTATGTTTCATGATAACATATAATATTCATTGTGCAGTGTTATGTATACCTCGTATTCAATTCAAGAGAATGTAAATGTGACACTTCCTTGCTAGGAAAAAGCGCTTGCAGATGTCTACGTGTCGTAGCAATAGAGTTCTAATGCTTCTTAAATTGCGATATCGCATCTCATTTCTATGTTTCATGATAAGATATAATATTCATTGTGCAGTGTTATGTATTCCACGTATTCACTTCAAAAGAATGTAAATGCAACAGTTCCTTGCTAGGAAACAGCGTTTGCAGATGTCTACGTATCGTAGCGTTAGAGTTCTAATGCTTCTCAAAACGCGATACCGCTTCTTATTTCTATGCTTCATGATAAGTTATAATACTCATTGCGGGGTGTTACGTTTTCCCCGTCTACGCTTCAAATGATTGTAAGAGCGACACTTCCTTTCTAGTAAATTACGTTACCAGATGTCTACGTATCGAAGCAATATAGTTCTAATGCTTCTTAAATCCAGATATAGCATCTCATTTCTATGTTTTATGGTAAGATATAATATTCATTTCGGAGTGTCATGTATACCGCGTAATCACTTCAAACAAATGCAAATGCGACACTTCCTTGCTAGGAAGTAGCCTTTGCAGATGTCTGCGTATCGTGGCATTAGAGTTCTAATGCTTCTCAAAACGCGGTATCGCTTCTCATTTCTATGTTTCGTGATAATATATAATATTCATTGCGAAGTGCCATGTATATCTCACATACACTTCAATTGAATGCACATGCGACACTTCCTTGCCAGGAAGTAGCGTTTGCAGATGACTACGTATCGAAGCAAGAGAGTTCTTGTGCTTCTTAAATCGCAATATCGCTCCTCAGTTCTAAGTTTCATGTTAAGATATAATCTTCACTGCGAAGTGTCATGTACACCTCGTACTCACTTCAAAAGAATGTAAATGCGACATTTCCTTGTTAGGAAATAGCGTTTGCAGATGTCTCCGTATCGAAGCAATGGTTTTCTAACGGTTCCTAAATCGCGATATCGCATCTCAGTTCCAAGTTTCATGTTAAGATATAATATTCATTGCGTAGTGTCACGTATGCCTCGTATTCACTTCAGAAGAATGTAAATGCGACACTTCCTAGCTAGGAAATAGCGTTTGCAGATGTCCACGTATCGAAGCAGTACAGATCTAATGCTTCTTAAAACGGGATATTGCATCTCATTTCTATGTTTCATGATAAGATATAATATTCATTGTGCTGTGTTATGTATACCTCGTATTCGCTTCAAATGAATGTTAATGCGACACTTCCTTGCTAGGTAATAGCGTTGGCAGATGTCTAGGTATCGAAGCAATAGTGTCCTAATGCTTCTTGAAACGCGAAAAACGCATCTAATTTCTAGGTTTCATGACAAGATATAATATTCATTGAGGAGGGTTATGTATATCTCGACTACACTTCAATGGAATGTAAATGCGACCCCTCCTTGCTAGGAAATAGCGTGTGCAGATGTTTACGTATCGAAGAAATAGAGTTCTAATGTTTCTTAAAACGCGATATCACATCTCACTTCTATGTTTCGCGAGAAGACACAATATTTATTGTGCAGTATTATGTATACCTCGTATTCACTTCAAAATAATGTTAATGCGACACTTCCTTGCTTGGAAATAGGGTTTGCAGATGTCTACGTATCGAAGCAATAGAGTTCTAATGCTTCTAAAATCGTCATATCGCACCTCATATCTACGTTTCATGATATGATATAATATTCATTGCGATGTGTCACGTGTACCTTGTATTCCTTTCAAAAGAATGTAAATGCGACACTTCCTTGCTAGGAACTAGCATTTGCAGATGTCTACGAATCGAAGCAATAGAGTTCTGATGCTTCTTAAATCGCGATATCGCATCTCATTTCTATGTTTCATGACAATATATAATATTCATTGTGGAGTGTCATGTATACCTCGCATACACTTAAAATGAATGTAAATGCGACACTTCCTTGCTAGGAAATAGCGTTGGCAGATGTCTACGTATCGAAGCAATAGAGTTCTAATGCTTCTCAAAAAGCGATATTGCATCTCATTCCTATGTTTCATGATAAGATATAATATTCATTGTGCAGTGTTAAGTATACCTCGTATTCACTTGAAAAGAATGTAAATGCGACAATACCTTCCTAGGGAATAGCGTTTGCAGATGTCTCCGTATCGAAGAAGTAGTGTTTTAATGCTTCTTAAATCGCGATATCGCATCTCATTTCTATGTTTCATGATAAGATATAATATTCATTGCAAAGTGACATGTATACATTGTATTCACTTGAAAAGAATGTAAATGCGACACTTCCTTGCTAGGAAGTAGCGTTTGCAGATGTGTACGTACCGAAGCAATAGAGTTCTAATGCTTCCTAAATCGTCATATCGCATCTCATTTCTATGTTTCATGATAAGATATAATATTCAATGTGCAGTGTTATGTACTCCTCGTACTCACTTCAAAAGAAAGTAAATGCGACAATACCTTGCTGGGAAAGAGCGTTTGCAGATGTCTCCGTATCGAAGAAATAGTGTTCTAATGCTTCTTAAATCGCGATATCGCATCTCATGTCTACGTTTCATGATAAGATATAATATTCATTGCAAAGTGACATGTATACATTGTATTCCTTACAAAAGAATATAAATGCGACACTTCCTTGCTAGGATGTAGCGTTTGCAGATGTCTACGTATCGAAGCAATAGGGATCTATTGTTTCTTAAATCGCCATATCGCTTCTCATTTCTATGTTTCATGATAATATATAATATTCACTGCGAAGTGTCATGTATACCTCGCACACACTTCAAAATAATGTAAATGCGACACTTCCTTGCTAGGAAGTAGCGTTTGCAGATGTCTACGTATCGAAGCAATAGTGTTCTAGTGCTCCTTAAATCGCGATATCGCACCTCATTTCTATGTTTCATGACAAGATATAATATTCATTGTGGAGTGTCATGTATACCTCGCATACACTTAAAATGAATGCAAATGCGACACTTCCTTGCAAGGAAATAGCCTTTGCAGATGTCTACGTATCGAAGCAATAGATTTCAAAAGCTTGCTAATTCGCGATATCGCACCTCATATCTATGTTTCATGATAATATATAATATTCATTGCGAAGTTTCATGTATACCTCGCATACAATTCAAACGAATGTGAATGCGACAGTTCCTTGTGGGAAATAGTGTTTGCAGATGTCTACGTATCGAAGTAACAGCGTTCTAATGCTTCTTAAATCGTCATATCGCATCTCATTTCAATGTTTCATGAGAAGATATAATATTCATTGTGCAGTGTTATGTATACCTCGTATTCACTTGAAAAGAATGTAAATGCGACACTTCCTTGCTAGGAAGTAGCGTTTGCAGATGTCTACGTACCGAAGCAATAGTGTTCTAATGCTTCTTAAATCGTCATATTGCATCTCATTTCTATGTTTCATGATAAGATATAATATTCATTGCGATGTGTCATGTATACCTCGTATTCCTTTCAAAAGAATGTAAATGCGACACTTCCTTGCTAGGATATAGCGTTGGCAGATGTCTACGTATCGAAGCAATAGAGTTCTAATGCTTCTCGAAAAGCGATATTGCATCTCATTCCTATGCTTCATGATAAGATATAATATTCATTGAGCAGTGTTAAGTATACCTCGTATTCACTTGAAAAGAATGTAAATGCGACACTTCCTTGCTAGGCAGTAGCGTTTGCAGATGTCTACGTATCGAAGCAATAGAGTTCTAATGCTTCTTAAATCGTCATATCGCATCTCATTTCTATGTTTCATGATAAGATATAATATTCATTGCGATGTGTCATGTATACCTCGTATTCCTTTCAAAAGAATGTAAATGCGACACTTCCTTGCTAGGAAATAGCGTTGGCAGATGTCTACGTATCGAAGCAATAGAGCTCTAATGCTTCTCAAAAAGCGATATTGCATCTCATTCCTATGTTTCATGATAAGATATAATATTCATTGTGCAGTGTTAAGTATACCTCGTATTCACATGAAAAGAATGTAAATGCGACACTTCCTTGCTAGGCAGTAGCGTTTGCAGATGTCTACGTATCGAAGCAATAGAGTTCTAATGCTTCTTAAATCATCATATCGCATCTCATTTCTATGTTTCATGACAAGATATAATATTCAATGTGCAGTGTTATGTACTCCTCGTACTCACTTCAAAAGACAGTAAATGCGACACTTCCTTGCTAGGAAATAGTGTTGGCAGATGTCTACGTGTCGAAGCAACAGAGTTCTAATGCTTCTCAAAACGCGATATCATGTCTCATTCCTATGTTTCATAATAAGATATAATATTCAATGTGCAGTGTTATGTACTGCTCGTATTCACTTCAAAAGAAAATAAATGCGACAATACCTTGCTAGGAAATAGCGTTTGCAGATGTCTCCGTATCGAAGAAATAGTGTTTTAATGCTTCTTAAATCGCGATATCGCATCTCATTTCTATGTTTCATGATAAGATATAATATTCATTGCAAAGTGACATGTATACATTGTATTCACTTGAAAAGAATGTAAATGCGACACTTCCTTGCTAGGAAGTAGCGTTTGCAGATGTGTACGTACCGAAGCAATAGAGTTCTAATGCTTCCTAAATCGTCATATCGCATCTCATTTCTATGTTTCATGATAAGATATAATATTCAATGTGCAGTGTTATGTACTCCTCGTACTCACTTCAAAAGAAAGTAAATGCGACAATACCTTGCTGGGAAAGAGCGTTTGCAGATGTCTCCGTATCGAAGAAATAGTGTTCTAATGCTTCTTAAATCGCGATATCGCATCTCATGTCTACGTTTCATGATAAGATATAATGTTCATTGCAAAGTGACATGTATACATTGTATTCCTTACAAAAGAATATAAATGCGACACTTCCTTGCTAGGATGTAGCGTTTGCAGATGTCTACGTATCGAAGCAATAGGGATCTATTGCTTCTTAAATCGCCATATCGCTTCTCATTTCTATGTTTCATGATAATATATAATATTCACTGCGAAGTGTCATGTATACCTCGCACACACGTCAAAAGAATGTAAATGCGACACTTCCTTGCTAGGAAGTAGCGTTTGCAGATGTCTACGTATCGAAGCAATAGTGTTCTAGTGCTTCTTAAATCGCGATATCGCACCTCATTTCTATGTTTCATGACAAGATATAATATTCATTGTGGAGTGTCATGTATACCTCGCATACACTTAAAATGAATGTAAATGCGACACTTCCTTGCTAGGAAGTAGCGTTTGCAGATGTCTACGTATCGAAGCAATAGTGTTCTAGTGCTTCTTAAATCGCGATATCGCACCTCATTTCTATGTTTCATGACAAGATATAATATTCATTGTGGAGTGTCATGTATACCTCGCATACACTTAAAATGAATGTAAATGCGCCACTTCCTTGCTAGGAAGTAGCGTTTGCAGATGTCTACGTATCGAAGCAATAGTGTTCTAGTGCTTCTTAAATCGCGATATCGCATCTCATGTCTACGTTTCATGATAAGATATAATATTCATTGCAAAGTGACATGTATACATTGTATTCCTTACAAAAGAATATAAATGCGACACTTCCTTGCTAGGATGTAGCGTTTGCAGATGTCTACGTATCGAAGCAATAGGGATCTATTGTTTCTTAAATCGCCATATCGCTTCTCATTTCTATGTTTCATGATAATATATAATATTCACTGCGAAGTGTCATGTATACCTCGCACACACTTCAAAATAATGTAAATGCGACACTTCCTTGCTAGGAAGTAGCGTTTGCAGATGTCTACGTATCGAAGCAATAGTGTTCTAGTGCTTCTTAAATCGCGATATCGCACCTCATTTCTATGTTTCATGACAAGATATAATATTCATTGTGGAGTGTCATGTATACCTCGCATACACTTAAAATGAATGCAAATGCGACACTTCCTTGCAAGGAAATAGCCTTTGCAGATGTCTACGTATCGAAGCAATAGATTTCAAAAGCTTGCTAATTCGCGATATCGCACCTCATATCTATGTTTCATGATAATATATAATATTCATTGCGAAGTTTCATGTATACCTCGCATACAATTCAAACGAATGTGAATGCGACAGTTCCTTGTGGGAAATAGTGTTTGCAGATGTCTACGTATCGAAGCAACAGCGTTCTAATGCTTCTTAAATCGTCATATCGCATCTCATTTCAATGTTTCATGAGAAGATATAATATTCATTGTGCAGTGTTATGTATACCTCGTATTCACTTGAAAAGAATGTAAATGCGACACTTCCTTGCTAGGAAGTAGCGTTTGCAGATGTCTACGTACCGAAGCAATAGTGTTCTAATGCTTCTTAAATCGTCATATTGCATCTCATTTCTATGTTTCATGATAAGATATAATATTCATTGCGATGTGTCATGTATACCTCGTATTCCTTTCAAAAGAATGTAAATGCGACACTTCCTTGCTAGGATATAGCGTTGGCAGATGTCTACGTATCGAAGCAATAGAGTTCTAATGCTTCTCGAAAAGCGATATTGCATCTCATTCCTATGCTTCATGATAAGATATAATATTCATTGAGCAGTGTTAAGTATACCTCGTATTCACTTGAAAAGAATGTAAATGCGACACTTCCTTGCTAGGCAGTAGCGTTTGCAGATGTCTACGTATCGAAGCAATAGAGTTCTAATGCTTCTTAAATCGTCATATCGCATCTCATTTCTATGTTTCATGATAAGATATAATATTCATTGCGATGTGTCATGTATACCTCGTATTCCTTTCAAAAGAATGTAAATGCGACACTTCCTTGCTAGGAAATAGCGTTGGCAGATGTCTACGTATCGAAGCAATAGAGCTCTAATGCTTCTCAAAAAGCGATATTGCATCTCATTCCTATGTTTCATGATAAGATATAATATTCATTGTGCAGTGTTAAGTATACCTCGTATTCACATGAAAAGAATGTAAATGCGACACTTCCTTGCTAGGCAGTAGCGTTTGCAGATGTCTACGTATCGAAGCAATAGAGTTCTAATGCTTCTTAAATCATCATATCGCATCTCATTTCTATGTTTCATGACAAGATATAATATTCAATGTGCAGTGTTATGTACTCCTCGTACTCACTTCAAAAGACAGTAAATGCGACACTTCCTTGCTAGGAAATAGTGTTGGCAGATGTCTACGTGTCGAAGCAACAGAGTTCTAATGCTTCTCAAAACGCGATATCATGTCTCATTCCTATGTTTCATAATAAGATATAATATTCAATGTGCAGTGTTATGTACTGCTCGTATTCACTTCAAAAGAAAATAAATGCGACAATACCTTGCTAGGAAATAGGGTTTGCAGATGTCTCCGTATCGAAGAAATAGTGTTTTAATGCTTCTTAAATCGCGATATCGCATCTCATTTCTATGTTTCATGATAAGATATAATATTCATTGCAAAGTGACATGTATACATTGTATTCACTTGAAAAGAATGTAAATGCGACACTTCCTTGCTAGGAAGTAGCGTTTGCAGATGTGTACGTACCGAAGCAATAGAGTTCTAATGCTTCCTAAATCGTCATATCGCATCTCATTTCTCTGTTTCATGATAAGATATAATATTCAATGTGCAGTGTTATGTACTCCTCGTACTCACTTCAAAAGAAAGTAAATGCGACAATACCTTGCTGGGAAAGAGCGTTTGCAGATGTCTCCGTATCGAAGAAATAGTGTTCTAATGCTTCTTAAATCGCGATATCGCATCTCATGTCTACGTTTCATGATAAGATATAATGTTCATTGCAAAGTGACATGTATACATTGTATTCCTTACAAAAGAATATAAATGCGACACTTCCTTGCTAGGATGTAGCGTTTGCAGATGTCTACGTATCGAAGCAATAGGGATCTATTGCTTCTTAAATCGCCATATCGCTTCTCATTTCTATGTTTCATGATAATATATAATATTCACTGCGAAGTGTCATGTATACCTCGCACACACGTCAAAAGAATGTAAATGCGACACTTCCTTGCTAGGAAGTAGCGTTTGCAGATGTCTACGTATCGAAGCAATAGTGTTCTAGTGCTTCTTAAATCGCGATATCGCACCTCATTTCTATGTTTCATGACAAGATATAATATTCATTGTGGAGTGTCATGTATACCTCGCATACACTTAAAATGAATGTAAATGCGACACTTCCTTGCTAGGAAGTAGCGTTTGCAGATGTCTACGTATCGAAGCAATAGTGTTCTAGTGCTTCTTAAATCGCGATATCGCACCTCATTTCTATGTTTCATGACAAGATATAATATTCATTGTGGAGTGTCATGTATACCTCGCATACACTTAAAATGAATGTAAATGCGCCACTTCCTTGCTAGGAAGTAGCGTTTGCAGATGTCTACGTATCGAAGCAATAGTGTTCTAGTGCTTCTTAAATCGCGATATCGCATCTCATTTCTATGTTTCACGATAAGATATAATATTCATTGTGCAGTGTTATGTATTTCTCGTCTATACTTCAAATGGATGTAAATGCGACACTTCCTTGCTAGGAAATAGCGTTTGCAGATGTCTACGTATCGTGGCACTAGAGTTCTAATGCTTCTCAAAACGCGATATCGCTACTCATTACTATGTTTCATGACAATATATAATATTCATTGCGAAGTGTCATGTAAACCTCGCATACACTTAAAATGAATGCAAATGCGACACTTCCTTGCAAGGAAATAGCGTTTGCAGATGTCTACGTATCGAAGCAATAGATTTCAAAAGCTTGCTAATTCGCGATATCGCACCTCATATCTATGTTTCATGATAATATATAATATTCATTGCGAAGTTTCATGTATACCTCGCATACAATTCAAACGAATGTGAATGCGACAGTTCCTTGTGGGAAATAGTGTTTGCAGATGTCTACGTATCGAAGCAACAGCGTTCTAATGCTTCTTAAATCGTCATATCGCATCTCATTTCTATGTTTCATGATAAGATATAATATTCATTGTGCAGTGTTATGTATACCTCGTATTCACTTGAAAAGAATGTAAGTGCGACACTTCCTTGCTAGGAAGTAGCGTTTGCAGATGTCTACGTACCGAAGCAATAGTGTTCTAATGCTTCTTAAATCGTCATATCGCATCTCATTTCTATGTTTCATGATAAGATATAATATTCATTGCGATGTGTCATGTATACCTCGTATTCCTTTCAAAAGAATGTAAATGCGACACTTCCTTGCTAGGAAATAGCGTTGGCAGATGTCTACGTATCGAAGCAATAGAGTTCTAATGCTTCTCAAAAAGCGATATTGCATCTCATTCCTATGTTTCATGATAAGATATAATATTCATTGTGCAATGTTAAGTATACCTCGTATTCACTTGAAAAGAATGTAAATGCGACACTTCAATGCTAGGCAGTAGCGTTTGCAGATGTCTACGTATCGAAGCAATAGAGTTCTAATGCTTCTTAAATCGTCATATCGCATCTCATTTCTATGTTTCATGATAAGATATAATATTCAATGTGCAGTGTTATGTACTCCTCGTACTCACTTCAAAAGACAGTAAATGCGACACTTCCTTGCTAGGAAATAGCGTTGGCAGATGTCTACGTGTCGAAGCAATAGAGTTCTAATGCTTCTCAAAACGCGATATCACGTCTCATTCCTATGTTTCATAACAAGATAAAATATACAATGTGCAGTGTTATGTACTGCTCGTATTCACTTCAAAAGAAAGTAAATGCGACAATACCTTGCTGGGAAAGAGCGTTTGCAGATGTCTCCGTATCGAAGAAATAGTGTTCTAATGCTTCTTAAATCGCGATATCGCTACTCATTACTATGTTTCATGATAATATATAATATTCATTGGGGAGTGTTATGTATACCTCGTATTCACTTCAAAAGAATGCAAATGCGACGCATCCTTGCTAGGAAATAGCGTTTGCAGATGTCTACGCATCGAACCAATAGTGTTCTAAATCTTTCTAATTCCCGATATCGCATCCCATTCCTATGTGTCATGATAAGATATAATATTCATTGTGGAGTGTTAAGTATACCTCGTATTCGTTTCAAAAGAATGTAAATGCGACACTTCCTTGCTAGGAAGTAGCGTTTGCAGATGTCTACGTATCGAAGCAATAGAGTTCTAATGCTTCTTAAATAGCCATATCGCATCTCATTTCTATGTTTCATGATAAAATATAATATTCATTGTTGAGTGTTATGTATACCTCGTATTCACTTCAAGAGAATGTAAATGCGACACTTCCTTGCTAGGAAGTAGCGTTTGCAGATGTCTACGTATCGTAGCAATTGAATTCTAATGCTTCTTAACTCGCCATATTACATCACATTTCTATGTTTCATGATAAGATATAATATTCATTGCGAAGTGTCATGTATACCTCGTACTCCTTTCAAAAGAATGTAAATGCAACACTTCCTTGCTAGGAAATAGCGTTTGCAGATGTCTACGTATCGAAGCAATAGACATCTAATGCTTCATAAATCACGATATCGCAACACATTTCTATGTTTCATGATAAGATATAATATTCATTGCGAAGTGTCACGTATACCTCGCATTCCTTTCAAAAGAATGTAAATGCGACACTTCCTTGCTAGAGAGTAGCGTTTGCAGATGTCTACGTATCGAAGCATAGGTGTTCTAGTGCTTCTTAAATCGCAATATCGCATCTCATTTCTATGTTTCACGATAAGATATAATATTCATTGTGTAGTGTTATGTTTATCTCATCTATACTTCAAATTAATGTAAATGCGACACTTCCTTGCTAGGAAATAGCGTTTGCGGACGTATGCGTATCGTGGCGTTAGAGTTCTAATGCTTCTCAAAACGCGATATCGCATCTCATTTCTATGTTTCATGATAAGATATAATATTCATTGTGCAGTGTTATGTATTTATCGTCTATACTTCAAATGGATATTAATGCGACACTTCCTTGCTAGGAAATAGCGTTTGCAGATGTCTACGTATCGTGGCATTAGAATTCTAATGCTTCTCAAAACGCGATATCGCTACTCATTACTATGATTCATGATAATATATAATATTCATTGTGGAGTGTTATGTATACCTCGTATTCACTTCAAAAGAATGCAAATGCGACACTTCCTCGCTAGGAAATAGCGTTTGCAGATGTCTACGTATCGAAGCAATAGTGTTCTAAATATTTCTAATTCGCGATATCGCATCTCATTTCTGTGTTTCATGATAAGATATAATATACACTGTGGAGTGTTATGTATACCTCGTATTCGTTTCAAAAGAATGTAAATGCGGCACTTCCTTGCTAGGAAGTAGCGTGTGCAGATGTCTACGTATCGAAGCAATAGAGTTCTAATGCTTCTCAAAAAGCGATATTGCATCTCATTCCTATGTTTCATGATAAGATATAATATTCATTGTGCAGTGTTAAGTATACTTCGTATTCACTTGAAAAGAATGTAAATGCGACACTTCCTTGCTAGGCAGTAGCGTTTGCAGATGTCTACGTATCGAAGCAATAGAGTTCTAATGCTTCTTAAATCGTCATATCGCATCTCATTTCTATATTTCATGATAAGATATAATATTCAATGTGCAGTGTTATGTACTCCTCGTACTCACTTTAAAAGACAGTAAATGCGACACTTCCTTGCTAGGAAATAGCGTTGGCAGATGTCTACGTGTCGAAGCAATAGAGTTCTAATGCTTCTCAAAACGAGATATCACGTCTCATTCCTATGTTTCATAATAAGATATAATATTCAATGTGCAGTGTTATGTACTGCTCGCATTCACTTCAAAAGAAAATAAATGCGACAATACCTTGCTAGGAAATAGCGTTTGCAGATGTCTCCGTATCGAAGAAATAGTGTTTTAATGCTTCTTAAATCGCGATATCGCATCTCATTTCTATGTTTCATGATAAGATATAATATTCATTGCAAAGTGACATGTATACATTGTATTCACTTGAAAAGAATGTAAATGCGACACTTCCTTGCTAGGAAGTAGCGTTTGCAGATGTGTGCGTACCGAAGCAATAGAGTTCTAATGCTTCTTAAAGCGTCAATCGCATCTCATTTCTATGTTTCATGATAAGATATAATATTCAATGTGCAGTGTTATGTACTCCTCGTTCTCACTTCAAAAGAAAGTAAATGCGACAATACCTTGCTGGGAAAGAGCGTTTGCAGATGTCTCCGTATCGAAGAAATAGTGTTCTAATGCTTCTTAAATCGCGATATCGCATCTCATTTATATGTTACATAATAAGATATAATATTCATTGCGAAGTGTCATATATACCTCGTATTCACTTGAAAAGAATGTAAATGCCTCACTTCATTGCTAGGAAGTAGCATTTCCAGATGTCTACGTATCGAAACTCTAGGTTTCTATTGCTTCTTAAAACGAGATGTTGCATTATATTTCTATGCTTCATGATAAGATATAATATTCATTGCGAAGCGTCATGTATACCTCGCACACCCTTCAAATGAATGTAAATGCGAAACTATCTTGTAGGAAAAAGCGTTCCCAGATGCCTACGTATCGAAACAATATGTTTCTATTGCATCTTAAAGCGAGATGTTGCATCCTATTTCTATGTTTCATGATAAGGTATAATATTCATTGCGAAGTGTCATGTATTCCTCGTATTAACTTCAAAAGGTGGTAAGTGCGACACTTCCATGCTAGGAAATAGCGTTTGCAGTTGTCTCCGTATCGAAGCAGTAGTGTTCCAATGCTTTTTAAATCGCGATATCACATCTCATTTCTATGTTCCATGATGACATATAATATTCATTGCAGTTTCATCTATACCTCGCACACACTTCAAGTGAATGTAAATGCGACACTTCCATGCAAGGAAATAGCGTTTGCAGGTATCTACGTATCGTAGCAATAGAGTTCCAATGCCTCCTAAAAGGCGATATCGCATCTCATTCCTATGTTTCATGATAAGATATAATATTCATTGCGAAGCGTCATGTATTCCTCGTATTCACTTCAAAAGAATATAAAGGCGACACTTCCTTGCTAAGAAATATCACTTGCAGATGTCTACGTATCCAAGCAATTGAGTTCTAAAGCTTCTTAAATCGCGATATCGCATCTCATTTCTAAGTTTCACGATAAGATATAATAATCATTGTGCAGTGTTATCTATACCACGTATTCACTTCAAAAGAATGTAAATGCGACACTTCCTTGCTAGGAAGTAGTTTTCCAGATGTCTACGTATCGAAGCAATAGAGTTATAATGCTTCTTAAATCGTCATATCGCATCCCATTTCTATGTTTCATGATAAGATATAATATTCATTGCGAAGTGTCATGTCTACCTCGTATTCCTTTCAAAAGAATGTAAATGCGACACTTCCTTCCTAGGAAATAGCGAATGCAGATATCTACGTATCGAAGCAATATGGATCTAATGCTTCTTAAATCGCCATATCGCTTCTCATTTCTATATTTCATGATAAGATATAATATTCAATGTGCAGTGTTATGTACTCCTCGTACTCACTTCAAAAGACAGTAAATGCGACACTTCCTTGCTAGGAAATAGCGTTGGCAGATGTCTACGTGTCGAAGCAATAGAGTTCTAATGCTTCTCAAAACGAGATATCACGTCTCATTCCTATGTTTCATAATAAGATATAATATTCAATGTGCAGTGTTATGTACTGCTCGCATTCACTTCAAAAGAAAATAAATGCGACAATACCTTGCTAGGAAATAGCGTTTGCAGATGTCTCCGTATCGAAGAAATAGTGTTTTAATGCTTCTTAAATCGCGATATCGCATCTCATTTCTATGTTTCATGATAAGATATAATATTCATTGCAAAGTGACATGTATACATTGTATTCACTTGAAAAGAATGTAAATGCGACACTTCCTTGCTAGGAAGTAGCGTTTGCAGATGTGTGCGTACCGAAGCAATAGAGTTCTAATGCTTCTTAAAGCGTCAATCGCATCTCATTTCTATGTTTCATGATAAGATATAATATTCAATGTGCAGTGTTATGTACTCCTCGTTCTCACTTCAAAAGAAAGTAAATGCGACAATACCTTGCTGGGAAAGAGCGTTTGCAGATGTCTCCGTATCGAAGAAATAGTGTTCTAATGCTTCTTAAATCGCGATATCGCATCTCATTTATATGTTACATAATAAGATATAATATTCATTGCGAAGTGTCATATATACCTCGTATTCACTTGAAAAGAATGTAAATGCCTCACTTCATTGCTAGGAAGTAGCATTTCCAGATGTCTACGTATCGAAACTCTAGGTTTCTATTGCTTCTTAAAACGAGATGTTGCATTATATTTCTATGCTTCATGATAAGATATAATATTCATTGCGAAGCGTCATGTATACCTCGCACACCCTTCAAATGAATGTAAATGCGAAACTATCTTGTAGGAAAAAGCGTTCCCAGATGCCTACGTATCGAAACAATATGTTTCTATTGCATCTTAAAGCGAGATGTTGCATCCTATTTCTATGTTTCATGATAAGGTATAATATTCATTGCGAAGTGTCATGTATTCCTCGTATTAACTTCAAAAGGTGGTAAGTGCGACACTTCCATGCTAGGAAATAGCGTTTGCAGTTGTCTCCGTATCGAAGCAATAGATTTCTAAAGCTTGCTAATTCGCGATATCGCATCTCATGTCTATGTTTCAAGATAATATATAATATTCATTTTGCAGTTTTATGAATACCTCGCATTCACTTCAAAGGAATGTAAATGAGACACTTCCTTGCTAGGAAATGGCGTTTGCAGGTGTCTACGTATCGTAGCATTAGAGTTCTAATGCATCTTAAAACTCGATATCGCATGTCATTTCCATGTTTCATTATAAG
Source organism: Xylocopa sonorina (assembly GCF_050948175.1). Taxonomy (NCBI): domain Eukaryota; kingdom Metazoa; phylum Arthropoda; class Insecta; order Hymenoptera; family Apidae; genus Xylocopa; species Xylocopa sonorina. The sequence continues at coordinate 4,639,883 of NW_027490091.1, forward strand.
CTATAACATTCATTGCGAAGGGTCATGTATGCCTCGTACTCACTTCAAAATAATGTAAATGCGACACTTCCGTGCTAGGAGATAGGGTTTGCAGATGTCTACGTATCGAAGCAATAGAGTTCTAATCCTTCTCAAAAAGCGATATCGCATCTCATTCCTATGTTTCATGATAAGATATGATATTCAATGTGCAGTGTTATGTACTCCTCGTATTCACTTCAAAAGAAAGTAAATGCGACACTTCCTTGCTAGGAAGTAGCGTTTGCAGATGTCTACGTATCGAAGCAATAGGGATCTAATGCTTCTTAAATCGCCATATCGCTTCTCATTTCTATGATTCATGAGAATATATAATATTCACTGCAAAGTGTCATGTATACCTCGCATACACTTCAAATGAGTGTAAATGCGACACTTCCTTGCTAGGAAATAGCGTTTGCAGATGTCTACGTATCGAAGCAATAGAGTTCTAATGCTTCTTAAATCGCGATATCGCATCTCATTTCTATGTTTCATGATAAGATATATTATTCATTGTGCTGTGTTATGTATACCTCGTATTCCTTTCAAAAGAATGTAAATACGACACTTCCTTGCTCGGAAATAGCGTCTGCAGATGTCTACGTATCGAAGCAATAGTGTTCTAATGCTTCTTAAATCGTCACATCGCATCTCATTTCTATGTTTCATGATAGGATATAATATTCATTGCGAAGTGTCATGTATACCTCGTATTCCCTTCAGAAGAATGTAAATGCGACACTTCCTTGCTAGGAACTAGCGTTGGCAGATGTCTACGTATCGAAGTAATAGAGTTCTAATGCTTCTCAATACGCGATATCGCATCTCATTCCTATGTTTCATGATAAGATATGATATTCAATGTGCAGTGTTATGTACTCCTCGTATTCACTTCAAAAGAAAGTAAATGCGACACTTCCTTGCTAGGAAGTAGCGTTTGCAGATATCTACGTATCGAAGCAATAGGGATCTAATGCTTCTTAAATTGCCATATCGCTTCTCATTTCTATGTTTCATGATAATATATAATATTCACTGCAAAGTGTCATGTATACCTCGCATACACTTCCAATGAATGTAAATGCGACACTTCCTTGCTAGGAAATAGCGTTTGCAGATGTCTACGTATCGAAGCAATAGAGTTCTAATGCTTCTTAAATCGCGATATCGCATCTCATTTCTATGTTTCATGATAAGATTTAATATTCATTGTGCTGTGCTATGTATACCTCGCATCCACTTCAAAAGAATGTAAGTGCGGCACTTCCTTGCTAGGAAGTAGCGTTTGCAGATGTCTACGTACCGAAGCAATAGAGTTCTAATGCTTCTTATATCGTCATATCGCATTTCATTTCTATGTTTCATGATAGGATATAATATTCATTGCGCAGTGTCATGTATACCTCGTATTTCTTTCAAAGGAATGTAAATGCGACACTTCCTTGCTAGGAAATAGCGTTGGCAGATGTCTACGTATCGAAGCAATAGGGTTCTAATGCTTCTCAAAAAGCGATATCGCATCTCATTCCTATGTTTCATGATAAGATATAATATTCAATGTGCAGTGTTATGTACTCTCGTATTCACTTCAAAAGAAAGTAAATGCGACAATACCTTGCTAGGAAATAGCGTTTGCAGATGTCTCCCTATCGAAGAAATAGATTTCTAATGCTTCTTAACTAGCGATATCGCATCTCATTCCTATGTTTCGTGATATGATATAATATTCATTGTGCAGTGTTATGTATACCTCGTATTGAAAAGAATGTAAATGCGATACTTCCTTGCTAGGAAGTGGCGTTTGCAGATGTCTACATATCGAAGCAATAGAGTTCTAATGCTTCTTAAATCGTCATATCGCATCTCATATCTACGTTTCATGATAAGATATAATATTCATTGCGAAGTGTCATGTATACTTCGTATTTCTTACAAAAGAATGTAAATGAGACACTTCCTTGCTAGGAAGTAGCGTTGGCAGATGTCTACGTATCGAAGCAATAGAGTTCTAATGCTTCATAAATCGTCATGTCGCTTCTCATTTCTATGTTTCATGATAATATATAATATTCACTGCGAAGTGTCATGTATACCTCGCATACACTTCAAATGAACATAAATGCGACACTTCCTTGCTAGGAAGTAGCGTTTGCAGATGTCTACGTATCGAGGCAATAGTGTTATAATGCTTCTTAAATCGCGATATCGCATCTCATTTCTATGTTTCATGATAAGATATAATATTCAATGTGCAGTGTTATGTACACCTCGTATTCACTTCAAAAGAAAGTAAATGCGACACTTCCTTGCTAGGAAGTAGCGTTTGCAGATGTCTACGTATCGAAGCAATAGGGATCTAATGCTTCTTAAATCGCCAAATCGCTTCTCATTTCTATGTTTCATGATAATATATAATATTCACTGCAAAGTGTCATGTACACCTCGCATACACTTCAAATGAATGTAAATGCGACACTTCCTTGCTAGGAAAGAGCGTTGGCAGATGTCTACGTATCGAAGCAATAGAGTTCTAATGCTTCTTAAATAGTCATACCGCATCTCATATCTACGTTTCATGATAAGATATAATATTCATTGCGAAGTGTAACGTATACCTCGTTTTCCTTTCAAAAGAATGTAAATGCGACACTTCCTTGCTAGGAAGGAGCGTTGGCAGATGTCTACGTATCGAAGCAATAGAGTTCTAATGCTTCTTAAATAGCGATATCGCATCTCATTTCTATGTTTCATGATAAGATATAATATTCATTGTGCAGTGTTATGTATACCTCCTATCCACTTGAAAAGAATGTTAACGCGACACTTCCTTGCTAGGAAATAGCGTTTGCAGATGTCCAGGTATCGAAGCAATAGTGTTCTAATGCTTCTTAAATCGCGATATCGCATCTCATTTCTATGTTTCATGATAAGATAGAATATTCATTGTGCAGTGTTATGTATTCCTCGTATTCACTTGAAAAGACTGTAAATGCGACACTTCCTTGCTAGGAAGTAGCGTTAGCAGATGTCTACGTACCGAAGCAATGGAGTTCTAATGCTTCTTAAATCGTCATATCGCATCTCATTTCTATGTTTCATGATAAGATATAATATTCATTGCGAACTATCTTGTATACCACGCATTCCTTTCAAAAGAATGTAAATGCGACACTTCCTTGCTAGGAAATAGCGTTGGCAGATGTCTACGTATCGAAGCAATAGTATTCTAATGCCTCTTAAATAGACATACCGCATCTCATATCTACGTTTCATGATAAGATAAAATATTCATTGCGAAGTGTCATTTATACCTCGATCTCCTTTCAAAAGAATGTAAATGCGACACTACCTTGCTTGGTAATAGCGTTGGCAGATGTCTACGTACCGAAGAAACAGTGTTCTAATGCTTTTTAAATCGCGATATCGCATCTCATTTCTATGTTTCGTGATAAGATATAATATTCATTGCGAAGTGTAACGTATACCTCGTATTCCTTTCAAAAGAATGTAAATGCGACACTTCCTTGCTAGGAAAGAGCGTTGGCAGATGTCTACGTATCGAAGCAATAGAGTTCTAATGCTTCTTAAATAGCGATATCGCATCTCATTTCTATGTTTCATGATAAGATATAATATTCATTGTGCAGTGTTATGTATACCTCGTATCCACTTGAAAAGAATGTTAGCGCGACACTTCCTTGCTAGGAAATAGCGTTTGCAGATGTCCAGGTATCGAAGCAATAGTGTTCTAATGCTTCTTAAATCGCGATATCGCATCTCATTCCTATGTTTCATGATAAGATATAATATTCATTGTGCAGTGTTATGTATTCCTCGTATTCACTTGAAAAGACTGTAAATGCGACACTTCCTTGCTAGGAAGTAGCGTTAGCAGATGTCTACGTATCGTAGCATTAGAGTTCTAATGCTTCTCAAAACCCGATATCGCTACTCATTACTATGTTTCATGTTAATATATGATACTCATTGTGGAGTGTTATGTATACCTCGTATTCACTTCAAAAGAGTCTAAATGCGACACTTCCTTGCTAGGAAATAGCGTTTGCAGATATCTACGTATCGAAGAAATAGATTTCTATAGCTTGCTAATTCGCGATATCGCATCTCAAATCTATGTTTCATGATAAGATATGATATTCATTGTGCAGTGTTATGTATATCTCGTCCATACTTCAAATGAATGTAAATGCGACAAGTCCTTGCTAGGAAATAGTGTTTGCAGATATCTACGTACCGAAGCAATGGTATTCTAGTGCTTCTTAAATAGTCATACCGCATCTCATATCTTCGTTTCATGATAAGATATAATATTCATTGTGAAGTGTCATTTATACCTCGTATTCCTTTCAAAAGAATGTAAATGCGACACTTCCTTGCTAGGAAATAGCGCTTGCAGATGTCTACGTATCGAAGAAACAGATTTCTAAAGCGTGCTAATTCGCGATATCGCATCTCAAATCTATGTTTCATGATAATATATAATATTCATTGCGAAGTGTCATGTATACCTCGCAAACACTTCAAATGAATGTGAATGCGACACTTCCTTGCTAGGAAATAGCGTTTGCAGATGTCTACGTATCGAAGCAATAGTGTTCTAATGCTTCTTAAATCGCGATATCGCATCTCTTATCTATGTTTCATGATAATATATAATATTCATTGCGAAGTGTCATGTATACCTCGTATTCACTTCAAAAGAATGTAAACGCGACACTTCCTTGCTAGGAAATAGCGTTCGCAGATGTCTACGTATCGAAGCAATAGATTCCTAAATCTTGCTAATTCGCGATATCGAACCTCATATCTGTGTTTCATGATAATATATAATATTCATTGCGAAGTTTCATGTGTACCTCGCATACAATTTAAACGAATGTGAATGCGACAGTTCCTTGCTAGGAAATAGTGATTGCCAATGTCTACGTGTCGAAGCAACAGAGTTCTAATGCTTCTTAAATCGCGATATCGCATCTCATTTCTATGTTTCTTGACAATATATAATATTCATTGCGAAGTGTCATGTATACCTCGCATACAATTCAAACGAATGTGAATGCGACAGTTCCTTGCTGGGAAGTAGTGTTTGCAGATGTCTACGTATCGAAGCAATTGGGATCTAATGCTTCTTAAATCGCCATATCGCTTCTCATCTCTATGTTTCATGATAATATATAATATTCACTGCGATGTGTCATGTATACATCGCATACACTTCAAATGAATGTAAATGCGACACTTCCTTCCTAGGCAATAGCGTTTGCAGATGCCTACGTATCGAAGCAATAGAGTTCTAATGCTTCTTAAATCGTCATATAGCATCTTATATCTACGTTTCCTGATAAGATAGAATATTCATTGCGAAGTGTCTTGTATACCTCGTATTCCTTTCAAAAGAATGTAAATGCGACACTTCCTTGCTAGGATGTAGCGTTTACAGATGTCTACGTATCGAAGAAATAGTGTTCTAATGCTTCTTAAATCGCGATATCGCATAACATTTCTATGTTTCATGATAAGATATCATATTCATTGTGCAGTGGTATGAATACCTCATATTCACTTCAAAAGAATATAAATGCGTCACTTCCTTGCTAGGAAATAGCGTTTGCAGATGCCTACGTATCGAAGCAATAGTTTTCTAATGTTTCCTAAATCATCATATCGCATCTCATTTCTATGTTTTTATGATAAGATATAATATTCATTGTGCAGTGTTATGTATACCTCGTATTCACTTCAAAAGAATGTAAATGCGACACTTCCTTGTTAAGAAGTAGCATTTGCAGATGTCTACGTATCGAAGCAATAGGGATCTAATGCCTCTTAAATCGCCAAATCGCATCTCATTTCTGTGTTTCATGATAAGATATAATATTCATTGGGCAGTGTCATGTATATCTCATCTATACACCAAATGAATGTAAATGCGACACTTCCTTGCTAGGAAGTAGCTTTTGCAGATGTCTACGTATCGAAGCAATAGAGTTCTAATGCTTCTTAAATCGCGATATCGCATCTCATTTCTATGTTTCACGATAAGATATAATTTTCATTGTGCAGTGTTATGTATATTTCGACTATACTCCAAATGGATGTAAATGCGACACTTCCTTGCTAGGAAACAGCGTTTCCAGTTGTCTACGTATCGTAGCACTAGAGTTCTAATGCTTCTCAAAGCTCGATATCGCTACTCATTACTATGTTCCATGATAATATATAATATTCATCGTGCAGTGTTATGTATATCTCGTCTATACTTCAAATGAATATAAATGCGACTCTTCCTTGCTAGGAAATAGCGTTTGCAGATGTCTACGTATCGTGGCATTAGAGGTCTAATGATTCTCAAAACGCGATATCGCTTCGCATTTTTATGTTTCATGATAATATATAATATTCATTGCGAAGCGTCATGTATACCTTCGCATACACTTCAAATGAATGCGAATGCGACAGTTCCTTGCTAGGAAATAGTGTTTGCAGATATCTACATATCGAAGCATTAGTGTTCTAATGCTTCTTGAATCGCGTTATCGCATCCCATTTCTATGTTTTATGATAAGATATAAAATTCATTGTGCATTGTTACGTATACCCCGTATTCACTTCAAAAGAATGTAAATGCGACACTTCCTTGCTAGGAAGTTGCGTTTACAGATGTCTACGTATCGAAGCAATAGATTTCTAATGCTTCTTAAGTCGTCATATCGCATCTCATTTCTATGTTTCATGATAAGATATAATATTCATTGCGAAGTGCCATGTATACCTCGTATTCCTTTCTAAAGAATGTTGATGCGACACTTCCTTGCTAGGAAGTAGCGTTTGGAGATGTCTACGTATCGAACCAATAGATTCCTAATGCTTCTTAAGTCGCCATATAGCCTCTCATTTCTATGTTTCATGATAAGATATGATATTCATTGTGCAGTGTTATGTATATCTCGTCTATACTTCAAATGAATGTAAATGCGACACTTCCTTGCTAGAAAATAGCGCTTGCAGGTGTCTACGTATCGTAGCAATAGAGTTCTAACGCTTCTTCAAACGCGATATCGCACATCATTTACACGTTTCATGATAAGTTATAGTATTCATTGCGAAGTGTCATGTATAGCTTGTATTCACTTCAAAAGAATGTAAATGCGTCACTTCCTTGCAAGGTAGTAGCGTTTGCACATGTCTACGAATCGAAGCAATAGAGATCAAATGCTTCTTAAATAGCGATATCGTATCTCATTTCTATGTTTCATGATAAGATATAATTTTCATTGTGCAGTGTTATGTATACCTCGTTTTCACATCAAAAGAATGTAAATGCGACACTTCCATGCTAGGAAGTAGAGTTTGAAGGTGTCTACGTATCGTAGCAATGGAGTTCTGACGCGTCTTAAAACACGATATCGCATATCATTTCCATGTTTCATGATTAGTTATAATATTCATTGCGAAGTGTCATGTATACCTTGTATTCACTTCAAAAGAATGTAAATGCGACACTTCCTTGCAAGGTAGTAGCGTTTGCACATGTCTACGAATCGAAACAATAGAGATCAATTGCTTCTTAAATCGCCATATCGCTTCTCATTTCTATGTTTCATGATAATATATAATATTCACTGCGAAGTGTCATGTATACCTCGCATACACTTCCTAATGAATGTAGTAGCGACACTTCCTTCGTAGGAAATAGCGTTTGCATATGTCTACGTATCGAAACAATAGTGTTCTAATGCTTCTTAAATCGCGATATCGCATCTCATTTCTATGTTTCATGATAAGATATAATATTCATTGTGCAGTGTTATGTATACCTCGTATTCATTTGATAAGAATGTAAATGCGACACTTCCTTGCTAGGAAGTAGCGTTTGCAGATGTCTACGTACCGAAGCAATAGTGTTCTAATGCTTCTTAAATCGTCATATCACATCTGATTTCTATGTTTCATGATATGATATAATATTCATTGCGATGTGTCATGTACACCTCGTATTCCTTTCAAAAGAATGTAAAAGCGACACTTCCTTGCTAGGAAATAGCGTTCGCAGATGTCTACGTATCGAAGCAATAGTTTTCTAATGCTCCTTAAATCGTCATATCGCATCTCATATCTACGTTTCATGATAAGATATAATATTCATTGCGAAGTTTCATGTATACCTCGTATTCCTTTCAAAAGAATGTAAATGCGACACTTCCTTCCTAGGAAATAGCGTTTGCAGATGTCTACGTATCGAAGCAATAGACATCTAATGCTTCATAAATCGCCATATCGCATCTCATTTCTATGTTTCATGATAAGATATAATATTCATTGTGCAGTGTTATGTATATCTCGTATTCACCTCAAAAGAATGTATATGCGACACTTCCTTGCTAAGAAATAGCGTTTGCAGATGTCTACATATCGAAGCAATAGAGTTCTACTGCTTCTTAAATCGTCATACCGCATCTCATTTTCATGTTTCATGATAAGATATAATATTCATTGTGCAGTGTTATGAATATTTCGCATTCACTTCAAAAGAATGTAAATGCGACACTTCCTTGCTTGGAAATAGCTTTGGCAGATGTCTACGTATCGAAGCAATAGACATCTAATGCTTCATAAATCGCCATATCGCATCTCATTTCTATGTTTCATGATAAGATATCATATTCATTGTGCAGTGTTATGAATACCTCGTATTCACTTCAAATGAATAAAAATGCGACACTTCATTGCTAGGAAATAGCGTTTGCAGATGCCTACGTATCGAAGCAATAGTTTTCTAATGCTTCTTAAATCGTCATATCGCATCTCATATCTGCGTTTCACGATAAGATATAATATTCATTGCGAAGTGTCATGAATACCTCGTATTCCTTTCAAAAGAATGTAAACGCGACACTTCCTTGCTAGGAAGTAGCGTTTACAGATGTCTACGTATCAAAGAAATAGTGTTCTAATGCTTCTTAAATCGCGATATCGCATAACATTTCTATGTTTCATGATAAGATATCATATTCATTGTGCAGTGGTATGAATACCTCGTATTCACTTCAAAAGAATATAAATGCGACACTTCCTTGCTAGGAAATAGCGTTTGCAGATGCCTACGTATCGAAGCAATAGTTTTCTAATGTTTCCTAAATCATCATATCGCATCTCATTTCTATGTTTTTATGATAAGATATAATATTCATTGTGCAGTGTTATATATACCTCGCATACACTTAAAATGAATGTAAATGCGACACTTCCTTGCTAGGAAATAGCGATTGCAGATGTCTACGTACCGAAGCAATAGTTTTCTAATGCTTCTTAAATCGTCATATCGCATCTCATATCTACGTTTCATGATAAGATATAATATTCATTGCGAAGTGTCATGTATTCCTCGTATTTCTTTCAAAAGAATGTACACGCGACACTTCCTTGCTAGGAAGTAGCGTTTGCAGATGTCTACGTATCGAAGCAATAGAGTTCTAAAACTTTCTAATTCGCGATATCGCATCTCATTTCTATGTTTCATGGTAAGATATAATATTCATTGTGCAGTGTTATGTATACCTCGTATTCACTTCAAAAGAATGTAAATGCGACACTTCCTTGTTAAGAAGTAGCATTTGCAGATGTCTACGTATCGAAGCAATAGGGATCTAATGCCTCTTAAATCGCCAAATCGCATCTCATTTCTGTGTTTCATGATAAGATATAATATTCATTGTGCAGTGTCATGTATATCTCATCTATACACCAAATGAATGTAAATGGGACACTTCCTTGCTAGGAAATAGCGTTTGCAGATGTCTACGTATCGAAGCAATAGGGATCTAATGCTTCTTGAATCGCATTATCGCATCCCATTTCTATGTTTTATGATAGGATATAATATTCATTGTGCAGTGTTATGTATACCTCGTATTCACTTCAAAAGAATGTAAATGCGACACTTCCTTGTTAAGAAGTAACATTTGCAGATGTCTACGTATCGAAGCAATAGGGATCTAATGCTTCTTAAATCGCCAAATCGCATCTCATTTCTGTGTTTCATGATAAGATATAATATTCATTGTGCAGTATCATGTATATCTCATCTATACACCAAATGAATGTAAATGGGACACTTCCTTGCTAGGAAATAGCGTTTGCAGATGTCTACGTATCGAAGCAATAGGGATCTAATGCTTCTTGAATCGCGTTATCGCATCCCATTTCTACGTTTTATGATAGGATATAATATTCATTGTGCAGTGTTACGTATACCTCGTATTCACTTCAAAAGAATGTAAATGCGACACTTCCTTGCTAGGAAGTTGCGTTTGCATAATGTCTACGTATCGAAGCAATAGTGTTCTAATGCTTTTTGAATCGCGATATCGCATCTCATACCTATGTTTCATGATAAGATATAACATTCATTGCGATGTGTCATGTATACAGCGTATTCCTTTCAAAAGAATGTAAATGCGACACTTCCTTGCTAGGATGTAGCGTTTGCAGATGTCTACGTATCGAACCAATAGATTTCTAATGCTTCTTAAATCGCCACATCGCATCTCATTTCTATGTCTCATGATAAGATATAATATTCATTGTGCAGTGTCATGCACATCTCGTCTATACTTCAAATGAATGTAAATGCGACACTTCCTTCCTGGGAAATTTCGTTTGCAGATGTCTACGTATCGTGGCATTAGAGGTCTAATGCTTCTCAAAACGCGATATCGCTTCGCATTTCTATGTTTCATGATAATATATAATATTCATTGCGAAGTGTCACGTACACCTCGTATTCCTTTCAAAAGAATGTAAATGCGACACTTCCTTGCTAGGAAGTAGCGTTTGCAGATGTCTACGTATCGAAGCCATAGTGTTCTAATGCTTCTTACATCGCGATATCGCTTCTCATTTCTATGTTTCATGACAATATATAATATTCACTGCGAAGTGTCATGTATACCTCGCATACACTTCAAATGAATGTAAATGCGACACTTCCTTGCTAGGAAGTAGCGTTTGCAGATGTCTACGTATCGAAGCAATAGAGTTCTAAAACTTTCTAATTCGCGATATCGCATCTCATTTCTATGTTTCATGGTAAGATATAATATTCATTGTGCAGTGTTATGTATACCTCGTATTCACTTCAAAAGAATGTAAATGCGACACTTCCTTGTTAAGAAGTAGCATTTGCAGATGTCTACGTATCGAAGCAATAGGGATCTAATGCCTCTTAAATCGCCAAATCGCATCTCATTTCTGTGTTTCATGATAAGATATAATATTCATTGTGCAGTGTCATGTATATCTCATCTATACACCAAATGAATGTAAATGGGACACTTCCTTGCTAGGAAATAGCGTTTGCAGATGTCTACGTATCGAAGCAATAGGGATCTAATGCTTCTTGAATCGCATTATCGCATCCCATTTCTATGTTTTATGATAGGATATAATATTCATTGTGCAGTGTTATGTATACCTCGTATTCACTTCAAAAGAATGTAAATGCGACACTTCCTTGTTAAGAAGTAACATTTGCAGATGTCTACGTATCGAAGCAATAGGGATCTAATGCTTCTTAAATCGCCAAATCGCATCTCATTTCTGTGTTTCATGATAAGATATAATATTCATTGTGCAGTATCATGTATATCTCATCTATACACCAAATGAATGTAAATGGGACACTTCCTTGCTAGGAAATAGCGTTTGCAGATGTCTACGTATCGAAGCAATAGGGATCTAATGCTTCTTGAATCGCGTTATCGCATCCCATTTCTACGTTTTATGATAGGATATAATATTCATTGTGCAGTGTTACGTATACCTCGTATTCACTTCAAAAGAATGTAAATGCGACACTTCCTTGCTAGGAAGTTGCGTTTGCATAATGTCTACGTATCGAAGCAATAGTGTTCTAATGCTTTTTGAATCGCGATATCGCATCTCATACCTATGTTTCATGATAAGATATAACATTCATTGCGATGTGTCATGTATACAGCGTATTCCTTTCAAAAGAATGTAAATGCGACACTTCCTTGCTAGGATGTAGCGTTTGCAGATGTCTACGTATCGAACCAATAGATTTCTAATGCTTCTTAAATCGCCACATCGCATCTCATTTCTATGTCTCATGATAAGATATAATATTCATTGTGCAGTGTCATGTACATCTCGTCTATACTTCAAATGAATGTAAATGCGACACTTCCTTCCTGGGAAATTTCGTTTGCAGATGTCTACGTATCGTGGCATTAGAGGTCTAATGCTTCTCAAAACGCGATATCGCTTCGCATTTCTATGTTTCATGATAATATATAATATTCATTGCGAAGTGTCACGTACACCTCGTATTCCTTTCAAAAGAATGTAAATGCGACACTTCCTTGCTAGGAAGTAGCGTTTGCAGATGTCTACGTATCGAAGCCATAGTGTTCTAATGCTTCTTACATCGCGATATCGCTTCTCATTTCTATGTTTCATGACAATATATAATATTCACTGCGAAGTGTCATGTATACCTCGCATACACTTCAAATGAATGTAAATGCGACACTTCCTTGCTAGGAAGTAGCGTTTGCAGATGTCTACGTATCGAAGCAATAGTGTTCTAATGCTTCTTAAATCGCGATATCGCATAACATTTCTATGTTTCATGATAAGATATCATATTCATTGTGCAGTGTTATGAATACCTCGTATTCACTTCAAAAGAATATAAATGCGACACTTCATTGCTAGGAAATAGCGTTTGCAGATGCCTACGTATCGAAGCAATAGTTTTCTAATGCTTCTTAAATCGTCATATCGCATCTCATATCTGCGTTTCACGATAAGATATAATATTCATTGCGAAGTGTCATGAATACCCCGTATTCCTTTCAAAAGAATGTAAACGCGACACTTCCTTGCTAGGAAGTAGCGTTTACAGATGTCTACGTATCGAAGAAATAGTGTTCTAATGCTTCTTAAATCGCGATATCGCATAACATTTCTATGTTTCATGATAAGATATCATATTCATTGTGCAGTGGTATGAATACCTCGTATTCACTTCAAAAGAATATAAATGCGTCACTTCCTTGCTAGGAAATAGCGTTTGCAGATGCCTACGTATCGAAGCAATAGTTTTCTAATGTTTCCTAAATCATCATATAGCATCTCATTTCTATGTTTTTATGATAAGATATAATATTCATTGTGCAGTGTTATATATACCTCGCATACACTTAAAATGAATGTAAATGCGACACTTCCTTGCTAGGAAATAGCGATTGCAGATGTCTACGTACCGAAGCAATAGTTTTCTAATGCTTCTTAAATCGTCATATCGCATCTCATATCTACGTTTCATGATAAGATATAATATTCATTGCGAAGTGTCATGTATTCCTCGTATTCCTTTCAAAAGAATGTACACGCGACACTTCCTTGCTAGGAAGTAGCGTTTGCAGATGTCTACGTATCGAAGCAATAGAGTTCTAAAACTTTCTAATTCGCGATATCGCATCTCATTTCTATGTTTCATGATATGATATAATATTCATTGTGCAGTGTTATGTATACCTCGTATTCACTTCAAAAGAATGTAAATGCGACACTTCCTTGTTAAGAAGTAACATTTGCAGATGTCTACGTATCGAAGCAATAGGGATCTAATGCTTCTTAAATCGCCAAATCGCATCTCATTTCTGTGTTTCATGATAAGATATAATATTCATTGTGCAGTATCATGTATATCTCATCTATACACCAAATGAATGTAAATGGGACACTTCCTTGCTAGGAAATAGCGTTTGCAGATGTCTACGTATCGAAGCAATAGGGATCTAATGCTTCTTAAATCGCCATATCGCTTCTCACATCTACGTTTCATGATAATATATAATATTCACTGCGAAGTGTCATGTATACCTCGCATACACTTCAAGTGAACGTAAATGCGACACTTCCTTGCTAGGAAATAGCGTTTGCAGATGTCTACTTATCGAAGCAATAGTGTTCTAATGCTTCTTAAATCGCGATATCACATAACATTTCTATGTTTCATGATAAGATATAATATTCATTGTGCAGTGTTATGTATACCTCGTATTCACTTCAAAATGATGTAAATGCTACACTTCCTTTCTAGGAAGTTGCGTTTGCAGATGTCTACGTATCGAAGCAATAGATTTCTAATGCTTCTTAAATCGTCATATCGCATCTCATTTCTATGTTTCATGATAAGATAATATTCTGCAGTGTTATGTATATCTCGTCTATACTTCAAATGAATGTAAATGCGACACTTCCTTCCTAGGAAATAGCGTTTGCAGATGTCTACGTATCGAAGCAATAGACATCTAATGCTTCATAAATAGCCATATCGCACCTCATTTCTATGTATCATGATAAGATATAATATTCATTGCGAAGTGTTATGTATACCTCGTATTCACTTCAAAAGAATGTAAATGCGACACTTCCTTGCTAGGAAATAGCGTTTGCAGATGTCTACGTATCGAAGCAATATGTATCTAATACCTCTTAAATCGCCATATCTCTTCTCATTTCTATGTTTCATGATAATATATAATATTCACTGCGAAGTGTCATGAATACTTCGCATACACTTCAAATGATTGTAAATACGACACTTCCTTGCTAGGAAATAGCGTTTGCACATGTCTACGTAGCGAAGCAATAGTGTTCTAATGCTTTTTGAATCGCGATATCGCATCTCATACCTATGTTTCATGATAAGATATAACATTCATTGCGATGTGTCATGTATACATCGTATTCCTTTCAAAAGAATGTAAATGCGACACTTCCTTGCTAGGATGTAGCGTTTGCAGATGTCTACGTATCGAGCCAATAGATTTCTAATGCTTCTTAAATCGCCACATCGCATCTCATTTCTATGTCTCATGATAAGATATAATATTCATTGTGCAGTGTCATGTATATCTCGTCTATACTTCAAATGAATGTAAATGCGACACTTCCTTCCTGGGAAATTTCGTTTGCAGATGTCTACGTATCGTGGCATTAGAGGTCTAATGCTTCTCAAAACGCGATATCGCTTCGCATTTCTATGTTTCATGATAATATATAATATTCATTGCGAAGTGTCACGTACACCTCGTATTCCTTTCAAAAGAATGTAAATGCGACACTTCCTTGCTAGGAGGTAGCGTTTGCGGATGTCTACCTATCGAAGGCATAGTGTTCTAATGCTTCTTACATCGCGATATCGCTTCTCATTTCTATGTTTCATGACAATATATAATATTCACTGCGAAGTGTCATGTATACCTCGCATACACTTCAAATGAATGTAAATGCGACACTTCCTTGCTAGGAAGTAGCGTTTGCAGATGTCTACGTATCGAAGCAATAGTGTTCTAATGCTTCTTGAATCGCGTTATCGCATCCCATTTCTATGTTTCATGATAAGATATAATATTCATTGCGAGGTGTCATGTATACCTCGTATTCCATTCAAAAGAATGTAAATGCGACACTTGCTTGCTAGGAAGTAGCTTTTGCAGATGTCTACGTATCGAAGCAATAGAGTTCTAATGCTTCTTAAATCGCGATATCGCATCTCATTTCTATGTTTCACGATAAGATATAATTTTCATTGTGCAGTGTTATGTATATTTCGACTATACTCCAAATGGATGTAAATGCGACACTTCCTTGCTAGGAAACAGCGTTTCCTGTTGTCTACGTATCGTAGCACTAGAGTTCTAATGCTTCTCAAAGCGCGATATCGCTACTCATTACTATGTTCCATGATAATATATAATATTCATCGTGCAGTGTTATGTATATCTCGTTTTTACTTCAAATGAATATAAGTGCGACTCTTCTTTGCTAGGAAATAGCGTTTGCAGATGTCTACGTATCGTGGCATTAGAGGTCTAATGCTTCTCAAAACGCGATATCACTTCGCATTTTCATGTTTCATGACAATATATAATATTCATTGCGAAGCGTCATTTATACCTTCGCATACGCTTCAAATGAATGCGAACGCGACAGTTCCTTGCTAGGAAATAGTGTTTGCAGATATCTACGTATCGAAGCAATAGTGTTCTAATGCTTCTTGAATCGCGTTATCGCATCCCATTTCTATGTTTTATGACAAGATATAGTATTCATTGTGCAGTGTTACGTATACCTCGTAATCACATCAAAAGAATGTAAATGCGACACTTCCTTGCTAGGAAGTTGCGTTTGCAGATGTCTACGTATCGAAGCAATAGATTTCTAATGCTTCTTAAGCCGTCATATCGCATCTCATTTCTATGTTTCATGATAAGATATAATATCCTTTGTGCAGTGTTATGTATATCTCGTCTACACTTCAAATGAATGTAAATGTGACACTTCCTTGCTAGGAAATAGCGTTTGCAGATGTCTACGTTTCGTGTCATTAGAGTTCTAATGCTTTTCAAAACGCGATATCGCTTCTCATTTCTATGTTTCATGATAATATATAATTTTCATTGCGAAGTGTTATGTATACCTCGTATTCGCTTCAAAAGAATGTAAACGCGACACTTCCTTGGCAGGAAGTAGCGTTTTCAGATGTCTACGTATCGAAGCAATAGGGATCTAATGCTTCTTAAATCGCCATATCGCTTCTCATTTCTATGTTTCATGACAATATATAATATTCACTGCGACGTGTCATGTATACCTCGCATACACTTCAAATGAATGTAAATGCGACACTTCCTTGATAGGAAGTAGCGTTGGCAGATGTCTACGTATCGAAGCAATAGAAATCTAATGCTTCATAAATCGCCATATCGCATCTCATTTCTATGTTTCATGATAAGATATAATATTCATTGCGAAGTGATATGTGTACCTAGTATTTACTTCAAAAGAATGTAAATGCGACACTTCCTCGCTAGGAAATAGCGTTTGCAGATGTCTACGTTTCGAAGCAATTGGGATCTAATGCTTCTTAAATCGCCATATCGCTTCCCATTTCTATGTTTCATGATAATATATAATATTCACTGCGATGTGTCATGCATACATCGCATACACTTCAAATGAATGTACATGCGACACTTCCTTGCTAGGAAATAGCGTTTGCAGATGTCTACGTATCGAAGCAATAGAGTTCTAGTGCTTCTTAAATCGTCATATAGCATCTTATATCTACGTTTCCTGGTAAGATAGTATATTCATTGCGAAGTGTCTTGTATACCTCGTATTCCTTTCAAAAGAATGTAAATGCGACACTTCCTTGCTAGGATGTAGCGTTTGCAGATGTCTACGTATCGAAGCAATTGGGATCAAATGCTTCTTAAATCGCCATATCGCTACTCATTACTATGTTTCATGATAACATATAATATTCATTGTGGAGTGTTATGTATACCTCATATTCACATCAAAAGAATGTAAATGCGACACTTCCTTGCTAGGAAATAGCGTTTGCAGATGTCTAGGTATCGAAGCAATGGATTTCTAAAGCTTGCTAGTTCGCGATATCGCATCTCATATCTGTGTTTCATGATAATATATAATATTCATTGTGGAGTGTTATGTGTACCTCGTATTCCTTTCAAAAGAATGTAAATGCGACACTTTGTTGCTAGGAAATAGCGCTTGCAGATGTCTACGTATCGAAGCTCTAGACATCTAATGCTTCGTAAATCGCCATATCGAACTTCATTTCTATGTTTCATAATAAGATATAATATTCATTGTGGAGTGTTATGTATACCTCGTATTCACTTCAAAAGAATGTAAACGCGACACTTCCTTGCCAGGAAATAGCGTTTGCAGACGTCTACGTATCGTACAATTAGAGTTCTAATGCTTCTCAAAACGCGATATCGCTACTCATTACCATGTTTCATTGTAATATATAATATTCATTGCGAAGTGTTATGTATACCTCGTATTCACTTCAAAAGTATGTAAATGCGACACTTCCTTGCTAGGAAATAGCGTTTGCAGATGTCTACGTATCGAAGCAATAGTGTTCTAATGCTTCCTAAATCGCGATATCGCATCTTTTATCTATGTTTCATGATAATATATAATATTCACTGCGAAGTGTCATGTACACCTTGAATACACTTCAAATGAATGTGAATGCGACAGTTCCTTGCTAGGAAATTGTGTTTGCACATATCTAGTATCGAAGCAATAGAGTTCTAAAGCTTCTTAAATCGCGATATCGCATCTCATTTCTATGTTTCATGATAAGATATAATATTCATTGCGAAGTGTCATGTATTCCTAGTATTCCTTTCAAAAGAATGTAAATGCGACACTTCCTTGCTAGAAAGTAGCGTTTGCACATGTCTTCGTATCGAACCAATAGACTTCTAATGCTTCTTAAATCGCCATATCGCACCTCGTTTTTATGATTCATGATAAGATATAATATCCGATGTGCAGTGTTATGTATATCTCGTCTATACTTCAAATGAATGTAAATGCGACACTTCCTTGCTAGGAAATAGCGCTTGCAGATGTCTACGTTTCGTGGCATTAGAGTTCTAATGCTTCTCAAAACGCGATATCGCTTCTCATTTCTATGTTTCATGATAATATATAATTTTCATTGCGATGTGTCATGTATACATCGCATATACTTCAAATGAATGTAAGTGCGACACTTCCTTGCTAGGAAATAGCGTTTGCAGATGTCTACGTATCGAAGCAATAGGGTTCTAATGCTTCTTAAATCGTCATATCGCATCTTATATCTACGTTTCCTGATAATATATAATATTCACTGCGAAGTGTCTTGTATACCTCGTATTCATTTCAAAAGAATGTAAATGCGACACTTCCTTGCTAGGAAGTAGCGTTTGCAGATGTCTACGTATCGAAGCAATAGTGTTCTAATGCTTCTTAAATCGTCATATCGCATCTTATATCTACGTTTCCTGATAATATATAATATTCACTGCGAAGTGTCATGTATACCTCGTATTCCTTAGAAAAGGATGTAAATGCGACACCTCCTTGCTAGCAAGTAGCGTTTGCAGATGTCTACGTATCGAAGCAATAGGGTCCTAATGCTTCTTAAATCGTCATACCGCATCTCATTTCTATGTTTCATGATAAGATATAATATTCATTGCGAAGTGTCATGTATACCTCGTATTCCTTTCAAAAGAATGTAAATGCGACACTTCCTTGCTAGGAAGTAGCGTTTACAGATGTCTACGTATCGAAACAGTAGGCTTCTAATGCTTCTTAAATCGCCATATCGCATCTCGTTTCTATGTCTCATGATAAGATATAATATCCGTTGTGCAGTGTTATGCATATCTCGTCTACACTTCAAATGAATGTAAATGTGACACTTCCTTGCTAGGAAATAGCGTTTGCAGATGTCTACGTTTCGTGTCATTAGAGTTCTAATGCTTTTCAAAACGCGATATCGCTTCTCATTTCTATGTTTTATGATAATATATAATTTTCATTGCGAAGTGTTATGTATACCTCGTATTCGCTTCAAAAGAATGTAAACGCGACACTTCCTTGGCAGGAAGTATCGTTTTCAGATGTCTACTTATCGAAGCAATAGGGATCTAATGCTTCTTAAATCGCCATATCGCTTCTCATTTCTATGTTTCATGACAATATATAATATTCACTGCGACGTGTCATGTATACCTCGCATACACTTCAAATGAATGTAAATGCGACACTTCCTTGATAGGAAGTAGCGTTGGCAGATGTCTACGTATCGAAGCAATAGACATCTAATGCTTCATAAATCGCCATATCGCATCTCATTTCTATGTTTCATGATAAGATATAATATTCATTGCGAAGTGATATGTGTACCTAGTATTCACTTCAAAAGAATGTAAATGCGACACTTCCTCGCTAGGAAATAGCGTTTGCAGATGTCTACGTATCGAAGCAATTGGGATCTAATGCGTCCTTAATCGCCATATCGCTTCCCATTTCTATGTTTCATGATAATATATAATATTCACTGCGATGTGTCATGCATACATCGCATACACTTCAAATGAATGTACATGCGACACTTCCTTGCTAGGAAATAGCGTTTGCAGATGTCTACGTATCGAAGCAATAGAGTTCTAGTGCTTCTTAAATCGTCATATAGCATCTTATATCTACGTTTCCTGATAAGATAGAATATTCATTGCGAAGTGTCTTGTATACCTCGTATTCCTTTCAACAGAATGTAAATGCGACACTTCCTTGCTAGGAAGTAGCGTTTGCAGATGTCTACGTATCGAAGCAATTGGGATCAAATGCTTCTTAAATCGCCATATCGCTACTCATTACTATGTTTCATGATAACATATAATATTCATTGTGGAGTGTTATGTATACCTCGTATTCACTTCAAAAGAATGTAAATGGGACACTTCCTTGCTAGGAAATAGCGTTTGCAGATGTCTAGGTATCGAAGCAATGGATTTCTAAAGCTTGCTAGTTCGCGATATCGCATCTCATATCTGTGTTTCATGATAATATATAATATTCATTGTGGAGTGTTATGTGTACCTCGTATTCCTTTCAAAAGGATGTAAATGCGACACTTTGATGCTAGGAAATAGCGTTTGCAGATGTCTACGTATCGAAGCTCTAGACATCTAATGCTTCGTAAATCGCCATATCGAACTTCATTTCTATGTTTCATAATAAGATATAATATTCATTGTGGAGTGTTATGTATACCTCGTATTCACTTCAAAAGAATGTAAACGCGACACTTCCTTGCCAGGAAATAGCGTTTGCAGACGTCTACGTATCGTACCATTAGAGTTCTAATGCTTCTCAAAACGCGATATCGCTACTCATTACCATGTTTCATTGTAATATATAATATTCATTGCGAAGTGTTATGTATACCTCGTATTCACTTCAAAAGTATGTAAATGCGACACTTCCTTGCTAGGAAATAGCGTTTGCAGATGTCTACGTATCGAAGCAATAGTGTTCTAATGCTTCTTAAATCGCGATATCGCATCTTTTATCTATGTTTCATGATAATATATAATATTCACTGCGAAGTGTCATGTACACCTTGCATACACTTCAAATGAATGTGAATGCGACAGTTCCTTGCTAGGAAATTGTGTTTGCACATATCTAGTATCGAAGCAATAGAGTTCTAATGCTTCTCAAAACGCGATATCGCATCTCATTTCTATGTTTCATGATAATATATAATTTTCATTGCGATGTGTCATGTATACATCGCATATACTTCAAATGAATGTAAATGCGACACTTCCTTGCTAGGAAATAGCGTTTGCAGATGTCTACGTATCGAAGCAATAGGGTTCTAATGCTTCTTAAATCGTCATATCGCATCTTATATCTACGTTTCCTGATAATATATAATATTCACTGCGAAGTGTCTTGTATACCTCGTATTCATTTCAAAAGAATGTAAATGCGACACTTTCTTGCTAGGATGTAGCGTTTGCAGATGTCTACGTATCGAAGCAATAGAGTTCTAATGCTTCTTAAATCGCCATATTGCATCTCATTTCTATGTTTCATGACAAGATATAATATTCATTGTGGAGTGTTATGTATACCTCGTATTCACTTCGAAAGAATGTAAACGCGACACTACCTTGCCAGCTAATAGCGTTTGCAGATGTCTACGTATCGTAGCATAAGTGTTCTAATGCTTCTCAAAACGCGATATCGCTACTCATTACTATGTTCCATGATAATATATAATACTCATTGTGGAGTGTTATGTGTACCTCGTATTCACTTCCAAAGAATGTAAATGCGACACTTCCTTCCCTGGAAATAGCGTTTGCAGATGTCTACGTATCGAAGCAATAGTGTTCTAATGCTTCTTAAATCGCCATATTGCATCTCATTTCTATGTTTCATGATAAGATATAATATTCAATGTGGAGTGTTATGTCTACCTCGTATTCACTTCAAAAGAATGTAAACGCGACACTACCTTGCCAGGAAATAGCGTTTGCAGATGGCTACGTATCGTAGCATAAGTGTTCTAATGCTTCTCAAAACGTGATATCGCTACTCATTACTATGTTTCATGATAATATATAATATTCATTGTGGAGTGTTATGTGTACCTCGTATTCACTTCAAAAGAAAGTAAATACGACACTTCCTTGCTAGGAAATAGCGTTTGCTAATGTCTACGTATCGAAGCAATTGTGTTCTAATGCATCTTAAATCGCGCTATCGCATCTCACTTCTATGTTTCATGATAAGATATAATATTCATTGTGGAGTGTTATGTATACCTCGTATTCACTTCAAAAGAATGTAAATGCGACACTTCCTTGCTTGGAAATAGCGTTTGCAGATGTCTTCGTATCGAAGCAATAGATTTCTAAAGCTTGCTAATTCGCGATAACGCATCTCATATATATGTTTCATGACAATATATAATATTCATTGCGAAGTGTCATGTATACCTCGCATACACTACAAATGAATGTGAATGCGACAGTTCCTTTCTAGGAAATAGTGTTTGCAGATATCTACGTATCGAAGCAATAGTGTTCTAATGCTTCTTAAATCGCCATATTGCATCTCATTTCTATGTTTCATGATAAGATATAATATTCAATGTGGAGTGTTATGTCTACCTCGTATTCACTTCAAAAGAATGTAAACGCGACACTACCTTGCCAGGAAATAGCGTTCGCAGATGTCTGCGTATCGTAGCATTAGATTTCTAATGCTTCTCAAAGCGTGATATCGCTACTCATTACAATGTTTCATGATAATATATAATATTCATTGCGAAGTGTCAGGTATACCTCGAATTCCTTTCAAAAGAATGTAAATGCGACACTTCCTTGCTAGGAAGTAGCGTTTGCAGATGTCTACGTATCGAAGCAATAGAATTCTAATGCTTCTTAAAACGTCATATCGCATCTCATTTCTATGTTTCATGTTAAGATATAATATTCACTGTGGAGTGTTATGTATACCTCGTATTCACTTCAAAAGAATGTAAACGCGACACTTCCTTGCCAGGAAATAGCGTTTCCAGATGTCTACGTATGGTAGCATTAGAGTTCTAATGCTTCTCAAAACGCGATATCGCTACTCATTACTATCTTTCATGATAATATATAATACTCATTGTGGAGTGTTATGTATACCTCGTATTCACTTCCAAAGAATGTAAATGCGACACTTCCTTGCTTGGAAATAGCGTTTGCAGATGTCTACGTATCGCAGCAATAGACTTCTAAGGTTTGCTAATTCGCGATATCGCATCTCATACCTATGTTTCATGATAATATATAATATTCATTGCGAAGTGTCATGTATACCTCGCATACACCTCAAATGAATGTGAATGCGACAGTTCCTTGCTGGGAAATAGTGTTTGCAGATATCTACGTATCGAAGCAATAGAGTTCTAAAGCTTCTTAAATCGTCATATCGCATCTCATTTCTATGTTTCATGATAAGATATAATATTCATTGCGAAGTGTCAGGTATACCTCGAATTCCTTCCAAAAGAATGTAAATGTGACACTTCCTTGCTAGGAAGTAGCGTTTGCAGATGTCTACGTATCGAAGCAATAGAATTCTAATGCTTCTTAAATCGTCATATCGCATCTCATTTTTATGTTTCATGTTAAGATATAATATTCATTGTGGAGTGTTATGTATACCTCGTATTCACTTCCAAAGAATGTAAACGCGACACATCCTTGCCAGAAAATAGCGTTTGCAGATGTCTACGTATGGTAGCATTAGGGTTCTAATGCTTCTCAAAACGCGATATCGCTACTCATTACTATGTTTCTTGATAATATATAATTCTCGTTGTGGAGTGTTATGTATACCTCGTATTCACTCCCAAAGAATGTAAATGCGACACTTCCTTGCTTGGAAATAGCGTTTGCAGATGTCTACGTATCGAAGCAATAGATTTCTAAAGCTTGCTAATACTCGATAACGCATCTCATATATATGTTTCATGATAATATATAATATTCATTGCGAAGTGTCATGTATACCTCGCATACACTTCAAATGAATGTGAGTGCGACAGTTCCTTGCTAGGAAATAGTGTTTGCAGATATCTACGTATCGAAGCAATAGAGTTCTAAGGCTTCTTAAATCGTCATATCGCATTTCATTTCTATGTTTCATGATAAGATTTAATATTCATTGTGGAGTGTTATGTATACCTCGTATTCACCTCAAAGGAATGCAAACGCGACACTTTCTTGCTAGGAAGTAGCGTTTGCAGATGTCTACGTATGGTAGCATTAGAGTTCTAATGCTTCTCAAAACGCGATATCGCTACACATTACTATGTTTCATGATAATATATAATACTCATTGTGGAGTGTTATGTATACCTCGTATTCACTTCCAAAGAATGTAAATGCGACACTTCCTTGCTTGGAAATAGCGTTTGCAGATGTCTACGTATCGAAGCAATAGATTTCTAAAGCTTGCTAGTTCGCGATATCGCATCTCATATATATGTTTCATGATAATATATAATATTCATTGCGAAGTGTTATGTATACCTCGCATACACTTCAAATGAATGTAATTGCAACAGTTCCTTGCTAGGGAATAGCGATTTCAGATGTCTACGTTACGAAGCAATGGGGATCTAATCCTTCTTAAATCGCCATACCGCTTCTCATTTCTATGTTTCATGATAATATGTAATATTCATTGCGTAGTGTCATGTACACCTCGTATTCCTTTCAAAAGAATGTAAAAGCGACACTTCCTTGCTACGAAATAGCGTTCGCAGATGTCTACGTATCGAAGCAATAGTTTTCTAATGCTTCTTAATACGCGATATCGCTACTCATTACTATGTTTCATGATAATATATAATACTCATTGTGGAGTGTTATGTATACCTCGTATTCACTTCCAAAGAATGTAAATGCGACACTTCCTTGCTTGGAAATAGCGTTTGCAGATGTCTACGTATCGAAGCAATAGATTTCTAAAGCTTGCTAATTCGCGATAACGCATCTCATATATATGTTTCATGATAATATATAATATTCATTGCGAAGTGTCATGTATACCTCGCATACACTTCAATTGTTTGTACATGCGACACTTCCTTGCTAGGAAATAGCGTTTGCAGATGTCTACGTATCGAAGCAACTGAATTCTAATGCTTCTTAAATCGTCATATCGCATCTCAATTTTATGTTTCATGTTAAGATATAATATTCATTGTGGAGTGTTATCTATACCTCGTATTCACTTCAAAAGAATGTAAACGCGACACTTCCTTGATAGGAAATAGCGTTTGCAGATGTCTACGTATCGAAGCAATAGATTTCTAAAGCTTGCTAATTCGCGATAACGCATCTCATATATATGTTTCATGATAATATATAATATTCATTGCGAAGTGTCATGTATACCTCGCATACACTTCAATTGTTTGTACATGCGACACTTCCTTGCTAGGAAATAGCGTTTGCAGATGTCTACGTATCGAAGCAACTGAATTCTAATGCTTCTTAAATCGTCATATCGCATCTCATTTTTATGTTTCATGTTAAGATATAATATTCATTGTGGAGTGTTATCTATACCTCGTATTCACTTCAAAAGAATGTAAACGCGACACTTCCTTGATAGGAAATAGCGTTTGCAGATGTCTACGTATGGTAGCATTAGAGTTCTAATGCTTCACAAAACGCGTTACTGCTACTCATTACTATGTTTCATGATAATATATAATATTCATTGCGAAGTGTCATGTATACCTCGCATTCACTTCCAAAGAATGTAACTGCGACACTTCCTTGCTAGGAAGTAGCGTTTGCAGATGTCTACGTATCGAAGCGATAGATCTCTAGTGCTTCGTAAAGCGAGATATCGCATCTCATTTCTATATTTCATGATAAGATACAATACTCATTGCGAAGTGTCATGTATACCTCGTCTACACTTCAAATGAATGTGAATGAGACACTTCCTTTCTAGGAAATTACGTTTCCAGATGCCTACGTATCGTAGCATAAGATTTCTGATGCTTCTTAAAACGCGATATCGCATCTCATTTCTAAGTTTCACGACAAGATATAATATTCATTGCGAAGTGTCAAGTATACCTCGTATTCATTTCAAAAGAATGTAAATGTGACACTTCCTTGCTAGGAAGTAGCGTTTGCAGATGTCTACGTATCGAACCAATACATTTCTAATGCTTCTTAAATCGCCATATCGCATCTCATTTCTATGTTTCATGATAAGATATAATATTCATTGTGCAGTGTTATGTATATCTAGTCTATACTGCAAATGAATGTACACGCGACGCTTCCCTGCTAGGAAATAGCGTTTGCAGATATCTGCGTATCGTGTCATTAGAGTTCTAATGCTTCTCTAAGCGCGATATCGCTTCTCATTTCTATGTTTCATGATAATATATAATATTCATTGCGAAGTGTCATGTATACCTCGCATACACTTAAAATGACTGTAAATGCGACACTTCCTTGCTAGGAAATAGCGTTTACAGATGTCTACATATCGAAGCAATAGACATCTAACGCTTCATATGTCGCCATATCGCATCTCATTTCTATGTTTCATGATAAGATATAATATTCATTGCGAAGTGTCATGTATACCTCGCATACACTTCAATTGTTTGTACATGCGACACTTCCTTGCTAGGAAATAGCGTTTGCAGATGTCTACGTATCGAAGCAACTGAATTCTAATGCTTCTTAAATCGTCATATCGCATCTCATTTTTATGTTTCATGTTAAGATATAATATTCATTGTGGAGTGTTATCTATACCTCGTATTCACTTCAAAAGAATGTAAACGCGACACATCCTTGATAGGAAATAGCGTTTGCAGATGTCTACGTATGGTAGCATTAGAGTTCTAATGCTTCACAAAACGCGTTACTGCTACTCATTACTATGTTTCATGATAATATATAATATTCACTGCGAAGTGTCATGTATACCTCGCATTCACTTCCAAAGAATGTAACTGCGACACTTCCTTGCTAGGAAGTAGCGTTTGCAGATGTCTACGTATCGAAACGATAGATCTCTAGTGCTTCGTAAAGCGAGATATCGCATCTCATTTCTATATTTCATGATAAGATACAATACTCATTGCGAAGTGTCATGTATACCTCGTCTACACTTCAAATGAATGTGAATGAGACACTTCCTTTCTAGGAAATTACGTTTCCAGATGCCTACGTATCGTAGCATAAGATTTCTGATGCTTCTTAAGACGCGATATCGCATCTCATTTCTAAGTTTCACGACAAGATATAATATTCATTGCGAAGTGTCAAGTATACCTCGTATTCATTTCAAAAGAATGCAAATGTGACACTTCCTTGCTAGGAAGTAGCGTTTGCAGATGTCTACGTATCGAACCAATAGATTTCTAATGCTTCTTAGATCGCCATATCGCATCTCATTTCTATGTTTCATGATAAGATATAATATTCATTGTGCAGTGTTATGTATATCTAGTCTATACTGCAAATGAATGTACACGCGACGCTTCCCTGCTAGGAAATAGCGTTTGCAGATATCTGCGTATCGTGTCATTAGAGTTCTAATGCTTCTCTAAACGCGATATCGCTTCTCATTTCTATGTTTCATGATAATATATAATATTCATTGCGAAGTGTCATGTATACCTCGCATACACTTAAAATGACTGTAAATGCGACACTTCCTTGCTAGGAAATAGCGTTTACAGATGTCTACATATCGAAGCAATAGACATCTAACGCTTCATATGTCGCCATATCGCATCTCATTTCTATGTTTCATGATAAGATATAATATTCATTGCGAAGTGCCATGTATACCTCGCATACACTTCAGTTGAATGTACATGCGACACTTCCTTGCTAGGAAATAGCGTTTGCAGATGTCTGCGTATCGAAGCAATAGTGTTCTAATGCTTCTTAAATCGCGATATCGCATCTCATTTCTATGTTTCATGGTAAGATATAATATTCATTGTGCAGTGTTATGTATACCTCGTATTAACTTCAAAAGAATGTAAATGCGACACTTCCTTGCTAGGAATTAGTTTTGCAGATGTCTACGTATCGACGCAATAGAGTTCTAATGCTTCTTAAATCGTCATACCGCATCTCATTTCTATTTTTCATGATAAGATATAATATTCATTGCGAAGTGTCATGTATACCCTGGTATTCCTTCCAAAAGAATGTAAACGCGACACATCCTTGCTAGGAAGTAGCGTTTACAGATGTCTACGTATCGAACCAATAGACTTCTAATGCTTCTTAAATCGCCATATCGCATCTAGTTTCTATGTTTCATGATAATATATAATATTCACATCGAAGTGTCATGTATACCTCTTATACACTTCAAATGAACGTAAATGCGACACTTCCTTGCTAGGAAGTAGCGTTTGCAGGTGTCTACGTATCGAAGCAATATATTTCTAATGCTTCTTGAATCGCCATATCGCATCTCATTTCTATGTTTCATGATAAAATATAATATTCATTGTGCAGTGTTATGTATACCTTGCATACACTTCAAACGAAAGAAAATGAGACACCTCCTTGCTAGGAAATAGCGTTTGCAGATGTCTGCGTATCGAAGAAATAGAGTTCTAGTGCTTCTTAAAACGCGATATCGCATCTCATTTCTATGTTTCATGATAAGATATAATATTCATTGTGCAGTGTTATGTATATCTCATCTATACTTCAAATGATTATAAATGCGACACTTCCTTGCTAGGAAATAGCGTTTGCAGATGTCTACGTATCGAAGCAATAAAGTTCTAATGCCTCTTAAATCGCCATATCGCATCTCCTTCCTATGTTTCATGATAATATATAATATTCATTGCGAAGTGTCATGTATACCTCGTATTCACATAAAAAGAATGAAAATGCGACACTTCCTTGCTATTAAATAGCGTTTACATATGTCTACATATCGAAGCAATAGATTTCTAATGCTTCTTAAAACGCGATATCGCATCTCATTTCTTTGTTTCATAATAAGATATAATATTCATTGCGAAGTATCATGTATACCTCGTATTCACTTCAAAAGAATGTAAATGCGACACTTCCATGCTTGGAAAAAGCGTTTGCAGATGTTTACGTATCGAAGAAATAGAGTTCTAATGCTTCTCAAAACGCGGTATCGCTTCTCATTTCTATGTTTCATGATAAGATATAATATTCATTGTGCAGTGTTATGTATATCTCGTCTATACTTCAAATGAATGTAAATGCGACACTTCCTTGCTAGGAAATAGCGTTTGCAGATGTCTACGTATCAAAGCAATAGAGTTCTAATGCTTCTTATGTCGCCATATTGCATCTCATTCCTATGTTTCATGATAAGATATAATATTTATTGTGGACTCTTATGTATACCTCGTATTCACTTCAAATGTATGTAAATGCGACACTTCCTTGCCAAGAAATAGCGTTTGCAGATGTCTACGTATCGTAGCATTAGAGTTCTTATGCTTCTCAAAACGCGATATCGCTACTCAATGCTATGTTTCATGATAATATATAATATTCATTGTGGAGTGTTATGTATAACTCGTATTCACTTCAAAAGAATGTAAATGGGACACTTCCTTGCTTGGAAACAGTGTTTGCAGATATCTAGTATCGAAGCAATAGAGTTCTAAAGCTTCTTAAATCGCGATATCGCATCTCATTTCTATGTTTCATGATAATATATAATATTCATTGTGCAGTGTTATGTATACCTCGTATTCAATTCAAGAGAATGTAAATGTGACACTTCCTTGCTAGGAAAAAGCGCTTGCAGATGTCTACGTGTCGTAGCAATAGAGTTCTAATGCTTCTTAAATTGCGATATCGCATCTCATTTCTATGTTTCATGATAAGATATAATATTCATTGTGCAGTGTTATGTATACCACGTATTCACTTCAAAAGAATGTAAATGCAACAGTTCCTTGCTAGGAAACAGCGTTTGCAGATGTCTACGTATCGAAGCAATAGAGTTCTAAAGCTTGCTAATTCGTTATATCGCATCTCCCTTCTATGTTTCATGATAATATATAATATTCATTGCGAAGTGTCATGTATACCTCGTATTCACTTAAAAAGAATGAAAATGCGACACTTCCTTGCTATTAAATAGCGTTTGCATATGTCTACGTATCGAAGCAATAGATTTCTAATGCTTCTTAAAACGCGATATCGCACCTCATTTCTTTGTTTCATAATAAGATATAATATTCATTGCGAAGTGTCATGTATACCTCGTATTCACTTAAAAAGAATGAAAATGCGACACTTCCTTGCTATTAAATAGCGTTTGCATATGTCTACGTATCGAAGCAATAGATTTCTAATGCTTCTTAAAACGCGATATCGCACCTCATTTCTTTGTTTCATAATAAGATATAATATTCATTGCGAAGTGTCATGTATACCTCGTATTCACTTCAAAAGAATGTAAATGCGACACTTCCATGCTTGGAAATAGCGTTTGCAGATGTTTACGTATCGAAGAAATAGAGTTCTAATGCTTCTTAAAACGCGATATCGCATCTCATTTCTATGTTTCATGATAAGATATAATATTCATTGTGCAGTGTTATGTATATCTCATCTATACTTCAAATGATTATAAATGCGACACTTCCTTGCTAGGAAATAGCGTTTGCAGATGTCTACGTATCGTGGCATTAGAGTTCTATATCTTCTAAAAACGCGATATCGCTTCTCATTTCTATGTTTCATTATAATATATAGTATTCATTGCGAAGTGTCATGTATACCTTGTATTCCTTTCAAAAGAATGTAAATGCGACACTTGCTTGCTAGGAAGTAGCGTTTGCAGATGTCTACGTATCGAAGCAATAAATTTCTAATGCCTCTTAAATCGCCATATCGCATCTCATTTCTATGTATCCTGATAAGAAATAATATTCATTGTGCAGTGTTATGTATACCTCGTATTCACATCAGAAGAATGTAAATGCGACACTTCCTTGCTAGGAAGTAGCGTTTGCAGATGCCTACGTATCGAAGCAATAGAGTTCTAATGCTTCTTAAATCGCCATATCGCATCTCATTTCTATGTTTCATGATAAGATAAAATATTCATTGTGCAGTGTTATGTATATCTCGTCTATACTTCAAATGAATATAAATGCGACACTTCCTTGCTAGGAAATAGCGTTTGCAGATGTCTACGTATCGAAGCAATAGTGTTCTAATGCTTCTTAAATCGCGGTATCGCATCTCATTTCTATGTTTCATGATAAGATATAATATTCACAGTGCAGTGTTATGTATACCTCGTATTCACTTCAAAAGAATGTATACGCCACACTTCCATGCTAGGAAATAGCGTTTGCAGATGTCTACGTATCGTGGCATTAGTGTTTAATGCTTCTCAAAACGCGATATCGTTTCTCATTACTACGTTTCATGATAATATATAATATTCATTGTGGAGTGTCATGTATACCTCGTATTCAGTTCAAAAGAATATAAATGCCACACTTTCTTGCTAGGAAATAGCGTTTGGAGATGTCTACGTATCGAAGCAACAGTTGTCTAATGATTCTTAAATCGTCATATCGCATCTCATATCTACGTTTCATGATAATATATAATATTCATTGTGGAGTGTTATGAATACCTCGTATTCGTTTCAAGAGAATGTAAATTCGACACTTCCTTGCTAGGAAGTAGCGTTTGCAGATGTCTACGTATCGAAGCAATAGTGTTCTAATTTTTCTTAAGTCGCGGTATCGCATCCCATTTCTATGTTTCATGATAAGATATAATATTCATTGTGCAGTGCTATGTATACCTCGTATTCACTTCAAAAGTATGTAAATGCGACACTTCCTTGCTAGGAAGTTGCGTTTGCAGATGTCTACGTATCGAAGCAATAGATCCCTAAATCTTGCTAATTCGCGATATCGAATCTCACATCTATGTTAAATGATAATTTATAATATTCATTGCGAAATATCATGTATACCTCGCATACACTTCAAATGAATGTGAATGCGACAGTTCCCTGCTAGGAAATAGTGATTGCTGATGTCTACGTGTCGTAGCAATAGAGTTCTAATGCTTCTTAAATTGCGATATCGCATCTCATTTCTATGTTTCATGATAAGATATAATATTCATTGTGCAGTGTTATGTATACCACGTATTCACTTCAAAAGAATGTAAATGCAACAGTTCCTTGCTAGGAAACAGCGTTTGCAGATGTCTACGTATCGAAGCAATAGAGTTCTAAAGCTTGCTAATTCGTTATATCGCATCTCCCTTCTATGTTTCATGATAATATATAATATTCATTGCGAAGTGTCATGTATACCTCGTATTCACTTAAAAAGAATGAAAATGCGACACTTCCTTGCTATTAAATAGCGTTTGCATATGTCTACGTATCGAAGCAATAGATTTCTAATGCTTCTTAAAACGCGATATCGCACCTCATTTCTTTGTTTCATAATAAGATATAATATTCATTGCGAAGTGTCATGTATACCTCGTATTCACTTAAAAAGAATGAAAATGCGACACTTCCTTGCTATTAAATAGCGTTTGCATATGTCTACGTATCGAAGCAATAGATTTCTAATGCTTCTTAAAACGCGATATCGCACCTCATTTCTTTGTTTCATAATAAGATATAATATTCATTGCGAAGTGTCATGTATACCTCGTATTCACTTCAAAAGAATGTAAATGCGACACTTCCATGCTTGGAAATAGCGTTTGCAGATGTTTACGTATCGAAGAAATAGAGTTCTAATGCTTCTTAAAACGCGATATCGCATCTCATTTCTATGTTTCATGATAAGATATAATATTCATTGTGCAGTGTTATGTATATCTCATCTATACTTCAAATGATTATAAATGCGACACTTCCTTGCTAGGAAATAGCGTTTGCAGATGCCTACGTATCGTGGCATTAGAGTTCTATATCTTCTAAAAACGCGATATCGCTTCTCATTTCTATGTTTCATTATAATATATAGTATTCATTGCGAAGTGTCATGTATACCTTGTATTCCTTTCAAAAGAATGTAAATGCGACACTTGCTTGCTAGGAAGTAGCGTTTGCAGATGTCTACGTATCGAAGCAATAAATTTCTAATGCCTCTTAAATCGCCATATCGCATCTCATTTCTATGTATCCTGAAAAGATATAATATTCATTGTGCAGTGTTATGTATACCTCGTATTCACATCAGAAGAATGTAAATGCGACACTTCCTTGCTAGGAAGTAGCGTTTGCAGATGCCTACGTATCGAAGCAATAGAGTTCTAATGCTTCTTATATCGCCATATCGCATCTCATTTCTATGTTTCATGATAAGATAAAATATTGATTGTGCAGTGTTATGTATATCTCGTCTATACTTCAAATGAATGTAAATGCGACACTTCCTTGCTAGGAAATAGCGTTTGCAGATGTCTACGTATCGAAGCAATAGAGTTCTAATGCTTCTTATATCGCCATATTGCATCTCATTGCTATGTTTCATGATAAGATATAATATTTACTGTGGACTCTTATGTATACCTCGTACTCACTTCAAATGTATGTAAATGCGACACTTCCTTGCCAGAAAACAGCGTTTGCAGATGTCTACGTATCGTAGCATTAGAGTTCTTATGCTTCTCAAAACGCGATATAGCTATTCGTTACTATGTTTCATGATAATATATAATATTCACTGTGGAGTGTTATGTATACCTTGCATTCACATCAGAAGAATGTAAATGCGACACTTCCTTGCTAGGAAGTAGCGTTTGCAGATGTCTACGTATCGAAGCAATAAGGTTCTGATGCTTCTTAAATCGCCATATCGCATCTCATTTCTATGTTTCATGATAAGATATAATATTCATTGTGCAGTGTTATGTATATCTCGTCTATACTTCAAATGACTGTAAATGCAACACTTCCTTTCTAGGAAATAGCGTTTGCAGATGTCTACGTATCGAAGCAATAGTGTTCTAATTCTTCTTAAATCGCGATATCGCCTCTCATTTCTATGTTTCATGATAACATATAATATTCATTGTGCAGTGTTATGTATATCTGATCTATACTTCAAATGAATGTAAATGCGACACTTCCTTGCTAGGAAATAGCGTTTGCAGATGTCTGCGAATCGTGGCATTAGAGTTCTAATGCTTCTCAAAACGCAGTATCGCTACTCATTTCTATGTTTCGTGATAATATATAATATTCATTGCGAAGTGCCATGTATATCTCGTATACACTTCAATTGAATGTAAATGCGATACTTCCTTGCTAGGAAATAGCTTTTGCAGATGTCTGCGTATCGTGGCATTAGAGTTCTAATGCTTCTCAAAACGCGGTATCGCTTCTCATTTCTATGTTTCGTGATAATATATAATATTCATTGCGAAGTGCCATGTATATCTCGCATACACTTCAATTGAATGTACACGCGACACGTCCTTGCTAGGAAATAGCGTTTGCAGATGTCTACGTATCGAAGCAATAGAGTTCTAATGCTTCTTATATCGCCATATTGCATCTCATTCCTATGTTTCATGATAAGATATAATATTTATTGTGGACTCTTATGTATACCTCGTACTCACTTCAAATGTATGTAAATGCGACACTTCCTTGCCAGGAAATAGCGTTTGCAGATGTCTACGTATCGTAGCATTAGAGTTCTTATGGTTCTCAAAACGCGATATAGCTATTCGTTACTATGTTTCATGATAATATATAATATTCACTGTGGAGTGTTATGTATACCTCGTATTCACATCAGAAGAATGTAAATGCGACACTTCCTTGCTAGGAAGTAGCGTTTGCAGATGTCTACGTATCGAAGCAATAATGTTCTAATGCTTCTTAAATCGCCATATCGCATCTCATTTCTATGTTTCATGATAAGAAATAATATTCACTGTGCAGTGTTATGTATACCTCGTAATCACATCAGAAGAATGTAAATGCGACACTTCCTTGCTAGGAACTAACGTTTGCAGATGTCTACGTATCGAAGCAATAGAGTTCTAATGCTTCTTAAATCGCCATACCTCATCTCACTTCTATGTTTCATGATAAGATATAATATTCATTGTGCAGTGTTATGTATATCTCGTCTATACTTCAAATGAATGTAAATGCGACACTTCCTTGCTAGGAAATAGCGTTTGCAGATGTCTACGTATCGAAGCAATAGAGTTCTAATGCTTCTTAAATCGCCATATTGCATCTCATTCCTATGTTTCATGATAGGATATAATATTTATTGTGGAGTGTTATGTATACCTCGTATTCACTTCCAATGTATGTGAATGCGACAGTTCCTTGCTAGGAAATAGCGTTTGCAGATATCTACGTATTTTGGCATTAGAGTTCAAATGCTTCTCAAGACGCGATATCGCTACTCATTACTTTGTTTCATGATAATATATAATATTCATTGTGGAGTGTTATGTATACCTCGTATTCATTTCCATAGAATGTAAATGCGACACGTGCTTGCTAGGAAGTAGCCTTTGCAGATGTCTACGTATCGAAGCAACAGTTGTCTATTGATTCTTAAATCGTCATATCGCATCTCATATCTACGTTTCATGATAATATATAATATTCATTGTGGAGTGTTATGTATACCTCGTATTCGTTTCAAGAGAATGTAAATTCGACACTTCCTTGCTAGGAAGTAGCGTTTGCAGATGTCTACGTATCGAAGCAACAGTGTTCTAATTTTTCTTAAGTCGCGGTATCGCATCCCATTTCTATGTTTCATGATAAGATATAATATTCATTGTGCAGTGCCATGTATACCTCGTATTCACTTCAAAAGTATGTAAATGCGACACTTCCTTGCTAGGAAGTTGCGTTTGCAGATGTCTACGTATCGAAGCAATAGACATTTAATGCTTCATAAATCGCCATATCGCATCCCATTTCTATGTTTCATGATAAGATATAATATTCATTGCGAAGTGTTATGTATACCTCGTATTCACTTCAAAAGAATGTAAATGCGACACTTCCTTGCGAGGTAATAGCCTTTGCAGATGTCTACGTATCGAAGCAATAGATCTCTAAATCTTGCTAATTCGCGATATCGAATCTCACATCTATGTTAAATGATAATTTATAATATTCATTGCGAAATATCATGTATACCTCGCATACACTTCAAATGAATGTGAATGCGACAGTTCCCTGCTAGGAAATAGTGATTGCTGATGTCTACGTGTCGTAGCAATAGAGTTCTAATGCTTCTTAAATTGCGATATGGCATCTCATTTCTATGTTTCATGATAAGATATAATATTCATTGTGCAGTGTTATGTATACCACGTATTCACTTCAAAAGAATGTAAATGCAACAGTTCCTTGCTAGGAAACAGCGTTTGCAGATGTCTACGTATCGAAGCAATAGAGTTCTAAAGCTTGCTAATTCGTTATATCGCATCTGCCTTCTATGTTTCATGATAATATATAATATTCATTGCGAAGTGTCATGTATACCTCGTATTCACTTAAAAAGAATGAAAATGCGACACTTCCTTGCTATTAAATAGCGTTTGCATATGTCTACGTATCGAAGCAATAGATTTCTAATGCTTCTTAAAACGCGATATCGCACCTCATTTCTTTGTTTCATAATAAGATATAATATTCATTGCGAAGTACCATGTATACCTCGAATTCACTTCAAAAGTATGTAAATGCAACGCTTCCTTGCCAGGAAATAGCGCTTGCATATGTCTATGTACCGAAGCAATAGAGTTCTATAGCTTGCTAATTCGCGATATAGCATCTCATTTCTATGTTTCATGACAAGATATAATATTCATTGCGGAGTGTTATGTATACCTCGCATTCACTCAAAAGAATGTAAACGCGACACTTCCTTGACAGGAAATAGCATTTGCAGATGTCTACGTATCGTAGCATTAGAGTTCTAATGCTTCTCAAAACGCGATATCGCTACTCAATGCTATGTTTCATGATAATATATAATATTCATTGTGGAGTGTTATGTATAACTCGTATTCACTTCAAAAGAATGTAAATGGGACACTTCCTTGCTTGGAAACAGTGTTTGCAGATATCTAGTATCGAAGCAATAGAGTTCTAAAGCTTCTTAAATCGCGATATCGCATCTCATTTCTATGTTTCATGATAATATATAATATTCATTGCGCAGTGTTATGTATACCTCGTATTCAATTCAAGAGAATGTAAATGTGACACTTCCTTGCTAGGAAAAAGCGCTTGCAGATGTCTACGTGTCGTAGCAATAGAGTTCTAATGCTTCTTAAATTGCGATATCGCATCTCATTTCTATGTTTCATGATAAGATATAATATTCATTGTGCAGTGTTATGTATACCACGTATTCACTTCAAAAGAATGTAAATGCAACAGTTCCTTGCTAGGAAACAGCGTTTGCAGATGTCTACGTATCGAAGCAAGAGAGTTCTAAAGCTTGCTAATTCGTTATATCGCATCTCCCTTCTATGTTTCATGATAAGATATAATATTCACAGTGCAGTGTTATGTATACCTCGTATTCACTTCAAAAGAATGTATACGCCACACTTCCATGCTAGGAAATAGCGTTTGCAGATGTCTACGTATCGTGGCATTAGTGTTTAATGCTTCTCAAAACGCGATATCGTTTCTCATTACTACGTTTCATGATAATATATAATATTCATTGTGGAGTGTCATGTATACCTCGTATTCAGTTCAAAAGAATATAAATGCCACACTTTCTTGCTAGGAAATAGCGTTTGGAGATGTCTACGTATCGAAGCAACAGTTGTCTAATGATTCTTAAATCGTCATATCGCATCTCATATCTACGTTTCATGATAATATATAATATTCATTGTGGAGTGTTATGAATACCTCGTATTCGTTTCAAGAGAATGTAAATTCGACACTTCCTTGCTAGGAAGTAGCGTTTGCAGATGTCTACGTATCGAAGCAATAGTGTTCTAATTTTTCTTAAGTCGCGGTATCGCATCCCATTTCTATGTTTCATGATAAGATATAATATTCATTGTGCAGTGCTATGTATACCTCGTATTCACTTCAAAAGTATGTAAATGCGACACTTCCTTGCTAGGAAGTTGCGTTTGCAGATGTCTACGTATCGAAGCAATAGATCCCTAAATCTTGCTAATTCGCGATATCGAATCTCACATCTATGTTAAATGATAATTTATAATATTCATTGCGAAATATCATGTATACCTCGCATACACTTCAAATGAATGTGAATGCGACAGTTCCCTGCTAGGAAATAGTGATTGCTGATGTCTACGTGTCGTAGCAATAGAGTTCTAATGCTTCTTAAATTGCGATATCGCATCTCATTTCTATGTTTCATGATAAGATATAATATTCATTGTGCAGTGTTATGTATACCACGTATTCACTTCAAAAGAATGTAAATGCAACAGTTCCTTGCTAGGAAACAGCGTTTGCAGATGTCTACGTATCGAAGCAATAGAGTTCTAAAGCTTGCTAATTCGTTATATCGCATCTCCCTTCTATGTTTCATGATAATATATAATATTCATTGCGAAGTGTCATGTATACCTCGTATTCACTTAAAAAGAATGAAAATGCGACACTTCCTTGCTATTAAATAGCGTTTGCATATGTCTACGTATCGAAGCAATAGATTTCTAATGCTTCTTAAAACGCGATATCGCACCTCATTTCTTTGTTTCATAATAAGATATAATATTCATTGCGAAGTGTCATGTATACCTCGTATTCACTTAAAAAGAATGAAAATGCGACACTTCCTTGCTATTAAATAGCGTTTGCATATGTCTACGTATCGAAGCAATAGATTTCTAATGCTTCTTAAAACGCGATATCGCACCTCATTTCTTTGTTTCATAATAAGATATAATATTCATTGCGAAGTGTCATGTATACCTCGTATTCACTTCAAAAGAATGTAAATGCGACACTTCCATGCTTGGAAATAGCGTTTGCAGATGTTTACGTATCGAAGAAATAGAGTTCTAATGCTTCTTAAAACGCGATATCGCATCTCATTTCTATGTTTCATGATAAGATATAATATTCATTGTGCAGTGTTATGTATATCTCATCTATACTTCAAATGATTATAAATGCGACACTTCCTTGCTAGGAAATAGCGTTTGCAGATGCCTACGTATCGTGGCATTAGAGTTCTATATCTTCTAAAAACGCGATATCGCTTCTCATTTCTATGTTTCATTATAATATATAGTATTCATTGCGAAGTGTCATGTATACCTTGTATTCCTTTCAAAAGAATGTAAATGCGACACTTGCTTGCTAGGAAGTAGCGTTTGCAGATGTCTACGTATCGAAGCAATAAATTTCTAATGCCTCTTAAATCGCCATATCGCATCTCATTTCTATGTATCCTGAAAAGATATAATATTCATTGTGCAGTGTTATGTATACCTCGTATTCACATCAGAAGAATGTAAATGCGACACTTCCTTGCTAGGAAGTAGCGTTTGCAGATGCCTACGTATCGAAGCAATAGAGTTCTAATGCTTCTTAAATCGCCATATCGCATCTCATTTCTATGTTTCATGATAAGATAAAATATTGATTGTGCAGTGTTATGTATATCTCGTCTATACTTCAAATGAATGTAAATGCGACACTTCCTTGCTAGGAAATAGCGTTTGCAGATGTCTACGTATCGAAGCAATAGAGTTCTAATGCTTCTTATATCGCCATATTGCATCTCATTGCTATGTTTCATGATAAGATATAATATTTACTGTGGACTCTTATGTATACCTCGTACTCACTTCAAATGTATGTAAATGCGACACTTCCTTGCCAGAAAACAGCGTTTGCAGATGTCTACGTATCGTAGCATTAGAGTTCTTATGCTTCTCAAAACGCGATATAGCTATTCGTTACTATGTTTCATGATAATATATAATATTCACTGTGGAGTGTTATGTATACCTTGCATTCACATCAGAAGAATGTAAATGCGACACTTCCTTGCTAGGAAGTAGCGTTTGCAGATGTCTACGTATCGAAGCAATAAGGTTCTGATGCTTCTTAAATCGCCATATCGCATCTCATTTCTATGTTTCATGATAAGATATAATATTCATTGTGCAGTGTTATGTATATCTCGTCTATACTTCAAATGACTGTAAATGCGACACTTCCTTTCTAGGAAATAGCGTTTGCAGATGTCTACGTATCGAAGCAATAGTGTTCTAATTCTTCTTAAATCGCGATATCGCCTCTCATTTCTATGTTTCATGATAACATATAATATTCATTGTGCAGTGTTATGTATATCTGATCTATACTTCAAATGAATGTAAATGCGACACTTCCTTGCTAGGAAATAGCGTTTGCAGATGTCTGCGAATCGTGGCATTAGAGTTCTAATGCTTCTCAAAACGCAGTATCGCTACTCATTTCTATGTTTCGTGATAATATATAATATTCATTGCGAAGTGCCATGTATATCTCGTATACACTTCAATTGAATGTAAATGCGATACTTCCTTGCTAGGAAATAGCTTTTGCAGATGTCTGCGTATCGTGGCATTAGAGTTCTAATGCTTCTCAAAACGCGGTATCGCTTCTCATTTCTATGTTTCGTGATAATATATAATATTCATTGCGAAGTGCCATGTATATCTCGCATACACTTCAATTGAATGTACACGCGACACGTCCTTGCTAGGAAATAGCGTTTGCAGATGTCTACGTATCGAAGCAATAGAGTTCTAATGCTTCTTATATCGCCATATTGCATCTCATTCCTATGTTTCATGATAAGATATAATATTTATTGTGGACTCTTATGTATACCTCGTACTCACTTCAAATGTATGTAAATGCGACACTTCCTTGCCAGGAAATAGCGTTTGCAGATGTCTACGTATCGTAGCATTAGAGTTCTTATGGTTCTCAAAACGCGATATAGCTATTCGTTACTATGTTTCATGATAATATATAATATTCACTGTGGAGTGTTATGTATACCTCGTATTCACATCAGAAGAATGTAAATGCGACACTTCCTTGCTAGGAAGTAGCGTTTGCAGATGTCTACGTATCGAAGCAATAATGTTCTAATGCTTCTTAAATCGCCATATCGCATCTCATTTCTATGTTTCATGATAAGAAATAATATTCACTGTGCAGTGTTATGTATACCTCGTAATCACATCAGAAGAATGTAAATGCGACACTTCCTTGCTAGGAACTAACGTTTGCAGATGTCTACGTATCGAAGCAATAGAGTTCTAATGCTTCTTAAATCGCCATACCTCATCTCACTTCTATGTTTCATGATAAGATATAATATTCATTGTGCAGTGTTATGTATATCTCGTCTATACTTCAAATGAATGTAAATGCGACACTTCCTTGCTAGGAAATAGCGTTTGCAGATGTCTACGTATCGAAGCAATAGAGTTCTAATGCTTCTTAAATCGCCATATTGCATCTCATTCCTATGTTTCATGATAGGATATAATATTTATTGTGGAGTGTTATGTATACCTCGTATTCACTTCCAATGTATGTGAATGCGACAGTTCCTTGCTAGGAAATAGCGTTTGCAGATATCTACGTATTTTGGCATTAGAGTTCAAATGCTTCTCAAGACGCGATATCGCTACTCATTACTTTGTTTCATGATAATATATAATATTCATTGTGGAGTGTTATGTATACCTCGTATTCATTTCCATAGAATGTAAATGCGACACGTGCTTGCTAGGAAGTAGCCTTTGCAGATGTCTACGTATCGAAGCAACAGTTGTCTAATGATTCTTAAATCGTCATATCGCATCTCATATCTACGTTTCATGATAATATATAATATTCATTGTGGAGTGTTATGTATACCTCGTATTCGTTTCAAGAGAATGTAAATTCGACACTTCCTTGCTAGGAAGTAGCGTTTGCAGATGTCTACGTATCGAAGCAACAGTGTTCTAATTTTTCTTAAGTCGCGGTATCGCATCCCATTTCTATGTTTCATGATAAGATATAATATTCATTGTGCAGTGCCATGTATACCTCGTATTCACTTCAAAAGTATGTAAATGCGACACTTCCTTGCTAGGAAGTTGCGTTTGCAGATGTCTACGTATCGAAGCAATAGACATTTAATGCTTCATAAATCGCCATATCGCATCCCATTTCTATGTTTCATGATAAGATATAATATTCATTGCGAAGTGTTATGTATACCTCGTATTCACTTCAAAAGAATGTAAATGCGACACTTCCTTGCGAGGTAATAGCCTTTGCAGATGTCTACGTATCGAAGCAATAGATCTCTAAATCTTGCTAATTCGCGATATCGAATCTCACATCTATGTTAAATGATAATTTATAATATTCATTGCGAAATATCATGTATACCTCGCATACACTTCAAATGAATGTGAATGCGACAGTTCCCTGCTAGGAAATAGTGATTGCTGATGTCTACGTGTCGTAGCAATAGAGTTCTAATGCTTCTTAAATTGCGATATCGCATCTCATTTCTATGTTTCATGATAAGATATAATATTCATTGTGCAGTGTTATGTATACCACGTATTCACTTCAAAAGAATGTAAATGCAACAGTTCCTTGCTAGGAAACAGCGTTTGCAGATGTCTACGTATCGAAGCAATAGAGTTCTAAAGCTTGCTAATTCGTTATATCGCATCTGCCTTCTATGTTTCATGATAATATATAATATTCATTGCGAAGTGTCATGTATACCTCGTATTCACTTAAAAAGAATGAAAATGCGACACTTCCTTGCTATTAAATAGCGTTTGCATATGTCTACGTATCGAAGCAATAGATTTCTAATGCTTCTTAAAACGCGATATCGCACCTCATTTCTTTGTTTCATAATAAGATATAATATTCATTGCGAAGTACCATGTATACCTCGAATTCACTTCAAAAGTATGTAAATTTAACGCTTCCTTGCCAGGAAATAGCGCTTGCATATGTCTATGTACCGAAGCAATAGAGTTCTATAGCTTGCTAATTCGCGATATAGCATCTCATTTCTATGTTTCATGACAAGATATAATATTCATTGCGGAGTGTTATGTATACCTCGCATTCACTCAAAAGAATGTAAACGCGACACTTCCTTGACAGGAAATAGCATTTGCAGATGTCTACGTATCGTAGCATTAGAGTTCTAATGCTTCTCAAAACGCGATATCGCTACTCAATGCTATGTTTCATGATAATATATAATATTCATTGTGGAGTGTTATGTATAACTCGTATTCACTTCAAAAGAATGTAAATGGGACACTTCCTTGCTTGGAAACAGTGTTTGCAGATATCTAGTATCGAAGCAATAGAGTTCTAAAGCTTCTTAAATCGCGATATCGCATCTCATTTCTATGTTTCATGATAATATATAATATTCATTGCGCAGTGTTATGTATACCTCGTATTCAATTCAAGAGAATGTAAATGTGACACTTCCTTGCTAGGAAAAAGCGCTTGCAGATGTCTACGTGTCGTAGCAATAGAGTTCTAATGCTTCTTAAATTGCGATATCGCATCTCATTTCTATGTTTCATGATAAGATATAATATTCATTGTGCAGTGTTATGTATACCACGTATTCACTTCAAAAGAATGTAAATGCAACAGTTCCTTGCTAGGAAACAGCGTTTGCAGATGTCTACGTATCGAAGCAAGAGAGTTCTAAAGCTTGCTAATTCGTTATATCGCATCTCCCTTCTATGTTTCATGATAATATATAATATTCATTGCGAAGTGTCATGTATACCTCGTATTCACTTAAAAAGAATGAAAATGCGACACTTCCTTGCTATTAAATAGCGTTTGCATATGTCTACGTATCGAAGCAATAGATTTCTAATGCTTCTTAAAACGCGATATCGCACCTCATTTCTTTGTTTCATAATAAGATATAATATTCATTGCGAAGTGTCATGTATACCTCGTATTCACTTCAAAAGAATGTATATGCGACACTTCCATGCTTGGAAATAGCGTTTGCAGATGTTTACGTATCGAAGAAATAGAGTTCTAATGCTTCTTAAAACGCGATATCGCATCTCATTTCTATGTTTCATGATAAGATATAATATTCATTGTGCAGTGTTATGTATATCTCATCTATACTACAAATGATTATAAATGCGACACTTCCTTGCTAGGAAATAGCGTTTGCAGATGTCTACGTATCGTGGCATTAGAGTTCTATATCTTCTAAAAACGGGATATCGCTTCTCATTTCTATGTTTCATTATAATATATAGTATTCATTGCGAAGTGTCATGTATACCTTGTATTCCTTTCAAAAGAATGTAAATGCGACACTTGCTTGCTTGGAAGTAGCGTTTGCAGATGTCTACGTATCGAAGCAATAAATTTCTAATGCCTCTTAAATCGCCATATCGCATCTCATTTCTATGTATCATGATAAGAAATAATATTCATTGTGCAGTGTTATGTATACCTCGTATTCACATCAGAAGAATGTAAATGCGACACTTCCTTGCTAGGAAGTAGCGTTTGCAGATGCCTACGTATCGAAGCAATAGAGTTCTAATGCTTCTTAAATCGCCATATCGCATCTCATTTCTATGTTTCTTGATAAGATAAAATATTCATTGTGCAGTGTTATGTATATCTCGTCTATACTTCAAATGAATATAAATGCGACACTTCCTTGCTAGGAAATAGCGTTTGCAGATGTCTACGTATCGAAGCAATAGTGTTCTAATTCTTCTTAAATCGCGATATCGCCTCTCATTTCTATGTTTCATGATAACATATAATATTCATTGTGCAGTGTTATGTATATCTGATCTATACTTCAAATGAATGTAAATGCGACACTTCCTTGCTAGGAAATA
Organism: Xylocopa sonorina; assembly: GCF_050948175.1. Classification (NCBI taxonomy): domain Eukaryota; kingdom Metazoa; phylum Arthropoda; class Insecta; order Hymenoptera; family Apidae; genus Xylocopa; species Xylocopa sonorina. The sequence goes on from NW_027490091.1 coordinate 4,684,846, forward strand.
GCGTTTGCAGATGTCTGCGAATCGTGGCATTAGAGTTCTAATGCTTCTCAAAACGCAGTATCGCTACTCATTTCTATGTTTCGTGATAATATATAATATTCATTGCGAAGTGCCATGTATATCTCGTATACACTTCAATTGAATGTAAATGCGACACTTCCTTGCTAGGAAATAGCGTTTGCAGATGTCTGCGTATCGTGGCATTAGAGTACTAATGCTTCTCAAAACGCGGTATCGCTTCTCATTTCTATGTTTCGTGATAATATATAATATTCATTGCGAAGTGCCATGTATATCTCGCATACACTTCAATTGAATGTACACGCGACACGTCCTTGCTAGGAAGTAGCGTTTGCAGATGTCTACGTATCGAAGCAATGGAGTTCTAATGCTTCTTAAATCGCCATATCGCATCTCATTTCTATGTTTCATGATAAGATATAATATTCATTGTGCAGTGTTATGTGTATCTCGTCTATACTTCAAATGAATGTAAATGCGACACTTCCTTGCTAGGAAATAGCGTTTGCAGATGTCTACGTATCGAAGCAATAGAGTTCTAATGCTTCTTAAATCGCCATATTGCATCTCATTCCTATGTTTCATGATAGGATATAATATTTATTGTGGAGTGTTATGTATACCTCGTATTCACTTCCAATGTATGTGAATGCGACAGTTCCTTGCTAGGAAATAGCGTTTGCAGATATCTACGTATTTTGGCATTAGAGTTCAAATGCTTCTCAAGACGCGATATCGCTACTCATTACTTTGTTTCATGATAATATATAATATTCATTGTGGAGTGTTATGTATACCTCGTATTCATTTCCATAGAATGTAAATGCGACACTTCCATGCTTGGAAATAGCGTTTGCAGATGTCTACGTATCGAAGCAATAGAGTTCTAATGCTTCTTAAATCGCCATATCGCATCTCATTTCTATGTTTCATGATAAGATATAATATTCATTGTGCAGTGTTATGTGTATCTCGTCTATACTTCAAATGAATGTAAATGCGACACTTCCTTGCTAGGAAATAGCGTTTGCAGATGTCTACGTATCGTGGCATTAGAGTTCTATATCTTCTAAAAACGCGATATCGCTTCTCATTTCTATGTTTCATTATAATATATAGTATTCATTGCGAAGTGTCATGTATACCTTGTATTCCTTTCAAAAGAATGTAAATGCGACACTTGCTTGCTAGGAAGTAGCGTTTGCAGATGTCTACGTATCGAAGCAATAAATTTCTAATGCCTCTTAAATCGCCATATCGCATCTCATTTCTATGTATCCTGATAAGAAATAATATTCATTGTGCAGTGTTATGTATACCTCGTATTCACATCAGAAGAATGTAAATGCGACACTTCCTTGCTAGGAAGTAGCGTTTGCAGATGCCTACGTATCGAAGCAATAGAGTTCTAATGCTTCTTAAATCGCCATATCGCATCTCATTTCTATGTTTCATGATAAGATAAAATATTGATTGTGCAGTGTTATGTATATCTCGTCTATACTTCAAATGAATATAAATGCGACACTTCCTTGCTAGGAAATAGCGTTTGCAGATGTCTACGTATCGAAGCAATAGTGTTCTAATTCTTCTTAAATCGCGATATCGCCTCTCATTTCTATGTTTCATGATAACATATAATATTCATTGTGCAGTGTTATGTATATCTGATCTATACTTCAAATGAATGTAAATGCGACACTTCCTTGCTAGGAAATAGCGTTTGCAGATGTCTGCGAGTCGTGGCATTAGAGTACTAATGCTTCTCAAAACGCAGTATCGCTACTCATTTCTATGTTTCGTGATAATATATAATATTCATTGCGAAGTGCCATGTATATCTCGCATACACTTCAATTGAATGTACATGCGACACTTCCTTGTTAGGAAATAGCGTTTGCAGATGTCTACGTATCGAAGCAATGGAGTTCTAATGCTTCTTAAATCGCCATATCGCATCTCATTTCTATGTTTCATGATAAGATATAATATTCATTGTGCAGTGTTATGTATATCTCGTCTATACTTCAAATGAATGTAAATGCGACACTTCCTTGCTAGGAAATAGCGTTTGCAGATGTCTACGTATCGAAGCAATAGAGTTCTAATGCTTCTTATATCGCCATATTGCATCTCATTCCTATGTTTCATGATAAGATATAATATTTATTGTGGACTCTTATGTATACCTCGTACTCACTTCAAATGTATGTAAATGCGACACTTCCTTGCCAGAAAACAGCGTTTGCAGATGTCTACGTATCGTAGCATTAGAGTTCTTATGCTTCTCAAAACGCGATATAGCTATTCGTTACTATGTTTCATGATAATATATAATATTCACTGTGGAGTGTTATGTATACCTTGCATTCACATCAGAAGAATGTAAATGCGACACTTCCTTGCTAGGAAGTAGCGTTTGCAGATGTCTACGTATCGAAGCAATAAGGTTCTGATGCTTCTTAAATCGCCATATCGCATCTCATTTCTATGTTTCATGATAAGATATAATATTCATTGTACAGTGTTATGTATATCTCGTCTATACTTCAAATGACTGTAAATGCGACACTTCCTTTCTAGGAAATAGCGTTTGCAGATGTCTACGTATCGAAGCAATAGTGTTCTAATTCTTCTTAAATCGCGATATCGCCTCTCATTTCTATGTTTCATGATAACATATAATATTCATTGTGCAGTGTTATGTATATCTGATCTATACTTCAAATGAATGTAAATGCGACACTTCCTTGCTAGGAAATAGCGTTTGCAGATGTCTGCGAATCGTGGCATTAGAGTTCTAATGCTTCTCAAAACGCAGTATCGCTACTCATTTCTTTCTTTCATAATAAGATATAATATTCGTTGCGAAGTGTCATGTATACCTCGTATTCACTTCAAAAGAATGTAAATGCGACACTACCTTGCTAGGAAATAGCGTTTGCAGATGTCTACGTATCGTGGTATTAGAGTTCTAATGCTTCTCAAAACGCGATATCGCTACTCATTACTATGTTTCATGATAATATATAATATTCATTGTGGAGTGTTATGTATACCTCGTATTCGTTTCAAGAGAATGTAAATTCGACACTTCCTTGCTAGGAAGTAGAGTTTGCAGATGTCTACGTATCGAAGCAATAGTGTTCTAATTTTTCTTAAATCGCGGTATCGCATCCCATTTCTATGTTTCATGATAAGATATAATATTCATTGTGCAGTGCTATGTATACCTCGTATTCACTTCAAAAGTATGTAAATGCGACACTTCCTTGCTAGGAAGTTGCGTTTGCAGATGTCTACGTATCGAAGCAAGAGTGTTCTAATGCTTCTTAAATCGTCATATCGCATCTCATTCCTATGTTTCATGATAATATATAATATTCATTGTGGAGTGTTATGTATACCTCGTATTCGTTTCAAAAGAATGTAAATGCGACACTTCCTTGCTAGGAAGTAGCGTTTGCAGATGTCTACGTATCGAAGCAGTAGTGTCCTAATGCTTCTTAAATCGCAATATCGCATCTCATTTCTATGTTTCATGACAATATACAATATTCATTGCGAAGTGTCATGCATACCTCGTATTCACTTCAAAAGAATGTAAACGCGACACTTCCATGCTAGGAAATGGCGTTTGCAGATGTCTACGCGTCGAAGCAATAGAGTTCTAATGCTTCTTAAATCGCGATATCGCACCTCATTTCTATGTTTCATGATAAGATATAATATTCATTGTGCTGTGCTATGTATACCTCGTATTCACTTCAAAAGTATGTAAATGCGACACTTCCTTGCTAGGAAGTTGCGTTTGCAGATGTCTACGTATCGAAGCAAGAGTGTTCTAATGCTTCTTAAATCGTCATATCGCATCTCATTCCTATGTTTCATGATAATATATAATATTCATTGTGGAGTGTTATGTATACCTCGTATTCGTTTCAAAAGAATGTAAATGCGACACTTCCTTGCTAGGAAGTAGCGTTTGCAGATGTCTACGTATCGAAGCAGTAGTGTTCTAATGCTTCTTAAATCGCAATATCGCATCTCATTTCTATGCTTCATGACAATATACAATATTCATTGCGAAGTGTCATGCATACCTCGTATTCACTTCAAAAGAATGTAAACGCGACACTTCCATGCTAGGAAATGGCGTTTGCAGATGTCTACGCGTCGAAGCAATAGAGTTCTAATGCTTCTTAAATCGCGATATCGCACCTCATTTCTATGTTTCATGATAAGATATAATATTCATTGCGAAGTGTCATGTATACCTCATATTCCTTTCAAAAGAATGTAAGTGCGACACTTCCTTGCCAGGAAGTGGCGTTTGCAGATGTCTACGTATCGTGGTATTAGAGTTCTAATGCTTCTCAAAACGCGATATCGCTACTCATTACTATGTTTCATGATAATATATAATATTCATTGTGGAGTGTTATGTATACCTCGTATTCGTTTCAAGAGAATGTAAATTCGACACTTCCTTGCTAGGAAGTAGAGTTTGCAGGTGTCTACGTATCGAAGCAATAGAGTTCTAATGCTTCTTAAATCGCCATATTGCATCTCATTCCTATGTTTCATGATAAGATATAATATTCATTGCGAAGTGTCATGTATACCTCGTATTCCTTTCAAGAGTATGTAAATGCGACACATCCTTGCTAGGAAGTAGCGTTTGCAGATGTCTACGTATCGAAGCAATAGTGTTCTAATGCTTCTTAAATCGCGATATCGCATCTCATTTCTATGTTTCATGATAGGATATAATATTCATTGCGAAGTGTTAAGTATACCTGGTGTTCACTTCAAAAGAATGTAAATGCGACACTTCCTTGCAAGGTAATAGCCTTTGCAGATGTCTACGTATCGAAGCAATAGATTTCTAAATCTTGCTAATTCGCGATATCGAATCTCACATCTATGTTAAATGATAATTTATAATTATCATTGCGAAATGTCATGTATACCTCGCATAAACTTCAAATGAATGTGAATGCGACAGTTCCTTGCTAGGAAATAGTGATAGCTGATGTCTACGCATCGATGTAATAGAGTTCTAATGCTTCTTAAATCGCGATATAGCATCTCATTTCTATGTTTCATGATAATATATAATATTCAGTGGGCATTGTTATGCTTACCTCGCATTCACTTCAAAAGAATGTAAATGCGACACTTCCTTGCTAGGAAGTAGCGTTTGCAGATGTCTCCGTATCGAACCAATAGATTTCTAATGCTTCTTAAATCGCCACATCGCATCTCATCTCTATGTTTCATGATAAGATATAATATTCATTGTGCAGTGTCATGTATATCTCGTCTATACTTCAAATGACTGTAAATGCGACACTTCCTTCCTGGGAAATGTCGATTGCAGATGTCTACGTATCGTGGCATTAGAGGTCTAATGCTTCTCAAAACGCGAAATCGCTACTCATTACTATGTTTCATGATAATATATAATATTCATTGCGGAGTGTTATGTATACCTCGCATACAGTACAAGTGAATGTGAATGCGACAGTTCCTTGCTAGGAAATAGCGTTTGCAGATGTCTACGTATCGTGGCATTAGAGGTCTAATGCTTCTCAAAACGCGAAATCGCTACTCATTGCTATGTTTCATGATAATATATAATATTCATTGCGAAGTGCCATGTATACCTCGCATACACTTAAAATGAATGTAAATGCGACACTTCCTTGCTAGGAAATAGCGTTTGCAGATGTCTACGTATGGAAGTAATAGACATCTAATGCTTCATAAATCGCGATATCGCATCTCATTTCTATGTTTCATGATAAGATATAATATTCATTGCGAAGTGTCATGTACACCTCGTACTCCTTTCAAAAGAATGTACATGCGACGCTTCCTTGCTAGGAAGTAGCGTTTGCAGATGTCTACGCATCGAAGCAATAGAGTTCTAATGCTTCTTAAATCGCGATATCGCATCTCATTTCTATGTTTCATGATAAGATATAATATTCATTGCGAAGTGTCATGTACACCTCGTACTCCTTTCAAAAGAATGTACATGCGACGCTTCCTTGCTAGGAAGTAGCGTTTGCAGATGTCTACGTATCGAAGCAATACAGTTCCAATGCTTCTTAAATCGCGATATCGCACCTCATTTCTATGTTTCATGATAAGATATAATATTCTTTGTGTAGTGTAATGCTTATCTCATCTATACTTCAAATGAATGTAAATGCGACACTTCCTTGCTAGGAAATAGCGTTTGCAGATGTCTGTGTATCGTGGCATTAGAGTTCTAATGCTTCCCAAAACGCGATATCGCATATCATTTCTATGTTTCATGATAAGATATAATATTCAGAGTGCAGTGTTATGTATACCTAGTATTCACTTCAAAAGAATGTAAATGCGACACTTCCTTGCTAGGAAATGGCGTTTGCAGATGTCTGCGTATAGTGGCATTAGAGTTCTAATGCTTCTCAAAACGCGATATCGCTACTCATTACTATGTTTCATGATAATATATAATATTCATTGTGGAGTGTTATGTATACCTCTTATTCACTTCAAAAGAATGCAAATGCGAAACATCCTTGCTAGGATATAGCGTTTGCAGATGTCTACGTATCGAAGCAATAGAGTTCTAATGCTTCTTAAATAGCCATATCGCATCACATTTCTATGTTTCATGATAAGATATAATATTCATTGCGAAGTGTCATGTACACCTCGTACTCCTTTCAAAAGAATGTACATGCGACGCTTCCTTGCTAGGAAGTAGCGTTTGCAGATGTCTGCGTATCGTGGCATTAGAGTTCTAATGCTTCCCAAAACGCGATATCGCATATCATTTCTATGTTTCATGATAAGATATAATATTCAGAGTGCAGTGTTATGTATACCTCGTATTCACTTCAAAAGAATGTAAATGCGACACTTCCTTGCTAGGAAGTAGCGTTTGCAGATGTCTACGTATCGAAGCAATAGAGTTCTAATGCTTCTTAAATCGTCATATCGCATCTCATTTCTATGTTTCATGATAAGATATAATATTTATTGCGAAGTGTCATGTATACCTCGTATTCCTCTCAAAAGAATGTAAATGCTACACTTCCTTGCTAGGAAATGGCGTTTGCAGATGTCTGCGTATCGTGGCATTAGTGTTCTAATGCTTCTCAAAACGCGATATCGCTTCACATCTCTATGTTTCATGATAAGATATAATATTCATTGTGGAGTGTTATGTATTCCTCGTATTCACTTCAAAAGAATGTAAATGCGACACTTCCTTGCTAGGAAATAGCGTTTGCAGTGTCTGCGTATCGTGGCATTGGAGTTCTAATGCTTCTCAGAACGCGATATCGCGTCTCATTTCTATGTTTCACGATAAGATATAATATTCAGAGTGCAGTGTTATGTATACCTCGTATTCACTTCAAAAGAATGTAAATGCGACACTTCCTTGCTAGGAAGTAGCGTTTGCAGATGTCTACGTATCGAAGCAATAGTGTTCTAATGCTTCTTAAATCCCCATATTACATCACATTTCTGTGTTTCATGATAAGATATAATATTCATTGAGAAGTGTCATGTATACCTCGTACTCCTTTCAAAAGAATGTAAATGCGACACTTCTTTGCTAGGAAATAGCGTTTGCAGATGTCTGCGTATAGTGGCATTAGAGTTCTAATGCTTCTCAAAACGCGATATCGCATCTCATTTCTATGTTTCATGATAAGATATAATATTCATTGTGCAGTGTTATGTATATCTCGTCTATACTTCAAATGGATGTAAATGCGACACTTCCTTGCTAGGAAATAGCGTTTGCAGATGTCTACGTATCGTGGCATTAGAGTTCTAATGCTTCTCAAAACGCGATATCGCTACTCATTACTATGTTTCATGATAATATATAATATTCATTGTGGAGTGTTATGTATACCTCTTATTCACTTCAAAAGAATGCAAATGCGAAACATCCTTGCTAGGATATAGCGTTTGCAGATGTCTACGTATCGAAGCAATAGAGTTCTAAATCTTTCTAATTCGCGATATCGCATCTCATTTCTATGTTTCATGATAAGATATAATATTCATTGTGGAGTGTTATGTATACCTCGTATTCGTTTCAAAAGAATGTAAATGCGACACTTCCTTGCTAGGAAGTAGCGTTTGCAGATGTCTACGTATCGAAGCAATAGTGTTCTAATGCTTCTTAAATCGCGATATCGCCTCTCATTTCTATGTTTCATGACAATATATAATATTCATTGCGAAGTGTCATGTATACCTCGCATACAGTACAAATGAATGTGAATGCGACACTTCTTTGCTAGGAAATAGCGTTTGCAGATGTCTGCGTATAGTGGCATTAGAGTTCTAATGCTTCTCAAAACGCGATATCGCATCTCATTTCTATGTTTCATGATAAGATATAATATTCATTGTGCAGTGTTATGTATATCTCGTCTATACTTCAAATGGATGTAAATGCGACACTTCCTTGCTAGGAAATAGCGTTTGCAGATGTCTACGTATCGTGGCATTAGAGGTCTAATGCTTCTCAAAACGCGAAATCGCTACTCATTACTATGTTTCATGAAAATATATTATATTCATTGCGGAGTGTTATGTATACCTCGCATACAGTACAAATGAATGTGAATGCGACAGTTCCTTGCTAGGAAATAGCGTTTGCAGATGTCTACGTATCGTCGCATTAGAGGTCTAATGCTTCTCAAAACGCGAAATCGCTACTCATTACTATGTTTCATGATAATATATAATATTCATTGCGAAGTGCCATGTATACCTCGCATACACTTAAAATGAATGTAAATGCGACACTTGCTTGCTAGGAAATAGCGTTTGCAGATGTCTACGTATGGAAGTAATAGACATCTAAACTTCATAAATCGCGATATCGCATCTCATTTCTATGTTTCATGATAAGATATAATATTCATTGCGAAGTGTCATGTACACCTCGTACTCCTTTCAAAAGAATGTACATGCGACGCTTCCTTGCTAGGAAGTAGCGTTTGCAGATGTCTACGTATCGAAGCAATACAGTTCCAATGCTTCTTAAATCGAGATATCGCACCTCATTTCTATGTTTCATGATAAGATATAATATTCATTGTGTAGTGTAATGCTTATCTCATCTATACTTCAAATGAATGTAAATGCGACACTTCCTTGCTAGGAAATAGCGTTTGCAGATGTCTGCGTACAGTGGCATTAGAGTTCTAATGCTTCTCAAAACGCGATATCGCTACTCATTACTCTGTTTCATGACAATATATAATATTCATTGTGGAGTGTCATGTATACCTCGTATTCACTTCAATAGAATGTAAATGCGACACTTCCTTGCTAGGAAATAGCGTTTGCAGATGTCTACGTACCGAAGCAATAGATTTCTAAATCTTTCTAATTCGCGATATCGCATCTCATTTCTATGTTTCATGATAAGATATAATATTCATTGTGGAGTGTCATGTATACCTCGTATTCGTCTCAAAAGAATGTAAATGCGACACTTCCTTGCTAGGAAGTAGCGTTTGCAGATGTCTACGTATCGAAGCAATAGTGTTCTAATGCTTCTTAAATCGCGATATCGCCTCTCATTTCTAAGTTTCATGACAATATGTAATATTCATTGCGAAGTGCCATGTATACCTCGCATACACGAAAAATGAATGTAAATGCGACACTTCCTCGCTAGGAAGTAGCGTTTGCAGATGTCTACGTATCGAAGCAATAGAGTTCTAATGCTTCTTAAATCGCCATATTACATCACATTTCTATGTTTCATGATAAGATATAATATTCATTGCGAAGTGTCATGTACACCTCGTACTCCTTTCAAAAGAATGTACATGCGACGCTTCCTTGCTAGGAAGTAGCGTTTGCAGATGTCTGCGTATCGTGGCATTAGAGTTCTAATGCTTCCCAAAACGCGATATCGCATATCATTTCTATGTTTCATGATAAGATATAATATTCAGAGTGCAGTGTTATGTATACCTCGTATTCACTTCAAAAGAATGTAAATGCGACACTTCCTTGCTAGGAAGTAGCGTTTGCAGATGTCTACGTATCGAAGCAATGGAGTTCTAATGCTTCTTAAATCGTCATATCGCATCTCATTTCTATGTTTCATGATAAGATATAATATTTATTGCGAAGTGTCATGTATACCTCGTATTCCTCTCAAAAGAATGTAAATGCTACACTTCCTTGCTAGGAAATGGCGTTTGCAGATGTCTGCGTATCGTGGCATTAGTGTTCTAATGCTTCTCAAAACGCGATATCGCTTCACATCTCTATGTTTCATGATAAGATATAATATTCATTGTGGAGTGTTATGTATTCCTCGTATTCACTTCAAAAGAATGTAAATGCGACACTTCCTTGCTAGGAAATAGCGTTTGCAGTGTCTGCGTATCGTGGCATTGGAGTTCTAATGCTTCTCAGAACGCGATATCGCGTCTCATTTCTATGTTTCACGATAAGATATAATATTCAGAGTGCAGTGTTATGTATACCTCGTATTCACTTCAAAAGAATGTAAATGCGACACTTCCTTGCTAGGAAGTAGCGTTTGCAGATGTCTACGTATCGAAGCAATAGTGTTCTAATGCTTCTTAAATCCCCATATTACATCACATTTCTGTGTTTCATGATAAGATATAATATTCATTGAGAAGTGTCATGTATACCTCGTACTCCTTTCAAAAGAATGTAAATGCGACACTTCTTTGCTAGGAAATAGCGTTTGCAGATGTCTGCGTATAGTGGCATTAGAGTTCTAATGCTTCTCAAAACGCGATATCGCATCTCATTTCTATGTTTCATGATAAGATATAATATTCATTGTGCAGTGTTATGTATATCTCGTCTATACTTCAAATGGATGTAAATGCGACACTTCCTTGCTAGGAAATAGCGTTTGCAGATGTCTACGTATCGTGGCATTAGAGTTCTAATGCTTCTCAAAACGCGATATCGCTACTCATTACTATGTTTCATGATAATATATAATATTCATTGTGGAGTGTTATGTATACCTCTTATTCACTTCAAAAGAATGCAAATGCGAAACATCCTTGCTAGGATATAGCGTTTGCAGATGTCTACGTATCGAAGCAATAGAGTTCTAAATCTTTCTAATTCGCGATATCGCATCTCATTTCTATGTTTCATGATAAGATATAATATTCATTGTGGAGTGTTATGTATACCTCGTATTCGTTTCAAAAGAATGTAAATGCGACACTTCCTTGCTAGGAAGTAGCGTTTGCAGATGTCTACGTATCGAAGCAATAGTGTTCTAATGCTTCTTAAATCGCGATATCGCCTCTCATTTCTATGTTTCATGACAATATATAATATTCATTGCGAAGTGTCATGTATACCTCGCATACAGTACAAATGAATGTGAATGCGACACTTCTTTGCTAGGAAATAGCGTTTGCAGATGTCTGCGTATAGTGGCATTAGAGTTCTAATGCTTCTCAAAACGCGATATCGCATCTCATTTCTATGTTTCATGATAAGATATAATATTCATTGTGCAGTGTTATGTATATCTCGTCTATACTTCAAATGGATGTAAATGCGACACTTCCTTGCTAGGAAATAGCGTTTGCAGATGTCTACGTATCGTGGCATTAGAGGTCTAATGCTTCTCAAAACGCGAAATCGCTACTCATTACTATGTTTCATGATAATATATAATATTCATTGCGGAGTGTTATGTATACCTCGCATACAGTACAAATGAATGTGAATGCGACAGTTCCTTGCTAGGAAATAGCGTTTGCAGATGTCTACGTATCGTCGCATTAGAGGTCTAATGCTTCTCAAAACGCGAAATCGCTACTCATTACTATGTTTCATGATAATATATAATATTCATTGCGAAGTGCCATGTATACCTCGCATACACTTAAAATGAATGTAAATGCGACACTTGCTTGCTAGGAAATAGCGTTTGCAGATGTCTACGTATGGAAGTAATAGACATCTAAACTTCATAAATCGCGATATCGCATCTCATTTCTATGTTTCATGATAAGATATAATATTCATTGCGAAGTGTCATGTACACCTCGTACTCCTTTCAAAAGAATGTACATGCGACGCTTCCTTGCTAGGAAGTAGCGTTTGCAGATGTCTACGTATCGAAGCAATACAGTTCCAATGCTTCTTAAATCGAGATATCGCACCACATTTCTATGTTTCATGATAAGATATAATATTCATTGTGTAGTGTAATGCTTATCTCATCTATACTTCAAATGAATGTAAATGCGACACTTCCTTGCTAGGAAATAGCGTTTGCAGATGTCTGCGTACAGTGGCATTAGAGTTCTAATGCTTCTCAAAACGCGATATCGCATCTCATTTCTATGTTTCATGATAAGATATAATATTCATTGTGGAGTGTTATGTATATCTCGTCTATACTTCAAATGGATGTAAATGCGACATTCCCTTGCTAGGAAATAGCGTTTGCAGATGTCTACGTATCGTGGCATTAGAGTTCTAATGCTTCCCAAAACGCGATATCGCTACTCATTACTATGTTTCATGATAATATATAATATTCATTGTGGAGTGTTATGTATACCTCTTATTCACTTCAAAAGAATGCAGATGCGAAACATCCTTGCTAGGATATAGCGTTTGTAGATGTCTACGTATCGAAGCAATAGAGTTCTAATGCTTCTTAAATCGCGATATCGCATCTCATTTCTATGTTTCATGACAATATATAATATTCATTGCGAAGTATCATGTATACCTCGCATACACTTAAAATGAATGTAAATGCGACACTTCCTTGCAAGGAAATAGCGTTTGCAGATGTCTACGTATCGAAGCAATAGATTTCTAAAGCTTGCTAATTCGCGATATCGCATCTCATATCTATGTTTCATGATAATATATAATATTCATTGCGAAGTTTCATGTATACCACGCATACAATTCAAACGAATGTGAATGCGACAGTTCCTTGCAGGGAAATAGTGTTTGTAGATGTCTGCGTATAGTGGCATTAGAGTTCTAATGCTTCTCAAAACGCGATATCGCATCTCATTTCTATGTTTCATGACAATATATAATATTCATTGCGAAGTGCCATGTATACCTCTTATTCACTTCAAAAGAATGCAAATGCGAAACATCCTTGCTAGGATATAGCGTTTGCAGATGTGTACGTATCGAAGCAATAGAGTTCTAAATCTTTCTAAATCGCGATATCGCATCTCATATCTATGTTTCATGATAAGATATAATATTCATTGCGAAGTGTCATGTACACCTCGTACTCCTTTCAAAAGAATGTACATGCGACGCTTCCTTGCTAGGAAGTAGCGTTTGCAGATGTCTACGTATCGAAGCAATAGAGTTCTAATGCTTCTTAAATCGCCATATTACATCACATTTCTATGTTTCATGATAAGATATAATATTCATTGCGAAGTGTCATGTACACCTCGTACTCCTTTCAAAAGAATGTACATGCGACGCTTCCTTGCTAGGAAGTAGCGTTTGCAGATGTCTGCGTATCGTGGCATTAGAGTTCTAATGCTTCCCAAAACGCGATATCGCATATCATTTCTATGTTTCATGATAAGATATAATATTCAGAGTGCAGTGTTATGTATACCTCGTATTCACTTCAAAAGAATGTAAATGCGACACTTCCTTGCTAGGAAGTAGCGTTTGCAGATGTCTACGTATCGAAGCAATAGAGTTCTAATGCTTCTTAAATCGTCATATCGCATCTCATTTCTATGTTTCATGATAAGATATACTATTTATTGCGAAGTGTCATGTATACCTCGTATTCCTCTCAAAAGAATGTAAATGCTACACTTCCTTGCTAGGAAATGGCGTTTGCAAATGTCTGCGTATCGTGGCATTAGTGTTCTAATGCTTCTCAAAACGCGATATCGCTTCACATCTCTATGTTTCATGATAAGATATAATATTCATTGTGGAGTGTTATGTATTCCTCGTATTCACTTCAAAAGAATGTAAATGCGACACTTCCTTGCTAGGAAATAGCGTTTGCAGTGTCTGCGTATCGTGGCATTGGAGTTCTAATGCTTCTCAGAACGCGATATCGCGTCTCATTTCTATGTTTCACGATAAGATATAATATTCAGAGTGCAGTGTTATGTATACCTCGTATTCACTTCAAAAGAATGTAAATGCGACACTTCCTTGCTAGGAAGTAGCGTTTGCAGATGTCTACGTATCGAAGCAATAGTGTTCTAATGCTTCTTAAATCCCCATATTACATCACATTTCTGTGTTTCATGATAAGATATAATATTCATTGAGAAGTGTCATGTATACCTCGTACTCCTTTCAAAAGAATGTAAATGCGACACTTCTTTGCTAGGAAATAGCGTTTGCAGATGTCTGCGTATAGTGGCATTAGAGTTCTAATGCTTCTCAAAACGCGATATCGCATCTCATTTCTATGTTTCATGATAAGATATAATATTCATTGTGCAGTGTTATGTATATCTCGTCTATACTTCAAATGGATGTAAATGCGACACTTCCTTGCTAGGAAATAGCGTTTGCAGATGTCTACGTATCGAAGCAATAGAGTTCTAATGCTTCTTAAATCGCGATATCGCATCTCATTTCTATGTTTCATGACAATATATAATATTCATTGCGAAGTATCATGTATACCTCGCATACACTTAAAATGAATGTAAATGCGACACTTCCTTGCAAGGAAATAGCGTTTGCAGATGTCTACGTATCGAAGCAATAGATTTCTAAAGCTTGCTAATTCGCGATATCGCATCTCATATCTATGTTTCATGATAATATATAATATTCATTGCGAAGTTTCATGTATACCACGCATACAATTCAAACGAATGTGAATGCGACAGTTCCTTGCAGGGAAATAGTGTTTGTAGATGTCTGCGTATAGTGGCATTAGAGTTCTAATGCTTCTCAAAACGCGATATCGCATCTCATTTCTATGTTTCATGACAATATATAATATTCATTGCGAAGTGCCATGTATACCTCTTATTCACTTCAAAAGAATGCAAATGCGAAACATCCTTGCTAGGATATAGCGTTTGCAGATGTGTACGTATCGAAGCAATAGAGTTCTAAATCTTTCTAAATCGCGATATCGCATCTCATATCTATGTTTCATGATAAGATATAATATTCATTGCGAAGTGTCATGTACACCTCGTACTCCTTTCAAAAGAATGTACATGCGACGCTTCCTTGCTAGGAAGTAGCGTTTGCAGATGTCTACGTATCGAAGCAATACAGTTCCAATGCTTCTTAAATCGAGATATCGCACCTCATTTCTATGTTTCATGATAAGATATAATATTCATTGTGTAGTGTAATGCTTATCTCATCTATACTTCAAATGAATGTAAATGCGACACTTCCTTGCTAGGAAATAGCGTTTGCAGATGTCTGCGTACAGTGGCATTAGAGTTCTAATGCTTCTCAAAACGCGATATCGCTACTCATTACTCTGTTTCATGACAATATATAATATTCATTGTGGAGTGTCATGTATACCTCGTATTCACTTCAATAGAATGTAAATGCGACACTTCCTTGCTAGGAAATAGCGTTTGCAGATGTCTACGTACCGAAGCAATAGATTTCTAAATCTTTCTAATTCGCGATATCGCATCTCATTTCTATGTTTCATGATAAGATATAATATTCATTGTGGAGTGTCATGTATACCTCGTATTCGTCTCAAAAGAATGTAAATGCGACACTTCCTTGCTAGGAAGTAGCGTTTGCAGATGTCTACGTATCGAAGCAATAGTGTTCTAATGCTTCTTAAATCGCGATATCGCCTCTCATTTCTAAGTTTCATGACAATATGTAATATTCATTGCGAAGTGCCATGTATACCTCGCATACACGTAAAATGAATGTAAATGCGACACTTCCTCGCTAGGAAGTAGCGTTTGCAGATGTCTACGTATCGAAGCAATAGAGTTCTAATGCTTCTTAAATCGCCATATTACATCACATTTCTATGTTTCATGATAAGATATAATATTCATTGCGAAGTGTCATGTACACCTCGTACTCCTTTCAAAAGAATGTACATGCGACGCTTCCTTGCTAGGAAGTAGCGTTTGCAGATGTCTGCGTATCGTGGCATTAGAGTTCTAATGCTTCCCAAAACGCGATATCGCATATCATTTCTATGTTTCATGATAAGATATAATATTCAGAGTGCAGTGTTATGTATACCTCGTATTCACTTCAAAAGAATGTAAATGCGACACTTCCTTGCTAGGAAGTAGCGTTTGCAGATGTCTACGTATCGAAGCAATAGAGTTCTAATGCTTCTTAAATCGTCATATCGCATCTCATTTCTATGTTTCATGATAAGATATAATATTTATTGCGAAGTGTCATGTATACCTCGTATTCCTCTCAAAAGAATGTAAATGCTACACTTCCTTGCTAGGAAATGGCGTTTGCAAATGTCTGCGTATCGTGGCATTAGTGTTCTAATGCTTCTCAAAACGCGATATCGCTTCACATCTCTATGTTTCATGATAAGATATAATATTCATTGTGGAGTGTTATGTATTCCTCGTATTCACTTCAAAAGAATGTAAATGCGACACTTCCTTGCTAGGAAATAGCGTTTGCAGTGTCTGCGTATCGTGGCATTGGAGTTCTAATGCTTCTCAGAACGCGATATCGCGTCTCATTTCTATGTTTCACGATAAGATATAATATTCAGAGTGCAGTGTTATGTATACCTCGTATTCACTTCAAAAGAATGTAAATGCGACACTTCCTTGCTAGGAAGTAGCGTTTGCAGATGTCTACGTATCGAAGCAATAGTGTTCTAATGCTTCTTAAATCCCCATATTACATCACATTTCTGTGTTTCATGATAAGATATAATATTCATTGAGAAGTGTCATGTATACCTCGTACTCCTTTCAAAAGAATGTAAATGCGACACTTCTTTGCTAGGAAATAGCGTTTGCAGATGTCTGCGTATAGTGGCATTAGAGTTCTAATGCTTCTCAAAACGCGATATCGCATCTCATTTCTATGTTTCATGATAAGATATAATATTCATTGTGCAGTGTTATGTATATCTCGTCTATACTTCAAATGGATGTAAATGCGACACTTCCTTGCTAGGAAATAGCGTTTGCAGATGTCTACGTATCGTGGCATTAGAGTTCTAATGCTTCTCAAAACGCGATATCGCTACTCATTACTATGTTTCATGATAATATATAATATTCATTGTGGAGTGTTATGTATACCTCTTATTCACTTCAAAAGAATGCAAATGCGAAACATCCTTGCTAGGATATAGCGTTTGCAGATGTCTACGTATCGAAGCAATAGAGTTCTAAATCTTTCTAATTCGCGATATCGCATCTCATTTCTATGTTTCATGATAAGATATAATATTCATTGTGGAGTGTTATGTATACCTCGTATTCGTTTCAAAAGAATGTAAATGCGACACTTCCTTGCTAGGAAGTAGCGTTTGCAGATGTCTACGTATCGAAGCAGTAGTGTTCTAATGCTTCTTAAATCGCGATATCGCCTCTCATTTCTATGTTTCATGACAATATATAATATTCATTGCGAAGTGTCATGTATACCTCGCATACAGTACAAATGAATGTGAATGCGACACTTCTTTGCTAGGAAATAGCGTTTGCAGATGTCTGCGTATAGTGGCATTAGAGTTCTAATGCTTCTCAAAACGCGATATCGCTACTCATTACTATGTTTCATGATAATATATAATATTCATTGTGGAGTGTCATGTATACCTCGCATACACTTAAAATGAATGTAAATGCGACACTTCCTTGCAAGGAAATAGCGTTTGCAGATGTCTCCGTATCGAAGCAATAGATTTCTAAAGCTTGCTAATTCGCGATATCGCATCTCATATCTATGTTTCATGATAATATATAATATTCTTTGCGAAGTTTCATGTATACCTCGCATACAATTCAAACGAATGTGAATGCGGCAGTTCCTTGCTAGGAAATAGCGTTTGCAGATGTCTACGTATCGTCGCATTAGAGGTCTAATGCTTCTCAAAACGCGAAATCGCTACTCATTACTATGTTTCATGATAATATATAATATTCATTGCGAAGTGCCATGTATACCTCGCATACACTTAAAATTAATGTAAATGCGACACTTCCTTGCTAGGAAATAGCGTTTGCAGATGTCTACGTATGGAAGTAATAGACATCTAAACTTCATAAATCGCGATATCGCATCTCATTTCTATGTTTCATGATAAGATATAATATTCATTGCGAAGTGTCATGTACACCTCGTACTCCTTTCAAAAGAATGTACATGCGACGCTTCCTTGCTAGGAAGTAGCGTTTGCAGATGTCTACGTATCGAAGCAATAGTGTTCTAATGCTTCTTAAATAGCCATATCGCATCACATTTCTATGTTTCATGATAAGATATAATATTCATTGCGAAGTATCATGTATACCTCGCATACACTTAAAATGAATGTAAATGCGACACTTCCTTGCAAGGAAATAGCGTTTGCAGATGTCTACGTATCGAAGCAATAGATTTCTAAAGCTTGCTAATTCGCGATATCGCATCTCATATCTATGTTTCATGATAATATATAATATTCATTGCGAAGTTTCATGTATACCACGCATACAATTCAAACGAATGTGAATGCGACAGTTCCTTGCAGGGAAATAGTGTTTGTAGATGTCTGCGTATAGTGGCATTAGAGTTCTAATGCTTCTCAAAACGCGATATCGCATCTCATTTCTATGTTTCATGACAATATATAATATTCATTGCGAAGTGCCATGTATACCTCTTATTCACTTCAAAAGAATGCAAATGCGAAACATCCTTGCTAGGATATAGCGTTTGCAGATGTGTACGTATCGAAGCAATAGAGTTCTAAATCTTTCTAATTCGCGATATCGCATCTCATATCTATGTTTCATGATAAGATATAATATTCATTGCGAAGTGTCATGTACACCTCGTACTCCTTTCAAAAGAATGTACATGCGACGCTTCCTTGCTAGGAAGTAGCGTTTGCAGATGTCTACGTATCGAAGCAATACAGTTCCAATGCTTCTTAAATCGAGATATCGCACCTCATTTCTATGTTTCATGATAAGATATAATATTCATTGTGTAGTGTAATGCTTATCTCATCTATACTTCAAATGAATGTAAATGCGACACTTCCTTGCTAGGAAATAGCGTTTGCAGATGTCTGCGTACAGTGGCATTAGAGTTCTAATGCTTCTCAAAACGCGATATCGCTACTCATTACTCTGTTTCATGACAATATATAATATTCATTGTGGAGTGTCATGTATACCTCGTATTCACTTCAATAGAATGTAAATGCGACACTTCCTTGCTAGGAAATAGCGTTTGCAGATGTCTACGTACCGAAGCAATAGATTTCTAAATCTTTCTAATTCGCGATATCGCATCTCATTTCTATGTTTCATGATAAGATATAATATTCATTGTGGAGTGTCATGTATACCTCGTATTCGTCTCAAAAGAATGTAAATGCGACACTTCCTTGCTAGGAAGTAGCGTTTGCAGATGTCTACGTATCGAAGCAGTAGAGTTCTAATGCTTCTTAAATCGCCATATTGCATCTCATTTCTATGTTTCATGGCAAGATATAATATTCATTGTGCAGTGTTATGTATATCTCGTCTATACCTCAAATGGATGTAAATGCGACACTTCCTTGCTAGGAAATAGCGTTTGCAGATGTCTACGTAATGTGGCATTAGAGTTCTAATGATTCTTAAATCGCGATATCGCATCTCATTTCCATGTTTCATGACAATATATAATATTCATTGCGAAGTGTCATGTATACCTCGCATACAATTCAAACGAAAGTGAGTGGGACAGTTCCTTGCTGGGAAATAGTGTTTGGAGATGTCTACGTATCGAAGCAATAGTGTTCTAATGCTTCTTAAAGTGGGATATCGCATTCCATTTCTATGTTTCATGACAATATATAATATTCATTGCGAAGTGTCATGTATACCTCGCATACACTTAAAATGAATGTAAATGCGGCACTTCCTTGCTAGGATATAGCGTTTGCAGATGACTGCGTATCGTGGCATTAGAGTTCTAATGCTTCCCAAAACGCGATATCGCATATCATTTCTATGTTTCATGATAAGATATAATATTCAGAGTGCAGTGTTATGTATATCTCGTATTCACTTCAAAAGAATGTAAATGCGACACTTCCTTGCTAGGAAGTAGCGTTTGCAGATGTCTACGTATCGAAGCAATAGAGTTCTAATGCTTCTTAAATCGCCATATTACATCACATTTCTATGTTTCATGATAAGATATAATATTCATTGCGAAGTGTCATGTACACCTCGTACTCCTTTCAAAAGAATGTACATGCGACGCTTCCTTGCTAGGAAGTTGCGTTTGCAGATGTCTACGTATCGAAGTAATAGAGTTCTAATGCTTCTTAAATAGCCATATCGCATCTCATTTCTATGTTTCATGACAACATATAATATTCATTGCGAAGGGTCATGTATACCTCGCATACACTTAAAATGAATGTAAATGCGACACTTCCTTGCTAGGAAATAGCGTTTGCAGATGTCTGCGTATAGTGGCATTAGAGTTCTAATGCTTCTCAAAACGCGATATCGCATCTCATTTCTATGTTTCATGATAAGATACAATAATCATTGTGCAGTGTTATGTATATCTCGTGTATACTTCAAATGGATGTAAATGCGACACTTCCATGCTAGGAAATAGCGTTTGCAGATGTCTACGTATCGTGGCATTAGAGTTCTAATGATTCTTAAATAGCGATATCGCATCTCATTTCTATGTTTCATGACAATATATAAAATTCATTGCGAAGTGTCATGTATACCTCGCATACAATTCAAACGAATGTGAGTGGGACAGTTCCTTGCTGGGAAATAGTGTTTGGAGATGTCTACGTATCGAAGCAATAGTGTTCTAATGCTTCTTAAATCGCGATATCGCTACTCATTACTATGTTTCATGATAATATATAATATTCGTTGTGGAGTGTTATGTATACCTCTTATTCACTTCAAAAGAATGCAAATGCGAAACATCCTTGCTAGGATATAGCGTTTGCAGATGTCTACGTATCGAAGCAATAGAGTTCTAAATAATTCTAATTCGCGATATCGCATCTCATTTCTATGTTTCATGATAAGATATAATATTCATTGTGGAGTGTTATGTATACCTCGTATTCGTTTCAAAAGAATGTAAATGCGACACTTCCTAGCTAGGAAGTAGCGTTTGCAGATGTCTACGGATCGAAGCAATAGTGTTCTAATGCTTCTTAAATCGCGATATCGCATCTCATTCCTATGTTTCATGACAATATATAATATTCATTGCGAAGTGTCATGTATACCTCGCATACACTTAAAATGAATGTAAATGCGACACTTCCTTGCAAGGAAATAGCGTTTGCAGATGTCTACGTATCGAAGCAATAGATTTCGAAAGCTTGCTAATTCGCGATATCGCATCTCATATCTATGTTTCATGATAATATATAATATTCATTGCGAAGTTTCATGTATACCTCGCATACAATTCAAACCAATGTGAATGCGACAGTTCCTTGCAGGGAAATAGTGTTTGTAGATGTCTTCGTATCTAAGCAACAGGGTTCTAATGCGTCTTAAATCGTCATATCGCATCTCATTTGTATGTTTCATGATAAGATATGATATTCATTGTGGAGTGTTATGTATACCTCGTATTCACTTCAAAAGAATGTAAATGCGACACTTCCTTGCTAGGAAATAGCGTTTGCAGATGTCTGCGTACCGAAGCAGTAGATTTCTAATGCTTCTTAAATCGCCATATTGCATCTCATTTCTATGTTTCATGACAACATATAATATTCATTGCGAAGGGTCATGTATACCTCGCATACACTTAAAATGAATGTAAATGCGACACTTCCCTGCTAGGAAATAGCGTTTGCAGATGTCTGCGTATAGTGGCATTAGAGTTCTAATGCTTCTCAAAACGCGATATCGCATCTCATTTCTATGTTTCATGATAAGATATAATAATCATTGTGCAGTGTTATGTATATCTCGTCTATACTTCAAATGGATGTAAATGCGACACTTCCTTGCTAGGAAATAGCGTTTGCAGATGTCTACGTATCGTGGCATTAGAGTTCTAATGCTTCTCAAAACGCGATATCGCTACTCATTACTTTGTTTCATGATAATATATAATATTCATTGTGGAGTGTCATGTATACCTCGTGTTCCTTTCAAAAGAATGTAAATGCTACACATCCTTGCTACGAAGTAGCGTTTGCAGATGTCAACGTATCGAAGCAATAGAGTTCTAATGCTTCTCAAATCGCCATATCGCATCTCATTTCTATGTTTCATGATAAGATATAATATTCAATGTGCAGTGTTATGTATACCTCGTACTCACTTCAAAAGAATGTAAATGCGACACTTCCTTGCTAGGAAATAGCGTTTGCAGATGTCTACGTATCGTAGCATTAGTGCTCTAATGCTTCTCAAAACGCGACATCGTTGCTCATTTCTATGCTTCATGATAGTATATGATATTCATTGCGTAGTGTGATGTGTATATCGCATACACTTCAAATGAATGTAAATGCGACACTTCCTTGCTAGGAAATAGCGTTTGCAGATGTCTACGTATCGAAGCAATAGAAATCTAATGCTTCATAAATCGCCATATCGCATCTCATTTCTATGTTTCATGATAATATATAATATTCATTGCGAAGTGTCATGTATACCTCGCATACACTTCAAATGAATGTGAACGCGACAGTTCCTTGCTAGGAAATAGCGTTTGCAGATGTCTACGTATCGTAGCATTAGTGCTCTAATGCTTCTCAAAACGCGACATCGTTGCTCATTTCTATGCTTCATGATAGTATATGATATTCATTGCGTAGTGTGATGTGTATATCGCATACACTTCAAATGAATGTAAATGCGACACTTCCTTGCTAGGAAATAGCGTTTGCAGATGTCTACGTATCGAAGCAATAGAAATCTAATGCTTCATAAATCGCCATATCGCATCTCATTTCTATGTTTCATGATAATATATAATATTCATTGCGAAGTGTCATGTATACCTCGCATACACTTCAAATGAATGTGAACGCGACAGTTCCTTGCTAGGAAATAGCATTTGCAGATGTCTACGCATCGAAGCAATAGTGTTCTAATGCTTCTAAAATCGCGATATCGCATCCCATTTCTATGTTTCATGATAGGATATAATATTCATTGTGCAATGTTATGTATACCTCGTATTCACTTCAAAAGGATGTAAATGCGACACTTCCTTGATAGGATGTTTCGTTTACAGATGTCTACGTATCGAAGCAATAGATTTCTAATGCTTCTTAAATCTTCATATCGCATCTCATTTCTATGTTTTATGATAAGCTATAATATTCATTGCGAAGTGCCATGTATACCTCGTATTCCTTTCAAAAGATTGTTAATGCGACTCTTCCTTGCTAGGAGGTAGCGTTTGCAGATGTCTACGTATCGAACCAATAGATTTCTAATGCTTCTTAAATCGCCCTATCGCATATCATTTCTATGTTTCTTGATAAGATATAATATTCATTGTGCAGTGTTATGTATATCTCGTCTATACTTCAAATGAATGTAAATGCGACACTTCCTTGCTAGGAAATAGGGTTTGCAGATGTTTACGTATCTAAGCAATAGAGTTCTAATGCTTCTTAAATCGTCATATCGCATCCCATTTCTACGTTGCCTGATAAGATATAATATTCATTGTGCAGTGTTATGTATATCTGGTCTATACTTCAAACGGATGTAAATACGACACTTCCTTGCTAGGAAATAGCGTTTACAGATGTCTTCTTTTCGTGGCATTAGTGCTCTATTGCTTCTCAAAACGCAATATCGCTTCTCATTACTATGTTTCATGATAATATATAATTTTCATTGCGAAGTGTTATCTGTACCTCGTATTCACTTCAAATGAATGTAAACGCGACACTTCTTTGCCAGGAAATAGCGTTTGCAGATGTCTATGTATCGTACCATTAGAGATCTAATGCTTCTCAAAACGCGATATCGCTTCTCATTACCATGTTTCATTGTAATATATATTATTCATTGTGGAGTGTTATGTATACCTCGTATTCACTTCAAAAGAATGTAAATGCGACACTTCCTTGCTAGGAAATAGCTTTTGCAGATGTCTACGTATCGAAGCAATAGGAATCTAATGCTTCTTATATCGCCATATCGCATCTCATTTCTATGTTTCATGACAATATATAATATTCACTGCGAAGTGTCATGTATACCTCGCATACACATCAAATGAATGTAAATGCGACACTTCCTTGCTAGGAAGTAGCGTTGGCAGATGTCTACGTATCGAAGCAATAGACATCTAATGCTTCATAAATCGCCATATCGCATCTCATTTCTATGTTTCATGATAAGATATAATATTCATTGCGAAGTGTTATGTATACCTCGTACTCACTTCAAAAGAATGTAAATGCGACACTTCCTTGCAAGGTAGTAGCCTTTGCAGATGTCTACGTATCGGAGCAATAGATTTCTAAATCTTGCTAATTCGCGATATCGAATCTCATATCTATGTTTCATGATAATTTATAATATTCATTGCGAAGTGTCATGTATGCCTCGCATACACTTCAAATGAATGTGAATGCGACAGTTCCTCGCTAGGAAATAGCGTTTGCAGATATCTACGTATCGAAGCAATAGAGTCCTAAAGCTTCTTAAATCGCGATATCGCATTTCATTTCTATGTTTCATGATAAGATATAATATTCATTGCGAAGTGTAATGTATACCTCGTATTTCTTTCAAAAGAATGTAAATGCGACACTTCCTTCCTAGTAAGTAGCGCTTGCAGATGTCTGCTTATCGTAGCATTAGTGTTACAATGCTTCTCAAAACGCGATATCGCTACTCATTTCTATGTTTGATGATAAGATATAATATTCATTTGGCAGTGTTATGTATACCCCGAATTCACTTCAAAAGAATGTAAATGCTGCAATTCCTTGCTAGGAAATAGCGTTTGCATATGTCCACGTATCGAAGCAATAGGTTTCCAAAGCTTGCTAATACGCGATATCGCATCTCATATATATGTTTCATGATAATATATAATATTCATTGCGAAGTGTCATGTATACCTCGCATACACTTCAAATTAATGTGAATGCGACAGTTCCGTGCTAGGAAACAGCGTTTGCATATGTCTACGTATCGAAGCAATAGATTTCTAAAGCTTGCTAATTTCCGATATCGCATCTCATATCTATTTTTCATGATAATATATAATATTCATTGCGAAGTGTCATGATTACATCGCATACACATCAAATGAATGTGAATGCGACAGATCCTTGCTAGGAAATAGTGTTTGCAGATATCTACGTATCGAAGCAATAGAGTTCTAAAGCTTATTATATCGCGATATCGCATCTCATTTCTATGTTTCATGATAATATATAATATTCTTTGTGGAGTGTTATGTATACCTCGTATTCCTTTCAAAAGAATGTAAGTGCGACACTTCCTTGTTAGGAAGTAGCGATTGCAGATGTCTACGTATCGCAGCAATAGAGTTCTAATGCTTCTCAAAACGCGATATCGCTACTCAATGCTATGTTTCATAATAATATATAACATTCATTGTGGAGTGTTATGTATACCTCGTATTCACTTCAAAAGAATGTAAATGCGACACTTCCTTGCCAGGAAATAGCGTTTGCAGATGTCTACGTATCGTAGCATTAGAGTTCTAATGCTTCTCAAAACGCGATATCGCATCTCATTTCTATGTTTCATGATAATATATAATATTCATTGTGGAGTGTTATGTATACCTCGTATTCATTTCAATACAATGTAAATGCGACACTTCCTTGCTAGGAAATAGCGTTTGCAGATGTAAACGTATCGAAGCAATAGATTTCTAAAGCTTGCTAATTCGCGATATCGAATCTCATATCTGCGTTTCATGATAATATATAATATTCATTGCGAAGTTTCATGTGTACCTCGCATACAATTCAAACGAATGTAAATGCGACACTTCCTTGCTAGGAAGTAGCGTTTGCGGATGTCTACGTATCGTGGCATTAGTGTTCTAATGCTTCTCAAAACGCGATATCGCATCTCATATCTATGTTTCATGATAATATATAATATTCATTGTGGAGTGTTATGTATACCTCGTATTCATTTCAATAGAATGTAAATGCGACACTTCCTTGCTAGGAAATAGCGTTTGCAGATGTGTACGTATCGAAGCAATAGATTTCTAAAGCTTGCTAATTCGCGATATCGAATCTCATATCTGCGTTTTATGATAATATATAATATTCATTGCGAAGTTTCATGTGTACCTCGCATACAAATCAAACGAATGTGAATGCGACAGTTCCTTGCTAGGAAATAGTGATTGCTGATGTCTACGTATCGCAGCAATAGAGTTCTAATGCTTCTCAAAACGCGATATCGCTACTCAATGCTATGTTTCATAATAATATATAACATTCATTGTGGAGTGTTATGTATACCTCGTATTCACTTCAAAAGAATGTAAGTGCGACACTTCCTTGCTAGGAAGTAGCGTTGGCAGATGTCTACGTATCGGAGCAATAGATTTCTAAATCTTGCTAATTCGCGATATCGAATCTCATATCTATGTTTCATGATAATTTATAATATTCATTGCGAAGTGTCATGTATGCCTCGCATACACTTCAAATGAATGTGAATGCGACAGTTCCTCGCTAGGAAATAGCGTTTGCAGATATCTACGTATCGAAGCAATAGAGTCCTAAAGCTTCTTAAATCGCGATATCGCATTTCATTTCTATGTTTCATGATAAGATATAATATTCATTGCGAAGTGTAATGTATACCTCGTATTTCTTTCAAAAGAATGTAAATGCGACACTTCCTTCCTAGTAAGTAGCGCTTGCAGATGTCTGCTTATCGTAGCATTAGTGTTACAATGCTTCTCAAAACGCGATATCGCTACTCATTTCTATGTTTGATGATAAGATATAATATTCATTTGGCAGTGTTATGTATACCCCGAATTCACTTCAAAAGAATGTAAATGCTGCAATTCCTTGCTAGGAAATAGCGTTTGCATATGTCCACGTATCGAAGCAATAGGTTTCCAAAGCTTGCTAATACGCGATATCGCATCTCATATATATGTTTCATGATAATATATAATATTCATTGCGAAGTGTCATGTATACCTCGCATACACTTCAAATTAATGTGAATGCGACAGTTCCGTGCTAGGAAACAGCGTTTGCATATGTCTACGTATCGAAGCAATAGATTTCTAAAGCTTGCTAATTTCCGATATCGCATCTCATATCTATTTTTCATGATAATATATAATATTCATTGTGAAGTGTCATGATTACATCGCATACACATCAAATGAATGTGAATGCGACAGATCCTTGCTAGGAAATAGTGTTTGCAGATATCTACGTATCGAAGCAATAGAGTTCTAAAGCTTATTATATCGCGATATCGCATCTCATTTCTATGTTTCATGATAATATATAATATTCTTTGTGGAGTGTTATGTATACCTCGTATTCCTTTCAAAAGAATGTAAGTGCGACACTTCCTTGTTAGGAAGTAGCGATTGCAGATGTCTACGTATCGCAGCAATAGAGTTCTAATGCTTCTCAAAACGCGATATCGCTACTCAATGCTATGTTTCATAATAATATATAACATTCATTGTGGAGTGTTATGTATACCTCGTATTCACTTCAAAAGAATGTAAATGCGACACTTCCTTGCCAGGAAATAGCGTTTGCAGATGTCTACGTATCGTAGCATTAGAGTTCTAATGCTTCTCAAAACGCGATATCGCATCTCATTTCTATGTTTCATGATAATATATAATATTCATTGTGGAGTGTTATGTATACCTCGTATTCATTTCAATACAATGTAAATGCGACACTTCCTTGCTAGGAAATAGCGTTTGCAGATGTAAACGTATCGAAGCAATAGATTTCTAAAGCTTGCTAATTCGCGATATCGAATCTCATATCTGCGTTTCATGATAATATATAATATTCATTGCGAAGTTTCATGTGTACCTCGCATACAATTCAAACGAATGTAAATGCGACACTTCCTTGCTAGGAAGTAGCGTTTGCGGATGTCTACGTATCGTGGCATTAGTGTTCTAATGCTTCTCAAAACGCGATATCGCATCTCATATCTATGTTTCATGATAATATATAATATTCATTGTGGAGTGTTATGTATACCTCGTATTCATTTCAATAGAATGTAAATGCGACACTTCCTTGCTAGGAAATAGCGTTTGCAGATGTGTACGTATCGAAGCAATAGATTTCTAAAGCTTGCTAATTCGCGATATCGAATCTCATATCTGCGTTTTATGATAATATATAATATTCATTGCGAAGTTTCATGTGTACCTCGCATACAAATCAAACGAATGTGAATGCGACAGTTCCTTGCTAGGAAATAGTGATTGCTGATGTCTACGTATCGCAGCAATAGAGTTCTAATGCTTCTCAAAACGCGATATCGCTACTCAATGCTATGTTTCATAATAATATATAACATTCATTGTGGAGTGTTATGTATACCTCGTATTCACTTCAAAAGAATGTAAGTGCGACACTTCCTTGCTAGGAAGTAGCGTTGGCAGATGTCTACGTATCGAAGCAATAGACATCTAATGCTTCATAAATCGCCATATCGCATCTCATTTCTATGCTTCGTGATAAGATATAATATTCATTGCGAAGTGTTATGTATACCTCGTATTCACTTCAAAAGAATGTAAATGCGACACTTCCTTGCAAGGTAATAGCATTTGCAGATGTCTACGTATCGAAGCAATAGATTTCTAAATCTTGCTAATTCGCGATATCGAATCTCATATCTATGTTAAATGATAATTTATAATATTCATTGCGAAATGTCATGTATACCTCGCATACACTTCAACTGAATGTGAATGCGACAGTTCCTTGCAAGGAAATAGTGATTGCTGATGTCTACGTATCGAAGCAATAGACATCTAATGCTTCATAAATCGCGATATCGCATCTCATTTCTATGTTTCATGATAAGATATAATATTCACAGTGCAGTGTTATGTATACCTCGTATTCACTTCAAAAGAATGTAAACGCGACACTTCCATGCTAGGAAATAGCGTTTGCAGATGTCTACGTATCGAAGCAATAGAGTTCTAATGCTTCTTAAATCGCGATATCGCACCTCATTTCTATGTTTCATGATAAGATATAATATTCATTGTGCAGAGTTATGTATATCTCGTCTATACTTCAAATGAATGTAAATGCGACACTTCCTTGCTAGGAAGTAGCGTTTGCAGATGTCTACGTATCGAAGCAATAGTGTTCTAATTTTTCTTAAATCGCGGTATCGCATCCCATTTCTATGTTTCATGATAAGATATAATGTTCATTGTGCAGTGCTATGTATACCTCGTATTCACTTCAAAAGAATATAAATGCCACACTTCCTTGCTAGGAAATAGCGTTTGCAGATGTATACGTATCGAAGCAATAGTTTTCTAATGCTTCTTAAATCGTCATATCGCATCTCATATCTACATTTCACGATAAGATATAGTATTCACTGCGAAGTGTCATGTATACCTCGTATTCCTTTCAAAAGAATGTAAATGCGACACTTCCTTGCTAGGATGTAGCGATTGCAGATGTATACGTATCGAAGCAATAGGGATCTAATGCTTCTTAAATCGCCATATCGCTTCTCATTTCTACGTTTCATGATAATATATAATATTCACTGCGAAGTGTCATGTACACCTCGTACTCCTTTCAAAAGAATGTACATGCGACGCTTCCTTGCTAGGAAGTAGCGTTTGCAGATGTCTACGTATCGAAGCAATAGAGTTCTAATGCTTCTTAAATAGCCATATCGCATCTCATTTCTATGTTTCATGATAAGATATAATATTCATTGTGCAGTGTTATGTATATTCCGTCTATACTTCAAATGGATGTAAATGCGACACTTCCTTGCTAGGAAATAGCGTTTGCAGATGTCTACGTAACGTGGCATTAGAGTTCTAATGCTTCTCAAAACGCGATATCGCTACTCATTACTTTGTTTCATGATAATATATAATATTCATTGTGGAGTGTTATGTATACCTCGTATTCGTTTCAAGAGAATGTAAATTCGACACTTCCTTGCTAGGAAGTAGCGTTTGCAGATGTCTACGTTTCGAAGCAATAGTGTTCTAATTTTTCTTAAATCGCGGTATCGCATCCCATTTCTATGTTTCATGATAAGATATAATATTCATTGTGCAGTGCTATGTATACCTCGTATTCACTTAAAAGTATGTAAATGCGACACTTCCTTGCTAGGAAGTTGCGTTTGCAGATGTCTACGTATCGAAGCAAGAGTGTTCTAATGCTTCTTAAATCGTCATATCGCAACTCATTCCTATGTTTCATGATAATATATAATATTCATTGTGGAGTGTTATGTATACCTCGTATTCGTTTCAAAAGAATGTAAATGCGACACTTCCTTGCTAGGAAGTAGCGTTTGCTGATGTCTACGTATCGAAGCAGTAGTGTTCTAATGCTTCTTAAATCGCGATATCGCATCTCATTTCTATGTTTCATGACAATATATAATATTCATTGCGAAGTGTCATGTATACCTCGTATTCACTTCAAAAGAATGTAAACGCGACACTTCCTTGCTAGGAAATAGCGTTTGCAGATGTCTACGTATCGAAGCAATAGTGTTCTAAATCTTTCTAATTCGCGATATCGCATCTCATTTCTATGTTTCATGATAAGATATAATATTCATTGTGGAGTGTTATGTATACCTCGTATTCGTTTCAAAAGAATGTAAATGCGACACTTCCTTGCTAGGAAGTAGCGTTTGCAGATGTCTACGTATCGTGGCATTAGAGTTTAATGCTTCTCAAAACGCGATATCACTTCTCATTACTATGTTTCGCGATAATATATAATATTCATTGTGGAGTGTTATGTATACCTCGTATTCACTTCAAAAGAATATAAATGCCACACTTCCTTGCTAGGAAATAGCGTTTGCAGATGTCTACGTATCGAAGCAATAGTTTTCTAATGCTTCTTAAATCGACATATCGCATCTCATATCTACGTTTCACGATAAGATATAGTATTCACTCCGAAGTGTCATGTATACCTCGTATTCCTTTCAAAAGAATGTAAATGCGACACATAATTGCTAGGATGTAGCGATTGCAGATGTATACGTATCGAAGCAATAGGGATCTAATGCTTCTTAAATCGCCATATCGCTTCCCATTTCTACGTTTCATGATAATATATAATATTCACTGCGAAGTGTAATGTACACCTCGTACTCCTTTCAAAAGAATGTACATGCGACGCTTCCTTGCTAGGAAGCAGCGTTTGCAGATGTCTACGTATCGAAGCAATAGAGTTCTAATGCTTCTTAAATAGCCATATCGCATCTCATTTCTATGTTTCATGATAAGATATAATATTCATTGTGCAGTGTTATGTATATTCCGTCTATACTTCAAATGAATGTAAATGCGACACTTGCTTGCTAGGATATAGCGTTTGCAGATGTCTACATATCGAAGCAATAGAGTTCTAAATATTTCTAATTCGCGATATCGCATCTCATTTCTATGTCTCAT
This sequence comes from Xylocopa sonorina, assembly GCF_050948175.1. NCBI lineage: Eukaryota > Metazoa > Arthropoda > Insecta > Hymenoptera > Apidae > Xylocopa > Xylocopa sonorina. The sequence continues at coordinate 4,716,763 of NW_027490091.1, forward strand.
GATAAGATATAATATTCATTGTGGAGTGTTATGTATACCTCGTATTCGTTTCAAAAGAATGTAAATGCGACACTTCCTTACTAGGAAGTAGCGTTTGCAGATGTCTACGTATCGAAGCAATAGTGTTCTAAAGCTTCTTAAATCGCGATATCGCATCTCATTTCTATGTTTCATGACAATATATAATATTCATTGCGATGTGTCATGTATACCTCGCACACACTTAAAATGAATGTAAATGCGACACTTCCTTGCTAGGAAATAGCGTTTGCAGATGTCTATGTATCGAAGCAATAGAGTTCTAATGCTTCTTAAATTGAGATATCGCATCTCATTTCCATGTTTCATGGTGAAATACAATATTCATTGCGAAGTGTCATGTATACCTCGTATTCACATCAAAGGAATGAAAATGCGACGCTTCTTTGCCAGGAAATAGCGTCGGCAAATGACTAAGTATTTAATGAATAGAGCTCTCATGCTTCCTAAATCGCGATATCGCATCTCATTCCTATGTATCATGTAAGATATAACTTTCATTGCGAAGTGTCTTGTATACCTCGCATACATTTCAAATGAATGTAAATGAATCACTTCCTTCCTAGAAAATAGCGTTTGTAGAAGTCTCCGTATCGAAGCAATAGTGTTCTAATGCTTCAAAAAACGCGATATCGCAATTCATTTCTGTGATACAAGACAAGATATAATATTCATTGCGAAGTGTCATGTATACCTCATATTCCCTTCAAAAGAATGTAAATGCGACACTTCCTTGCTGGGAAGTAGCGTTTGCAGATGTCTACGTATCGAAGTAATAGACATCAAATGCTTCATATATCGCCATATCGCATCTCATTTCTATGTTTCATGATTATATATAATATTCACTGCGAAGTGTCATGTATACCTCGCATACTCTTCAAATGCATGTAAATGCGGCACTTCCTTGCTAGGAAATAGCGTTTGCAGATGTCTACGTATCGAAGCAGCAGTGTTCTAATGCTTCTTAAATCGCGATATCGCATCTCATTTCTATGTTTCATGATAATATATAATATTCATTGTGCAGTGTTATGTATATCTCGTCTATACTACAAGTGAATGTAAATGCGACACTTCCTTGCTAGGAAATAGGGTTTGCAGATGTCTACGTATCGAAGCAATAGAGTACTGATGCTTCTCAAAACGCGATATCGCTACTCATTACTATGATCCATGATAATATATAATATTCATTGTGCAGTGTTATGTATATTTCGATTATACTACAAATGAATGTAAATGCGACACTTCCTTGCTAGGAAATAGCATTTGCAGATGTCTTCGTATCGTAGCGTTAGAGGTCTAATGCTTCTCAAAACGCGATATCGCTTCGCATTTTTATGTTTCATGATAATATATAATATTCATTGCGGAGTGCCATGTATATCTCGCATACACTTCAAATGAATGTGAATGTGACAGTTCCTTGCTAGGATGTAGTGTTTGCAGATGTCTACATATCGAACCAATAGATTTCTAATGCTTCTTAAATCGCCATATCGCATCTCATTTCTATGTTTTATGATAAGATATAATCTTCATTGTGCAGTGTTATGTATACCTCGCATACACCTAAAATGAATGTAAATGCGACACTTCCTTGCTAGGAAATAGCGTTTGCAGATGTCTACGTATCGAAGCAATAGGCTTCTAATGCTTCTTAAATCGCGATATCGCACCTCATTTCTATGTTTCGTGATAAGATATAATATTCATTGCGAAGTGACATGTATACCTCGTATTCCTTGCAAAAGAATGTAAATGCGACACTTCCTTGCTAGGAAGTAGCGTTTGCAGATGTCTACGTACCGAAGCAATAGTGTTCTAATGTTTCTTAAATCGTCATATCGCATCTCATTTCTATGTTTCATGATAAGCTATAATATTCATTGCGATGTGTCATGTATACCTCGTATTCCTTTCAAAAGAATGTAAATGCGACACTTCCCTGCTAGGAAATAGCGTTGGCAGATATCTACGTATCGAAGCAATAGAGTTCTAATGCTTCTCAAAAAGCGATATCGCATTTCATTGCTATGTTTCATGATAAGATATAATATTCATTGTGCAGTGTTATGTATACCTCGTATTCACTTCAAAAGAATGTTAATGCGACACTTCCTTCCTAGGATGCAGCGTTTGCAGATGTCCACGTATCGAAGCAATAGTGTTCTAATGCTTCCTAAAACGCGGTATCGCCCCGCATATCTATGTTTCATGACAAGGTATAATATTCATTGTGCAGTGTTATGTATACCTCATATCCACTTCAAAAGATTGTAAATGCGACACTTCCATGCTAGGATATAGCGTTGGCGGATGTCTACGTATCGTACCAATAAATTTCTAATGCATCTTAAACGCGATATCGCATCTCACTTCTATGTTTTATGATAAGATATAATATTCATTGCGAAATGTCACATACACCTCGCATACAATTCAAAAGTATGTAAACGCGACACATCCTTCCTAGGAAATAGCGTTTGCAGATGTCTACGTATCGTAGCAATAGATTTCTAATGCTTCTTAAAACGCGATATCGCATCTCATTTCTATGTTTCATGATAAGATATAATATTCAATGCGAAATGTCACTTGTACCTCGCATATACTTCAAAAGAATATAAATGCGACACTTCTTTCCTAGGAAATAGCGTTTGCAGATGTCTATGTATCGAAGCAATGGAGTTCTAACGCTTCTTCTAACACGATATCGCATCTCTTTTCTATGTTTCATGATAAGATATAGTGTTCATTGCGAAATTTCATGTATACCTCGTAATCACTTCGAAAGAATGTAAACGCGACACTTCCTTGCTAGGAAATGTCGTTTGCAGATGTCTACGTGTCGTAGCAATAGTATTCTAAAGCTTCTTAAATCGCGATATCCCTCGTAATTTCTATCTTTCATGACAAGATATAATATTCATTGCGAAGTGTCATGTATACCTCGTATTCACCTAAAAAGAATTAAATGCGACACTTCCTTGCTTGGTAATAGCGTTTGCAGATGTTTACGTATCGTAGCAATAGAGTTCTAATGCTTCTAAAAACGCGATATCGCATCTCTTTTCTATGATTCATGATAAGATATAATATTCATCACGAAAAGTCACTTATTCCTCGCATACACTTCAAACGAATGTAATTGCGACACTTCCTTGCTAGGAAATAGTGTTTGCAGATTTCTACGTATTGATGCAATGGAGTTCTAATGCTTCTTCTAACGGGATATCGCATCTCTTTTCTGTGTTTCGTGATAAGGTATAATATTCATTTCGATGTGTCATGTATACCTGGTATTCACTTCAAAAGAAAGTAAATCCGACACTGCCTTCCTAGGAAATAGCGTTTGCAGATGTCTACGTATCGTAGCAGTAGTGTTCAAATGCTTCTTAAAACGCGATATCGCATCTCATTTCTATGTTTCATAATATGGTATAATATTCATTGGGAAGTGTCATGTACACCTCGTATTCACTTCGAAAGAATGTAAATGCGACACTTCCTTGCTAGGAAATAGCGTTAGCAGATGTCTGCGTATCGTAGCAATAATGTTCTAATGCTTCTTAAGACGCGATATCGCATCTCATTTCTATTTTTCACAATAAGATATAATATTCAATGCGAAGTGTCATGTATACCTCGTATTCACTTGAAAAGAATGTAAATGCGACAATTCCTTGCTAGGAAATAACATTTGCCGGTGTCTACGTATCGTAGAAATAGATTTCAAGTGCTTCTTAAATCGCGATATCGCATCTCATTTCTATGTTTCATGATAAGATATAGTATTCATTGCGAAATTTCATGTATACCTCGTAATCACTTCGAAAGAATGTAAACGCGACACTTCCTTGCTAGGAAATGTCGTTTGCAGGTGCCTACGTATCGTAGCAATAGAGTTCTAATGCTCCCTAAAACGCGATATCTCATCTCATTTCTATGTTTCCCGATAATATATAATATTCATTGCGAAATGTCACTCATACCTCGCATACACTTCAAACCAATGTAATTGCGACACTTCCTTGCTAGGAAATAGTGTTTGCAGATGTCTACGTATCGAAGCAATGGAGTTCTAATGCTTCTTATAACGGGACATCGCATCCCTTTTCTGTGCTTCGTGATAAGGTATAATATTCATTTCGAAGTGTCATGTATACCTCGTATTCACTTCAAAAGAAAGTAAATCCGACACTTCCTTCCTAGGAAATAGCGTTTGCAGATGTCTACGTATCTTAGCCGTAGTGTTCAAATGCTTCTTAAAACGCGATATCGCATCTCATTCCTATGTTTCATAATATGGTATAATATTCATAGCGAAGTGTCATGTATAAATCGTACTCACTTCAAAAGAATGTAAATGCGACACTTCCTTGCTAGGAAATAGCGTTTGCAGATGTCTAGGTATCGTAGCAATAGATTTCTAATGCTTCTTGAAACGCGATATCGCATCTCACTTCTATGTTTCATGATGAGAAATAACATTCATTGCGAAATGTCACTTATACCTCGCATACACATCAAAAGAATGTAAATGCGACACCTCTTTCCTAGGAAATAGCGTTTGCAGATGTCTACGTATCGAAGCAATAGAGTTCTAACGCTTCTTCTAATACGATATTGCATCTCTTTTCTATGTTTCATGGTAAGATATAGTATTCATTGCGAAATTTCATGTATACCTCGTAATCACTTCGAAAGAATGTAAACGCGACACTTCCTTGCTAGGAAATGTCGTTTGCAGATGTCTACGTATCGTAGCAATAGAATTCTAAAGCTTCTTAAATCGCGATATCGCATCTCATTTCTATGTTTCATGATAAGATATAATATTCATTGTGCAGTGTTACGTATACCTCGTATTCATTTGAAAAGAATGTAAATGCGACACTTCCTTGCCAGGAAGTAGCGTTTGCTGATGTCACCGTATCGAAGCAGTAGAGTTCTAATGCTTCTTAAATCGTCATATCGCATCCCATTTCTACGTTTCCCGATAAGATATAATATTCATTGCGAAGTGCCATGTATACCTCGTATTCCTTTCAAAGGAATGTAAATGCGACACTTCCTTTCTAGGAAGTAGCGTTTGCAGATGTCTACGTATCGAAGCAATAGAGTTCTAATGCTTCTAAATCGCGATATCGCACCTCATTTCTATGTTTCATGATAAGATATAATATTCATTGTGTAGTGTTATGTTTATCTCATCTATACTTCAAATGAATGTAAATGCGACACTTCCTTGCTAGGAAATAGCGTTTGCAGGTGTCTGCGTATCGTGGCAGTAGAGTTCTAATGCTTCTCAAAACGCGATATCGCATCTCATTTCTATGTTTCATGACAATATATAATATTCATTGCGAAGGGTCATGTATACCTCGCATACACTTAAAATGAATGTAAATGCGACACTTCGTTGCTAGGAAATAGCGTTTGCAAATGTCTACGTATCGAAGCAATAGATTTCTAACGCTTGCTAATTCGCGATATTGCATCTCATATCTATGTTTCATGATAATATATAATATTCGATGCGAAGTTTCATGTATACCTCGCATACAATTCAAACGAATGTGAATGCAAGAGTTCCTTGCTGGGAAATAGTGTTTGCAGATGTCTACGTATCGGAGCAATAGAGTTCTAATGCTTCATAAATCGTCATATCGCATCGCATTTCTATGCTTCATGATAAGATATAATATTCATTGCGAAGTGTCATGTATACCTCGCATACACTTAAAATGAATGTAAATGCGACACTTCCTTGCTAGGAAATAGCGTTTGCAGGTGGCTACGTATCGAAACAATAGATTTCTAAAGCTTGCTAATTCGCGATATCGCATCTCATATCTATGTTTCATGATAATATATAATATTCATTGCGAAGTTTCATGTATACCTCGCATACAATTCAAACGAATTTGAATGCGACAGTTCCTTGCTGGGAAATAGTGTTTGCAGATGTCTACGTATTGAAGCAGTAGATTTCTAATGCTTCTTAAATCGTCATATCGCATCTCATTTCTATGTTTCATGATAAGATATAATACTCATTGTGGAGTGTTATGTATATCTCGTCTATACTTCGAATGAATGTGAATGCGACACTTCCTTGCAAGGAAATAGCGTTTGCAGATGTCTACGTATCGTGGCATTAGAGTTCTAATGCTTCTCAAATCGCGATATCGCTACTCATTACTTCGTTTCATGATAATATATAATATTCATTGTGGAGTGTTATGTATACCTCGTATACATTTCAATAGAATGTAAATGCGACAATTCCTTGCTAGGAAATAGCGTTTGCAGATGTCTACGTATCGTAGCAATTGAGTTCCAATGCTTCTTAAATCGCCATTTCGCATCCCATTTCTATGTTTCACGATAAGATATAATATTCATTGTGCAGTGTTATGTATACCTCGCATTCACCTCAAAAGAATGTCAATGCGACACTTCCTTGCTAGGAAATAGCGTTTGCAGATGTCTACGTATCGAGGCAAGAGAGTTCTAAACTAGTTAATTCGCTATATCGCACCTCATTTCTATGTTTCATGATAATATATAATATTCATTGCGAAGTGCCATGTATACCTCGCATACACTTCAAATGAATGTAAATGCGACACTTCCTTGCTAGGAAATAGCGTTTGCAGATGTCTACGTATCGAAGCAATAGCGTTCTAATGCTTCTTTAATCCCGATATCGCATCTCATATCTATGTTTGGTGATAATATATTATATTCATTGCGAAGTGTCATGTATACCTCGCATACACTTCAAATGAATGTGAATGCGACAGTTCCTTGCTAGGAAATAGTGTTTGCAGATTTCTAGTATCGAAGCAATGGAGTTCTAAAGCTTCTTAGATCGCGATATCGCATCTCATTTCTATGTTTCATGATAAGATATAATATTCATTGTGCAGTGTTATGTATACCTTGTATTCACTTCAAAGGAATGTAAATGCGACACTTCCTTGCTAGGACGTAGTTTTGCAGATGTCTACGTGTTCGAAGCAATAGAGTTCTAATCGTCATACCGCATCTCATGTCCATGTTTCATGATAAGATATAATATTCATTGCGGAATGTCATGTATACCTCGTATTTCTTTCAAATGAATGTAAATGCGACACTTCCTTGCTCGGCAGTAGCGTTTGCAGATGTCTACGTATCGAAGCAATAGTGTCCTAATGCTTCTTAAATCGCCATTTTGCTTTTCAATTCTATGTTTCATGATAATATATAATATTCACTGCGAAGTGTCATGTATACCTCGCATACACTTCAAATGAATGTAAATGCGACACTTCCTTGCTAGGAAATAGCGTTTGCAGATGTCTACGTATCGAAGCAATAACTTTCCATTGCTTCTTAAATCGCGATATCGCATCTCATTTCTAAGTTTCATGATAAGATATAAAATTCATTGTGCTGTGTTATGAATACCTCGTATTCACTTCAAAAGAATGTAAATGCGACACTTCCTTGCTTGGAAATAGCGTTTGCAGATGTCTACGTATCGAAGCAATAGGTATCTAATACTTCTTAAATCGCCATATCGCTTCTCATTTCTATGTTTCATGATAATATATAATATTCACTGCGAAGTGTCATGTATACCTCGCATACACTTCAAATGAATGTGAATGCGATAATTCCTTGCTAGGAAATAGTGTTTGCAGATTTCTAGTATCGAAGCAATGGAGTTCTAAAGCTTCTTAAATCGCGATATCGCATCTCATTTCTAAGTTTCATGATAAGATATAATATTCATTGCGAAGTGTCATGTATACCTCGCATACACTTCAAATGAATGTGAATGCGACAATTCCTTGCTAGGAAGTAGTTTTGCAGATTTCTAGTATCGAAGCAATGGAGTTCTAAAGCTTCTTAAATCACGATATCGCATCTCATTTCTATGTCTCATGATAAGATATAATATTCATTGTGCAGTGTTATGTATACCTCGCATACACTTCAAATGAATGTGAATGCGATAATTCCTTGCTAGGATATAATGTTTGCAGATTTCTAGTATCGAAGCAATGGAGTTCTAAAGCTTCTTAAATCGCGATATCGCATCTCATTTCTATGTTTCATGATAAGATATAATATTCATTGTGCAGTGTTATGAATACCTCGTATTCACTTCAAAGGAATGTAAATGCGACACATCCTTGCTAGGAAATAGCGTTTGCAGATGTCTACGTATCGTAGCAATAGAGTTCTACCGGTTCTTAAAACGCGATACCGCATCTCATTTCTTTGTTTCATGATAAGAAATAATATTCATTGCGAAGTGTCATCTATACCTCGTATTCCTTTCAAAAGAATGTAAATGCGACACTTCCTTGCTAGGAAGTAGCGTTTGTAGATGTCTACGTATCGAAGCAATGGAATTCAAAGCTTCTTAAATCGTCATATCGCATCTCATTGCTATGTTTCATGACAAGATATAATATTCAATGCCTAGTGTCACGTATAAGTCGTATTCCTTTCAAAAGAATGTAAAAGTGACACTTCCTTGCTATTATATAGCGTTTGCAATTGTCTACGTATCGTAGCAATTGTGATCTAATGCTTCTTAAAACGCAATATCGCATCTCATTTCTATGTTTCATGATAAGATATAATATTCATTGCGAAGTGTCATGAATACCTCGTATTCACGTCAAAAGAATGTAAATGCTGCACCTCCTTGCTAGGAAATAGCGTTTGCTGATGTCACCGTATCGAAGCAGTAGAGTTCTAATGCTTCTTAAATCGTCATATCGCATCCCATTTCTACGTTTCCCGATAAGATATAATATTCATTGCGAAGTGCCATGTATACCTCGTATTCCTTTCAAAGGAATGTAAATGCGACACTTCCTTTCTAGGAAGTAGCGTTTGCAGATGTCTACGTATCGAAGCAATAGAGTTCTAATGCTTCTAAATCGCGATATCGCACCTCATTTCTATGTTTCATGATAAGATATAATATTCATTGTGTAGTGTTATGTTTATCTCATCTATACTTCAAATGAATGTAAATGCGACACTTCCTTGCTAGGAAATAGCGTTTGCAGGTGTCTGCGTATCGTGGCAGTAGAGTTCTAATGCTTCTCAAAACGCGATATCGCATCTCATTTCTATGTTTCATGACAATATATAATATTCATTGCGAAGGGTCATGTATACCTCGCATACACTTAAAATGAATGTAAATGCGACACTTCGTTGCTAGGAAATAGCGTTTGCAAATGTCTACGTATCGAAGCAATAGATTTCTAACGCTTGCTAATTCGCGATATTGCATCTCATATCTATGTTTCATGATAATATATAATATTCGATGCGAAGTTTCATGTATACCTCGCATACAATTCAAACGAATGTGAATGCAAGAGTTCCTTGCTGGGAAATAGTGTTTGCAGATGTCTACGTATCGGAGCAATAGAGTTCTAATGCTTCATAAATCGTCATATCGCATCGCATTTCTATGCTTCATGATAAGATATAATATTCATTGCGAAGTGTCATGTATACCTCGCATACACTTAAAATGAATGTAAATGCGACACTTCCTTGCTAGGAAATAGCGTTTGCAGGTGGCTACGTATCGAAACAATAGATTTCTAAAGCTTGCTAATTCGCGATATCGCATCTCATATCTATGTTTCATGATAATATATAATATTCATTGCGAAGTTTCATGTATACCTCGCATACAATTCAAACGAATGTGAATGCGACAGTTCCTTGCTGGGAAATAGTGTTTGCAGATGTCTACGTATTGAAGCAGTAGATTTCTAATGCTTCTTAAATCGTCATATCGCATCTCATTTCTATGTTTCATGATAAGATATAATACTCATTGTGGAGTGTTATGTATATCTCGTCTATACTTCGAATGAATGTGAATGCGACACTTCCTTGCAAGGAAATAGCGTTTGCAGATGTCTACGTATCGTGGCATTAGAGTTCTAATGCTTCTCAAATCGCGATATCGCTACTCATTACTTCGTTTCATGATAATATATAATATTCATTGTGGAGTGTTATGTATACCTCGTATACATTTCAATAGAATGTAAATGCGACAATTACTTGCTAGGAAATAGCGTTTGCAGATGTCTACGTATCGTAGCAATTGAGTTCCAATGCTTCTTAAATCGCCATTTCGCATCCCATTTCTATGTTTCACGATAAGATATAATATTCATTGTGCAGTGTTATGTATACCTCGCATTCACCTCAAAAGAATGTCAATGCGACACTTCCTTGCTAGGAAATAGCGTTTGCAGATGTCTACGTATCGAGGCAAGAGAGTTCTAAACTAGTTAATTCGCTATATCGCACCTCATTTCTATGTTTCATGATAATATATAATATTCATTGCGAAGTGCCATGTATACCTCGCATACACTTCAAATGAATGTAAATGCGACACTTCCTTGCTAGGAAATAGCGTTTGCAGATGTCTACGTATCGAAGCAATAGCGTTCTAATGCTTCTTTAATCCCGATATCGCATCTCATATCTATGTTTGGTGATAATATATTATATTCATTGCGAAGTGTCATGTATACCTCGCATACACTTCAAATGAATGTGAATGCGACAGTTCCTTGCTAGGAAATAGTGTTTGCAGATTTCTAGTATCGAAGCAATGGAGTTCTAAAGCTTCTTAGATCGCGATATCGCATCTCATTTCTATGTTTCATGATAAGATCTAATATTCATTGTGCAGTGTTATGTATACCTTGTATTCACTTCAAAGGAATGTAAATGCGACACTTCCTTGCTAGGACGTAGTTTTGCAGATGTCTACGTGTTCGAAGCAATAGAGTTCTAATCGTCATACCGCATCTCATTTCCATGTTTCATGATAAGATATAATATTCATTGCGGAATGTCATGTATACCTCGTATTTCTTTCAAATGAATGTAAATGCGACACTTCCTTGCTCGGCAGTAGCGTTTGCAGATGTCTACGTATCGAAGCAATAGTGTCCTAATGCTTCTTAAATCGCCATTTTGCTTTTCAATTCTATGTTTCATGATAATATATAATATTCACTGCGAAGTGTCATGTATACCTCGCATACACTTCAAATGAATGTAAATGCGACACTTCCTTGCTAGGAAATAGCGTTTGCAGATGTCTACGTATCGAAGCAATAACTTTCCATTGCTTCTTAAATCGCGATATCGCATCTCATTTCTAAGTTTCATGATAAGATATAAAATTCATTGTGCTGTGTTATGAATACCTCGTATTCACTTCAAAAGAATGTAAATGCGACACTTCCTTGCTTGGAAATAGCGTTTGCAGATGTCTACGTATCGAAGCAATAGGTATCTAATACTTCTTAAATCGCCATATCGCTTCTCATTTCTATGTTTCATGATAATATATAATATTCACTGCGAAGTGTCATGTATACCTCGCATACACTTCAAATGAATGTGAATGCGATAATTCCTTGCTAGGAAATAGTGTTTGCAGATTTCTAGTATCGAAGCAATGGAGTTCTAAAGCTTCTTAAATCGCGATATCGCATCTCATTTCTAAGTTTCATGATAAGATATAATATTCATTGCGAAGTGTCATGTATACCTCGCATACACTTCAAATGAATGTGAATGCGACAATTCCTTGCTAGGAAGTAGTTTTGCAGATTTCTAGTATCGAAGCAATGGAGTTCTAAAGCTTCTTAAATCACGATATCGCATCTCATTTCTATGTTTCATGATAAGATATAATATTCATTGTGCAGTGTTATGTATACCTCGCATACACTTCAAATGAATGTGAATGCGATAATTCCTTGCTAGGATATAATGTTTGCAGATTTCTAGTATCGAAGCAATGGAGTTCTAAAGCTTCTTAAATCGCGATATCGCATCTCATTTCTATGTTTCATGATAAGATATAATATTCATTGTGCAGTGTTATGAATACCTCGTATTCACTTCAAAGGAATGTAAATGCGACACTTCCTTGCTAGGAAATAGCGTTTGCAGATGTCTACGTATCGTAGCAATAGAGTTCTACCGGTTCTTAAAACGCGATACCGCATCTCATTTCTTTGTTTCATGATAAGAAATAATATTCATTGCGAAGTGTCATCTATACCTCGTATTCCTTTCAAAAGAATGTAAATGCGACACTTCCTTGTTAGGAAGTAGCGTTTGCAGATATCTACGTATCGAAGCAATAGATTTCTAATGCTTCATAAACTGAAATATTACATCTCATTTCTATGTATCATAATAAGATATAATATTCATTGTGGACTGTTATGTATACCTCGTATTCACTTCAAAAGAATGTAAATGCGGCACTTCCTTGCTTTGAAATAGCGTTTGCAGATGTCTACGTGTCGAAGCTCTGGACATCTAATGCTTCATAAATCGCCATATCGCATCTCATTTCTATGTTTCATGATAAGATAAAATATTCATTGCGAAGAGTCATGTATGCCTCGTATTCCTTTCAAAAGACTAAATGCGACAATTCCTTGCTTGGAAATAGCGTTTGCAGATGTCTACGTATCGAAGCAATAGTTTCCTAATGCTTCTTAAATCGTCATATCGCATCCCATATCTACGTTTCATGACAAGATATAATTTTCATTGCGAAGTGTCATCTATACATCGTATTCCTTTCAAGAGAATGTAAATGCGACACTTCCTTGTTAGGAAGTAGCGTTTGCAGATGCCTACGTTTCGAAGCAATAGAGTTCTAAGGCTTCTTAAATCGCAATATTAAGTCTCATTCCTATGTTTCATACTAAGCTATAATATACATTGTGGAGTGTTATGTATACCTCGTATTCACTTCAAAAGAATGTAAACGCGACACTTCCTTGCTAGGAAATAGCGTTTGCAGATGTCTACGTATCGAAGCAACAGCGTTCTAATGCTTCTCAAAACGCGATATCGCATCCCGTTTCTATGTTCCATGATAAGCTATAATTTTCATTGCGAAGTGTCATGCATACATCTTATTCACTTCTAAAGAATGTAAATGAGCCACTTCCTTGCTAGAAAATAGCGTTTGCAGATGTCTACGTATCGTAGCAATAGTGTTCTAATGCTCTTTATATCGCGATATCCCTCCTAATTTTTATGCTTCATGATAAGATGTAATATTCATTGCGAAGTGTCATGTATACCTCGTATTCACTTCGAAAGAATGTAAATGCGACACTTCCTTGCTAGGGAATAGTGTTTGCAGATGTCTACGTATCGAAGCAATGGAGGTCTAATGCTTCTTATAACGGGATATCGCATCTCTTTTCTGTGTTTCGTGATAAGGTATAATATTCATTTCGAAGTGTCATGTATACCTTGTATTCACTTCAAAAGAATGTAAATCCGACACTTCCTTCCTAGGAAATAGCGTTTGCAGATGTCTCCGTATCGTAGCAGTAGTGTTCAAATGCTTCTTAAAACGCGATATCGCATCTCATTTCTATGTTTCATTATAAGATATAATATTCATTCTGGATTGTTATGTATACCCCGTATTCACTTCGAAAGAATGTAAATGCGACACTTCCTTGCTAGGTAGTAGCGTTTGCAGATGTATGCGTATCGAAGCAATTGAGTACTAATGCTTCCTAAATCGCGATATCCCTCCTAATTTTTATGTTTCATGATAAGATATAATATTCATTGCGAAGGGTCATGTATACCTCGCATACACTTCAAATTAATGTGAGTGCGACAGTTCCTTGCTAGGAAATAGTGTTTGCAGATGTCTACGTATCGAGGCAATAGAGTTTTAATGCTTCTTAAATCGCTATATTGCATCTCATTCCTTTGTTTCATGATGAGATATAATAATCACTGTGCAGTGTTATGTATACCTCGTATTCACTTCAGAAGAGTGTAAACGCGATACTTCCTTGCTTGGAAATAGCGTTTGCAGATATCTACGTATCGTAGCAATAGAATTCTAATGCTTCCTAAATCGTCATATCGCATCTCATTTCTATGTTTCATGACAAGATATAATATTCATTGCGAAGTGTCATGTATACCTCGTATTCCTTTCAAAAGAATGTAAAAGCGACACTTCCCTGCTTGGAAATAGCGTTTGCAGATATCTACGTATCGAAGCAATAGAGTTCTAAAGCTTCTTAAATCGCCATATCGCATCTCATTTCTATGTTTCATGATAAGATATGATATTTATTGTGCAGTGTTAGGTATACCTCGCATACACTTCAAATGAATGTGAGTGCGACAGTTCCTTGCTAGGAAACAACGTCTGCAGATGTCTACGTATCGTAGCATTAGAGTTCTAATGCTTCTCAAAACGCGATATCGCTACTCATTACTATGTTTCATGATAATATATTATATTCATTGTGGAGTGTCATGTATACCTCGTATTCACTTCAAAAGAATGTAAATGCGACACTTCCTTGCTGGGAAATAGCGTTTGCAGATATCTACGTATCGTAGCAATAGAATTCTAATGCTTCCTAAATCGTCATATCGCATCTCATTTCTATGTTTCATGACAAGATATAATATTCATTGCGAAGTGTCATGTATACCTCGTATTCCTTTCAAAAGAATGTAAATGCGACACTTCCTTGCTAGGAAGTAGCGTTTGCAGATGTCTACGTATCGAAGCAATAGATTTCTAAAACTTGCTAATTCGCGATATCGCATCTCATATCTATGTTTCATGATAATTTATAATATTCATTGCGATGTGTCATGTATACCTCGCATACACTTCAAATGAATGCGAATGCGACAGCTCCTTGCTAGAAAGTAAAGTTTGCAGATGTCTACGTATAGTAGCGTTAGAGTTATAATGCTTCTCAAAACGCGATATCGCTACTCATTACCATGTTTCATGGTAATATATAATGTTCATTGTTGAGTGTTATATATACCTCGTATTCACTTCAAATAAGTGTGAGTGCGACAGTTCCTTGCTAGGGAACAGTGTTTGCAGATGTCTACGTTTCGAGGCAATAGAGTTCTAATGCTTCTTAAATCGCTATATTGCATCTCATTTCTATGTTTCATGATAAGATATAATAATCACTGTGCAGTGTCAAAAGAATGTAAACGCGACCCTTCCTTACCCGGCTGTAGCGTTTGCAGATATCTACATTTCGTAGCATGGGATTTCCAATGCTTCTCAAAACGCGATATCGCATCCCGTTTCTATGTTCCATGATAAGATATAATTTACATTGCGAAGTGTCATGTATACCTCGCATCCACTTCAAATGAATGTAAATGCGACACTTGCTTTCGAGGAATTAGCGTTTGCAGATGTCTACGTATCGTAGCAATAGGCTTCTAATGCATCTCAAAGCTCGATATCGCACCTGATTCTTCTGTTTCGTGATAAGATATAATATTCAGTGCGAAGTGTCATGTACTCCTCGTATTTACTTCAAAAGAATGTAAATGCGACACTTCCTTCCTACGAAATAGCGTTTGCAGATGTCTACGTACCGTAGCAACAGCGTTCTAATGCTTCTCAAAACGCGATATCGCATCACATTTCGATGTTCCATGATAAGCCATAATTTTCATTGTGAAGTGTCATGCACACCTCGCATCCACTTCAAATGAATGTAAATGCGACACTTCCTTCCTACGAAATAGCGTTTGCAGATGTCTACGTACCGTAGCAATAGCGTTCTAATGCTTCTCAAAACGCGATATCGCATCCCATTTCGATGTTCCATGATAAGCCATAATTTTCATTGTGAAGTGTCATGCATACCTCGCATCCACTTCAAATGAATGTAATTGCGACACTTGCTTTCTAGGAATTAGCGTTTGCAGATGTCTACGTATCGAAGCAATAGATTTCTAAAACTTGCTAATTCGCGATATCGCATCTCATATCTATGTTTCATGATAATTTATAATATTCATTGCGATGTGTCATGTATACCTCGCATACACTTCAAATGAATGCGAATGCGACAGCTCCTTGCTAGAAAGTAAAGTTTGCAGATGTCTACGTATAGTAGCGTTAGAGTTATAATGCTTCTCAAAACGCGATATCGCTACTCATTACCATGTTTCATGATAATATATAATGTTCATTGTTGAGTGTTATATATACCTCGTATTCACTTCAAATAAGTGTGAGTGCGACAGTTCCTTGCTAGGGAACAGTGTTTGCAGATGTCTACGTTTCGAGGCAATAGAGTTCTAATGCTTCTTAAATCGCTATATTGCATCTCATTTCTATGTTTCATGATAAGATATAATAATCACTGTGCAGTGTCAAAAGAATGTAAACGCGACCCTTCCTTACCCGGATGTAGCGTTTGCAGATATCTACATTTCGTAGCATGGGATTTCCAATGCTTCTCAAAACGCGATATCGCATCCCGTTTTTATGTTCCATGATAAGATATAATTTACATTGCGAAGTGTCATGTATACCTCGCATCCACTTCAAATGAATGTAAATGCGACACTTGCTTTCGAGGAATTAGCGTTTGCAGATGTCTACGTATCGTAGCAATAGGCTTCTAATGCATCTCAAAGCTCGATATCGCACCTGATTCTTCTGTTTCGTGATAAGATATAATATTCAGTGCGAAGTGTCATGTACTCCTCGTATTTACTTCAAAAGAATGTAAATGCGACACTTCCTTCCTACGAAATAGCGTTTGCAGATGTCTACGTACCGTAGCAACAGCGTTCTAATGCTTCTCAAAACGCGATATCGCATCCCATTTCGATGTTCCATGATAAGCCATAATTTTCATTGTGAAGTGTCATGCACACCTCGCATCCACTTCAAATGAATGTAAATGCGACACTTCCTTCCTACGAAATAGCGTTTGCAGATGTCTACGTACCGTAGCAATAGCGTTCTAATGCTTCTCAAAACGCGATATCGCATCCCATTTCGATGTTCCATGATAAGCCATAATTTTCATTGTGAAGTGTCATGCATACCTCGCATCCACTTCAAATGAATGTAATTGCGACACTTGCTTTCTAGGAATTAGCGTTTGCAGATGTCTACGTATCGTAGCGATAGGCTTC
Organism: Xylocopa sonorina; assembly: GCF_050948175.1. Classification (NCBI taxonomy): domain Eukaryota; kingdom Metazoa; phylum Arthropoda; class Insecta; order Hymenoptera; family Apidae; genus Xylocopa; species Xylocopa sonorina. The sequence goes on from NW_027490091.1 coordinate 4,733,857, forward strand.
TAATGCATCTCAAAGCTCGATATCGCACCTGATTCTTCTGTTTCGCGATAAGATATAATATTCAGTGCGAAGTGTCATGTTCTCCTCGTATTTACTTCAAAAGAATGTAAATGCGACACTTCCATCCTAGGAAATAGCGTTTGCAGATGTCTACGTACCGTAGCAATAGCGTTCTAATGCTTCTCAAAACGCGATATCGCATCCCATTTCTATGTTCCATGATAAGCCATAATTTTCATTGTGAAGTGTCATGCATACCTCGTATTCAATTCTGAAGAATGTAAATGCGACACTTCCTTGCTAGGAAATAGCGTTTACATATGTCAACGTATCGTGGCAATAGCGTTCTAATGCTTCTCAAAACGCGATATCGCATCCCATTTCTATGTTCCATGATAAGCTATAATTTTCATTGCGAAGTGTCATGCATACCTCGTATTCACTTCTGAAGAATGTAAATGCGACACTTCCTTCCTAGGAAATAGCGTTGGCAGATGTCTACGTATCGAAGCAATAGCGTTCTAATGCTTCTCAAAGCGCGATATCGCATCCCGTTTCTATGTTCCATGATAAGCTATAATTTTCATTGCGAAGTGTCATGCACACCTCTTATTCACTTCGAAAGAATGTAAATGCGACACTTCCTTGCCAGGAAGTAGCGTTTGCAGATGTCTACATATCGTAGCATGAGTGTTCTAATGCTTCTCAAAACGCGATATCGCTACTCATTACTATGTTTCATGATAATATATAATATTCATTGCGTAGTGTCACGTATGCCTCGTATTCACTTCAATTGAATCTGCATGCGACACTTCCTTGCTAGGAAATAGCGTTTGCAGATGTCTACGTAACGAAGCAATAGTGTTCTAATGCTTCTTAAATCGTCATATCGCATCTCATTTCTATGTCTCATGACAAGATATAATATTCATTGCGAAGTGTCATGTATACCTCGTATTCCTTTCAGAAGAATGTTAATGCGCCACTTCCTTGCTAGGACGTAGCGTTTGCAGATGTCTACGTATCGAAACAATAGACTTCTAATGCTTCTTAAATCGCCATATCGCATCTCATTTCTATGTTTCATGATAAGATATAATATTCATTGTGCAGTGTTATGAATACCTCGTATTAACTTCAAAAGAATGTAAATGCGACACTTCCTTGTTTGGAAATAGCGTTTGCAGATCTCTACGTTTCGTGGCATTAGAGTTCTAATGCTTCTCAAAACGCGATATCGTTTCTCATTTCTATGTTTCATGATAATATATAATTTTTATTGCGAAGTGTTATGTATACCTCGTATTCACTTCAAAAGAATGTAAACGCGACACTTCCTTGCCAGGATATAGCGTTTGCAGATGTCTACGTATCGAAGAAGTAGACATCTAATGCTTCATAAATCGCCATATCGCACCTCATTTCTATGTTTCATAATAAGATATAATATTCATTGTCCAGTGTTATGTATACCTCGTATTCACCTCAAAAGAATGTAATGGCGACACTTCCTTGCTAGGAAATAGCGTTTGCAGATGTCTACGTATCGAAGCAATAGAGTTCTAATGCTTCCTAAATCGTCATATCGCATCTCATATCTACGTTTCCTGATAAGATATAATATTCATTGCGAAGTGTCATGTATACCTCGTATTCCTTTCAAAAGAATGTAAATGCGACACTTCCTTGCTAGGAAGTAGCGTTTGCAGATGTCTACGTATCGAAGCAATAGAGTTCTAATGCTTCTTAAATCGCCATATCTCATTTCATTTCTATGTTTCATGATAAGATATAATATACATTGTGCAGTGTTATGTATATCTAGTCTGTACTTCTAATGAATGTAAATGCGACACTTCCTTGCTAGGAAATAGTGTTTGCAGATGTCTACGTATCGTGTCATTAGAGTTCTAATGCTTCTCAAAACGCGATATCGCTTCTCATTCCTATGTTTCATGATAATATATAATATTCATTGCGAAGTGTCATGTGTACCTCGCACACACTACAAATGAATGTGAATGCGACAGTTCTTTCTAGGAAGTAGTGTTTGCAGATATCTACGTATCGAAGCAACAGATTTCTAAAGCTTCTTAGATCGTCATATCGCATCTCATTTCTATGTTTCATGATAAGATATAATATTCATTGTGGAGTGTTATGTATACCTCGTATTCACTTCGAAAGAATGTAGACGCGACACTTCCGTGCCAGGAAATAGCGTTTGCAGATGTCTACGTATGGCAGCATTAGAGTTCAAATGCTTCTCAAAACGCGATATCGCTAATCACTACTATGTTTCATGATAATATATAATACTCATTGTGGAGTTTCATGTATACCTCGTATTCAATTCCAAAGATTGTAAATGCGACACTTCCATGCTTGGAAATAGCGGTTCCGGATGTCTTCGTATCGAAGCAATAGAGTTCTAGTACTTCTTAAATCGCCATATTGCATCTCATTTCTATGTTTCATGATAAGTTATAATATTCAATGTGGAGTGTTATGTCTACCTCGTATTCACTTCAAAAGAATGTAAACGCGACACTACCTTGCCAGGAAATAGCGTTTGCAGATTTCCACGTATCGTAGCATAAGAGTTCTAATGCCTCTTTAATCGCCAAATTGCATCTCATTTCTATGTTTCATGATAAGATATAATATTCATTGTGGAGTGTTATGTATACCTCGTATTTACTTCAAAAGAATGTAAACGCGACACTGCCTTGCTAGGGAGTAGCGTTTGCAGATGTCTACGTATGGTAGCATTAGAGTTCTAATGGTTCTCAAAACGCGATATCGCTTCTCATTACTATGTTTCATGATAATATATAATATTCATTATGGAGTGTTATGTGTACCTCGTATTCATTTCAAAAGAAAGTAAATGCGACACTTCCTTGCTAGGAAATAGCGTTTGCAGATGTCTACGTATCGAAGCAATAGTGTTCTAATGCTTCTTAAATCGCGATATCGCATCTCACTTCTATGTTTCATGATAAGATATAATATTCATTGTGCAGTGTTATGTATACCTCGTACTCACTTCAAAAGAATGCAAATGCGACACTTCCTTGCTAGGAAATAGCGTTTGCAGATGTCTACGTATCGAAGCAATATATTTCAAAAGCTTGCTAATTCGCGATATCGCATCTCATAGATATGTTTCATGATAATATATAATATTCATTGCGAAGTGTCATGTATACCTCGCATACACTTCAAATGAATGTGAATGCGACAGTTCCTTGCTAGGAAATAGTGTTTGCAGATATCTACGTATCGAAGCAATAGAGTTCTAAAGCTTCTTAAATCGCCATATCGCATCTCATTTCTACGTTTCATGATAAGATATAATATTCATAGCGAAGTGTCAGGTATACCTCGAATTCCTTTCAAAAGAATGTAAATGCGACACTTCCGTGCTAGGAAGTAGCGTTTGCAGATGTCTACGTATCGAACCAATAGATTTCTAATGCTTCTTAATTGGCCATATCGCATCTCATTTCTATGTTTCATGATAAGATATAATATTCATTGTGCAGTGTTATGTATATCTAGTCTATACTTCAAATGAATGTAAATGCGACACTTCCTTGCTAGGAAATAGTGTTTGCAGATGTCTACGTATCGTTTCATTAGAGTTCTAATGCTTCTCAAAACGCGATATCGCTTCTCATTCCTATGTTTCATGATAATATATAATATTCATTGCGAAGTGTTATGTATTCCTCGCATACACTTAAAATGAATGTAATTGCGACACTTTCTTCCTAGGAAATATCGTTTGCAGATGTCTACGTATCGAAGCAATAGAGTTCTAAATCTCCGTAAAACATGATATCGCATCTCATTTCTATGTTTCATGATAAGATATAATATTCATTGGGAAGTGTCATGCTAACCTGGTATTCACTTCAAATCAATGTAAATGCGACACTTCCTTGCTACGAAATAGCGCTTGCAGATGTCTACGTATCGAAGCAATAGAGTTCCAAAGCTTGAAAATTCGCGATGTCGCTACTCATTACTATGTTTCATGATAATATATAATATTCATCGTGGAGTGTTATGTATACCTCGTATTTACTTCAGGAGAAAGTAAATGCGACAATACCTTGCTAGGAAATAGCGTTTGCAGATGTCTCCATAACGAAGAAATAGTGTTCTTGTACTTCTTAAATCGTCATCTCGCATCTCATATCTACGTTTCATGATAAGATATAATATTCATTGCGAAGTGTCATGTATACCTCGTATTCCTTACAAAAGAATGTAAATGCGACACTTCCTTCCTAGGAAGTTGCGTTTGCAGATGTCTACGTATCGAAGCAATAGAGTTCTAATGCTTCATAAATCGTCATGTCGCTTCTCATTTCTATGTTTCATGATAATATATAATATTCACTGCGAAGTGTCATGTATACCTCGCATACACTTCAAATGAACATAAATGCGACACTTCCTTGCTAGGAAGTAGCGTTTGCAGATGTCTACGTATCGAGGCAATAGTGTTCTAATGCTTCTTAAATCGCGATATCGCATCTCATTTCTATGTTTCATGATAAGATATAATATTCATTGTGCAGTTTTATGTATACCTCGTACTCAGTTCAAAAGAATGTAAATGCGACACTTCCTTGCTAGGAAATAGCGTTTGCAGATGTCTACGTATCGAAGCAATAGGTTACTAAAGCTTGCTAATACGCGATATCGCATCACATATCTGCGTTTCATGATAATATATAATATTCATTGCGAACTGTCATGTATACCTCGCATACACTTCAAATGAATGTGAATGCGACAGTTCCTTGCTAGGAAATAGTGTTTGCAGATATCTACGTATCGAAGCAATAGAGTTCTAAAGCTTCTTAAATCCTCATATCGCATCCCATTTCTATGTTTCATGATAAGATATAATATTCATTGTGGAGTGTTATGTATACCTCGTATTCACTTCGAAAGAATGTAAACGCGACACTACCTTGCCAGGTAATAGTGTTTGCAGATATCTACGTATCGAAGCAATAGATTTCTAAAGCTTCTCAGATCGTCATATCGCATCTCATTCCTATGTTTCATGATAAGACATAATATTCATTGTGGAGTGTTCTGTATACCTCGTATTCAGTTCCAAAGAATGTAAATGCGACACTTCCTTCCTTGGAAATAGCGTTTGCAGATGTCTACGTATCGAACCAATAGATTTCTAATGCTTCTTAAATGGCCATATCGCATCTCATTTCTATGTTTCATGATAAGATATAATATTCATTGTGCAGTGTTATGTATATCTAGTCTATACTTCAAATGAATGTAAATGCGACACTTCCTTGCTTGGAAATAGCGTTTGCAGATGTCTACGTATCGAAGCAATAGAGTTCTAATGCTTCTTAAATCGCCATATTGCATCTCATTTCTATGTTTCATGATAAGATATAATATTCAATGTGGAGTGTTATGTCTACCTCGTATTCACTTCAAAAGAATGTAAACGCGACACTACCTTGCCAGGAAATAGCGTTTGCAGATATCTACGTATCGTAGCATTAGATTTCTAATGCTTCTCAAAACGTGATATCGCTACGCATTACTATGTTTCATGATAATATATAATATTCACTGTGGAGTGTTATGTGTACCTCGCATTCACCTCAAAAGAATGTAAATGCGACACTTCCTTGCTAGGAAGTAGCGTTTGCAGATGTCTACGTATCGAAGCAATAGAATTCTAATGCTTCTTAAAACGTCATATCGCATCTCATTTCTATGTTTCATGTTAAGATATAATATTCATTGTGGAGTGTTATGTATAACTCGTATTCACTTCAAAAGAATGTAAACGCGACACTTCCTTGCCAGGAAATAGCGTTTGCAGATGTCTACGTATGGTAGCATTAGAGTTCTAATGCTTCTCAAAACGCGATATCGCTACTCATTACTATGTTTCATGATAATATATAATACTCATTGTGGAGTGTTATGTATTCCTCGTATTCACTTCCAAAGAATGTAAATGCGACACTTCCTTGCTTGGAAATAGCGCTTGCCGATGTCTACGTATCGAAGCAATAGATTTCTAATGCTTGCTAATTCGAGATAACGCATCTCATATATATGTTTCATGATAATATATAATATTCATTGCGAAGTGTCATGTATACCTCGCATACACTACAAATGAATGTGAATGCGACAGTTCCTTTCTAGGAAATAGTGTTTGCAGATATCTACGTATCGAAGCAATAGATTTCTAAAGCTTCTTAAATCGTCATATGGCATCTCACTTCTATGTTTCATGATAAGATATAATATTCACTTTGGAGTGTTATGTATACCTCGTATTCACTTCAAAAGAATGTAAACGCGACACTTCCTTGCCAGGAAATAGCGTTTGCAAATGTCTACGTATGGTAGCATTAGAGTTCTAATGCTTCTCAAAACGCGATATCGCTACTCATTACTATGTTTCATGATAATATATAATACTCATGGTGGAGTGTTCTGTATACCTCGTACTCAGTTCAAAAGAATGTAAATGCGACACTTCCTTGCTAGGAAATAGCGTTTGCAGATGTCTACGTATCGCACCAATAGATTTCTAATGCTTCTTAAATGGCCATATCGCATCTCATTTCTATGTTTCATGATAAGATATAATATTCATTGTGGAGTGTTATGTATACCTCGTATTCAATTCGAAAGAATGTAAACGCGACACTACCTTGCCAGCTAATAGTGTTTGCAGATATCTACGTATCGAAGCAATAGATTTGTAAAGCTTCTTAGTTCGTCATATCGCATCTCATTTCTATGATTCATGATAAGACATAATATTCATTGTGCAGTGTTATGTATTCCTCGTATTCACTTCCAAAGAATGTAAATGCGACACTTCCTTGCTTGGAAATAGCGCTTGCCGATGTCTACGTATCGAAGCAATAGATTTCTAAAGCTTGCTAATTCGAGATAACGCATCTCATATATATGTTTCATGATAATATATAATATTCATTGCGAAGTGTCATGTATACCTCGCATACACTACAAATGAATGTGAATGCGACAGTTCCTTTCTAGGAAATAGTGTTTGCAGATATCTACGTATCGAAGCAATAGATTTCTAAAGCTTCTTAAATCGTCATATCGCATCTCATTTCTATGTTTCATGATAAGATATAATATTCACTTTGGAGTGTTATGTATACCTCGTATTCACTTCAAAAGAATGTAAACGCGACACTTCCTTGCCAGGAAATAGCGTTTGCAGATGTCTACGTATGGTAGCATTAGAGTTCTAATGCTTCTCAAAACGCGATATCGCTACTCATTACTATGTTTCATGATAATATATAATACTCATGGTGGAGTGTTCTGTATACCTCGTACTCAGTTCAAAAGAATGTAAATGCGACACTTCCTTGCTAGGAAATAGCGTTTGCAGATGTTTACGTATCGCACCAATAGATTTCTAATGCTTCTTAAATGGCCATATCGCATCTCATTTCTATGTTTCATGATAAGATATAATATTCATTGTGGAGTGTTATGTATACCTCGTATTCAATTCGAAAGAATGTAAACGCGACACTACCTTGCCAGCTAATAGTGTTTGCAGATATCTACGTATCGAAGCAATAGATTTGTAAAGCTTCTTAGTTCGTCATATCGCATCTCATTTCTATGATTCATGATAAGACATAATATTCATTGTGCAGTGTTCTGTATACCTCGTATTCACTTCCAAAGAATGTAAATGCGACACTTCCTTCCTTGGAAATAGCGTTTGCAGATGTCTACGTATCGAACCAATAGATTTCTAAAGCTTGCTAATTCGCGATAACGCATCTCATATATATGTTTCATGATAATATATAATATTCATTGCGAAGTGTCATGTATACCTCGCATACACTACAAATGAATGTGAATGCGACAGTTCCTTTCTAGGAAATAGTGTTTGCAGATATCTACGTATCGAAGCAATAGATTTCTAAAGCTTCTTAAATCGTCATATCGCATCTCATTTCTATGTTTCATGATAAGATATAATATTCATTTTGGAGTGTTATGTATACCTCGTATTCACTTCAAAAGAATGTAAACGCGACACTTCCTTGCCAGGAAATAGCGTTTGCAGATGTCTACGTATGGTAGCATTGGAGTTCTAATGCTTCTCAAAACGAGATATCGCTACTCATTACTATGTTTCATGATAATATATAATACTCATTGTGGAGTGTTCTGTATACCTCGTACTCAGTTCAAAAGAATGTAAATGCGACACTTCCTTGCTAGGAAATAGCGTTTGCAGATGTCTACGTATCGAACCAATAGATTTCTGATGCTTCTTAAATGGCCATATCGCATCTCATTTCTATGTTTCATGATAAGATATAATATTCATTGTGCAGTGTTATGTATATCTAGTCTATACTTCAAATGAATGTAAATGCGACACTTCCTTGCTTGGAAATAGCGTTTGCAGATGTCTACGTATCGAAGCAATAGATTTCTAAAGCTTGCTAATTCGCGATATCGCATCTCTTATATATGTTTCATGATAATATATAATATTCATTGCGAAGTGTCATGTATACCTCGTATTCACCTCAAATGAATGTGAATGCGACAGTTCCTTGCTGGGAAATAGCGTTTGCAGATGTCTACGTATCGTAGCATTAGAGTTCTAATGCTTCTCAAAACGCGATATCGCTACTCATTGCTATGTTTCATGATAATATATAATACTCATTGTGGAGTGTTATGTATACCTCGTATTCACTTCCAAAGAATGTAAATGCGACACTTCCTTGCTTGGAAATAGCGTTTGCAGATGTCTACGTATCGAAGCAATAGATTTCTAAAGCTTGCTAATTCGCGATATCGCATCTCATATTTATGTTTCATGATAATATATAATATTCATTGCGAAGTGTCATGTATCCCTCGTATTCACCCCAAGAGAATGTAAATGCGACACTTCCTTGCTAGGAAATAGTGTTTGCAGATGTCTACGTATCGAAGCAATAGGTTACTAAAGCTTGCTAATTCGCGATATCGCATCACATATCTGTGTTTCATGATAATATATAATATTCATTGCGAACTGTCATGTATACCTCGCATACACTTCAAATGAATGTGAATGCGACAGTTCCTTGCTAGGAAATAGTGTTTGCAGATATCTACGTATCGAAGCAATAGAGTTCTAAAGCTTCTTAAATCCTCATATCGCATCCCATTTCTATGTTTCATGATAAGATATAATATTCATTGTGGAGTGTTATGTATACCTCGTATTCACTTCGAAAGAATGTGAACGCGACACTACCTTGCCAGCTAATAGCGTTTGCAGATGTCTACGTATCGTAGCATAGGTGTTCTAATGCTTCTCAAAACGCGATATCGCTACTCATTACTATGTTCCATGATAATATATAATACTCATTGTGGAGTGTTATGTGTACCTCGTATTCACTTCTAAAGAATGTAAATGCGACACTTCCTTCCCTGGAAATAGCGTTTGCAGATGTCTACGTATCGAAGCAGTAGAGTTCTAATGCTTCTTAAACCGCCATATTGCATCTCATTCCTATGTTTCATGATAAGATATAATATTCAATGTGGAGTGTTATGTCTACCTCGTATTCACTTCAAAAGAATGTAAACGCGACACTACCTTGCCAGGAAATAGCGTTTGCAGATGGCTACGTATCGTAGCATAAGGGTTCTAATGCTTCTCAAAACGTGATATCGCTACTCATTACTATGTTTCATGATAATATATAATATTCATTGTGGAGTGTTATGTGTACCTCGTATTCACTTCAAAAGAAAGTAAATACGACACTTCCTTGCTAGGAAATAGCGTTTGCTGATGTCTACGTATCGAAGCAATAGTGTTCTAATGCTTCTTAAATCGCGCTATCGCATCTCACTTCTATGTTTTATGATAAGATATAGTATTCATTGTGGAGTGTTATGTATACCTCGTATTCACTTCAAAAGAATGTAAATGCGACACTTCCTTGCTTGGAAATAGTGTTTGCAGATGTCTACGTATCGAAGCAATAGAGTTCTAATGCTTCTTAAATCATCATATCGCATCTCATTTCTATGTTTCATGATAAGATATAATATTCATTGTGCAGTGTTATGTATATCTAGTCTATACTTGAAATGAATGTAAATGCGACACTTCCTTGCTTGGAAATAGCGTTTGCAGATGTCTACGTATCGAAGCAATAGAGTTCTAATGCTTCTTAAATCGCCATATTGCATCTCATTTCTATGTTTCATGATAAGATATAATATTCAATGTGGAGTGTTATGTCTACCTCCTATTCACTTCAAAAGAATGTAAACGCGACACTACCTTGCCAGGAAATAGCGTTTGCAGATATCTACGTATCGTAGCATTAGATTTCTAATGCTTCTCAAAACGAGATATCGCTACGCATTACTATGTTTCATGATAATATATAATATTCACTGTGGAGTGTTATGTATACCTCGTATTCACCTCAAAAGAATGTAAATGCGACACTTCCTTGCTAGGAAGAAGCGTTTGCAGATGTCTACGTTTCGAAGCAATAGAATTCTAATGCTTCTTAAAACGTCATATCGCATCTCATTTCTATGTTTCATGTTAAGATATAATATTCATTGTAGAGTGTTATGTATACCTCGTATTCACTTCAAAAGAATGTAAACGCGACACTTCCTTGCCAGGAAATAGCGTTTGCAGATGTCTACGTATGGTAGCATTAGAGTTCTAATGCTTCTCAAAACGCGATATCGCTACTCATTACTATGTTTCATGATAATATATAATACACATTGTGGAGTGTTATGTATACCTCATATTCACTTCCGAAGAATGTAAATGCGACACTTCCTTGCTTGGAAATAGGGTTTGCAGATGTCTACGTATCGAAGCAATAGATTTCTAAAGCTTGCTAATTCGCGATAACGCATCTCATATATATGTTTCATGATAATATATAATATTCATTGCGAAGTGTCATGTATACCTCGCACACACTTCAAATGAATGTGAATGCGACAGTTCCTTGCTAGGAAATAGTGTTTGCAGATATCTACGTATCGAAGCAATAGAGTTCTAAGGCTTCGTAAATCGTCATATCGCATCTCATTTCTATGTTTCATGATAAGATATAATATTCGTTGTGGAGTGTTATGTATACCACGTATTCACCTCAAAGGAATGTAAATGCGACACTTCCTTGCTAGGAAGTAGCGTTTGCAGATGTCTACGTATCGTGGCATTAGAGTTCTATATCTTCTAAAAACGCGATATCGCTTCTCATTTCTATGTTTCTTTATAATATATAGTATTCATTGCGAAGTGTCATGTATACCTTGTATTCCTTTCAAAAGAATGTAAATGCGACACTTGCTTGCTTGGAAGTAGCGTTTGCAGATGTCTACGTATCGAAGCAATAGAGTTCTAATGCTTCTTAAATCGCCATATCGCATCTCATTTCTATGTTTCATGATAAGATATAATATTCATTGTGCAGTGTTATGTATATCTCGTCTGTACTTCAAATGAATGTAAATGCGACACTTCCTTGCTAGGAAATACCGTTTGCAGATGTCTACGTATCGTAGAGTTAGTGCTCTAATGCTTCTCAAAACGCGACAGCGTTTCTCATTTCCATGTTACATGATAGTATATAATATTCATCGAGTAGTGTCATGTATACCTTGCATACACTTCAAATGAATGTAAATGCGACACTTCCTTGCTAGGAAATAGCGTTTGCTGATGTCGTCGTATCGAAGCAATAACGTTCTAAAGCTTCTTAAATCGCCATATCGCATCTCATTTCTATGTTTCATGATAAGAAATAATATTCACTGTGCAGTGTTATATATACCTCGTATTCACATCAGAAGAATGTAAATGCGACACTTCCTTGCTAGGAAGTAGCGTTTGCAGATGTCTACGTATCGAAGCAATAGAGTTCTAATGCTTCTTAAATCGCCATATCGCATCTCATTCCTATGTTTAATGATAAGGTATAATATTCATTGTGCAGTGTTATGTATATCTAGTCTATACTTCAAATGAATGTAAATGCGACACTTCCTTGCTAGGAAATAGCGTTTGCAGATGTCTACGTATCGATGCAATAGAGTTCTAATGCTTCTCAAATCGCCATATTGCATCTCATTCCTATGTTTCATGATAAGATATAATATTTATTGTGGAGTGTTATGTATACCTCGTATTCACATCAGAAGAATGTAAATGCGACACTTCCTTGCTAGGAAGTAGCGTTTGCATATGCCTACGTATCGAAGCAATAGAGTTCTAATGCTTCTTAAATCGCCATATCGCATCTCATTTCAATGTTTCATGTTAAGATGTAATATTCAATGTGCAGTTTTATGTATACCTCGTATTCACTTCAAAAGAATGTAAATGCGACACTTCCTTGCTAGGAAATAGCGTTTGCAGATGTCTACGTATCGTAGCATTAGTGCTCTAATGCTTCTCAATACGCGACATCGTTTCTCCTTTCTATGTTTCGTGATAGTATATAATATTCATTGCGTAGTGCCATGTATACCTCGCATACACTTCAAATGAATGTAAATGCGACACTTCCTTGCCAGGAAATAGCGTTTGCAGATGTCTGCGTATCGTGGCATTAGAGTTCTAATGCTTCTCAAAACGCGGTATCGCTTCTCATTTCTATGTTTCGTGATAATATATAATATTCATTGCGAAGTGCCATGTATATCTCGCATACACTTCAATTGAATGTACATGCGACACTTCCTTGCTAGGAAATAGCGTTTGCAGATGTCTGCGTATCGTGGCATTAGAGTTCTAATGCTTCTTAAATCGCCATATCGCATCTCATTTCTATGTTTCATGATAAGATATAGTATTCACTGTGCAGTGTTATGTATACCTCGTATTCACTTCAAAAGAATGTAAATGTGACACTTCCTTGCTAGGAAATAGCGTTTGCAGATGTCTACGTATCGTAGTATTAGTGCTCTAATGCTTCTCAAAACGCGACAGCGTTTCTCATTTCTATGTTTCATGATAGTATAGAATATTCATCGAGTAGTGTCATGTATACCTTGCATACACTTCAAATGAATGTAAATGCGACACTTCCTTGCTAGGAAATAGCGTTTGCTGATGTCTTCGTATCGAAGCAATAGAGTTCTAAAGCTTCTTTTATCGCGATATCGCAGCACATTTCTATGTTTCATGATAAGATATAATATTCATTGTGCAGTGTTATGTTTTTCTCGTCTATACTTCAAATGAATGTAAATGCGACACTTCCTTGCTAGGAAATAGCGTTTGCAGATGTCTACGTATCGTGGCATTAGAGTTCTATATCTTCTCAAAACGCGATATCGTTTCTCATTTCTATGTTTTTTTATAATATATAATTTTCATTGCGAAGTGTCATGTATACCTCGCATACACTTAAAATGGATTAAATGCGACATTTCCTTGCTAGGAACTAGCGTTTGCAGATGTCTACGTATAGAAGCAATAGAATTCTAACGCTTCTTAGATCGTCATATCGCATCTCATTTCTATGATTCATGATAATATATAATATTCACTGTGGAGTGTTATGTACACCTCGTATTCACTTCAAGAGAATGTAAATGCGACACTTCCTTGCTTGGAAATAGCGTTTGCAGATGTCTACGTATCGAAGCAATAGAGCTCTAAAGCTTGTTAATTCGCGATATCGCATCTCATATCTATGTTTCATGATAGTATATAATATTCATTGCGAAGTGTCACGTATACCTCGCGTACACTTCAAACGAATGTAAATGCGGCACTTCCTTGCTAGGAAATAGCGTTTGCAGATGTCTACGTATCGTAGCATTAGTGCTCTAATTATACTCAAAACGCGACAGCGTTTCTCCTTTCTATGTTTCATGATAGTATATAATATTCATTGCGTAGTGCCATGTATACCTCGCATACACTACAAATGAATGTAAATGCGACAATTCCTTGCTTGGAAATAGCGTTTGCAGATGTCTACGTATCGTAGCATTAGAGTTCTAATGCTTCTCAAAACGCGATATCGCTACTCATTTCTATCTTTCGTGATAATATATAATATTCATTGTGACGTGCCATGTATATCTCGCATACACTTCAATTGAATGTAAATGCGACACTTCCTTGCTAGGAAATAGCGTTTGCAGAAGTCTGCGTATCGTGGCATTAGAGTTCTAATGCTTCTCAAAACGCGGTATCGCTTCCCATTTCTATGTTTCGTGATAATATATAATATTCATTGCGAAGTGCCATGTATATCTCGCATACACTTCAACTGAATGTACATGCGACACTTCCTTGCTTGGAAATAGCGTTTGCAGATTTCTACGTATCGAAGCAATAGAGTTCTAATGCTTCTTAAATCGCCATATCGCATCTCATTTATATGTTTCATGATAAGATATAATATTTAATGTGGAGTGTTATGTACACCTCGTATTCACATCAAATGTATGTAAATGCGACACTTCCTTGCCAGACAATAGCGTTTGCAGATGTCTACGTATCGTAGCATTAGAGTTCTAATGCATCTCAAAACGCGATATAGCTATTCGTTACTATGTTTCATGATAATATATAATATTCCCTGTGGAGTGTTATGTATACCTCGTATTCATTTCAAAGGAATGTAAATGCGACACTTCCTTGCTAGGAAATAGCGTTTGCAGATGTCTACGTATCGTGGCATTAGAGTTCTATATCTTCTCAGAACGCGATATCGCTTCTCATTTCCATGTTTCTTTATAATATATAATATTCATTGCGAAGTGTCATGTATACCTCGCATACACTTAAAATGAATTAAATGCGACATCTCCTTGCTAGGAAGTAGCGTTCGCAGATGTCTACGTATAGAAGCAATAGAATTCTAATGCTTCCTGGATCGTCATATCGCATCTCATTTCTATGTTTCATGATAATATATAATATTCACTGTGGAGTGTTATGTACACCTCGTATTCACTTCAAATGAATGTAAATGCGACACTTCCTTGCTAGAAAATAGTGTTTGCTGATGTCTTCGTATCGAAGCAATAGAGTTCTAAAGCTTCTTAAATCGCGATAACGCATATCATTCCTGTGTTTCATGATAAGATATAATATACATTGTGCAGTGTTATGTATATCTCGCACACACTTCAATTGAATGTAAATGCGACACTTCCTTGCTTGGAAATAGCGTTTGCAGTTGTCTACGTATCGAAGCAATTGAGTTCTAATGTTTCTTAAGTCACCATATTGCATCTCATTCCTATGTTTCATGATAAGATATAATATTTATTGTGGAGTGTTGTGTATACCTCGTATTCACTTCAAATGTATGTAAATGCGACACTTCCTTGCCAGGAAATAGCGTTTGCAGATGTCTACGTATCGTAGCATTAGTGTTCTAATGCTTCTCAAAACTATATATAGCTATTCGTTACTATGTTTCATGATAATATATAATATTCACCGTGGTGTGTTATGTATACCTCGTATTCATTTCAAAAGAATGTAAATGCGACACTTCCTTGCTAGGAAATACCGTTTGCAGATGTCTACGTATCGAAGCAATAAAGTTCTAATGCCTCTTAAAACGCCATATCGCATCTCATTTCTTTGTTTCATGATAAGAAATAATATTCATTGTGCAGTGTTATGTATACCTCGAATTCACATCAGAAGAATGTAAATGCGACACTTCCTTGCTAGGAAGTAGCGTTTGCAGATGTCTACGTATAGAAGTAATAGAATTCTAATGCTTCTTAAATCGTCATATCGCATCTCATTTCTATGTTTCATGATAATATATAATATTCACTGTGGAGTGTTATGTACACCTCGTATTCACTTCAAAAGAATGTAAATGCGACACTTCCTTGCTTGGAAATAGCGTTTGCAGATGTCTACGTATCGAAGCCATACAATTCTAGTACTTCTTAAAACGAGATATCGTATCTGGTTTCTATGTTTCATGATAAGATGTAATGTTCATTGCAAAGTGTCATGTATACCTCGTATTCACTTCAAAAGAATGTAAATGCGACGCGTCCATGGTAGAAAATAGCGTTTGCAGGTTACTAAGTATCGTAGCAATAGTATTCTAATGCTTCTTTAGACGCGATATCGCATCTCACATATATGTTTCGATATAAGATATACTATTCATTGCAAAATGTCATGTATAGTTCGCATACACTTCAAATGAATGAAAATGCGACACTTCCATGCTAGGAAATATCGTTTGCAGATTTCTAATTATCGTAGCAGTAGAGTTCTAATGCTTCTTAAAAGGCGCTATCGCATCTCATTTCTATGTTTCGTGATAAGATACAATATTCATTGCGAAGTGTCATGTATACCTCGCATACACATCAAATGAATGTAAATGCGACACATCCTTGCTAGGATATAGCGTTTGCAGATGTCTACGTATCGAAGCAATAGAATTCTAATGCTTCATAAATCGCCATATCGCATCTCATTTCTATGTTTCATGAGTTGCTATAACATTCATTGCGAAGTGTCATATATAGCTCGTATTCCTTTCAAAAGAATGTAAATGCGACACTTGCTTGCTAGGAAGTAGCGTTTGCAGATGTCTGTGTATCAAAGCAATAGAGTTCTAATGCTTCTTAAATCGCGATATCGTATCTCATTTCTATGTTTCATTATAAGATATAATATTCATTGTGGAGTGTTATGTATACCTCGCATTCATTTCAGAAGAATGTAAATGCGACACTTCCTTGCAGGGAAGTAGCGCTTGCACATGTCTACGTATCGAAGCAATAGTGTTCTAATGCATCTGAAATCGCGATATCACATCTCATTCCTATGTTTCATGATAAGATATAATATTCAATGTGCAGTGTCATGTATACCTCGTATTCATTTCAAAGGAATGTAAATGCGACACTTCCTTGCTAGTAAATAGCGATTGTAGATGTCTCCGTATTGAAGCAATAGTGCTCTAATACTTCTCAAAGCGCGATATCGCTTCTCATTTCTATGTTTCATGATAATATATAATATTCATTGCGAAGTGTCATGTATACCTCGCATACACTTCAATTGAATGTACGTGCGACACTTCCTTGCTAGGAAATAGCGTTTGCAGATGTCTACGTATCGAAGCAATAGAATTCTAATGCTTCATAAATCGCCATATCGCATCTCATTTCTGTGTTTCATGATAAGATATAATGTTCATTGCGAAGTATTACGTATGCCTCGTCTACACTTCAAAAGAAAGTAAATGTCACACATCCTTGCTAGGAAATGCGTTTCCAGGTGTCTAGGTATCGAAGCAATGGAGTTCTAATGCTTCTTAAAACGCGATATCGCATCTCATTTCTATGTTGCATGATAAGATATTATCTTCATTGCGAAGAATCGTGTATTCCTCGTCTACACTTCAAAAGAATGTAAATGCCACCTGGCTAGGAAGTAGCGTTTCCAGTTGTTTAAGTATCGAAGCAATAGAATTCTAATACTTCTTCAAACGCGATCTCGCATCTAATTTCTGTGTTTCATGATAAGATATAATATTCATTGCGAAGTGTTATGTATACCTCGTATACACCTCAAGTGAAAGTAAACGCCGCTCTTCCTTGCTAGGAAATAGCGTGTCCAGATGTCTAGGTATCGAAGAAATGGAGTTCTAATGCACCTTAAAACGCGATATCGCATCTCATTTCTATATTTCATGATGAGATGTAATAGTCAAAGCAACACGTTACGTATATCTTGTCTACACTTCAAATGAATTGTAAATCCCACTCTTCCTTGCTACGGAATATAGCTTGCAGATGTCTACGTGTCGGGGCAATAGAGTTGTAATGCTTCGTTAAACGCGATTTCGCAGATGATTTCTGTGAAAAATGACAAGATGTATTTGTATGTAACGCGTTATGTATATCTCGGCAACGCTTAAGAGGAATGTAAATCTCACACTTCCTTGCTACGGTATAGCGCTTCTAGATGACCAGATATCGATGCATTAGAGTTCTAATGCTACATAAAGTGCGATGTTGCATCATATTTCTATGTTTTATGTTGAAATGTAAATCAATGCATCGTGTTAATTATATCTTGTCAGCACTTCGAAGGAATGTAAATCTCACGCTTCTTTACGACGAAATCGCGTTTCTAGATATGTACGTATCGAAGCATTAGAGTTCTAACGCTTCATAAAACGCAATATCACATCTCATTTCTATGTGTCCCAATAAGATGTACTATTCATTGCAAAAAGTTATGTATCTCTCATCTAGACTTCAAACTAATGTAAGTGCCTCACTTCCTTGCTTCGGAGTAGCGTTTCCAGAATTCTACATATCGATGCAATAGATTTCTAATACTTCATGTAGCGCTATATCGCATCTCATATCTATGTCTCATGTTAAGATGCAACGTCAACGCAAGCGTTACGTATATCTCGTCTGCACTTGAAAATAATGCAAATACCGCACTTGCCTGCTACGGAACAGTGTTTCTACATGTCTACGAATCGAGGCATAGGGGTTCTAATGCTTCATGGAACGCGATATAGCATTTCACATCAATAGTCCGAAGTATGTATATAGATTTTTATGCACTGTATATATGATTATGCTCATCTGCTTCTGCGCCTCAAAAGTGTGGTTTCCACACTTCCTGACAAGAGGATGGCGATTCTGGTTGTAAATGTGTCGAAGCAATAGAGTTCTAATACATCATTCATCACGATCTCGCATCACATTTCAATGTGTAATGTAAGATGTAATATTCAATGCAGCGCGTTACGTTTAACTTTTCAACACTTCTAGCGAATTTGAACCCTACACTCCCTTGCAGGGGAATAGCGTTTTTAGATATCTACTTGTCCAAGCAATAAAGTTCTATTACTTTATTCAGATCGATGTCGCATCTCATTTCAATGCCGCGTGTTGAGATTTAATATTCAATGAAACGCGTTACGTTTATCTGCTTCTACACGTCAACAGTATAAAAGTCCTACAATATCTTGCCAGGAGGTAGCGTTTCTAGATGTGCACGTATTAAAGCAATAGATTTCTAATGCTATATAAAACGCGATATCGCATTTGATATCAACAGTTCGAAGTATGTAAGTAGATTAAAATACTCTACACATCTCGTTATGCTTGTCTGCATATACACGCCAAAAGACTGTGATTTCTACACTTCCTTGCGAGGGAATTGCGTTCTTAGATGTCTACTTTTCGAAGCAATAGAGTTCTATTGCTTCATTCAACACGATGTCGCAAGTCATTTCAATGATTCATGGTAAATTGCAATGTTCTATGCAATATGTTACATTTGTCTGCATCTAGACCTTAGAAGGATGTGAATCCTATACTTACATGCAACAGAATATCGTTTCCAGATCTCTACGTGTCCAAGCAAGACATTTCTAATACTTCATGCAGCGCAATGACGCATCTCATTTACACGTTTCAAAGCAAAGAATCTGTAATCATATATCCATAACATTATGCTTAACTGTTAGAGGTCTTCAATAGAATGTGAACTATATAATTCCATACAACGGCATGGCGCTCCGTAGTTTCTGTCTGTTAAAGCAATCGAGCTAGAATTCTCCATGCAATGCGCTGGCGCATCCCATTTCATCGTTTTAAAGTAAGAATGCTGTAATCTCTTATGCATAGCTCTATGCTTATCTGCTTTAAAACTTCATAAGAATGTAAATTCTACAGCTCCATGCAAAAGGATTGCCCTTCGTAGTGTCTACATGTCGAGACAATAGAGTACTAATGCATCATACCATGCCATGACTCATCTCATTTCAACGTTTCGAATTAAGTAAGCTTTAATCTTCTATGAAAAGCATTATAATTATCTGCTTCTACTCTACAAAAGAATGAGAATTCTATAGACCCAAGCAACAGGAGGGCAGGCCCTCCACCATCCTACTGCTTGCCCTGATGCGGGCAAAGGATTCCCAGGGGCACTCAAACCGCGACCAACATCTATCTTATACTCTAACCGATTCATCGTTATGCGTTTTTCATTAAGCTTGCCGGGATCAGTGATATTGATTCGCTCAATCTAAATTATTATTTTCTCTTTAAGTTTCTCGATTTTTTTTAGTTTCTCTCACGATATCGTCTATTTCGTTGTACCTTACCCTTGCAGTATAATATATAATCTGTTGTTTGATATTTCTAGGATTTCCTCTTAATAAATGCAATGCTTCCACATATTTTCTTTCTCTTTCTCTTTAGTTACATTGTTGTTATTTTATGCTTTTCACCCTCCACATTCCCTCTCTACACCATCTCGGAACAGGCGTTATACGATTATTGCAGGATGACGCCCCGGTCTCGTTATACCGAGATCGAGTGTTCTCTCTTGCATCCGTTGATTTATATATGTTATATGTTGGAGAATATTTCCTCTTATCCTTTGTATTTTTCGAATGAAATTACATTGACAGAAGTACGAGTTAGTTCTGCACGCCTATTTGAAACAACATTAAATCACCTTGTTAAACAATAATATATTAAATGTGACTTGGACTTTTAAATTTGAATTTATAAACATTTAACAGGTAAATATGTTTTTCTTACTATTCATATCGTTATACATTCAGTGATTTATTGTGTGCTGTGATTTGATATATTAACTGCTTGATTATATGTTACAATGAACTTTCCGTACCAAACATTGTTTTTACTCCTGATGGGAGTGGATAGTTCTTCATTTTATATTCTTATATCGGACTGATTATAAAAGTATATGATATCCCTTTTATGCAGTCATGTATAATTATGTACATACAAATTCGCGATTAAGTAGCTATGTGTTTAAATTAAATTCCGAATAATGCACTAAAAAGCATCCCAGATAACAAACGGCAAGATGGTAGCGACACCATGCCGGCACTATATTGCCACTTCCGAGGAGTGTCAACTGATTCGTAGTCATCTGTGACCGGATTCGTTAACTAAAATGCCAGAACGTGTTACCAGCACGTTCTAGACAAGCGAATCGCGCAGTACCAGCACCACGGTGACACATGTATCATCGCTCCATTCATGAATCTCCTCAGCAATTACGCAGGATCACATTTGGCAATGGGGAACCTGTGCTTTCATACAAATTAGAACCGTTAGATGTCAGTAGATGTTCAGCATATGAGTATTGATAGATATTTTGATGGTCGTTTTCCTATATTTATAGTTATTGAGCGAGTCGTATATGTTTCTTTCAATCCATCATAGACTAAAATTATTATTTATAAAAAAATATTACTTATAAAACAAAAATTCATGCTGTTGCGTCCCTAACTTCGCCTTGTGTAATTTTTGAAGTAACATGCTCTCATCGTATTTAATGTAACCCCCAATTGCATGAATTTTTAACAATAAATTGAAGAAAATATATATAAAATAAGTGTATATATTTTTATGACAAAGTAATTATCGACTTTATGGAAAAAATCGCCCTATCGAGCTAGTTTATAGAAAATAATAAAATCGAGTTCTTATATCTTTGTTTTGTGCCGGTGTATCTATTTTGGAATCAAAATAAATAAATTGCGCAGTTTAGTCATTTTTCATATTTGCTTATAATTTTTATGGAAACAGCTTCCCCATTAGTAAATGTCAGCCTATGCCACAACCACGCGTGTAGCTATGGTGAGCTGATAGTGTCATTGTCACGGCCGTGTAGCCCGTGTGCTGTACCTCGGTGCTTTAATGTGCCGTGATACGAATGCCGCCCCAGCACTAACAGTATGCCATTTCGAAAGCTGAGTAGGAGCACTTTGTTAGCACAGTTCTGTCACGAAATTCGTTCCATCCATTGTCATTGGCGTGCCAATCGCTGGCTGTTTGGGATATTGTAGTGCATGAGGCAGACTTGTTCCTTATCATCGTCAAGGAGATGGATTTTCACTCCCCCCTTTTTGAATTTTTTAAATTATTGTTTGGAATTTTTGCCGTTTCTGTAACTCTATGACCGCATTGTGGATTCAACTTATGTACGATCTTTTTGGTCTTCATCTTTTGTTATATGTAATATTATATATGTGATGCACGTTTGTTATGTAATGCTCCGATTTGTAAGCCTCAGATACTTTTATTCTTTGGTAAAGCAACTTATTCGATTAATATATATTTATTAGACATAGATATAAACAATTAGAAAAATGTTATTAAAACGCTATTAAATATGTTGTTGCAATCATATATTTAAGGTCTGAAGATGTAGATGCAATTAATGCCCGATATTTTACGTGATCCAATCGACGTATCGAGTGAGGCTATGAAATATAAAAATCTTTTACTATTCTTCGACCCCTTTACATGTTAAATGAATGATTAGTTCTGCAAGACAAGAAGCCTGAATTAGTGAGATATCTAGGAACATAAGTAATTTGTAAGTAACACATCTTTTCTCTTCGAAATATTTGCCTTTGCATAGAATAGAACGTATAGATATAATTGCCTGTTTTGTACCCATTTCGGTCCAATTCTATTATAGCCTTTGAGCAGAAGTAATATTGATTATAGTTGATTTTTGCAATAGTTCTTTGATTAACAGATTTTATTAACCTAGAATCATCATTTGACGGATGTATCAATCTACTTTGTAGCTCCATCAGTTTCTTTTTCTGCTCGCTACTTTCCATTTTCAGTTCCGTATACTTATTCTTTATCATCATCATATATGTTGCGTAAAATTACAATAACTTTTTGTCCTCAAATTTTGCGGATATTTCAATTAAATTTCCTTTGATTAAATAAACGGAAATTAAAAAACAGTGGCACGTACCATTTCTTGGAAACGTTGTATCGTAATTTGCATCTGACTGTTTTGAAAGGCACGCACTTTACTTAACGTTTGCAATGATTCGGTTAGCGAAGTAAAGAAATATTCTACTTTCGAAATTGTTGGCTCTTGTAATTCTAAGGCAAATATATTCATCTGTCGACATCGTGAACATTGTTTTTTGGCAAAATTTCAGAAAAACAAATATATTATACGTAAAATAATAAACATCATAATATTAAATTTAACTCTGTTCATCGTTGCCTTGTTGGACACATCCATAACAATATACAGGGTGGGGCAGTAATAATTAGCACCTCAGATATCCACGAAACTATAAGTTTCATAGAAGTTTTTGCTAATATAAAATTGCATAGTACAAAGGGCCCATCCGTTGATGAAAATAGTTTTTTTGTAAGTGGAGTTATGTTGGACATATGAAGGTTACCTTCATTTTTTAAAATGAATTGGTATATCCATTCTTCCGTAATACGATAGAGCATTTTAAAGCAAGTTTAACGATCTGTAACATGAAGGCATTGAAGGTTACAAAAAGTAAAGAAAGGCGATAGTACTCACGGTTTTGATAGGAAGTGAAACATACGTATTGTAAACAATGGTGGAAGGCGTAACATTTACCGTTTACTTCACTGTGAATAAACACTTTTCGAAGGGCATTTCAATAGTTTGCAGCATAAATTAAACATGATAAGATTAGTATTGAAAAATTGGTTCGAATACGTTTGGTTAGGCTGTTCTTTGTGTCGTTCATTTTATAAGTACTGAGCTGCGGATTCCCGAGGACAGCGCACAAAATTGTTGAACTATCGAAGATTATTATTGTGAATTTGAATCAAAAGGTAATTAAATTCCATTAGATTGTAAACAGATCTCAATGTTTCATTTTAGATAGTAAGATTAAATACTCTTGACAAAACTCCAAGAATGGATACATACCTTTCTGTTATTATTATTTCATAAAGAATTATAATTGCAATTATATAGTTCATTACGATAAAAAATATTTCTCAGAAAATTCTAAATATTAAATTAAAGAATCAAGTAAAACATTTTTAATAATTACGAATATGAAAAATACTTGAACATTCCAGAATTCATCTATAAGAGGTAAAATGTTTTGAAAGCTTTAATTACAGTCTTTAATGCAAGCAGTTGGGCAGTATTTCAATTTTTAAGAAAATTGATGAAAGTCAACCATTTTGAAGTGGTCAGAATCTTTGTCGTTTGAGCAATAAATGAATAACAAATAACTGCATAAATTCCAGGCTTTAAAACTTATGGATTATATCCTATGCAGACTCGTTTATGAGCTAGTTACTAAATAATAATCCACACTAAGTAATCATTTTAAAACTTAAACGATTCCATCTCGCGAACTTTCAAAGATATCAGAAGTGTGAAAAGTATGTGGTTTATCAAAAACTCTTCTAAGAGAACGGACGAAGCCAATAGAAATCTTTGTTGGAGTAAGCAAGTTCTAAAGTTCTAAGCAACGCGATGGCCCTTATCTGCCTATGTTTCATAGCAAGTAAGTTCTGAATTTCTATGAAATCCGATGGAATTCCTCACTACTAACGTTTCAAAGTAAGTTCTCAAATTCTCAGTTCTACGTTTAAAACTATGTGTGTTCTATATATCTATGTAAAGTGATGGTTCCTATTAGTTGTGACGGTAACCTCTATATAGTAAGTCAGGGAAGCTCGAAGGGGTTAATTATCTAAATGCTTTAAGGTGTAAAACGTACTTTAATCTAAAGCGATCTATCGTTCCAAGGTATCCGCTCACGTACAACTTTTCTTGGGCGCCAGCTGCTCAGAAAGTAGCAAAGGGATAGACTACACGACCCCGGGAACCCTGGGGCGGAACAACTCTTGAAACTTCGAAATGCACCTCCTCTCGACTATGACTAGCCAAGCACACACACTCAGATCGCGAGATACTGAAGTCACGGCATGTTTATTTATGGTATTGACGTGGGTTTAACTAACAAGGGTTACGGGAAACTACGCAACACGCCGCGAATTACCGGGTATCATAACTCGCTTCACGATATAAGAGACAATATACAATATGCGGCACAAGAAATGGGACGCTTTAGCGAATAAGCTCTCACGTTCCCTTCTTCAGGTTCCTTGAATTCGCTGATGGTCCTCGGGTCTCCTGGATCCTCCTCGGGGCTCCTTGGTGGAGTGGGCTGTAGGCTTCGGTATTGTTCGGGTCCATCGATCAGTGGACTTCGGCGATTTCCTCTTCTCGCCTTCTTGGGTGTCCCTGAGGGGATACTCCTGATCATTTAAATTGCGTAGCGCATCGCGCGCCGCGCTCCCATGGCCCACCTGCAGGGCCGCTGGACTTTTGACTTCCCTTTAGGGGGTTAAGGATGGTTGAGGACCTTCTCACATCCCAGAGCATTATAAAGCACAGAAGCAGATAAACATAATGCGATGCATAGAACTTTACAACCTTCTAACTTACTTTGAACTGTTTATATGAAATGCGGCTTATATGATATTGCGGTGCATGAAGCATGACAAATTAAATGCTTCGGCACCTGGACATCTAGAAACGCTATCCCCGGGCAAGAAATTACAGGGTTTACACTCAATTCATGTGCAGAAGCAGATAAACTTAATGCGATGCCATGAATATTACATCTTATCATGAAATATAGAAGTAAGATGCGCAGCCGCGTTTTACGAAGCATTAGAACTCTATTGCTTCCAAACCTTCAGATATAGAAACGATATTCCGTAGCAAGGAAGTGATGCATTTACATTCATTTGAAGTGTAGAGGAGATATACATTACGCGATGCATTGAAATTACATCTTATCATGTGACATAGTACTGATGTGCGATATCGCGTTTTATAAAGAGATAGAAATCTATTGCTTCGATGCGTAGACATCTAGAAACGCTATTCCGTCGCAAGGAAGTGTGGCATTTACATTCTTTTGAAGTCTAGACAAGGTATACATAACACTTCGTAATGAATATTATATCTTACCAGCAAACATAGAAAAGAGCTGCGATATCGTGTTTTAAGAAGCATTACAACTCTATTGCTTCGATACGTAGACATCTGGAAACGCTATTTCCTAGCCAAGAAGAGTGACATTTACATTATTTTGAAGTGTAGACGAGGTATTCATTACAATTCGCAATGAATGTTATATCTTATAATGAAACATAGGAATGAGGTGCGACATCGCGATTTAAGAAGCATCAGAACTCTATTGCTTCGATACATAGACATCTGGAAACGTTATTTCCTAGCAAGGAAGTGTGGCATTTACATTCTTTTGAAGTGTAGACGAGGTACACCTAACACTTCGCAATGAATATTATATCTTGTCATGAAACGTAGGAATGGGATGCGATATCGTGTCCTAAAAAGCATTAGAACTCTATTGCTTCGATACGCAGACATCTGGAAACGCTATTTCCTAGCAAAGAAGTGTGACATTTACATTCCTTTGAAATGTAGACGAGGTATACATAACACTTCGTAATGAATATTACATCTTACCATCAAACATAGAACAGAGATGCTATATCGCGTTTTAAGAAGCATTACAACTCTATTGCTTCGATACTTAGACACCTGGAAACGCTATTTCCTAGCAAGGAATTATGGCATTTACATTCTTTTGAAGTGTAGACGAGGTATGCATAACACTTCGCAATGAATATTACATATTATCATGAAACATAGAAATGAGATGCGATGTCGCATTTTCAGTAGCCTTTGTACTCTATTGCTTCGTTACGTAGACATCTGGAAACGCTATTTCCTAGCAAGAAAGTGTCGCATTTACATTCTTTTGAAGTGAATACGAGGTATACATGACACTTCGCAATGAATATTATGTCTTTTCATGAAACATAGAAATGAGATGCAATATCGCGTTTTATGAAGCATTAGAATTCTATTGCTACGATACGTAGACATCTGCAAACGCTATTTCCTAGCAAGGAATTGTCCCATTTACAATCTTTTGAAGTGAATAGGAGGAAGACATAACGCTCCACAATGAATATTATACCTTATCCTGAAACATAGAAAGGAGATGCGATATGGCGCTTTGAGAAGCATTAGAACTCTATTGCTACGATACGTAGACATCTGCAATCGCTATTTCCTAGTATGGTAGTGTTGCATTTACATTCTTGTGAAGTGAATACGAGGTATACATGACACTTCGCAATGAATATTATATCTTATTATGAAACATAGAAATGAGATGCGACATCTCGTTTTAAGAAGCATTAGATCTCTATTGTCTCGATAACTAGACATCTGCAAACGCTATTTCCTAGTAAGGAAGTGTCGCATTTACATTCATTTGAAATGAATAAGAGGTATACATGACACTTCGCAATGAATGTTATATCTTATGATGAAACATAGAAGTGAGATGCGATATCGCGTTTTGAGAAGCATTAGAAGTTTATTGCATCGATACGTAGACATCTGCAAACGCTATTTCCTAGGAGGGAAGTTTCGCATTTACATTCATATGAAGTGCACACGAGCAATACATAAGACTTCGCAATGAATATTATATCTTATCATGAAACATAGTAATGAGATGCGATATCGCGTTTTAAAAAGCATTAGAAGTTTATTGCATCGATACGTAGACATCTGCAAACGCTATTTCCTAGGAGGGAAGTTTCGCATTTACATTCATATGAAGTGCACACGAGCAATACATAAGACTTCGCAATGAATATTATATGTTATCATGAAGCATAGAAATGAGATGCGATATCGCGTTTTAAGAAGCATAAAACTGTATTACTACGATACGTAGCCATATGCAATCGCTATTTCCTAGCAAGGAAGTGTCGCATTTACATTCTTTTGAGGTGAGTACGAGGTGTCACGTCCGGCGAAACTATTTTCCGTTGCTCCATAGGCTTTACAACACCAGCCTATTTTTCGGTAATTCGGTCCGCGGGATCGCGTTAAGACCGGGTCCGACAATTTCGGCTGACGCGACACTAACGAAAACACTCGCGATGGTAAGGGAATGACCCTACCTTTCGATGACTTCTATCTCGATTTGTACGTAGAAACGGCGTCGAGGATCGTTCGCTGGGATCGTAGCGGAGTTCGGTCGGTTGGCTGCTACGGAAATCCGGATCAGTCGCCAGCGAAGAGGAGGGCGGCGGTCGGAATTCAGCGATGATGCAGAGGAACCAGCGGTGATAGTAACAGCTTCGGCTGCGAATGTGGCAGAATCGGCGTGATGCGTCGTGGTGTCTGGATCGGAAGCGTCGACGGTCGCTTGGGAAAGCGGCGGCTGGGCTGGTGCGAAGGCAGGTCGCTGGTATACGAGGACTCTCGGAATGTCCTCCAAATATTCACGCACAAGTGATCGTAAGAAATTCTTCCTACCCGCACGTCGCGTTCTTCACAAACCGGAAGCACGATTCATTCATCAGATTTTCCTGTACTTTCGACTAAGATCTGAAGGATAAGCGGCGATCCGCTCTATCTCAACGTCACATAGCCGTTTTCTATACTCCTTCAAGGTGATGAAGAGCAACCCCAGTTGTATGGAAGAACCCGTGGAAGAATTCGTAGTTAAATGTAATGGTAAAAGTAGAACTAGTATTATAAACACTTGATAAAATTAATGGATGTGGAAATAGTAGACTTGGTAAAAGAAATTGTACTTGGATATAGTAAAAGTAAAAATAAAATATATTCTAGGTGTAAAGTATACATGAACTGGAATTATTCTAAGACTAAGACTAAGTTAAAATGGAAATAGAAACACGATGTCTGAACCCCACATTGAGGTGGCTAACGATCTAGAACTAGAGGTTTCGACTCCTCGGTAGGAGATCTCAAGTCAGAGTGTGTGCTCTGGAGAAGCGTCTCGGTCCTCCTCGGTTTGCGAGGCGCTACGGTCGCGGACGCTCGTGGTAGGGAGATCGCGGTACCGCGAGTGGGGAACTCGAGTCTCGTGGCGGTGAGCGCGCGGTCCAGCGAGTGGGGACTCGCGGCTCGTGGTGGGGCTAGCGGCGCATGCCGCTGGCCGAACGCATCTTACGCGTTTCACTTATGAGCAAATACAATATGGACTTAGAATTATGTGTGTGTTGTTTGTGTCTTACATTCGTGTCGTGTGTAACTTAGATCTAGGGTTTCTTATATATGCGTCATGATATGGTATGTATGTGCTAGCTTAGAAGTAATATATAGGTTCTAGCAGATTCTGTTCCCGGAACTGGAAAAGTCACAATTCAGGTGATGGGCTGCGGCTACGTCTTACTGCAGGACGGAATCCTCGGTGCGAGTGAGATGGGGCTGCCCGTGCTTGGTGCGGGCGAGACAGGTATACTCGGTGGTGCGAATGAGACACTGCCCGTTACGAGCGAGACAGGTATACTCGGCGGTGCGAGTGAGGCAGCGGAACTCGGTAGGAGTAAGCGCGTGCAGGTATGCGCGCGCGAACACTTCCAGTTGCTGGATCTGCAGGCGAGTTTGACTGGTTGCATGCGTCCAGGGGTTGATGCTGGGGGGTGCGAGGAGGTTGATGGGTGGCAGGCGGTACGCCTGACGTCACAAAATGCGATATTTCCTTTCTATGAAATTACGTTCCCAAATATCTCTGTATCGAAGCTACAGAGACCTAATGCCCCTTAAAACGCGATATCGCATCTCATTTCTATGTTCCGTGATAAGATATAATATTCATTGCTGAGTGTTATCTATACCTCGCCTTCACATCAAATGAATGTAAATGCGACATTTCCTTCCTAGGAAATAGCGTCTGCAGATGTCTATGTATCGTAGCAATAGAGTTCAAAAGCTCCTTAAAACGCGATTTCGCATCTCATTTCTATGATTCGTGATAAGATATAATATTCATTGCGAAGTGTCATGCTTACCTCGTACTCACTTCAAAATAATGTAAATGCGTCACTTGCTTGCTAGGAAATAGCGTTTGCAGATGTCTTCGTATCGAAGCAATAGTGTTCTAATGCTTCATAAATCGTCATATCGCATCTCATATATACGTTTCATGATAAGACATAATATTCATTGCGAAGTGTCATGTATACCACGCATTCCTTTCAAAAGAATGTAAATGCGACACTTCCTTGCTAGGAAGTAGCGTTTGCAGATGTCTGCGTGTCGAAGCAATAGGGATCTAATGCTTCTTAAATCGCCATATCGCTTCTCATTTCTATGTTTCATGATAATATATAATATTCACAGCGAAGTGTCATGTATACCTCGCATACACTTCAAATGAATGTAAATGCGACACCTCCTTGCTAGGAAATAGCGTTTGCAGGTGTCTACGTATCGTAGCAATAGATTTCTAATGCTTCCTAAAACGCGATATCGCATCTCATTTATATGTTTCATGATGAGATATAATATTCATTGCGAACTATCATGTATGCCTCGCATACACTTCAAATGAATGTAAATGCGACACTACCTTGCTAGGAAATAGCGTTTGCAGATTTCTTCGTATCGAAGCAATAGTGTTCTAATGCTTCTTAAATCGCGATATCGCATCTCATTCCTATGTTTCGTGACAAGATATAATATTCATTGCGAAATGTCACTTATACCTCCCATACACTTCAAATGAATGTAATTGCGACACTTCCTTCCTAGGAAATAGCGTTTGCAGGTGTCTATGTATCATGGCAATAGAGCTCTAACGCTTCTTCAAACGCGAGATCGCAACTCATTTCTATGTTTCATGATAAGATATAATATTCATTGTGGAGTGTTATGTATACCTCGTATTCACTTCAAAAGAATGTAAACGCGACACTTCCTTGCCAGGAAATAGCGTCTGCAGATGTCTGCGTATTGTGGCAATAGGTTTCTAATGCTTCTTAAGAAGCGATATCGCATCTTATTTCTATGTTTCATGATAAGATATAATAGTCATTGCGAAGTGTCATGTATACCTCGTATTCGTTTCAAAAGAATGTAAATGCGACACTTCCTTGCTAGGATGTAGCGGTTGCAGATGTCTGCGTATCGTAGCATTAGAGTTATAATGCTTCTTAAATCGCGGCATCGCATCTCATTCCTATGTTTCGTGACAAGATATAATATTCATTGCGAAATGTGACATATACCTCGCATACACTTCAAATAAATGTAGCTGCGACACTTCCTTGCTAGGAAATAGCGTTTGCAGGTGTCTACGTATCGAAGCAATAGTGTTCTGGTGCTCCTTAAATCGCGATATCGCATCTCATATCTACGTTTCATGATAAGACATAATATTCATTGCGAAGTATCATGTATACCTGGTATTCCTTTCAAAAGTATGTAAATGCGACACTTCCTTGCTAGGAAGTAGCGTTTGCAGGTGTCTACGTATCGAAGCAATAGGGATCTAATGCTTCTTAAATCGCCATATCGCTTCTCATTTCTATGTTTCGTGATAATATATAATATTCACTGCGAAGTGCCATGTATACATCACATACACTTCAAATGAATGTAAATGCGACACTTCCTTGCTAACAAATATCGTTTGCAGATGTCTACGTATCGAAGCAATAGTGTTCTAATGCTTCATAAATCGCGATACCGCATCTCATTTCTATGCCTCATGTTATGATATAATATTCATTGCGAAGTGTCATGTATACCTCGTACTCACTTCAAAAGAATGTAAATGCGACACTTCCTTGCTAGGATGTAGCGGTTGCAGATGTCTACGTATCGTAGCATTAGAGTTATAATGCTTCTTAAATCGAGACATCGCATCTCATTCCTATGTTTCGTGACAAGATATAATATTCATTGCGAAATGTGACATATACCTCGCATACACTTCAAATAAATGTAGTTGCGACACTTCCTTGCTAGGAAATAGCGCTTGCAGGTGTCTACGTATCGAAGCACCAGTGTTCTAATGCTTCTTAAATCGCGATATCGCATCTCATTCCTATGTTTCGTGACAAGATATAATATTCATTGCGAAATGTCACCTATACCGCCCATACACTTCAAATGAATGTAATTGCGACACTTCCTTCCTAGGAAATAGCGTTTGCAGGTGTCTATGTATCATGGCAATAGAGCTCTAACGCTTCTTCAAACGCGAGATCGCAACTCATTTCTATGTTTCATGATAAGATATAATATTCATTGTGGAGTGTTATGTATACCTCGTATTCACTTCAAAAGAATGTAAACGCGACACTTCCTTGCCAGGAAATAGCGTCTGCAGATGTCTGCGTATTGTGGCAATAGGTTTCTAATGCTTCTTAAGAAGCGATATCGCATCTTATTTCTATGTTTCATGAATACATATAATATTCACTGCGAGGTGTCATGTATACCTCGTATTCACTTCTAAAGAATGTAATTGCGACACATCCTTGCTAGGAATTAGCGTTTGCAGATGTCTACGTATCATAGCAATAGAGTTCTGACGCTTGTTAAATCGCGATATCGCATCTCATTTCTATGTTTCATGATAAGATATAATATTCATTGCGAAGTGTCATGTATACCTCGTATTCCTTTCAAAAGAATGTAAATGCGCCACTTCCTTGCTAGGAAGTAGCGTCTACAGATGTCTACGTATCGAAGCAATAGCATTCTAATGCCTCTTAATTCGCCATATCGCATCTCATTTCTATGTTTCATGATAAGATATAATATTCATTACGAAGTGCGATGTATACCTAGTATACACTTCAATTGAATGTACATGCGACAATTCCTTCCTAGGAAATAGCGTTTGCAGATGTCTACGTATCGAAGCAATAAATTTCTAAAGCTTGCTAATTCGGGATATCGCATCTCATATATATGTTTCATGATAAGATATAATATTCATTGTGCAGTGTTATGTATACCTCGTATTTACCTCAAAAGAATGTAATTGCGACACTACCTTGCTAGGAGGTAGCGTTTGCAGATGTCTACGTATCGAAGCAATAGACATCCAATGCTTCATAAATCGTCATATCGCATCTCATTTCTATGTTTCATGATAAGATATAATATTCATTTTGCAGTGTTATGTATACCTCGTATTCACCTCAAAAGAATGTAAATGCGACACTTCCTTGCTAGGAAATAGCGTTTGCAGATGTCTACGTATCGAAGCAATAGAGTTCTAATGCTTCTTAAATCGCCTTATTGCATCTCATCTCTATGTTTCATGATAAGATATATTATTCATTGTGGAGTGTTATGTATACCTCGTATTCACTTCAAAGCGATGTAAACGCGACACTTCCTTGCCAGGAAATAGCGTTTGCAGATGTAGCATTAGAGTTCTAATGCTTCTCAAAACGCGATATCGTAACTCGTTACTATGTTTCATAATAATATATAATATTCATTGCGAAGTGTCATGTATACCTCGTACTCACTTCAAAAGAATGTAAATGCGACACTTCCTTGCTGGGATGTAGCGTTTGCACGTGTCTACGTATCGAAGCAATAGGGTTCTAATGCTCCTTAAATCGCCATATTGCACCTCATTTCTACGTCTCATGATAAGACATAATATTCATTGCGATGTGTCACGTGTACCTTGTATTCCTTTCAAAAGAATGTAAATGCGACACTTCCTTGGTAGGAAACAGCGTTTGCAGATGTCTACGTATCGAAGCAATAGGGATCCAATGTTTCTTAAATCGCCATATCGCTTCTCATTACTATGATTCATGATAATATATAATATTCACTGCGAAGTGTCATGTATACATCACATACACTTCAAATGAATGTAAATGCGACACTTCCTTGCTAGGAAATATCGTTTGCAGAAGTCTACGTATCGAAGCAATAGAGTTCTAACGCTTCATAAATCGCGATACCGCATCTCATTTCTATGCCTCATGTTATGATATAATACTCATTGCGAAGTGTCATGTATACCTCGTACTCACTTCAAAAGAATGTAAATGCGACACTTCCTTGCTGGGATGTAGCGTTTGCAGATGTCTACGCATCGAAGCAATAATGCTCTAATGCTCCTTAAATCGCCATATTGCATCTCATTTCTACGTTTCATGATATGATATAATATTCATTGTGGAGCGTTATGTATACCTCGTATTCACTTCAAAGGAATGTAAACCCGACACTTCCTTGCCAGGAAATAGCGTTCGCAGATGTCTAGGTATCGTAGCATTAGAGTTCTAATGCTTCTTAAATCGTCATATCGCATCTCATATCTACGTTTCTTGATAAGATATAATATTCATTGCGAAGTGCTATGTATACCTCGTATTCCTTTCAAGTGAATGTAAATGCGACACTTCTTTGTTAGGAAAAAGCGTTAGCAGATGTCTACGTATCGAAGCAATAGAGTTCTAATGCTTCTCAAAACGCGATATCGCTACTCATTACTATGTTTCATGATAATATATAATATTCATTGTCGTGTGTTATGTATAACCACGTATTCACTTCAAAAGATTGTAAATGCGACACTTCCTTGCTAGGAAGTAGCGTTTGGAGATGTCTACGTATCGAAGCAATAGAGTTCTAATGCTTCTTAAATAGCGATATCGCATATCATTTCTATGTTTCTTGATAAGATATAATATTCATTGTGCAGTGTTATGTATATCTCGTATATACTTCAAGTGAATGTAAATGCGACACTTCCTTGCTAGGAAATAGCGTTGGCAGATGTCTACGTATCGAAGCAATAGAGTTCTAATGCTTCTCAAAACGCGATATCGCATCTCATTCCTAAGTATCATGATAAGATATAATATTCAATGTGCAGTGTTATGTATACCTCGTATTCACTCCAAAAGAATGTAAATGCTACAATTCCTTGCTAGGAAATAGCGTTTGCATATGTCTACGTATGGAAGCAATAGGTCTCTAAAGCTTGCTAATTCGCGATACCGCATCTCATTTCTATTTTTCGTGATAAGATATAATATTCATTGCGAAGTGTCATGTATACCTCGCACACACTTCAAATTAATGTGAATGCGACAGTTCCTTGCTAGGAAATAGCGTTTGCAGATGTCTACGTATCGTGGCATTATAGTTCTAATGCTTCACAAAACACGATGTCGCATCTCATTTCTATGTTTCAGCATAATATATAATATTCATTGCGAAATGTCATGTATACCTCGCATACACTTAAAATGAATGTAAATGCGACACTTCCTTCGTAGGAAATAGCGTTTGCAGATGTCTACGTATCGAAGCAATAGAATTCTAATGCTTCTTAAATCGTCGTATCGAGTCCAATTTTTTATGTTTCATGATAAGATATAATATTCATTGCGAACTATCTTGCATGCCTCGCATGCACTTCAAATGAATGTAAATGCGACACTTCCTTGCTAGGAAATAGCGTTTGCAGATGTCTCCGTATCGAAGAAATAGTGTTCTAATGCTTCTTAAATCGCGATATCGCATCTCATTTCTATGTTTCGTGATAAGATATAATATTCATTGCGAAGTGTCATGTATACCTCGCATGCACTTGAAATGAATGTAAATGCGACACCACCTTGCTTGGAAATAGCATTTGCAGATGTCTACGTACCAAAGCAATAGTGTTCTTATGCTTCCTAAATCGCGATATCGCATCTCAATTCTATGTTTCATGATAAGATATAATATTCATTGTGCAGTGTTATGTATAACTCGTATTCACCACAAAAGAATGTAAATGCGACACTTCCTTGTTAGGAGGTAGCGCTTGCAGATGTCTACGTATCGAAGCAATAGGGATCTAATGCTTCTTAAATCGCCATATCGCTTCTCATTTCTATGTTTCATGATAATATATAATATTCACTGCGAAGTGTCATGTATACCTCGCATACACTTCAAATGAATGTAACTGCGACACTTGCTTGCTTGGAAATAGCATTTGCAGATGTCTACGTTTCGTGGCACTAGAGTTCTAATGCTTCTCAAAACGCGATATCGCTTCTCATTTCTATGTTTCATGATAATATATAATATTCATTGTGCAGTGTTATGTATATCTCGTCTATACTTCAAATGGATGTAGATGCGACACTTCCTTGCTAGGAAATAGCGTTTGCAGATGTCTACGTATCGTGGCATTAGATTTCTAATGCTTCTCAAAACGCGATATCACTACTCACTACTATGTTTCTTCATAATATATAATATTCATTGTGGTGTGTTATGGTTACCTCGTATTCACTTCAAAGGAATGTAAATGCGATACTTCCTTGCTAGGAAATAGCGTTTGCAGATGTCTACTTATCGTAGCAATAGCGTTCTAATGCTTCTCAAAACGCGATATCGCATCCCATTTCTATGTTCCATGATAAGATATAATTTTCATTGCGAAGTGTCATGCACGCTTCGTATTCACTTCTGAAGAATGTAAATGCGACACTTCCTTGCTAGGAAATAGCGTTGACAGATGACTACGTATCGAAGCAATAGAGATCTAATGCTTTTTAAAACGAGATATTGCATCTCATTTCTATGTTTCATGATAAGATATAATAATCATTGCCAAGTGTTATGTATTCTTCGTCTACACTTCAAATGAATGTAAATGCGAAACTTCCTTGCTAGGAAATAGCCTTAGCACAAGTCACCGTATCGAAGCAGCAGAGCTCTAATGCTTGTTAAAACACGATATCGCATCTCACTGCAGTGTTTCATGAAAAGATACAATATTCATTGGGAAGTGTTATGTAAACCTCGAATGCGCTTCAAATGAATGTAAATGCCACACTTCCTTGCTAGGAAATAGCGTTCGCAGATATCTACGTATCGGAGCAATAGAGTTCTAATGCTTCTTAAAAGGAGATATCGCATTACATTTCTATGTTTCATGAAAGGATATAATATTCATTGCGAAGTGTCATGTATACCTCGTATTCGCTTCAAAAGAATGTAATTGCGACACCCCCATACTTGGAAATAGTGCTTGCAGATGTCTAGGTATCGTAGCCATAGAGTTCCAATGCTATTTAAAACGCGGTATCCCATCTCATTTCTATGTCTCATGATAAGATATAATATTCATTGCGAAGTGTTATGTATTCTTCGCCTAGACTTCAAATGAATGTAAATGCGACACTTCCTTGCTAGGAAATAGCGTTTGCAGATGTCTACGTATCGAAGCAATAGCGTTCTAATGCTTCTCAAATCGCGATATCGCATCCCATTTCTATGTTCCACGATAAGATTTAATTTTCATTGCGAAGTGTCATGTATACCTCGTATTCACTTCAAAAGAATGTAAATGCGACACTTCCTTGCTATTAAATAGCGTTTGCAGATTTCTACGTATCGTAGCAATAGAGTTCTAATGCATCTTAAAACGAGATATCGCATCTAATTTCTATGTCTCATGATAAGATATAATATTCATTGCGAAGTGTTATGTATAATTCGCATACATTACAAACGCATGTAAATGCGACACTTCCTGGCGAGAAAGCAGCGATTGCAGATGTCTACGAATCAAAATAACAGTGTTCTAATGCACCTTAAAACGTGATATCGCATTTCATTTATATGTTTCTTAATAATGTATAATATTCATTGTGGAGTGATATGTATACCTCGTATTCACATCAAAAGAATGTAAACGCGACGCTTCCTTGCTAGGTACTAGCGCTTCCTGATGTCTGCGTTTCGAAGCAATAGAGTTCTAATGCATCTTAAAATTCGATATCG
This sequence comes from Xylocopa sonorina, assembly GCF_050948175.1. Lineage (NCBI taxonomy): Eukaryota > Metazoa > Arthropoda > Insecta > Hymenoptera > Apidae > Xylocopa > Xylocopa sonorina. The sequence continues at coordinate 4,771,418 of NW_027490091.1, forward strand.
CAACTCATTTCTTTGTTTCGTGATAAGATATAATATTCATTGCGAAGTGTCATTTATACCTTGTACTCACTTCAAAAGAATGTAAATGCGACACATCCTTGCTAGGAAATGGCGTTTGCAGATGTCTACGTATCGAAGCAATAGCGTTCTAATGCTTCTTAAAACGAGATATCGCATCTCATTTCTGTTTCATGATAAGATATAATTTTTACCGCGAAGTGTCATGTATACCTCGCATCCACTTCAAATGGATGTAAATGCGACACTTCCTTGCTAGGAAATAGCGTTTGCAGATGTCTCGGTATCGAAGCAATAGGGATCTAATGCTTCTTAAATCGCCATATCGCTTCTCATTTCTATGCTTCATGATAATATATAATATTCACTGCGAAGTGTCATGTATACCTCGTATTCCATTCAAAAGAATGTAAGTGCGACACTTCCTTGCTAGGAAGTAGCGTTTGCAGATGCCTACGTATCGAAGCAATAGTTTTCTAATGCTTCTTAAATCGCGATATCGCATCTCATTTCTATGTTTCGTGACAAGATGTAATATTCATTGCGAAGTGCCATGTATACCTCGCATACACTTCAAATGAATGTGAATGCGACAGTTCCTTGCTAGGAAATAGTGTTTGCAGATATCTACGTATCGAACCAATAGATTTCTAATGCTTCTTAAATCGCCATATCGCATCTAATTTCTATGTTTCATGATAAGATATAATTTTCATTGCGCAGTGTCATGTATACCTCGTCTACACTTCAGAAGAAAGTAAACGCGACATTTCCTTGCTAGGAAATAGCGTTTCCAGATGTCTACCTACCGAAACAATACAGCTCTAATGCTTGTTAGAACGACATGTCGCATCTCATTTCTATGATTCATGATAAGATATAATAATCAATGCGGAGTGTTATGTATACCTAGTTTTCACTTCAAAAGAATGTAAATGCGACACTTCCTTGCTAGGAAATAGCGATTGCAGAATTCTACGTATCGAAGTAACAGTGTTCTGGTGCTTCTTAAAACGAGACATCGCATCTCATTTCCATGTTTCATGATAGGACATAATATTCATTGCGAGGTGTTATGTATGCTTTGTCTATACTTCGAAAGAATGTAAATGCCACACTTCCTTGCTAGAAATGGCGTTTCCAGAAGTCCAAATGTCGAAGGAATAGAGTTCTAATGCTTCTTAAAACGGGATATCGTATCTCATTTCTATGTTTCATGATATGAAATAGTATTTATTGCGAAGTGTAACGTATTCCTCAACTACCCTTCAAAAGAGTGTAATTGCCACACTTCCTTCCTAGCAATTAGCGTTTCCCGATATCTACGGACCGTTGCCGTAGAGTCCTAATGCTTCCCAAAACGTGATATCGCATCTCATTTCTACGTTTCATGATATGATATAATATTCATTGGGGAGTGTTATGTATGCCTCGTCTGCACTTCAAATGAATGTAAGTGTGACACTTCCTTCATGGAAATAGCTTTTCCAGATGTCTACGTATCGAAGCATTAGAGTTCTATTGCTTCTTAAAACGCAACATCGCACCTTACTTCGATGTTTCATGATAAGATATAATATTCACTGCGAAGTGTCATGTATACCTAGCATACACTTCAGATTAATGTAAATGCGACACTTCCTTGCTAGGAAATAGTGTTTGCAGATATCTACGTATCGAAGCAATAGAGTTCCAAAGCTTCTTAAATCGCGATGCCGCATCTCATTTTTATGTTTCATGATAAGATATAATAATCATTGTGCTCTGTTATGAATATTTCGTAGTCACTTCAAAAGAATGTAAATGCGACACTTCCTTGCTAGGCAATAGCATTTGCAGATGTCTACGTATCGAAGCAATAGTTTTCTGATGCTTCTTAAATCGTCATATCGCATCTCATATTTACGTTACATGATAAGATATAATATTCACTGCGAAGTGTCATGTATACCTCGTATTCCTTTCAAAAGAATGTAAATGCGACACTTCCTTGCTAGGAAGTAGCGTTTGCAGATGTCTACGTATCGTAGCATTAGAGTTCTAATGCTTCTCAAAACGCGATATCGTGACTCATTACTATGTTTCATGATAATATATAATATTCACTGCGAAGTGTCATGTATACCTAGCATACACTTCAGATTAATGTAAAGGCGACACTTCCTTGCTAGGAAATAGCGTTTGCAGATGTCTACGTATCGAACCAATAGATTTCTAATGCTTCTTAAATCGCCATATCGCATCTCATTTCTATGTTTCATGATAAGATATAAAATTCACTGTGCAGTGTTATGTATATCTCGTATTCACTTGAAAAGAATGTAAATGTGACAGTTCCTTGCTAGGAAGTAGCGTTTGCAGATGTCTACGTGTCGAACCAATAGATTTCTAATGCTTCTTAAATCGCCACATCGCATCTCATTTCTACGTTTCATGATAAGATATAATATTCATTGTCCAGTGTCATGTATATCTCGTCTATACTTCAAATAAATGTAAATGCGACACTTCCCACCTGGGAAATTTCGTTTGCAGATGTCTACGTATCGTGGCATTAGAGGTCTAATGCTTCTCAATACGCGATATCGCTTCGCATTGCTACTATGTTTCATGATAATATATAATATTCATTGCCAAGTGTCATGTATACCTCGTATTCACTTCAAAAGAATGTAAATGCGACACTTCCTTGCTAGGAAATAGCGTTTGCAGATGTCTACGTATCGAAGCAATAGGGATCTAATGCTTCTTAAATCGCCATATCGCTTCCCATTCCTATGTTTCATGATAATATATAATATTCACTGCGAAGTGTCATGTATACCCCGCATACACTTCAAATGAATGTAAATGCGACACTTCCTTGCTAGGAAATAGCGTTTGTAGATGTCTACGTATAGAAGCAATAGTTTTCTAATGCTTCTTAAATCGTCATATCGCATCTCATATCTACGTTTCACGATAAGATATAGTATTCACTAGGAAGTGTCATGTATACCTCGTATTCCTTTCAAAAGAATGTAAATGCGACTCTTCCTTGCTAGGAAATAGCGTTTGCAGGTGTCTACGTATCGAAGAAATAGTTTTCTAATGCTTCTTAAATCGTCATATCGCATCTCATATCTACGTTTCACGATAAGATATAGTATTCACTGCGAAGTGTCATGTATACCTCGTATTCCTTTCAATTGAACGTAAATGCGACACTTCCTTGCTAGGAAATAGCGTTTGCAGATGTCTACGTATCGAAGTAATAGAGTTCTAATGCATCTTAAATCGTCATATCGCTTCGCATTACTATGCTTCATGATAATATATAATATTCATTGCCAAGTGTCATGTATACCTCGTATTCCTTACAAAAGAATGTAAATGCGACACTTCCTTGCTAGGAAGTAGCGTTTGCAGATGTCTACGTATCGAAGCAATAGAGTTCTAATGCTTCTCAAAACGCGATATCGCTACTCATTACTACGATTCATGATAATATATAATATTCATTGTGGAGTGTTATGTATACCTCGTATTCACTTCAAAAGAATGTAAATGCGACACTTCCATGCTAGGAAATAGCGCTTGCAGATGTCTACGTATCGAAGCAATAGTGTTCTAATGCTTCTTAAATCGCCATATTACATCACATTTCTGTGTTTCATGATAAGATATAATATTCATTGTGAAGTGTTATGTATACCTCGTATTCACTTCAAAAGAATGTAAATGCGACACTTCCTTGCTAGGAAATAGCGTTTGCAGATGTCTACGTATCGAAGCAGTAGAGTTCTAATGCTTCTTAAATCGCCATATCGCATCTCATTTCTATGTTTCATGATAAGATATAATATTCATTGTGGAGTGTTATGTGTACCTCGTATTCGTTTCAAAAGAATGTAAATGCGACACGTCCTTGCTAGGAAGTAGCGTTTGCAGATGTCTACGTATCGAAGCAATAGATTTCTAAAGCTCGCTAATTCGCGATATCGCATCTCATATTTATGTTTCATGATAATATATAATACTCATTGCGAAGTTTCATGTACTCCTCGCATACAATTCAAACGAATGTGAATGCGACAGTTCCTTGCTGGGAAATAGTGTTTGCAGATGTCTACGTATCGAGGCAATAGTTTTCTAATGCTTCTTAAATCGTCATATCGCATCATATTTCTATGTTTCATGATAATATATAATACTCATTGTGAAGTGTCATGTATACCTCGTATTCCTTTCAAAAGAATGTAAATGCGACACTTCCTTGCTAGGAAGTAGCGTTTGCAGATTTCATCGTATGGAACGAATAGACTTCTAACGCCTCTTAAATCGCAATGTCGCATATCATTTCTGTGTTTCATGATAAGATATAATATTTATTGTGCAGTGTTATGTATATCTCGTCCATACTTCAAATGAATGTAAATGCGACAAGTCCTTGCTACGAAATAGCGTTTGCAGATGTCTACTTATCGTACCATTAGAGTTCTAGTGCTTCTCAAAACGCGATATCGCTACTCATTACCATGTTTCATTATAATATATAATATTCAATGCGAAGTGTTATGTATACCTCGTATTCACTTCAAAAGAATGTAAATGCGACACTTCCTTGCTAGGAAATAGCGTTTGCAGATGTCTACGTATGGAAGCAATAGATTTTTAAATCTTGCTAATTCGCGATATCGAATCTCATATCTATGTTTCATGATAATTTATAATATTCATTGCGAAGTGTCATGTATACCTCGCATACACTTCAAATGAATGTAAGTGCGACACTTCCTTGCTAGGAAATAGCGTTTGCAGATGTCTACGTATCGATGCAATAGGGATCTAATGCTTCTTAAATCGCCATATCGCTTCTCATTTCTATGTTTCATGACAATATATAATATTCACTGCGAAGTGTCATGTATACCTCGCATACACTTCAAATGAATGTAAATGCGACACTTCCTTGATAGGAAGTAGCGTTTGCAGATATCCACGTATCGAAGCAATAGAGTTCTAATGCTTCTTAAATCGCCATATCGCATCTCACTCCTATGCTTCATGATAAGATATAATATTCATTGCGGAGTGTTATGTATACCTCGTATTCACCTCAAAAGAATGTAAACGCGACACTTCCTTGCCAGGAAATAGCGTTTGCAGATGTCTACGTATCATAGCATTAGAGTTATAATGCTTCTCAAAAAGCGATATCGCTACTCATTACTATGTTTCATGATAATATATAATATTCATTGTGGAGTGTTATGTATGGCTCGTATTCACTTCAAAAGAATGTAAATACGACACTTCCTTGCTTGGAAATAGCGTTTGCAGGTGTCTACGTATCGAAGCAATAGATTTCTAAAGCTTGCTAATTCGCGATATCGCATGCCGTATCTATGTTCCATGATAATTTATAATATTCATTGCGAAGTGTCATGTATACCTCGCATACTCTTCAAATGAATGTGAATGCGACAGTTCCTTGGTGGGAAATAGCGTTTGCAGATATCTACGTATCGAAGCAATAGAGTTCTATAGCTTCTTAGACCGTGATATCGCATCTCATTTCTATGTTTGATGATAGGATACAATATTCATTGCGAAGTGTCACTTATGCCTTGTATTCACTTCAAAAGAAAGTAAATGCGACACTTCTTTGCCAGGAAGTAGAGTTTGCAGGTGTCTACGTATCGTAACAATAGGGTTCTTATGCACTTTATATCGCGATATCGCATCACATTCATATGTTACATGATAAGATATAATATTCATTGCAAAGTTTCATCTATACCTCGCACACACTTCAAGTGAATGTAAATGCGACACTTCCATGCAAGGAAATAGCGTTTGCAGATGTCTACGTTTCGTGGCATTAGAGTTCTAATGCTTCTCAAAACGCGATATCGCTTCTCATTTCTATGTTTCATGATAATATATAATTTTCATTGCGATGTGTTATGTATACCTCGCATACACTTCAAATGAATGTAAATGCGACACTTCATTGCTTGGAAATAGCGCTTGCAGATTTCATCGTATGGAACGAATAGACTTCTAACGCTTCTTAAATCGCAATGTCGCATATCATTTCTGTGTTTCATGATAAGATATAATATTCATTGTGCAGTGTTATGTATATCTCGTCCATACTTCAAATGAATGTAAATGCGACAAGTCCTTGCTACGAAATAGCGTTTGCAGATGTCTACTTATCGTACCATTAGAGTTCTAGTGCTTCTCAAAACGCGATATCGCTACTCATTACCATGTTTCATTATAATATATAATATTCAATGCGAAGTGTTTTGTATACCTCGTATTCACTTCAAAAGAATGTAAATGCGACACTTCCTTGCTAGGAAATAGCGTTTGCAGATGTCTACGTATGGAAGCAATAGATTTTTAAATCTTGCTAATTCGCGATATCGAATCTCATATCTATGTTTCATGATAATTTATAATATTCATTGCGAAGTGCCATGTATACCTCGCATACACTTCAAATGAATGTGAATGCGACAGTTCCTTGCTAGGAAATAGCGTTTGCATATATCTACGTATCGAAGCACTAGAGTTCTAAATCTTCTTAAATCGCGATATCGCATCTCATTCCTATGTTTCATGATAAGATATAATATTCATTTTGTAGTGTTATGAATACCTCGTATTCGTTTCGAAAGAATGTAAATGCGACACATCCTTGCTAGGAAGTAGCGTTTGCAGATTTCATCGTATGGAACCAATAGTCTTCTAACGCTTCTTAAATCGCAATGTCGCATATCATTTCCGTGTTTCATGATAAGATATAATATTTATTGTGCAGTGTTATGTATATCTCGTCTATACTTCAAATGAATGTAAATGCGACAAGTCCTTGCTACGAAATAGCGTTTGCAGATGTCTACGTATCGTACCATTAGAGTTCTAATGCTTCTCAAAACGCGATATCGCTACTCATTACCATGTTTCATTATAATATATAATATTCACTGTAGAGTGTTATGTATACCTCGTATTCACTTCAAAAGAATGTAAGTGCGACACTTCCTTGCTAGGAAATAGCGTTTGCAGATGTCTACGTATCGATGCAATAGGGATCTAATGCTTCTTAAATCGCCATATCGCTTCTCATTCCTTGTTTCATGACAATATATAATATTCACTGCGAAGTGTCATGTATACCTCGCATACACTTCAAATGAATGTAAATGCGACACTTCCTTGATAGGAAGTAGCGTTTGCAGATATCCACGTATCGAAGCAATAGAGTTCTAATGCTTCTTAAATCGTCATATCGCATCTCATTTCTATGTTTCATGATAAGATACAATATTCATTGTGCAGTGTTATGAATACCTCGTATTCACTTCAAAAGAATGTAAATGCAACACTTCCTTGCTAGGATGTAGCGAATGCAGATGTCTCCGTATCGAGGAAATAGTGTTCTAATGCTTCTTAAATCGCGAAATCGCATCCCATTTCTATGTTTCGTGATAGGATATAATATTCATTGCGAAGTGTCACGTATACCTCGTATTCCTTTCAAAAGAATACAAATGCGACACTTCCACGCTAGGAAATAGCGTTTGCAGATGTCTCCGTATCGAAGCAATATAGTTCTTATGCTTGTGAAATCGCCATATTACATCTCATTTCTATGTTTCATGATAAGATATAATATTCATTGTGGAGTGTTATGTATACCTCGTATTCACTTCAAAGGAATGTAAACGTGACACTTCCTTGCCAAGAAATAGCGTTTGCAGATATCTACGTATCGTAGCATCAGAGTTCTAATGCTTCTCAGAACGCGATATCGCTACTCATTACCATGTTTCATGATAATATATAATATTCATAGTGGAGTGTCATGTATACCTCGCATACACTTAAAATGAATGTGAATGCGACAGTTCCTTGGTAGGAAATAGCGTTTTCAGATATCTACGTATCGAAGAAATAGAGTTCTAATGCTTCTTATATCGTGATATCGCATCTCATTTCTATGTTTGATGATAGGATACAATATTCATTGCGAAGTGTCACTTGTGCCTCGTATTCACTTCAAAAGAAAGTAAATGCGACACTTCTTTGCCAGGAAGTAGAGTTTGCAGGTGTCTACGTATCGTAACAATAGTGTTCTTATGCTCTTTATATCGCGATATCGCATCACATTCATGTGTTACATGATAAGATATAATATTCATTGCAAATTTTCATCTATACCTCGCTCACACTTCAAGTGAATGTAAATGCGACACTTCCAAGCAAGGAAATAGCGTTTGCAGATGTCTACGTATCGTAGCAATAGAGTTCCAATGCTTCTTAAAAGGCGATATCGATTCTCATTTCTACGTTTCATGATAAGATATAAAATTCATTGCGAAGTGTCGCTCATACCTCGCATACACTTCAAATGAATGTAAATGCGACACTTCATTGCTTGGAAATAGCGCTTGCAGATGTCTACGTATCGAAGCAATAGATTTCTAATGCTTCTCAAAACGCGATATCGCTACGCATTACCATGTTTCATGATAATATATAATATTCATTGTGGAGTGCTATGTATACCTCGTATTCACTTCAAAAGAATGTAAATGCGACACTTCCTTGCTAGGAAATAGCGTTTGCAGATGTCTACGTATCGAAGAAATAGACATCTAATGCTTCATAAATCGCCATATCGCATCTCATTCCTATGTTTCATGATAAGATATAATATTCATTGTGGAGTGTTATGTATACCTCGTATTCACTTCAAAGGAATGTAAACGTGACACTTCCTTGCCAAGAAATAGCGTTTGCAGATGTCTTCGTATCGTAGCATCAGAGTTCTAATGCTTCTCAAAACGCGATATCGCATCTCATTTCTATGTTTCATGATAAGATATGATATTCATAGCGAAGTGCCATGTATACCTCGCATGCACTTCAATTGAATGTACATGCGACACTTCCTTGCTAGGAAATAGCGTTTGCAGATGTCTACGTATCGAAACAATAGTGTTCTAATGCTTCTCAAAACGCGATGTCGCATCTCATTTCTGTGTTTCATGATTACATATAATATTCATTGTGCAGTGTTATGTATACCTCGTATCCACATCAGAAAAATGTAAATGCGACACTTCCTTGCTAGGAAATAGCGTTTGTAGGAGTCTACGTATGGTAGCAATAGAGTTCAAACGCTTGTTAAATGGCGATATCGCATCGCATTTCTATGTTTCATGATAATATATAATATTCATTGCGAAGTGTCATGTATACCTCGCATACACTTAAAATTGATATAAATGCGACACTTCCTTGCTAGGAAATGGCGTTTGCAGATGTCTGCGTATTGAAGCAATAGAGTTCAAATGCTTCTTAAATCGCCATATCGCATCTCATATTTACGTTTCTTGATAAGATATAATATTCATTGTGCAGTGTCATGTATACCTCGCATACACTTCAAATTAATGTGAATGCGACAGTTCCTTGGTAGGAAATAGCGTTTTCAGATATCTACGTATCGAAGAAATAGAGTTCTAATGCTTCTTATATCGTGATATCGCATCTCATTTCTATGTTTGATGATAGGATACAATATTCATTGCGAAGTGTCACTTGTGCCTCGTATTCACTTCAAAAGAAAGTAAATGCGACACTTCTTTGCCAGGAAGTAGAGTTTGCAGGTGTCTACGTATCGTAACAATAGTGTTCTTATGCTCTTTATATCGCGATATCGCATCACATTCATATGTTACATGATAAGATATAATATTCATTGCATATTTTCATCTATACCTCGCTCACACTTCAAGTGAATGTAAATGCGACACTTCCAAGCAAGGAAATAGCGTTTGCAGATGTCTACGTATCGTAGCAATAGAGTTCCAATGCTTCTTAAAAGGCGATATCGATTCTCATTTCTACGTTTCATGATAAGATATAAAATTCATTGCGAAGTGTCGCTCATACCTCGCATACACTTCAAATGAATGTAAATGCGACACTTCATTGCTTGGAAATAGCGCTTGCAGATGTCTACGTATCGAAGCAATAGATTTCTAATGCTTCTCAAAACGCGACATCGCTACGCATTCCTATGTTTCATGATAAGATATAATATTCATTGTGCAGTGTTAAGAATACTTCGTATTCACTTCAAAAGAATGTAAATGCGACACTTCCTTGCTAGGAAATAGCGTTTTCAGATGTCTACGTATCGGGGTAATAGAGTTTTAATGCCTCTTAAAACGTGATATCGCATCTCATTTCTATGTTTCATGATATGATATAATATCCATTGCGAAGTGTCATGTATACCTCGAATTTACTTCAAAAGAATATAAATGCGACACTTCTTTCCTAAGAAATAGCGTTTGCAGATGTCTACGTATCCAAGCAATAGAGTTCTAATACTTCTTAAAACGCGATATCGCATCTCGTTTCTATGTTTCATGATAAGATATCATATTCATTGTGTACTGTTATGTATACCTCGTATTCACTTCTAAAGAATGTAAACGCGACACTTCTTTGCTAAGAAATAGCGTTTGCAGATGTCTACGTATCCAAGCAATAGATTTCCAATGCTTCTTAAAACGCGATATCGCATCTCATTTCTATGTTTGATGATAGTATACAATATTCAATGCGAAGTGTCACTTATGCCTCGTATTCACTTCAAAAGAAAGTAAATGCGACACTTCTTTGCTAGGAAGTAGAGTTTGCAGATGTCTACGTATCGTAACAATAGGGTTCTTATGCGCTTTGTATCGCGATATCGCATCTCATTAATATGTTACATGATAAGATATAATATTCATTGCGAAGTGTCATGTATACCACATATTCTCTTCAAAATAATGTAAATGCGACACTTCCATGCTAGGAAATAGCGTTTACAGATGTCTCTGTTTCGAAGCAGTAGATTTCTTGTTCTTCTTAAATCGCAATATCGCATCTCATTTCAACGGTCCATGATAAGATATAATATTCATTGCGAAGTGTACCTTGTAACTCGCATACACTTCAAATGAGTGTAAATGCGACACTTTCTTGCTAGGAAACAGCGTGTCCAGATTTCTACGTATCAAAATAATTGAGCCCTAATGCTTCTTAAAACGAGATGTCCCATCTTATTTCGATGTTTCATGTTAGGATACAATATTCGTTGCGAAGTGTTATGTATACCTCATATTCTCTTCAAAATAATGTAAATGCGACACTTCCATGCTAGGAAATAGCGTTTACAGATGTCTCCGTTTCGAAGCAGTAGAGTTCTAATGCTTCTTAAATCGCGATATCGCATTTCATTTATATGTTTCTTTATAATGTATAATATTCATTGTGGAGTGTTATGTATACCTCGTATTCACTTCAACGGAATATAAATGCAACACTTCCTTGCTATTAAATAGCGTTTGCAGATGTTACCGTATCGAAGCAGAAGAGATCTAATGCTTCATAAATCGCGTTACCGCATTGCATACCTATGTTTCGTGATAAGGTATAGTATTCATTGTGAAGTGTTATGTGTACCCCGTATTCACTTCAAAAGAATGTAAATGCGACACTTCCTTGGTATTAAATAGCGTTTGCAGGTGTCTACGTATCGTAGCAATAGAGTTCTAATGCTTCTTATATCGCCATATTGCATCTCATTCCTATGTTTCATGATAAGATATAATATTTATTGTGGACTCTTATGTATACCTCGTACTCACTTCAAATGTATGTAAATGCGACACTTCCTTGCTAGGATGTAGCGAATGCAGATGTCTCCGTATCGAGGAAATAGTGTTCTAATGCTTCTTAAATCGCGAAATCGCATCCCATTTCTATGTTTCGTGATAGGATATAATATTCATTGCGAAGTGTCACGTATACCTCGTATTCCTTTCAAAAGAATACAAATGCGACACTTCCACGCTAGGAAATAGCGTTTGCAGATGTCTCCGTATCGAAGCAATATAGTTCTTATGCTTGTGAAATCGCCATATTACATCTCATTTCTATGTTTCATGATAAGATATAATATTCATAGTGGAGTGTCATGTATACCTCGCATACACTTAAAATGAATGTGAATGCGACAGTTCCTTGGTAGGAAATAGCGTTTTCAGATATCTACGTATCGAAGAAATAGAGTTCTAATGCTTCTTATATCGTGATATCGCATCTCATTTCTATGTTTGATGATAGGATACAATATTCATTGCGAAGTGTCACTTGTGCCTCGTATTCACTTCAAAAGAAAGTAAATGCGACACTTCTTTGCCAGGAAGTAGAGTTTGCAGGTGTCTACGTATCGTAACAATAGTGTTCTTATGCTCTTTATATCGCGATATCGCATCACATTCATGTGTTACATGATAAGATATAATATTCATTGCAAATTTTCATCTATACCTCGCTCACACTTCAAGTGAATGTAAATGCGACACTTCCAAGCAAGGAAATAGCGTTTGCAGATGTCTACGTATCGTAGCAATAGAGTTCCAATGCTTCTTAAAAGGCGATATCGATTCTCATTTCTACGTTTCATGATAAGATATAAAATTCATTGCGAAGTGTCGCTCATACCTCGCATACACTTCAAATGAATGTAAATGCGACACTTCATTGCTTGGAAATAGCGCTTGCAGATGTCTACGTATCGAAGCAATAGATTTCTAATGCTTCTCAAAACGCGATATCGCTACGCATTACCATGTTTCATGATAATATATAATATTCATTGTGGAGTGTTATGTATACCTCGTATTCACTTCAAAAGAATGTAAATGCGACACTTCCTTGCTAGGAAATAGCGTTTGCAGATGTCTACGTATCGAAGAAATAGACATCTAATGCTTCATAAATCGCCATATCGCATCTCATTCCTATGTTTCATGATAAGATATAATATTCATTGTGGAGTGTTATGTATACCTCGTATTCACTTCAAAGGAATGTAAACGTGACACTTCCTTGCCAAGAAATAGCGTTTGCAGATGTCTTCGTATCGTAGCATCAGAGTTCTAATGCTTCTCAAAACGCGATATCGCATCTCATTTCTATGTTTCATGATAAGATATGATATTCATAGCGAAGTGCCATGTATACCTCGCATGCACTTCAATTGAATGTACATGCGACACTTCCTTGCTAGGAAATAGCGTTTGCAGATGTCTACGTATCGAAACAATAGTGTTCTAATGCTTCTCAAAACGCGATGTCGCATCTCATTTCTGTGTTTCATGATTACATATAATATTCATTGTGCAGTGTTATGTATACCTCGTATCCACATCAGAAAAATGTAAATGCGACATTTCCTTGCTAGGAAATAGCGTTTGTAGGAGTCTACGTATGGTAGCAATAGAGTTCAAACGCTTGTTAAATGGCGATATCGCATCGCATTTCTATGTTTCATGATAATATATAATATTCATTGCGAAGTGTCATGTATACCTCGCATACACTTAAAATTGATATAAATGCGACACTTCCTTGCTAGGAAATGGCGTTTGCAGATGTCTGCGTATTGAAGCAATAGAGTTCAAATGCTTCTTAAATCGCCATATCGCATCTCATATTTACGTTTCTTGATAAGATATAATATTCATTGTGCAGTGTCATGTATACCTCGCATACACTTCAAATTAATGTGAATGCGACAGTTCCTTGCTAGGAAATAGTGTTTGCAGATATCTACGTATCGTGGCATTAGGGATCTAATGCTTCTCAAGATGCGATATCGCGTCTCATTTGTATGTTTCATGATAATATATAATATTCATTGCGAAGTGTCATGTATACCTCATATACACTTTAACTGAATGTTCATACGACACTTCCTTGCTAGGAAATAGCGTTTGCAGATGTCAATGTATCGAAGCAATAGAATTCTAATGCTTCTCAAAATGCGATATCGCTTCGCATTCCTATGTTTCATGATAAGATATAATATTCATTGTGCAGTGTTAAGAATACTTCGTATTCACTTCAAAAGAATGTAAATGCGACACTTCCTTGCTAGGAAATAGCGTTTTCAGATGTCTACGTATCGGGGTAATAGAGTTTTAATGCCTCTTAAAACGTGATATCGCATATCATTTCTATGTTTCATGATATGATATAATATCCATTGCGAAGTGTCATGTATACCTCGAATTTACTTCAAAAGAATATAAATGCGACACTTCTTTCCTAAGAAATAGCGTTTGCAGATGTCTACGTATCCAAGCAATAGAGTTCTAATACTTCTTAAAACGCGATATCGCATCTCGTTTCTATGTTTCATGATAAGATATCATATTCATTGTGTACTGTTATGTATACCTCGTATTCACTTCTAAAGAATGTAAACGCGACACTTCTTTGCTAAGAAATAGCGTTTGCAGATGTCTACGTATCCAAGCAATAGATTTCTAATGCTTCTTAAAACGCGATATCGCATCTCATTTCTATGTTTGATGATAGTATACAATATTCAATGCGAAGTGTCACTTATGCCTCGTATTCACTTCAAAAGAAAGTAAATGCGACACTTCTTTGCTAGGAAGTAGAGTTTGCAGATGTCTACGTATCGTAACAATAGGTTTCTTATGCGCTTTGTATCGCGATATCGCATCTCATTAATATGTTACATGATAAGATATAATATTCATTGCGAAGTGTCATGTATACCACATATTCTCTTCAAAATAATGTAAATGCGACACTTCCATGCTAGGAAATAGCGTTTACAGATGTCTCTGTTTCGAAGCAGTAGATTTCTTGTTCTTCTTAAATCGCGATATCGCATCTCATTTCAACGGTCCATGATAAGATATAATATTCATTGCGAAGTGTACCTTGTAACTCGCATACACTTCAAATGAGTGTAAATGCGACACTTTCTTGCTAGGAAACAGCGTGTCCAGATTTCTACGTATCAAAATAATTGAGCCCTAATGCTTCTTAAAACGAGATGTCCCATCTTATTTCGATGTTTCATGTTAGGATACAATATTCGTTGCGAAGTGTTATGTATACCTCATATTCTCTTCAAAATAATGTAAATGCGACACTTCCATGCTAGGAAATAGCGTTTACAGATGTCTCCGTTTCGAAGCAGTAGAGTTCTAATGCTTCTTAAATCGCGATATCGCATTTCATTTATATGTTTCGTTATAATGTATAATATTCATTGTGGAGTGTTATGTATACCTCGTATTCACTTCAACGGAATATAAATGCAACACTTCCTTGCTATTAAATAGCGTTTGCAGATGTTACCGTATCGAAGCAGAAGAGATCTAATGCTTCATAAATCGCGTTACCGCATTGCATACCTATGTTTCGTGATAAGGTATAGTATTCATTGTGAAGTGTTATGTGTACCCCGTATTCACTTCAAAAGAATGTAAATGCGACACTTCCTTGGTATTAAATAGCGTTTGCAGGTGTCTACGTATCGTAGCAATAGAGTTCTAATGCTTCTTATATCGCCATATTGCATCTCATTCCTATGTTTCATGATAAGATATAATATTTATTGTGGACTCTTATGTATACCTCGTACTCACTTCAAATGTATGTAAATGCGACACTTCCTTGCTAGGATGTAGCGAATGCAGATGTCTCCGTATCGAGGAAATAGTGTTCTAATGCTTCTTAAATCGCGAAATCGCATCCCATTTCTATGTTTCGTGATAGGATATAATATTCATTGCGAAGTGTCACGTATACCTCGTATTCCTTTCAAAAGAATACAAATGCGACACTTCCACGCTAGGAAATAGCGTTTGCAGATGTCTCCGTATCGAAGCAATATAGTTCTTATGCTTGTGAAATCGCCATATTACATCTCATTTCTATGTTTCATAATAAGATATAATATTCATTGTGGAGTGTTATGTATACCTCGTATTCACTTCAAAAGAATGTAAACGCGACACTTCCTTGCCAGGAAATAGCGTTTGCAGATGTCTACGTATCGTAGCATTGGAGTTCTAATGCTTGTTAAATCGCCATATTACATCTCATTTCTATGTTTCATAAAAAGATATAATATTCATTGCGGAGTGTTATGTATACCTCGAATTCACTTCAAAGGAATGTAAACGCGACACTTCCTTGACAGGAAATAGCGTTTGTAGATGTCTACGTATCGTAGCATTAGAGATCTAATGCTTCTCAATACGCGATATCGCACCTCATATCTATGTTTCATGATAATATATAATATTCATTGCGAAGTGTTACGTATACCTCGCATACACTTCAAATGAATGTGAATGCGACAGTTCCTTGCTGGGAAATAGTGTTTGCAGATATCTACGTATCGAAGAAATAGACATCTAATGCTTCATATATCACCATATCGCATCTCATTCCTATGTTTCATGATAAGATATAATATTCATTGTGGAGTGTTATGTATACCTCTTATTCACTTCAAAAGGTTGTAAACGCGACACGTCCTTGCCAGCAAATAGCGTTTGCAGATGTCTACGCATCGTAGAATTAGAGTTCTAATGCTTCTCAAAACGCGATATCGCTACTCATTACCATGTTTCATGATAATATATAGTATTCATTGTGGAGTGTTATGTATACCTCGTATTCACCTCAAAGGAATGTAATTGCGACACTTCCTTGCTAGGAAATAGCGTTTGCAGATGTCTACGTATCGTAGCATTGGAGTTCTAATGCTTGTTAAATCGCCATATTACATCTCATTTCTATGTTTCATAAAAAGATATAATATTCATTGTGGAGTGCTATGTATACCTCGTATTCACTTCAAAAGAATGTAAACGCGACACTTCCTTGCCAGGAAATAGCGTTTGAGGATGTCTACGTTTCGTGGCATTAGACTTCTAATGCTTCTCAAAACGCGATATCGCTACTCATTACCATGTTTCATGATAATATATAATATTCATTGTGGAGTGTTATGTATACCTCGCATTCACTTCAAAAGAATGTAAATGCGACACTTCCTTCCTAGGAAATAGTGTTTGCAGATGTCTACGTATCGAAGCAATAGATTTCTAAAGCTTGCTAATTCACGATATCGCATCTCATATCTATGTTTCATGATAATATATAATATTCATTGAGAAGTGTCATGTATACCACGCATACACTTCGAATGAATGTGAATGCGACAGTTCCTTCCTAGGAAATATCGTTTGCAGATGTCTACGTATCGTAGCAAAAGGGTTCTAATGCTTCTCAAGACGCGATATCGCATGACATTCCTATGTTTCATGATAAGATATAATATTCATTGCGTAGTGTCATGTATACCTCTTATTCACTTCAAAAGAATGTAAATGAGCCACTTCCTTGCTAGCAAATATCGTTTGCAGATGTCTACGTACCGTAGCAATAGTGTTCTAATGCTTCTTAAAAAGCGATGTGTCTCCTCATTTGCATGTTTCATGATAAGATGTAATATTCATTGTGGAGTGTTATGTATACCTCGTGTTCACCTCAAACGAATATAAATGTGACACTTCCCTGCTAGGAAATAGCGATGGCAGATGTCAACGTATCGAAGCAACAGAGTTCTAATGCTTCATAAAACGAGATATCGCATCTCATTTCTATGTTTTATGATAAGATGTATTATACATTGTGGAGTGTTATGTATAAGTCGTATTCGTTTCAAAAGAATGTAAATGCTACACTTCCTTCCTAGGAAATTAAGTTACAGGATGTCTATGTACCGAAGCAATAGAGTTCTAGTGCTTCTTAAAACGCGAAATCGCATATCATTTCTATGTTTCATGATAAGATATAATAGTTATTGTGAAGCGTCATGTATACCTAGTATTCACTTCAGAAGACTGATAATGCGGCACTTCCTTGCTAGGAAGTAGCATTGGCAGATGTCTACGTATCGAAGCAATAGTGTTCTAATGCTTCCTAAAACGGGATACCGCATCTCATTTCTATGTTTCATGATAAGATGTAATATTCATTGCGATGTGTTATGTATACCTCACATACACTTCCAATGAATGTAGTTGCGACACTTCCTTGCTAGGAGATAACGTTTGCAGATGTGTATGTATCGAAGCAACATAGTTCTAATGCTTCTCAAAACGCAATATCGCATCACAGATCTATGTTTCATGATAAGATGAAATATTCAGTGCGATGTGTCACGGATACCTCGCAAATATTTCCAATGAATGTAAATGCGAAACTTAAATGTTTGAAAACAGCAATTGCAGATGTCTACGTATAGAAGCAATGGAGTTCTAATGCTTGTTAAGACGCGATATCGCATCTCACTTCTACGTTTCATGATAAGATATAGTATTCATTGCGAAGTGTCATGTATACCTTGTTTTCACTTGAAAAGAATGTAGATGCGTCACTTCCATGCTAGGAAATAGCGTTTGCAGATGTCTACGTATCGAAGCAATAATGTTCTAATACTTCTTAAATCGCAATATCGCATCTCATATCTATGTTTCATGATAAGATATAGAATTCATTGCGAAGTGTCATGTATACCTCGCATACACTCCAACTGAATGTAAGTGCGACACGTCCTTGCTAGGAAATAGCGTTTCCAGATGTCTACGTATCGAAGCAATAGAGTTCTAAAGCTTCTTAAACCGCCATATCGCATGTCATTCCTGTGTTTCATGATAAGATATATTATTCATTGTGCAGTGTCATGAGTACCTCGCATACACTTCAGATTAATGTGAATGCGACAGTTCCTTGCTAGGAAATAGTGTTTTCAGATAACTACGTAACGTGGCATTAGGGTTCTAATGCTTCTCAAGATGCGATATCGCGTCTCATTTCTATGTTTCATGATAATATATAATATTCATTGCGAAGTGTCATGTAAACTCGCATACACTTCAAATGAATGTAAATGCGGCACTTCCTTGTTAGGAAGTAGCGTTTGCATATGTCTACGTATCGAAACAATAGTGTTCTAATGCTTCTCAAAACGCGATGTCGCATCTCATTTCTGTGTTTCATGATTACATATAATATTCATTGTGCAGTGTTATGTATACCTCGTATCCACATCAGAAAAATGTAAATGCGACACTTCCTTGCTAGGAAATAGCGTTTGTAGGAGTCTACGTATGGTAGCAATAGAGTTCAAACGCTTGTTAAATGGCGATATCGCATCGCATTTCTATGTTTCATGATAATATATAATATTCATTGCGAAGTGTCATGTATACCTCGCATACACTTAAAATTGATATAAATGCGACACTTCCTTGCTAGGAAATGGCGTTTGCAGATGTCTGCGTATTGAAGCAATAGAGTTCAAATGCTTCTTAAATCGCCATATCGCATCTCATATTTACGTTTCTTGATAAGATATAATATTCATTGTGCAGTGTCATGTATACCTCGCATACACTTCAAATTAATGTGAATGCGACAGTTCCTTGCTAGGAAATAGTGTTTGCAGATATCTACGTATCGTGGCATTAGGGATCTAATGCTTCTCAGGATGCGATATCGCGTCTCATTTGTATGTTTCAATATAATATATGATATTCATTGCGAAGTGTCATGTATACCTCATATACACTTTAACTGAATGTTCATACGACACTTCCTTGCTAGGAAATAGCGTTTGCAGATGTAACCGTATCGAAGCAATAGAATTCTAATGCTTCTCAAAACGCGATATCGCTTCGCATTCCTATGTTTCATGATAAGATATAATATTCATTGTGCAGTGTTAAGAACACTTCGTATTCACTTCAAAAGAATGTAAATGCGACACTTCCTTGCTAGGAAATAGCGTTTTCAGATGTCTACGTATCGGGGTAATAGAGTTTTAATGCCTCTTAAAACGTGATATCGCATCTCATTTCTATGTTTCATGATATGATATAATATCCATTGCGAAGTGTCATGTATACCTCGAATTTACTTCAAAAGAATATAAATGCGACACTTCTTTCCTAAGAAATAGCGTTTGCAGATGTCTACGTATCCAAGCAATAGAGTTCTAATACTTCTTAAAACGCGATATCGCATCTCGTTTCTATGTTTCATGATAAGATATCATATTCATTGTGTACTGTTATGTATACCTCGTATTCACTTCTAAAGAATGTAAACGCGACACTTCTTTGCTAAGAAATAGCGTTTGCAGATGTCTACGTATCCAAGCAATAGATTTCTAATGCTTCTTAAAACGCGATATCGCATCTCATTTCTATGTTTGATGATAGTATACAATATTCAATGCGAAGTGACACTTATGCCTCGTATTCACTTCAAAAGAAAGTAAATGCGACACTTCTTTGCTAGGAAGTAGAGTTTGCAGATGTCTACGTATCGTAACAATAGGGTTCTTATGCGCTTTGTATCGCGATATCGCATCTCATTAATATGTTACATGATAAGATATAATATTCCTTGCGAAGTGTCATGTATACCACATATTCTCTTCAAAATAATGTAAATGCGACACTTCCATGCTAGGAAATAGCGTTTACAGATGTCTCTGTTTCGAAGCAGTAGATTTCTTGTTCTTCTTAAATCGCGATATCGCATCTCATTTCAACGGTCCATGATAAGGTATAATATTCATTGCGATGTGTACCTTGTAACTCGCATACACTTCAAATGAGTGTAAATGCGACACTTTCTTGCTAGGAAACAGCGTGTCCAGATTTCTACGTATCAAAATAATTGAGCCCTAATGCTTCTTAAAACGAGATGTCCCATCTTATTTCGATGTTTCATGTTAGGATACAATATTCGTTGCGAAGTGTTATGTATACCTCATATTCTCTTCAAAATAATGTAAATGCGACACTTCCATGCTAGGAAATAGCGTTTACAGATGTCTCCGTTTCGAAGCAGTAGAGTTCTAATGCTTCTTAAATCGCGATATCGCATTTCATTTATATGTTTCGTTATAATGTATAATATTCATTGTGGAGTGTTATGTATACCTCGTATTCACTTCAACGGAATATAAATGCAACACTTCCTTGCTATTAAATAGCGTTTGCAGATGTTACCGTATCGAAGCAGAAGAGATCTAATGCTTCATAAATCGCGTTACCGCATTGCATACCTATGTTTCGTGATAAGGTATAATATTCATTGTGAAATGTTATGTGTACCCCGTATTCACTTCAAAAGAATGTAAATGCGACACTTCCTTGGTATTAAATAGCGTTTGCAGGTGTCTACGTATCGTAGCAATAGAGTTCTAATGCTTCTTATATCGCCATATTGCATCTCATTCCTATGTTTCATAATAAGATATAATATTTATTGTGGACTCTTATGTATACCTCGTACTCACTTCAAATGTATGTAAATGCGACACTTCCTTGCTAGGATGTAGCGAATGCAGATGTCTCCGTATCGAGGAAATAGTGTTCTAATGCTCCTTAAATCGCGAAATCGCATCTCATTTCTATGTTTCGTGATAGGATATAATATTCATTGCGAAGTGTCACGTATACCTCGTATTCCTTTCAAAAGAATACAAATGCGACACTTCCACGCTAGGAAATAGCGTTTGCAGATGTCTCCGTATCGAAGCAATAGAGTTCTTATGCTTGTGAAATCGCCATATTACATCTCATTTCTATGTTTCATAATAAGATATAATATTCATTGTGGAGTGTTATGTATACCTCGTATTCACTTCAAAAGAATGTAAACGCGACACTTCCTTGCCAGGAAATAGCGTTTGCAGATGTCTACGTATCGTAGCATTGGAGTTCTAATGCTTGTTAAATCGCCATATTACATCTCATTTCTATGTTTCATAAAAAGATATAATATTCATTGCGGAGTGTTATGTATACCTCGAATTCACATCAAAGGAATGTAAACGCGACACTTCCTTGACAGGAAATAGCGTTTGTAGATGTCTACGTATCGTAGCATTAGAGATCTAATGCTTCTCAATACGCGATATCGCACCTCATATCTATGTTTCATGATAATATATAATATTCATTGCGAAGTGTTACGTATACCTCGCATACACTTCAAATGAATGTGAATGCGACAGTTCCTTGCTGGGAAATAGTGTTTGCAGATATCTACGTATCGAAGCAGTAGAGTTCTAAAGCTTCTTCAATCGCGATATCGCATAACATTTCTATGTTTCATGGTAAGATATAATATTCATTGTGCAGTGTTATGAATACCTCGTATTCACTTCAAAAGAATGTAAATGCGACACCTCCTTGCTAGGAAGTAGAGTTTGCAGATGTCTACGTATCGAAGCAATTGTGATCTAATGCTTCTTAAATCGTCATATCGATTCTCATTTCTATGTTTCATGATAAGATATAATATTCATTGCGAAGAGTCATGTACACCTCGTATTCCTTTCAAAAGAATGTAAATGCGACACCTCCTTGTTAGGAAGTAGCGTTTGCAGATGTCTACGTATCGAAGCAATAGAGTTCTAATGCTCCTTAAATCGCCATATTACATCGCATTTCTATGTTGCATAATAAGATATAATATTCATTGTGCAGTGTTGTGTATACCTCATATTCACTTCAAAAGAATGTAAATGCGATACTTCGTTGCCAGGAAATAGCGTTTGCAGATGTCTACGTATCGAAGCAATAGGCATCTAATGCTTCTTAAAACGCGATATCGCACCTCATTTCTATGTTTGATGATAAGTATACAATATTCAATGCGAAGTGTCACTTATGCCTCGTATTCACTTCAAAAGAAAGTAAATGCGACACTTCTTTGCTAGGAAGTAGAGTTTGCAGATGTCTACGTATCGTAACAATAGGGTTTTTATGCTCTGTATATCGCGATATCGCATCTCATTTATATGTTACATGATAAGATATAATATTCATTGCGAAGTGTCATGTATACCACATATTCTCTTCAAAATAATGTAAATGCGACACTTCCATGCTAGGAAATAGTGTTTGCAGATATCTAGTATCGAAGCAATAGAGTTCTAATGCTTCTTAAATCGCGAGATCACATCTCATATATATGTTTCGTGATAATATATAATATTCATTGCGAAGAGTCATGTATACCTCGCATACACTTCAAATGAATGTGAATGCGACAGTTCCTTGCTAGGAAATAGTGTTTGCAGATATCTAGTATCGAAGCAATAGAGTTCTAATGCTTCTTAAATCGCGATATCGCATCTCATTTCTATGTTTCATGATAAGATATAATATTCAGTGTGCAGTGTTATGAATACCTCGTATTCACTTCAAAAGAATGTAAACGCGACACTTCGGTGCTAGGAAATAGCGTTTGCAGATGTCTACGTATCGTACCATTAGAAATCTGATGCTTCGCAAAACGCGATATCGCTACTCATTACCATGTTTCATTATAATATATAATATTCATTGTGGAGTGTTATGTATACCTCGTATTCACTTCAAAAGGATGTAAATGCGACACATCCTTGCTAGGAAATAGCGTTTGCAGATGTCTACGTATCGGAGCAATAGTTTTCTATTGCTTCTTAAATCGTCATATCGCATCTCATATCTACGTTTCATGATAAGATATAATATTCACTGCGAAGTGTCATGTATACCTCGCATACACTTCAACTGAATGTAAATGCGACACTTCCTTGCTAGGAAATAGCGTTTGCAGATGTCTATGTATCGAAGCAATAGTGTTCTAATGCTTCTTAAATCGCGATATCGCATCTCATATCTATGTTTCGTGATAATATATAATATTCATTGCGAAGAGTCATGTATACCTCGCATACACTTCAAATGAATGTGAATGCGACAGTTCCTTGCTAGGAAATAGTGTTTGGAGATATCTACGTATCGAAGCAATAGAGTTCTAATGCTTCTCAAATCGCGATATCGCTACTCAATGCTATGTTTCATGATAAGATATAATATTCATTGTGCAGTGTTATGAATACCTCGTAATCACTTCAAAAGTATGTAAATGCGACACTTCCTTGCTAGGAAATAGCGTTTGCAGATGTCTACGTATCGAAGCAATAGATATCTAATGCTTCTTAAATCGTCGTTTCGCATCTCATATCTACGTTTATGATAAGATATAATATTCATTTCGAAGTGTCATGTATACCTCGTATTTCTTTCAAAACAATGTAAATTCGACACTTGCTTGCTAGGAAATAGCGTTTGCAGATGTCTACGTATAGAAGCAATAGGAATCTAATGCTTCTTAAATCGCCATATCGCTTCTCATTTCTATGTTTCATGATAATATATAATATTCACTGCGAAGTGTCATGTATACCTCGCATACACTTCAAATGAACGAAAATGCGACACTTCCTTGCTAGGAAATAGCGTTTGCAGATGTCTACGTATAGAAGCAATAGTGTTCTATTGCTTCTTAAATCGCGATATCGCATCTCATATCTAAGTTTCATGATAAGATATAATATTCATTGTGCAGTGTTATGTATACCTCGTATTCACTTCAAAAGAATGTAAATGCGACAGTTCCTTGCTGGGAAATAGTGTTTGCAGATATCTACGTATCGAAGCAATAGAGTTCTAATGCTTCTCAAAACGCGATATCGCTACTCAATGCTATGTTTCATGATAAGATATAATATTCATTGTGCAGTGTTATGAATACCTCGTAATCACTTCAAAAGTATGTAAATGCGACACTTCCTTGCTAGGAAATAGCGTTTGCAGATGTCTACGTATCGAAGCAATAGATATCTAATGCTTCTTAAATCGTAGTTTCGCATCTCATATCTACGTTTCATGATAAGATATAATATTCATTTCGAAGTGTCATGTATACCTCGTATTTCTTTCAAAACAATGTAAATTCGACACTTGCTTGCTAGGAAATAGCGTTTGCAGATGTCTACGTATAGAAGCAATAGGAATCTAATGCTTCTTAAATAGCGATATCGCATCTCATTTCTATGTTTCATGATAAGATATAATATCCATTGTGCAGTGTTATGTATATCTCGTCTATGCTTCAAATGAATGTAAATGCGACACTTCCTTGCTAGGAAATAGCGTTTGCAGATGTCTACGTATCGAAGCAATAGAGTTCTAATGCTTCTTAAATCGCCATATCGCATCTCATTTGTATGTTTCATGATACGATATAATATTCATTGTGCAGTGTTTTGTATATCTCGTCTATACTTCAAATTAATGTAAATGCGACACTTCCTTGCTAGGAAATAGCGTTTGGAGATGTCTACGTATCGAAGCAATAGTGTTCTAATTCTCCTTAAATCGCGATATCGCCTCTCATTCCTATGTTTCATTATAAGATATAACATTCATTGTGGAGTGTTATGTATACCTCGTATTCATTTCAAAAGAATGTAAATGCGACACTTCCTTGCTAGGAAATAGCGTTTGCAGATGTCTACGTATCGAAGCAATAGATTTCTAAAGCTTGCTAATTCGCGATATCGCATCTCATATCTACGTTTCATGATAATATATAATATTCATTGCGAAGTGTCACCTATACCTCGCGTACACTTCAAACGAATGTAAATGCGACAATACCTTACTTGGGTGTAGCGTTCGCAGATGTCTACGTATCGAAGCAATAGAGTTCTAATGCGTCTTAAATCGCCATATTGCATCTCATTCCTATGTTTCATGATAAGATATAATATTTATTGTGGACTCTTATGTATACCTCGTATTCACTTCAAATGTATGTAAATGCGACACTTCCTTTCCAGGAAATAGCGTTTGCAGATGCCTACGTATCGTAGCATTAGAGTTCTAATGCTTCTCAAAACGCGATATAGCTATTCGTTACTATGTTTCATGATAATATATAATATTCACTGTGGAGTGTTATGTATACCTCGTATTCACATCAGAAGTATGTAAATGCGACACTTCCTTGCTAGGAAGTAGCGTTTGCAGATGCCTGCGTATCGAAGCAATAGTGTTCTAATTCTTCTTAAACCGCGATATCGCCTCTCATTTCTATGTTTCAAGATAAGATATAATATTCATTGTGCAGTGTTATGTATATCTGATCTATACTTCAAATGAATGTAAATGCGACACTTCCTTGCTAGGAAATAGCGTTTGCAGATGTCTGCGTATCGTGGCATTAGAGTTCTAATGCTTCTCAAAACGCGGTATCGCTTCTCATTTCTATCTTTCGTGATAATATATAATATTCATTGCGAAGTGCCATGTATATCTCACATACACTTCAATTGAATGTACATGCGACACTTCCTTGCTCGGAAGTAGCGTTTGCAGATGTCTACGTATCGAAGCAATGGAGTTCTAATGCTTCTTAAATCGCCATATCGAATCTCATTTCTATGTTTCATGATAAGATATAATATTCATTGTGCAGTGTTTTGTATATCTCGTCTATACTTCAAATGAATGTAAATGCGACACTTCCTTGCTAGGAAATAGCGTTTGCAGATGTCTACGTATCGAAGCAATAGAGTTCTAATGCTTCTTAAATCGCCATATTGCATCTCATTCCAATGTTTCATGATAAGATATAATATTTATTGTGGACTCTTATGTATACCTCGTATTCACTTCAAATGTATGTAAATGCGACACTTCCTTGCCAGGAAATAGCGTTTGCAGATGTCTACGTATCGTAGCATTAGAGTTCTAATGCTTCTCAAAACGCGATATAGCTATTCGTTACTATGTTTCATGATAATATATAATATTCACTGTGGAGTGTTATGTATACCTCGTATTCACTTCAAAAGTATGTAAATGCGACACTTCCTTGCCAGGAAATGGCGTTTGCAGATGTCTACGTATCGTAGCATTAGAGTTCTAATGCTTCTTAAATCGCCATATCAAATCTCATTTCTATGTTTCATGATAAGATATAATATTCATTGTGGAGTGTTATGTATACCTCGTATTCATTTCAAAAGAATGTAAATGCGACAATTCCTTGCTAGGAAATAGCGTTTGCAGATGTCTACGTATCGAAGCAATAGATTTCTAATGCTTGCTAACTCGCGATATCGCATATCATATCTACGTTTCATGATAATATATAATATTCATTGCGAAGTGTCACCTATACCTCGCGTACACTTCAAACGAATGTAAATGCGACACTTCCTTGCTAGGAAATAGCGTTTGCTGATGTCTACGTATCGTAGCATTAGTGCTCTAATACTTCTCAAAACGCGACATCGTTTCTCCTTTCTATGTTTCATGATAGTATATAATATTCATTGCGTAGTGTCATGTATACCTCGCATACACTTCAAATGAATGTAAATGTGACAATACCTTGCTTGGATGTAGCGTTCGCAGATGTCTACGTATCAAAGCAATAGAGTTCTAATGCTTCTTAAATCGCCATATTGCATCTCATTCCTATGTTTCATGATAAGATATAATATTTATTGTGGACTCTTATGTATACCTCGTATTCACTTCAAATGTATGTAAATGCGACACTTCCTTGCCAGGAAATAGCGTTTGCAGATGTCTACGTATCGTAGCATTAGAGTTCTAATGCTTCTCAAAACGCGATGTAGCTATTCGTTACTATGTTTCATGATAATATATAATATTCACTGTGGAGTGTTATGTATACCTCGTATTCACATCAGAAGAATGTAAATGCGACACTTCCTTGCTAGGAAGTAGCGTTTGCAGATGCCTGCGTATCGAAGCAATAGATTTCTAATACTTCTTAAATCGCCATATCGCATCTCATTTCTATGTTTCATGATAAGATATAATATTCATTGTGCAGTGTTATGTATATCTCGTCTATACTTCAAATGAATGTAAATGCGACACTTCCTTGCTGGGAAATAGCGTTTGCAGATGTCTACGTATCGAAGCAATAGAGTTCTAATGCTTCTTAAATCGCCATATTGCAACTCATTCCAATGTTTCATGATAAGATATAATATTTATTGTGGACTCTTATGTATACCTCGTATTCACTTCAAATGTATGTAAATGCGACACTTCCTTGCCAGGAAATAACGTTTGCAGATGCCTACGTATCGTAGCATTAGAGTTCTAATGCTTCTCAAAACGCGATATAGCTATACGTTACTATGTTTCATGATAATATATAATATTCACTGTGGAGTGTTATGTATACCTCGTATTCACATCAGAAGTATGTAAATGCGACACTTCCTTGCTAGGAAGTAGCGTTTGCAGATGCCTGCGTATCGAAGCAATAGAGTTCTAATACTTCTTAAATCGCCATATCGCATCTCATTTCTATGTTTCATGATAAGATATAATATTCATTGTGCAGTGTTATGTATATCTCGTCTATACTTCAAATTAACGTAAATGCGACACTTCCTTGCTAGGAAATAGCGTTTGCAGATGTCTACGTATCGAAGCAATAGTGTTCTAATTCTTCTTAAATCGCGATATCGCCTCTCATTTCTATGTTTCATGATAAGATATAATATTCATTGTGCAGTGTTATGTATATCTGATCTATACTTCAAATGAACGTAAATGCGACACTTCCTTGCTAGGAAATAGCATTTGCAGATGTCTGCGTATCGTGGCATTAGAGTTCTAATGCTTCTCAAAACGCGGTATCGCTTCTCATTTCTATGTTTCGTGATAATATATAATATTCATTGCGAAGTTCCA